>NW_022992081.1:939687-2352618 GCF_902827175.1 Gymnodraco acuticeps
ATCTGTATATCATTTTTGTTTGGTTGCTTTACTGAGCAAAAGCAAAAACAATGGTGTCCCTCTCTATTCCAGAGGCAACCCTGAGCCCAAGGAGTAACACAGCAGGTACCTCTGCGCCTGAGTTACCCCATCACCGTTTCTGATTAACTTACCAAAGCTTTTCATTCCCTCATGCACTCTTAATGCTTTCATTCCTTCCAATGATCTAACTGAGAGAAATATGACTCCTCAGATACCATGATATCCTTAGGGAAAAGGAAAATAATACAAGTGGGCTTTCCAATACACCAATCTCTAACTGGTGGCCATATTTTTCTCAGCGCTTGGTTTATTTGCCATAAACCGAACTCATTTTCTCCGAGCCACAAATGAGTTACAAAGATAACCAGCGTGCCTAACCTGTAACCAAAGCACCACCTGTACATTGTTCATTTCATCGACACCATCACAAAACCACTCCTCTCATTGTGGGACATGTGTCTGTGTTTGTATCTTGTCTCCATGTCTGGGGGATTTTTAGGCGTGGAAACGAGCCCTCCTTTGGCAGCACATCCCGGCGTAGTGGCGGAGGCCGAAGGGTGGTGGACGACGCCTCCGAGGAGGAGGCCGACTCCCAGGGCAACTTCAATGGAACCAAGCCTGCGGAGTGAGGGACGTCAAATAACCAAATATCAGCATTTTCTTCCTTCTGCCACTTTACCAAAAAATAACTTCAAGCCTATATAGTTCTTCCACATCACATCAAAAATATATCCCAGTGTACTGATCTGTCGTCTTGTTTCAGAGCACCTTTTCTTGACACGCAGTAGAGTGGTGCGGGAATGAGTCTTAAAATCAGGAAATGAGTTTGCATCTTACCACTTCTGGTTAGCTCGTCTGGAAGTCAACGTTTTTGGTTTTTGTTTGAAATAAGGTCTGTGGCTAATACAATTGATGAAATGTTCACATCCTGTTGATACATCAGTAAACATCTACTGGTGAAAAACGGGGTTGCTAACAATTGGCTATATAGAACTACTAGACGTCATCACGTTGAACATTAGCCGCCTTTAGCTTAGCGTGATGTGAAGTCATGTAGTTAGTTTATGGCACAGCGTTAGTTTCCTCATTCTGTGGATTGTATTTTTGCTTGAATTAGCATAACATTGGTGTTAACATTTGGAGTTTATCCCGCTGGACAATACATACATTTGCTACAGAACTTATCTTCTTCAATATTCCAAAACCCTATGGAAAAAACCCATTGGCTTTTTGTTGTGGGAGCCCTTGCGATGCTAACTTCCAGGTCATCACTGCACCACTTTATAATCAGAAGGACTTGATATCAACAAGAGGAGTTGTGTTGGTGGCTCTGTTGTGTGTTTTGCTGTTCCTTTTTGTGAATTTCTTTTTTACACTGTTTTGTACTACACTGAATGACTGATTCCTTCTTATGCAAGGTTTTGTACACACACAGGTGCCCCTATTACCACGCTAACCTGCCAGCAAAGCCTCGGGCCTCCACTATAATTAAGTTAAAGTAGAGACATCGTGTACGTCTATGGACGTGTAACCGTCGTCCTGTTGCCTGTGACTGCTGTTAGTGTTTCTCAGCAGCACTGCCACGTTGGATATGTAGAAAGAGATCTATATACTTGCTCTGCATCCAGTGAGTGCTACTGTTTGTACTCCCAACAATTATATAACTGTTCAACATTTTCCAAAGTCACCGTTTTATATTATTTGCTCCTGATCTTTTGCCCAGATATGTTTAGATTAGATTGAGTCAATAATGTTTTAAGTCAGATAAGGTTTAGGGTAACCTTAACTATTGGGCAAACCTAATTTTATATTTGTGTCCGTGATTTTCTGTACATGTTTAAAACAGCCCCTTATTTCCTGAAAACCAAATATTTTTGATCATGTTATATGTAATCAACTGATGTTTACAGGACACCAAATAATATCTGTTAACTGTTGAACCACCTGCACAAGAAATAAAGATATTTAAAAAAAAACACATAGATTTTCTCCTTTTAATGTTTCCGTCTTGTGTCAGTCACTTTAAAGATCATCATCGGTTCACTTCAATAGAAAAATCAAACTAACAGGATTGTAGTTGGTATAGTACCTCAGGCACACACAGTTTAGAAACAGTTGCAGAGGTGCTGCATACAAACAAACAAACAGTACACAGTGTTAGTTCAAGGAAGGTTAGACAGCAAATGCATTTGTGTTAACCACAAGTAAACTCCACACTGCTGTATACAGTGACAACCGCTGTATGCATGTTATATTTAGATATGTATTGTAGTTTTTCTTTGATAAGCTGCTGGATGGCAGTAGTGACGGATAAACAT
This sequence comes from Gymnodraco acuticeps, assembly GCF_902827175.1. NCBI lineage: Eukaryota > Metazoa > Chordata > Actinopteri > Perciformes > Bathydraconidae > Gymnodraco > Gymnodraco acuticeps. The sequence goes on from NW_022992081.1 coordinate 942,027, forward strand.
TTCAGGAAAAAGCAAAAAAAAAAGTCACAATAAATCACTATTTCCCCCATTCACAATATCTCTTATGAAAAGGCAATATTCAATATAGGCTCTATTTACCTACACAAATATACTATGAGCTGTGCTTGTCTTCGACCAGTTAAAATCTATTATTGCTTTTATTTCTCCTCACCATATATAACTCCTGATGGCAGACAGGAGCTCTCTCACCTATTAGGGATGTTCATTACATTTTACATTATGTCCATACATTCAGTAGTAAACATGTGCCCACCTAACTTCTACGGTCAGCTAAAATCTGTATTAAAGTGATTTGTAACAACTGATGACAAGTGAACTACTTATCTCTGAGGCAGAACACTTTTTCTTAAATTTCACAAGTCTTGCATACCAGATGATGAGTCTGTGCGATGACAGGAAGAAGGCGGTAGAAAGAAAACCATGTGAGATGAAGCTAGCCTGAAGAAGTGACATTCTCTGATTCCTAGACACCTGACAGCATAAGGAATAGATCATCCACCTCATTTGTTTTTAACTGCTACAGCAAACCAAGCCCTACAAACTGAAGAGGTAATTGATGAAGGCAGCGATGGCTAAAATACTAACACTACTTCATGGTAGCCATTTTTGTAGCAGTAAAAGCATGACTACCCCTCAATCCTCATCACAGAAGTTAAAGGTCCCATGTCATGGCCATTTCTACTGATCATAATTCCATTGTTGAGGTCTACTAGAATAGATTTACATTGTTCAATGTTCCAAAATCACATTGGTTTTCTCATACAGCATCTCTGTATAGTATGTGTATTCACTCTCTGTCCTACATGGCTTGTTGGAGCTCCTGCCCCCCCAACCCCCCGTCCCCTCCCCTCCCTATGAGCCCACTGTACTCTGATTGGTCAATGGTGTTTCTTAGCAACCAGAAAATGACACCAGTAATGACAAACAGATGAGAATGCTGCGTGGGGTCTGGGTGCCGTGTTGGCGGGACGTTGCGGGGCTCGCTGCTGTGAGGGCGGACAGTGTGAGCTGTATTACTGGTGTCGTTTCCTGGTTGCTGCGTGGGGTCTGCGAGACTCACACACTCGTAGCCTGGCTGTGAGTTTGTGTGTGTGCTCAGGCTGAGTTCAGGCTGTTTCGCGTTGTCTCAGGCTGAGAAATCCGCGGAGCTGCAGCTGAGAAAAGATAAGGCTGACGGCCCGTCCACACAGCAGCTTAAAAAAAATCTTCCAACGCTTCTCTGCCCATTCACTTTGAATGACGTCACTTTGCCTTCTTTCACACACAGTGACGTCACGAGCTACCCACAATGCACCGCGCGCCATATATATATATATATAAATACGCCATTTTCCTGGAGGTGCAAATATCTTGGAGGTGCAAATATAAACAGCTAGCTAACGTCGCCAGGCAGAGCGCATTAGGTTTTTTTTCTGAATTAACGACCGAAGAAATCGCTGCATGTCTTCGGATTACATCTCTGGACTTGAGGGGTGTGCTCTAGGTCGTTACCAGCGTAAACTAGAGCTGTGTGGGTTGTCGGATTGCCCTTACAGACTGCCTGCAGACGTATGGAAAAACGACCCTCGAAAGTGGCCTTCGTCGATTTTGGCAGCATCTACGTCTATCTTCTGGAAACACCAGGTGAATACCCCACTTGTCACAATAATATTATCATGCCAATGCATATATGTGGTATTTTAGAGTTGACTATATTGATTAAGGCAATAGACTATGATATTCAGTACAGGAAGCTTAGCAACACCTAGACGGTGTACGGCTAAACCCTCGGCCTGCTTGCACCTCGCGTAAAATGGCGGATACCGGAAGTACGGTGTCGCCCTCGGCCCAATACCCGTATGTGTGTGTGAAAGAATATATTGCTCGCATAAAATCCCCAGGGTTTTTTGCTTTGTATGTCGGGGGCGGGTGATTCATGTGATTGGTTGTTGGTCGCAAAAAATCCCCACGCTTTCAGACACGCCCACCTCCAAGATTTTCAAGATTTTTTTAAAGCTGCTGTGTGGACGGGCCGTGTGTGTGTGTGTGTGTGTGTGTGTGAGGAAGTCCGCGGGCCGTTACGTCACTTACACCCTTACGTCACTATGACCCAGGAAGAAAAAAATGTAAAAAGAAATATCGCCAACGAGGCGTTCTGGGACATAGACAGGTATTTTCTGTGTTAGAGTTTTACTCGCTACAAGGTGTACTTTGAGGGTTTGTGACTCTGCAGACCGTTTACATGCAGAAAAACCTTCATAACGGGTGGCGCAGTGGTCTGTGCATCTGATCATCAGATCAAGGGGGGTGCTGGGGAACTCCAGTTCGAAACCCGCTCCTGCCGCCACTGCGTCAGGCCGTTGTGTCCTTGGGCAAGACACTTCACCCGGATTTGCTCCTGTGGGTAATGTCCACAGTACATGTATGATACTAATGTGTACTTGTAAAAGCGCCTCGATGACTTTGAGGCGTGAAGATGGACGGTGTGGCGCAGTGCGCTGTGCAATGATCATCAGATCAAGGGGTGAAACACACCGCTGCTGCGTCTGTAAAGCCGTTGTGTCCTTGGGCAAGACACTTCACCTGAACTTGCTCCTGTGGGTATTGTCCACAGTACATGACCATTGCATGTATGATATGTGTAATGTGTATTTGTAAAGCGCTTTGAGCATCTGGAAAAGCGCTATAATAATGTAAGGAATTATTATTATTATTATAACACACAAGGGGACGGGTAAGAACCAGAAAAGCATGACATGGGACCTTTAATTTATGCCGATGTTGCTACATAATTCAGGCATAAAGAATGAAAACAGATGTGTTATTGAAATAATTAAGTCTTACCATGTTTTATAAATATCAGATTCAAAGAGAAAATACCTCTAAACCCTCCCTTTTATCTCTGATCAGCTTTGGTTTGGATTTGGTCATTAACAATATTTTTCTACTATCAAACCTTTTCTAGAAATTAAACTCCAGGTTCTTGGTCCTTTATCAGGGTCACATGCTGTTATTGATAATGTCATGATGCATCGACCCCCATAAATGTATTTTTGGGGAGGAGTAACGTTTCCACGGCCCTGTTTTTTAATATGCTACCCACCACAGTGTCACAGATATTGAGAAGAGCTAGCAGGGTAAGTTCTGCGCTCCTCGAGTTCACACACGCTGCTTCCTGTGATAGATACGGCGCGACTGTAGCCTGAGGCAGCTGGAGTCCATGTGCTGGGAATGTAGGGCGAGGAGAGTGGCGTCCTTTTTCAAAAATAGTTCAGCAGGACACGCTGCAACAAGGGAAGACGGTTTAGTTCAAAGTCCCACTGCTGAAGTGTATTAAGGATGGAGAGGGGACAGTGTGTGTGTGGGGGTGGGGCAGGTTATTGAAGGAGAGAGGTGGGTCTTCTTCTTTCCCCTCATAGTAGAATTTTGACTCCTCCCTGCGGAGACTGGGCGCCCTGGGAGACGCCTCGAGGAGGAGCCGGTCCGAACTCTAACCGCTTCACTAGACTGCAAGACAACATGTAGCAAACACACATCAGCACACATCAGATTGACTTCCTATTCCCATTATTATTAATATTATTTTGGTTCTATTTTATTAATTTCATCCTCTGCTTTTTCATTTGTATGTTTGTTTTATGATCCTATACAAATATTTGTTTGTAAAAAGTGTCTGAGTACTTAGAAAAGCAATATTAAAACAACATGTATTGTTATTATTAGTAGTTTTATTATAACTGGTTGGCTTCACAGACAAAAAGATAACGTTAAGATAATTCTTTATATATAACATATGATAATAAAAAACGCTGATGTTGTACTTTTCATCACAAAATCACAAGTGCAGGGTATTTTAAGGGGCTCTGCAATATATTGATATTACTGTATAGGCTGTAAATGAATATAATACTCTGAACTTCCTTGACTGTTATAGCTATTTCATATTTTGTGAAAGCACCAATAGTTATCCTTACAATATCAATATTGTAACAACTGACTTTATGTAAACATTGAAATCACCACAGGAACCAGAGTTTGCTCTCCAGCCTGTGCAGCCGTCTGTGTCCTCACCTGTCGTACTGAGGGGGGGGGCTCATGCTGCTCGCCTGGACGTCGGACCCCCTCTCTAAAGCAGAGGGACTACCGGGGCCAGCTGAGAGTGCAGGTCTGCTGACAGACGTGTCGTACACAAAGTCTCGACAGGACGCCAACTTTGACTCCAGATTCTGACAGGGAGGATCAAAAGTAGTCAGCTCACTCATCAAAACTAATTATATTTAGTGATAACACATTTATGTTTGCAGGGTTCTTACACCTTTTCCAAAGTCAAATTCAAGCACTTTTCAAGCATTTTCAAGGTGCATTTTCCAGCAGCTTACAGCTGTTGTAAATTACATATTTATATACACATACTCAAATGATTATTTCCCTACCTCACATTAAATCAGATGTTCTTTATGCTATAAACAACCAAATATGTGTTTCGTGATGGCCTTCTACACAAGGATGAAAAATGAAAGAAAAGAAAACTAAGTTTAATATTTCAAAATGAGTGATCTGTACGTAGACTAGGCCTCCCATATAACCTGGCTGAGCCAATATAAAACAATCAGCCAAATAACTTTTCAATACATTATTGATTACTATTTTTGAGGTACTTTTAGGTTAGCAGTAAACATAAGTCAGAGGTACATGGTGTACTTTTACTCCACTACATGTATTTAATACCTTTAGTTACTTTACAGATGTGGATGAATGATGTGAAATCTAACCAAGTGTTGAATGAGACTTTAGTTCCACCTGGAGTAAATCCACAAGCTACCCTGCAGTATACAAAGCCATTCAAACTAGCTGCACCTTTACCAGCTTTGAGAACACTTTCATGATCAATCATTATAAAACATATCATATATATTATTCTGAAATGGACCAATCTGCACAATGACTACTTTTACTGTCTTTAACTATATTTTGTAGGGATGCACCGAATATTCGGCCACCGAAAATTATCGGCCGAAAATGGTTAAAAAGGCCCTTTCGGCCGAATGTCAGAACAGGCTTACGTTGGTAACCTAACGTGTTGTTGTGATGACGTAATAAAGACGCGGCGACCATGCTCGCGGCTGGCTCACAGGGGGGGGGGACATTGACCTTTGTCATCGAGATTGCCCTGAGCCTTTAACAAATCGTATTAAATAATCTGATGACAGACTGTAAACAGAATAGCTGAAATTTTAACAAACTAAATAACTCAGTTTCCTCTAATCATTAACCCATGTTTGTATCATGTATTTAACTCCGTATTTAACTTCGGGTCAATGTGACTGATTTCGAGAGAGCAAGTCACATTTGGTTTAGGCACGAAACATACTACCAGTAGAAATACATTGCTTTCAAAATCGCTCTGTGTCGAATCAATAGATTATATTTCGTGACTATACTGTAACACGAAATGCCGTGAGTGCTTCATCCTCTGAACACCACAGGATGGCGACTGTAACGCACATAACATAGGTACGCTCCTCTGAAATGATCGTCCCCTGCAATTATTATTATTATCCCTCCTGGAGTTCGCTATTCAGCTCGCTAACGTTAGCTTAAACAAACATAACATGCAACGTTAGCCTAATCTAAATGCTCTACTACGGCGTACCTTTCATGTGGCTCGTCAGCGCAGACTCTCGCATCGTTATTTTTGCAAACTTTGCAGGAGGCTACTCGTGGGCTTGACCCTCGTCTTAGCCATGGCTTGTATTTGTCTTCTGCTAGCCAACGCTCGTTGTAACTGCAACCTCCTGGCACACTGTCATCTATCACTCTCATCAGAATGCCCAGGTCACACGTAACACAAACACTTGCAGGTCGCACGCATGGCGCGGGAAGGCCGCAGCAGAGCTGTTTTATGTAGAAGCGAAGCAATTCTTTTCTTTTAATCTAAAAAGCGAACTATTCAGTCAGACAGCAATTTATTGTAAAAGTAAAGCATTTACATTTTCAAGCACTTTATCTCAATTTCAAGCACCATTCCCAAAATGCAAGCACTTTCCCAACCTTGAAAACACCACCTCAAATTTCAAGCATTTTCAAGGATTTCAAGCACCCGTACGAACCCTGTGTTTGGCATGATTTCACTGAGTACTGTAGTATCAAATTCAAATGGCTTACTCCAACTTTTCTGAGTAGCTCCCCGACAATGTTGAGTGCAGATATTCTAGCAGATGTGGTGAGGGGAGTCCCCGTTAGACCATCGCCTAAAACAGAACAGATAGAAACAGGTAAACACATAGTAGGTTATGATGACGTTTTTAAATCACTATCGCTGTAGGTTTAAATGCAGCTTAACGTGTTCTTGTTACCTCGCCGTATACTGGAAGGAGGGGGGGTAGCGAATGAGCTGATGGGCTTGGCGGGTGTTACTGGGACGGCAGTGTTACCGGAGGGGGAGCACAGCAGGTCTGCGTCTTTGCCCAGGCTGCTGGACGGCCGTCTGTCCTTGTGACGCACAGCCAGCTCCTGCCGAAGGTCTGACACAAACAGGAGGCGCTCATTTTCATACAAACTCACAGAAAACTCATAGTCCATGTTATGGATGTTCCTGGAAGTTACATGCTTCTTCTTCACTGGATAGGGTAGAAACACAGGGGTTTTTATAGAAAAATGTAGAATGAGGGCGCTAACGTTAATTCCGGCCAAAATGTTGGCCCCGCCCACTTTCGGGCGAAAATAATGCATTAGAGCCAAGCAGAAAATAATAGTTTCTTCATGTCTTAAAGCTGCTGAGTCATATACTGCACCTCAGACAACACATACATCCAGAGTTAGGGTTTCTTTACTTCCTCTACAGAAAAAAGGACAATAAAAGAAACAATCTAATTCAGAAATCACAGTTTAAGTGTTAGGCTGCTGCTACTGCCTGAAGCATGAATTCAGGTTGAGTTCAGAGAAAGAAAGCTTTTGACCAAATGTCCCATAATAAAATCAAATAAATATGTATTGATTATTCATATAGCTCCATAGTCTCTCCATCGTAATCTAGATTACACTTAAACAACAACACTATGGGTTTTAGAACATTACCTTCTAATCCTTTCAAAAATGAAAAAGAAAAAAATACATACAAATCTACATCCTTTATATGACATTTGGCAGTACAAATTAACACTTGAATACAACTACACATTAGATCACGATAAACAGGAAGCATAGAACAAAAACACAGCACCCAGGATTTAGAGAATTGATCCAGCTATCAAAATTCACTGAGTTAGGCATAAGTGTGCATTTTTAGACAAATCAGCAGTTCTTGTGAACTTGAGAAGCTACAGTGTGTGTGTGTGTGTGTGTGTGTGTGTGTGTGTGTGTGTGTGTGTGTGTGTGTGTGTGTGTGTGTGTGTGTGTGTGTGTGTGTGTGTGTGTGTGTGTGTGTGTGTGTGTGTGTGTGTGGTGTGTGTGTGTACCTCTGGATTCATCCTTCAGCCTCTGCACAGACTCCAGCAGGTTCTCTTTCTCGTCCAACTCGCTTTCCAGAAAAGCGTTCCTCTCTATGACGTGGTTCATCCGCTGCTCAAAGTCCTCCAGAGACATGATGGTGGCTCTGGGACACGCAAAAGAGGACAGGCCATTACAAGTTAACATCACTAAATCAGAATGTGCATGTATTTCCTGTGTGTGTTACAGTCTAATTACGTGTGTGTATGCATGTTAAAAGACACTGACCGTTTAGTCCTCTCCAGGTCGTCGTTGGACTGCTCTAGCTCTCTGATGTATTTCTGCAGGTGATCTCTCACTGCTGTGGTTTGTGCCAGATTTTCCTCCAGGGTTGATATGTGCCTAAAAGCGTCAGAATGCTGCGTCTCAAATTTTTCCTGCAAGCAGACATCACATTATCAGACACTGATTATGTCAAATTTGCACAGTCATGGCATATTTATCAATGCAGCTGTCAGCATTTTTTTAATCTGTGTATTATTTAGTCTCTACAGTAGACAAAAAAGCCCTTTCAATCTTCATTCTCATCTCCAACAACCAATCATAGGTTTTTAAGCACAATCCTGCATTCACTCCCCTTATTTATGTTCTCTTCCCCGGGGACAACTGAACTAAAATAGCAGTCAGCTGCCTTTCAGCTAGGCAGCGATTGTCTTCACGGCAGTAGCAACTACACGCTGAATTAGGGTGGGCTGGAGGCTGTCAGTGTCTCTTTTACACATCATTAACTGGAGCACCAGAGCTCACAGTGCTCTGTAGGGACCGTGGCCTATTTCTAATCAAGGTTCTCTACCTTTATGTTTTCCAATTCCATGCGTAGTCGGTTGTTGTCTAATAGCAGATCTTTGTTTCGAGTCTCACACTGCTTCAGCTCCATTTCCAGCTCCGCTTCATAGTCTCGACTCATCTGCTGAAACTCCTGCAGCTCCTCCTGAGCCTCATCAGCCCTGAGGACAAAACAATGTTGTTGATTAACATGTGTGGAGCTTTAATGTATATATTATTACTATTGTATAAGGTAACCATTAAACTATCTCTAATGGGTAGTGTTTTCCTTGTGGTACTATGGAAGAATGTTACCTTTGCTGATGTGCCTCTGCCTGCTCCTTCCAGAAGCCCATCTCCTCTTCTAGGGATGCAAACTTGTGTGTTGGCTCCACCATGTCTGCTGCTTCGTGTCAGGGTGATGGGGATGGGAAGCGTATCTGTATAGTAACATAAAAAGGGTTCTTATCTGCCATAGGAGCACTGGCATATGTACCATTCAAACAACACAACTGTTACGGTTAGCAAATGCTAACAAGGTAGCTAGCGTTAGTCTAAAGCGTTATTTAGTTTAGCCTATTTAGGTTAGGAATGGTAAAACAACTACAATGTGTTTGAACATGTATTTCTATCAAGTACGAAATGGTAAACAATAGAAACTGAACGCGTTGACTTCTTTTTAAAGCTAACACCGGTGTTGTGTACCGGTGTATATTAGCTAAGCTTTTCGGCTAAGCTAATATAGCTAAGTTAGCTAAGCGACTTAAAGCTAACCAGAGTTCTATCCCAACACCGAGAAAAACAGAAACTCAGCAGACTCACCTGCTTATGAAGGAACGATTAAAACATGCTATAACGAAGGGAATTTATTAGGAGGTAAGACTTATTTTCCAGGATTTACGTTTTGAGACTGCACAAACTAATCTCTCATTACGTTATACGTTAAGACGGTGCTCCTCTCACCAACCAAATATAAACGAAGCTTCGGTTCTCGAAAGCCATTGGTCAATAGAGATGACGTTGTGAACATATTATCCAATCATGTTACTCTACGAACTTCAACTCAACTCCACAATACAGGCAAAGTTGTCCTACCCCCCTGTTGATGGTGCAATAACAACAAAGAAGTGCTGTCTGTCCCATGGAAGTACAAAAAAATGGAAGTACAAAAGAAAAGTTAGTTAGAAAATCGATTTCTATTATCGATGTGGTTTTTTGTTCCTAATAAAAGAGTCACTGCTCAATGAAAAAACATGAATACGCAAACAGCCTTTTATGTATCATGTTTATTAAAGGGCAGTTTTTTGCAAGTTGGTTTTTTCGACACACAGATATAATTAAAAACAACAATATTTAAGATAATCACTGCCTCTGACAGACTTTGCCTCTGACAACAGATGATATTGACATTGTATTCCCCAAATAAATATATTAATTAATCTATCCTTTAAAACACAGAGCTGCCATCAGTCAATCCGTTTAGACAAACCAGGCTCTTTCAACATGTACATACAGTACACCACCTGTTGTTAACATCACACGTATGCATACATAATCACATACTTTCTAGTCAAAACTGCTCCAGTGGTTCTTATCCTACCTAACAACTTAATGTTAATGTATTGCTTACTCTGGATGGACACACTCACCAACCACTACATATTTGTATTACTTTACCTCAACTATAAATACATTGATACCCTATGGTCAGAAACTTCTTTCATTCTAACATAAAGGGCAGGAAGTGGTGTCTTGAAACTGGAATATGAATGTACAGATATCAGTCCAAGTAACATGGCTTATATTCTACGTTATAATTGGAAGGCATTTAAGATCCTGAGAAAAGTAGCATGTAGAAAACAAATAGAAATAAATACATTTCAGGAAAAAACAAGTTGGTGATCAGAAATAGATTCTTAGCGACCTAAGAAACCTGTCCTTGGAGTATTTACATCTACTAAAAATAAGACATCCGAGAGGTAAAATATCTGTAGTCAAGTTAATACAGACTTTGTCAGGGACCATAGGCGTCCCCCGTTTTGATAAATGCAGAACCAGAAATTCAGGTAACTCTAAGTGCACACATTTTTCTCCATTTTTCAGAGCAGGGGTTATCCTGTTCAGGTCAACCATTCAGGAATAAGACAGAAAGGTCTGGAGAAAAGAAAAAGAAAAAAATTCAATGTTAAATCCACCACATAATATCCTCTTTTCACTTAAGTGACACAGCCTCTTTTAGAAGACTCAATATTGTTCCTTACCTCAGAGGAATCATTCTTCTGCCTGTTTAGTTTCTTTCTTTTTCTTTTGTTGGAACGCCTTCTTACCGTCCAACACATCAGTCTTCACCTGACCCAGAGTGCGCAGCAGGCACATGGTGTCGAAGCTCTCATCTCCGGCCTCTTGCAACAACTCAAGCACCTATAAATAAAACACCATACTTATTATTAAAGAATAAGCAAACACAGGTTATATATTTTTAGAGGGCCAGTTAAATAACAAATATATTTGTCACATACCTGAAGAACTGTTTTTGGATCTAGGTGTTTTTGGTGTGAGTTGCTGAGTGTTGTGTTTGAATATAATGGAACCTAAAGGCACTCGCAACACGCTTGTGATGTTTAAAGCATACAAAAATACATTTGAAAAACTCTCAAGAAATCATGGCCATGTTAGTCAGTTAAACCACAGACCTTGCTATGAGTGGTTTCATTAAGGAACTGTTTTCTTGCTACCAAACTACACCTTCTTGCTACCAAACTACACCTTCGCCACGCAGAAAGAAGCAGAAGGAGTGCTTACTTGTTCGCAGGTGTAGTTCGGCAGAGAGAAAGCAGTTCCTGTGTGTAACTGCTCACAACAAAGACTGCAGATGATCTTGAGTAACAGGGTCATGATTCCTGGAAGAGATATTGCTGTTGAGTTTTAATGTTTTTTTGTGGCACAACACAAGTGGAGTGCCATCAAATGTTCTTATATTGGAGAGAAGGCATGCATCTCTAAGATCGATAACTCCAACACTCACATTCAAAAAATCTAGATTAATAAATGGCAGTACAAGTAAGAGGAAAAACATGTATTCTTTATTTTGGGGGAACTGTCCCTTTAATGTTATATGTAGATCTGTGTCGACCCACCTGCAGACACTTAAATGACTTGAGTTCGCTCAGATTCTCCTCCAGGAACAACAGGTAGATGCTGAGGTCGTTGTAGAAGGGCGTCACCACGCCCAGAGCACCGAAGCCCGGCAGCAGCTCATACGGTCGGAGGAAGTTGGAGCTCTGGCGAGCCGGTCCAATAGCAGCATACACCACCAGCGGAGTGAGAAGTACATACACCCCAAAGTTGATGTAGCTGAGCAGCCTGAAGACCCCCACTGCTACGAGCTTACACTGCACCGCAGCCGGCACCATGCTGTTGTTCTTCAGCACCCCTGTACGCAGGTCGCAGGGGAACTCGTCGGTCAGAGAGGCCAGGCGGATGTAGTAGCCGAGAAAGATGCAGGCCAGCAGGAGGGTGAGCAGAGTCAGGCCCCGACATGAGAGGTACTTCACCACCAGAGAGCGAGATAAGCGCTTGGTCTTCAGATACTGCTCCACTAAAGGGTATGTGAAGCAACCCTCGGTCAGCTCCAAAGCACTGCAGCAGAAAAAAAGGAGTTTAGCATGAAAAGGATATGTGTTAAGAAAGGCAAATGTCATAGTATTCATATGAAAAACATCAAGAAATATGGTTCCCTACAACAACAGGATTGTATTTTATTTTGTCATTACCCATAACCACACATCCTTAGACGCTTATTCAATGTTGTTTTCGTATAAACTCATTCCGATATTAACTTTTTTAATGGACACAACATAATGCGTTTCATTAAATGGTTTGAAGACTCTCATTCACTGGCCTTAGTGATTTAACAATAATCAAAATCACACGTGTCACAGTGTCAATATTTATTGGTATTATAGAAAATTGATTTCAATTTGATAACATTTTGTAGAGAAATGGGGCTTCCTGGTGAAAACTGGTACAGTTCAATTGTCATATACGTCTGATTTTCTATGTATATGAAGTACATTAAAGTGGCACTAATTAATATTTTTTAAATAAACAACTCTGAGCTTGCCGTCAGCTCTACAAGGTATTTAAGATTTTTTTTGGCAATCTGTACTGGTGAACATAGTAACTCTAAACTGTGCTTCATACTGTATCTGCTGGAAGTAGAATAAGGCAACTTATTGCAAACCACTTCATAACAAATTCATTCTCACAGGAAATTCAAGCTAATGTAACTAAGTACATAATAGAGCCTAATAACGCAGTGTTTACCTCTGTGTGTCCTCAGACGAACCTTTGCTATCAAAGGACGCTAGATTCTTGGCAAGTCTGATGGAGCGGTTATAAAAGCGGTCCAGCTCCTCCATGATGAAGTTCAGGTCGGAGGAGAGGTGCGGGGCGGCTGTGAAGCGCCAAAACAGGGCCGGGATGTACAGGAGGATGGCCAGGGAGAGCAGGGTGTATGGGAAGAACTGTGGGGGATCAAAGGGAGACAACAGGAGAGATACATATTTAAAAAAAAGATGATTTCTGGACATTGTTTGATAACTTTTAAGATTAGAAAGCATGCATTGATCTTTTTTGAAATTGTATTAGAAATCAGATTCAAACCTGTTTTATTGGTCAAAGGGCTAATCAAATTAAAAATATAAAGTGAATGAAACTTATTGTGCACTTATGTTATGTTTTCAGTTTACCTGAGTTACAATGTGTTATACAAGTTCATTAAATTATATGAACTTAATATGTGTGCTTCTTACCAACCTAATACAAATGTATAGAACCTGTTGATAAAATAAATGTAATTAAAGTCAACATTTCAAAGTATTTAGTAAACGATTGGTCAATGAACTACTGTTCTACTGTTTTTTTTCCAACTGAAAAAGTCACTTCAAACTGTTTTGGATGACTTATGTACTTGTATTTAAAGGGGCCCTATTAGGCTTTTGGGGGGGTTTCCCCTTTCTTGTAATGTGTTATATAAGTTTTGGTAGATGGTCTGTAAAGGCTAAAATCCCAGAACTCACGCCAATTTGTTAGGGCTCCAACACATTGTACGTGATAGGCTAAGGGATAGGACATCTCTGAGCAGTTGACCAATAACAACAGAGCCAGTCAGCTAACCAATCAGAGCAGACTGGGCTCTGGTTTCAGACAGGTTGAAAACAGGCAGTATGAGAAAAATAAAGAGCTTTATGAACATTAAAGCATGGAAACATGCCACGGTAGAGCAAAAAAATACAATTACGAAACTAGAACTTTTGCATAATAGGGCCCCTTTAATTTAAGATATTTTTGGACATATTCTTGCCCATCCCTTTATTAAATAATACTGGTAGAGACTTAACAGTATTACGAATTTAAAACATCCCACTACCTACACAATTACACTTTTAGCATTGATGATTGTCAGTGATGGTGCATGCTGGGGGAAAACGTATGTACCTTGTGCAGCCATAGCTGTGAGTCGTCCCCTTGTTGCTGTACTGCTGCCCAACAAAACGAGTCCACATATGCAGCCTGCCTCCAAGAGAAGTTAGTGGGAGCAAAGCAGCTGATCTGGGTACCTGGGGAAATAAACAGAATAATTAGTCAGAGACAAAAACAAATAACAACAATTGTCAGCCCTCCCTCCTCTGAGCTCATGGCCTAATTTGTTGGTGGGTTGTTGTCAGCATACTTTGTGTCAATAACTATACCATCCTCTATATGGGGAGTGGGGAGTTCATTACATCACATACGACCCAGATAGTCACCAGACAGTAACGTTTTGGCAGCACAGGGGCTGTCCCATTAAAATGAAAGAATGATGATTTTAAACAAATACAGCACATTCCCACTACAGAATCCTCATGATCCACTCTGATTGTGACACATAGACATATAACTAAATGCTAGTTATAGCAATTATAGTATGAGTCATAGTCGTACCTGTTGCATAAAGTAAAGCACTGGGATTTCACATAATTGTAGGAAAGATCATTATGTCAATTGATGCCTAACTTGTACACGTTTTGAATGCAAACATAAAATGATTATTTATAACTAGTGAATTACCGTAGTACATTTACTCAAATACTGTATTCAACCAACATTTTGAGGTACTTTACTTGAGTCCATTTTATGCAACTTTACACTTTTCTGCACGTACATTTCGTAACAAATGTTTTGATTTTAACTCCACCATGTTTATTATTTTAACAGGAGTAACTTTTCAAATTCAGCTTTTAATACAAAATATGATCAACTAATATATATTATAAATAAATGAGCTCCACCTTTACATGCTGTAACATTATATATATATATATATATATATATATATAAACATGAATACATTAATAATAATAATTATCCATTTATATGATTCTGAAATGGGCCATTCTGTAAATGTAGTACTTTTACATTTTGTATTTTAAGTATGTTTTGATACTGATATAATAGTACTGGAATGGAAGACATTTTCTAGTGATATAGCATTTCTTCACATGGTGTTGCTATTTCTGAAACTGTTTTAAAAATAGTATCCATCCCAAATATATCAATGAAGGAAGAAGGATGAAGATAATTAGCGGGGGATAATATATAAGTAACAACTTATGACTGAATTCATAAAAAAAGCCTTTTATATATCAGAAACCTGAATCCTGTCACTGTCACACTGACATGTAATACTGGGATACTTGAATATAACAGAGCCATTGTTCTTATTTTACAGTAAGTGATACCTCTACTATGATGACAGGTCCAAATGTCTGCTGCAAAAAGAGCCTTCATCTAATTGATCTAATATGTTGTAAAGTCAATACATCTCCTCCTTTGTGATTGCTATAGATCAAGGCTTCTCAAACTCCGGATCCGGACCGAACTGCAAATCAATCCGGACCAAACCCTGTGTCCCATTATAAAAAATAAATAAATAAATAAATAAATCTGATTCTGATGTAAATTAAAGAGGACCTTTTATGCTATATTGGAAAAATATATTGTAGGGCCATACCTATACAAAACATGTCTGTGAAGTTTTTTGCTTAAAATACCAAACAGATCACCCATTGTAGCCATGCCTCATACTGCTCATACCCCTCTTTTGCAGCCCTGTTAGAGAAATGCGGATTTTGGGTCCTTAGCTTGAAAAAAAAAAAAGAGGAGGCGGAGCTAATGCCTGATCAGAATTCTACCGGAGATAAAGTTAAATTCTGCTGTGATAAAACACCACCCTGTTCTAAACCACATCAAGGATTATTTCTGAAACAGTATGGAGCTCAAATGCTTTTTCTCTTACGGGTTTATCACAAGGTGAGTTCCTTTTTTTTATTTCCTGCTTTTAAAACACATGTGCAGGTTAGCTCTGAGTGTTAGCGAGGCTTGCTAATGTAAACAAAGACGAGATTACGTCCAAAACACGTCAGGCATTGTTTCTGATAGCAATTTTCTGTGGGTCCGCCGCCGATTTGACGTGAGATCGGCAGCAAATCTGTATCCGCTCGTTTTTAAAAGATTTGGGTACGGAGGAAAAGAGAGTTTTTTTACTTTACTGGCATTGATCCGGACCATTGACCTTGTATAAAATTCACAAGTGGACCTTTAACAAAAAAGTTTGAATACCCCTGCTATAGATTAATTAAGTCAAATCTATTTGGGCTTTCTGCCATAATGCACATTCACTTAGTATGATATGATAACAATATATGTCCATAATCATCAGAGGTGGGACAAGTGCTCTTGTACTTGAGTAAAAGTAGAAGTATTAGAGTGTAGGAATACTCTGTTACAAGTAAAAGTCCTGCATTCAAAATGTTACTCAAGTAAAAGTACAAAAGTATTAGCCTGAAAATATACTTAAAGTACCAAAAGTAAAAGTACTTATTTTTCAGATTGGTCCATTTCAGAATATTATATATGCTTTGATTATAATTATTGATCATTAAAGTGTTATCAAAGCTGGTAAAGATGCAGCTTGTTTGAATGACTTTGTATACTGCAAATCTTGTAAATGTACTCCAGGTGTAACTAAAGTCTGATTTAAGTGTTGATTATATTTCACATTATAAATCCAAATATGCAAAGTAACTAAAGGTAATACATAAATATAGTGGAGTAAAAGTAGCCTACACGATTAGCCTCTGAATTGTAGTGGAGTGGAAGTACAAAGTAGCAAAAAATGGAAATGCTCAAGTACCTCAAAATGAGTAAACGTACTTAGTTACTTTACACCTCTGATAATAATTGTGTCTTTCAGTCAAAGCTCCATAATACACATTGTCTGGAGACATGCAGTGTATTGGATGCTGGCAGTAGGCTATACTTGCAGATAATGGTAACAACAACAGGCTGCAGGCATTATAACCTAACAAGATTACATGGGTTTGTTAAACTGCTAATGGAGCTGTAGATATATATTTTTTACACTAACCGCCAATTTGTTTTGGGGAGATATTCTACTGTTCTTTTCAGTAATACAAATCATTATCAATAATGCACCAGTTAGTATGCCTACAGTTTCCATCATTGTTTTTGTGCAGTAGCTGCAGCAGCCTGCAACACTGTCTGTGCGTGAGATGAGCAGAAGGGTGGGGACTTTAACCACACCTTCTCCGGTATTCCTTCTTCACGCCTTTCTTTTTCTGGCCTTTTACTGAATATACCACTCTAAATGCATCCACCTTACATGTGCCTGTAACTGTGGTTCAAAGAAACACATGCTACAGCAGTGTTAGTGTGGCAGGTGGAGAAAGACAAATAAGCTCCACCAGGATCCCCACCGGCTGGAAAGATTTCGAATTTTCTACATGGTGAACATTTAAGGGGTAAATAACCTGAGTTTGCTCCTGACAGGATGCTCACACACATTCAACAACTCACCCACTGACACCTCCTGAGCAAAAGCGAGGGAGATGAGAAACAAAGGCAGCCCCACCGCGAGAAACGTGACTATTTTGTCCACCGCCAGCTCCAGACGCACCCCTTTGTACTTGGCCTCCGTGGGGTCCTTTAGCAGAAAGTCGGAAAAAACGTACTCGGTGGCTACGTGGGCTATCGCCATGACGGACGGGAACAAAAAAGACCTGGTGTGGTCTAATTGACGGAAGGTTCAAGTCTCTTCTTAATGAGCGAACTTCGGCTGAGGTTTGACTTAATTTAAACCCCCGTCAGTGTAGAAATGTGAGTGATATATAAAACACTGAGGCGCTAGTGTTTACCCATCTCCATTCACTCCTGGGACGGATGGTTGAACCTGCTGTCCCGTTTCTGTGACCCAGACATCAAACGGGGACGAGCCGCCTGCAGGCCGCTAGAGGGCGCTACTGTGACGTAACGTGCACCTGCATGGCAACAGCCTGATAGTTCACTGTAATAATAGAACATGGACATTAGATTGTCTTAAGTGTTTACTTCTAAGTATCAATATTGGATAATAATAGTAGATACATCCTATCGCATGTGTTTGTTTGAAAACATTTGTAAAGCCAAGTTGTAAAAAGCAACAATTTAATTAATCAGTCACCAAAAATGAAACCGCTCCTCTATTATTTTCTACAATTTAATTTTTTAAACCCGTAAAATTGTAATGATCTTTTTTTCTGAAGACATATAGAGTGCTAAATAAAATAAAAACAACAACATATAATTGTAGATTTATTTTTGACACAATGCAGGAACTTCTACCCCACTTGTTTAGCCCTACATTTGTATTCAATGTTCTAAATGTGAGTTTACCTAAAAATGATCCTTTCTAGTTTTAAAGTCATTAATTTTTGTAGAAAACCCAAAACAGAAAGAAACAAGCAAACTATATTTTGTTTATTATGTTGCAACCAGGTGTAAAAAGTAACATTTCCATTATTGTACATTTCAGCCAATTAACGTACCAGTGTCGGTGAATTGTCACATTTATCGATCACCAGCATGATCACCAGTAATCACAACATTTTCGACAGCTGTGCATGCTTTCCGGCAGAAGAAGGTTACAAAAAGGTGCGCGTTTGTTGGGACTCAGACTCAGATGTGGAAACAGTGCTGAGGGGGAGATGCGAAGACGAGCTCTTCTCAGGTATCTAACAGAGTTACAAACTTTTTTTCAACATTTCTCGACATTAACAAATAATATAATTTCCCGTCCAAACAATGAAGGGTAACACGCGGCGGTGGGCAGCTTTGTGTCTGTTAAACAAGCTATGCTGATGCTTGTTATTGTGTTGGCTTCAATCTGACGCTAGCTCCGGGCAAACATTTGTAGCTCAGTGAATTAGCTCGTTTCAGTTAGCTGGCAGTCTAGCTACTCAGTTAACTAACAGTTATCTGCTTCCGCCATACACAACGGTTCCTACACACGGGGAAGCTACATTAATGTGAGCTAGCTTGTAGCTAATTTAACGTTATTTGGTTTACTTGTTTTGCGTTTGTGGACACGCAACTCTTGTGTTTGTTAGCTTTATATAAACAATCCTTATCTGCGAGGCGAACACATTGTTAAAGTAAACCCTGGTTACCCATAGGCGTTAACACAGAAGTTTTAGTGTCTTAATTGTATCAGATTAAATACCTACGCCCTGGGTCATTAAGACATGATTTGCCTGACTCAGCAAGTGTGCACTTTTAACTTTCGTTTCCTCTACACAGGAAAGCATGAGAGCGAAGAGAGGTGAAAGTATGGTGAAAGACCTCTCTGGGTTGTATGATGGAAGGACTGAGAAAGGAAATATCAATATGCAGCTCTAGGCCCTTCCCATGGCTTGGTCCCCCCAAAACAGAGTCCTCAACCCCGCTATGGAAACTCAAAGACTGCTTCCCATCCAGTGAGACAACCCCTGCTCAGCAAACAGATAAAGAAGTAGGTATTTATCTTTGTACACAGTCCAGGTATCTGTACACACAAGTGGTATGTGTACACAGGCAAGATGGATCATTTTGCAGGCAATCTCTCAATTTAAAAGGACAATACTCTAGTCCAGTCATTAGAAATCCAGTTCTGGCCTACAATGCTATGAATATGGAATTTTCAAACTCATATTTACCCGGTGTATAGATTAACTTTACATCAATTTTGACATATTTAACTCTTGAACTGCCGTGTCATCATGGCTAAATCCAAATAGAAACCGTTTAAAACATTTTTATTTTACCATGACATTTCCAACTTGCTGATGTTTGTTTATTGACTGATAGACATCCACCACCTACACTCAAAGGGAAAATATCCCCCATTTGACCTTTAATGTCTTATAATCTTCTCCTTTTTTGTGTTTTCAGAACAATTACATGGACAGCAGAAAGGCTGTGCTGGAACTGAAAGATGTCCCTCCTCCTCCTCCGCACCATTCTTCCTCCTCCCAATCATCCCAGCCCTTCCCTATGGCCCCCTTCCCCATGCCTCCTCCCTGCTTGCTGCCTCCTCAGCTTACACACAACTCCCTCCAGCCACAACCGCCACCACAACAACAAGAGGGGGCTAGCCCCAAAGTAAGCATTTACACGCACTGTGACTACTGTAGCACAGACAGCTATGGGTTATTGGGCGGTGGAAGTGTTGTTGGTAGCAGGAGCAGCATGGCTGGTGTTGTCTCGCTCTATATGGCCCCAGGCTCTCTGGGAGCACCCAGCAGCAGCTCTGGCCCTGTCTGTTCTGTTTCCTCATCTGTTCATCAGTATAAACATCACATGAGCTGCAGAGCTGATGCTCTTGACCCTTTGCACACTCTTGGTTACAAACCTCAGATGTCTTCTTCTGTCGCTACCTCTCAGCCGGTTTCATCACACCCCTACCTTTCCTGCTGTTCAGGGCCTCCCCACAACTGCCCCGCTGTTCCTGTTCCATACAGCCAGCCAAACCTGTTCCCCTCCCCAGCACCTCTGGCTTCCTCTCTCCCCTGTGTTTCCTCTCTACCTGCTCCCTTGCATGCCTCTTGCCTGGCCTCTTCTGGCTACTACACCTGCGGGGTGGGCTGCTGCCCGTCAGCCAGAAGACCCCAGAGAAACACACTGGGTGATCACCCAACCACCACCACCATCACCACTACAACCACCTCTGCACACTTCTGCTCTAACCCTATGCACCTCAATGTAGAACGCACGGTTTGTGTGAAGGGGGCGCACTACTGCCGGGATTGCCTGTTTAAGGTTGGTTGAGTTCACTTCCATCACTGTGGCCTGTATTTGTGTGAGTTGGAGATCACTTTAGGTGACTTGATTCTATATATAATGTTAATGTCAGTTGTATTAGAATGGTTTTTGGTGTTAAATGCATGTATTATAGTATCGCTTGCTGTTGGATTGTATTCCTCTTTTCTGAAGGTTTTATTGATTTGTACCTATTTTACAGCCTATGAATGGTCTGGCGTCAGAGTCAGACGCAGTCTGGCCCAATGTTCCTCTTCCACAGACTGCTCCTATCCCCATCCCTATTTGTAATGGCTGTGGCACCTCCTCTGATGGCATGATGATCATGCCGTCAACCAGCCTTGGCAAGAGTGGCCTGAAGTATGGTTAGTGGAGTCTACTATTTAAAAATTCTCTCACTTTTTACTAGACTTACATTTTTGATTGAGGGTCTTGATTAGACTCTTTGAAATAGCAAGCTCTTTTGAGTGAAGTGGATATAAAATGTTACTATCCAAATCTGACTATAAAATAACCTTAATCGGAGCTATTATGCTTTAAAGTGTTTTAGTGTCTTTAATAACATTGTGTAACTGTCTGCTAGGTTCTCCAGAGAATGGGGGCCCTGAGAACATCCCTCCGGTGGGGGTCTTCTGGGACATTGAGAACTGCAGCGTGCCCAGTGGACGCTCTGCTGCAGCCGTGGTGCAGCGAATCCGCGGCCAGTTCTTCCAAGGCCACCGTGAGGCCGAATTCATTTGCGTCTGTGACATCAGCAAGGAGAATAAAGCCGTCATCCAAGAGCTCAACAACTGCCAGGTACCAACAAATGTCATGTCAATTATTTCCATGGTTGCACTATAAGAACAATTTGCACCCTGAACAAATATCGTTGAGCTACAGTTTTATGATGGGCAGAGATCAAATGTTGGGATTAGACAGGAGTCAATTTACCAGGGAATTTTCTTAACTTTGGATATATTTGACAATAAATATTCTAATTACATTTTGTTTTGCACAAAATTGGGGACTGCCAGTGTTTCCATTAGCCGGTATTTTTCACATAGATTAGTTACACAACAGAGTGCACTACAGTGGCTGATGCGCCCTGGTTACTGGACATATACTGACTTTCCTGTTGTGAGTTTATTTACTGCTGTTGCATATCCTTTAAAAACGAGCCATAACTGTGCATGTCAGAGGTGCGCTTTGTCACAAAGGGCCCTCCATCCCTGACAGCGCTCCAGTGTTGTAGGCTTGAATTTCTCGTAAAATAAACGATATACATATGCCTTGATGTCATAATTTTTAAATCAATCGATTGTTCTCAAGCTGAATAATTTCCAAAGATAATTTTCCATTTTGTCTGGAAAATTGAAACTCTGGGTGCAGAATATATTTTCTTTTATAGAAAAAAAATGCAACCGTTTTGATGTTGTACAGATTGAAATGAAAGCCTGACAAGTAATGCCCCAAAAGAAGGAACAAGAAAATTCAGCAACTGCGAAACGTCTCAAACTAATATAATTCTGCCCCATCAGGTTACTGTTGCACACATCAACGCCACAGCCAAAAATGCCGCGGACGACAAGCTTCGGCAGAGCCTGCGACGCTTCGCTGAGACGCACACCGCCCCCGCTACTGTCGTACTCGTATCCTGTGAGTTCACCCTGGGATTACTATAACAAACTACAGACACATACCACATTTTTTGTGGTAACACGTGTAATCTTTTCTTTTTTTATAGCGGATGTAAACTTTGCAAGCGAGCTGAGTGACCTGCGCCATCGCCACGGTTTCCAGGTTGTCCTGGTCCACGGCAACCATGCATCTCCAGCGCTGCTGCAGCATGCCAACCGCCACGTGGCCTTCCAGGAGATCACGGCAGATCTGCCTCCACGTATGCTTGTCAAAGCACAGGTAGGCCTCACAAAATGATTCATTAGGACTTTTTAGATCTACTGTGTGAAATAAGGTAAGTTGGTGCTGGCAAAAGTAACCAAGGGAAATGTAGTGTGGGCTTTCCAAGAGGGCAGAGAGGCAGTTTTAATGTGAATAAAAACATCTTCACAAATATTTAACTTTTTCTTTCAAGGGTCATTATAAAAACAAATCTGAGAAATTATACAAACCAGACAGGCGCGCTGTCTCTTCCTCCCCTCCCTCAGCCCAGTTTCAACCTCCTCTATGTGCACAACCTCCCTGAGAACTGTGATAAGAGCCTGCGGAACGCCGTGAAGCTCAGGCTGCGCCGCCTCTCAGACAACTGTGGCGGCAAGGTGCTGGGCGTGTCCCAGGGCACAGCTGTCCTCCGTTTCGGCAGCAATGAGGCAGCGGCGCGTGCCCGCAAGCGAATGGAGAATGAGGATGTGTTTGGCCGCAGTATCAGCCTCTCCTTCTCCCCGCGGCCCAGAAACGATGCAAGTCCCGAGCCTGAGCTTCAGTCTCAGCCCCATCAATTGCCACAGCCTATGACTCTTCCCCACACCAATCACAGCCAGGATTCAATGTTTGCCCCGCCCCCATCCATATCCTCCTTCTCCTTCCTACCCCTGGAGAAGCCAAGGTCACCCAGGAGGCCACGGCGAGCGACCCGCCCGGGCAACGCCCCTGGCCCAGAGCCTGAAAGGCCCTACAGCCCCAGGAGGGGGTGTAGTGGGCCCCCCGGTGGTGCTCCAGCCAAGCCCCATCAGGTCAGCAGACTCGTCAGTGCCTGCTTCCTGTTAACCTGCGTTGCCGTCTATCCTTGTCTGGGCTGCTATGTAACCCCCCCCCCGCCAGTGTCCCTGTGAATGCTGCTTTGACTAACTGCTCATAAATGCTCACTAAGCTTCATTTGTCTGCCTGTGCTAGCATCTTAGCCGCCGCCGCTAGTGCTTCATGTGTACGCCTTGTCCTGCATGTTCGTTGGTCATATGAATGCATGAATTAGCCTTTAGCTTGTGCGCCTCTTTCTGACTGTGCAGTCTATTAGTGCTGGTGTCCTGCTTCATGTAGCTGAACAACTGAGGTTTGTAAGTAGCCACTCTGTGTTTTGTCTGCTCCATGCCTCTTTCATTTGCATGGGCCCGTCCAGTTTTCTGCTTAAAGTGACCTCAAATGACTGTAAAGAATGGCTAAGCTTATGTGTTTTTTAGCTCCAAACTAACTGTTAAAAGCGATCCGTTTATGGATAACATCTATAGATGGACTAAACTACTAACTAGGGATGAGTATCTGAAGTTATTTCTGTAGTTTGATGGTCTCATTCAGCACCAGAATTTAACGAAAACTGAAATGTGTGATGTCTAAATCACCGGAATGCCTGAGACTAGAATTGTTTCTATGGGTCTTGTTAATGTTACTTACAGTTGTAAAGCTATCTCAATAGAACTAAGCTACACAAAATAAATGTAGTGGCGACCACTGCTGTTTTCTAGGCAGCAAGTGGACTAAGTGCACATCCCTAGTTAAACCTCAACATCAGTTTTGCCATTCCATGACTCCTTCCCTTAAGCTTTCCATATCTCATGCATGCACACAAACACATCAACAGTATCCTGCCTGTTAACCTGTTCAGTATTTACATCTGCGACCTCTTGTCTGATCCAGGAGCTAGGGATTGTGAAGGGTTTCCACACCCTGGAGAAAGGACAAGCTGCTTCCTCCTCCCCCCACAGCAACGAAGAGACCTCCCTGCAGATGCTGCCAAATCCTGGCCTCATTGGAGAATCCATGTACAGGAGAAGGTACGGGAAAGGGGATATTAGACTGAGAAGGATGCGTTTTATAACTAGATGAAAACTGTTTCTGTACATTTGCTACAGGAAGCAGTTTGTCTTCTGTTGTTTATTTTCCAGCCAATCAACAAGTTCCTGTAGATCTTTTAGCATTGAATTCTTAAAAGAAAAACCTTATTTGGAAGGATTTGTCTTTAAAACCTACTTACAATTGTATTAAATATACTATGACGTGGATGTAGGATTTTATGAAATATTTCTTTCTGATGTTGCATTGTAAAATCAGTTTTTTTTAAAATAATATAGGAACAATCCCACTAAAATGTATGATTTGCAATCGCATAAAAAAACACTCTTAAATCTCAATCAGTCTTTGTCTGTATGCACCCCGATCAAGCATCAACTTATTTTTGTTGGATAGAAATATATCCTTTTTTAAAACAAATCTTTTTAGTGCAGCCAAATAAATTAAAGTAGTTGGAAGCCGAGCAGAGTGAAGAATGTTGTTTTTACACATGTGCCTCTTTTTTTGTCTTTCCCTTTCCTTCGCAGTGGGGCTGAGTCCCCTATAGACCAAGGGGACAGGAGCTCAGGGGACTTCCAGATCAGCACACCCTCAGCCTTCAGCAAGTTGAACCTGCATAGGAGCTTCAGCCCCCTCATCCTGTCCCAGGGCTCCTGGTCGTCAAGGTGACTTATTGGTTTTTAAAAGTTAACCAAGGTGGCAAACCGCTTATGCCTCATGCTACTTTTCCTCAATTCAGTGGTGGTTATTATCTCAAAGTGGTGTCCCCCTTCTCTAACTAAAGGAGTGCGTCGCCCTGCCTGTCCAGCCGCTCCTCCCCCCTCCTCACTGCCCCTCGCAGCCCGTGCCCTGAAGGGGCTCCTGAGCCGTTCTCAGACGGGGCAGACGTGCAGGTGGCCAACCTGGACTACAGAATGTCCCGCAAAGAACTGCAGCAGACACTGCATGACACTTTCACCCGTTACGGGCGGGTAAGACCTCCTTCAGTGATGTCATTGGTGTCGATAAGATATGCTTGTATCCTCAGTCAAAAATAACAAAAAGCTCTTCGGCTGGGTTTCTAAGCTTGAAGATTCTCCCCCTTCTCATAACATCTCCTTGTGGTGTGACTTGTTTTGTCTAGGTGAAAGCTGTGGAGCTCAGCCCGCACACAGACTATCAGCTGAAGGCCACAGTCCAGATGTTGTCCCTGCAGCTGGCCATCAGTGCCATCAGCGGCCTGCACCGCTATAAGATCGGAGGCAAGCGCATTCAGGTGTCTCTGGTCACCGGGGGCGGCAACAAATCCCTCGCTATGCTCAGGTACTGTCAAGCGTATTTAAGTTAGGGCGTCTTTCAGATTTAGGACACCAATGCACATTTTACAAGGTGTTCTGGTTCGGTTGCAGTGTTGAATGTAAACCCTTTTTCCCCCATACAGCACAGAGATCATCCACATTCTTCAGGATGCACCTGCCAATTGCCTTCCCCTCTTCAAGTTTACAGAGATCTATGAGAAAAAGTAAGAAGCTTTACCTCTTAAACATGATTTTACTCCTACATATTTTGCAATTGGATTACAACAATTCCAAAATAATTCCTAAGTAGTTAATCCTTTCTTTTACTCCTTCTCCAGATATTCCCGTAAGCTTGTGGTGGGGGACCTGTACAGGCTGCCTGAGGTGGTGGCAGTGCGGGAGCAGGGAGGCTCCAGGCTCGTGTGCCTGCTGCCCAGCAGCCAGATCCGTCAGAGTCCTTTGGGGTCCTCCCTGTCCCAGGAGGCCTCCTCCTCAGCCAGCGGCAGCCCCGTGGTGTTCGAGGAGCTCGAGTACCATGAACCCGTCTGCAGAGACCACTACACACAGAGGGACTTCAGGTTGGTAGAGACATTTGTATTTCAGATTTAATCAGTATCTGATTAGATGTGTATTTCTTGAAATGCCCACTGTGACTGCCCTATAGGGTTTGAATCAGCAACCTTATGTCTCTAATCACGATTCTCTAAACTGTACCACACTGATTTTTTTCTTTTTCCAGTGAAGCTGACTTTGACCCTGACTCCTATAAAATACCCTTCGTTGTGATGTCTCTAAACACCTTGGCCTCCGAGGTCCACAGTCTGCTGCAGTCACATGAGGGAACTCTTCCATTACTCAGGTGACTACCATTTTTCTAAATCCAATGTCATAATCAAACTGAGCATTTCTTTTAACAAAATGGCCATAACGTGGTATATTTACCTTACAGTTTTCCAGACTGCTATGCATCAACGTTCAGCCCTCTGCAGCTGGGCACTGAGAGTCTGCAGGACGGTGTTCCTCTAGAGCACCTCATTACATGTGTTCCCAGTATTACTATCGTCACAGCTCAGAACGGCTTCAAAGTTATCAAGTGGATCCACAACAAACCGCCAGCACCAAACTCCGGTAGGAACATTGAAACATTTGCTTTGTTAGAGCTTGTTTAAGCTTCCTTCAATGCTGTACCTACAAACTGCTTTCTTTAGCAGCCAGATATTTCCATTTCAGAGATCTATGTTTGTGTGGGTTTTTAATGCAGAGCCATGGATTCAGCGCTGCAAGAGTCCAGTTGGAAACCCACAGCTCATCCAATTCAGCCGAGAGATTATCGACCTGTTAAAGAGTCAGCCTTCCTGCTTCATGCCCATGAGCAAGTTCATACCCTCCTACCACCATCACTTTGCCAAGCAGTGCCGTGTCTCCGACTACGGCTACTCCAAACTGCTGGAGCTCCTGGAGGCCGTGCCACACGTCCTGCAGGTACTGATGAAAGCTCTGGTCTTTCTTAATCCAAATATCTGAAGACTTTTACAATATCTGTCAAATAGTGAGGGTGAAAAGTAGGGGTGCACCGTATGGGAAATTCTTGGCCGAAACCGATACCGAAAATAGGAAACAGTTGGCCGAAAACCGAATGCCGAAAGGCCGAAAATGATTAATAGAAATATATATATATATATATATATATATATATATATATATATATACATTTGTTACCAATGTTGTTCAGCTACCTGATTATGGAAATAGACATGATTATGGCAAAACTTAACTTAAATAATAATCACTATTATGGGTCCATAAAACATTTATTCAGCACTTTTGAATGCATACAGTACATTTATATATGTCATGTATTATTGCTAAAAAACATTATATCGCAGTCTTAGTGTCGCCAACTCGTTTCTAATATGCAAAGACAACAAATGCGTCTATGATGTATTTCGATCAGACGAGATCTCTCTCCCCCCGTCTGTGTGCGAGGGGGCGGGGCAGTTTACACACACGCAGCTGCTACATGCAGCGGAGCACACTGCGGAGATGGCGGAGAGAACGCGCTCCGAGGTGTGGTTAAAACTTTACCCGTCTCGATGTGGAGAATACTTGTTACCATAAGTGCAATAAGAGTTTAGCATGTAAGCACGAGCAATTTGTCTAAACATTTAGCAAAAGTGCACCGCATGCAGACGGAGGAATGTACCGGGTTCGACCGTCTTTCTAGCAGCTCTGTAGCCCCATCCACGAGTAACGTTTCCACGTCAGGTGTTCTGTATGTTAGCAGCAACACACGGAGTTAACTACATGATACAAACATGGGTTAATGATTAGAGGAAACTGAGTTATTTAGTTTGTTAAAATTTCAGCTATTCTGTTTACAGTCTGTCATCAGATTATTTAATACGATTTGTTAAAGGCTCAGGGCAATCTCGATGACAAAGGTCAATGTCCCCCCCCTGTGAGCCAGCCGCGAGCATGGTCGCCGCGTCTTTATTACGTCATCACAACAACACGTTAGGTTACCAACGTAAGCCTGTTCTGACATTCGGTGATATTTTTTCGGTGCTAAAACCCTTTCGGCCGAAAGGGCCTTTTTAACCATTTTCGGCCGATAATTTTCGGTGGCCGAATATTCGGTGCATCCCTAGTGAAAAGTAATGTTTGTTACCATGCTGTATTGAATCTATGAGCATGTGTCTACTGCTTAAAATCTATATTTTAGGAAAAAAACAGCAGTACCATTTACTGAAAGACAAATATAACACGATAAGAAAATGTCTGTATCTCAGAAACTACATTCAGCAAATTCAAGTATTAGTTTAGCTCTTTTAAAGTTCAATTTCAAAGATATGCATTAGGGATGTGCATCTCCATCACTGAGGCCGATGCCATGCGCATCTCGATACGTTGCCAACGATACGATACATTAACGATACATTTGAAACGCCAGGCGATACGATACGATTCACCCCTGCAAAATAATGATACTTCAATATGGTACGACAGAGGATTTTTGTTTTATTCCTCATATGCAGCAAATCATAAATTAAACAAGTGCTTTACATATTTGGTTCTCTCTACTACAGGGGTGCCCACACTTTTTTGGCTGGTGAGCTACTTTTGAAATGACCAGCTCACCGAGGTCTACCAACCAAAAATAAAATCCCAAATTGCAAGGGTTGCTGAATAACACGTTTTATTTATACATGGGATAACTACAATAGGGCTGCAACAAACGACTCATTTGATAATCGATTAATCTATTGATTAATGAAAAGATTAATCGACTATTCAGACTATTACTGTATGCCTTGCACAATTTCTCAAACGCTCTTATTTAGCCATCAACTTTTAGATTTAGCTTGAGGTTGTTTTAGGCATGTGGAAACTAACAATGAAGACAATAAAGATGAATACTTGATTCAAAAATACATATATTATTAAATTAAATTAACAAATTGTGAACAAAACTAACATTGCTTTTTATTTAAATGAAATACATAATATTTCACATCAAAAGAAACAACAATGTTTTAACAAATCGTATTAAATAATGTGATGACAGAACTGTAAACAGAATAGCTGAAACTTTAACAAACTAAATAACTGAGTTTCCTCTAATCATTAACCCATGTTTGTATCATGTAGTTAACTCCGTGTGTTGCTGCTAGCATACATAACACCTGACGTGGAAACGTTACTCGTGGATGGGGCTACAGAGCTGCTAGAAAGACAGTCGAACCCGGTGCATTCCTCCGTCTGGATGTGGAGCACTTTTGCTAAATGTTTAGACAAATTGCTCGTGTTACCGCCCTTACGCTAAACTCTTATTGCACTTCGAGACAGGTAAAGTTGAACCACACTTCGGAGCGCGTTCTCTCCGCCATCTCCTCCGTGTGTGTGTGTTGCTGCATGTAGCAGCTGCGTGTGTGTAAACTGCCCCGCCACTCGCACACAGACGGGAGAGATCTCCCGTCTGGATTGGAAAGATCAAAAATACTAAAAAAGAATCATAGGCGCATTTTGCAGTCTTTTTGCATGTTCGAAACAGAGTTGGCGACGCTAAAACTGCAAAATAATGTTTATGTAGCAATAATACATATACATACCACGGTCTTTAATAATTCAGCCCCCGAGCCCTTTTAATACCGGGGCTCGGTACCCATCCCTACTCGCAGCATCTTGAACGTTTATTCCGGTGCACCGATGCGAATCGGTGAATCTTAACATCCCTAATATGCACACATGCATTTAAAAAATAAATCACTAAAAGGTTTTCTTTCAAATGTTTTCTAATTCGGGGAAAAAACGTGTTTGCACTTTTTTGGTACTTAAAATATTCCTCAGACACAAATGGGTGAATAGCGATGTTGTACTTTAGTTTTTTTGTATTCTACATGGTGTTTTTGATCTCCTTCACCTACAGATTTTGGGAATGGGCACCAAGCGTTTACTGACTCTGACTCATCGGGCTCAAGTGAAGCGCTTCACCCAGGACCTGCTCAAACTGCTTAAATTTCAAGCCAGCAAACAAGTGGCAATCAAGGACTTCATGCAAGCATACCATTGGTCAGTCCACAGGTCATGTGTTTTACATTGCCTTTGCATAGTGTTGAATATCATCTAAATTGTATTTGGATAGATTCTAGCAGTTTGCTTGTGATTTCTCCCTTAAAGGATATAAAAGTACGGCTCATCACTTTTCTTACACCTTGTGTACATCAGGTGCTTCTCTAGAGACTGGAGGGTAGTTGACTACGGCATATGTGACCTGATTGACCTGCTGACGGAGATCCCCGACACCACCATCACCATCGCACATCAGGACACGGACACCATCATCTCTGTTCCCAAGAGAGGTCCGTCTGAATGCTGTTAAAAAGATTGATTTGGAAATTGTGTGTACTGATGCTCCATAATTGAAGATGATCATTACATGTTCATTTAAGATATAGGGATGTTAACAATACACTCAATATAACAATATCGTAGTTGAATACAGGATTAATTCATTCAAGCCGATAATTTGAGAATTGTTCTCTTTTTTGTTTAGTTTTCATTGATAAGGTTTGCCTGAACTCCCTTTTCGATTTGCCTACAGAGCGTACGATGGAGGAAATGGACCACACTAAGCAGTTTGGAAAGGAGGTGGTGGACCTCCTCCGTCACCAGCCTCACTGCCGGATGGCCTTCAGTAAGTTCATCCCCACCTACCACCATCACTTCGGCCGTCAGTGCAAGCTCAGCTACTACGGCTTCACCAAACTGATTGAACTCTTCGAGGCGATCCCCAACATTCTGATGGTGAGTTGTTAAGACTTGTGTGTTTGTAAAGTTGAATGTCTTGTGGTCTTTGGTGCTCCAACCCTAAGGTAAAGGTCAGTTCATCTCTGGTGTGCAATGATAGCTTGTCCAACTTCCCTTTTTTAGGCGGACTTAACAAGGTTATAGACAGGGCTGCACATAACTGGTGCGCAGGTGCGCATGCGCACCTCCGCCAAAAAAAGAGCACCGTGTCATTTGAAAAAAGGCGCATTTGCGTACCAACATTGAGAGAGAGAGAGAAGGGAGAGGAGAGAGAGAGAGAGAGAGAAATATATTTGCGAGTTGCATATGAACCTATGATATGAACTCAGGGCCGGCCCGTAGCTCTGGCGTAATAGATGTTCGCCTAGGGCGCCAGATCTGTGGAGGCGCTGCGCTGGCTGTTCTGGGAGGGGAAAAAAACATTTTTGACTGTTGGGGCTCATCCTAATTTCCGGCCTTGATGTAACAATATTCACAATTAAGTAATTGTAACACCCTTTTCACCCCGGTTACACGTTTCATTTGCCCTTTATGATGGGTGCTGTAAGTGATGAAAATGGGGGATGTTGGCTTATCTGGCGCCCGCAGCTCACAGCCAAAATGCGAGTGAGCGTGGGAGAGAGGGAGGGTGCACCGGTTCCGGCGCTGTTGTTATTAGCATCTGGTGCTAGCTGCTTTAACGGATATAAGAAGAAGATGTTTCTACAATAATGTGGAGGGAGAGTCCTCTCCAGTCAGACTGAGAGACTGATAACTACAGCTCAGTGAGGTAAGGACTCTTAGTCTAAGTTCAAATGGTTTGGTCGCAATTTATGTAAACACATATTTCCAAGGCACTCCTTTATAATTATTGGGATAAACAGGTTTGAAATCATTCCAATGTATACTATAGGACAGTAACCAAAAATATCCTTTAAAACTGGAGAGATAAAAAAATATGCATAAATAAATGTTAAGATAAGATATGAATGAACAACATAAATAAAATAAGTTACATTAAATTGTTATTGGCTATGGTAGGCTATTGGTTATGTTCACATACTTATTTGATTACATCCACTTTTCTAAGATGACAACAGAGACTTTTGACCCAAACCCAGCTGTTGACTTGTGGATGCAAGCAGCTAATCACAGACTCAACCAGAGAGAAAGTAGTAGGCCTACATCATCAGCTACCATGTCTGACAGAGAGGAAGACAGTGAGGAGAACAGTCAGGAGGGTAGTGATTAGTGCTGTAGCACGACGACATATTTCCGCGTCGACGCGTCGCCACCATAGACTGTATGACGCCACACACACGTGGGTCACCCAAAGCAACAAGCAGTTCGCAATCGCACTTCTAACACAATGGAGACTGAAACGGCTACCAACTCCTCCTCACAGGATTGCGCACGAAGCCCTCAAACGAAAACATCTCGCCCCAGGTCTTCAAAAGCATGGGAATATTTTAAAGTTAGTCCAAAACGCAAAGATATTTATATATTGATATCTCACTGAGACTGCTGCATAGCCTAGCAGAAGCAGCAGCTAGCTGTGGTGGCTACCATTAGCAGCTAGCATTTGCTCTCCGATTTAAAATGGAATTATGGATTATAAATTCAATAATTGTTTTATACATAGACGTTAAAAACCTATGGATTAACCGATTTAGCCGCGTTTTTTCTCATTTTAATGCCATTGAACACGTATTTTGATCAGATTGACAGCTACGGCGGTGAGACGATCTCCCTAGAAGCTCTGTGAAGGTACGTGTTGTGATGACTGTATTTGCTTCCCCTGTCGCGAGTCCGGATCACTCAGTGATGATACTATGTACCTACATAATCTGTGGAGTCTCAGCTTTAATCGGATATCTTGTATGTGCAGCTACGATAAGTAATAAGGGTACTTTTATCTTGAGATTTGTGCCAATGTCCGTTAGCATTTTTCGCTCAGGGGTCATTAGATGCTTCTTATGAGACTTGTGTTTTGTTTTGGTAAACATGGTTTGTATCGTCAGTTAGCTGAGATTATGTCCGTTAATCTGGTATAACACATTAATAGGTTCTTAAATATTAAGATCCCCTGAGACACAGTATCGTGAAAAAAAAAATTTTTACATTACGTTTTTTATGAATTGAACAACAGAAAATAATCGTTCGATTAGTCGTTTTCAAAATAATCGTTTCCCCCCAGCACTAGTAGTGATGACAGCTTGTAGGATTACTGGTCGTGCTAATGTTGTCTTGTGTTCACCTCTGCATGTGTGTTCTGTGTTCACCTCTGCATGTGTGTTCAGTGCCGTGTATCTGGCAAATAAAGTCAAGACCCCCTCAAAAGTTACGGTTTATTTCATTTTAAGGATGAGCACCAAGCAACATCTCCAGGTGCTCCTTTGAGAACCAGGGCAAACAAGTTATGTGCACCCCTGGTTATAGAGTGTTGCAGGAATGAGTCCTGAACGCCCAAATAAGTTAGCATGTTAGCACTTCCGGCTTCCCTCGCCTCAATGTTTATTTGTACGCGTTTTTGGTTTGATGTCTGAAAGAAGTTCTGTGACATGAAGTAAATGCCCCACTGGCTTTTGCTTGAATGAAAACAAGTCAGTTGCGCAAAATTGACAAAATGAGAACGTTTAACGTGGTCAAGCCAGACATTAGCCACCTTTAGCTTAGCAGTTGTGACATGAAGTCATGCAACCTCAATGCAGTTCCTTTATAGCATTACGCTAGCTCTTTACTTCTGGTGATTGCTTTACGGTTCAAAAAAGTGGTTTTAATATGTGTTTGCCACAGTTAGTTCCTGCAATATTCCAAAACCCAATGGAAAAAAATCCTGTTTTCCTCCGGGTTGGTCTACAGAAATATGCCTTTTCCTCTGTCTCTGCCTGAACAGTAATGTAACATCTGCCCTCTACCTTTTTCAGGTGTTGGAGTGTGGAGAGGAGAAAGTGCTGACTCTGACAGAAGTGGAGCGCATCAAGGCTCTGGCGGCGCAGCTGGTGAAGCTGCTGCGGGCTCAGAAGAACTCCAGCCTTCCTGTCAGCCAGCTGCTCACCGAGTACAGCAAGACCTTCGGATACGGCCTCCGCCTGCAGGACTACGACGCCAGCTCCCTGCCCGCTCTGCTCACCAAACTCTGCCATGTTGTCAAGGTGAAGGACACCTACACATTTGAGTTTTTCTGTTTCTGTGGATGTTACTTTCTAATCTTGTAGATTTCAAATGACTGCAAATACATTGGGTTTCTTAGCATTTTCTTTCTTTAAAAAAATGTTTTCCTTACAATTCTACTCGGAGAAGGGATCCAATGTGTTACAAATATTTTTTAATTAATTTAGGAAAAATAGCAATACAAAGGGAGGCCTGGTGAAACCCCACTAATGACACTTATTTTATTCTACCTATGTTTCAAATCAACAACTTTCTTATCAACAAATCAAACGTTTTGACACTTTACTTTGATGGTGATTAACCCTAATCCTGTAATGTCTACCTGCAGGTGGTGGATGGCTCTGCGGGTCGGGAGGTCCAGCTCATCAACAGGAAGTCTCTGCGCTCGCTCACTTCCCAGCTGTTGTCTCTGCTCATGTCCCAAGAGGAGGAGCAGGTCAGCTGGGGGCTCGGGGTGGAGGAGTTGAGTCAGCACTACCTGACTGCCCACGGAGCCACGCTCAACCCTTGTGAATACGGCTTCCTGTCTCTCAGCGAGCTGCTCAAGAGCCTGCCTTACTTGGTGGAGGTGAGTCATGGAAATTGAAAACTTGGAGGCCTTTCCATTTTTGCTCCACTTCACTGCGTCTCTATTTCAATGTCCTGTGATCTTCTTTCCTAGTTGTACATTGAAGAGAGTGATGACGCCGACCAAGCCCCCAGTGGTGTTTGTGGTGAGGAGCGGGTGAGGCTGACCCGGCTGTACCAGTTCGCCCGTAACGTCCGCAGCCTGCTCCACACCTACCACTACAACCAGATCTTCCTCACTGAGTTCCAGGGGGCTTACAACAAATTCACATGCCGCATCCTCGAACCACGCTCCTATGGATACATGGGTATCGACGAGCTGCTCAGCGCCATTCCACAGGTGGGATACATTTCATTAGATGGAGCAAAACATTCATAGAGGTGCTGTGGTGATGTATTTTTTTTAAGGTCAAACCAGAAGTAAGATCGCCAAGGGCTCCGTCGACTAAATGCAATGATTGTTCCATCGGGTATTTTAGAACTTTTATTGTCATTATATAGTACAGATACTAGTAATGAAACGGTTTCTCTGCATTTGACCCTTCTAGTGTTAGGAGCAGTTTGAATACTGCAAAGAAAGGGCTCTTTGGCAAACATGTTTAAGACATTTTGTCCAGCAGGATAATCTCAACATATAAACACGGTTTTCTGATTTTCAAAACGCATTCACCAGAAGTTAAAACAAAAAAATTCTATAAAAAAAGAAAACTAAATCTGCTCACATACGTCACAGCGGCTAAGCTAAAGCAGGCTAATTAGCAGTCTCTATTAGCCACTTGTTAGCAACCCGCTGTTTTTATGACACAGGCTTCATACAATTATAATTGCGGTGTTACGACCTATTTTATGTCGTAAAACTAAACGTGAACATTTCTTAAGCTTGTAAACCACAGACCTTATTTCAGGCTGCCAACCACAAACGCGTTTAAAAAGACTTAGACTTCCAAACGAGGGAACCGGAAGTGCTAACATTCTTATTCATTTATCGGTTTTAGGACTGCTGCACCAGATCTATAGATAAGTTAGGATACATCTAAATCCCCCATATTCTTTTAAAAGCAAGTCATCAATTTTCTCATGGCATTTGCTTGTTGAGGTCCCTTAACAAAAATATGGTCTATCTGCATATTGTAAATCTTCCTTTTTTGTATTTTGCGCTTTTATCAGGTGGTCTGGATCAAAGGGCACGGTCACAAGAGGATTATCGTTATGAAGAACGATATGAAAGGTAAAGGTGATGGCTTTTCACGCTTTATTAATTAATTAATTATTAAGACTGTGAATAATAAAGTGATCATTATGTTTTGTTTTTTTTATTAGTAAGGGCAAGCTATTCAGTTCCCAGCAGTCCGCAGCTAGGAGAGCCCACGGAGAGCCCGAGAGAGAGCCCGAGAGAGAGCCCGAGAGAGAGCCCCATGACCAACGCTACGTCAGGAGCCCAGAGTCCAGGTAATGCACAAGTTTTAAATATAGACTTCTCAATCCTCATTTTTACACGACTTTTATTTTAGTGATGTAATAAACTTATATGAGAAGGGCAAGATTTGTACAGCTTCTGAAACTAATTCATGTTTCATGTCCCCCCCCCCCCCCAGGCTGCGATGTAGTGTCAGAGTCGGAGCTGCTGGGTCTGACCCCCCCCCTGGACCTGCTCTGTGGTCCGTTCCCCTCCTGCCTGCCCTCCCCTCAGCTCCACCCAGACCCCGTCCTCCAAGAGATGGACCTCATTCACTTTGAGGAGAAAACTCCACCACCAGGTCAGTGTTCATGTACCAAGTTTCAGGAAGTTGAATTGCATTTAAACCCATGTTAGTCAATTGCTCTAGTAGTACTGAGAATTGAACAGACTTTGTACCCCTGTTAGACTGTAGATTTGTCTGTCTTTCTTCAGGTCCTCAACATTACAGGGATTAAACGGCCACTAGATTTAACAAGCCTCTTGCAGGGTCAGCAATTATATTTTGATATTCGAGATTTAAAAATGTCTGCAACTGTAGGAGGATGCATACACTTTATATGGGGCAGAATAAACAAGCACATATTTTTCTTCAGATGTAATGTTTTTCATTTGATATTCCTTAATTGAACAACCTGTAAGTTAATGTAGTGGTTCAGTGAGGATGTCGTTTTTCAAATTGGTCGCAAAGGCTCCCTAAAAAAAAAAGCAAAGGGATCCATCCAATGAGATTCAGTATGTTGTAGCTTATATACCACCACCACTGTTCTAATGGTTGAAGCATAAATGAAACCGCCAGAAGAATAAAAGATAAAGTTAAGCTTTAAGGGAACAACATGAGTGTCACAAGACTTCTCGTCAGCACCGCTAAACAAAAAGCTTTATTCACCAGCGGTATTTACTGCTGTCATTTTATTTGTGGAACAAAACGTGAAAATCATGTATTGAGCGCAGACGCTTTATAAAAACATTCAATATAACTTGACTTCATGACAAGGGAAGCTGAAAGTGTTAAAGAGCCAACTAGTTTGTCAATTTAGGACTCATTCCCGCACCACTTTATATGGTAGCGTCTGCTCCACTTGTAGGCTCAATGTGTTTTAAAGCGATTGAGTCTTCAGCCTTATGCAAAGCAAAGGAGTGAATCACACTCTGCTGTCTCATCAGGCGTGAACTCAGTCTGTACTTGTGTGTGATTTCAGAGAGCGGGGAACCTGCAGCTGTAGCCGACTCTGCAGTCTCCAAACCAGACAGGAAGCCCCCCTTGTCCACGGACAGTCCCGGCAGGAGAGCCACGCGCAGCAGAATCAAACTCGCTGCCAACTTCTCCTTCACGGCAGGCCTCTGATCCTCTACACACACAGCAATACTAGTTCACACAGTGTAACTCTAAATCAAAGAGTTGAGCGGCGACACTGAACACACCACACAGACCAGGAGCGTTAGTTCTTAACCGGCTGCTTTCTTCTTATATCTCCTCATCGGCCATCTTTGTTTTCTTCCGTTTGCTAATTTCACAATTGGTTCCGTGATTCTGAGCGTGTTCGTCATGCTGTGACTTTCTTCTTGCAGACTTTCTGCAGTTCTTTTATTTGCCAAATGAACCTACTGTAACATCTTGATTCCGAGGGAAGTCTAATTTTCTGTGTGGATCTAAAGTTCAGCGCCACGTTGTTTCAACTCGCTGGCTTACAATGAAAACAGTCTAAATATGAGTTGCCACTGCATACAGAGTATGCGATAATGGGAGAAATGCTAGGGATAAATGACTACGTTTTCTATGTTGAATCCAACTAATGTAGTTTTATAAAATTACAGAAGAGATTATTGGTTCAAGCGGCATCTCAAGAAACCTTCATTTATACATCCTTGCTGGATCCCCTAAGACGGAGCATTTAATTTATTCATTTTTAAACTCCTTTCAAATGTTGTGACTCTTTGCTTTTTAGGTAACTGTAGACATGTCAACAAAATGGCTGCTGAGCACCAGCGTACTCTTGGGTAAAGTCTCCAAATGGGTAGCTTCTCTGAGGTATCTTCTCGTCTTTGTTAGGTAGCCTCAGGACAGCATTTTCAGTTCCTTTTTATAAATGCAGAGTATGTATTAGTCTGTGGGAGAGTGTTGCCCAAGTGTGTGGTGTATTTTGATGACATTAGTGTTAACTATTCAGAATGTGGCTTTCCTTAACGGAAGCCATCCGTTTTTGAACGGTTTACAGCGAGGTTTTGATTGATATTGCGACTTAAAATCTCAGGAATTTTTATTCTTGTCGTATTTGACCTTATTTATTGCAAAGATTTTGGCTCTTCTCTGCAAGTCCTTTTCTGAAGACCTGAAAGGGGGGGGGAGAAAGTGGCTCTCTAATACTCCGGGGGTCCAGATGTGTGCTGAGGCGGCAGGAACTGAGATGTAGAACTTTAGCCAGCAGTTGTGTTCTTTTAGCTGCAGTTTGTCTGTGGGGTTTACACCGGAGTAGGTGGTGTGAAATATGCATGGTGTGCATAAATGAGTTTATGCATGGTGTAAGCCCGGGAGGAGCAGGCGAATGCCATTTCTTTTACATCAGACTTTTATTTCCACCGTGTCTCGGAGAGTCGGTCTCACCCCCTGCCACAAAACGCTCAAGGTTCTCGAACCTTGTTGCTGGTCAGTCTGTGGGGACGTGGACTGCCTGAGGAAGAGTTCAGGGGAGCGGAGAGCACTCCCGAGTTTTTGATTTTTAACGACGAGGTGATTGGTTGTGAGATATTAGATTGGCGCGGTGGGCTGTTTTGAGGAGCACCACGGGGGCTCTGGGCGGCCTCCTGAAGAGACGACGTGCACACAGAGGACCCTCTGCGGCTCTCTGGAATCTGCCGGGCTTTTACAATGGCTTGTATTTGCCGCGGTGCCAAAGGAATCCCCATCGCCTATCTCCCCCTCAGGCCCCTGCATCTCGCAACGTTTTCACTTACCGATGTGTGTTGGTTTCTCAGTTTTTCCTCAAGTGTTTACAAGACTGCTGGATGCCCTATTGCCACCAAAAATGTTGGATGCTGTGAAGTGAAGCCCGACCGCTGAAGTCTAAAGGTTGTTTGTGTTCGGAGGAAAGGTTAAACAAAATGGGGAATAGCCCATTTAATCAGTTTCTGTCCAGTTTCAGTGTTCACCTCTTTAGCCAGTGTTAATCATTTAGTTTGTCAGACTTAATTTTGACTTGAAGCCTTTTTAAATCTGAGATTTCCACCTGCTGACTCGCCAAAATGTCAAACACAAATGTTTTTAAATCAGCGCCGGTCGGGATCTCAACTGCATTGTTTTACTGACTGTCTGGAAACCTCTTTACATTACGGAACAAGCAGAGTAGATAATAGTAGTTAATTATTTCAAATTGTTATTGTCCAAAAGGGGCTGAAAATGCTCAACGAGAAATGTCTAGATTTAATTAAGCAGCAAGGATGTCTTTTATGACTTGAGCAAACCCTAGCTCTCCCTCAGTACTGCAGTGGCACCTTTCTCATTTTAATAACTTCTGTTTAGCTTTCCCTATCCTCTCTTTTCGTCACACCAGTGAAACGCTATTGTACCTGTGAAAATATGCACTTTTGCATAGTTTTGCTTCATGAAATACTGTGAAATTAGCTATTGTTTTTGTGTCTTACCTTGACCTTAGTATTCTGTTTCATGTTGCACTACAACAAAATGTCCTTTATTCAGCAGTGTCTTTAAAACTCCTGCCTTGTGATTATTTTGTTTACTTCCACCCCCCCCCTCATTATACTGCCTCACTGCACCAGAAGTCGCTGTGAAAGTCTAACGTTGTTATAAAGGGACCAAAAAAAGATTTCTGTTAATAAATTTCACAAGCATCAGATGTGTTTTGTTTTTTTGAAGAGAATCAATATTCACCCAGTGTGTTTCCTGAAAGATGCTCTTTATTTAAACATGTATGTACAGGTAGTTTCAGCTTATTTTCTGCATATTTGTTCAATATTCAACATTAGGACCTTCATAAATTCACTACTACAGAATGCCAAGTCATCAGAAGGAAGGTGACAAAGGGCAACACTTTGCTTGACAGGAGTCACTAAAGTCATAATACACTCAAACATACACGTCTATTGTAGGCATTTACAAGAGTTGCATTCAGTTCCTGGTGTTTTATCAGAAAAACGCACGAAGAAATTAATAGGATGCAAAGATTTGTTAGGAATATGGATAATGACATACTACCACAGTCAATATTGATGTGGTGACTCGAGGATGAGCAAGTGTAGTGGATCATTTAAAATCATTCAATATAATATCCCACCATGTTTATCAAAAAAGAAGATGAATTGATGTTATATAGTTACACAATCTCAGAGAAATGAAAAGAAGATGATCATGGTGATCCACCTCACTCTTAAATGTTATTTCTTCAGTGTTTATGACTATGGTAAGTTGTCAGAATCAAAAGAAATGTTTATGCATTGTTGCAATACTCTTTTTGGCCACAAGAGGCTGATTTCATGTTCTAAACGGGACGTGAAGCATTTGTATTTTTCCTAATGGCAGATTAGAGACAAAGATGCATAATTAGACATCAAAAGACATCACAGTCATAATTTAGCTTAGCATTTAAATCAAACTTAAAAAATGGATAATCAGAATAATTTGTTCTCATTTGCCTCTCAGGGATTCCTATAAGGTTAACCAGAGTAATAATTGTTGTGAACCAGTGGATACCACGCTACAATAATGGGTCATGTTTAGATGTACTGCCATTAAGAAGTGGCCTTTGTAGAGTGAAATGCAAATGTTTGGAAACTAACCTGTGATGACCACATTTTATAGCAACATTTCAATGGAGTTTTTGTCACCGAAGAACATTTTCCGTAAGTATTTTCTGTGTTTTTAAATGTTTATCTTCAATAACTACCAAATATTTTTTGACTGTCAAAGTTTTAAATCAAGCACATCAGATATTACAGAATAGCAGAGGATTAAATTGATGTCCGAGCCATTGCATGGAGTCACAATGATTGCTTAGCTCCAGTACAAAAGCCGATTTGTGGGTTTCCTTAAGTGAAAAGGTTCACTGGTTGATAAAGGGCTGTGATGGAGGAATAAATCCCCGTTGTCCATCATGACGGGACGATAACAGATGTTTATTTTCTCCTGTCAGACAGAGATCGCCAGCATTTATATTTCACCGTTTGGACATTGTGCTTGTAGTTCTGCAAATGGCTCCACTCGACCACATGATCACAGACCATATTGTCATCTTAAAGGAACGTTTCATGATGGGTCTAATTAAAGATGTGTATTGATCAGTATTTTATTTACAATTCCCCTTCCCTGACCCAATTACAAACCTGCTTCCTGAACAGATGCGAGGAGAAAGCAGTTAGCCGAGGTTCTCTGAGTTACAGGAAGTGATGGATGACGTGTGATGCGATGTGAGTGTTTCTGATACGGGGTCTTAGCGGTTACATGACGGCACACTGCGTGGCTCCACAGCAGTCCTTGATGACGGCCACTCCTGACTTGGTGATGGACGGCTTGTTGGGAGGTGGCTCTGGGATTTGTCTCTTCGGCTTTGCAGCATCTTGCCATAAAGAAAGAGGACAAATAAATCAGATCAAAAGTGAACAATACTCCTACTCTGAGTGTGTGTTTGTGTAAACTCACTTTGTGTGGCTTTGAGTTTCTTCTCCAGAGGCATCAGCTTCAGTCTCAGGTACTCGGCCATCTCCTTGTCCTCCTCTTGCTCCCTGTGATTTACATACAGTCACATGATCAGCTGTTTGAATACAATGCAACAGAACAGGCTGCTTTTACTGTTAGTCACCGGACCTTATGTACCTGACCCGCAGTTTGTACCTCTTCTGGGCCTTTTCTCAGAAAACCCTTTATGTGTGAGGTTATAAAATGGTGATTGCTAAGGTCTATTTGGCTGTTTAGGTTTCAGGGTCCTGGCATTGTGCAGGCTGGCTGACTGTCATTACTTACTGGGACACCTAAATAGAGCCAATGTGTTGTAAGTTAAACCTGTGCTTTTGTTAGCCAGAGGTAAGATAACTCCACAGGATGCAAAACATGCTAACGGAATTTTTGTATGGATTAATTAAAGTATTATTATATTTTTATTTATTTTGTTCCCCATACAACAAGATTACAACTTTTACCGTGTTATTCACACACAGCTAGTTCAAGTGTTTGTGTGTGTTTTAGTTTAGTTTTTAATCCTCATATTATATTTATTCTTTTTGGTCTTTTGTTTGTAAAGTGCAAACATTTTAATTGGGTTAAATGTATCTACAAATCTCAAAAACTATTTACACCATTGTTTTTTTGCGAACCAAATTACACATTTGTTCAAAAACGTAGAAAAGGGTGTTTTAAAAAAAAAGTTTTTAAACAATTCAAAACAATGGAAATAATTATTTAATGCATAGCTGTTTTGCAATAACAGTATTTTATATTTGGTACATGGTATCCATGGCCGGCAGGGAATGAATCCCAAAGATTGTAATGACTATTCTAGAAACAGATATTTATTCTGGATAAAAAATCTTGATAACTATTAGATTTTCTGTATGAACTGTTCATTTTGCTGACCCTTCCCCTCAGCACCATGCTCAGGTCGAAATGTCTAATTGTTGTGCCTTGAGTGTAATGACGATATTAGAGAAGCACAAGCTAGAGCTTCACGCTGCTTTGATTTTGACAACATAACACAATGTTACACACTTTACTGTGGTGACTCGTAGAGAATAACAATGATTAAATAATTGAAATACCCAAAACAGAAGCAAATTTGATTACCCACTTTTTAAATTAACCTTTGTAATTGCACAGAAATGTAACATGATTTAATATCACAACCGTTATCTCCGTGTGACACTATGTGGGGGCAAGGGAAGAGATGACAATACAGAGCCATGGTTATTAGTCAGCCTCCCACACACTCTCTCACTCACACACACACACACACACACACACACACACACACACACACACACACACACACACACACACACACACACACACACACAGGCAGCAATGTG
Source organism: Gymnodraco acuticeps (assembly GCF_902827175.1). Classification (NCBI taxonomy): domain Eukaryota; kingdom Metazoa; phylum Chordata; class Actinopteri; order Perciformes; family Bathydraconidae; genus Gymnodraco; species Gymnodraco acuticeps. The sequence goes on from NW_022992081.1 coordinate 984,969, forward strand.
ATGATGAACTGACCCCCCCATGCTCACATTTCTTGTCTCCTTCCTGCTGTTTCTCAACCATCCTATGTCTTTCAAGTGCAGACACAGTGTATGCAGTTCAACCCGACACTGTCAGTAAACACACATTCAGCTGTCTGTGTATACGTTTTAGTGTGTGTGTGTGTGTGTGTATGTGTGTGTGTGTGTGTGTGTGTGGGAGCGCTGTACCTTAATCTCTCCACCTCTGCGTCGTCCACCAGGAAATCCCTCTTCTGCACCAGCTTATGGATCTTCAGGATCAACTCTTCTTCCCGCTGCCTCTGCTTCTTGTTTCTCTCTTTCTCTGGGGAGGTAAGGGAACATGAAAGTCACACAAACACAAAACAATAATAATGGACGACTGAAGGGACAAGCAGACTGATTTAAACCGTAATATCCTCACATTAAATATTAATAGAGGTACATTTTGTTACTCGCAACTGACCTTAACAAGCTGACCTTATAGCAAAGTCAGCTGAGTCACGTCACGAGCAGACCCTTAATTCTCCCCTATTAATAATTGATAAGAATAAAGGCAATGACTTTATTATGGAAATGCTAAAGAGATGTCATTTTGTGAATGGTTTTGCCTTCACAGCCAGAGATCTTCAATATGAACGCTGCTTCCTCTTTGCCTTGTCTAACTTTTCCAACCTTCACGCTCCAAAGCACAGAAAACACACACACAGGTTTTCTGACTCTGCTGCCGGTATGTATGGGCGAGGAGGGGGTTTGAAAAACGACTGCTAACATCAGCTCTTTCTCCCGTCAGGAAGCAAAGTGGAGCAGTGCAGCTCGGTGTGTTTTTCCCCTGGGGGCAGAACAATCTGAGGGGCGCGGGGGCTACAGCGGATACATCCCAATGTCAGAGGAAAGGAGAGGCTCACGTGACTCATTGTGCCGTGTGAGTGCAGTAATGGGCTGCCTGTCCCCCTAGCAACAGCATACATGAGGCCCCAGTGGCTCACAAGAATGTCAATAAGGGACAGTTTTTGTGTGACCGGTAATCCAGAATGCACAGAGGGCGGACAGATTAATAGGAACACATTACAATATATTACAATCTAATTAAAGGGGCAGACACCATTGAGACAGTGAGGTCATGTCCTCTGGAATTGGTTTCTAGGAATTTTTAGGGATGTTTTTATTCCACAATCACAGCGCATAGGGGAAATTGTACGGGCAGATTTCAGTGATACTTAATAAAAGATCAACTGTTATTCCTGACATTTTGGAGAAAATGTCATTCAAAAGTAAAGGTTGAAAGCTCTTTAGTAGAAACCATATTATTAATATTTTGAAATAAAAAACACATATGAAATGCACCCTTGCTCAATTCAATAACTTTTCATCTACAGCCTTACTTGGCTTGAAATGATCTGTGGCTAATGTAGGCTAATGCTAGCTACTGTTAGCAAACTTAAAGGTGACCTGTGGAGTTTGTTATAGAAAAACGAATAATATTTACATTCAGGTTACTTGTCCAAACTGTGTGGCTTGGTCAATGCTCCTCAGGAAACTTTAAAGATAGATAACGTTTCGATTGTTTCAATTCTGTTTGGAGATTAGAGGCAGGTGGGGTTGCACTGGGAGGATTCATGAACTCAGTCATTTAAAAAAGAAAGAGCTTTTTGAACATTAAAGCATGTAAACATGTCACATTAGAGGCATAAAATACAAATATGAAACCTGAAATGTAGCATAATAAGGCCCCTTTAAAATCCGAATGCAGCCCTGAATCAAATGAGCTCAGATCAGGAAATGTTTTCATACATAAACTTCAGTTTTTTTTCCTTCCCTCTGCACATTGGATATTATTTTGCCAATGCTTTAGAAAACACCCTGTGATTCGCCTGTCACTGATGCTTTACCCAAAGCAGCTTATGGACATACTGTACATGTATCTTTTGACTGTGTGTGTGTGTGTGTGTGTGTGTGTGTGTGTGTGTGTGTGTGTGTGTGTGTGTGTGTGTGTGTGTGTGTGTGTGTGTGTGTGTGTGTGTGTGTGTGTGTGGGTGTGTGTGGGTGTGTCTTTGAACACAACACCATCCCCTCCTGCTCATACACTCATCTAATGTCACATTCTCGCTGCATTTCAGGTACAGATAACACCGGGACTCACTATGGAGGTAAACCAATATTTGATGATGTACTCGGCGCCACAAACACACCACAGAAACATCCAAGAAGAACGTGTTTACGGATATTCATTGTGGACACCTTGCCTGGAACGCCTCCCTCAGCTCATATTGCCTTCACAGTGACGATGCATGAGTATGATAATCTCTGCCTCGTGTTTCCAGCTCGTCCCTGAGACTCACCATCAATCCTCCGTAGTTTAGCTCCATGACTCTCCCTATACATCAACCATGCCGCCTGCTGAGGTTATGAGATGCTGGCAAGCTGCAAACAGAAGCACTGAATGCCAAAAACTCTATTTTCGAGTCCAAACAGGGAGCGTGGAGAGTTTTCCACACAGAAGATCGATTCTGAGAGGTTTATTTTCTGATATGCTGCTGCAGGAAATATATAAATATATGTGCGTTTGAAGTGTACCTGGTGCTGTGACAATCTGTCTCAGCTCCTGCTTTAAACTCATGATGTCTTTGCAGAGCTGAATGTCATCCATCCTATGAAGAGAGAGAGAAAACAGTGAATATCTGGCTTACATCACAGGAAAGATGATTTTATTATAGCTGCTTCCTGAACCCTGGAACAAAAACAGACTTCAACTGAACAATCTGCGGGAAGGATCTATGCACACAATGTGTTTCAATGTGAACAATTCTGTCAATTGCAAAAAGCACAACATTTATTTGTAAAACTTGAATATGAGGCTATATATACATTATTGTATTCGGGATTGTTAGAAACGGTATTTCGATCTCTGTCTGTACACACAAACTGAAAGATTGACAATAAAGTTGTAAATAAATAACATGTTATAAAAGAAGAGAGCAACATCTTTCAGAAAACCATTGTAAAATGGTCACTAAAACAAAGATTCAGTTGACTTTGACTTTTGACTTGATTTTGATTATACAAGGTTTGCCCTTTCCTGTAGTGTGTTTTATAGTTTTGGTTCTCCTTTGTTTACTTCCGTAACCTAGTGACATCACTATGTTACACTTCTATTGGCTAGCACTCGAACACGTTGTACGTGATTGGCTAAGTGGCAGGACATCTCTAAGCAGTTGACAATCACAACAGAGCCGGACAGCTAACCAATCAGAGCAGACTGGGCTCTGGTTTCAAACAGAGGGTGAAAAGAGGTGCTGCACTTTAACCCTATTATTGATTTGAGGATGTTGTTTGATGTAAAAGATCTCACTACGCCTTGAGAATAAAACAGATGTAGAAAGAGGGAGTGTATTCAAGTAGAATGCCTATTTTTTAAACTACACATTTAATTTATCAGAAATCTCAATTGTTTTTAAATAGCTTCTTTTCAAAGTATTTAGCTTATTTTAAAAGAAAATGTCCAAAACATTCCAATTTGAAAAGTATTAAACAAATGACTGTTAAATGCCTGTGACTTCATAACTTATAGTATAAAGTTGACTGCATTTACTTGCACATTGGTCTTTTGCAACATTCCCTATTTTATTTATCTTATTTATGTTTTATGTCTTACGTATAATATGTATATTTAAGTTGCATTGTTGAAGGAGCATGGGACTTGCCCAAACTATACTTTGGCTACAGTGCATATGACAATAAAGCTTTTGAAGCTTTGAAATTAGGGATGCTCCGATCGCCAATTTTGGGGCCGATCGCCGGAATCAGTATCGGCCGATACCGATCGAGTGGGCCTAAGTGGAAGATTTAAACATCACTTTAAATCTTCCATTTAAAGTGATGTTTAAAACTCAGTTAATGGGGCTCATTCACTGGCGCTTCCACAAACAACAATCAACTTAATTATTACATTCAAATGATGTACATTATTCAAGTTTACATTAACTTTGGATAATAACGGGAGAAATGAGCGGAAGCGCTCTCTTTTCCACTCTCCCTCTCTCGCTCCCCCTCTCCTGTCAGTATCTCACGCAGCTCACTGATCCAGTAATGAGTGACCCGACAGTGAAGAATACATATATTTATAACTAGTTTAGCTTGTTCCAGAGGTAGATAAAATAGCTAAGTGTGTTAGGTCTAACTCTCAGTGTGTGTTTCGTTCCGCTCACCGGTCCGGCAGGCGGAGCTGCAGGATTTCTGCTTCACACACACGTTGCATTCCGCTATTTTACTTTCTTTTTCGGACACCTTAAAATAAAGCCAGACCGGTGAAGCCATTTTGGCGAGCTTGTTTTGCCGCACACAGAGAAAAGTGTCATGTATTTTACGTCATGCGATCGGCTCTCGCGATCGGCATGTTTAGAGAGCACCGATCGATCGGTAGAGAGTGAGTATCGGCCGATCTCGATGAATGAATGAAATAGCAACACTTCTTCGAAACACAGATCAATAGAGATATGATATAGCCTTGGGTGAACAATTGATATAAACCTTGAAATCCTCTATTGTACAAGCCATAAATGGACTGTTATGTTGATTGAATAATGGATTAGTGTAGAAATCATTTCAGCGCTGCTGATCCCTGCTGCTGTGCTGTAGAATCCCCTCTTGTCCCTGTCATTAAGACATCACAGGCCGGTGCCTCAGAGTGTGTGCGGATGAAGAACATGCAACATCAATCAAAGCCCCCCACTCCCTGAGCCCCCTGCAGCCCTGATGTCTCACCCTCAGGGGGCTCCATGTTTCCCCCTCTTCCTCCTTAAATCCCTGCCTTTCTCTCTCTCTCTGCGGAGCTGTGACAGCTACCACAGATTTCATTCTGCCTGCGATAGATCACCGATGACTCATCATCATCATCATCATCCTCCTCCTCCTCCTCCTCCTCCTCCTCCTCCTCCTCTCCTCCTCCTCCTCCTCCTCCTCCTCCTCCTCCTCCTCCTCCCTGTTGCTCCGTTTTACACTTCCCTCCTCTTCCTCTCTCCCCTTTTGACCCCTCCCTTCAGTTTCTTTCTCCTCCTCTCTCTCTGTTTTTCTGTTTCAGTCTCTCAGTGCTATCTGTGGATTCCAGCAGCTTCTGCACTCTGACACTCCATCTGCTACTCTGCGTGTGTGTGTGTGTGTGTGTGTGTGTGTGTGTGTGTGTGTGTGTGTGTGTGTGTGTGTGTGTGTGCACTTCTTGAGTCACACTGAGCCTGACAACAGAGACGTAAGCAGTAAGCAGCGTGGCGGCCTAATGAAGCCTTTCGAGTGGAGGCGTACATTTGCTTCTAACACTGAGAGAGCTCTCTGATGTTGGACACCCCGACCATCACGCCGTGTTGTTAGGGTGCAACGACCCACAGAATACACTGTCCTGCTCGTTGAGTCATGTGATACAGTTTCAAGATGACAAAACAACTACCATCTATTTCTCTCAATTCAGTTTTAGAGGCAGAAGTAGAGCCGCTTTCTTTATTGTAATTTTCTGTGTTCATTTAAATTGGTATTTGAAAGGAAAACATACATTTGTCCTTCACAAAATAACAACATTTGCTAAATATGTTACAAAACAATAAATATGTTCAGCTCAGTAACAAAATGGCACAGTGAAACAGCTCTTAAGCTACGCTGCAATTGAATGTTTGGAACATTGAATCTCCTATCAATACATATTGTGATCCTATAGTCTTCAAAATGAAATAGAGAAACTTCACAGACATTTTTAATGACAAAATCCCCAAAAATGTAATTTTATTTTATTGATACCAAAATGATCCTCCTCTTTGATTTGCAACATTGTCTGTAATGTACAGATACTTAATCCAACATGTTAAAGGTATTTTAAATACAAAGGATGTGGTCAAATACTTGGTTCTGTTGAACCCTACAAGTACTAGTAGTAGAAGTAGTTAATTAAAATTAAATGAATGTGTTATAATCACACAATAATAAGAATGGATCTGGCCCTTCCTACATCCAGGACATGGTTAAACCGTACACCCCAGCGCGTGCACTACGCTCTGCATCAGCCAAACGACTCGTTGCGCCCTCGCTGCGAGGGGGACCCAAGTTCCCATCGGCGAAAACACGTGGGTTTGCTGTCCTGGCTCCAAGATGGTGGAATGAGCTCCCCATTGACATCAGGACGGCAGATAGCTTGCACATCTTCCGGCGCAAACTGAAAACTCATCTCTTTCGACTCCACTTCGAGCGATAGAACTATTAACGAAGCACTTTTATACTAATAAAGGACTGGCTTACCTAAAGCCAGTTGAGTAGCACTTGAAATGTTTGGCTCTATGAAACCCGATGTACTTATATGATTCTGTTTTCTTCAAGGTTGTGTCTTCCTGGTCGAATGTACTTATTGTAAGTCGCTTTGGATAAAAGCGTCAGCTAAATGCAATGTAATGTAATGTAATGTAATAATCAATCATTATTAAGTCATTTTACAGCAAAAATGACAATATTCAATGGTTTTGTCTGCTTTAACGTCAGAAATTGCTGCTATTCCTTGTCTTACATAATAATAATTTAGGATGTGGGATTGTTTTTCATTTTGAATTTGATGGATTTGGGATTTTCTGCTGCCTGTTTTAAAATAACCAACAGCACACAAGCACTGGAAGACAGGACGTTTCCAGTATTCTCTGGATATTCTACTGCTTAGTATTACACTCAATATTAGTCTCATCAACATATTAACTATATTCCTCATATTTATGTCGCCATGCTTCACAAAAAGCACAGACACACTTCCCTATGATAAATACGGTGACGGATACAGAGGAAGAAATACAGAGTGTATTCCCAAACACTGATCCATAATCCTTGAGGCTGATGAGAAGCCAACGAGTTCATCACGGTGACTCACTCAGCTGCTATTGGCATGTCCAGTCCTCTGCATAATCAATGGCCTCCCTCTGTCTCTTAAACAGCAGACTTCAATCGTGCGCCATGTCAACCTCATTATCCACTCGAGGAGGAGTTGTTATGACACCTTATAGATTCTATCTTTGTCACACGTTTGGTGTGAAAAACACGCAGAAATTGACAGTTCATTAACTCACATGAAGCGCAGCTCTGACTCCCGGCGCACCAGGACCTCTCGCAGGCGCTGGATCCGAGCCATCTCCACCTCGATCTCCTCTGGAGCCATGGTGCTCTCCGCCATGGACACATCTGAATGACCTGGGGGGCAGAGGGAGGTAAGGAAAAACGAATTAGTACAAAAATGAGGAGGAATGAGTACACATGTGTAAAGAAATGATAAGGAGGAATACAAAGGATGCTTTAATAAGGCATTTTGAGTACACATGTGTAAAGAAATGATAAGGAGGAATACAAAGGATGCTTTAAAGGCAGGAGACCTATCTCCTGCCTACCTATCTTCCTATTTTCTTTGATATTATTCGTCAAATGCAACTTTTTTTAATCCGTTGAAAACTTTCTCGCAGTGTCAGCTACTTGGCAGACTCATTTCTCACTCATAGCCCGTGACTCATCTGCCAAGAACATGATATTCAGAGAGAAAGCAGCGTGTGTAATTGAGAGAGGTGATTTGCATGTTATTGTCACAGCAGAGCTTCGAGCACAAAAGACTGTTTTCTACTCAAAAAGGCAGCAATCACTGATGAGGAGAAAATGTGTGTGTGACATAAAAGGAAAGTATCAAACAAGATGTTGGGGTAAATCAGACTTATCTGTCTCTTCAAATGCACCAGACTCCATTGAGCAATACTGTACTTTTTTGGTTTACCGCTGCCTTTATCGGTTAGTTAGTTGGTATAATTGTGTGACTTTGGTGTTGTGATGCAGCAGTAGACCAACAACATCGAATAACTGATTGTGTCAATGGAGTCTGGTGGCTTTGGGAAGATGGATATAACAGCTTCAGGTCAAGAAATGGATGTCTATTAGGGAGGTGAAGCGGTCAAATAATCCAAATAGAGCATACACTTTGATTGATATTGATTTTGTTTTAGGTGGCTAAAATATATTTGGCTGCTGCCCTCGTCTACAATAGTCCTGTCGGATCTCCAAATGTACGAGCATACTGAAAAGTACCTCATCCGAACCAACCTAGAATACATTTATCCCTGTAAGCATATAATGAAGGCACTTTGAGAAGGTTGTTAAAGAAGGGAAACAATAAAAACCCTGGGTACTAACATCAATGACCAGCTGTGGCTCCTCACTGATTGGCTAACTCCTCCCTGACATGGACCACCAACCTGACATTCTCCATTCCTGCCACCGACAACACTGACCAAACCCTTATTGCACTGATCGATGCACCGACCACGGCACAGGCTCTTCCAACAGACCTTACCAAACACCATCAACAGTATTTAGGATCTGGAACTAAGAACATATGCAAATATTAACCTCTTTATTAAAAGAAACCCCCTGCCATTGTTACACAGTTTGCCTTGTAGTCTACAAGGCATTGAGGGTCTAATTAAGCCAGACTGCATTATGGGTATTGAAGGATTCAGGGGTGTGAAACATAATAGAAGTTTATATTCCTGTTTCTTACAATCCCCCGTTTAGGGAGAAGTAACACTTTATCTCTTGAGTACCTCTTTTAACAAAGTATTTCTGCTATAGTTCAGTATAGCACATGTATAGCAGCCGTCATAGTTGTCTTCCACTTTTGTGAAGAAAATGAACATTTCATATGAATGCATGAAAGTGAGACTGGAAGTGATACCTGCAGTCAGGGTACTGAAAAACATTAGGGCTGCAGGTAGCAATTACTTTTCTTACTGATTGATTATATTCTTGTTTAATCTACTAAATGTTGGCCATTACAATATCCAAGAGTCCAAGCTTTTAAATGTGATGCATGACATGTATCCACACTGTGACATTAGAGGAGGGGAGCAGCTTGTGATCTTGCAGAAGCTGTAGTCTGCGTCTGTGGGGATTTTCATGGATGCTCCCTGAGGACAGAGCTGACTCACCGCCGCAGACAGAAGTCTGCACAGGGGGGCTCTGGTTCGTTTGTGCCTTCGCTGAAGTTGAATCCTCACCCTAAGGGTCTGCTGAGAAAAGGCTAAAAAACTCACTTTACATCATGGAAATGCAGCAGCACGCTGGAGATGAGGTTTGAAATGTTTCTTTCTGTTCCCTCTGTGTCTTGTTTGTCTCTGCACACTCCAGCCACGAGCTTCCCATCAATGAGACCGAGCTGCATTAAGTCCGGACTGGTGGCAAAGAGCCAGATCAATAATGTCTTAACAGCTTCCTCTCATCTGAGCAACCTGCTCACTCAGCATGAAAGACATAACGAGAAACACACAGCTTCGATACGTCCTAATTAAAAGCAGCTTTTTCCACCAGGGACGTGTCATGTTATCTCTAGTCCCATGTTGCACAAACACTCCCTGCTTTGCACATTGGCCGCAGATGTGAATCAGACTCCTGTTAATGAATAAGCCCTGTTTCTGGATCAACACTTTACATCAGGATTAGGATTGAATGAGAATGAAACAGCCTAGAGAGCCTGCATTGTGCACAGTGCAGTGACCACATGGGGTTTGACAACAGGGAAACGTCAGCATCTGTGTGACATCCCTGGTACACGCCTTCATTACATCCCGTCTGGACTATTGCAATGGAGTCCTGTCCGGGGTTCCCAGCAAAACCCTGGATAGGCTCCAATACGTCCAGAACTCTGCCGCCAGGCTTCTCACCCACACCAAGCCATGGCACCATATCACCCCCACCCTCATCCACCTACATTGGCTGCCGGTCAAGTCCCGGATTCAATACAAAACACTCATCCTCACGTCCCTCCATACCCTCGCCCCCCAGTACTTATCGGACCTCCTCCATCCCTACACCCCTTCTCGGAGTCTGCGGTCCTCAGACACGGGCCTGCTCTCCATCCCCCGCTCTTGCCTCCGAACTGTTGGTGACATGGCGTTCAGTGTTGCGGCCCCCACCCTCTGGAATGCACTTCCTGCCGAGATCCGTAATGCTGCCTCCCTGGACATCTTCAAATCATCACTAAAAACACACCTGTTCACTCTGGCCTTCGGGCCCGAGCCCTTTTCTGGTCCCCTGGCTTCCTTTAGTTATTTCTTTGGTTTGCCCGTTGATTGTCTGTCTGTTTTGTTTGTCCACCATGTACAGCGACCTTGGGTCCCTTGAAAGGCGCTATATAAATATAATTTATTATTATTATTATTATTATTATTATCCAATGCCCCTGAAACATTCTGCAGTCACACTGTATACACTGCTAATGCACGACCACACCCCCACTTGGAGAAAAAAACAGGCAGTATTTTAGAGAGATCAACCTGTCTTGATTTCAGAAAGAGAGAGAAGCAATGACAGGATGTATGTCTAAAGATAACCACTGCTTCCCCCCCCCTCCTTCTCTGACTTAATGTAGAAGTTTCTTCACACCCCGCTCTCCTGTGAGGAATAATCGTCACTTCGTCAGAGGAACCATCCAGGAGGTGTCTTTACGGACGCTATCACTGGGTAACTTCTGTCAACACATGCGTCACTCAGCGGCGCCCCGTCATCACCTGGGATTCGATAATAGGAGAGAATAGTCTGATCTGACACAGCTGTGTTTATTTCAGAACTGTGTTTGCTGAGCTTTATGGCCACACATTATTGTCTGATTATAGCTTCCAAAAGAGAGGATTTGCTGCTTTTCATAGTTTAATATCTTTGCATTTTAGACAGTGGGTTGAAAAGACGTCAGATGTGGCTCTTGGATAGGTTACAAACCGTCATCCAAAAAGAAAATATTGGAAAATCGCAAAATAGTTAAATAAAATAAAAACACCTAATTAATTTGCTCCAAAACTAAAAAAGGTTAAAATATATATATATATATAACTTAATTTGACTTGGGTTTTATAAAGTACTTTAATGGTTGGTATTGTCATTGTTGTTTTTCTTGGGCTTTTTGACTCTCTTATGAGATTGATGCATACATGATAAGGTCTGCTTACATGTTTGTAACGTCTCAATGTTATCCTATGATGTGTAGCCTATAAGAAAAATACAAATAGATAAATTGCGAATACATCGAGAAAGGTTCATAGTGTTTGAGGTGTCAGTATTATTGTCATTGTTCAGGCTGTGGACAGTAGTCCTGTTATATTGTGCCAACAGAAACTGGTATTATCATGCAGTAATGCTTATTTTTGCCCCAACTGAATTTGAAAATACTAACTTAAGAGAGGAGAAAAACTCTCTCTTCAAACTCACAACTTATTTGCCATACACCCATGTTTCTAAATGTGAAATCCAGTATATCCTATTGATCAAAGCAGAGGAGCAGAACTCAAAGCAGCTCTCCTTCATGTTTCTGCATCAGAATGACTGAAATAAGCACACGTTTCAAAATGCTTGCTCTATTTGTGATGTGCTTCTTGCCTCAAATGAATTCACAGATCACACAGTACCATGCATGTGTGGGAATTAATAGGCCCTCTAGCACCGAGTCGGCGATATTGATACATCCCAAACCTTTGTGAGTCACTTAACCCTTTCAACGCTAACGTGAAACACAATGCTGCAAAACGGAGCTGCTATTTCTCACTTCCGGGTGCTACATCAACATATTATTTTATTTGTGCACGACGCTCACCTTTGTCTGTTGTCCATGCCGTTTCCGACACGGCGCCGTAGCTCCTGAGCGCGCGCTCGGTGTCCGAAATAGATTTCTTCAGTTCCATGTCGGTCGGTGGAATGTCCTCGCGCCGAAACCAGGATGCACGAGACTTTCAGCTTAAGAAAAACCTACGCTGCTTCTGTGTGTGCGCACGTCCCTACAGATAACTCAGTTTCACCCGGTGATAAGGCTCCAGCGACCTGAGACGTTGAGCATCTTTATTCAAGCTTTCAAGTCCCTTTGACGTGTGGATGGAGAGGAGGATGTAGGGCGCATGCGCAGTGCGAGCAGGGAGGTGAAGACTAATCAGACACCCACTGACACCGAGATGACGTTAAAAAGAAAATGATGATAGTGCACTGGAGTTTTTATAATCAGCCTGTTCAATAAGTTGTTTTGTAGCAAGCCAACTATGTATTAAAAAGCAGGAAAATAGCTTAAATGGTGTAAGCTCTTTAAGCCTTTTGCCTCTAAAGTGTACATCTGCTTGTTATCTGGCATTATTACATTACATTGCATTTAGCTGACGCTTTTATCCAAAGCGACTTACAATAAGTACATTCGACCAGGAAGACACAACCTTGAAGAAAACAGAATCATATAAGTACATCAGGTTTCATAGAGCCAAACATTTCAAGTGCTACTCAACTGGCTTTAGATAAGCCAGTCCTTTATTAGTATATAAGTGCTTTGTTAATAGTTCTAACGCTCGAAGTGGAGTCGAAAGGCATGTTAGAATAACTGCCAAAGGATAAGTGCCAGATGTTTCCACATGAGGGGGCCCGGTTGGCATAATCGAGAAGTGGAATATAACAGGCTGTATTAAGAAACAACTTTAGTAATGGGTGCCTGAAGCATTTTTGTCTCATAAGCAGGGGGCGATCCAACAGAGTGGAAACGCAGACTGCAGGGAAAACTTGCATCCTTTGAGGCTGCATGCCTCAAAGGATGTGTGGAGGCAGAGCAGATGCAGATTCTAAAGTGTGAGTTGTATGGAAGAATGAGTAATATTTCTGTATAAACACACCAAGGATGCACCTCTGAAGAGAAAATGTCAGAGGTACACACAATATCAAATAGAATTGTGTGCATAAGAACAAAAAAAATCAAAATATAAAAGGTTCAAAGGTCAACCAAGGTTAATAACTGTTTTTTTGTGTTGCTGTGGCTGAAAAACAAATGATAAGACAATTGGTTTAATTTAATTGATTAAACAACAAATGTTATACATCTCCACCATAGTAAGTGCAACCTTTGTGCAATTGTGATCGAATCTTTTAAAATATCAACACCAATTGATAAAATAATGTGTTTAATATTACCTAGTTCTCAATCGCTGATATGAACGATGAGAATATTCATTGATTTAATCTCCAAGGGACAGTTATAGCACATCAGCATTAACATTAAAGGAAACAACCAATCTAGTACTATACTAATAATAAGTTATTAGTCTACGGATGCAATTTATAGGATGTCTGATAAAAGGGATGTTGGGTAAAAAACTATTTTGCAACACAATTTGTCATATATAATTATTATTCACAGTATTCATTCACTTCTGAGAGACATGTTAAATAATATAATCACACAACAGCTCTGGCATTAGCTACTTCAAAATCGCAAACCCCATTTTAGACCCAAACACATCAATACAAAATAAACATTTGTCAGGAATTTAAGTTAAGAAACACTAGTTAATGAAATGTTTTTGTTATTATATGCCTGAGACAAAAGATATGTCTGATCTAAACCCTTTAAAATTCTATAAATATAAATAGTAGGCAGCTCTTGTGATGCAGCTATTTAAAAAAATGACCTCCATAGAAAACTGCTTGGCAGGCATCTGACATTACATTTAAATAACCACTGCAGGCAAGGACACCTATAACATTGGCAAGAGGTAACATTTAAAAAAAAAAGGATAAAATATTATTATAATTGATGAAATGGTGCACTCCACTGTATAACATTTAACATAAAATACAATAGGCAGCATTTCCCCATTCAAGTAAATGGATGTTTGACACAAACATCTTCAGCTGTATTTCATTGCCACAATATTTAGAAGTAATGTGACTCTGGTTGAATACATGGAAATCAAAAACATGTGTTTATAGATATGTTTTAGTGTTTTTTAAGTGTATTGAAAAATATATGAATAATGGATTATTTGTACTTGTGTGAATGTTTATTTAGCACTTCTTGTACCAGAGTAAGTAAATGAACCAACGCAGAAAGTCCTTCGAGGTCAGGCACTGTCTTAGCACTCATGCTAATGAAAAGAGAATGATATTTAAAGGGGCCCTATGATGCAAATGTTCAGGTTCATATTTGTATTTTGTTCCTCTACTGCAGCGGGTCTCAAACTTTTTCTGTCAGGCTAAAACAACGTGTGCATTCCGTTGCTAGAACAGTGATAATAAAACAATGCTCCATAAATCTGTGTGGTCAAAAAACAAAACATAAGCTTGACGTTTCATAGAGGGTGCTCAAACATTTAGGGTTTCCCATCAATGTACCGGGCGCTACAGTTGAATTTTCTACTGCAACAATCCCCACGCAAATACACAGTGTACCTGCGACTCACAATGAAGGCTCGATAATCAGCTCACGGCATATAGGTGTAAGCGGGGGTAAAGTGCTATGTTTATAAGTGGGGAGTGGCCCTAACATAGGGGGGTCCGGGGGCATGCTCCCCCGGGAAGATTTTGTTTTAAATATTGAAGTTAAAAGCATCAATCTGATGCACTTTGAGAGCAAAATAAAGAGATCTATGGATACATCTCTCAACACCCATATGAAACAGAAGTGTAAACAGATGTTCTTTTTCTTTATGGATATTTTACAAATCACTCTCCTTTTAAACTTTATTCTTGTTTTACTGTCATATAGTATTTCATACCTGTTTTTCATTTATTCTCTTGTTTTTTTATAACTATAATGATCGTATAAACGTGTGCCTCGGAAATAATTGTTTACATTAATGGTGACCAAAACGTTTGAGACCCACTGAGATAACACTGAGAGAGTCCTTTAGCTCACTGAGCCTCTCAGTCTGACAGGAGAGGACTCTCCTCCACTTTGTTGTTGAAAAAACTCCTTATATCCGTTAGCGTAGCTCGCTAGCACCAGAGGCTAACAACAACGATCTCCGGTACCGGTGCGCTCTCTCTCTCTCTCTCTCTCTCTCTCTCTCTCTCTCTCTCTCTCTCTCTCTCTCTCTCTCTCTCTCTCTCTCTCTCTCTCTCTCTCTCTCTCTCTCTCTCTCTCTCTCTCTCTCTCTCTCGCGCGCGCACACAAAATGGCTCGTTCCACACACACACACAGAGCCGAGCTTGAATGAAACACAGAGACCCAGACGTACTTGTACTTTATCATATTATTTTCTAATCAATAATTTTTCAAATTATGATTTATTTATAAATTTTTTTACATTTGTTCTCCTGGTCTCTGTCATACCTCTGCGCCCCCCACTTTGAGAAACACTGCTCTGTGGGGATTTTAGCCATTCAAGACCATTAACATGCACAAATACCTAGAATACTACAAGAAAGGGATAACCCCTTAAAAGCACAATAGGGCCCTTTTAAAGAATTGTCTAGAAATGTGGCCAATGTTATGAAGTAAGAAGTCTAAGCTAATATATTAGCCGCCTCTCTGCACTGTGGCAAACATTCTTCCCCACTTTCATTCCAGTTTTGAGACAAAAGCAGAGGAATGTAGATCATCAACCTGCACACATTCCCATCATTATCAAAGCTTCTCCTCAGACATAGAAGTCATCAAGAATCATTTTCATATGGTCCAATTAAATAAGGGAACTCTCCTGTTTGAAATGAGAGAACACACACGGTTGCATTTATAAAAACAAACCGGACGACAAGTATAGCACATTGATGGATAACTAGGACTGATTGACATGTTTCCAGTGAGGTGATGTGCATATTAAAAAATATACACATTCAACTTGCTGGACGCTCTTTCGCAAAGCACCTTAGAGCGTAATGAGGATACGCATTTTAGTTCAACCTCAGAGAGACTTTGAACTCAAACCCTGGCAGTGAAAGTGCAACATGGACCACAGACAGGACCACCTTTTTGTTTTGTCCCCTCCATTACAGACACTGATCCAACATACTTCAGTTCTGAGTAGGTTTGGATGCTACTGGTCCCTCTTTGGAAGCATCTTTCTGGTCCTCGCAGTCTACTTTCTCCATTGTGGATTCTCCTTCCTCTTCTTTAGGAGGGAACATCCAAGTCAGAGCAGCAGCAGCCGTGCCGTCGCCGCTCTGACGCGAGAAGCAGAGGAAGGTGGCCCAGACGAAGCCGCAGCAGCCGGTGAAGGTGGTCCGCAAGTACAGAGGCACGAAGGTAAAGTTCAGAAACTAAGGGAGAAACATGATGGTTAAAATATATTTATATCATTGTGCTGGTATATCACAAATCAATAAATCATCCAGATTATAATTGAGATGTAGTAAATATAACTTTCTTGCGCAATTATTGTTTGAGATGACATACAGAAACTCTACTCTCTAATTCGAACTACATCAGTTTGTTTGAATTAACACATTTTTATGTCATTATGATATTTTGAAAAGGTGTTACAATTATATGGGTTAATGTTTCAAAATTAGCAAAATAAGGGGAGATTTTTTTTATTTTAAATAGCATTCGAAATGAATAAGGTAATTCAAGTTTTAATAGTGAAGAAAATCTAAACTCAAAGGTCTACTTACAACACATAAAGTTATACTCAGGAGGAGGAAGTGATTGAAAGCTAAGTATCATTAGCAAGTGGACCTTTGATCTTGGATTTTCTTCACAATATATTATCTAGAATATGTAAGGGAGTTGTTAATATTTACCTGCATAAATGGCCAGAACATTAGCCCCGTCTGAAAAGAGACAAACAGAGAGCAGACACCTGTCACAACACGTCACAGTTTGCACTACATTTCAGACCTGAGCGCTCCAAGGTGCTGGGGATCATGTCGTGACAGCCCGTCTCTCACCTTATAGGTATTCAGGAATTTCTCTCTCCAGTCTTCAAAAATGTCATCTTTGCCCTCCAAGAAGCTGACACCTGGGTGGAAAAACAAGACAAAGTTGATTTCTGTCAGCTGGGAACTGATGTGACCGATGGCAGGTGAACAGACAGAGAGTGAAAGTGGACTTTGAATACACACAGATGTAGTTTGTCCTATAGGAGTAGGGAAAATAATGTCAACAATATCTAATTTAATCTCAAACTGTTTTCGTGATATTCTGGTACATATTGCGACAAAAATTAGCAGTAGAAGCATTAGAGATTATGGGATACGTGAAGCAAATTATTATCTTAATGTAGTTTTCTGTTTTTGGTTTGTCAGATTTAGAAGATTTGAGGTACAAAAAGCTTCTTTTTTTTTGCCAGATCATCAAAAATGATTGTTTCTATTAGTCTGACATTTAGATAAAAACCCACATGAACTACTAACTTCTTCTTATTTTTATTGTGTTATAGCAGTAATAAGAATTCTAAAGGGAAGACTCAACAGTTTTGCCTGTTTTAGAAATCAATGACCTTGTTGGAAAACTAATCCTGATGTTGGGACTTTCTTCTATCCACAAAGTCTTGGCAACATAACTCACGTCTAAACAATGAACTCTTTATAGGCTATACCCAAGGACATTCATCTGTGTATACAATACAGCTACTCTGTTACAGGCTAGGTTGCACTTCTGCACTGTTCATTGCTCTTTTTACTTTCATTTTCTATTTTAACTGAGTTTACTAGTTTGTATATACATTTTGTAACAAGATTTGACTTGAGGCTCTTGTATTCAGCCCATGTGTGACAAATACCATCTTGAATCCCCTTCTCCCTTTACTCCAGACTAGAACTATCTGCTTGGATCATAATTGCTGACTTTCATGTGACCTCTGATGGCCATGGTATGTTTCCAGGACAATGAGCTACTAGGCTCGGTTTACAAATTGACAGATACGGGATATGTTTTGAGGGGAGCAGCCGTCCTGCACCGGCTCCCTGACACACACTGACCCGTGTAGAAGACACTGACGGCCAGCGGGGCGGCGGTGGTCTGGTCCAGCAGCAGCTTCCTCAGCACCACCCGGATGGAGTTCCCGGGAAACCTTCGCTCCAGGAACCGCATCCAGAAGAAATTGACGTTTCCATGGAAACCAAACGCGACCACGGCGACATTCCGTGTGTGTCGCCAATCCAGTTCCTCCCTGCGCGAGAAGAACCACTGGTGGACAAAGTCCCCTCCCGCGAACAGGCAGCCGTACATTGTCACGTTGGTGACCCACGGAAACCGACGGACATTTCTCAAAAACGCCTGCCGCATTGTTTTAAACTAACACAGTGATATTTAATATGGTGTAAGCGAAATGTTAGGTTAATCTTTGCTAAATGTAACAAATAACACTGGCGGTATCTCTGTCTGAATATCTCCGCGGCATCACTCACACTGTAGTCCCGTCCAGATTTCGGTGGAAAAGGTTCATACGGGTTTGAGACGACAAAATGTATATTTATTGTATTATTCCTGTATTTTCCTGTAGTCTCAGTTGGGATACTTGCTCGTCATGCACCATTCGACTCCCAGTATGGGACCTGTCAGTGTGACACCGGCCGGTCGGTTCATTCTGCGTAAAATTGCTACGCCCCTTTTTACGTAAAAAATCATGACTACACAGCTGAGGGCGGAGCAAAAGTGAAAGCATTGAGCAGCCATTAGCTCAATCTGAAAGAGAGAATGTTAATACAAATACTACCACAAGAGTGATAGTTAAACGGGCTATCAATCAATGGAGATTAGGGGACCTTTAGGAACAGCTTCAGTGAAATAAACCTCCATGAAAGGGAGATGTATCTGTACCCTCCCCTACCTGTCCACACATATGCATGTGCAACCATACTTCACTGACAAATACAATAATTTGGGCCAATACTGATATCTACAGATTAAACATTGAGCCATGATATGTTCACAATGGAACCACTTCTGTGATGCAGCTACTTGTTATTGATCGGTTGATTGGCTGATATTGTCCGGTATAATAGCTGGGAATTGAAAGTGATATGGTATATCCATATAATATACCATAAGCTAATGACAATGTTCTCAAATGGTGGACTTAGTAGTTGGCAAACGCTATTCCTGAAACCAAAATTGTGATATTCCACTCTGAAGAAAATCAATTGTTGACCATTTTAAACTAGATTGGATCGGTTAACATTTATTTAGCAACAGGTACAGTATGTTCACAAGTTGCATGAAGTTGCACTGAATGCTTTAAGCACCTGTCAACCTTCTGAATAACACAGCTGATGAAAAGATCTTATAAAGTATATGGTGTTGATTTCATTTCAACAATCTCAAAAAACACATCTAGTAAAATCATATTCTGTTGCGTTTGACAAGGATCCATATAGCTATACACATTTACACATGCAAGTTTCCTAAAACACACACATTCATGGCAAAGTATACAGCAGTATATGAGGAAATATTATATTTCGTTCCCCCAGGAAGTTGCGTTTTTAGTGGAAGGCATAGCAATACATATTATCCTCAATGTTTTAGACAAAATGCCAAAAATAAATGTATTCTTAATTTGTGTTGCAGCAAGTTCCCCACTTGTAGTTTTCCTCAAAAAGTAGATTGGGCTTTTTTTTTTTAAATTTGACATATTTGACATGTTTAGCCCTACTAAACACACAACATGCATGCAGTTGCAAATCATATGTATGTTTTAGACTGATATTATATCTCTCAGAAATGGATTGGTTTTCAGACTTAACACTAGCTTTAGTTAAACACACCTGGTGACAGAGTAACTGAAAACATCAACTCAATGACAAAAATATAAAAGGCAATTAAATGAAGTCGGAATTCTTAATGTCTATAAACTGTCAAATGATATCCCCAACATGCAGAGCAGGAAATGAATAGATAAGAGGATGCTTTGGAAAAAAATGCAGCCATCTCTTTTGAGCTTAAAACCAAATGATAACTATTGTAATCGCTCGCGGTCTCAGACCTTAACTACTGGGCATATGACAGGAGGATTGTTAATTATTTCCTTTGATAATCTAAACAGTCAAGCATAGTGGGGCATTAACTTACTGCAACAGCAGGTGTTATGCAAGTTGCAGACTTTACATCTTAGGAGTGGGAACAAATTAAATGTTACAGGCATGAACAGCTTCACTTGTACTCGTCTGCTCTCTCTACTGGACCAGCCAGATGAGACATACAGCGCGGGGGGGGGGGGGGGGATACCTCCATGATAAGACACGATGAACAAAAAACAGACAGCAAGTGGATGGGTCATAGTGTATCCATTGAGCGAGAGGCAAAAACAGGTTGAATGTTAAGGTCCAGTGAGAGGCAGGCTCTATGACTACGCAGCCCTCTCCCAGTCCCCCCTCTCCGACCTGTGGTAGAGCTGCGGCTGCCCCCCGGGGAACAGGCTGTCAGAGCTGGGGTGTTCTAGGAGGAACTGGATGGTGGTCTTCATGTGCTGGACGAAGTGAGGTGGCTCAGCCAGCGGAGAGGTGGACAGGTACTGGGCAAGAGAGAGATACCAGTCAAAGATTGTTATGACACTTTCTAGTAAAAGTGGTAAGATGACATTTTAGAAATATTGTGATAAAAAAGGGCACATTTTAGATATAAGATATAAGCACGACATTCAGAAATAAAAAATATTGCAATTTAAATGATGAATGTGTTATAATGACAACATTTTTTTTAAATTAAAGTTACAAAGTGTGAGGGGCTTTTTCCCCATCATTATATTATTATCACGTTTTTTCTCAGAAATGTACAACTCTGATCTTGGAAATAACATCACCCCCCTCCCCTGGATCTGTAATAATGATTATTTATCTACAAGATACAATGTCATATAGATTCTTTAAATTAAGCGTGAAACATAGGAAAGTATAACAAAAGATGATGTTGATCCTTTTTATGACTATTTACTTCCATATTCCTTTACCTTCAAAATAGTGTCATCCTCTTGTGACAACCAGAAGCCGATATCCAGATTTGGGGACCAACTGCAAGGGCCAATTTTAACGAGGCCTCGACTCGAGTCATATATGTCTGCCATCTGTAAGAAAAAAAACATAATTAATAATCTTTGCACTGAGATTGCGTCTACGGCTGCCAATCATTATCAATTCATCTGCTGTTTATTTCCTGTTGCTGTTTAATATTTTGATATAAGTCAATCCGTGTTTTTAACACTCCCAGGAGATCTCTTTAAAGTTTAGTCTGTCCAAAACCCAAAGACATTCACTTTATTAGGATATAAAACAATGGAAAGCAGAAATTCTCCATATTTGAGATGTTAAATACAGAATTGTCGTTTTGCTTAAAAATGATCCATCCATCCATCCATCTTCTCTCGCTTATCCGTGGTCGGGTCGCGGGGGTAGCAGTTCCAGCAGAGAGCCCCAAACTTTCTTTTCCCTGGCGACATCAACCAGCTCTGACTGGGGGATCCCAAGGCGCTCCCAGGCCAGCGAAGAGATATAATCCCTCCACCTGGTCCTAGGTCTACCCCTTGGTCTCTTCCCAGCTGGACGTGCCTGGAACACTTCCCTAGGGAGGCGCCCAGGTGGCATCCTAACTAGGTGCCCGAACCACCTCAACTGGCTCCTTTCGACGCGAAGGAGGAGCGGCTCAACTCCGAGTCCCTCCCTGATGACCGAACTTCTCACCTTATCCCTAAGGGAGACACCAGCCACCCTGCGGAGAAAACCCATCTCGGCCGCTTGTATCCGCTTACAAATTATATTTATCAAAATATCTGCCAATAATTTTTCTGTTGATTGTTGTAACCTTTTATTGTGTCCTTTTAGTTATACCTATAAAACATTTACCACATTATTCATTTAAAGAGGAAATCAGTATTTTTTATTTGTTTATCATTAAAAAGAAAAGTGGAATAGATCATTAAATATCTGTGGTACCTGTCCCCCAGTGAAGGTCCTTGCTGACCGCAGCTCCTCTGCTGGTCCTTTGTGAGTAAATGATGAAGGAAACACATCCCCTGTATTAACATTTACACCTGTACAAAAACAGACATAGACACACAATATATTAGAGATTTCAAGCCATTAAAGCACCAATTTCACTAAGTAGCATATTCATCACTCACCTATGCCATATACTACAGGACTATGATTTCCATCAACAACAATGTCATTCATTTCTACAAAAAAATAGATCAGAAGGGTTAGCTGGATGAAGAAGTGAACTTTTTATAAACAGTAGTAAATGAGTAACAAAGTTACCTGTGATGCAGCATGTTTCCAGATGAATTTCCTCTTTCTGTTTCTGGAAAGCTGCTGTAAAAGGTTTTTAAAAAGTAATGATTTGTAAGTGTTACAAAGCTAAAATGCTGCCAGCATTATTACAATTAGGTAATTTGAAAGACTATACCCAGTATGTTAAGGCTGAGTTTATGGGATGTTTTGGACTCATCGTTAAATCCTCCAGCAAGATGGAGCTCAAGTCTGCATAGTGGAAAGTAAAGTAAAAGTATAAAGGAATATAATTGATACTTTGATTATTGATCTTTATTTGTGTGTTTCGTACCTGCCCTCCTTACTGACGTTACTCAGTGATGTCACAGCTTTCACAATAAGCGGGATTTCAGACCAGGTGCAGGAACCATCGCAGTGGGCAAGGCAAACAGCTCCACTTCCTAAGAAAAAAAAAATGATGGCATATATCCTTACTATATATACACATGCAGAATAGGGCCCACAGTGAGAATTCAATGAAAGAAGCGTTACCGGTGTGTCGCAGCACAACAAAATGGCAGGTGGTGGCATCACCAGATCCGATTACTGAAACAGATTCTGTCAAAGGGAAGATAAAAAGCATTTATTATTATTATGACCGAATATTTTTTACTTATACTACTATCTGGGTGGGTGGGAGAGAAACTCCCTCTGGCCTGGACTTTGGGATTTCAGCCTTTCAAACTATTGACATGCACAAAAACCTATATAACACACTACAGGAAAGGTAAAACCCCCAAAACCATAATAGGGCCTCTTTAAGAGAATGTCCCAAAACGTAAGGGCACATATGTCTAGTTCTTCAGAGCAAGAAGTTTATATATTTCACATATATTTCCCAGTAACATTTCCTGAGCTTAGAAAAGACAAGGTCTGATATTTGGATGGTCTGTACCAATCACCAGGTGTTACTTACTGTCTGCTGGTGTTGTTGCTGCAAACTCTCTTTGTTGGACGTACAAGAGGCACTTTGGGTCGACATCAACAAGTGGCTGGGAGCGAAATGTTCTTGCATTTTCCTGTGACATTAGAGTAAAATATAAATGTGTTGCGTTAATGTTAATTTGTGGATTTCTAACATTGAAATCAAAACACTAACAGAAATTGATAATAATTAGTCTTCACAGGTCTACATTTTATTAGATGTCAAAACAAAAATCATAATTTGGCAGATAGTTGTATTATCCCTGACTGATTTGCGTCTGCCACCATATGTAACGCCCCCATGCTGTTATAAATAGTATATAAATACCCATTTGGTGTTATCCAGTCTTTCATAAAGTGCTCACTTACAGAAAAGTAAATGTAACTGCTGACAGTTTCTCTACAAGCTAAATGTTGCCACACTTTCTGGAAACAAACCTTTAAATGTGGATGTCTGTCGAACAGCTCCCCTGTCGAGGTAATGCGGTCAAGTGCTCTATTTTGAATTAACAACGGCATTTCCTTAAACGAGGTCCACTATGCAAACTCCAAGTTTTCATACTATTCTAAAGGCCAGTTACTTCTTATTATTGTATGGCTTAATATTTATATATTTCATATTTTAACAGAATATATCGCAGTAACTGCTGCAAATCCAGTCCAATCGTGTGAACTTCCTGGAAGGCTTTCTTCTTCTTCTTCGCCAAAAAATGAGGCTTAACACCCAGTTGCTGACACACCGCCACCAACCGTTAGAAAGCACGAACGTGTACACGAGCACAATTCACCATTACTACTTAGAAAAAATGTGTACGTAGTGTCCGTTAAATTACACACAGCTACGTATAATTACTAGTGGAAGTTACGTCGCTAAAGAGGGCAAGGAGCGAAGCTGCGAAGCGACTGTTTTGTTCTGTGACGCACACAATAATTGTTTACTCCGTATGTAAGCGCAATTATCGTCTTAGAATCTTCTTAGACCGTTTTGCAATTTTAAATTGCACGTATTTTCATTTTTTATCAGGAAATAACCGAAACAAAGCGTCGTCATTCGCTAAAGCTCAGTTTGCTTGCACATATTGCCGAAAAGCTACTGTAGTTGACTTTTTCGCCAACATGAGAGGGAGTTCCTCCTACGGAGACAGAGACCATGGACGAGACAGGTAGGTGTAATGAATATTTAAACAACACGCACTTCATTTACACACGATGTCTAAACTCCACTTTAAGAATTACCCAAAAATCATGGCTGCCGTATTTTTCGTTAAATGCATCACGAACGCAGTAAAAGCTCAAACAACCACAAGGCCTCTCTGGAGTTTGTAGTTTACTCTGTAAACATTTCACTTGGTAAAGGTCATTTTATCGTCTAAACTGGAGCACAAACTTGAACTGGTCTCCAAATATAGTGTGTTTTGTACATGAGTGAAGAAAAATAACCAATAAATGTACAGACGCATTCATCATAGTTCTATCAATTATGGCTATGTATAATAAAGCACATTTGGACAAAAACTGTATATCATAATGTCAATCCTCACATAAGTAGGTAAAGGCATGCACTAAGAAAGATAACAAATATATATATTTTTTAAAGTAGAGAAACAATTTGGTCGTGTACAGACTGGTGGAACTTGAAAAACATTCCACATACAAAACATTTTCATGCGCCCCCTTGTGGAGTTTTTCTTTTAAATGAAGGCAAAGTTATACACATAATTAACAAGACAATATGTTGACATATTACCTCACAACAAAGAAGAGACATTACTATACTATATGACATACTATGACAGGTGGAAAGTAATAAAGTCAAACTCTTCACCAGAGCTACATTTTCCCAATGTCGTGCAGTGTTGTTCTACTTTGTAATAGTCTGTACGATAAGATTGACCTTTATGTATCCCTGTGGAGAAATTCAGTGTCATGACACTGTAGCATTTCCCCCCCAAAAGTTATTGTCTTTGCAATGTATTTTTTAAGAGTTAGTCTGGGAATAGGGATTCAGCCTCAAACCTCAAATACAGATAAAACTGTTCATCGTTATTAACATTATGCAAGCAAACCCCATCACCATCTCTTGACCGTTATCTTCTCAGGCCACGGTTTGGGGGCATGAGCGGTCGCGGTGGACCTCCACCAATGAAATTTGGAAATCCAGGTGAGCGTCTCCGCAAGAAGAAGTGGAACATGGATGATCTGCCAAAATTTGAGAAAAACTTCTATACTGAACACCCTGAGGTCCAACACCTCAGTCAGGTACATCTTTATTTTTGTCTCTGTCCCAGTCCCTCACAAACAATAAGTGAGTGAGTCAATAAACGTGCATGTATATAGACAACCTTTACACCATGCCAGATGTAAAATGTCCTCTAAATTATAGTTGTTCAATAAACGAGAACCATTTCAGCAGGTTTTCTTAAAGATGTTTACAATGTATACACATGTCCAAATGTATGTTAATTATTTGTTCCCCTCTCTTTATAATATCCAGTTTGAAATGGAAGAGTTTCGCAGGAACAAGGAGATTACCGTCAGAGGCTCTGGATGCCCAAAGGCGATACCCGCTTTTCACCAGGCGCAGTTTCCTCGTCAGTAAACTAAAATATATTACATACGTATAATATATAAATACATATTAATGTTATACAAACGAAAATGTCTAATCTCAGGGAAACATGACCTCATAAAATAGATCACTCACTTTAACCAACATGTAAGAGTTTAAATAATAAGTTAATGAACAGTGATGGTAAAGGACAAGTGGTATGTTTAAAAAGGGGTTGTCCTTTGGATGGAAAGACTGAAATGAAGAAACCAAATGAAGTCCATCGTGTAACTCTCTTGTACGTTGTCCTCCTCTTTCTCTTGGCAGAGTATGTGATGGATGTGCTGATGCAGCAGCACTTCAAAGAGCCCACAGCGATCCAGGCTCAGGGCTTCCCTGTGGCCCTCAGTGGCAGGGACATGGTGGGCATCGCTCAGACTGGCTCCGGAAAGACTCTGGCTGTAAGGCTGCCCGGCATCATCCTGCATGATGATGACACTCAAATAGAAATTCATTTATATACTTAGAAAACTTTTGAATTAAAATGCCTAAACTATTGAAGAAGCACATCAGAAACAGCAGCACAGCTGAATTGGTTTGACCGTTTTAACACGAGAATAGGTATTTATTGGATTTTGTATTCCTTGCAGTATCTTCTTCCTGCTATTGTCCACATCAACCACCAGCCTTACCTGGAGAGAGGAGATGGCCCAATTGTGAGTGCACATTTATTCCATATAGTGTGTTAGATAGTGTTTTGTCTAAATCATACTGTGTGTACAAAATAAGAAAACCCATCCTCATTCGTCTTCTTCTTCTCTTCACAGTGTCTTGTCCTTGCTCCAACCAGAGAGCTGGCTCAGCAGGTTCAGCAGGTCGCACTTGAATACGGCAAGTCGTCCCGTATCAAAAGCACCTGTGTCTATGGTGGAGCACCCAAAGGACCACAGATTCGAGACCTCGAGAGGGGTAGGTTTGGTTGTAGATGATGGCCACATGCAATAAATTATACAAACTCATTTGAAATTCATTAATCTTTTAATAAAAATACATTTTCAAAATAAACTGGGTACTTTCCCAGCTTTTGTGTGGGGAACAGTCGAAGGTGAAAATCTCACCCTTTATGCTAACATGTTAATACAATTCAAAAACATTTAAATGTATGGAAAAATGATATATTCTGGAGACGCACTTGACTCTTTCATGTGCCCACGATGCAGTTTCCCTGTGAGGCGATGGAACACTCAACATTCGACTGTATGTAGGTTGGTGTGTGAATCTAATAATGTGTGTGTATCTTTCTTTTTTACTTCGGATTTCTTGATAGGTGTTGAGATAATTATCGCCACACCAGGTCGCCTCATTGACTTCTTGGAGAGCGGGAAAACTAACCTGACGCGCTGCACCTACCTCGTGCTGGATGAAGCCGACCGCATGCTGGACATGGGCTTCGAGCCACAGATTCGCAAGATAGTTGAACAAATCAGGGTAGGCTCGGTTAAGATCATTCATGGTGGCTGATTCTAAAAGGTCCCCACTGACCTATTATAGATAGAATATTCTTCAGTTAAATCATGCCTTTCTCTCCCTGCCTCCTAGCCTAACAGACAGACTCTGATGTGGAGCGCAACCTGGCCGAAGGACGTCCGGCAGCTTGCCGAGGACTTCCTGAGGGAATATGTCCAAATAAATATTGGCGCACTGGAGCTCAGTGCCAACCACAACATCCTGCAGATTGTCGATGTCTGCATGGAGACTGAAAAGGACCAGAAGTAAGGATAGCCAATGAGCAAATATCTGACTGTAGAATGATGTTCTCTCATTACCTGCGATACGTGGGTTGCAGGAAATGATCTTATCCTTTCACAAGTACCTCTGACGTGCTATTATTGTCTCTTCCTGACTACAGACTTCTTCAGCTGATGGAGGAGATAATGGCTGAAAAAGAAAACAAAACCATCATCTTTGTGGAGACTAAGAAGCGCTGTGATGAACTCACCAGGAGGATGAGGCGGGATGGGTGAGAACATATTGTCTGCCATGACCTAAAACGATGTTGACAATAATTGAAGGGTCCATTTTGTGAATATCTGATAGGCAGATGCTATTCAGGGTCTCACTAATCATGTTTCTTTTCTTTTTGTATAGGTGGCCAGCAATGTGTATCCATGGAGACAAGAGCCAGCCAGAAAGAGACTGGGTACTTGCAGGTAAGAATAATACAGGGCTGCCACTTTCCTCCCCATCTCCTCGTCTAAACAGTTGTTCATCTGTCAGAGGGGCCAAGGACATGACACGATAGTAAACCTTTATAAAGACTCCTGTAGGTGAAGTGTTTTAAAGTAACTCCATCACTCCATCAGAAGAGTATGATTGGAGATGATGATTCCCATGTCTAATTCCTGCAAATATTGTATTTATTTCTACAGAATTTCGCAGCGGTAAAGCTCCTGTACTGCTTGCTACCGACGTGGCGTCTCGTGGTCTGGGTATGTCTGCTCACACTATCACATTATCGCTCACATGATCATATTTTGATGTGAAGATTACATTGTTCTGTAAATAACATTTAGTGTATTATTAACTTATGGAGTAACACAAGTAAAAAGACCTCTACTTTTTGACCAATAGGTAAGTATACTACAGAGGAAACCAGCTAAAGCCTGGTAATGAACTCAATGTAATTCTAGCACAACATTAAATAAAGAATTGTCTTTTTATCAGGGGGATATTATGATAGTTTGTTCATGTCTTTATAATAAATATCACACTAGGTTTCCCCCACAGTATACAGGTTGTAAAGTATGCACTATAATGTGTGAAAATAACAAGGTTTGTGATCCATTTGGCACATCAAATTTAAGAATCTCCCGGCCTTTCTATTTGAACCTGACAGTTGAATGAACTGTGCATTATAGCACGGAGGCTGCAGGCCTGCTGGGTATATAGTCTGTTTCTTGTTACTGCAGTTACAAATCTTCCTTCACCCGGGGCTCATTGGCACGCTGCCTGAAAGCAGATTCTCCCGTCTGCACACCTTTTATTATGTCTCCTTCATAGTGTCAGTACAAAGTCATTTCAAGATACTGCTCTTATAACCCGTTTCTCCTCATCTGAAACTGTGTAGCTGTTTCATTGCTGTAATGCAGCGAAGTAATACCTACTGTTGTGTTCTGCGGATGCATTTGAGTAGGACAGATTAATAACCGGTCACAGTAAAGCTTTAATCTGATTTGTTAGCAGGATAAATGTGAGAAGGGGGGATAAGTGAGGTGTCTTTGACTTGCCAAAACAATAAATCCCTATGACCGTGTCCTTGTTCTTTTTCCCCCTCTTCTCCTCTCAGGGTTTGGCAGCACACCGCAGCTGTAAGTGTCTGCGCTGCTGCCCCCCTCACGTCCGCCCTTAAGTCACGATTAAGTCAAAGCTTGGCTAGCTTTAGACGGATTAAAGCCCTGTTAATCTTCTTCAGTTACTATGGTTCCCCCTTAAATCCAACGAGCCTTCCTTGGGAGCAGCCTGAGGTTCCTGTTTGTCTGCTCATCGGTCCGTCCCAGAAAAAAAAAAAGAGCAGACAGGGGAGAGGGAGTTAAACGGGCTCGTCTGGATCCAGTCCTGGCCGGGGTCTGAGGAGGGTCCTGCAATGCAGCGAGAGAGCAACAGAACCAGCCGTTGAGTTAAAGGGTTCTGCTCCTGTCTGACGTTGCTGGTGTGTGCAGAAGGTGAGGGAGGAGTCCTGTCTCCCTCCCCCTCAGCCCCTCACTAGAAACCAGGACTGATCAGGGGGGACCGACTACCTTTGTAAAAAAACAACAACAAGACGGGGGTAAGTACCTCACCGGCCCTTTCTCTTATCTCCTCCATGAGCTCACCATAACATCCAGGTACCTTCCTCGTGCTCAGATTTCAATCAAAAGAAAGGCACATCGTCACTCAGTAGCTCAGGGTTGGTGATGTATCTTCCCTCTGTCATGATGGAGGGCAAAAGGTCCATTTATAAGTCATAAATCAGCAGTGCTGTCCGAGCCCCACCTCTTCTGTAATAAGAAACAGACGGAACATTTTGAATAGATTGGTGTGAAGGTTATGAAGCCGAAACATGGTTCTGAACAGTGTAAAAAACCTGCCGTCAAGCTCAGTTTGATCAACTGTATTAGTTTGAACTCAGTTATAATGGTGGTTAACTGAAAATAATCTACGTATGGATGCATGGAGTTTTTGAACAGTGTCTGACTGAGCAGGTAAGTAACTCTATTTATTTAGATCTTTATTAAAGTGACATGTTATGTCTTTAATTGAATGCATACATATACAGTTAATGTATATTATGTACTTACATTCAAATCATCAGCTCTTTAAGTGGAATTTAAATTGTTTCTCCAGTAGCTTTTTTATAATATATTTTAAATTTCCCTCATTGCTGATAAAGATGTGGAAGATATCAAGTTCGTCATCAACTATGACTACCCCAACTCCTCGGAGGATTACGTCCACCGTATTGGACGTACGGCCCGCAGCACCAACACGGGTACAGCTTACACCTTCTTCACCCAGGGGAACTGTCGACAGGCCCGGGACCTGGTCCGGGTTCTGACTGAGGCCCGGCAGGCCGTCAACCCCAAACTGCTCCAGCTGGTGGATTCAGGGCGTGGTGGAAACGGTAAGCACAATGACTCCCAAAAGGATCAACCCGACCCCGTGTTACCTTGCATTTTTAAAGAAAAACGTTATTCTCTCCACATGGCTCCATGATGAGCAAAGACTCAAATTGGTTCATGTTGATTGATGTAAATCTGGCATCAACAGTTCAACTATATCACAAGTGTCATTAATCAATATATTGGTTCACTACTTTCAAAACACGTGCATTTTGCCAAAACCTCATCATGTACAACACTGGGACTCGCCAAGAAGCACGACTTTGCAAGCGTAAAACAGTTTCGTGTTTTTTTTCAAATAGTGAGGTTTGTGGTAAGGGTGAGCATATAACTGGATGAATGAGACTCTGATTCAACTGCACCGAGTTTGTTTCAAACAAATGCTGCGATACAGTCCAGGTGAATCTTCAAGACTTTCTTTCAGTTTTGTCAATTCTTTGTTACCATGGAAACACGTGAACAAGTTTTCTTCAAGAATTGAAGGTGATACCCGGATGGTAACCAAAATATAAATTGTCATTATCGTGGTGAACTATTTCTTTAATGTATCGCAGTCCATCATATTGTTGAATGGAAGAGATAAAATAATACTGACATTTATCTTCATTACAGGCGGCAGAATGCGTTACCGTGGCAGCAGCTCCTACAACTCCAACAGCATGTATCAGGGGGGTTATGATCGCCGGACGTATGGCGGTGGTGGCAGCAAAGATGGCGCCAATGGCTTCAGCAGTGGTGGTCGCACCAACCATGATGCAAACCACTCCTCTTCCTCCTACAGGGACAGAAGCCAGGGGCACAGGAGTAGCTACAACTCTGGTGGCTCCGATCAGTTCCAGAGCTACAGCGGCAGCGGGGGCTACAGCTCCCGCAGCGGAGGCCCGCCCCCTGGAGGTCAGAGCAGCCAGCTGCAGGGTCAGTTTGCCCAGCCTCCTTCTGCTCCTCCATCAGCGGGGGGGCCAATTCCTCTGATGGCTCGGCCCTTCGCTCCTCTACAGCCACCGCTCAAGGGCATCATGGGGCAGCCTCCTCCTTACCCTTTTGCTGCTCCAGCCGCTCCTCCTTCAGGCCTTCCACCTCCCCGAAAGTAGAATTACGAGGAAGAGGCGCAGAGTTCATTGCGGCCACTCAGTGTGTTATTTCATTTTTTTGTCTTCTACCTAAGGTGGGGGTTTGAAAAGGCAGTATACGTAAGGATTTAAGGGCTAACATGTTTGTTTGTTCCATATGTTGAACCCACCTTAAACTAGAACCTTTATCCTTCAAGTTATTAGACATGATTTCTAATTTCCCAGTTTCATTCAGGTGCTCTCGACCATGTGACCTGGAGGAGCAATGTTGTTCTTTTCCTTTGATCACACATTGCAGAAGTTGATAGCTGCTGTAAAGTCTTTGGTTAGAACAAACATCTAGCACACATTACGTGGTGCATGGTTCAACGTGCTGATATATGGGAATTTCTTTCATTCTGTATAAACCGTCCCATTCCAGCGTCAAGTGTTCTAGCTTCATCACGTTCTCCATGCTGGACTTGTTTTGTTCTTCTATCATTTCATTGAGTTTATGTTTGTGTTATTCTGAACACTGAAGCCGTTGATCTTCTTTTGATACCATGAAACCACTATTTGACTTATTCCTATCTATCAATTTCAAACGTATGCTTCCTTGTAACTTGTAACTTTTAAACTCTTATTTCTTAAATAAGCATCATAGCTAAGGCTGAATTATTTTCAAGACTGTTGACTTGGTTTCTTGCTTGGTTTTTTAATTCATTCTGTTCTTAATTTCTTAATAAATAACAGAATCAAAGCGGTTTCTCCTTTGCAAATTATTGTTCATACCATTTATGTCAGGTAAAGTCCATACAAATGACTTTATTGGCCTTTAATACATATATTTGTAGTACATTCTCAATGTGTACCCAGCAATATGTACATGGTTGTTGCTTTTACTGATAATATACATCATGGCATGAAGCTTTTATTTACATTAGGAGCACAAATGGAAATGTCCCTTCCTCACAAATACAGTTTTCATGTTCTGGGTCTTAAGCTACATGTTTGAGTTCCCTACGTTACTTTGTTTTGCTTGCTCAAGTAAATATGGGCCCACCAGTCTGATTTATTCAAGGATGGCAGCTCTTCCATGCATCTAATCATTGTTGCAGTGTACTGCAATGGGAAGCATATAGGTACTTTTAGTAAAAGATTGCTGTGACCAAGGATGGGTGTTATGTGAACCTTTGAAGATGGGGCCCTGCAAAAACACATGACCTTTTAGCGTACCCCTAAATACACCTCTATACAAATAACAAATTATGGCTGCAAATGCATTGGTCATCCAATTTCTCCTGGTCATAGTGTTGGTGCGATAGTTGGTTCTGTAACTAAGGTTGCATCAGCGCAGACATATAGATGCCGTGCTGATTTACTACTTTAAGGTCCAACACGCCGATTAAAGTCCAAAAGCCATATTCTCATTATTGCTTCTCCAGTCAAAGAAAGGGCCAGCGCACGTCCTAAAGAAAAGGATACCATGGAGAAGATAAAGGCAGCAATACATGTGTCCTTTTTAAAGGGGCCCTATGATGTTCAGGTTCATATCAGTATAGTGTCTCTACTGTGTCTCCATGCTTTAATGTTCAAAAAGGTTGCTTTTGTTCTCCTACTGCCTGTGCTGCAGCACCTCTTTTCACCCTCTGTCTGACACCAGAGCCCAGTCTGTTCTGATTGGTTAGCTGGCTCTGTTGTGATTGGTCAACCGCTCAGAGATGTCCTGCCCTTTATCCTATCAAATGCAATGTGTTGGAGGGCTAGCTAAAAGAAGTGAGTGTTACATAGTGATGTCTTTTTGTTACAGAACTAAAAAAAGGAGTCCAAATGACGTGTTTCTGGAGAGGGGGGGGGGGGTTAGCCTTTGTAGGCCATTGACATGTGCACAAATACCTATATAACACACTGCAGGAAAGGGAATACCCAGAAAGCATAATATGGCCCTTTTAATCGAAGGCAATGAGTCAACAAGATAAGTTTGTATCTGACGACGAAGACAAACCTGTGACAGGCCGCTCAATGCATAGTTTACATATATCGTGCACATGTACATTATTTACAATCTGCTTGAATGATTGAAAAGTATATACTGAGGCAACATTTGTCTCATTATTGCTTTCTTACTTCCTGTCTGGTGTTACTGTATCTGTAAATAAATATAGGCAAATCTCTATACAAATGAAATAAGTCATAGAATAAGGAAGCAGTCTATAAAAGAGATCAATGTCACTGTGATGAAGATGTAAGTTGATCGACCATCAGGTTTATAACTATCATTATTACTCCATGGGTAGTTGTTCAATTGATCATATTTATAAACTGAATCTCTTACTGTATCCTTATTGTTGTAACACACGTGTTATTTTAGAAACGTTTTCTCTCAGTTGGACCCAGTCTGCCTCCATTACCAATTTATTGTAGCCTTTTATGATCCTAAAAGTGCTCCAATCAACTCAATAACCGTGGATGATTAGGATGATTCAGTAACATTTGCTTCACAAAGTATTTTCTGATAAGAACATTTGAAAAGAGAAACCGAGTCATTTGTTTACATATATGTACAAAGCAAAATAAAAATCATAACTCAGGCACATGTGGTAGAATCAAACCGGATGTCAACGGTGATGTCCCTCTTTGGGTGGAGCCACAGTAACACCGCAGTAAAAAACAATGTATGGAAATATGGAATGGGTTCATGTGCAAAATTAAAACAAGTGCATGAACGATTGTTTTGTGTAAAATAACTCTCAAAATCCTGAGTGAAAATATCAAAACAAGTTTCCCAATCTTTTTAAAAAGTGCAGAAATTAAAAATAAAATATCATTTAAACGGGGTCAGATTTAGCACCCTTCATTTTTCAAAGACAGACGTAATTAATGAAGTCAATGACGTTTGGATTCCATAACACCTGCACCTTTCCTGCTCTGACACAAATATAACAACAAAGGCAATCATTTAAAAGTACCAATATATCATGTATGCTCCCAGGACACATCTGTGTTGATACTTTTCCAGTTATTACAGATCAACTCTGAACAGTAACAAAAATCATCGCCATGTATTCAAAGTGATGTTTAAATTGAGTTTCTTCATTTCCCTACGCCACTTGATTTCTGACTGTTACATTGCTGCTGCAGCTGCTTCTTGAACACTGAAGTAGTGCTGAAACCATTTTATAGGACATTTATTTAAATATATCCTACTGATCATAGTTTGAATACATTGGGTGTTTTGGCTCTTGGTCATACCGTAAACATCACTTTAAGCATGTAACTGAAAAGCGGTTTTAACAAACGGAAAGAAAATAATGATAGCAACCCAGAACACTCGAACGCTCTGATTGTGGGACATGTTAGCCCAAAATGGAAAAAGGTAGGAATGTGCCTTATTTCAGAGTTGATTGGGTTTTGTAAAAAAACTGAAATAATGCAAAACACCAGCTGTTACATGTATTTCACATGACATGCGACATCTGAGAGGAGTGCTTGCTATGTGGACAACTGCACACATTCATTTTTAAATAGGCTCCACTTGTTTCCCCATTGAATCTTTTCTCTGACAGTTTGCGTTGGAATGATTGAAGAAAAAGCATGTACGAAACACAGGAAGGCGGAGATGATGGAATAAAGACAGGAAGGCTGCGAAGGAAGGCACAAAGTAGAAGCTGGAGCCACGGCGGTTTCATTTCAGTTTGTATCACCAAACCAGAGTTTGAAAGCGTTCAGTGAGGGAGAGGCCGTCCCGCCTCAAAGCCAGCGATGAGGGACAACTTCAACCGAAATCTAAAAGGAAGCAGCAGCAGCAGATCATGACAGGAGGTCGGCCTAAAGGCTCCCCCAGGTGTGGGGGGGCGGGAACTGGTCCACGTCTCCGGATTCATCGTGAGACGTGTCCCCTAGGTTGAACGTCAGCTTGTAACGCAGACGTACTTTTTCCTGAGAGGAGAAGAAGAAAATCAAATCTGATTAATGTTGCAAATCTCAGTCACTGCTTGAAGGTGCAATATCGTTATTCAAAAACACATTAGCAAAGATGAATGTAAGGAGGATATGGTTTATGTCGCCCTCTTGGTCCTACAGCATGTACATGACTACGAGTTAATAACCTTCAGTGAATATATATAGAGCTGTTTTTTCTTGCAAAAAGAAAAGTGTATCAATGCAAAGACTATTATTGTGTCCAATGACGTGACGTATTTTCTACAATACAAAGCTAGGGAGTTAGCAATAGGAACAGGAACTCGTGAAAGATATGGTTTCGAAATGTATCAAAGAATTTGAGTTTGACTTTTAAATGATGTGGTCTTTAAAAAAATCTTGGTATTTAGAAACTAGAATAGACACCAATGATATCAGACTATCGCCCTGAATGAGGCCGACACTAACGGATGAAAATGATTTCTAAATGGGTCGGATGGCAGAGTACCTTGTGAGGATTGGCCAACAGCAGGATCTGTGTGATGACAGCTGGAGGCAGGATGGGGTTATAGGCAGGGAGCTCTGTGCTGGAGGGGGGCTGCAGCTTCACCTTCATCACCTAGACACAACCAAAGCAAAATGTTATTTAAGTCAAAATAAATGTTTTCCCCCTGACTTTTACATCATGGTCTATTACAGGCTGGGAAGGGAGGGCCGACCTTTGGTACGGCGGCCTGAAAGCGGATGTTGGTGACGGGGATGGGGGCGGAGGACAGCATAGAGATGATCACCACCAGCACCTCGGGCCGGGATGGAGGACAGTCATGAGCAAAGGTGAATAAAACCCGGAGACTGTGTTTGTCGAATACAGTCACTGGTAATAAGCTGCCTGGAATATTATAGTAGGGAGAAAAAACAACAACAGATTGTGATGCAGAGGAAAATCAAAGAGAGAAAAAGTGTCTGATGGCCGTTGAATGCTTACTAGGCTTGATTGCTTCCAGAGGCACGGTAACGTCAGCTAGAGAGATGTTGTCGTAGGGGTCAGCAGAAACTGCCAGACTGAGATTGGGGAGGAGGAGAGAGTCCGGAGGCTCTGATTGGACGGCCAGGCTGAACGTGGGCACAGGAGCAGGAGCAGGATTGGAGGAGATGGAGGTTGCTTTAGGGTTGGCGTTGGACTTGGTCTGCATGTCTCGTAAAGTGACTCTGGATTGAGGTTGGAGTTTATCCCTGCATGTAGAAAACACATATGTCCCTTCAACAAGTGATTTACTACTGCTCTGTATTAAACAGTTTAGGGCTATGAAGAGTGACATGACAACATTCAGTGACACTTTGATTAAACTGCAGGCTGGACAAGAACGCTTGAGAAATTGTAAATAGATCCAAAAGAAAAATTATATTTTTGCCAATATATTGGTACAATTTGTGGGAAACTTCAACATTTAGAAAAGAAAATTCAAATCAAATATATGTTTGAAGTCACTGTAATAGGAACATTTGTTTCATTTTCAAAACTCTGACAGTCCTTGAATTAATATTATCGGAAAAATACTTCAGATGGAAAAGTAACAAAATATAAGCTTGAAATATTGATATTTAAATAAAAAAACAGTTTTGAAAATATCTCAAATATCACCAGACTCAAACAGTTTACTCTAACCAGACTAAAATAAAGTATTAAATTATGAGCATACACACCACCTCATTTTGTCTCCCGTGTTATTTCAGGCCAAATTGAGGAGATTGTGATGGGAGCAAAAACCTGTTTAACTAACCATTTGACTTGCTGGCTCTCTGGAGGAAGGGACTGCTGTAACAAGGTCTTCCCCAACAGGTCCAGCCCTTCTATGGGTTTGGGTGGAGCAGCGGGGCCCCCTGCTGGTGGAGCCGCTGTTTGGACCACAGCGGGCTGCAACACGGCAGGGCCCAATGCAGCAGAGGACTCTGTGCCATCAGAGGACTGAGGGGACAAACAGAGGGTTAAGGGATGTCTGTCAAAAACTATATAAGAAGTCCGAGATGATGTTAAAACTGTTTGATAATGAAAGCGGTATTAAAGCCTTTATGTGGAGTATTTGTTGGCGACTAAGATATATTTTCATTATTCGATTGGACATATCGGCTTTCAATTTGAGCAGAACAGTTTTGTCTTAACTTACGTACCTGAAAAGTGTTCTGAGAGTCAAAGTTCTCCGTTACATTCAATCCTAAAAGATCAGAGACAAACACAGGTTATTTCAAATGCAGTCAAACGTATGGTAACATATTACAATTGTAATGATTCAATTCACTGCTAAACAGTGGCGGTTCTAGAACATTTTACATGGGGTGGCAAAGGTGGGGCAAGAAGTCATGCCAGGGTGGGCGGACCGTACGTGGTATTTTATACTGTATAACCTATTTATTGTTAAATCATGCCCTAACACAAGTGTTCTTAATGCACAAGAGAAACAAGGTGTTCAGACAAACAAACTAAAATATAGTATAAAACAGCAGAAAGTACTCATGATACCCTAGAATTCTGTTTACTGTAAGTACAGTAAAAGTACTTAGTTATAA
The DNA here is from genome assembly GCF_902827175.1 of Gymnodraco acuticeps. Lineage (NCBI taxonomy): Eukaryota > Metazoa > Chordata > Actinopteri > Perciformes > Bathydraconidae > Gymnodraco > Gymnodraco acuticeps. The sequence goes on from NW_022992081.1 coordinate 1,022,627, forward strand.
TTAAGTACACAAATGACATCACCCATCTCTTAAGAGAGCTAAAGGTGACCTGTGCAGCAACACATTTCAACATGTGTCAATACTAAGAGCTGCTAGATTGTGCTGCTGTGATATGTAAGCAAGGAGAATGAAAACATACCATGTGGTCCAGCTGGAGTTTCATCTGCCTCCTGATCCCTGCCTCTGTCCCTCTTTCTGATACTTCATCTTTATTCCTCACATACATTTCTTCTTCTTCACCAATGTCTTCATCTCCTCCTCTTCCTCCTGCTCTGACCCTCCTGGTCTCTTCGTCTCCTCCTCTTCCTCCTGCTCTGACCCTCCTGGTCTCTTCAGTGAACTCTCTTTTCCTTTATCTGTTCACTTCTCAGATAGGCCTATGTCTTTTTATTTTTGTTGAATCACTCCAGCTACTCTGTCCTGCAAGAGTCTACTTGTGAAAAGCACTGGTACAAATGCTTGTATAACTTTACACGTTAGGGCCATGTAGCTAATAGGTAGCATAGCCTATAATAAATATAAAATCAGAAAGTATTTATCAAACGCACACAGGCAGCTGCGTTTAGATCCAGTTTGACGGTAAAGGATGTATCCTGGTTTAATTTATCTGGCCTCATTGCTGTGATGTGTAGTGTACGTGGATTTAATAGTACCGCATAGTTTAGCAAATAAAGTGATCGATCTCCCAGCTAGCGCTGTCTGCGTAGTATTTTGTAACGTAACGTCCCAAACGGCGTCTGTTAAACGCTATCGATTCAAACGGCAGCGTTTTATTAATATTTTGTTCCAAGCTCTCGTCCTTATTAAAAACAAAACCAGTTGAGGGGGAAATGCTCCCAGGGGAAGCTGATCCACCTTCAGGTGCTGGGACAGCTCGGTCTCTCTGCAGCTGTGTGAGCCGCGGTCTGTGTGAACGCCGCTCCGCAGTTTGATGCAGGGCCGTAGCTACGTTTTTAACGGGCCTAAGATGATATTTAAAATGATTCACTTTTAATTAATGAACTGCTTGTTTCGTTGCTTGAGAAGCTTGTGGACATAGTGTGGGTTTGTTTCTACAAGTACAGTTTTAGGGACACAAAAGTTAGGGGGGCAGCTGGGGGGGCAAGTCTCTACAGTGGGGGGGGGCAGCTTCCCCCCTTTTCCCCCGTAGATCCGCCCCTACTGCTAAATCACTTCTTATGTCAGATTTTGTGACGTGTAAGGCTAAATCTAAAAAGGCTGTGTGATGTGGTTTAGCCAGATGTTGGGCTACATCTGGCTAAACCACAATGTGCTTACACTGCTGGCTCAAACTCTTTGGCTTGTTAAAAAAGTAAAACTTAGTAATCTACCTTAGCGCTTACAAGCCAGATGAGTTGTATGTGCTTACCTAGTGACATGAGCTCATCATCCAGGAGGCTGATGCCCATGTTCTGAATGAGGGTCTGCAGGCTGAGGGGCTCTGGGTCGGATGGTGCTGTGTTTGCGGATGCGTTAAGTCCCATCAGGTCTACGAGAGCTGAGCTACTGCCGCCTGAATTCCAGATGAAAAAAGCCATTTATGATCTTAATGTCTACAGAAATGCCAGGTAGAAACGGAAGGACTTTAAACCACACACCCATGTACAAACCTGTCTGTGGGGACATGGTGAGACCGTCCTTGGACACGTCCTCTCCCTTCACCAGCTGTCTGTACAGGTTGATGACCTGCGTCAGGCTGTCATTGGCCTGTAATATTTCAGCTGAAAGCAAAAACAAATGTTTATTAAACCTTTAATAAATCATAGTCATACATCTGTAAGAATTGAAATTAAAGTCTAATTTTCAAATGTTTGAATTGCAAAATCTAAGCTTAAAAAAAACTTAGTATTTTTTTTATTCTTGCCAAAATGAATCTGTTTGAACTAACCACATCCAGTAACACTTGTATTTCCTGTGCCCTTCAGCATACATACAACTCCTACATTTTCCAATATTGGCAGAAATATTGAATGATGATCAACAGTGTCTGAAATAAAGGCTTATTTTCAACAGAGCTCAGAAACCGTACCTAGTGCTTCGTCACTGTCCTCTGTATCACTTGCTAACCGGAAAAGTGTCGGCCTCATCTTTTCACAGCGCTGGTAAAGATCCTGCAAATACACACGTGTTAAAAACAGTGAAACAGCAGCTGTGGTGCAGGCGCGATTGTGAGGCCGTTTCTGCAGACAGTTTCAAATGTGCTGAGCTGCACTAACCTTAATGAGCTCCTGGTTGCTATGGGAGCAGCTCTCCCTGCTGTAGCCCTCCAGCATCTGGCTCAGCAGGCTTACACTCTCCTTCACCTCCTGGATGGCGTTCAGTCGCTTTGATACCTTCTCCACGCGCTTTTGGTCCTGGAAACAGAACACAAGGATCTCAAAGGGGCGTGATTATGACAAAGGATGACATCTGATGTATCATATATGTAAATTAAAGGCTAAACTACAGTTTAAGACTATTCTTTATCATGACAAATATCATGTGATGGTTAGCTGGGTTGACATTGTTAACAACAAGGGGCCATATTATAATTTTGGGGTTTTCCCTTTCCTAAAGTTACATCCAGAGAGAGTTTCTCTGCTGAGGAAACGTATGAGGACAATAAATACCTTTTGGAACATTAAACAGGGTTCATATACTTTTTCACCAATGATTTTCCCATGACCTTTACCTAATTTTCCATGACCAAAAAAATTACTCTTTCTCAGCGGTGCCACTGAAAATGGTTTATTTTAACATGGAACAGGAAAACAAGGTCTGCATGTGAAATATGTTGTGCCTATCTAAAACAAATCAAATAGTAGACTTACTAGCTTCTACACGCTAAAGCAACTCAAATCTCTCACCAGCAAAATACCTCAACAGTTAAATGCCATTTTACGTTTCATTACTAAACGATACAGTATTTATTCTCATTATAGTATTACTATTTCGGTGATTTGATAAAATATAAATGATATTTGATGCAACTTTAGTTACATTTCCGTGACTTTCCCAAAACTTTGGGAAAAATATTGTTTTCCATAACTTTTCCAGGGCCTGGAATTAGCATTTTGAATTTCCATGACTTTTCCAGGTTTTTAATGACCGTAAGAACCCTGATTAAAGCATATACAAATTACACAGTAGAGGCACTAAATACAAATATGAACCTGAAATGTGCATAAAGGGAGCCCTTTAAATTAGTTTATATATTTTAAACTTTAAATATATAGTATCTTTCATTTAATGAATCAGAATTTCAAATCATAATGATGATAACTTTTGTAAAAATAAATTATTCTTTCTATGTTTTATTACATTTTGGTAAGAGGTGTTAAAATAATTACAGTTTTAAGATTAAATTCCTTTAACAATTTCTAGCTGTAACTAAACCTGATGTTTGATTATACCAATATCAAGACCATGATTATAATTAGATATTAAGCGTTCCACATTTGTCGAAATCTGAGTGCATCACTCACACTTAAAAAGGTCCCATGTCATGGCCATTTCTACTGATCATAATTCCATTGTTGAGGTCTACTAAAATAGATTTATATTGTGCAATTTTCCAAACTCACATTGGTTTCTCAAACAGCATCTCTGTATAGTATGTGTATTCACTCTCTGTCCTAAACGGCTTGATGGAGCTCCTGCCCCCCCTCCCGGTGAGCCCAGTGGCCGTCTGCAAGACAGCGAGACACAGCGAAACCCAGCCCGAAACACACCCGCAGCCTGGCTGGGAGTTTGTGTGTGTGCCCAGGCTGAGTTCCGCGGTGTCTCGCTGTCTCGCCGACCCCACACCAGTGAGCCAGCTCAGTGTCCCATTCCTCGCAGCAGCGAGCCTCGCAACGTCCCGCCGAGTGTGTGTGTGAGAGGAAGTCCGTAACGGGAAAACTCCAACGAGGCGTTCTGGGGCAGCACAGACAGGTCTTTTCTGTGTTAGAGTTTTACTCGCTACAGGGTGTACTTTGAGGGTTTGTGACTCTGCAGACCGTTTACATGCAGAAAATGCTACATAACACACAAGGGGACGGGTAATAACCAGAAAAGCATGACATGGGACCTTTAAGTATTAAGCACTATGACAACAAAAATTGAAAAGACCTTAGGACCACTATTTGCATGCATTAATGTGATCAGGCTTCATAACTGGGTGGATCTTTTGTTAAACTGGTGGAAAAACCGAGACGCACATGCATGTGGGCCCACGTACAGCACACCATGAGCGATGACTCACCTCCTGGACCATTTCCTTAATGAGCTTGTTTGCCGCTCTTAGATCTTCTGGTTGAGTGCTGTTCAACAAGAGAGTCAGCGTCTACACAAACAGGAAAGAGGAGGGAGAGGAAAGAAAGAGGAAGAGGCCTTTGTAAACCCTGGATGATACCACACGGTGGTCACTTTAAAAAGTGATTCAATGGGTACAGCATTTTTCTAATATATATATAATAAAGAACTTTCTTTTGAAACCCTATCCAAAGTGCCTCCTCATCACTACTCATACCTTGGATTTCTCCTCATCCTCAAAGATGATGTTTTTGGCTCTGGGTGCTGGGGGTGGGAGGGGCTTGTCCTCAGGAAGTGCAGGATCTACCTTCACAATGCCTGGAAGAGAAACACGGACCCTCTTAACCTCACATGTAAACAGCTCAGAAGGGTCTGCGTCACCTGGGACTCAACTGCTGTCCATGATGTAAGCCTTTAAGCGATAATGATGCCATAACATTGTTCTCCACACCTCTTGAAGATCAGGCTACAAATTACATTGAGGATTGTTTTCACATTTCTTTTTTAAGTCCCAAAATGGTTGAACATCTTCATACCTCTCCAACTGCTTATCTGAGCATGTTCGAAACCATTCCTTAAGGTCGTCTAGTGTTAAAAAATTATTATTAAGGCTGTTCTTATGCAGAAAATGTTTCGAAAAAGCTCCCCAAAATCTGTCGATAGCTAAAGGATTGTCCAAAAATTGCACTTTTTTGAAATATTATTGTTAATATATGATGTTATTTTATGTTTTTCATGATTGCTTTGTGTTTTTTTTATATCCTATTTTCTTAATAGCCAAGCTAATGATTTGATTCTCTTGTAAAACACTTTGAGCTGCATGTGTTGTGAAAGGGGCTGTATGAATAACCTTTATTTATACGATTATTTTTATAAATAAGCAATTAACAAGAAAGTCAGTTGCTTTCTGTCAACATGCAAATATATGGTGCATTCACACCCTACATAAGTATGAATTACACTGTAGTAACTTAGGAGAATTATTCAGCTACACTATTTGATACACTCAATGCAACTTAGCATGACTAAGGCAGTAGTGCCATGCATGTGGGTCACCGCCACAAAAAGGAGAACTGATACTTCCTTGTACAAACTACTATTTGTAGGAAAATATTGGTAACCAAAAAAAACACATTATCAGCTCAAATGGAAACTAATAAAAGCATTGATAAAGCCTTGAGGTGGGAACCTTTTAAATGTACCGTGAAGAGAATGAGAAACCTGAAGATAAAGAACCGTGTCCTTTATCTTGATGGCTTCTCATTGTCTTCTTGTTGCACTCACCCTGTTTTTTCAGCATCTGATAGGCGTCTGCTATCTTAGTCTCATGAGGCATCTTCACTGTCCAGCTGAACATTATTTCTATCACCTTATTCTTCACTGGCTCTGGGGCCCGGGTTCCCAAATACTGCAGAGAAGCAGGGAATAATGCAAGGTTAGAGTCAAATGTGTTTTTTCCTTTATTCTTCCATTACAGTGTCCTAATGATCTTAGATGTACAGTTGCAGACATATAAGCATAGCAGTATAAATAACAGGGATCATTACCTTGGGTGACACCACTTTGATGAGCTCATTGAGAAAGCGAAACTTTCCCACTTCAATGTGAAATCGCTTCCCACAGCTCTTCATGCACGTCTCCAGAACCTGGGAACATTTTAGAGTTTGTTTGTTTTAAATTTAAATGGAGAAGCCTTCAAAAGAAGTGGCTTCTAATGTTACTTTACTGTTCAAGACCTTTATACTTCATATCTTACCAGAAGCGCTTGCATAGCCTCCCATTCCTGAGGAGACTGGACTTTGTGGGCCAGGAGTCTGGTTGCAAGCTGGGGACTGATACAAAACAAAATGTACATTTATACGTGTACAAAATACTGCAAGGCAACACATTGAATGTTCCACAAAATCACTCTGTACAAATATGCATAGATGATATCACCAAATGTATGAATTATCATGTGATTTATAAGATGTTTTTCTACAGAGCTGCAAAACTGGAATAAACTCAGTTATTATAATTTCAAACAACAGCTGGAATATTGCTTGATTCTGTATTTTGCATATTACCCTGGTGTTATATCCTCATCATCAACATCCTCATCATCATCATCATCATCATCATCATCTCACCCTTCTGGATCATTGTTGAGCTGATCACAAAATCCCTTGATAATGTCCCAGTCAGTGTCCTTATTCAAAGGGTTGGTGGCCTTGTCTATGTGAAAGGAACACATTAGGCTCTGCATCAGCTGTATATACAAACTTTAAAACTGCTGCATGTGGTTGCGTTTTCTTTAACAACAAAAACTATGACAAAACACGAGTTTTCTGACTTTCCATGTGTGATTGCTCTGCATAGATGTGTGAAGTCTGTCAAACCTGGCCGTACTAACCTTTTGCATGTAGTGGTTATTCACTTTATTAAGAAGCAACGTTTGATCTTATCAGAAGCCTGTGATAACCATCAGCTGATGTTGGTTGTGTGCAAACTATCAATTCTCTGGTTGTAACAGCAGTTTTGTGATTGTATAAAATGGGTAACTGGGGAACTGAATAAGTATGGTTCCTGGTTCGTTCAAGTGGCTTGTTTGATCTTTGGTTGGCTGCTACCTAGCTGGTTGAGTTAGCTAGCATTAAGCTTGCCATGTTTGAGCAGCCTCCCCAAATGCAAGCTGTCAGCAGGTAACACAATCTGAGTCCAAAACGCTCATTACAGAAACGGTGAATCATTATCTGGCGGAGTTTGTTCCTTTTCGAGAACTGCACTTTTTTGATTTAATGACATTCGCTCTCTTGGCTTTATATCTTCCCTCGGGAAAATGCTATGGCTGACCGCCACACATTTAAAACGAGATTATGTCTCTGTGCATTTTAACAGCGTATCGGCTATCACTGTCCTTTCAAAAGTGAAACTGATACGGTAGAGTATATTGACTTACTGATGCGAGACTGCAGGGTAGCCTCATCCGGAGGCGCCGCCGCCATCTTTCGGGAATTCTAAACAAGTGGTAACTCTCGCGTGATTTTGTAACATATCGCGAGGCTAGCCTTAGTCAGTACCAGAGCCCTAGAGAGATTATCTCTCTAGGGCTCTGGTCAGTACGTTTCTTTAGCCCCCCCTCTTGGGCGGGAAAAGAAACACCAACGTGACACTGTAGGGTGGCAGCCATAGGTGGCAGCCAACGCTTCAATCAGAGCCATATAATATAATTCTAAATATAATTCTCTCTATATGGCGCTGGCTTCAATCAATGTAGATACAATGGCTTGGGCTGCCAGCATTGATCAGCATTAATGGGGCCGGATTTTACAGTGTAATTTAATTTTGTTGCCGCAAAGTGGGCGTCGGAAGCGGTCTCCAATAGCGCGTGCAGTTGCTAACAGACTTTTCTATGCACCGTTTTAACAGCCAGTCACTGCACCAACAAACAAAACCCTTCTGCTGCCCACCTCAATGAGGAAACTGTCCCCTCTGCTTCGCTGAGCCATTATCGCCCGAAACTGTCACGGTCCACGGACAACCAGTGCCAGCGCCCATTGAAGAGGCAAACCTGCAAACCGCTGTCAGGAGCAGCTAACTGCAGGCTAACGCCCCTTAGCTAGCAAGCTGAGTTCATACGTGAAGAACTTTGTTGGCAAGCTACCGTCATCATCTCTGGATATTAGCCGTGTCTTTAACCCTGTGTTTCTGGTCAAAGTATCTCTTTAGACGGAGACGTTGCTGACTAAATAACTCGGTACATGAGATACACTGGGGCACAATGTAGTCTATTGTGTGTTTGTAAAAGTTAAGTAACACCTTGCTAGCTTGCCAGCCATGCTAGTTTTTCTTAACGTGACTCACTGGCTGGTAATGAATGCACCGTATCTTTACTTCGGGTGTTGTCTGGCCCCTTCACTGACACGCTGCTGATGACTCGTTTATGACCAGGCAGAAAGACTTTGTGTCGTCTCCCGTCAAGCTTGTGACAGAGAAACGTGATTTTATTGACAGACTACTTGGATACCTACAGTACCATGGGGTCTCTGAAGGCTCTCCAGGAGTGGTGTCGGATACAGTGTGAACATTACAACGATGTGGAAGTAAAGGACATGTCAACGTCCTTTCGGAACGGATTGGCGTTTTGTGCCATAATTCATCGTTACAGACCGGAATTAATGTGAGTAACCCGGAGTCTAACGACCCAACATTAATAGTATATTGCATTATTAACCAATATGTGGTTAAAGTTAACGATATACGGTGAAAATTGGACGCATCTTTTTGAGGAGTGACATGCTGAATGCTGTTGTGTTTTCAAATGGTTTTAAAGTACTTTAATACACAGTATGTTAATCCTTTTAGGATACAAATGAAAAACCAAATCAGTAGCCGGATCGTGAACTCATCTATGCTCCTGTTTAATCCATTAATAGATTTTTTTAAAGACTGAGATTATGTGAGACTAGTCTGTTTTTGTATACCTTTTTTGTATAACGCTGACTACCTTGAAAACACTGATAACTGATTGAATAACTCTAGTGGTAAGATCCTTTGCCATTTATGTCACATTCGTATCAACAATGTATGTTTTTGTGTTGTATTCTCAGGTTTCAGGATTTTTAGCCAAAAACCTCCAAACATTCTTTTTTCTCTCCAACATTTAAAGTGGGAGGCCACAGTGCTGTTATTAACTCAGGCTGACAAACTATGCCCTGTCTGTAACAACCAGTCTATGGTAACAACACACCCCTCCTCTCAGGATCTACACCTACACACACATTACAGAAGCTCCCACAAAACACAACAACAGTATCAGTGTGACCAACATATTTATTATGGCGATGAGGAAATCCCTTTGTTACGGCAGAGACACCAAAAGGCACTATTTTTTATTTAGTGAGAAACAGCCTTTCAATACTTACATCTTAAGAATATGAGGGCCGTCATGTGTTGGTACTACACATATTTTCACTTTAAACTGATTTAAGACAGACAAATAACAAAATCTGCATATTTTAGAGGCAAACAATTATTCTCTTCAATTGTATGCATTAAAAATCCCTTAAATAATTATCATAATTTTTTAAACATGTTTTTATTGATATAGCTCAACTCTTGATCTTTTGTTTCAAGGCAGGTACATTTTTGTTCTGAAAAGTTTCTATTCGTTGCAGCGTGTCAGTAAATATAAACGGAAACTCTGCCCTTCATATGACTCGCATTGGACATGCATCTGAAGTAGCACCAGTGTAGCATAACGTGGCTTTATTGGGAATGCTTGACAGCCTCAGATAAGTGTTTGGACTCCTTCTGAGATATGTTGTAGGAGGCTTTTGTATAAGCAGCCAGTACAGGAGGGGAACATTTGATGATGGAGTGATTTTAGACAAAAAGCATCTTGCCCATGCTGCTAACCTCTCAGGTGGTCCAGGCTTTTTGTAAGTAAATTGGACTGAAGGATAGCAAACATTCACTCGAGGACAAGTCAGTGAAGTGGAATTTCTCTGCAGTAGAGCTGAAAATAAGTGCTTGGACAAATCCTAAAAACCCAGCTTTGGAGCGCTGCCGCTTCAATTTGTGTCCCAGCATGCCTCCCTCTCCAGCCCTCTGTGTAGCTGCAGCACCCCAACTGAACTCTCTGTGATCCAGACAGACAGTCCGTCGGGCTAATCTGCAGCTGAGACCTCCGCCTGTCAAACTGCATTTAGCTCTAATGGCTGGGCCTGGCCTCCGTAGAGCTGCCCTGCACTCTGCCGCCAATGTATTCTCATCAGAGTACACCGCACTGATGCCGAGGGGGCACGTTAGTACAGTTAATGGCCTCATCTCAGTTTCAGCCCCACACCGACTGTCACTCAGCTTTTCTGGAGAGGGATGGCGAGATGAAGCTTTGAAGCTTTCCAGCCAATTGGTTCGCAAAAGGGTTCATCTCACAAAGCTTCATCATGGGCTTCATCTGAACACAAACCTGTTGGTCAAACTGTGTAAAACAGGCAGATTTGACACCTCAATAGTGTGCTGTATCTCATACCGAGTTCCCAATGATAAAGCCTTAGAATAACTAAACAACCAACATAAACTCATATTTTCATGTCAACAATATTTCCAGTTGAATGATTGTGATTGAAAAGCCTAAGGAGGCTGGTAAACATTGCAAAGAGGGATTTGTATTCCTTAATAATATTCATAAACGTAACCATGTTGTAGCCTGAGAAAGGCTAAACCATATCAAAGAATACATGTATTAACTACATTATCTCATTTAGCTGTAGCTTTTATAAACAACAAAAAATACGTATCGACCAGGCGTTGAACCAGGGACCCTGCGATCGTGAGTCAACTGCTTTCCAGCTGAGCCACAGCACACACACTGAATATACCTGAAAACACTGCATACTATTTATTCCTGTATTTATTCATGTTTTTATTCCTACATTTATTTATGCTTTTATTCATTTATACTTATGACATGTTCCGACGTTTATATAAGTGAGGGTCTGAGCTCTTTTAATTCCATCGTGTCACCGGGCCCGGGTACAGGAAGGGTAATATGGTTCTTATTGACCCATGGGTATTATGAGCGTTGTGGTTCAACCGATCTGAATGGCTTCGTGAAGCAGTCACGTGGTATCGACAGGCAGCGAGGCTTCGTTTGTCATCGATGACGTCACTGGCCCAAAACGATACAAGCCTCGATACAAGCTTCACAAAAAGCTTCGGGGATTACTCGACACACGCTCCGAAGCACCGCGCTATACGTAACATCACTAGGAGTAGACATGACAGCGAGAAATCATCTATGGTCCAGTTAACCAAAGTGCATGGGACAGTGAGGTCAGAATTGCATTTTAATTAAATTGTCTTCATAAATGCTGCAGTTGAAACACTAACGTCATCAACTTAGTTTTACTTTCTCCTCCGTGTTGGCATTTTATCTCCATAATGCATGTTTTGTCCCCCTTGCTCAGATACCAAAACTACTGAATATTTTGTATTCATAAGCTCCATTTTTGATTTTCACGACGTCACCTATCCAGCAGTGTGTTGGATACCAAATGTGGTAGATATTCTTGTTCATCCCGGTTTTGAACGTATGAATCTAAAAAGCCCGTACAGTACACACACACACACACACACACACACACACTCCACTCCTGTGCATTCCTCCTTCCCAAAATAAACCTTGGAGCGAGACTGGACTATGTTTGCAATTCAGATCATGCACGTCGGCTGCCACCGTCTGTTCTGCGAGTGTCACGCAGTTTGTCAAAACGTTTTTTTAAAGCTTCTGGCTGCAGCTCCTTCTGTATACGTTGGTAGATGTGACATAGTGGACTCGTTGTGACACGGTATTGATGTTAGAGCTGCTGCTGTGACCATGGGAACTAGATTAGAGAGAACAGAGGTCACTTTGTGCGGCTCCAACACGGAGCTCATTCACAGGGTTTTTCCCTTCTTGAGACTTCCACATGGTCTCCACAAGCTCTCTCACCAGGGTCAAGGTGTTTTTTCCGCCACACTGTTTTCCTACTGTTAACATACATTTACTTATGCACACTTTCCTCCCAGAACACCTCAGACATGTTCCATGTTTACTGCAGGATGTTTACAGGCTTTGGTTCCCTGGCCCTGAGGCATTTCAAAGCAGAGCCTTGTAATTATCGGCCCATCACTCCTCTTTGGTGTGCGAGTTCTTTCCTTTTGTACCTGCACTTCATGACATAAATGGTTTAACAATCAATACTGTACTGTCCTATATCAGCATGGCTTTGTTTTCTGAAGTAATCCTGATGTAAAAGGACATACTATGGTTTGAAGTTGTTGCAGACTAAATCACTTTACACCAACTACCTGCATACCCAGCCTTATCTCAAATTGTATCTTGACATTTGAAATGTTTTCTTGTCATTTCAGAGACTTTGGCTCGCTGTCTAAAGAGAATGTGTACGACAACAACCGACTGGTGAGTCTACTTTACTCCACTGGTCTTATGTTGCTTTTATTTTGCTTTGAAGGGAAGTACAAGTCACTTATTTTGTTTTAGGCGTTGCATTTGCTTCTTTCAGCCGTTAAAATATTACTAAGCCTCACATTTGCATGCAGTCATGCTGGGTGTGACCTCAGTGTGTTTGACTGTGTGCCTATGTCTTATTTCATTTCCATGAGCAGAGTGGGAGTAGGCTGAAGCATTATATGTCCTAAAAAACAGCCTGAAATACCCCTGTGTGGGGACCATTTAAAAACGTGCTGAATTTGCAGCTTAAAAGTTCTTGGATAGAAACCAAGAGTCCTTTTGGGGTCTTTCCACATTATCTGTAAACCAGCATAACATTGAGTCGATAAAGTGGGAGTCTCCTCATTTCCAGGCTGAGCTAAGTTGGCAGCTCTTTGCTGCTGTTTATATCATTTTCATCCAGCTGCTTTCAGGGAAAGTGAGGCGGGAACAAACTCTGTGTGCAGGCTATCATTGTAAAGTGGCGAAGTCCCGCCCTTCTACTTCCGCCCCATGGGACCTTATTTCGGAAAAAGTATGTATTGAAGTCAATGGGGAGAGAAAGATTATCTTTCGATCCCGTTTGAATTGTGCCACGAATTACACATATGATGTTTGCCAATCTTAAAAAATTATTTCCATGTCAAAAAAGTCACAGTTTGTCGTAAAACTGTTGAAATATAAGACTATGAAAAATACGCAAATAGAAAGACTACAAATCCCAGAGTCGCGTCAGTGATGTCATTAACGTTACACATTACACTCGTGTTACTCACCGAAACCTTGTAAAGCCGGTCCCGCATGCTGGCTCTCACGGAACCGACTAACTCCCCTTGTGTGTACGTACAGTTCTCAACATGGCCAGACTTGTAGTGATTTTCACCTCTTTTAATACTTTTCGCCTCATTCTGAAAGAAAGAAGTGAAATGTGCCAACGTGACGGCCATCTTGGTGTTGGTGACGTGTGTGAGACCAGAGATGTAGTTCATGGAGCGGTTCACACAAAAAACGTGTTACTTCACAGTTTTACGACACGTTTATATTTTTTTGACTTGCAAAATTATCTTTTAGATTGACAAACATCATATGTGTAATTCGTGGCACAATTCAAACGGGATCAAAAGATAATCTTTCTCTCGCCAATGCCATTGACTTCAATACATAATTTTTCCGAAATAAGTTCCCATGGAGGTCCACCGGAAGGGGAGGGACTTCGCCTCTCTATATATTAATGAAGATATTCGCTGTATCCATAAGGCCCAAGCCTGAGTATTCTAAAAAGTACAGATTTGACTATTAAGGATATTCCTTTTAACCTACTCTTTGTGCTTGATTATTTCTTAGTATTACTTTTTGAAATGCACCTTTCATACAGGTGCATACAGGGGTCTACTTTAACAAGTGTTTGACCCTCTTCATATATGACTGACTGCTGTCAGAGGTTGAAACCTTGTTGTCAGTCTTCACTGTAGTTGCACACATTACTGCTAACTGTAGTCTCTCACTGTTTGAGATACTTTATTAAGTTACTGAACGTGTCGGTTTCACTTCCCTCCACTTGCTTACATTATGTCACTTACCCACCCATGAACTATTCCTCTTTTGTTTTAGATTCATATCTTTTGTGGAATCATCATTCATATTTAAATAGAATTGCTTTTATAAAAACAAGTTATTCCAGTGTGAATATAAAAGTAAAATGTGTTAAATGAACTTCAATGACAGCTATCTCTAAATGCTGGCTAGCTTTCGTTAACTTACAACTGTCTCCGGATGTCACGTTGATATCAAGATGAATCGGCAGCAGGAGTCAATGAATTTGGGCTTGGGCTCTATTTTTAAAAGTCATTTTTGGTTTATGCATTTGGAACTGATGTATGAATGGCCTGTATTTCTAGTTGGATATGCAAAACAGCAAGCATTTTATTATTCTTGAATTCCCCCTACATTTAAAACAAAGTCTCATCTCCAATAGAAACACCTGTTTCCCAAAGGGTCCACCTGCATGAAGTTAAAGTCTGGAGGAGGTTCATGAAAGCAGGTCAGGTGACCCAGACAGGCGGTGCTGGTCTGACCTGCTTCTCTGGGTCCTTCTCACTTCGGTTAAATGGATTCCTTGCGTCCCTCACTTGCGTCGTTTCCCTGCGACTAGTCCCTCCCACCAGGGAAGCATGGAGAGACGCAAGGAAACCACGAGAAGCAGGGAAATGAGTTTTAAGAGCAATGGGACGTCCTTTCCTCCGGGGCGTCACGTGAAGCGACATCCGTTTGTGATGACGCTGCACAGCTGATCGTCTGACAGCAGCTCTGTCCCCGTTATTTCCACACACACCCCCGCCTCTGTTAGTATATCCAGTCTATGGTTAGTACACATTTACTGACACAAACATTTGTATCATCTGTTGTAGATCCAAATACATTAAATAAAATAAGAACTCATTCTCAAAAAAGATAAACGCCATTCTTAAAATGTATAAACGAACAATAGTTTGATTAATATTGATTAGAGTGCACAATAGAAATAAAATAATTGAGAGAAGAAAAAGAGATATGTTATCTATCAAAACCCAGTTAGATTAACATTCATTGGATTGCACACTTTGTTTGTTTGTTTGGATATGTAGCACATTAACATTTTAATAGCACTGAATGACTGACTGAATGGAAATGACAATAAATGAAAATGTAAAACGAAAAAAGCGATCATGAAAATGTTTCCAATCAATGAATAAAATGATTTTTGACCACTTTGTTGTTCAGATATATCACATATTTGTAACTAAATGATACATGAATTGAAACAAAACACGGTATAAACTGAGGAGTGAGTCCCGTGAGGTTCATGTATTTTCTTCACTCCGCTGGGAAACTGCTCTCATGTCAAGAAGCATCAGATCAGTGCATGTACTGCCTCGTCCAATCAGTGAGCGATACACAGTAAGGGGGCGGGGCGAGTATCTGAGGATTTCATCGGAGGATGGTCTGGTGGTTCCTCGATTATCGCTCCTCCATTATCGCTCCTCGATCCTCGCTCCTCCGGCAGAAATAAGGCCATTGGGACGCTACTCAAGATGGCGCAGACAAATCAACTTCCGGTGAGACCGAGACCGAGGAGCGAGGAAATGAAAAATAAGAGAAGTGAGAAGGGCCCTCTGTGTCCTTTTGGGGAACTCTGACTCACAGGTGCATCCTGCTTTGGACTAATTGCAAAGAGAGCAAAATGTTTCAGTTCATAGTCATACACTAAGAATGTTTTGAACTAACGGTTATCTGGACTGTTTATGAAGATATCTGCGTATTGCTTAAAATATGTTCATACAAAATGTACCTTTTGGCATTTCCAACAAGGATAGCTGTGGAACAAGTCTATGAAGTGAAACTGTATCAGTATTGAGCATTAATATACAGAAATTGCAAAACATATTTGTAGCTGTAAACCAGGTTATTGTACAGTGTTGGCAGTGTTGAGTGACTGCCAACAGATGTATCCCTGTTACGTAACTTCAGTGCCGGTCTAATTTCTTCAGTGGAATTTTTCATTAGACTGATGGTTATCCTCAAAGGACAAAACATGACATTATCAGCAAATGGCTGATGCTTTGGCAGCAGAGTTAGATTATTCAGGACATCAGGTATGCCATGGACGGTTGGTCATGGCAAGCATCTTTTTTTGCAACAAAACAAATAGTCAATAGTTAAATTATTATTTTCTCAGTTTCATCAGTTTATTTTTTTTCAAAGTTTTGGAACTTTTAAAAGGAGACACAGCTTAATACCTAGATTTAGTATAATGATTAATTGAGCAGTAACGTGTCTTTCCGGTTATGGCAGTTATGATGAACAGACTTCATTTTGAAGAGTTTCCATTGCAGCTTCTTAGTGCCATGTCTAAAAGGCGAAAACAAGATGAATTAGGGATGGGTACCGAGCCCCGGTATTAAACAGGCCCCAGGGTTGAATTATTAAAGACCGTGGTACCGTTAAGCTCCGACGTTAGCGGTCTTTTTATCGGTACTGGAGACATGTAATATGTCATGTGTATTATTGCTACACAAACATTATATTGCAGTTTTAGTGTCGCCAACTCTGTTTCTAACATGCAAAAAAGACTGCAAAATGCGTCTATGATCATTTTTAGTATTTTCGATCTCTCTCCCGTCTGTGTGCGAGGGGGCGGGGCAGTTTACACACACACAGCTGCTACATGCAGCAACACACACACACACACACACACACACACACACACACACACACACACACACACACACACACACACACACACATGGCGGAGAGAACGCGCTCCGAGGTGTGGTTAAACTTTACCCGTCTCGATGCTCGTTGCCTAAAGTGCAATAAGAGTTTAGCGTAAGGGCGGCAACACGAGCAATTTGTCTAAATATCTTACAAAAGTGCACCACATTCAGACGGAGGAATGCACCGGGTCTTTCTAGTAGCTCTGTAGCTCCGTCCACGAATAACGTTAGCAGCAACACACAGAGTTAACTACATGATACAAACATGGGTTAATGATTAGAGGAAACTGAGTAAGTTATTTTGTTAAAGTTTCAGCTATTCTGTTTACAGTTCTGTCATCACATTATTTAATACGATTTGTTAAAACGTTGTTGTTTCTTTTGATGTGAAATATTATGTATTTAATTGAAATAAAAAGCAATGTTAGTTTTGTTCACAATTTGTTTAGTTAGTTTACATTATTTTTTTTTCTCCAAAAGAACCGATAAAAGTACCGTTAAAAGACCGGACCGATAAGCGGTATCGATAAAAGTAGTAGTACCGTTAAAACCTTAACGATACCCATCCCTATAAGTAATACGTGAGTCTGTTGATTAGTCTGAATTGAACACAAAACAAGTTGGGTCACATGGCTTAAGTGAATTGATGACAGTTGGAATGAATCCATGTTGATGGATGGTTACACCCCTATTTGGTAAAAAATAGCACCAATTACTTTTATTTAGTTATTATTTGTATTGTATTGTATGCATGCATGTCAAAACACTGGTGACCCTTCCTCAGCTTCCTGTCTCTGTCTTTGCCTCACCGTAGGCGTTTGAAGTGGCGGAGACTCAGCTGGGCATTCCGGCCCTGTTGGACCCAGAGGACATGGTGTCCATGAAAGTGCCTGACCGGCTCAGCATCATCACATACGTCTCCCAGTACTACAACTTCTTCAACAACAAGTCTCAAGGTGGTTACAGTCAATTCAGTTGGACTCACTTCATTCTATGTGAACATAAAATGCATATTATGTTAAAATGTTGACCGTATTTGTCACAGATCAAATTAATTTGATGATTTTGACTGAAAATAAATTGAAAAAAACTGCTTTAACTTGTGCTATACTGCACGTATTTTCTTTTTCAGATTCATTTGTTAAACATTTTTTTTAATTGTTCAAACCTTTTTTTCTATATTTCTATATGATTTTTTTTATAAATAGGTCTTTATTTGCACATTTTTTACAACAAAATCCTGCCTGGCAATAAACCTGGTTTTGATTCACATTTTAAATCCAACTTGAAGCTAACCACAGTTTATATAATTTGTTTATATCAAATAACGGATAACTTCCTTTTTCCGCAGCAAACCCCCCTTCCATGAAAAGGCTCAGTTCTGTCGGTCTAAATGAGCCCGCTCAGAAAAGGCCCCCCACCCCTTTGGAAGACAAAGTGGTCGAGTCTGAGGTAAGAGAAAGACTGGTAACCAGGAGAAACAGAAGTGACCTTGTGCACGAGTTGATAATGATTTGTTTTTTATACATAATACCTTTTTAAAAACTGCGTTACTGAACTACATTATTCCTGCATGATACCCGACTGGAGCTGCATGTTAACAAGCTGTATTCTTTAAGTAATATATCGTTTGTGGTGTCCTTCAAAGGCCTGGATAATCACACTGAAACCGCTTTTTTCTGTAGTCTATCGGATCTGGAGCCTTGGGTTTTCTATATGTAATTCTGCATGTGCTATTCGGGGGTATTAAGTCATCAGATCTGTACAATACAAACCCCATCCTGCCGATGCAGTACAACAATGTACCACATAAGTATTTTATAATTACCACTTCCTCGTGTGGGCTTTGTGTTGCACAGCAGGGGAATAAAGTTCCAGAGGTATCGTCAGTCTGTAAAGATAGCCTCTGTATCCTGTCTCTCTTTTCTTTCGCATGCCTTCTTTCCTCCATCGCCACACTCCCATGTACTGGCAACCTCCCCTCTCCACTTCCACCCCCACCCCCCCTTCTTCAGATGGAAATCCATTCCACTCCCTCCTCTTCCTGCTCTTCTTGTTCCTCCTCACATCTGAGCCCCCCTCCTCTCTCTCCTGAGCCCAGGCAGTAGGTTAGGGGTGGGGGTGGGTTAGGAGGTGAAAGTTAGGTCAGTCTTTTTTAACCATCTCTTGTACAAAAAGAAAATACTAACTGTAGTACTATCCTAACACTGTGTGCCAAGTTTGGGGATGCGCTGCTGCTAACCCCCTCGCCCTTTTTGTTTTTACTAAAATACTAATTTAAAAAAACCTCTAAATGCCTAAAAATAATATCAAATCATATTTAAAAAAATGGGACTGTTTAAGCCACTAACCCAAGCTGTTTGGACTTTTTTACTAATAATTTCTTTATGACATTATGTAAAATGTGTGTTAAATCATGTTTAAAACGGAACAGGAAATGCAGTAATGAAGCACACAAATCAATAAGCAGTAGGTGGCAAGTAGACGTAGCTATAGTTCAACAAAAATGAACAATCCACATCCTTAAATTCTGACTTCGTGTTTGATCTCCCCCTCCCCCATTGCTTTCCATCTCCCCCTTTCCCTAACGTTCCCTTCCCCTGCGTCCCGGGTCGCTCACACTAACAGAGCCAGCCTGAGGAAACTGGCGTAGAAGCGGCCTCAGCGATTAAGCGCAGCACGCTCAGCAGCACCTGCGCCGCCTGCCAGAAACACGTCCACCTGGTGCAGAGGTTCCTGGTGGACGGCAAGCTCTACCATCGCAACTGCTTCAGGTAAACACTGCAGCTACTTTGAGTTTCTTTAAGGGGACCTATCATGCAAAATGTACTTTCTGATGTCTTTCATACATAAACATGTGTCCCCGGTGTGTCGGGGAACTCATGCAGCGTCAGAAAATAAAACCCTCTTTCTTTTCCTCCGTACCCAAATCTCTAAAAACGGGGCTACAACGGAGCTGATCCAGATTTGCGTCCGATATGACGTAATATCTGAAATGTAGGCTGGCTTTACACCCACGGCCCTATCAGAAACCTTGCTATCAGAAACAATGCCCGACTGTTTTGGACGTAATATGGTCGGTGTTTACATTAGCATCGCTAACACTCAGAGCTAACCTGTACTGGAGAGCATGTGTGTGAAGAAGCAGGAAATGAAAAGGAACTCACCTTGTGGTATAACCGGCAAGAGAGAAAGCCTTTGAGCTCCATACTGTTTCAGAGAGAATCCTTGATAATCCATGATATGGCGTTTCATTACGGCAGCATTTAGTTTGACAGTGGCTGCCGGGTCCCGCATGAGCTCAGCCCCCTCCTTTTTTACCTTTTTTTTTTTTTTTTAAACTTTATACTCAAAATCAGCACTTTTGAAATGGAGGGATATGAGGCATGGCTAGAATGGGTGATCTGTTTGGTATTTTGAGCTAAACACTTCATAGACATGTTTTTTTATATATTTTTATATATCTGATACCTATGCTATTGCCTACAAATAGCATGATAGGTGACCTTTAAAGTGATTATCCTCATTATTTGAGTCCTGGTTGATTTGGCAACACCTGCAGTCAGTGGTCATAACGGCTAGTGTGAGTTAATACTACAATAAGAGCTACTGTGGTATCTATTTACAGAGAAGCCAGACACACAAACAAGCATTATTTTATAGTTGACCTTTTTCCATTATATCATGAGTAACCTTGCCCATGTTTCACCAGCTGAATGATTTGAATGGGACCCAGAAGAAGTAACAACCATTCATGCCTCATTTAGTGTGAATTTAGATAACAGGAATGTCTGTCTGTATAATTTTGTTTGTATGTTTTTAATCTTTTGTAGCTTTATATCTCAACATTCTTTATGACCTCTTGTTGATCTCACTGGCCTGTGTCTGTGTTCTCTCAGGTGCACGGAGTGTCACAGCACCTTGCTTCCTGGATCCTACAAATCAGGAAGTAACTCTGGGGCCTTGGTTTGTACACATCACCTCGCAAGGCAAGCTTTAGCCAATCAGAACGGCCGGCCGGATCTGAGTAAGAGACCGCCATTGGCTGCTCAGTCTGTCAGAATTGGTCGCAGCCCGGTTCCTCACACCTCGCCCTCTGAGAGGGAACACGCTAAGACTCCTTCTCCTGTAAGACAAACAAATGAGACTGACACGCCAACAAATGAGACTGACACGCCAACAAATGAGACTGACACGCCAACAAATGACTCTGTCCTAGTCACCGCTGTCACAACAAATACTGCAGACTCTGTGGAAGAAGCAAAAGAGACGGAGGGCAGTGTGGAGACCGAGGTGACACCGCGCTCTTCTTCTCCTCCAAACCCCTTTGATGAGAGCAACGACGAAGAAGAAGAAGAAGAAGAAGAAGAAGAAGAAGAAGACGAAGAAGAAGTGGAGAAAGAGGAAGAAAGTAAAACACCAGCCAAAGTAACGACCAATGGGGATCTCCCTTCTACACCGCTCATTCATCAGGAAGGGGCCAGTCGGCCAGTACCGGCCCCCCGCCGCGTTGCTGAGCCCACCCCCCCTCCTCGCCCTGCACCGCGGGTCCGCCTCCCCCGCACGGCAGACAGCCCTACAGTCGGTGCGTACTCACTGCACAATATAAATGATTACATGTAAAAATATGCACCTGTCCTCACAATGTTCTTAATATCACAGGTGAACACCAGAAGCCTCTGATTCCTCCCAAACCTCGAGAAATATCACGCTCTCCTGGAAGGTAGCTGAACTTCTGTTACTGGCCTCTTTTTCTATCCATTGCCACCAATGCATCATCCTTAAAGGAATACGTCACCCACAAAAGCAATCATGTCATCAATTTACCCAAGCCCTGTTACTTTTCATTCTTAAAGAAAACATCCAAAAACTGAGAAAAGTCATGATGTAAAAGGTGGCCATGTTTCACAACAGTTAAAAAAGATATCAAATCATTATTTGTATAAACTCTCACACAAAGCATGTAGTATAATCCCAGTCTCATTTAGCCAGTAGCATGCTAACTACCCGAAATACATGTATTTTTCAAAAAACCTCACTATTTCAAGCAATTGTACAAAAAACAGGCCTGTTTTTTTTGGTGTGTATTAAATATGATTGTTTTACTTTAAATGCATGTGTTTGGGAAACAGTGAGCATATGACTGGATAAATAAGACTTGAATAATATTGCACATGTTGTGAGAGTTTGTTAAAGGATGTTACGATATAGTGTTTGATTCATTAAGAATATAATGCATTTTTAGGCTCTTTAAGTTCACCCTAGAGGGAAGCCAGAAAAACAAAGTATCAGAGTAATTTATATACAATTGTCATTTTGTGGGTGATGTTTCTTTTTTGGAAATCATATAATCATATCTGTCTCAGTTCTAATTTCCATCTCGTCACAGCATGTAGTTGTGTGCCCCTCCGTTTCTGTTTGGTTGTTTTTTGTTGCCTCCCCCCCTGTGTGACCCCTCCCTCCCTATCTGTGTGTCTCACTGTCCAGCCTATCCAGTGGCACCCTTAAACCCAAAGACCCACCTTGGTTGGCCCTGGTCCAATCAGACACCAAGAAGAAGAAAGCCCCTCCCCGTCCCCCTGTTGGACTGGCAACCCCTCCCAACACAGGCTCTCTGTCCTCTCTCAAAGGGGAGGGCTCCAGACCCAGCACCCCCCCTGCGCCCGCGAACCCATTCGACGATGATGACGATGAAAATGTGGAGGTGGAGGAAGAAGAGGGCGGTGAAAGTGCGATTCCACCCACAGTTGCGGCGAGTCACCCGTGGTATCGCATCACCCAGGCAGCAGACACCCCTGGAGCAGACCCTCCCCCCACTGGGGGGAGCTCGTCCCGCTCAGCCAGCCCCGCGAGCGCCAAGAACAAGAAGCGTCCCGCCCCTAGGGTCCCGAAGCCCCCAACAGGTCAACAAGGTCAGTTTGATCAATGTTTCATTTGAATAACATCAGAGGTTGCACCATTCCTAGCTGTATGCTTTATGTATATTGTTGTGGGAATGGAAAGATAAATGAAAGAAGGCGGATATATCCATTTAACATGTTTATTGTAACATTTTTCTGTGTGTCAAAATGAAAGAGAGTACCTATCAATCATCAAACCGTGGGGTCTTAATTCATTACGTGTTGATTTCAATCAACGGGGGAGTACTTCAGGAAAGTTAGTGGAGTACTTCGTGACCACAGAGTGTGATTGATTGATTGAAAAGTTTATTAACAGCTTGTATATTGGGTACAGTACAGTACAGCTCAAAACATACAATTGTTAAGGGGATGCAGACCAGAGAAAGACTTTCGTCTTGTTTACATCAGGGTCCCCCATTTCCAATTCATCATGTCATTTAAGACATATAAAACATATTTGACATACAGATGGCTTATTTACAATTTACATACAGGTGGTTTTTTACATACAGATTGCTTATTTACAATTTTCATTTTAGATTTCGTTCTAATACATCCTAACCGGACATTTAAGACATACCAAGTCTACAGATATACAGTTAGTAACAGAGTCTAAAATGCGAGTATATACATAGATGGGGGGGGGGAAGCTGTCCATTGAACGACAGGTTGAGATTTGTACCATTACCGGGGCCAGTTTTGCAATGCTCTCCCCCGAAGGTGCTCTTTAAGAGAGGTTTTGAAGGTAAGTATAGTTTTACTTTCCTTTACAGTTGTGGGAAGAGCGTTCCACCTTGATGTGGCATAATTGCGAAACGTGTATTCCCCCTTTTTTGTGCCAAATCTGGGTTTCACATGATTTGTGGAGCTCCCTCTGGTGTTATGATCATGGTATTCCTTGACCTTTGGGAAGAATTTTGACATGTACATGGGTACCATAAACGGGGCTACCCCGGCGCGTTTCCACTGCAGCGGGGTAGCCCCGTTTAAGCGTCCCTAAGCGTCCTCGCTCTGGCCTCGGGCTGCCTCGCTGGCCGGCCCAGGCCGTGGCGCATTTCCATTACAGTTTAGGACCTGGGCTAGCAACGCAGTATAGGCGGGGCGATCAGCTTTTTGGCGGGCTTTTACATTTCTCGTTGTTCCGTCGAGCTCCCGCTGGATTTTATCATCCCCAATGAGATGAAGGAACGTCGTCACCTCCTCGGTCGACCACGGTGTGCTTTTCTTAGAAGTAGACATTTTTGTAGCTCCTCCGTTTACAAAATGCTGTTTATAAAAATGCTGCAAGCTTGCTTCTAGATATATATGCGACGCTAGGGATGAACTCGCGCGCAATCTTGTGACGATACTCTCTGACCAATCAGCAGTCGAGAGTGTTGACGTCACTAGTTCAGCCCTGGCCCTGGTCTGAGGGAACCACGATTTGATGAGGCCGGAAAAAGAGGGAAAAAGTACCCGCTGGCCGGTACTAGGCTATATGGAAACACCACCAAAAACCGGCCTGGCCGCTTGAGGACGGTTAAGGACGCTTAAACGGGGCTACCCGCTGCAGTGGAAACGCGCCAATAGAGGTGTAGTGGATCTTGTAGACCAGGCTCTGTGAACGTTGTGATCAGCTGTTTTAGCTCAGTTCTCCAGTGAAGGGGGGGAGTCTCCCTCCGCAGCCGGTTTGCGTAGTTTTGGCACAATTCCGTTGTACAGACCGACGTTAACAGCAGCCCTGTCTGTGCACACGGAGACCGACTCTGTCGTCCGGTGATCTAACCGCCTTCTGGAAAAACTTCACAAGTACGTCTGTACGCAAATGCGCTTTGTGACACAAGTGACAGTACGCATTTCAGATTACGCACATAACCTGCGTACCAGTTATGTGTTACCTGTACTACAGCAAAAGTATTCTCCGTCGGGACTTCCTGCAACAACACCACGCCGTTATCTTGATTCTGATTGGCCAGAAGACATTATCAAAGATGTTCTATTGAGAAGACGATCACTTCGTGACAAAAGTTTTCAAAACCGTTTCTGGTCTTCGGTATTTCCAGACAAGTGGCTACTGAAATCAATCTTACTTACTGCTGTCTGTGCAATTCTCGGCGCGAGTTGGCGGACTTTATTTAGCTTACTTTAACATCATTTTTCATGGTGGGGCTAAGCCATTTCTTGGTATGGGTGTAGCCTACCCCAGCCATAGTCGCTGCCACTGGTGGGATGTATGGGGCGGGCCATTCTGCACATGCGTTAAATGCGTTAAATATTTTAACGCAATTAATTAAAACAATTAATTACTGCCGTTAACGCGATAATTTTGACAGCATTAGTTTTAATATAATATCCCCCCACCACTAAGTCCTTTTTGAAGGGGAACATGCGTTTGCTCTTGTTGTAGTTCCCTACACTGCTAGTGCATGTTGTCCAATAACAGCATTGAGTGGAAAACAACACGTCTTGCAGTGTTTCAGTTCATGGGTATTGGAATGGAAAATGGGATGAATATTGGATTAAAGATTAAGGAAGATATTTTAGCCTTCTTTTTTTCTCGATCAATCTCTACCCAAGGTACCAAGACAAGCGTTCTTCATATCACCATCGCATTGCCAAAATAAAAAAGAATGATGCGTGTGGGCTTTCTTACATCCGAAGCCGATTAAGTGATTGCACGCATGAATAACAGGCAAGGATTCTTCTATAAAAGCCTGTAATGATTCAACCTCAGGGGAGAACCACCAGTGTGTTATTGTCTTCCTAGCACTAAATGATCCTACACAAATATGATGTCTATAACCTGGTGTAATCACTGTGAATAGAACATGCAATCATATTTGAATGGGTTGTGTGCGGATGGGGAGTCCGGGGTGTTTTGAAAGCACTTAGAAACTGAACAGAGGTTTTATAAAGATGAGTTTTCTAGCTACATAAAGTACAGCTTTATTTTGAAATGCCTGTATTATGTGCCATACTTTTTATCGATTTTAAAACATACATTTAAAACATACTTTCAGTGATTTTAAAGCCAAACGCCTTCAAATAAATAAATACTTTGTACTTCAGCACAGTTAAACTGGAACAGTAATGTGAAAGTACAAACATGAAGTGTGTGATGTTATAAATCGATGTTCATTGTTTGTTCTCTTCTCCACCACGATCTGTCTCGACTTTGATTCCCGTTTCATTTCTGCTATTTTTCTTCACTGAACCTTCGTCCCGCTGCAGTCCTCCCTCACTCTCAGCCCTCCTCTTGCTCCCCCTCCCCAGCCCTCAGCACAGAGAGTCTCTCCTCCGGCTCGGACCACAGCTCCTCCCACCCCCCGCTGGGTGGGGGTTCCAGCAGCGACCAGGAGCACACCTTCACCAAGAGTGTCTCTGAGCCCTCCATCTGTTCCCCCTGCGACTCTGTGGCCTCTCCCTCCTCCTCCTCCTCCTCCACCGAGCGCCTGCCTCACCCTTTCCTCAGCCCCCACCCTTCTCCATCATTTGCCAGCTCCGCTCCCGCCACCCCCCAGAGCAGTCGCAGCTCTGGGACCCGAGGGGCCGCAGCCCCTCCTCCGAGACCCCCCACGACCCTCAGCCCATTGGCCTCAGGAGCTGCCAATAAGGTACCAGGTCCACCTCCAATAGAAGCAATAACACAACAATCTGCACATGATGTTTCAGCTGCATCTCTTTGCTCATTTCAGCGGATCTGTAAGGAGAACCCGTTCAACAGGAAAGCTTCTCCCTCTCCTTCTAAATCCAAATCCAAACCACCAAAAGGCCCCCGACCCGCCAGACCCCCGGCCCCGGGACACGGCTTCCCTCTGATCAAACGCAAGGTACAGAAGTAAAACATTTACTACAAGGACGTTTCATGACATGCTGTACTAGGACTTTTACATTATTCCTTACTAACTTAATAGGAATATTACAAATAATATAAAATAAAAACATACAAGATAAAACTACAACAATTAAACATTTAAATGAAAAAGACATTCCTATGTTGCCAGTGTTTTCTGAGCCTGAATGATACGGGGAGCATCTCTCTCTCTGGCTGATGTTCTTCTCTCACTCATCCAAGCCACAAATACAACTTTTACATTAGATGTTGTTGTGCCTCACATGAAGGATCACTAGAGAACAATTGACTGGCACTTTGCCTTCTGGGAACCTGAACCTACTATGTCATCGCTATGAGCTACTCTCCTGGAGCTGCACCATAGATAAGCTCTATGCATAGATGTGCAGAGAGCTCTTAATATTGATCATTTTACAACGGTTACAGAACACATGTACCTTGATAAGCATCATACTTTCCTGTCACTGTTGATATATATATCAGCATTCAGATCAGCACTGGGAAAATAGCCACGGTAACGTACTTCCTTGTAGTCATGAAAGGAGTATCGCACAAGTGAAACAAATACAAAAGAAAAAGGAAATCTTATCCTCTTTAATGACATTGAACTACATTATTCTATGTCTTTTAATTACGGTTTCTTTATGACGTACTTCTTATGAATTTGTTATGGGAAAACTACACTATGACATTTTTACAACTTCATCGGAATTTAATACAATATTTGGAATGGCTGAGTAAGTTTTTCGCACCATGCCTCCAGGTGCAGTCAGACCAGTACATCCCGGTGGAGGACATCCACGGGGAGATGGGTCAGCTGGAGAGGAAGCTGGACGAGCTGGAGCAGAGGGGGGTGGAGCTGGAGAAGAAGCTGAGGGACAACCCCAACGGTAACACATCACACTACGTTTAATATATGTTTATTTTACTTTTGTACAAGTAATACAAATACACGTAATACTTCCACTATTTGTATTATGAAGTCGGTCTAGTTGCTATAAATATACACAGTGAAAGTACCAAAAAGCTCTATTCACGGAAAAATGCAAGCTTTGCAAGAGCAGACCGGACAGTTCTGTTGAGAAATAATGTGTTTTGGAAAATTAGAGCAGGTTCTAGAAGAAACCCAAAAAGACAAGTAAGAAAACAAGCATACCTCATCTCAAATGAAATACTTTTTTACCTAAAAAGCTCACAAAAGCATCATTAAGGATTATAAAACGTGGGGTTGGGATGGCAATAATGCTAGATATCACCTGTAAAGAACAATGCATAATAACAGAAACATGACCAATACATCTCTGTGTTCCTCTGTTGTGTTTTCAGATGAGGATGAGGAGCACCTGTTGGTGGACTGGTTCACTCTCATCCATGAGAAACATCTTTTAGTACGAAGAGAGGCTGAGCTGGTCTACATGTAAGTATGAGACGCAGCAGACGCTGCAGGGGTAGACATTAAGGGTCAAATTCCACTGGCCCAAGAGCATTCGTCCAAAACATCCACTAATAATGAAGAAAATTAACACATTTGTTGCAATAGTAATGTATGCACAAACTACATTACTACTTGTACTACAACATTTTAATCATCAGTTTTTCCTCAATTGTTCATATTTGGTTTATTAAAATAATTATATTGTGGTCATTGTTAAATGTCTGCTATTATCATTATTATGAATATTATTATTATTTGTATAATGTTCTTTCTGCCTTCCTGTCATTAGGAGTTAGAAATGTAATGGCTATGTAATAGAACCTTCATTATCCTAAACTGCTGGGACATTTCCCTATAGCCAATATACCTTTTATATTTTCTACTCTTCACTTACTTGTCAGCATAGGTCGGCATTGAAGTACAGAGCCGACAAAAGACCTTGTTTATATTGGCATCATATTGAAGCCAACTCCATCGATCAAGCCAGTGTGGCTGAAACTTTCTCTCCCTCTTCTTCTCATGCTCCCTGTCACTCTCCTTTAACTCCTCCGGTGACTTTCTTTGATTTGAAGATTGTTTTTTGCCCGGCGCTTGGCCGGTTACCGCTGGTATTAAAAACCTTTTGGCGAATGGTTAGGTGGCGCTAAAGTCTGTAGTGAAGGAGCGCGTTCCCGCTCACGGGAGACTGCTCGCGGCCTCGCGCTGCGCTCTGCAGCAAACTGCTGCTTGCTTTTCACCGACAACCGCCTCATGAAACGCTATGTTGTAGAGTTAATAAACGAAACAATTTTGCAACAAAATTGCTTGTCAAAATACCAATACCACAGGACCATTTTTTGTAGCAATATTTTTAGTGGCCCGAGCGGGCAAGTGGAAAGTACGTTACGTTGGCCCGGGGTCTCTAAATAGTGCTTCCGGGCCAGCGGGCCATTTATAATGTCGTTATTCAGTGCAGCGAATCAGCCGAGTTCCTGCTAGTTACTCAGAGAGGATGAGGCATTTTCTCTGCTGAATCCTTTGCTTTTAAAGTGTAGGTCCATCATTATTTTTTGTGACTTTAAGAGGCCCTGTTATGCCTTAGGGCCCCTTGAATGTAAGGTAGTGTTAAAGTATAGCGGTGTGTAACATACTGTGTACGTGTTGCTCTCTGCAGAGCGAAGCAGCAGAACCTGGAGGAGAGGCAGGCTGACGTGGAGTATGAGCTCAGGTGTCTCCTCAACAAACCAGGTGTGTGTGTGACCCCACCATGTTAACAAGAGTCATCACAGTCTGACTCATGAATGTGTGTAATGCTTGGCTTAGAAAATTAGCAACCCAAATGTTTTATACATCTGCACACATTGTATTAAAGGGGACCTATCATGCAAAATGCACTTTCTGATGTCTTTCCTACATAAAGATGTGTCCCCGGTGTCTCGAGGAACTCACGCAGCGTCAGAAAATAAAACCCTCTCTTTTCCTCCGTACCCAAATCTTTAAAAACGGGGCTACAACGGAGCTGATCCAGATTTGCGTCCGATATGACGTAATATCTGAAATGTAGGCTGGCTTTACACCCACGGCCCTATCAGAAACCTTGCTATCAGAAACAATGCCCGACTGTTTTGGACGTAATATGGTCGGTGCATGTTTACATTAGCATCGCTAACACTCAGAGCTAACCTGTACTGGAGAGCATGTGTGTGAAGAAGCAGGAAATGAAAAGGAACTCACCTTGTGGTATAACCGGCAAGAGAGAAAGCCTTTGAGCTCCATACTGTTTCAGAGAGAATCCTTGATAATCCATGATATGGCGTTTCATCACGGCAGCATTTAGTTTGACAGTGGCTGCCCGTAGAATCTCCCGCATGAGCTCAGCCCCCTCCTTTTATTTTTTTAAATCAATTAGTTTTTTATTTTGTATACCCCAAATCAGCACTTTTGAAACAGGAAGTGAAATGGAGGGATATGAGGCATGGCTAGAATGGGTGATCTGTTTGGTATCTCTTTATATCTGAGACCTATGCTATTGCCTAAAAATAGCATGATAGGTGACCTTTAAAGTAGAATCACTAACTTCTTTTTTTATCTGTGACAAGTTTTGCACACACATTCAGTAAAACCTACTCTACTCACATTCATTATATCCGTTTATATATTTCTTCTATTAACATGAATTTAACTCCTTCTGTTTAACTTGCACACTGTATTCCTGCAAAGTGCACCATGTTCCCATTGCATATTAATACAATAAAGAAAAAACTGAAATCCTTCTGTATCATCCTTTGCCTCCTCAGAGAAAGACTGGACGGAGGAGGACAAGAGTCGGGATCAGGAGCTGATGTCGGAGCTGGTGACGATCATCGAACAGCGGAACCAGATCGTCAACAACATGGACCAGGACCGGCAGAGGTAACCTGCTGCTTCCTGTCAATCTGTGCGGCTCTGATCAGTCATACTTTGTTTCTAACACGTGTCATTCTGTCACAGGGATGAAGAGGAGGACAAACTGATGGAGGCCATGCTGAAGAAAAAAGGTATGATGAGGAGTGAATCTATTTGCTGTGGGTCACAGATGATCATGTTATCTATGTATTTACTTAGTTTGCCCATACATGTAGGCTTTGTTCAAAACACAAGCTCATTTTATATATAAAAAAAAGATTTCTTATAGTTTGCCTTTTTTAATTTGAAGGCAGTTTTTTGTATTTAACTTAAAGAAAATATTTCAAAGATAATATTAAAAAACCTAAATAATTAGCAATCTAATAAAAAAAGTATAATTATATAAAGCAAGAGAATAATAAAAAAAAAGACTAACTATAGGTTCTTTAGAAATGTGTAAATCTCTCGTACTTCTTTATTTTCTTATTTATTTTGTACTGATTTTACAAACATTAAGAATTGTAAAGCAATTTGCGGTCTCATTTTCCTCCTCGTCAGACTTCCATAAGGACCCGGAGGTCGAGCCGCAGCAGAAGAAGAAAGGGGGGAAGTTCAAACCCATCAAGGTGCTGAAGAGGTTGAGCCATAAAGGGGAACCAAGCAAGAGCCCCCGCAAGGAGAAGAAATCCCCGTAGACACAACGCTTCTCCTCCAAGGACATGAGACTTTTTTTAACAACTAAGGCAGATTTAAAAAAAGGACGTGAGCAAAGAAGATAAGAGGAGGTCGTCTGACTGTCCCCCAGAATCCCCCCCAGAATCCCCTCACCTCTCACTCCTCACTCCATGTCTCTCCAGTGACCTTTTTTCCGTTGCCTTTGTGTGATTTTAGAGAGACGGTATGACGGCTGCTTTATGAGCGGACATGTCTGTAAGCCTTTGAAGCAACTGAGGTGACCCGCAGGTTGTAAACGACTGCACTGATTGGTTGTTTGTTGCGTCACTCTCCTTGTCATTGCACAGCGTGTCTGACCCTTCAGGCCTTATCAAGGCTTCACAGCTCCACAGTTAATCCCTGAGTGTTGTATTGGTTTGAATCTGTTCCTGACACGTTTATTACCCTCTGCTCCTGAAAGCCAAAGATAAGAAGCTGGATATCTGAGGCTTTATGTCTGGTTTGAGCCCGTGGTACGAGTTTATTTTTATCTAGCAACGTCTACTCATGAAATGCTCGATCAACAATGCTAAGCTCTTCTAGCTGCTATGTTATGACTGTCTATGGGTCCCTTTTTTATTCCTCCTGTGATACTTTTGCGATGATGTCCCTTGTGTAAATGCATATCATCAAAGACGTGGATGTGAACGTAGATATACAGTATTAATAGGAAGTTGTGTGACTGGAAATCAGATTGATTTAGAACGGTTTGTAGATAACCTTTCTGACACTTAAAGGTTATCAGTATGAAAGGTCACACATGCAATAATGAACATTAGAAGAGGCAGATATACAGTATGTTACCAACTGTAGCAAAGCACCAGCTTATAACAGACTGACCATTGGGGAGAAACCTGAATATGCAATCATTAATTTATATTTTACGATGCCTTTCTGTGTGTTTCCATGTATTGATAGGAAAAAAAGTGTTAATATTGTTTGTCCGTGCCATTTATTTAATTTCAGTGTCATTTGTTTGATGTAACTGTCAGTATGTTTGTCCTCCATTTGAACTGCAGTCTGCGTTGTGCCTCTGCTCTGTGCCTGTCCTCCTGTCCTCCTGTCCTCCTGTCCTCCTGTCGGCTGTAACCAAGGGCTTCTGTAGCGCCACGTGTTCTCTAACAGCAGCAGGGTTATTACAAAACATACTGACACCGGAAGGCAGAGGAATAAAATAACTTACTGCAAGTCCTTCATGTTTCTTGTAACTTTAGTGCGTGATACAGATAATGTCTCAATGTCTCAATGGCAGTGAGTCTTCTCTTCTTCTGTCTCGTTTATCTCCATCTTTTCTGTGACCTGCCTCTCAAATGTCAGACTGCGAGTCTTCTCCAACACCTGCAGCTCTCGGATCCTCTGTTATGGAGTCGTGACAAAGCGGAAAAGACTATCAGTTCACGAGAGAATGAAGAATACTCTTTTTTTCTTCTGTGAACCTAAAAGTCTGAATACAGACTTAAACTAATACCACTATAAAGGATATCAAAATCCTTAATCATTTGAGCTCATATTACCTGGGATATCTCCGAGTTGATGATGCTGCTGTACTGCCTCTCCTGACCCAGTGAGCCCATCTCTGCCAGGAACTGTCTCCTCTCCTGTATCTCATCCACAACTACAGAACAGACATGTTCTTATTAGATGCATTCAAAAGGCGTCGGTAACACAAAGCAGGATTTACATTTAGGCTGGAAAATAGAAACATGTTTGAATCGGGCTGCTTTGTGTTCATTCAGACGTGGCGTGTTCCTCTACAGGATTTATTTATAAACTAAGGGAAATGTTCAATAGAATCACAGTACCAATATGTGCAAGTGGCTGATAGATCAATGTAGCTTAAACATTTAGTGAGACGGGTTATGTTGACGGCAAAATATCATGAAGAAAGTCACTTTTTTCCTCATATTTTAGACATGCTGTACTATGTCATTTCCCGACATACTGCGGCTTTTTCGACAAACTCCACTGTATTGTTTTCACTTATATTAATGACATACTGTACAATGTATTTTTTCTCATATTTTCGACATACTATGTTAGTTTTTTTGCATATTTCGGCCTATGTTGTTTTTTCAGAATACTTCGGTGTTCCATAATATACATTTTTTCCTGA
The DNA here is from genome assembly GCF_902827175.1 of Gymnodraco acuticeps. Classification (NCBI taxonomy): domain Eukaryota; kingdom Metazoa; phylum Chordata; class Actinopteri; order Perciformes; family Bathydraconidae; genus Gymnodraco; species Gymnodraco acuticeps. The sequence goes on from NW_022992081.1 coordinate 1,055,485, forward strand.
AAGTTTCGGCTAAATATACTTTGAAAAAGGACAAAGTACATATTTTATTTGAATCAGAAAAATATAAATAGCATAAAAACTTGAAATGATCAAGTGTTAAATGTTAATATCAGGAAAATGACACAGTATAGTACAACAACAATACCAGGAAAAAGGCATACAGTAGTGTATGTATATTACGTATAAAAAATATATGACAATTAAAAAAAAATCTGATATTATATTACTTGAACAAATCGTACTATATTTTTGTAAAACTAAACCAAGTGATATTATATGTTCTACGGCATACAGTCTGTAGCCTCACCTATCTGATAGCGGTCTCTCTGCTCAGCGACCTCTTGGTTCCGACAGGCAGAAACATGTTGGGAAGCTTTGGGCTCTTCTTCTCCTGTTGCCAAAATATTCTGAAGCCTCCTCTTCTCTTTCTCCAAGTCTCCTAGGGTGGACAACGAGAGTGAAGACTGAAAGATTCTCAGGATGCAGAAAACAACAGAAACAGGTCACCATCGTTTAGTGAGGAATAATATGAAATGTAAGCAAGTCAAAGTCATACAATCAGGATAAATAATAATGATGTCAGTTTCGACATACTTGAAGGACCAGGACAGAACTTCTCTCTGACGTAGCTGTTATCCGAGCGACAGGACTCAGCGCTGCGTCTCTGAGGCTTCCCTGGAACACGCTTCTGGACACATTTACTGGTTTTCAGCTGAACGGGTGAAGATGATGGTGTGGGGTCAGAGTTCAGAGGTAAAGCTGCTCCATCTGAGGGAAATGTAAAATAGATCAATGAGGGCCTTTTGTGGCAGGTCAATTGTAATGCTTAATGTTCCAAGAAATAATGATTAGGTTATGTTATGATCTGGATGTTTATGGTGGGTTCTGTAATAAGAATATCCATCATGATCATTTCATCATAAAACATTGTAAGAATATATCAAATGTACGAACTTCATGTGCTCTTATAATAAAATAGTATCACACAAACCCCCACCTCTCATTCAAAGGTAGAACACTTACTTTTGAGGCATTGGTTGATCTGTTTTCTCTGGAGGTTGTTGAGTCTTGATTCCTGCATCATTACTGAGCCCAGGGAGAAACAGATTCACATGGGCATTCGACCAAGTGGGCATAGTGTGAGAATGTTATCCAATATCATCACATCTAAAAATTGTACATAAATAAAGCAAATGTTATAAAATAAATCCTCTGGAAGAACCAGGCTGTGAAATGGATAACAAACATTCTGCACAATGCTGAATCTACTTGTAGTTCTGTCGATACCATGTATTTATTTTAAAGAACAAGCCTACATAATCATAAGTGCACTGTGCACAGGCTTAAATACACTCAGACACACACGTCACCTCCTGTGTGTGTGCTTCACTACACTAGAATATCAATATGTGCTCATCTCACGTCTCAGCAGATCCTGGGTCTGTTGGCTGTACTGGGTCGCTCTGGGCTTGTTCCACAGTCCTCCATCTCTGCTCTGTGAGGAGGCCTCCATCTGTAACCTCAAACACACATAAATAACTTATCAGCACCCCTGGGGCTTCATTCAGCATAGTCTCTGTTCTGTTGAAAGCTGCATGTCAGATTTTGTGAACATGAACAATTCACTAAACATGTTAGGAAGCAGCTAAGCTTTAAAAGGGATTTGGGCAGATTCTGGATCACAGCTGCAAGGTCAACATACAGATAAGGCGTGCTGGATGCATTATTTTTTCAAAAATAATTCCAAAATGTACAGAAATCATCGATAAAATGCTTAACTTTGTCTGAAATAGCACAATGCAGCTAGATTGTGTTGACATTAACAAGGGTTGGTGCACTAGTAGGATACTAACTTTGACAGTTATATGCTAAGAGAGGGTGATAAATAAGTTGACTCTGTAAGAGTAGCATAAAATACACGATAATACTTAACAATAATACAAAATAACTCACTTTAAATAAGTTTTCTCCTGTAGCAAGTCCTAATGTCGGTCGTCCTCCGGGTTACAGACGGCAGTGTATGTATGTTGCCATAGCAACTAACAACAGCTCAGCTTCAAGCTCTTCCGCTGGAGGTGGATAATGTTCGCATAAATAGACACATAATAAAACACACATTTTATAAATAACTTGATGAGTTTTTTCCTTTTCTTTTGGAACTACATTACATACTATTTAACAACAAACGGATCTGTGTGATTATTATTTGTCGTAGGCTTATGTAGATAGGCCTATGTAGTTTTAACAAATGGCCACTAGATGGAGACAGACATATGGTTGTGTTGATACTTCGATTGATAATGTGCAAAACTAATTATGAATTTGTTACAAACTAAATAGAATATAAATAAATGTTTCAAAGCCAGAATTCAGAATGGACATAACATACAGCTCTGGAAAAAAATTAAGAGACCACAGCAGCATTATCAGTTTCTCTGGTTTAACTATTTTTGGGCTATGTGTTTGAGTACAATTTAAGTTTTTTAAAATGATATTCTATTAACTACAGACAACCTTTCTCTGTGTTGGAATTCAACAGACAATGGAATGGCTGTCATACATGTAGACATTGAGATTTAAGAAACTCTGGCCTCTTAATTCATTTATATTAACTTTAAACGCTTTATATGCATAGCATCTATATTATTCCCAAATAAGCCCATAAGCATTTTAGGGCATATTTGTGTTTGATATTTATATTATTCCTAAATTATTTAGGGTACGACCAGCCGTGGATTAAGTATTTTGCTTAAATATAAGTACAAATACCTACCACACTGTCAAAAATAATACTCTGTTACAAGTAGAGTCCTGCATTGAAACCCCAAAGTAAAATACACATAATCACTAAAAATGTACTTTGAGTATTTAAAGAAAAACGAACTATTGTACTAATATATTATTAGATTGATTTTACTCGCGGATTAATGTAAAAGCTGTATTTAACTATTGGTTTAGGTGGAGCTCATTTTTTTTTGAGAACACAATGCAACCTAATTATTATTTACAGTGGTGTCAAGTAAATAAGTACATTTACTTGAATTGATGTTACTTTGTACTTCTATTCCACCACAAAACCGAGATAAATAGTATACTTTTACTCCACTACATTTGTGTATAACCTTAAGTTAAAGATATAGATTAATGATAAACAATATGATCAACACTTAAATAAGACTTTAGTTATACCTGTATTCAATTCACATGCTACTACAAATAAAATATTTAAAACTTGTTCCACCTTTACAGGCCTGATAAAAACAGAATATACACAATATATGATTGTGAAATAGGCCAATGTATCCGCAAATATATCTGCATAATGAATACTTTTACTTTTGGTATTTTAAGTATATTTAGATACAAATACTTTTAAACATTGGGTAACATTGTCAATACAGGACTTGTACTTGTAACAGAGTATTCCTACACTCTGGTATTTCTACATTTACTGAAGTACAAGATCTGAGTGATTCTTCCACTTCTGATGATTTAAACCATGAAACTATACAATTACTATCAAAAGACTTGTTCTCATAATCAGTTGGATTACTAGAGCAAGTTTTTAGATCAAACAACTACACAATATCTCTTCTTCTTTTATTGACTTTCTGTTTTCAACTTGTAGTTGGGAGTATGATAGTATCACAGGTGTTTGTAAGGACAACAAACTAACAAACAAACAATGTGTTCAGGCCATAGAGGGGCTGTGTGTAGAGCGTGTGCAGTCGTCACTGTGAGGAGGGAAGAGAGGCTCTTTATCAGCGCTGGCTCCTCATCAGGGATCAGCAGCCGTCAGGAGTTCATTATCTGTGAGGAGACAGCCGCCTGCTCGGCCTCGTGTCTGCAGATAAACAGCAGCCAGAACATAATCACCTTTCACACACAGGTCTTCTCAGAAGTCACAAATGCATGTACTCACTGGGAGACAGGGAGCGACCCCCCCTTTCCTGTCTCATTTTATTTGAGTTTTTTAAAGCTATTTCACTCCTGCTATGAATTAATGTTTTTAAATCCTGTTTATCGCCTTTTGTATATTTTATTGCCGTTTTATGTCTTTTGTAAAGTGTTAAAAATCTTAATGTTGTTGAAAATGTCAATACATATAAATGAGCCTTGATGATGTCTGAAACCTTATCTTGGGCATCTGTTAATAACATTCATCTTTAATCATTGGGTATTATAATAAACTGTTAATGCACCATTTGTCTATGGAGTCAGTCAGTCAGATCCCCTCTGGTTGTGTTGTTAAACATGACTGTAAATCTATTATTTACTCAAAAAACAGGAACATATTTAAATTGCCAACTGAAAAATAGATTGTGATCTGTATTGCATGTTTGTTCTCCTTGTCTATGGGCTCTACCAACATCTGTTTACTCATATTTATATCAGGTTTTAAAACAGGAAGTAGCTTTGTAATGAAAGACCATGGACAATTATGTTATATAACTACGTTTCAATGTTTGAGGAGCTTGGGACTTTTCATTGCCAATTCTATACTGTAGCTATACTGTGCATATGACAATAAAGCCTTTGAATCTTGATTTTGACTTATTATAAAAGCCTGACACACTACATGTTACATTACATCACATTATGATCGCATTTAGCTGACGCTTTTATCCAAAGCGACTTACAATAAGTACATTCGACCAGGAAGACACAACCTTGAAGAAAACAGAATCATATAAGTACATCAGGTTTCATAGAGCCAAACATTTCAAGTGCTACTCAACTGGCTTTAGATAAGCCAGTCCTTTATTAGTATAAGTGCTCTGTTAGCAGTTCTTTGTTAGTAATTCATGTGAACACACACTTCCTGGTATGCACCAACACACTGTGCACTCAGTACCAAAGCATGCTTTATAAGATAGCAGCCAGACATCTGATAGCCGTGTTCACATGAAAAATAACATGGAGAGTATTACTCTGCAGTATTAATGGATCATTTATCAGCAGTCTATAATACTGCTACCTCTTCTATTTTCTATCACTTGTTAGTAATAATTGCATTATCCTGATATATTTAGCTATTTTCGATCTTTAGAAATATAGGCCACTTGCTAATTTCTTTTTTAATAGAACACAATTAAAAGACAATTTGTTTATTGTATTTGAAATACAAAAGAGTTGTACACCTTGTCCTTGGGTTGTTTCATTTGGTGTTGGTTCAAGTGAGTGAGTGGAACGTGTCGGGATCTACGTCATATATTCATTTGCATTAGAGTTTGAGGGAACTGTGTTATACCTGCATTCTGGTCCAAATCAATCAATTTGTGTTATTTATACTTTCTCATATTGTATTTTTAATATTGTCATTGGATGTATTTTCAGGCATCCAATGACAAACCCACTCATCATTGAGATGTTGTGTTTATTGCTAGACGTAGGTATAGAGTCACTGTCAAAGAAAGACACAGCAATACTTTTTTGTAATTAAAAAAAAGTCACAAAAGTATTTTCCATCCTTATATTAATATTCCATTTTCCTTTTTGACATTGCAGCCATAAGCAGTTGTGTTTATATTACTTTTGCATTTGATTTGATTTGCAAATCAAAAGTTGAAGCTTATTTCTCTTTAATTAAGTAGTTGCTCATTGAAAGATACCGGGGAAATTAACCGATTCAGTACTTAAGTTTGTCTGGATAATAAAAGATGCATTTCTGGTGCCAGCTCAGCGCTCATGAGTTCCTTGCTCTGAATCCCACAGAACGGGAAGACATTGAATGTGGTGAGAAAAGAAACATACAATCTTAAAGGAATACAAAAAGGAATCGAGCAGAGTAAGTCACACTTACGCTCCACCTCCTAACGGTCAAAACCTACATGAAAAAGAGAGATTTGAAGTGAGACATGCAGCTGACAGAGATAGACAAGAGAGAGGAGGGAGAGATAGTGGGGGGTAATGGAGAAAAGGAGGCAGCTTTAACATCCTCATTCTGGGCCTTTTAGCGGACTGTCACTGGGCCGGGCGGCCTGCTAAACTGGGCTTTGACTTTCTGTTAGCTGAGGATGGTCATGTGAAGAACAAAAAGCAACAAAAGAAAGTTCTCTGTGTTCCTACCTCTGACAATCGTCTGTATATCAAAGTGCTCGATGGCTGTCACGCAGGCTGCGCTCCCTTCCTTCAGCTCCTTCTCCAGCCTCGCTCAGTCCAGCGACAATATGAAAGTAAGTATCGTCCGACTTCATCGTTTCAATCCTACACAGTGACAGAGAGAAAACAATTGATTTGGATATCCTCATGGTTTATGTCATAATGTGTTTCACAGATAAAGGATTCATTATTTCACTTGATATTAACTGAACGTTATCGTGTTTAACTGGAGACTAAGGCTCGTTCAGTGCACTTGTTGGAAGTTGTTTAAGACAAAGGCATCTGCTAATGTAATATGAAAAAAATGATCAAGTACAAGTTTATTTTTGCGGTACTTGTACTTCTTACTATTTCACTATCAATTATGGAGACAAATATTGCACTTGTAACAATTCAATCCAGTGATATATTATATTTAACTTTTTCCAAACAGCATTATAAGTACTTTTAGTTTTGGTGCTTTAGGTATATTTTGGTGCTAATCTACTTAAGTAGCACTTTGAATTTGACTGTGGTATTATTATACTTAAGCTAAAGATCTAAATGCTTCTTCCACCGCAGCTCATTATCTGAAAAAAGTGTGAAAAGGGAAATGTTATGTCCCGTTTCAATACATTTATTAGATTATAATTCATTGTCATTCACAGTCTATCGGACATTATGAGTTACGGGTGACAGTGCTGTCCATCGTGGCCGCAAACATTTCCCTCCCTAAAGTGGTTACACTGAAAGTAAGGGTGAACTTCATCCAGACGACTCATTGAATTTGTGAAGTTACAGTCTTTAAGTCCAATTTTCCCACTCTATATTTCCGATGACAGTGTTTCCCTACTGAGCCACTGTGGAGGGATTCTAACACAAAAGTAGAATTTTGCACTGAAAATGAAAATGTAGAAGATGCTTGGTGAATGAGGGATTAACACACACTCAAGTTAACTACAACTGATCTTTCAACAACCAGTATGAGCAAAAGAAGCAAATACAGCACCCAGTAACTCTTTCAATGTACACATAGACATATGGCTGTGTCTATTAACTGTCATAACATAATATTTATTACAATTATATTTCAGTTACATTGAGTTCATTTACTTATTTTTTTAACTCCATTCTGGTTATAACTTGTAATATTCATTCCTTTGTTATTATTATAATTCTAACCCTTTATATACCTTTTTTCTTTACTTATTGATTTTATATAAATAATTAATTATGAATGTAATTATTTTTTTTATTTACTAAATGCGAAAAACTGTATTTAACACATACAGATGGGTCAATTTGGTGGAAAATAATCACATTTTGTTGAAAGGAACAGTAGTTCAACCTTATAATAAAATGTATGATTTTCAGTTTTTTGTGGTTTCAAACAGACATTTTTATGTGTTCGGGTGTTTATATTTTGGCTAAAGAGTTTCTTTATTTTTATTTAATGAGCTGAAGGTGCTCTTCCAAGATACGGGCAAAAAAAAAGTATATTATGTCAAATGCAATTACACTGCAAAAATGTTTGAACAATTAAAAGTCAAACTTGTGCCTATGATGAAAATAGTGCCTATTAATGTAAAATCATGTGCAGGAATCTCCTTGTCACACTGGCTTCCCTGTTTCATCCTGACTTCTGCTCTCCAACATGGTCTAGGTGTGGGAGTCAGAGGGCGGCTCTCTCCCTCTGGACTCTCTCAGCAGCAAACTGTCACCCAGCGGCTCTGAACAGCTACAGGTCTCACAGCAAATAACTGAGGAGCTCCTGGATGATGACAGCAGAGTATCCTGGGACATTGAGTTCCTGCTGTCTGAATGGAGCAGTCCATCTACCAACCTCGACCCCTCTCTGGATAACAAGGATCAGGGACCCCCACAGTCAGACCCTCACACAGAGTACCATGAGAAACCAGCCCAGGGGCATGTGCAGGTGAACACAGGCTGCCTGATGGAGCTCCAGCCCGCTGCTGAGACCTTCCCCTCCGCCCAGCCGGAGGTCTATCACCATGGTTACAACGGCGACCAATCGGGTCGGTTTCATAGTCTACCTAACGTAGATCAGTTCGGCTTCCCTCAGGGAGGCAGTGTGGAGAGGCACAGCAGAGGAAATAAGGTCTCATCCTGGGACTTTAACCCTTACTACCCCCAGCAGCACCCCTCCATGGTGCCCCTCCCCGACAGAGGGTTCATCCCACATCAAGCCGTGACCCCTGACTCACTACACTACAGCTACATGCCACACTTTAACCACAACCTCTTCCGTGACTACACCCACGGCCAGGCCTCCAGTCACCTGGCTCTCCACCAGCAGACCCTGCTGATGGGCCCCCAGCTGCCCCCTTGTGGGGAGGAGATGAAGCGCGGTCGAAGGGTTACGGGGAAAAAGAAGCCTGCCGTCCACTGCTGCGACTACCCCAACTGCAGCAAGACCTACACCAAGAGCTCACACCTCAAGGCTCACGTGCGCACACACACAGGTAAGCCCCATTGAAAAATATATTAGTCTTTAAGGTCACCTATTATGCTATTTTTAGGCATACATTATAGGTCTCAGACGTATACAAATATATAAAAAACATGTCTATTAAGTGTTTTGCTGGAGAGAAAAAAAGATCACCCATTCTAGTCATGCCTCATATCTATTTCAGCCCTGTTAGAGAAGTGCTGAGTCTGTGACTGTAGCTTTAAAAAAAAATAAAAAAGAGCAGGGGGGAGCTATACCCAGATACTCAGCTAAATGCTGCCGTGATGAAACGCCATAACATGTTCTTCGTTTTTAGAGATTTGGGTACGGAGGAAAAGAGAGGGTTTTGTTTTTGAGTTCCCTTACACACCGGGGACACATATTTATGTATAAAAGACATACAAAAGTGCATTTTGCATGATAGGAGAACTTAAATATGTGACTCAGTGATTTATCTTCGGTTGTATTGTTTACTCTTCAGGGGAAAAGCCGTACCAGTGTTCCTGGGAAGGCTGCAACTGGAAATTTGCCCGCTCAGACGAGCTGACGCGTCACTACCGCAAGCACACGGGACAAAAACCCTACGAGTGCCTGCTGTGTCAGAGGGCCTTCTCCCGCTCCGACCACCTGGCTCTGCACATGAAGAGACACATCTGATGCTCACACACACACGCAGAAATGAACAGGAATCATTTTTGATATTGGTTATTCGTTCAAGTTTTTTTCTATGACCCAAATCAGTACACTGATCAGCAGACCTAAGAAATCAACCGAAAATGTTCGAAATATTACCTTGAAATCTGCACTTGATCATCTGGCTGGTTAATACAGGCCCACATGTAGATAAGCAACATGAGGATTGAAACACAACTATTGGTAGGCTTGTATTACAATTAATTTATCTTATACTTTTTTATTTGATTTTTGGCTAAAGAAATGCCATATTTTACCCTATTGAATCCGTGTTTTCCTTTCATTTAACACTCGAGGCTCAAAATGAGATTAAGTGAACTCACAGTGATAATTAAGGCATAAATAATACAAAATGTTGGAGTCGATTAAGACTTTCTCAGTAAGATGTTAGGACTCAAATGTAAAAAGAGATTAGGTTGTTCTCTCTTTGACCTAAATAAAAATAGCAATACAGATATAAAATCAGTATTCTTTGTAAGAGCCAGTTAGATGAACACTGTAGGCATGTATACAGAAAACATTAACACTAACAAAATACCGACCTACAAAAATAAATGTATATTTATTTGTGTGTACTACGGGTTATAAGACAATACACAGTTGTAGTATCTCATGGCACGCTGAACAGAGAATTGACTGCTTAATGCTTCGCTGTATTTCTGCTTTTATGATATCTTAGTCTGATTTCCATTTAGAGGTTTAGTTCATAGTAATCCTGCTTGTAATTCATACCAGACCATAAAACATATTTGAAACTATGTGATGACAGTAAATGGAGAGCTATGCATTTTTGTCACCTTCCTTTATGTTTGTCTGTTTGGGGATTATTAATTTAAGAAGAACATAATATATGCTTTTGTCTCTCGCATCAAGCAGCATTTAAAACTGTAAATAACCTGCATTTTTCGCTCAGTTGTTTATTTTCATCTCAAATTAAAAGCAACATATTTATTTACATAATCTTTTTTTATCAACAGAAAATATATTATTGTACAGTGTTTCCTATCCTCAAAAGAGTGCTTTAAGGTCTTTTCATTGTTGTTTGCATTTTCAAACTTCTAATAAAGACCACTAATGCTGTAAAGCTGTCTCTACATTTGACATCATTTTTTTCCTTTCCTGTAGTTGGTTATATCAATTTATTTCATGTAAATGGTCTGCAAAGGCTAAAATCTCAAAGTTGTTTCTCTCCCACACACCCCCCCTGCCTGAAACGCCTCCATTGGACTCTTTGGTTTACTACTGTAACATAATGACATCACTATGTTACCCTTGCTTCTATTGGCTATCGATCTAACACATTATAGATGATAGGCTAAGGTGGGGGACATTTCCAAGCAGTTGACCAATCACAACAGAGCCGGACAGCTAACCAATCAGAGCAGACTGGGCTCTGGTTTCAGACAGAGGGTGAAAAGAGGTGCTGCAGCTCAGGCAGTATGAGAAAAATAAAGAGCTTTTTGTACATTAAAGCATGGAGACATGTCACAGTAGAGACACTACATACAAATATGAATCTGAAAATGTGCGTAATAGGGTCCCTTTAGGCAGCTGACTTTAACACAAGTTATATCATAAGAGTTGTAAGTACGTTACTCTAAGATACATCTGCCCTGTATAAAGCAGAATAAAAAAGATTTTACAGAATACATAAGAGCTTAGGCATTTCATGTGTCATCCTCACAAGTAATGTCAGAACTTGACCTGTAGGTGGCAGTCTGTGGCAGTTGTTTCAAATCTGGGAGAGGGTTGTGCTAGGAAAGAAAATCTTCTTATGTAACTCAGCACTCACGGAATCCTCCTGATTATGTCAGATGATGGAGTTTGTGATCACATTACAGCAGTGACGTGCGGTGAGGTTCATGGCTGGTGAGGCACTGACTCTTTCAGTCAGATTTACAAATATCATATTTTGACCATAATCGACATATTCGGTTATTTTCAAAAGCTTTTTTAGTCTGATGCTTCGATTAATTTTAAACAGACCGTTCAACAAAAGGATACCCAAAATCTAAATATTGGATTGTTCTTTCTTAGTAAGATCCCATTTTCATTACCAATGTGGTCTTACCTTGACTTGAAGATGAAGTCCATGCTATCCTTCTGGACAACAATCTCTATTACTTTTTTGTAAAAGTCCTCCTTATCTTCCTCTAGTTTCAAAAGTCTAGTTTGTTGTTTGCGTCGCGTCTACCCCGTCTCTACGTAGAATAACAGTCGCAACAAGAACCTGTGGGCTCACTTGCGCCCCCTTCAGTGCGGCAGAGGTTATGGCTGCCTCCCCTGGTGCTTTTTTCATTGCCGTTGTATGATGAGACCAGCGAGCCTAAATATCATATACACGTGAAATAAGTTATTTAGAGACTATGGATGGCGAGGATAAATGTAATAAAGGGATCTATAAACATTACATTGGTGACATACAGTAGTGAGATGGTGCAGGCATGCGCTTAGGGCCCGCTTTCCAGACAGTTTATGTGGGGTGACGCATTCTGAGGTGAGGCAGATCTCATCTGTGCCTCACCTCACCACACAGTAACTGGCTTGAGCGCGCTCACAAAATAAGTGCCCGCGCTAAATTAGTGCCCGCGCTCCAGCCAGTTACTGTGGGCTTACGTGAGGCAGAGCTCGTCCCTGCCTCACTTCTCATCGCTACCCGTAGTTGTAGCGGAGGAGCTCTGCACATTTGCTGATTTTGACTATAAAAAGCGATTGGAATCATACAGAAATCACATTTACAAGTTACAACACAGATCAGTGGAGACATTTTATTATTATTACTATTTAGTTTTTCTTTAGTTGTTTTTCGTTACATTGGAGTATGACAGGTGAGGCTATGCCTCCCCTGCCTCCCCTGACTGCACGTCGCTGCATTACAGAGCTACTCTCTCGCTGTCTCTGTCACATACCCTTGCACAGATAGTAGACCCTGAGGGAAGACAAACAGAGTGTACTTATACACACAGACCAACAGAACTTAACTGGCTTGTGCTACAAGCACCAAAAGGGATTTTGTTTGAGTTTATTAACATCTGGCTTTATTCAAGTGAAAGATCACCCTCAACATCTCACATTACAATGTTCCCAGTGTTATATCTCTCACAGGCTCCGCCCTCTACTGGACTCTATGTGTACTCCCCTCGATCCTATCATGCAAGCATTCATCCACTGAGACTTTCTAGATGTAGCCGGCCCCTGCGCGGGCCTACCTGAATGTGCGCGCATCTCACCGCATAAAAGGAGGCCTTGCCTCCTTACTGTCATCCCTTTCTCTTCAGCAAGGCCGTGAGATACAACTGAGTGAAGAAAGACGGATGAAAATATAAGACAACGAAGAAAATGGACTCACCATTGCTCCGCCCCTGTCCTTCGTGTCCGGGCTCCGTAGAGGGCGACGACCCCCACTGTCGGTGCATCGAGTGCCTGGGGTCCGACCACGCGGCGGCCAACCTGGGCCTGCTTGCAGTCTGCAGCGCCTGCCAGCTAATTCCTCGCCCCGGCCACCATCAAACGGCTGGCGCAGTTTGAGGGTTGCTACGTCTCGCCGGTGGAGGACCCAGAGTTCGACATGGTGGAGATGGAGGACCTCGAGGAGGGAGTGCCCTTAGTGTTCGCCATTCCAGCGGACCGGGCGGGTCGGAGCGTCGGGGAGAGGGATGACGATGACGACACCTCGTCGTCTGGGATTTCTGGTGACCGCCAGGAAGGCCAACAGCACAGGTCTGCGTGACAGGACTTCCCGGCGGTGATGACTATGGCGGCGGAGCGTGCAGGCTTGCCGCTCCCCCCACCGTTGCTACCGAGGCCGGTGAGCCGCCTGCGTCAGGGCTTCTACGGCCTGTCCAGCACAGCCGGCCTTCGTTTCACCCCCCCTGCCAGAAATCTGGCGGTGTGTGGAGGCCACGTGGCGGCAGCCACTGAGAACGAAGGCTCCGGTGGCTACATGGGCTGGCATCCTCAGAGTGCAGGGCCACTCGGACACGGAGTGTCCCGGTGTGCCACCACTGGATGAAAGCCTAGCGGCCCATCTGCTTCCGCAGACAGCCGGGTGGGCAGAGGGGAGGAGGCCCCTGCCCCCGCTATCGAGTGACCGCAAAATGCTGTATCTGGATAAGATATTCAAGCTTGGGGCGCAGATGGCGGCAGCGGCCAGTAATCTTGGTGTGTTGGGAGTGTCGCTGATTACCCCTCGGCAGGACACCCCCGCCCCCCCGCCTGAGGGCAGGTGTGATTACTCGGACCACTGCATGGGCCAGATGAATAATCTGGTCCACGGTATGGCTACCGCAGCCGGTCGTGTGATGTCCCTGGCTACCGTGGCGTCGCGTAACGTGTGGCTGGGTCTGACCGCACTGGCCAAGAAAGACCGAGACGATCTCCTTGGGGCCCCCGTTGCCACGGAAGGGCTCTTCGGATCTATATCCTCGGTCACCCAGCGCTTCAGTCGCCTGGAGGGAGAGAGGGCGCAGCTCAGCCGCATGCTGCCGCTGGCACGTTCTCAGGTCTCTCCGCAAGGGAGAGAGCGCCCGGCGGTGGTAATGCGGAGAGAGAGGTGCCGGTATAGAGCCCCTAGAGCTCCTGATACGCCTTCTGCCTCCGCGGTCTGTCCCGAGGTACTGGCCCTCACGAGGACAGACGGACCGAACCGTCCGGCGTGAGTGTGGAGGACATATGCACGGCGGCATCTTGGTCAACGCCAGGCCCCTTCATAAAGTTTTATCTCTTGGACATGTCTGGCTCCTTTTCTTCGTCTGTGCTTGCTGGGGCAACGCAGTACTGGTGAGGAGGGAGGGGGGCTGTGGGTCAGTGAGCATCTGACCCCCTCCCCAGGCGTAATGGGCTTACGTTTTCCCCGGGGCACGTGACGCGCACATGGGCCCATCGGGGCGGGAGGACTCTTTTCCCCCTGCTTTAGGGCAGGAGGGGGGAGTCCTCCACATCATAGCACACCTCCGCGGGGTAAGCGCGTCAGAGTGTGCTCTGTCAGACGCAGCCTCTTTTCTCTCCACGGTTAAGACCGAGGGAGAGGTGAGTGAGGCGCAGCGGCTGCTAACCAGAAAGCCGGTCAGAAACAGTGAGAACAGTGTTGTTGTGGGACAACAGCACGTGTATACATCGGGGCTCCGCCCACTGTACCCATAGAGTCCAGTAGAGGGCGGAACCTGTGAGAGATATAACGAGGGGTTACGTATGGTAACCCTTGTTATATAAACACAGGCAGAGAGCCCTCTACTCTGGGGCCCTATCTGTCCTATGCTGCTTGCTGAAGAGAAGTAAAGGATGACAGTAAGGAGGCGAGGCCTCCTTTTATGCGGTGAGATGCGCGCGCATTCAGGTAGGCCCGCCCAGGGGCCGGCTACGTCTAGAAAGTCTCAGTGGTTGAATGCTTGCATGATAGGATCGAGGGGAGTACCCATAGAGTCCAGTAGAGGGCTCCGCCTGTGTTTATATAACAACGTAACCCCTCGTTTTGGTATAACACCATTAAAATACAATCAAACAGGTAAATAACACCTACAAAAGGAAGCTGTTTTATGGGGTTCAGAATTCCCTTTTGTGTACATCAGAGATTCCAGGTAAACAAGAACAAGGGGAATCTGTTTGTAATATATTGGCTTTAAAGGGGCCCTCCACTGATTTCACCTTACCATGTTACCCATCATGAAGAGAGCTGCTCAGCCTCTTAAATCAGTTCTAAAATCTACATTAAATTGCTGTTATCAGATGTTATCACTACAATTGTACTCCGACAGGGCGAACTGTATCTGCCCGTACGTTGCAAATTGGTCACAGTTTTAAACATGTGGTTTGGTTGTGTATGGAAACAAAAATACTTTGTAAGGTTAAGGGAAATACTGTGGTTTGGTTTCAAGAAAGTATGTTTGTAACGGGAATAAAGTTATATATACACTGAACAAAAATATAAACGCAACACTTTTGTTTTTGCTCCCATTTTTCACGAGATGAACTCAAAGATCTAAAACATTTTCTATATACACAAAATAACCATTTCTCTCAAATATTGTTCACAAATCTGAAAAAATCTGTGATAGTGAGCACTTCTCCTTTGCCGAGATAATCCATCCCACCTCACAGGTGTGGCATATCAAGATGCTGATTAGACAGCATGATTATTGCACAGGTGTGCCTTAGAATGGCCACAATAAAAGGCCACTCTGAAACGTGCATTTTTGCTTTATTGGGGGGTTCTGGGGGGGTCCAAAAACCAGGCAGTATCTGGTGTGAGGGGTAGGGGTAGGGGTAGGGTTAGGGGTAGGGTTAGGGTAATGTTGTGAATTGAGTGGCCTGTGTTTGTCGTCCATAACATACGCCTGCCCATACCATAACCCCACCACCACCATGGGCCACTCGATTCACAACATTACCCTAACCCTAACCCTAACCCTACCCCTCACACCAGATACTGCCTGGTTTTCGGACCCCCCCAATAAAGCAAAACTGCACGTTTCAGAGTGGCCTTTTATTGTGGCCAGCCTAAGGCACACCTGTGCAATAATCATGCTGTCTAATCAGCATCTTGATATGCCACACCTGTGAGGTGGGATGGATTATCTCGGCAAAGGAGAAGTGCTCACTATCACAGATTTTTTCAGATTTGTGAACAATATTTGAGAGAAATGGTTATTTTGTGTATATAGAAAATGTTTTAGATCTTTGAGTTCATCTCATGAAAAATGGGAGCAAAAACAAAAATGTTGCGTTTATATTTTTGTTCAGTGTAGATAAGTAAGGGGTAAACTGAAGAGACATAGGAGGAGAGCAGGGTCCAGATTTATGGAGGAAATTAGATATAAGTCGCATCTCCCCCCTCTCATCATGGGCAACGTAAGATAATACGCTAATTATCCGCTAATTGTGGATGACATAACGTTGTTAGCTAGGAGTTGGACCGAATATCTGTACTGTAGTTGAATGTGCTTTACAAAGATGTGGCTGCACCAGGACATATCTGATGACGTTTCCATCGATGGCTTCCGGACTGTTTAGGCAATGCTTCTAATAAAGATTCCATTACCAACTTTTCCTCTGATGGCCTCCGGACCTTTTTGGACAACAGGTCCAGAGAGCTTCACCATGTCTTCTCCATGAGTCTTTAGAGGGTCACTGTGCTAATGAGGACTCCTGTCTTGTTTCTGTGCCTAAGAAATTACGACCCACATACTCTACAGCGGTCTCCTGTGTTTTTAACCCATCTTTCCACCAATAATTTGTGCCTTCATGGACTGCACTGACTGTGTTTTTTATATCAGTATATATACTACGGCATCAGACTTCCTCCTTATCATAATTACAACAGCCAGAGGTTGCCGCCTAACAATTTTTAACCTCTGTGCAGTGATTTCGCTTATCAATACATGATAATGGCCCAATAAGCCAATACAGGAGGTATAGAGTATAGTGCCATCAACCTTAACTCTATACTTCAGATTACAACTGATAATGGCCATTTAACGGGCCGATAACATTTGAATCTCTCGGAGGTAGATTTTCAAAGTTTGTTGTCTGCTGTATGATGTTAAAGGTCTTGTAAGTCCACCAAGTTTATGGAAATGTATCACTGAACTTCTGAAGTGCCCTTTAACTATCTCTTACAGATAAAGGGCAATAGATTTTAAATAGGTGTAGAGTTTAATAGGATCCATTGGTTTATCCCTACTTGGCCCAAAGTCAGACAGGTACAAACACACTGGTGCAGAGGTGTGGTGTTAATCTTTATTTGGAACAGCAATGAGCTCCAGTTTCCTCTTTGGAGCACTATCAAGGCTATGATTGGCTTCTTAAACCTGCTCATCCAAGATGGCATGATAGCCCAACAGCAGGGGATGTCAGCAGTGAGCTGACACTCAGCATGCACTTCTCCAACGCATTAGTGCCTTACTAACAGCCAAATACACACACATTAATTAATCCTGATAATTATAGTGTTACAAATATACTTCTTGGTCATTTATAGCTGGTTATCCACTGAGACTGTGCTCCCATAAAGATGTGGCAGAGTTACACATAAGCAGATAAATCTGCAACAGTTTAATAGGTTAGGGATGGTTTTGAGGCTCCATCTGTAACATGAGTTTATTGTCGCGCAGCGTTCTAAGGGTAATTGATTCTGAGATTTAGGGTTTGAATGAGGACACTGTTCTGCTCTGTAGTGCCCTGAAAAGAACAAACAAACTCTCGCACAAATCCCCCTTTGTACTTCCACTTTCTAATTCATCATTCCCTGTTTCCGTAATGTTATACTTCGAGCACGCAATTCGGCAAGCATTATTCATTAGGGGAAATATTCAAGCCTTTGATAAACAAGCGCTGAAGCATGAACAAAACATTAAGTATTACGTATTTTTGACTTTTCCTATTTCGTCTAAGCAGCTAAACAGATTAAATTTGGAAAATGGCAAAGGCAGTACAAACGTGCAGATTTCTTCTCTGTAAACCCCCACTGCAAGCGAAGAGTATTAATAAAGATGGATCATTAAACCCAGTTAATATGATAGTTTTCCATGAAAGAAAGCATCATATTCTCTACTTCCGTACCAACCGCTTATCAAGATGCTGAGGGAAGGTTTACTGGGGACAGATTTACTGTAATTAAATTCCCTCTATCTCTTCTTTTTCCTCTGTGGAGATATGGAGAGAATTCCATTTTTGTTTCGGACTTTTGACGACAATCTGTCCACATTATAGGGAAAACACATTAAACTCTTAAAAAAAGATGTTGTATTATTGCATATTAACCATTTGACATCAAGACTCGACCTTAAAACTGCAGCTTTTATGGATTTTAATAACAAAAACTAATCAAGTCATTTGAAACCATTGGACTCTCTTCAAGCATTGTATTGTTTTCTTTCCTGCACAGACACACTGTAAAACTCAGAGAAGGGTGACACTGTGTGAACCCAGCAGAACAGTGTTACTGAAAAGAAGCGGAGACATATTTCAGTCACATAGAAACCCACATTCAGATACCATTTGTGGAGCATTATAAGCCCCTGCGACCTCAGGACAGCACTGCCATCCATCAAACTGAGGAACTGGGTTAGATTTTCTAAATGCCAATAAATATTTATCTATTTATCTGCATAAAAAATGTCCGTTCTGGTAATTAATTGTAACTTTGTACGGCTGTGTGTAGTTCATTACAGTACTGCAGTGACGTGCGGTGAGGTTCATGGCTGGTGAGGCACTGACTCTTTCAGTCAGATTTACAAATATTATATTCTGACCTTAGTCGAAATATTCTGTTATTTTCAAAAGCTTTTTTGGTCTGATGTTTCGATTCATTTTAAATAGACCGTTCAACAAAAGGATACCCACAATCTAAATATTGGATTGTTCTTTCTTAGTAAGAACCAATTTTCATTACCAATGTGGTCTTACCTTGACTTGAAGATGAAGTCCATGCTATCCTTCTGCACAACAATCTCTATTACTTTTTTGTAAAAGTCCTCCTTATCTTCCTCTAGTTTCAAAAGTCTAGCTTGTTGTTTGCCTCTGCGTAGAATAACAGTAGCAACAAGAACCTGTGGGCTTCAGTGCGGCAGAGGTTATGGCTGCCTCCCCTGGTGCTTTTTTCATTGCCGTTGTACGGCGAGCCTAAATATCATATACGTGAAATACGTTATTTAGAGACTATGGATGGCGAGGATAAATGTAATAAAGGGATCTACAAACATTACATTGGTGACATACAGTGAGATGGTGCAGGCATGCGCTTAGGGCCCGCTTTCCAGACAGTTTCTGTGGGGTGACGCATTTTGAGGTGAGGCAGATCTCATCTCTGCCTCACCTCACCACACAGTAACTGGCTTGAGCGCGCTCACAAAATAAGTGCCCGCGCTAAATTAGTGCCCGCGCCCAGCAAGTTACTGTGGGCTTACGTGAAGCAGAGCTCGTCCCTGCCTCACTCCTCATCGCTCCCATGTAGTTGTAGCGGAGCTCGGCAAATTAGCTGATTTTGACTATAAAAAGCGATTGGAATCATACATAAATCACATTTACAAAACAGATCAGTGGAGACATTTTATTATTATTACTATTTCGTTTTTCTTTAGTTGTTTTTCCGTTACATTGGAGTATGGCAGTCTATGAGTATGACAGGTGAGGCTCTGCCTCCCCTGCCTCCCCTGACTGCACGTCGCTGCAGTACTGTGTGATTTGTAATTACGCAACCTCCCACAATGTGAATCTTGGCCTGATGTCCTAAAGCAGGATGAGGATTAAAGCGGCGAGCCGCTGACGAGCTGAGGCTGCCGAGCTGAGGCTGCCGAGCTGAGGCTGCCGAGAGGCTCCGTGATTCCAACTGGATCGAGGAATGGAGGGAGGGGAGGGAGGGGGGCTAGTCCCCTGAGTTGAACTCGAGAGTACACAAAGACAGAGTCAAACGAGGCCAGTGTCTGCTGTTTGCTCAGGGGACTTTCTGCCTTTGTTTTAAGCTGCACTACACATGAATGAACATCCACACACATTTATACTTATGTTCTGACAAGTTTTTGACATAATACATTCACTAGCTCTATAGCCTTAAAAGGAGATTTACTATTGCAATTGAAAGACAGACTTACAAGAGACAATTAAAGAATAGTCTAAATCAAAGCTAAAAAGGCTGAGATATCTTGACTTTTACCTTAAGTCAATCAAAAACACCATAACTGATACAGCTCAGAGGATAGTGTCTTTTTGTTAGAACCCTTTTAACCAAGTCTTGACCAGGAGACTTTCTGAAGACAAAGCAAATCTGAAATTGTTCATGCAAAGTTAGAAGAATGAAAACCCACCCACATCGTTCTGCTGTGAACATATGCTGCCATTTGATGTAATCTATATGAGAGTAATGAGGTTATAAAGTAGCATTACATAATATTCATGTAAAGCAATAAAGAATGAGCAATGATTTATTTTCTGCAAGAACACCATGTACCAGGAAAGGACCTCTGCAATAAAAGCTGCTACTAGTGTTTTATTGTTTTAAAAAGGACATTATAAGAAGAATTTAACTCTTACATTAAATTCACTGTTTCTCACCATACCCAGTCATTACAGTCATTACAGTCATTACAGTCATTACAGTCATTACAAACATGTAGAATTCATTTACTTTCTTATAAATATTTGCAAAGCTGATTTATCGAACATTTCTGCATTTCTTGGCATTGATTATTAAAATTATTTAAAGCATTATTTCACTGTGTTGGTTTGCATGTGCACTTGCTGCTCCACATCACTGTGCAGTTAAAAAGTCAAAAATATTTGGTATTGTTCTTCTTCTTCTGCTTTTTATTTAGCAATTTGTGTGGATGTCAAATCAGTGTTTATGGTACAGTATGTTATATGTAGTAAATTGTAGTAATAGATTCCTCAGTATGTGCTTTATTGACCTCAGAAAGCTGAGTTCAGGGTTGCAAAATCTGTTGTTCATCCTGCATCCAGTGTCATCATGAGGTGATAGTGACATAAATGAATGAGAGAAAGAATTACGGCTTTTTCAGCTCAGATTCCTCTGGGTATCCTGGGGACCTACATGCTCTTGATGCCACGCAGAAACAGAACTTCCTTGTTCCCCTGCTCAAATTGCAAACTGGCTTCCAATGGGGAAAATGCCATCCCAAATATGAGTACAAAGGATGTTGTGCTTTCTGCCCGAGTTGTTATACGTTGCATAATATTGCAGTTGCATTATCCATGATACATAATACAGAATGTCCATTGTCCAGTGAAGTAGCTTGCTAACTGTTACAGCATTGATCTTCTGAAAAGCACATAGGGTTAGGATTAGAGTCATGGAGGGTAGGGATGATATTAAGTCAATTCAGAGTCTCTGAGTATAAGCAAAATGTTCCAGGAACATTTGTGTCGGTTCACCACTTTGGCCAGGACTGAAAAAGCTCAAACATTCGATGGATTGTCATGAAATGTCATACTGACTTTCATGGTTTGAAATTCACTGGCTCCTCTCTGGATAACTTGTACTAACTTAACTGACTTGATATAGTGGTATACTTCGGTTCACGACCAAATGCCTGCAACAATGAAACTCCCATGAGCCTCAGTTTGTGCTCCGTCTAATATGAAAATGTTAGCTTTTTGATAAGCTAAGCAGAGCTAATGAACATGTTAAACATTATACCTTTAAAACTTCAGCATGTTAGCATTTTCATTGTGATCATGTTAGCATGCTGATGTTAGCATTAAGCTCAAAGCACAACTTCACAGAAGCACAGAGGCGCTAATCTTTGAGAAGAGATTCCTGGAAAAACATCTCCCATGTAGAATCAGAAAATGCATCAAAAGGTTGAGACTTTTGAAAATGGTGGACACAGATGAAATCATCTCAGCAAAGAAGTAATTTTGTGTTTGTTAAAGTAAACTAGATTAAGTCAAAAATAACTTGTTAAAACAGATTTTTTTTCCAGTGTCCCCATGATTCAGGCAGCTGATAGCATTTCTTGGAAAGGCAGGAACTGAAATCAATGTGTTTCATTTAATATAATTAGTTGGCAGGTCATTCAGCTGAACCTTGGGACAGTGGTACAGTTTTTGATTCACAGAATTTCCCCCCCAACACGCTCTCTGCCTCTGTGCACACAAAGCCGTGCATCAGCGTGTTCAAACGGATCTGTTACGGTCATACAAACAGGTCATTGTTTTTGCTAAAGAGACGATCTGCATAAATTAAAGAGTGGGAAGTTAACTGTTGTCTTGTTTTGTTTTGGTGAGCTTGACTAAGAGACAGGGAAATCAGCGTTTCCATGTGGAGGGAGGAAGTATCACTAGCTCGTTCATGGAACAATGTTCCTTTTTTCTGTGCAACCTCACCCCAACTGAACTTCCAACACCGCGCAGTCCTCAAATGCTCTCGCTCTCTCTGTGTATTGCATAACTGCTCTCTTTCCATTCACACTATCCACTGGCATTCAAATGACTCACTCTCTCTTAAAGGCACTTTACGTTCTTCGTCTACAAAACATGGTCATAACATTCATAGATTAACTCACAGGTGCAGCAACACGGAGATGACCTTCTGTTGTTCTTACACCGTGAGGTCATCATTCTCTGAAAAAGAAGAGTGTTTGATATTACACATTAACCGTATGTTGGGGTTGAATATGTGTTTGTAGAGAAACAAAAAGTACATGTTCACATTTTTCCTTGTAGCCAGGTTACCTTTGACTCCTCGTTATTGGCGCTCACCTGCAAAGAGCAAATGAGGACAACTCCAGCCACCATGACTTCTGTCCAGACAGGCTTTTTATAAACTGCATTACCTAATCTACTTTACAGTATTAAAATCACAATTAAAAAATATTTTTTTAGCCCGGTATTTATTCTAAGTGGAAGACTGTCAATGATAATCTTAGACACCCAGTGAATAGTAAAAACAGAAACCTGGTTCTTTCTTCATGAGTTAATTGTTAAATTAAGCAAAAATATATTACTTAGAATAATACGTGTAAAATCCTTGCATTATTTCTTCTCTCACCATTTTTACGTTTTTAATTAATTTGCAATCTATTCATTTTGACCCCTGACTTTTTGTAATATGGATGTTTTATGTTCATTAATATAGCCTACTTAATTTGCTTTCATGTATGGGTAGGCCTATCTATGTTACATTTGAAATAACTGAAATGTTAACTGACTCTAAATAAAGCAAAAATAATAATTTAAATGTCCTAATTACAAAATACTTATAAAACAAGTTCTACATTGTGTTTCATGCATATTATCAAATGTTAGCATGCTAACAAGCAAATGGTTAACATTAAATCTAACATTATCATGTCAGATTACATTAGCATTTAATGTTAGCTCTAACCTTTATGAGGTTAGCAGAGCTTCACATGACTGTCAACTCTTTATGATGTTTGTATTCCCTGTTTGTATTTCAGGTACCCCTTTAGCCACAAATGCATTACAGTCAAGAACGACCTACTTGTGACATTAATTAATATAAACAGAGAGAGCAACAGCTAGATAAACCTGCCATAAAACCATTAATCTGTTGTTTTCACTGAAAATAAAATGTGTTGTGTCTGAGGCGGTACTTTCTGACAGATACAAATGTACTGTGGCAGCAAAGGCGCCGGGAAAGTAAATTAACTGTCAGTTAACTCTCGGTAACTTCATTAAATGTAAGTTACGTTACAAGTATGCAAGGCTAACTGTTTGTTATATAAATATCCTCCTCTATTTAGTCCTTTGACTGTCAGTGGCATGGCTGCATTGACTTCATACATCACTATTCAAACAACCTGTCAGGACTGGTGGCTGTCCGGTTTGTTGTTGTTTGTTCTGCATGTCTCCGCTGGTTTCACTCAGCGGGCTTCCTGTAGGAGGGGAGGATGGGAGGGGGGGAGGAGGAGGTGGGGTCAGTCGGGGTGAGGATCCGACCCCATCTGAACCGATGAGTGGGGGAAGAAACGGCACAGAGCTTTTTAAGGAGGAGGAATATCCAGAGACCTGTGCTGCTCCACTCAATCTAACTGAGGAGATTCATCAAAGGGTTCATTCAGCAGCTGTTTGGTTTGTAAGTAAGATTTTCTTACTTATCCTGAGATGGATCTAGTTAATCGTTTTTAAGAAAGTTTCTGCATCATTTGTTTACCTTATCATCTCATCGGGTGAAATAGCGTAGGAATCCAAATGTATATGGGATTTATTACAAAAGTAAACAATAAACAATGTAGCGCTGATCAGTGATCTATTGAGGTTTTAATTGAAAAAGATCGACCGTGATAATACTAACTGTAATATATTGTTAAGGTAATTGGGTAGAAAATTATTTTGAATAATAAATGAAAAAATACTCAATCCTACACCATACTCTAAGGGAAATTAACTAGTTAAATGAATAATCACAGACAAGTCTGTCACATTTGTCCATCACGTGTTTTTTCAATACGAACTGTTTGTATCTAACATTTGATCTATAAAATATACTTATTACATTTCACTGATTTATTGTGGATTGAGTGACATACAACAATAATTAAAAAAACAAGACAGTTATTATGAAATTGTATTTAGGTAGTTGTATCCCACTGTAATGCTTGTTATTATTTATTGGATATAAGTTATATTTATAGTTATTTTTTATTATATTCAAGTCTTATCCAAAACATGTAACAGTATGATGTCGATATGTTTTGCAACCTTGTAAACAAACGGTCACCCCCTCTATATGTTTGTGTATTTGTACACCACCAGATGGTGCCATTACAGCACATTTTACCACCTCAGTAAGGTCCTCACATACCTCCCCGCTCCTTCAGGTGTGAAATCAGTGTTGGAGCATGACGGGTCAGACTGTGGGAAGTGTTGCTCAGGAGCTGTCAGCGCCCTCGCCGCTGGCTGTAAAGGGGCCAGAGTCAAGGCCTCGAGGAAGGGCTGCATCCTTCACAGATGAGGCTGTTTCCATCCTCACCTCCAGGGGAGGCCAGCTGGCCCAAACCCTCCTGGGTCACACATTTCCCTTCAATCACAAAGAGAGCCTTGCCAAGACAGAAGCTAGAGAAGGCAGTAGCTGCGATGAAGACATCGCCAACGTTGCACGCCGCAAACGAGAGTTCATCCCTAACGATAGGAAAGATGACGGCTATTGGGACAAGAGGAAAAAAAACAACGAGGCAGCCAAACGGTCCAGAGAGAAGCGGCAAACCAATGACATGGTGCTGGAGAGGCGAGTGCTGGGCCTACTGGAGGAGAATGCCCATCTGAGGGCCGAGGTGTTGGCTCTGAAGTTTCGCTTTGGCCTGGTCAAGGACCCGTCTGATGTCTCAATTCTACCATTGTCTGCACCACTCTGTGCTCACCCAACACCCGGTACCACAAACCGCTACCAGCCTCACACAGATGGATCCTCATACCCCAACCGCACCCACCACGTCCATTCTCAGCCTCCACATCAGGGTCCCATCTATGGACCAAGGGGGGCCGGGCTTTTGTCACGTCAAAGTGTATCCGAGGAGTCGGGTGTATCCACCTCATGTAGCTCAAACATGGCCAGCCCTGTGTTTTTTGATGAATCTCCAAATGAGTATCTTGGGCCTTCTCCGAGGGAGGTGGTGAAGGAGCAGCAAGGCTACGACTCCCACACCTGTCCCCTTGAGGTCAACGAGAATCAGTATGTAAACAGACAAGACCCACCCGAGGATTTGAGGAGCCTCCCGCACAAGCTCCGCTTCAAAGGGCCCTCTTGTTGCAGCGAAGGAGGGGAGATATCTCCATCTTCAGCTACCAGGCACAATGGACCCCGTGTAGCCACAGTGTGGCCAAACATCCAGGTGAGGAACCAGCAGCAGGCAGGACTGGAGGGTCGGATAGAGAGTCAGGCCCCTTGGCCCAGGGAGGAGGCCTATGGTGGTCTTGGGGAGCAGTATCAGGGTCCGTCCTCTCGTCATTATAACGCCTCCTCCCTTCAGAGCTCCAGGCACACCAAGCATTCAACAGAGGACGTCAGTCTCAGGTCTCAGATCAGCTGTTTGTCTCAGGAAGTGGCTCAGCTCAAGATGCTTTTCTCTCAGCAGCTGCTCTCCAAGATCGCTTAAAAGACTAAAGTTAGCAGACGGATTTCACACTACATCTTCACAAACCATCGATCTTACCCTTACTGACACCTGTTTCACTGGAAAAGCTTCTTTTAGGAAAGTGTTTGTTCTGTGATTGTCGGCAAATCACTATCAGAAAGAACACCAACATATTCGTTTTTAATAAACTAATTATGTCTAATGAATGCAAATCTAAAAGAGATTTCAGTGTGATTCATATATACGGAAGCCTGGAGGGGCAAAGGCATTTTGTAAGTCTGATCTAAATAAGTTTTTACAAGGTGACATTAAATTAATTTATGAAACATATCCTGGAAAAAATGTCCATCTGAAAATGTATTAGATCATAACAATTTAATGTCCCACTTTTCTCCCAGGGCTCCAGAATAACCACATGTCTCTTAATCATGATAATTCCTCAGATTTGAATAACGCTATTTATTTCTGGTTTCAAACGGGTCTATCAGAAACACCGGACATTAACTTGTATACAACATATAGTACACGGTTCAAATGTACAACACTTCACTTAACTCAGAGGTATAAAAGCCATTTCTGTCTACAATGGGACAATGTGCAGTTCATAGGTTTTTAACACAGATACTGTATATCAATATTAGGCTATATGCTGTCCTGAAGAAAAGACTGTAAAGCTTTTATGTTTCTGTGATCTTAATATTGCTTACTGTATCTGATTTCTATAAATGAAATGAACCTGGAAATAAAAGTTTATTTTAGGTAAATCTGTTGTGATCGATTTTTTTTCTTGTATATTTAACATTACAATCCATCTGCAATGAGTTTCGCTGTGATAGAGTTTACACTGTCTTTGAGATTGAAATATTTTTGAATAACTTCGATGCTGTTTTTGTTTGGCCATACATACAGTATTCAAGAGTTACATCTGTAAATATGCACTAAAGTTATGTTTTCAGCTATGTTTAGATTGCACAGGCAAGGAGAAGCTGGGGTAAAAGTAGAAAGCTGACCAAGCTAGGGCCGAGAGAGCGCTCTGAGTCACTGAGAGGAGAGGTGCACTGCGCAAGAGTATGTATATGTCACACATTTCCTTTTGTGCTGGAATGATTTATAACCCTCTTTAATGAATGCTTTAAAACTGGACAAACCACCTTTTCGTCAGCACCCCCTAACTGAATGAAGGTTACTGATATATGCCGAGGGGGTGAGTTGGGTGTCGGACAGTGCCAGGGAGAGGGGAGTGGTGTAGGGATGCAGAAAGAGATGTGAGACTCTGCATGAGTCATCACTCACGTCAGCAGTACGGAAGCTATTTTTAGCATCAAGGCAGCTGCAGTGGTGACTGATTGGACCTCATGTAGGGGAAGGATACAGGTTCAGAATCCATTAACACCTGGATGGAGCATACATCTGCAGATAGACATCAGGTGAGCTGCTGTGAAATATATTCTGTAAGCAATGACCAGAAAAGCCACAAAACATACGCACAATTATTCATTTTTGGCAAAAAATATGATTAACCTTGACCCAAATGCCATTATTAGTTTTCAGTCTTTTTTTTATCAACACCAGGTGGCGCCAGGTGTCTATCATCATTGATCATTCACTCACTCATTCAAAGTGTTATTACAGAGGTCATCTCCTCCATTGTGCTTGCTGCTGTTGCAACACACTCTGCACACACAGACAAAAGCTATGGATGTCATTTTAGATTGGAAGTGAAGCATTACCACTTTTAAATGACCTTTGTCTTTACTAAAACAAAATAAAAAAATGCCAAGAACAAGGAAGGAGCATGAAAATGGCATGACGGTTATTATATATTATAATACGTAATGCCACCATGAGAGGTTAAACAGGTAACACCGCTGCAGCAGAGACCCCGTATGACAACAACAACAGGAGATACACATGAGATCTTTTGTCTGCAATCAATCTTCATCCAACCCCCCCCCCCCATGCCACGAGCCTTATAGGCAGAAGCGAGAGCCTTCTGGTTGCTAGGCAGGCACCACCAAACCACAGTTGCCAAGGGAATGCCTGCATGCAGAGGCAGCTGAAGAGATGGAGCAGTGCGTTGGGGGTTGGTGGCGAAAACAGAGCACTGGTGGGGGAAGGACCTAGACAAGTTCAAGGCCACTGTTTCCCCCAACATGGTCTAATGGTGGTGGTGGGTGAGGTGAATGAGTGCATGTGTGTTTTGAGTCAAGGTAGGGGGAAGGGATGTGAGTGAGAAAGTGGATTGGAAGTGGATGTGTGTCTAATACCAAAAACAGGGCTGACGCAACTGCTCATGAAATGTAGGATGGTGAAGAGGACAATGGGCTATATGGGATAATAGAAAAGCATACAAGCAGATAAACCAAAAGATACTAAACTGCAAAAACAATGGTATAATTCAGGTTTTATTAGAGATTATCCATGTTTTATTAGGTGATTTATATTAATTGTAATGGCCATGGGTAGTGACAATGCTTTAGGTGTATCCCTTCAATTTAACAGATATGTTT
This sequence comes from Gymnodraco acuticeps, assembly GCF_902827175.1. Lineage (NCBI taxonomy): Eukaryota > Metazoa > Chordata > Actinopteri > Perciformes > Bathydraconidae > Gymnodraco > Gymnodraco acuticeps. The sequence continues at coordinate 1,083,786 of NW_022992081.1, forward strand.
AAAAGAATATGTAGTTAATCTTTTACAAAAAAAGTGCACACAAAGGACAAAAAATATAAATAATTGACATTAAAAACACACACAAAAGGGAGTGGGTTCAAGCTGCTTCGCATTGATGCGGTTTCAGTGTGGGATCTATAGTTGTAATGTGTGTTTTAATTAGGTTTTTCAAAAAAGAAAATGATATTCAAATGAGCTTAGATAGAATCCAGTATTTATTAATTATACTGTTGTTACTGAATGTATTATTACCAAAGAATACCAGATCATGGCCACATTTCTATTGTTTACAATAAAGACCATATTAATCAAACAAAGGGTTAAACTCTGTTCGACAGTGCAAAAACATTCAAATGTTGTGATCTGAACCGATACACGATCGATCTGAGGCAACAATATTTCCTCAGTGCATCCAATATTCAACATGCTTTATAATCTAGCAGTGTAATAAGTGGGTTGGTGGTATTATAACTGTTACCACACTCTGCATTTCTCTAAACAGTCCCCAATGACCTACATCCCGTCCTTTTGCACACGGTGATGCACTGCTGACACATAGTCTTATATGTATCCCAAATGAGTGAGAAAAATAAGAAGCCTATGACTCATTTTGCAAAATATCAAAACAACATTTTTTTAATAAACCAGAATGAATCCTACTGTCAATGACCTTGATGCTAAAATCTGTGAATGCTGAAATTAAGTGATTGAGGTAATTAATACAAGTTGAAAATCACCTAATAATAGAATATGTGTTATGTATGGTGACTGGCAGTATGTGAAGTGTTTACATTAGTTCCACCTTTACCAGCTGCAACATTTAAATTAAAGCAATCATGCATTACTAATGATAAACTTTAAGAATATTTTGATGCTGATCCTTTTTACTTAAGTTACATTTTGTACGCAGGACTCATGAGAGCATTGTTACACTGTAATATTAACAAAGTAAAAGATCAGACTTCTTCCACATCATAGTTAAATTCTGATGTTTTAAATGCACATGATTTAAATATGTCCAGTAGCTCCACAGTGGCAGCTTCAAACAAATTGATCACAAAATGATATGGCCTTATTGTCTGCTATTAATTCCTTTATTTCCTTTCAAATGTTTCAACTGTTCACATTGAGGTTAATTCCAAAAGTTTGCTTGCAAATAGTGAAAGAAGAAGTAGCCTATATTCAGAATACATTTTATTCAATTTGCTTGATTAACCATGATAAAAGGAACAAAGGCTATAATGAGCAACAGTGAGTGTACACTTGCACAGGTCAAGGACATGCTGTTGCATGCTATTATATCTCAGTAATATGATGTATGTCTGTGTAACATGCATTCAGGGCCGAGTTATACAAATAAATGGGATTGCATGATGGAGCAGAGGTGGAGATAGGGATGGAGGGGTGGGGAAAAGAGAGGGACTAATAACAGAGAGAGACTCTTGCGCGGAGAGACAGAGGACAACAACGTGACGAGGCAGCCTAAGAGCTGTTATGCAACCACTGACCTACTAACACATATTTCTAGCAAGGGAGCCGGAGAAACTGGAGCAAAGGGTCCGGCAGCGCGCAACACACAGGCAGCCAGAGCCAAGAGACAGAAACAGCATCCAGCACAGCCTCTCACCACACCGCCACTCAGCCGAGCTGCGACAGAAGACGGAGACGAAAACTTTTTGGCTTTTTTGGGAGGTTTCTTCCACACGCGATAGGAAAAGGAGGAAACGGGAGCGAGACAGCTTTGTGTCGGTGAAGCCGGAATCTTTCTCCCCCCTCTAGGACACGGAGAGGTATGTTATGACTGAGCGCAATGCTGCTTTTTGTCTTTGTCTGTTTCTATCTCCGTTTATGTATTTCATTTATGGTAATATCGGTGTTTCCGCGGTGTGTTGAGGTGAGGACATGATGCTCGTGGCCGGTCATTGTTCACATGGCGACTCTCGGCTCTGCCGTGACTTTGAGACGTTTGCGGTCGCTTTTGTAACGTTAAACACGGCACTACCGGCGCTAATGTGCTACTTTGTTGCCGGTTTTGTCGCATTGTTCATTGTTATTTACACGAAACATGTAACATATTTGGGAAACGTGGTTGGCCATATCCCACGTTGTGTGCTCAATGTCAAGGCGAGGTTATTTCCTCTACGGTGGTGTTTTCCAGGGAATGGGGGCAGAGCTGGCTGTGTGTTGTCTGGTTAATGCAGACACACAGGGTAGCATACTACACTGTATTAGCTCCTGCACGTGGCGTGCTGCGGATTGTAGGCTTTATGAATGTCGTCCATATGTAGGTCACTACATCCCTTTGATCGATTAGATCGCTAAATAGTATTTTTGGCTGTCGACTGATGCAATCACATGTCTGGTTTAAAGCATGGGTAAGCACAAAGGGTAGTGCTAATGCCACATTTGAGTAAATGTAGGTGAAACTCATGTCATAGTGGAGGTAGAACATATACAAAGAGATTACATGCACACAATGTTTTCAGGATGGACTTCAGGTGTAAATATAAATATGTTTTTAAACATTGTGGAGTATAACAGAGTACTACAGGGGGAACACATGCAACGTAATATATTAAAAAACGAAATTTGAATTTTTCTTCATATTTATGTGTCTTTGAAACTTCCCTTTCTCAACATGTGCTGAATTTTTTCAACATTTGTAGGTGTTCAAGTTCAAAGGAGAGAACAGTCACAAAACGTGTTTTTTTTATTCAAAGTGAGTCACTGGGTGATTTCCTTTTTTCTTGTCCTCATGAGTTGTGTTAAGTAAAGCACAGAGCAATGCTTTGAGGGAGTTGGAGGGTATGACATAACCAGCACACAGCGGGGAGAAGCAATAAACAGCAGCTCTCTCCTGGGACACACAGGGCCCTGTAATTGATTCCCCTTTACACCGCCCTGCTCCCTTTTCCCATCATTCATACCACAGTTAACACCAAATGCCTTTTCCTAAAGCACATGGATATTTAAAAAATGCTTTCATCGATGACGTCACACAGCTGTTGAGTGTCTGTGAGTTATTTTTAACTTTCTCAGTCTGTCTCCTCCAAGAGAAAACGTGGAACAAAGAAAAAAAGCAGAAGTGAACCAGATTGTATGTTTTCTTTTGTCTTTGCGTGACTGAAATTAGAATAACAAGTGAACATCCAGGATGTGATGTAATGCATGGAAGCCCCTGTCTGGCGAGGCCGGGCCAGAGTTCTGGTGAGCTCCTATAGTCCGCCGCTGCCAGCTGGTCTGGTTTCAGAGCCGTCTGCTTTGCTCCGTTCCCAGCCAGACCTCTGAATGTAGGTCAGACCTGAATCTGGGTGAGGAGGAAACAGGGCACACTGTGGACTCATTCATACAACCTTTAGTTACCACAGCGACCTAGTTTGTTAAACTTTAGTGTCTATTCATTAGTGTTAAATAAAAAGTAGCTTTTAAAATATGGGTCACATGTCACTAATTGACCAAGTCATCTTCAAAACACTAACAGACTTTATGAAGGAAGGCATACTTTTTTAATGCCGTATGGGGAATTCAGGTTGCTAAACTCAATTGTGTTATAGACAGATTGAAAATATCATAAGATCCTGTTTATCTGGAAACATGTGCATTCACCTGTACGATCTAGTGTTCTGTCACTAGTGGAGGTAGAAGTGTATTGCTAATAGGAAGTGTTAAATGGCCCTCAGCGATGGGTCTCACTGGCTGACCTGGAATGTCTGGATTCCTGTCTGCTAGTTGTGTTTCTTGACACAAAAAGCTCTGTGGCAAAATGGAGGCTCCTAGCTAGGGGCCCCCTCCACGTGTGTGGTGTTGGATCACTTAAAGGATGGAGGAGGGGAAGAGGATGCCAAGCGTTTTACTCACACTTGCCTCAGAGGAGGTCAGAGGTGAGGCATTCCTCCCCGAGTGGCAAGTGCCTGGGAACTACTTCAGACCTGTGTTTTCCACTGCCAGAAAGGCTGAAAACAGACAGCTTACAGTGGCCGCAGTTAATCATTGGTAATAAATGGGAAATTACCCTCTGCAGAAAAAGCCAATTAGACATTGTACCATATCCAGAATCCCTTCTTTGTGTAGCTCAAGTATTGGCCTTTGTTCAGAGCACATAGAGGAGGGTAAATAGGGGAGTTAGCAGAGCATTCACGGCCAGTTAACCTGTAGCTTCTGCTGCGATGTACTATGCACACGTTACACAAGCTTTGCTCTGCAACAAGAGAAATTCAGAGCACGTACGTTAGGAGCAGCCACGGCAGCCCCTCCCCATGCAGTTCTGAGAGAGAGGTTGTTATGTGTGAATTTGGCTGCAGAGAAGGGTGTGTGCTCTGACGTCAACATCATCTCCCTATCTCTCCCTACCGACGTTCATCTGCTATTGATTCATATTGCTCCGCGCTGCACAAGGCGTCTTCCAAGAGCCGGGATTAATGTTGCGTGAAGATCACCGGTGCTTCATAATCAGATGACGTATTGGAGTTTGTCCCTTTATCTGTACTAGTCTGTACAATTCCTCTGCTTTCCACAAACTGAAGTCACCCCATCGCTCTTCTGCTCCCCCCCTCACCTCGCTCTATTTTTAGAGTGCACTCTGTTACTCCCTTACTTTCCTCTCCTGGCCTCCCTCTCCACTGACCTATTTTAATGGCGCACCGTCAAAGACAGGAGGAGTGTTTACTGCTTAGCGTCGTTTCTAGGTCAGTGGGACAACGCAGACGTATGCGCGCTTTCTTCCCGCCGCCTTTGTTTCACGCCTCCTCCCTCCCTTGAAAGTCTTTATTAAAAATATTCAGGGTTAGTGAGAGAGGGAGGGGCTGACCCCACATTTGTCCACATCTGTTGGTGGTTGTGTCCAAATCCCTTCCCAAATGGTGTAGCTTTACTCCAGTTCTTTGAGAGAAGGAGACGGTGAAATCCTTGTTTTGGCACTGAAGGGTAAATTCAATTTGAAGAATAGCCTGCAGCATAGACTTTCAGTTACAACATAACAGACATGAGTAAACAAATGGTTAATTATTCAGGGCCGAAGTCGAGCTGTTCAAAGGTCTCAATGCGGATTTTATAAAAAATGAGAATATGTAACAGGGTCATTGACTGCGAGGAAAGAAAAGACATGATTTAAATAATCTTATGATATATTTCATAGTAAATAGCTATGTAGCATTGACTCATTGACTGGTGAGAAGTAGTGAAAGAAGGTCGATGTGAGTCAGTTTAGTTTAAAGGTGGGGTAGGTCATTTTGGAGAAACCAGCTTGAGTGCGCTAGAATTTGAAAATACACAGCCGGAAAAAATCTGCCACTTCCTTACAGAGCCCCTCCTCCAACACACACGAACGTGCACATGACCAATGAGGGCACGAGATAAGTTTGTGCACAGATGGAAGGCTGACAGGCAGGTAGGCCATCCAGTTATTTTAGCTGGGCCGGCTCAGATGATTGGTCGTGCTCTTTACAGTACTACGGCTTCCACAGATGACATTTTTTTATGGATTTGTTCTCAAAGCACTTAAGATATTCATTGCTATCGGGATGTTAAGAGCATTCCATGGAATATAACACAAAGTGTATCTCGAGCCAGTTTCTCAAACTTACCTACCCCACCTTTAACTCAAGTACCTTTGTTCAACTCTCTTTGGGATAAGGAGTTTGTTTAGCTCTCCTGCCATCACAGCACAGTTGAAATAATTGAAGACGTCGGCAGGGTTTCTTTGCTTAGATCAGCTTTCTCTGCTCACACCATGAAAGATATCAGACCAATATGGCAGCCCAAATGGGATTTAGTAGCTGCTTGGTGTCTCCTAAACAAAGCTTCCAAATTCCTCTGCAACTATACTTTCTGAAGTTTAAAGTTAGAGCTCTCAAAATGAAGAACCAAAGTCCTGACAGAAATATCGACTGGTCATGGAATCTGTTATAAGATACTTTAACTGATGTATATTATATTTAATTTGAACTGTAGTTTTTGAGATATACTGGATGAAAAAGGGTGCGGCAAAGGCTACAATAGTAAAATGCAAATACTTAATACTGCTCCTGTACCAATAGTCATACTTGTGCTTCTTGTATTATTTCAATATTGAGTTGACAATCTTTAAATGCAACAGAAGTGGTGAGACTAGTAAATCACTGAACATAACGTAGCTTCCATGAAACTAATTGTGCTGCAATGATTCCAGTTTCCAATTTGGGGGGGGGCTCCGAAAACTGTGATGATTACGTAATAAAACAATCGAGTGACGATAAAAGTTCATATTTGTGCTAACTCCAGTTAGCATGAAAATCGACACCGCAGGAGTCATTGTTACCCAGAGGCACAGTGACCTAGATAATTTCCCTGTGTGTGTCATAAAAAAAGATGTTTTCCTGTTTACCATGGTCTCCGGGTTCAGTGTAGTGATGTGTTATTAATTACCACCGCATATCAGCTGTGCAGTGCAGGAGAACCAGAAGCATGTGGCCGAAAACAAGTGCAGATCTAAGTATTACGTAACGCCGGACTGTCGTCAACATCCCTCTGTGCTGCGTTTAAGCGGCGTGGGTATCGCAAGACATGTTCGGTGAGCGAGGCTTCCTGCTGTTACATATTTTGACACTGCGTAAGGATGTTCAGCAGCAGCCTGGGGAGTTGTGTAATTTCGCACAGTGTGACGGCTACTACAACAAAGGCATTGCCGGAGATCTCCTGAGTTTGATGCATTTCTTTAAATCTGCTCCCTCGTGATTTATTTTATAAAATATAATTTAGAAGCAGAAATGTGAACATAAGTATTTTTAATGTACTGTACCATAATTGCAGTTAAATATCATAATGGTTTTGCTTCATCCTATCTCCGTCCGTTATGTGCTTCCCTCAGCTCTTTATCTGTCAGTCTCTGCAGAGCTGGCTCCAGGTCAGCCTTCTTTAGTCCTGTTACGTGATGACTTCTTACACAATAGCTCTGCAGCAGCAGCACATACAGTATGTTTAATCCCAGCTGCAGCAGCGTGTGTGTGATGACACACTGTGTATTGATCCTTTACATGCAAGGGACCCAAACTAAAGCTTTGTACTACAGTTCATGAGTCTAATTTCACTGAAATGTAAATATATGTTACTATGAATTTGAGTGGTTTTACATCCAATCTGACGCTCTCTCTCCCTCTCTCCCCTCCCTCTTTTCTCTCAGTAAGTGGTCAGCAAACAGAAGCACTGAAACGGATCCTCAGGGAGCCCCCAAAGTAGACGAACTGACCTACATCCTCCGTAAGACACTGAGAGCAGCAGCCTGACAGACATCACAGCTCTGCTAAAGATTGAGGAAGATAAAGTCAAAATCCACTCCAACAAGACTCCAGAGACTGAGGAGATCAAAGCTGAAAGACTCTTTGATCGAAAACAAACCTACTTCTTTTTTGTCTTTCCCCGTTCAGAACACTGGTCCAATGTCTGAGGTTTTTCTGAAGTTCCACCTCTTTTTAATCTTCCTGGCGAATATGGACACTTGAACATTGAACAATAACAGAAATCAATGAGGCTATCCCTTCAAGGAACAAAAATACCTCATCAAGACATTTCTGCAGATCCTGCATCTTAGTACTCAGCAACAAAGCAGTCGTCTCATCTTGTTTTGAATTTCCCTTTCCCCCTTTGCCCTTTGCTAGAGTTACACTCTGGCCAACAGCTAGGAAAAAATGGAAAGTCTGGGTCTACACCTCCCATCAACCAGCAACAAGAATGCAATGGATGTCGACAATTTTTCCTCCTATAGCGGCAGCATCCGATCCGCTTCTCCGGAAGAAGGACCGCGGAGCAGCCGCCAGTCTAAAGGTTCCAAGTCCAATGCGAGTAGCCGTCGCAAGCGAGAGTTCATTTCCGACGAGAAGAAAGATGCTTCCTATTGGGAAAAGCGAAGGAAGAACAATGAAGCAGCCAAGCGCTCAAGGGAAAAGCGGCGCCTCAACGACATGGTGCTGGAGAACCGCGTCATGGCGCTGAACGAGGAGAATGTTCGCATAAAGACGGAGCTCCTTCAGCTCAAGTTGCGCTTCGGCCTCATCAGCACAGCATCCTACATGGAGAAAAGTCAGCAGTTATCCAACAGCGCTGCTTGTGTCAACAGTAGTAGTGGGAGCGGCAACGGCACCCCCAACCCCTACCTCTCAAGCAGCGGCTACTCCAGCGCATCCCAGGTGATGCTGAACTCAGACTCGTCTGAAACCGAACAGTCGGGCCGCGGCGAGCGCCACAACGCGCTCCACCAGTACTCTCCACGGGGCTCCATCTCCGACATGTCTGACGACTCCTCCAGTGACAGCCCAGAACCAATGGGCTTCAACATAAAGACGGAGCCCGCAACTATGGAGATGGCCGGCCTGGAAAGCAAGGCGATGCCCGATGGTTTGCAGAATGGAGCTTACCATGGCAACCACACTGCCCTGGTTTCTCCACACCAGCAGAACGCCCCATTGGCTGAAAGTGCCATGGACTACCAGCACCACCAGCAGCAGCAGCAACAGCAGCAGTGCCACGTAAAGGCCTCCAGTCCAGCACCTCAGGCCACCTCCGCGCAGAGGAGCGTCATCCTGTACCGCTCCAGCAGCGGCTGTTACCCAATGGACACCCAGCGGGCCGAGGAGCAGCCGAGCAGACCCCAGCAGCACTCCTCCACCGCCAAGTTCTCAGACATCACAGAGGTCGCTGAGAAGCTGGAGAGGACAAAGACCATGGATTCACCTCAGTACGATTACACAGAAGGTCGTGCTGAGTCCACAGATGATATACAGCAGAGGTACAACCCTGACACGCAACAACAGCGCGAGAGCCACCATCACTACAGCTACCAGGGGCAGGAGGGCGGTCTGCAGCAAAGCCAACAGAACCCCTTCGCCCCTGATCTGACCCGCAACACGGAGGAGGGCGAGTCCTCCTTCCCACAGCACAACGGCTACCTCAACACACTGGACGAAGAGCCCCCGGTTCTCACGTACGAGGGAGGCCCACGAGCAGGCGGCTTCTACCAGGAGAACTCTTCCACTAAAGACACCTTCTCCAGTGACGGGGAACCTCGGAGCTCTGACAAGGAGGGCTCCACGGACGACGAGTCCCCCTGCTCGTCCTCCTCAGACATCAGCAGCTTCCATCAGAAGGAGGCTGGAGTTCCAAGCTCACACAGCGAGCTCCAAGCCGAGTACAAAGGCACCGCCCTGCCCCACAAGCTCCGCCTCAAGTACAGAGCCCTGACCAACGGGGCGGCGGGGATGCACATGGAGGGAACCGTCAACATGTCCACGTCCCCCTCTCCCACTTTGCCTCAGCACCCCTACTTAGCTCTGCCCAGCAACCCTCACAGCTCCCAGATGAACGGAGAGAGCAAGGAGGTGGACAATGACACTGAGTGTGCGGGACAGATCAACTCTCTGAATGAGAGGGAGGAGGCTAAAAAGGAGGGAGGGAAAAAGGGATCCAGTAGCAGAGGTGGGCCCAATAAGAGGCAAGAGTAAGGACACTTGGGACTTTTTTCTGTCACCAATACTCCAATAACTAACATTGCCACCCTACGACACGGAGAAGGAGAAGAGCCGGTTATCTGCCCGAGGTGCAGTTTGGATGTGATTTCACAAAGTTTCACTGTGTTCCTCTTCCCTTTAATCTGTCCTACCTGTCCATCCTATTTGGTAGATCACTTAATTAGGAAGGCAACTCTCCAGAGCTGGAGTCTGGGGTATTTCCCTTATGGAAAATTCAAACATCATTCATTTTTGTAAACTGCCCTGGTGGCTGGCCAGCGTTTATTGTGGCATTACGGGAACAATCCTCTGACCAAAGAATACGCATCCCTCCTTTAGCATCTCCCTTTTCGGCAAAGAGTTGCCTCCCTCTGAACACACACCTGTACTATTTGCGCCCCCACTGTCTGACCACATTCACAAACAAGTCCCCCTTCATTTCTGAAGCACTTAAATTGTATATTACTGTGACATACATTTGCATAAATGGAAAATATATTTTAAGAAGAAAAATGTGGCAGAAAACAACAAAAAATAAAGCAGTGGGATGACGAAGTCGTAGACTCAAAAGGTTTTTTTTCCCTTGATGAGACACCTTGTACAGTCGCTTTTTTTTAACATGAACCACAACTTGTATAGAAAAAGAAGAAAATAAAAAACGAAAGGTACAATTTTTTTTGTATTGATGGCCTCATTCAAGTGAGGTGTTGAAATAGTCAAGGCCATTTATCTAATGCATATCAGTCAAGGCTTTGTAGTCACACTTTGCTGTTTGCAAAACCTGACAAGCACAAGGCAAACGTCTGCCGGCTGCTCAACGAAAAATCAATACATCTTCATTTCCAGACAAATATGGTCTGTTTAATAAACAAAATGGCTCTCCCGTCGAAAAACCAGCAACGCTGCTCTCTCTTCATAAGGTGCCTCTTTATTGTGTTGTCCCTCGTCCCCACTTTGGCCGACGTCTTTACGAGCCCACTCCCCCCTGCACTGAGTCGTGTTAGCTACCGTAGATCATCCAGTCTGTACAAGTTTAACTGTTTCACTTCCTGGTGCCTGCCTCTGGCCACTATGTATAAATGTAAAGTTGTCTTTAATCTCTTGTATACTGCTGTTATTATTTTATTATTATTTTATTAATATTATTATTTTCTATTATATTCCGTTATTATTTTGGGCTTTATTATTACGTGTGTTTTTCTGTCATCCTGTTGGGTCATTTTGCTCTATGCTCTTTCTGGTTGTGCTGTGTATTTACCCATACTCCCCTTTGCCCCAGTTACCATTTGTACTCTGTGTTACCGTATAAACTTTGTTGTTTGCGAAAGAAATGGATAAAAAAAAAGAAATTGAATAAGGCTTGTCCAGAAGTGATTATGTATTGTCATACTTCATGTGGATATGCAAAAATGGTTACATAAACACTGATTTTTCATTGTGAAATAAAAAAATTAAAGGTTGTTAAAAAAAAAGGTTAAAGGTTGTTAAATTAATGTACGTCTCTCTGATTCTCTATAATGATTGGTGAAGGTAATACACACACACCAAACACACAAAACACACACACACACACACACACGAGGACCAACTGGCTGATTCACAGTTCACAGACAGAAACATCACAGTCTGCCAGCGCAGTGTGAGCCAACACACAGAAAACTTCACCGCTTCATCACCTCATGCCGCCTACTGGCACACACTCTGAGATGAAACACACTCAGACTGTGTGGTGCAGCAGTACAGGAGGGAAACTGTTCTCTAAACTTAACCTCCGTCTTAATATTCATGAAATATATTTATACTGACAGTCACAACATCCACATGACAGCCGCAGAGTACACTTCATAATTCATAAACAGCCTACAGTCTGCTCACAATGGTATATTCAGCGGATAAAATATTCACAACATTTCATGAAAACTCAAGGTCAACCAGTTAGCTTGATTAAAAAATGAATGAAAAGAATATACCAACTGTGCACATGTATCACATTACAGTAAATACTATCATAGTGAAAATTAATGCATGGGTATGGCTGGGCGATATGGAGAAAATCATCACAACAAAAATGTAATACTCAATACCTGCAATAATATTAAAGGTTTGACTATTTGTGCCTTCACTAATATTTACACAACATTTGATGAGTAATCATTGAATGAATAATAAATAAGTTGGTTTAGGCAAATAATTGAATAGTTTTGTAGGCTCAGAAAATGAAATCACTTTACTGTTATGAAGTCTTTTGAGTCAGGAAAATACAACACTAATGCCATATTACAATATTCAAAATCATGTATTTACATCATGATTTGTTAGAAAATAAAAGCATTATTATAATACAACAATATCTTTAATATTATTATGATTATTTAATTTATTTATGTTGTATTTCTTTTTTTACATTATTTTGATGCCCTAAAGTGGGGTTCTTGTTTTGTTTTTTCAAATCCAATTCCTGCCATATTAAAATAGCAATAATGATTTCATCTTGAAACAAACTAAAATGACTGACAAACTGTTGTCTAGCAACCAGAAAAACTGCTTGAATTGATCAACCCTAACTCTCCCAAGCCCGAAACAACATTCCCAAAATAAAATAAAACTCCATAATTAATAAAAGGAGAGTTTTTAATTTAGCTTTAAATTGTGAGGAATGGTTGTAATTAAGAATCGATCATTAGAAAATTTACTCTAACAATACACAGAGCACTATACAGAACTGGCTCCTTTGACAATGAGTTACTGAGTGAGAAACTCATGCCTGTAAAAGCACTCACTAAGCAGTGTTACGTCAACCAGTAACACTGCTATGTAGCTTAGCTTTGCACCTCTGATGTAAGTCCAGAAATTATCTGACGCTTTCACAGATGTGCTTGAGTTGGATAAAAGCAGAAAGAACAATCGCAGGACGACTCGGACGAGCACAAACAAGTTACATAACAGTCTTAGGAGAAAAGTGCGTCAGACTGCGCGAGTGGCAGCCCCCGCCTGACCCTGCCCTGAGAGGAGTTGGCATGGTGCTGAGCGTGGAGCTGGGGGGGTTACACAAGAGCAATTACAGGAATGAGAGTACACGTGGTGTTGCGATTTCAAGGAAACACCCATATTTCTTGAGAATCTCAGGCCGGCCAGATCTGGTCTGAAAATGCCAACAAAGACGAGAGGACACAATATAACTTGGATATGTTTTCATTCTCAGAGTTCATCACCTTTTGTGACGCACTCTCAATCCTTCCCCAGCAGATGAACCCGAAAACAATCTCATGTTTTCTACCACCAGCCAGCTATAAAAAGGTGACATTCTTGAGAAAACCGCAGTGCTTTGTGCACTCTCCTTTCCTCATGCTCCCTCCTCTTACTCAACCCTCCTCCCCCCCCCCCCCCCACCCATCTTTGAGCTGTAAAAGCTACTTTGTGTTGTGCGGAGGATTGTGCAAACGGGCCAGGAGAGTAAAAGTAGGTCAATGAGGAGAGGATGGAGGAGAGGAGGGGTGAGGAAGGAGAGAGGGGTTATTCAGAGTCAAGGACTGACACAGGGAGGGAGGGGAGGTTGTCACATGTCTCTACCGTGTAACCCCCCCCCCCCCCCCCCCCCCCCCACACACACACACACACACACACACACACACACACACACACACACACACACACACACACACACACACACACACACACACACACACCACACACACACACACACACACACACACACACACACACACACACACACACACACACACACACACACACACACACACACACACACACACACACACAAAATCACTTACATAGTGATGATTGCCTCGGAGCTAATAGGATTATCTCCATGACATTAGTGTTATCAACAATATAACTCTTTTCATGGTGACCTCATATGAGAAACTGAAGCCTATTGTTCATTGATTTACTGGAATGTACACTCCCTGGACATTTTATTAGTTACACCTGTTCAACTGCTGGATTACATTACATTCGTTTTTTCAGTGTAGCTTGCCAAGAGCCACAAGTGATGAATACTTTAATGCACACATCATTTTAATAAAATAACCAAAAGATATCTGGAGCTTTAAATGGCTATATGCATATGAATACTTTTACTTTCGGTATTTTTTAATGCTACTGTGATAATGATACTTTTTACTTTTACATGCAGAACTTTTACTTATGACTTTTAAACTGTACTAATGCTACATTTACCTAAATTATCTGAGTAGGCCTACTTCTTCTACCTCTGGATGAATGTCACTTACACAGCAGTGCCTCATGAAGTTACAGATGATAAAACCGTGGACATTTTAGACCTCATCTGGACTTTTGTCTTCCACATCCACCTGTGTGTGTGTGTGTGTGTGTGTGTGGTGTGTGTGTGTGTGTGTGTGTGTGTGTGTGTGTGTGTGTGTGTGTGTGTGTGTGTGTGTGTGTGTGTGTGTGTGTGTGTGTGTGGTTACAGAGGGGTCTGTTGGCCTTGCGCTGCCTGGGGTGCTCAACAGCCCCGGCTGGTTATGTAACCGGGATGCTGCAGTATGTAGGTCAGCAGCACAGGGAGAGGCAGGGATGGGGTGAGGAGTAGGGGGAGGAGGGGGAGGAAGCTCAGGGAGTGTGTTCGCCTGTGTGTTGGTACGTATGTGTGTGTGTGTGTGTTCACACGGCAGATGTACATGTTATAATGTGCCGAGCAGACGTCAAATACAATCACACCAGACTCAAAGCGACAGGCGGAGAGGGAGGAATCAACAGGGGCCCGACGGTGTAGAAAGTCATTGTGAAACTAATGCCCCATGCGTCTTTAAACATTAACTACATGTTTGCTTTTCACAATCCTCTCATAAAGTTTCAAATAACAAGGTTTTGCATCATCTAATGCAAATAAACGCTGGAAGTGGAAATATTTCATCACATCAAATAAAATGAAATAATAAAACATGCACTCACTGAGAGGCAAATAAAAGTCTGGATTTGATGATGAGACCTGTTGCACTGTTTGTTAGAAACACCAGACAAAGCAATCAGGATACAAATATGACCCTAATATTATACACAGGTCTTAGACACATGAGTCATGCTCATCAGGAGGTTCTCTAGTTAAAGAAGAAATAACTCTGTTATCAATTATTAAACACTTTGCAGCGTCAAGGTTGATAATCTAGAGTGAGGTTTATTAGAGCTATTAATAACCTTGAAGAAAGAAAATGTCTGGATAGAAGAGCTGCACTGGCTCAAAATAATTTTGGCACAAAAATACTCATACTCTTGTGAGATGACAGGATGAGTGGCTGAAAAAAAAGTCCCTTGGAGTTTTCTTGTGATTTTTGTATGAAAACACCTTTTCTGCTTCTTGAATTTCATTCTTAATTTCCTGTGATGTTTACATTTTGAATAAGTAGATCACCTTCTGTGTCTTTCCTCGCTGAATTTGTGAATTCATCCGCTGTTTCCTGTGATGATTGTTGCTTTAATTTGAGAAAGTGGATCACCTTCTGTCTCTTTCCTCGCTGGATTTGCAATTTCAAGGCTGCATTCACACATTGTGACGTTATACAATGAAAATACCATCAGGTTTTCACAGAACATGTTACATTTTAGGGTGTGATTTCGAAAGGGTTGATAACACAGATTATTAACATGGTTTTTTAGAGTGTCTCAGAGTTGGTACACGCTTGCCTGAAAGAGAGAAATGTGACCCCTCTGCTGAACATGCTGGGTTGGCAGCCGTTCAGGAGAGAGTTAAGTTGCCTGCCATGACCCATTCAATCCTCCCTGCCTCTGTCCTGTAGCCTACTGGAAGGAAAATAGGTCAGCGAAGTGTGAGTGTGTACTGCTTCAGATGTGTGTATATGATTTAGGGACAGATAAACTTAAACAACTTAACACATAACGGTTTATTTCACAACTTAAAAATAGGCCGCAAGAAAGCTGAGCATTTTGCTAATGAAAGTAGGCCAGTAGGAATGACTGTGTGCACGCGTGTGAGAGATGATTCAGCTCCATGTTATGTAATGCTGAACCACCCCTGGGTCCTGTTACCATATCATGTGACCTTGTGCTACAGGAAGTAGCCTGTGTGTGTGTGTGTGTGTGTGTGTGTGTGTGTGTGTGTGTGTGTGTGTGTGTGTGTGTGTGTGTGTGTGTGTGTGTGTTGTATGAGAGAGTGCCTCTGGGCATCTGACGTAACAATCCAACATCTGACTGTCAAATGTATTGTAGGGCTCGAAGTTTTTATTTTACACATATGAAAAGTTTTATTTGACTTTAAATGTAGCCTACTAAAACGGGGATTCACTTTATTTGCCAGAGCAGGATGAACTTGTCTTTGATGAGTTGTTCACAATTCTGTGATTTTCCATCTCAGTCACGTGGTAGAGAGTTACTTCCGCTAGGCAAAGGCAAACACACCTTCAGAACATGTCTAAATATTAACAGGAGCATCTATTTATGGAGTCAGATTTGGGTCAATATTCTAGCGCGTAAAACAAGCTACTCACGAGCGGAAAATGTGCTTTTACACGCGCATAAAATGACCCTCGCGCGCAGATTAAACCCCCGCGAGCGGCTCTGCGCGAGAGAGACAGCCCTCTTGCTCGCTCGCGGGAGTATCAGCCTCGCGGAGTCTGTCTACGCGCGCGTGAAAAGTTTCTGGCACTTTGGGGCGGAGCCACTGGACTTTGATTGACAGCTGCCAGGAAACCCGGAGTTGCCAGGTTTGATAAATGCCTGAACTACCAAGAGCCGAGGAGTGACGGCAGCAAAATCAGTTGGACGAGATTGAATGGTAAAGTTGTCCATAAAAAACTATTATATTCGTAAAGTGTACAGCTTATATATATATATATAAATTAATTTGATATGAAACAATATATTTTTGAGTGGGCTGTATCTGTCGAAACTTGCATATATATATATATATAAATATAATTGGTTGTAAAAATTGTTTTTTTATTTGCTTGATACAAAAGGACATTATTTTTAACCAATTGCTTTATTATCACGCATTTGTAATATTTGTATGCTAGAACTGTTGTATTCTTTTTGAAAAATAAAAAATAAATAGCTCACTTGTCATTCATTTTTATCCTTAATTATCCATCCAACATTGACAAGGTGGTCCTTGTGAAGAATCTCATCACTATATTCCCTCAGCTGAAAGTCATTTACAACAATAGTTTGCTGAAGATTAAGTTTGTTTTAACCAAGGTATAAGGTTTTTTTAGGTGTGATTTTATGAATGATCTATTCCAGGGGTACTCAAATACAAATCTTAAAGGTCCAAAATAAATGTTTCAATAAGACAAAGGTCCGTTTATTACGGTCATTCAAACTTTTAAACAATTGCAACAAGATTCTTAACACGAGGTTGCAAAAACAAAAATAATCTGTATGCAGCAGTTTTCATTGTTATTGTTTCTGTGCTTGACCCCTCAGAGTCGCAGTGTAAGAGCTGCACAGTTAGGAATAAAGGCAGCTGCACCCTCTTTCATTCAGCATTCCCATTATTGCTTTATAAATGTCTTGCCCCCTTGTGTGTCCACTGAGGTTCGTCAGGCCCAACACATCTTCAACAAACTCCCCCTTTGCCTCATCATAAAAACTCACAAACACCAGCAACTGAGCATTGTCAGTGGTGTCAGTGGACTCACCCACAGCTAAGGAAATGCACTGTGCATTTTCTATTCCATCACAAAGCTGATGAATCAAATCACCAGCCAGTATTTATGTTCTTCTGGTTGCTGTGCAATCTGAGAGGGGATTTGCTTGATTTGACCTGTTATTTCCTCTTTGTGTTTGCCTTCAACATGGTCTCCATCACTTCAGTCATGCATTCTTTTATACTGCAGTTATTATCCAGTGGAAAGTCCTTACCTACTGGCCTAGTTAAATCAAAGTGGTGACTTTTGTTTGGCTGGGCAGTGTAGTTTTAAACACCGTCTTATTTGACTTTCTCAGGACTTAAAACAGTTTTTTGGGGGCAGACCCCCTCAAAGAAAACAATATATTTACACACGTAAGGTCATCATCTTAATAGTTTTGTATGCTCATCCGTGAGCAGAGCATCAAGTTGACATGTCTATTACAGCTGAATGCGGCGATTACCATCTTGTTCAGCAAAACGCCTCACAAACGTATTAAGATCACAGCTTTAGTGCGTTTTGATTCAATGCTGAGTACAGCCACACTGACAGTCTCTTCTCTGTCATTGTAGACCGCAAATACCTCATTCCTTCAGTGCTTGGGTCCGAATGCTTCTCGTTTTGCGCCGTCCAGTTAAAAATGAAATCACCGCCAAATCTTATGTCCACGCTCGCGCCAGGACCGGGGGAGGGGTTACATGACGTGCATCTTGTGCTGCATTCACTTGCACTCGGACATTAGAGACTTTCTCTCATAAATGTCCGATGAGCCACAACTTTTCTTTCAAAACAAAGCTGCCAACTGGGGTGGCAGCTGGGGTGGCAAGGCCTATTTTTAGGGTGTCAGTTGCCACCCCGGTAGGTGAAACTAGGCTACTAGCTACAGTACAGATGGAACTAGATGAGCTGTTAACTCTCGCTCTGAATTTTTTTTGTTTTTGTTTTAATTCTCGCTCTGACTTAGACAGGTTGAAAGAGACACACACATTTTTCCCACCCGCATTCCGCGAAGACCCGCCCTACTGTGCCTCTGATTCGCAGATTGTTTGGGGGGGAAAAACGCTGACTGGATGCTGAATGTGATTGGACCAAAGCGTTGACACACACAGGTGGAACACAGTGGAACAGTCAGACATGCAGAGCGCTGTTTGCAGTGGACATAGCGGAGAATTTTTGACTCGTTGCGAATGCGTTGTGGCGATTGTCTCACATATAATACAGAGAGATCATACATATGAAAAGTATAATTTGCTCAGAGTCCGGAGACAGTGGTGGTTCGGTCCGGATCCGGACCGGAGTCCGTAGTTTGAGGATGCCTGATCTATTCTGTCAACATTTGATGAATTAGAAAAATATTAATATTTTTAAATGTTAACAATTATTTTCTTAATGACATATTGTGCTAATGAAATCCTTGTAAATAAATGTCCAATGAATGTATTCTTGCATTCGATTTTTTGAATAAAAACCATATCCACCACCTGGTACTTCCAGTAATCGTCATTGACACACAATGTGCAGATATAACACAATCAAATGTTAATTCTGGTTAAAGAAATATAACACAAAATGTGCAGAAATAACAAATGAGTGTGTTCATCTTGGTTACACATTTATGACACACAATGTGTAAAATGTGCACATTGTGTGTTAGGGGCATGTAACACATTTTGTGTGTACAAATGATTTACATGTAAATAAACACAACACGTGTTGTCCCTGAGCACACTCTGTAGGTGTGTTGAAATTCAACACGTATTGTGTCATTTTTGACACATCCCTTCTAAGAGTGTACAGCAGACAGTAGCTAGCAATTTCGAAAGATACAGCCCACTCAAAAATATATTGTTTTATATCAAATTAATTTATATATATATATATATATATATATATATATATGCAATTTTCAACAGATACAGCCCACTCAAAAATATATTGTTTTATATCAAATACATTTATATATATATATATATATATATATATATATATATATATATATATATATATATATATATATATATATTAGCTGTACACTTTACAAATATAATAGTTTTTTATGGACAACTTTACCATTCAATCTCGTCCAACTGATTTTGCTGCCGTCACTCCTCGGCTCTTGGTAGTTCAGGCATTTATCAAACCTGGCAACTCCGGGTTTCCTGGCAGCTGTCAATCAAAGTCCAGTGGCTCCGCCCCAAAGTGCCAGAAACTTTTCACGCGCGCGTAGACAGACTCCGCGAGGCTGATACTCCCGCGAGCGAGCAAGAGGGCTGTCTCTCTCGCGCAGAGCCGCTCGCGGGGGTTTAATCTGCGCGCGAGGGTCATTTTATGCGCGTGTAAAAGCACATTTTCCGCTCGTGAGTAGCTTGTTTTACGCGCTAGAATATTGACCCAAATCTGACTCCATACTATCAGGGCTCTCAAGTTTTGAACAGAGTTCAGAGTGAGATTTTGGCAGCGGCGGGGCTTTGGGTGGGGACGGTGGTCTTATCTGATAAATGACACAAATTCATACAAATAAAAACATATTTATTTCATTCTTAGTGAAGGGATGTGTGTGTGTGTGTGTGTGTGTGTGTGTGTGTGTGTGTGTGTGTGTGTGTGTGTTTTGTTGTAGGTGTTGGTGGCAGTTTTTGAGGCCTTCAGCACTGGGGTTGGTGGCTCCCATCTACAGGGGCATTGTCAATAGAGAGACCTACACAATTTCTCCAAGGGATGTCATTTTCCTGCAAGGTGTCATTGATTTTTGTGTAGATCCCTTCAGCGGTGCCACAGCTCAGCCCACTGGTGGTGCACATATCAAGGAACCTGTGCACAACTTTGTTGGTGTCAAAAATTCTGACAGTGAGAGGATTCATCTTCTCTAGACCTGTAACAATAAGGACCATAACTAAAACAATATGTTGTTCAAATTGTATGAGTGCATGTAGAAATGGATAAAAAATAAGTACTAATTACTGATAGAAGTTGTTAAGCACATACCAGTATCATTCGAGCCATCTGTGACAAGTGTGAAGGGATTCTCTCTCATCTTCATCACCAGTTCCTTCTTAAAATGAGGTGCCACTGCTTCATTTATGAGGCACGTTGTTTTTGTGCTTGCGATCTTAAAGCCCTGAGCTGTAGGGGAGTCTCTAAAACATTCTTTGTACAAGGGGCTGAAATGGTCAGCAACGGCAAAGGGAACATTGTGCTGCACCATTGCAACAGCAACCTTCACCTCAGCCCTCCTGGTCTGCAACAGAAACAACTGATTACATACCTCATAACCTTAAATACGTTTTCAAGGTAATATGACCATCAATTTGAAGAGAAATGTAATTCATCAAACATTGCCACCAGCTTTTTAGTTTTCCTGTGCTAAACTATACTGTATGTACCTTGGCCTCTTGTACACTCATGCCTCCAAGAGAAGTTTCTGGCACGTAGAACTGTGCAATACTGCTGACTGAGTTTAGAGACTGTTCTTTGGCCCGATGTCCCTTGCCTTCCACATGCCTGCTTATGTCCCTCACGCCTTGATGAGCACAGGAGTTCTCTTGTCTTCACACTGAGCACCAGTAGAAGGAGCTGGTGGTTCCCATTGTGATGAATGGCCATCGAGTTGACCACTCCTTCTTAAAGGAACACCTATATGTGGCTGCTCCACATAATCCTCTCCTTTTCTCTGTTTCCAATGGGTTCTCCCCACTCTCCTCCACTGCCTCCTCTACCTCCTCCACAGTCTCCTCTACTGCCTCCTCTGACCTGGCCACCTTTTTAGGGAGCTGATTGTTTTTGAAAGCATGAAAGAATGCTTAGTTGCCTCTTTCCTGACATCTTTGAAAGACAAATGCAATAATTATTAATATGCTTTGTTTTCTGATAAAATATACACACACTCACGCCAGGGATGGAAATGAACACAAACCATCAGCCAAATGCTGGTAAAACATAACAGTGGCTGGTAGATTTTAAATACATAATACAAATGTACCATTGGTTTACTACTGAATGGCTGGTAGATTTTCCCCAGTGGCTGGTAAATATTCAAATGTTTTGAAAAATTAATTTCCAGTCCTGGCGCACGCACACACCGGGAAAATAGGAAACACAGGGACAGTCCAACAAGGGAGCAAATACCCTTGGTGCTTACTACAATAACAATAACAACTAGGATAATAATAAATAACAATAATAATCATTATAATAAGTTAGTGTAGGCGCAAAATTCCGAAGAAAACAAGCGTCAGAATAGCTGCTGAAATTAGCTAGCAGGGATTCAACCGGCTGGCTAGGCTAGTTCATGCATACTCTCAGTGCTTGAATTGGAATGAAAAAGGTGCCAGTACTCTAAAATCAGCAACTTTTTCAAGTCAATTTTATATATACAGCCCACAAACAAGAATTTGGCTACTATAATGCTGGTGGGTTTGTCTCTTTACTACTGTATATTTTAGAAAGGTTCACTGTACTTAACATTTTTTATGATAGGCAGCGGATATGGCTAAAGCTCAGTAAGGTCAATATTAACTGAAAATATAGCAATCAAAGTCTAGATCTTCTGCTGAAGACACATGAAGCAGAGACCTTTCAGGTGAGAGCCCCTCTGGTGGTGTTCAACATTAATGACAAGGAAACAAAGCTCTGGTCAGAAGCATTTTTTATAAAAAGCTTTAACAAAATTAAGTATTTCTGTACATTTTGAATGCAATCTAACTTTCCAACTCAGAAAACAAAAAACTAAAAAGTGCCAAAAGTCTTCTCACATGGCTGAGCTGCTTTGCAATATACTTCACCACTGAAGAATACAAATATGTATAAAGTAAACTATGATGCAATCTAACTTTCCAACTCAGAAAAATGATAAAGAGCATGAACAAAGAACATGTAAAAACAAATGCAACATTTGCACAATCTAAAATGAGAAACTGTAACTGCAAGTAACAAAGTCTGAGCCATGGTAAAGAGTTACATTGAACACCAAGCTGATCAGATAACTCCCTGGTTGGTCTGAAGTCCTTCTATCTCCAGGATCTGTACAAATCGGCACATTATGCCAAAAGTCTTCTCACTGGGTGAGCTGCTTTGCAATATACTTCACATTGTTAGAAAAGGCTCCAGAAGGCCTTGGGGACATCAGTATCAGGGGCTGGAGCTGGACAGGCTCTTTCATCAGCACTTCTCCTTCCCTTTGCCAGCCAGGACCTCACATACTGTTCCGGATTGAACTGTCCTAGTGATGGTCCATTACATTTAATGAAAACCAGGCTGGACAGTCGGCTGACAGAGAGAGCATTCCTTTTTGCAGTAAGGATATCGTTCATGCAGCTGAATGCCCGCTCACACTCACTAGTGGAGACAGCGATGGTTCGGACTGCTTTCAGTAGAGGCTCCATGGCAGCAGGTGTACGGGATGCCCTGGTTTCCTTGTATTCGCGAAAGCCCTGAACAGTCTCTCTTCTGTCCACTTTCAGCACTTCGCACAAACGTAGCACCTCTACGTCCCCATACTGTACGTCTAACTCCTCTTCAGGCCAACTTCCAGGATGGATAACTTTCATGTCCTGGATTAGCTGATTGTCCCGGGCCTCCCGGCCATGTAATGGGATTTCTCTTGTGCTGACATGAGAGGAGGTTGTGGAATTCATTCTGTGTCTCAGATTCTCTACCATACTGCGGAAAAACTGACCTGCATGAATCTGTACAAGCCTGCCATTCTCACGCAGGGCAACACCCTTGAAGGACTTCTCAGCTAGAGCTGTACGAACTGTAGTCATGTGTGGGCCAGGCATGGTGACCATGGATTCAAAAACTCGTATTTGTCGAGTTAAGAGCCTATCTGCTGTAGGCAGTGCCATCTCTCTTTTTTGGAGTTGCCGAGAGAGGTCGCTGAGCTCTTGCTGACAAACGTTGCAGATGTGAGCACATCATCCAGGCCCTTGTACTTTGCTCTGTCTCTGGAATCCCTGCTCGTGTCGTTTGCAGCATTTGTGAAGTGATCATGAAGCACTCGGTAGTTTTCCCAGACTGCTCTGACGCTCCTTTCACTTGAAGCCACCCAGCGGATGGACAAAACACGCCCTATCACCAGGAGACGCTGTCCGACTGCTTGCGCACACTGCGCTAACTGCCTCTGATTTTTGGGGGAGGCATGGAACAAGGAATAGAGTTTGTCAAAAAAGATCTGGAAATGATTGAGCCCTGAGACCTCCTTGACCACATCCCCAACTGCCAGCTCTAGACGATGATTGGAGCAGTGCCACACAAACAGGCTTGGGAATTTACTACACAACTGGGTAGCAACGCCTGTTCTCTTCCCTAGCATGACTGAAGCCCCATCACATGCAAAATAAACGAAACACTGACCTAAAAAGTCCTCGTTAAAATCTCTTCCAAGACACTCCATTAACGCCTTTGTGATGTCATCAGCCGTTGTTCCATCCAACTCGATCAGCTCCCAAAAAAACGTTTCGGGCTCAGCATCAGCTAATGCTGAGCGTAGACACACAACAAGCACCGTTTTACCACTAATAGTGGTAGATTCATCGACCAAAACACAGAGTTTTCTTTGGTTTTCTGTAATGTCTTTTGCCATTTTTTTCTTCAGCTCATGAGCTATGTGGTCGATGATTTCGCCACAGGTTTTATTGGAGTGCAAAACCCTGCCCACGTTCAGCCCATTCAGTTTCTGTACATTCAAATCAATTGGCATGTCTGTGAATGGCCGGCTATGTTTGCCAATTTTATATGCCGTTCGAAAAACTCTGATAGTGGTGTCTAATTCGGATTTATGCATAGACTGCACTTGATGTTGAATAGTTTCACATGAAGCAGATGTAAGGATGTCAGCAGCTTTTACATGGGCTTGTGATTCTTTATGTTCTTTGATTTTTTTTCTCAGGCTAGCTTGTTGTTTGCCCTTGTCAACACCGAAATGAGACACTGCACACTCACCCCATTCGGTTGACAGTTTCAGTCCTTGTCCAGTGTGTATTCCCAAAGATTTGACATCTCTGCATATCCGACATCCTAGCTTCTTATCTTTAAGAAGGAGCCATGCATTGGTCTTGCAAAAATATTGCACCTGGTCCGTTGTCCAGCAGTCAGGTGCATCGCTTTGCCCGGTGTTGGTGGTGGCAGTTGCGCCAGCAGCAGCTAACGTTAGAGGCTCTGGAGGAGGCGGCGGAGCTAGTGCTAATGCTAATGCACTAGAACTTGGAGCAGGAGGATCAACCAAAGAAAGCTCCCCATCAGACACAATTTCCAACACAGGCACAGCATTCTCTGTATTTGAAGTTTCTTCCGGCGACAACCGCTGTCTTTTTGCACTTTTATTAATCCACGCTAACATTTTAGAAATGCTAATTTGTGACGTGACTTGCTTTCCTTCTCTCGGGGGCGTGCCTGCTCTGTTCTATCACTCTACATAGCCACCCACTGGGTGGGAGTTGCACTGCATAAACACAACACACGTGCATCTAGGTATGTAAATTGTAAAGCATTAAAACATGGTTTTACTAACAGTTTTCAGTATGTTGTTACTTCGGCATTATTATTATTATTATTTTGAAACGTGTATTACTATTAAATCACGGTCAAATAGGTTAATTTTGACATAGTCGTTTCCACCACAGTATTTACATGGAGAAGATAAGCCCCGCCCCCTCTCCAGCACGTTCTGTTTGAATGACAGGAGTAAACAGCTGACAGCCGCTGTGAAACTCCAGCGGTTAGAGCGATGAGAATGTCCGTTCGGCACCTCATGACGCATATACTGAGTACCGGGCGGCTGTATATATATATATGGATGTATAATAAGAACGGCGGGAGAGTGTTGAGTACTGGCACGGTGCATGAGTACCGGAGTACCGCCAGCATGCCGGTGTTGTGTCACATTATGCCTCCCCGTCATGAAATGCCCCCCTTGTCACGGGAACGCGCATTTCTAAATGACACGTTTACACCTCTAAATGACACGTTAACACCATAGGTTTACACCTTAAAACGATGTTTAAAACGAAAAGTAAACGTTCAGGGTTTTTATTAATGGTAATTTTCAGACTGTGAGTTGTTTAGTGGTAGCTCATAGTCTTGATTCTTCTGGTTTAACTTTTCACTCCGTATTTGAGGTGTCGAAATTCGTTCGTCACTTCCTTTTCAGTTTGTTTTTTTAAATGGTTTTTTTATCATTATTGTTACGTCCTGTCTGTATAAACGTGCTTTAAAATGTATTGTTTAATTTTACATAGTTGTCATCTAATAATCTAAATATGTTTACAAATGTTACATAGTCTTTGTCAGCATATATGCTATGCGTACAAAATAAAAGTGTGACATTCATGAAACTTGCTCCATTTATTGGTATCAGTCCTAGAACCATACCCTGAAAAATGCTTGAGGGTGGGATTCATAGAAACCTCTTTTGGTGGGGGGGGCATTATATGACAGGCCTGGCCATCACAATATGCCCCCCCTTGCTATCTTACAAAATAAAAGTGTCACATTCATGAAACTTGCTCCATTTATTGGTACCAGTCCTAGAACCATACCCTGAAAAATGCTTGAGGGTGGGATTCATAGAAACCTCTTTTGGTGGGGGGGGGGAATTATATGACAGGCCTGGCCATCGCAATATGCCCCCCCTTGCTATCTTACAAAATAAAAGTGTCACATTCATGAAACTTGCTCAATTTATTGGTACCAGTCCTAGAACCATACCCTGAAAAATGCTTGAGGGTGGGATTCATAGAAACCTCTTTTTGGGGGGGGGGGGGCATTTTATGACAGGCCTAGCCATCACAATATTCCCCCCCTTGCTATCTTACAAAATAAAAGTGTCACATTCATGAAACTTGCTCCATTTATTGGTACCAGTCCTAGAACCATACCCTGAAAAATGCTTGAGGGTGGGATTCATAGAAACCTCTTTTTTTGGGGGGGGGGGGGGGGGGGGCATTTTATGACAGGCCTAGCCATCACAATATGCCCCCCCTTGCTATCTTACAAAATAAAAGTGTCACATTCATGAAACTTGCTCCATTTATTGGTACCAGTCCTAGAACCATACCCAGAAAAATCAACCAGCGCAATGACGGTCAAGCAGCTGTTATTGACAGCTACGCTATGACCGCCATCTGGAAACACAAATTTGGAAGAATCCGGGTATGTACATGATTGGAATGACTTTGCTTTTGTAAATGTTGCAAATGTGCATTTTTCAACAGGAATGTAATACTTGTGCAACTACTCTCAGGTTGATCCAATGGCACACAGTCATCGTGGGAATTGTGAACGAGAACCATCATTGGATGTTGGTGGTGAGAATAGGAGCATATTTTAAGCTCCAATCTGTATCTATAGTGCTGTATACACCATATATAATTAGTGATTTGCAAGATAACCGGGCCACACATACATGCTGTCACTTATTATTGATCAAATCTAAACAATACCCTACATCGTACCTGCGTAATGTATGGTTCCTGCCTAATGCATGTTGTGTTTCCATGTGAATAATAAAAGGTAATGTACCCCCATGAGAAGAAAACCCTCTTCTTGGATCCACTTGGAGAAGGGAAAGGCAAAACGAAGGTGTGCCTGCAGTCTACAAGGTACATTTGATACAGTGTACTAGTTCCGGTGTTTTATGAGTATTTTGACAATGATGTGCTGCATCTTGACACATGTACTATATACATACTGTAGAGCCTTTATGAGGATGAAAGGCTGCAAGGTGTCAAGATGGACATGCAGCACCCTCCCCCATAATCGCCAACAAGACAGCACATCCTGTGGTGTCCTGGCCTTAAAAGTGAGTGTGAAATGCATTTAGCCAAACATTACTCTCAAACTCAAATTCAGTAGCAATTAGACTGAATATCTTGACTTGCTTTTATACATCTTGATCAAAGATGTATTGAATTGTGTCAAACTACACATATACAACATGTCATTCTTTAAATCTGTTGGGTAATTTGTCTGTATTCCATTTGAGGGTAAAATCATAGACCATGCAGTCCATATACTAATCAAGGTTCTCTTCAGTTTGCAGAGAAGATTTTTACTGGGGGAGTCAATTGAGTTTGAAACCTCACAGAAGGCAGTGCACGAGCTGAGGCTGGACATTGCTACTTCTCTCCTCAGAGAATCTGGTTTGTTACCTTTTCTCAACATTGTCAATGACTTCATGTAGTTACTTTTATTAATTGTATCTCATAAGTATGCATCAATAACCTAGTATATTAATAATGTGCCATGCAAATTGTTGTATTGTATCACTGCTTGGACCATTGGTACTGTTGACCAGGGACATTATCAGGGTTTTAAAAGCAACACAGTAGCTTAAGTATAGATTAGGGTAAATAGTCACTACATACAGTATATTGTGTATCTCAACTCCAAACAGATAACATATGAAGCATCGCAGGCAGGCATCTTCAACTGCAATTTCATATAGGCTACACACATCACACTCTAACACACCCTTTCAATTCTGCGGTTTATTTAAGATGTGAGATTTCCCCATCTTCCTCCTTTCAATGTGCTCATTGGTGTGTATTACTTTTAACTGATATCCTCAGTTAATTTTTACCTTGAACTTATTATAATCAAAGCTGTAAAGCTAATGTGATGAACAACAAAAGAACCATGAGAACCAAACTTAAATTGATGCGTACAGTGCGAAAGAAGTTTTTGGATGTTTTGTAATGACATTGTGCAGGTTCCCATTCTAAAGAGGGTAAGGAGATAGTGAAAGAAGGAGCAGATGGCTCCTCTGTGCTCAGATTTAATCATTTAGAAAATCTATGTGTTTGTGTGTGTTTTGCCTTTTCTTCACACAAAATAATAATAGACCACAACAAATGTGTCCTTATATAATTGACCTTTTAGTCAAAAATTGGAATGGGTCACCTTGACCCCAAATCTGTAATGTGGTTTATCTGAAGATATTGATTACGTTTTGTCTCAACAGATGATCTAAGCAGGCTTTGCTTTTACTGCGGGATGGAGGAGCAGGATGAAGAACATTGGGTAATTTCCTATTGCACATTACAAATAAAGAAAATTAGCAGAAATATGTTTCCAGACTTTATCAACATAACATTTGCGTTGGTAATTGCTACTATATTTGGCATCTTCAGCATTAACTGATAAAGGATTAATGTTTTGCTTGTTTTTCCATACATTTTTGTTGAAAATGTATTTCTTTCTCATAACACAACATTTATGTTTTTGAAAGATTTCGATAATTGAAGGAATGGTTAGAATGTTAGTGGGAAATACATTAGAGATATTCTATTATCATAACAAAATCCCATAATGCATTCCTTACATAACAAGTATTTATTGTTTTCTCAGATTTGCTGTGACATTTGTCAGCAGTGGTACCACCACCAATGTGTACAAAGGCCGCCAGTTGATCAACCGTACTTGTGCCCTGGATGCACATAATGCCCCGAAGGAACCATCATTAACTGTCCACTGTCATTTCAACCAATGCAACTATTGTTTGGCCTGTCATAAAATGCACCCCACCCCAAAAGAGGTTTCTATGAATCCCACCATCAAGCATTTTTCAGGGTATGGTTCTAGGACTGGTACCAATAAATGGAGCAAGTTTCATGAATGTGACACTTTTATTTTGTAAGATAGCAAGGGGGGGCATATTGTGATGGCCAGGCCTGTCATATAATGCCCCCCCCCACCAAAATAGGTTTCTATGAATCCCACCCTCAAGAATTTTTCAGGGTATGGTTCTAGGACTGGTACCAATAAATGGAGCAAGTTTCATGATTGTGACACTTTTATTTTGTAAGATAGCAAGGGGGGGCATATTGTGATGGCTAGGCCTGTCATAAAATATCCCCCCCCCCCCCCCCCAAAAAAAAGAGGTTTCTATGAATCCCACCCTCAAGCATTTTTCAGGGTATGGTTCTAGGACTGGTACCAATAAATGGAGCAAGTTTCATGAATGTCACACTTTTATTTTGTACGCATAGCATATATGCTGACAAAGACTATGTAACATTTGTAAACATATTTTGATTATTAGATGACAACTATGTAAAATTAAACAATACATTTTAAAGGACGTTTATACAGACAGGACGTAACAATAATGATAAAAAAAAACATTTTAAAAAACAAACTGAAAAGGAAGTGACGAACGAATTTCGACACCTCAAATACGGAGCGAAAAGTTAAACCAGAAGAATCAAGACTATGAGCTACCACTAAACAACTCACAGTCTGAAAATTACCATTAATAAAAACCCTGAACGTTTACTTTTCGTTTTAAACATCGTTTTAAGGTGTAAACCTATGGTGTTAACGTGTCATTTAGAGGTGAAACGTGTCATTTAGAAATGCGCGTTCCCGTGACAAGGGGGGCATTTCATGACGGGGAGGCATAATGTGACACAACACCGGCACTTCTTGCTCAGTACCGGTTGATTCTTCTGGTTTAACTTTTCGCTCCGTATTTGAGGTGTCGAAATTCGTTCGTCACTTCCTTTTCAGTTTGTTTTTTAAAATGTTTTTTTTTATCATTATTGTTACGTCCTGTCTGTATAAACGTCCTTTAAAATGTATTGTTTAATTTTACATAGTTGTCATCTAATAATCAAAATATGTTTACAAATGTTACATAGTCTTTGTCAGCATATATGCTATGCGTACAAAATAAAAGTGTGACATTCATGAAACTTGCTCCATTTATTGGTACCAGTCCTAGAACCATACCCTGAAAAATGCTTGAGGGTGGGATTCATAGAAACCTCTTTTTTTTGGGGGGGGGGGGGGGGATATTTTATGACAGGCCTAGCCATCACAATATGCCCCCCCTTGCTATCTTACAAAATAAAAGTGTCACAATCATGAAACTTGCTCCATTTATTGGTACCAGTCCTAGAACCATACCCTGAAAAATTCTTGAGGGTGGGATTCATAGAAACCTATTTTGGTGGGGGGGGCATTATATGACAGGCCTGGCCATCACAATATGCCCCCCCTTGCTATCTTACAAAATAAAAGTGTCACATTCATGAAACTTGCTCCATTTATTGGTACCAGTCCTAGAACCATACCCTGAAAAATGCTTGATGGTGGGATTCATAGAAACCTCTTTTGGGGTGGGGTGCATTTTATGACAGGCCAAACAATAGTTGCATTGGTTGAAATGACAGTGGACAGTTAATGATGGTTCCTTCGGGGCATTATGTGCATCCAGGGCACAAGTACGGTTGATCAACTGGCGGCCTTTGTACACATTGGTGGTGGTACCACTGCTGACAAATGTCACAGCAAATCTGAGAAAACAATAAATACTTGTTATGTAAGGAATGCATTATGGGATTTTGTTATGATAATAGAATATCTCTAATGTATTTCCCACTAACATTCTAACCATTCCTTCAATTATCGAAATCTTTCAAAAACATAAATGTTGTGTTATGAGAAAGAAATACATTTTCAACAAAAATGTATGGAAAAAACAAGCAAAACATTAATCCTTTATCAGTTAATGCTGAAGATGCCAAATATAGTAGCAATTACCAACGCAAATGTTATGTTGATAAAGTCTGGAAACATATTTCTGCTAATTTTCTTTATTTGTAATGTGCAATAGGAAATTACCCAATGTTCTTCATCCTGCTCCTCCATCCCGCAGTAAAAGCAAAGCCTGCTTAGATCATCTGTTGAGACAAAACGTAATCAATATCTTCAGATAAACCACATTACAGATTTGGGGTCAAGGTGACCCATTCCAATTTTTGACTAAAAGGTCAATTATATAAGGACACATTTGTTGTGGTCTATTATTATTTTGTGTGAAGAAAAGGCAAAACACACACAAACACATAGATTTTCTAAATGATTAAATCTGAGCACAGAGGAGCCATCTGCTCCTTCTTTCACTATCTCCTTACCCTCTTTAGAATGGGAACCTGCACAATGTCATTACAAAACATCCAAAAACTTCTTTCGCACTGTACGCATCAATTTAAGTTTGGTTCTCATGGTTCTTTTGTTGTTCATCACATTAGCTTTACAGCTTTGATTATAATAAGTTCAAGGTAAAAATTAACTGAGGATATCAGTTAAAAGTAATACACACCAATGAGCACATTGAAAGGAGGAAGATGGGGAAATCTCACATCTTAAATAAACCGCAGAATTGAAAGGGTGTGTTAGAGTGTGACGTGTGTAGCCTATATGAAATTGCAGTTGAAGATGCCTGCCTGCGATGCTTCATATGTTATCTGTTTGGAGTTGAGATACACAATATACTGTATGTAGTGACTATTTACCCTAATCTATACTTAAGCCACTGTGTTGCTTTTAAAACCCTGATAATGTCCCTGGTCAACAGTACCAATGGTCCAAGCAGTGATACAATACAACAATTTGCATGGCACATTATTAATATACTAGGTTATTGATGCATACTTATGAGATACAATTAATAAAAGTAACTACATGAAGTCATTGACAATGTTGAGAAAAGGTAACAAACCAGATTCTCTGAGGAGAGAAGTAGCAATGTCCAGCCTCAGCTCGTGCACTGCCTTCTGTGAGGTTTCAAACTCAATTGACTCCCCCAGTAAAATCTTCTCTGCAAACTGAAGAGAACCTTGATTAGTATATGGACTGCATGGTCTATGATTTTACCCTCAAATGGAATACAGACAAATTACCCAACAGATTTAAAGAATGACATGTTGTATATGTGTAGTTTGACACAATTCAATACATCTTTGATCAAGATGTATAAAAGCAAGTCAAGATATTCAGTCTAATTGCTACTGAATTTGAGTTTGAGAGTAATGTTTGGCTAAATGCATTTCACACTCACTTTTAAGGCCAGGACACCACAGGATGTGCTGTCTTGTTGGCGATTATGGGGGAGGGTGCTGCATGTCCATCTTGACACCTTGCAGCCTTTCATCCTCATAAAGGCTCTACAGTATGTATATAGTACATGTGTCAAGATGCAGCACATCATTGTCAAAATACTCATAAAACACCGGAACTAGTACACTGTATCAAATGTACCTTGTAGACTGCAGGCACACCTTCGTTTTGCCTTTCCCTTCTCCAAGTGGATCCAAGAAGAGGGTTTTCTTCTCATGGGGGTACATTACCTTTTATTATTCACATGGAAACACAACATGCATTAGGCAGGAACCATACATTACGCAGGTACGATGTAGGGTATTGTTTAGATTTGATCAATAATAAGTGACAGCATGTATGTGTGGCCCGGTTATCTTGCAAATCACTAATTATATATGGTGTATACAGCACTATAGATACAGATTGGAGCTTAAAATATGCTCCTATTCTCACCACCAACATCCAATGATGGTTCTCGTTCACAATTCCCACGATGACTGTGTGCCATTGGATCAACCTGAGAGTAGTTGCACAAGTATTACATTCCTGTTGAAAAATGCACATTTGCAACATTTACAAAAGCAAAGTCATTCCAATCATGTACATACCCGGATTCTTCCAAATTTGTGTTTCCAGATGGCGGTCATAGCGTAGCTGTCAATAACAGCTGCTTGACCGTCATTGCGCTGGTTGATTTTTCTGGGTATGGTTCTAGGACTGGTACCAATAAATGGAGCAAGTTTCATGAATGTGACACTTTTATTTTGTAAGATAGCAAGGGGGGGCATATTGTGATGGCCAGGCCTGTCATAAAATGCCCCCCCCCCCCCCCCCCCCAAAAAAAGAGGTTTCTATGAATCCCACCCTCAAGCATTTTTCAGGGTATGGTTCTAGGACTGGTACCAATAAATGGAGCAAGTTTCATGAATGTGACACTTTTATTTTGTAAGATAGCAAGGGGGGGAATATTGTGATGGCTAGGCCTGTCATAAAATGCCCCCCCCCCCAAAAAAAGAGGTTTCTATGAATCCCACCCTCAAGCATTTTTCAGGGTATGGTTCTAGGACTGGTACCAATAAATTGAGCAAGTTTCATGAATGTGACACTTTTATTTTGTAAGATAGCAAGGGGGGGCATATTGCGATGGCCAGGCCTGTCATATAATTCCCCCCCACACCAAAAGAGGTTTCTATGAATCCCACCCTCAAGCATTTTTCAGGGTATGGTTCTAGGACTGGTACCAATAAATGGAGCAAGTTTCATGAATGTGACACTTTTATTTTGTAAGATAGCAAGGGGGGGCATATTGTGATGGCCAGGCCTGTCATATAATGCCCCCCCCACCAAAAGAGGTTTCTATGAATCCCACCCTCAAGCATTTTTCAGGGTATGGTTCTAGGACTGATACCAATAAATGGAGCAAGTTTCATGAATGTCACACTTTTATTTTGTACGCATAGCATATATGCTGACAAAGACTATGTAACATTTGTAAACATATTTAGATTATTAGATGACAACTATGTAAAATTAAACAATACATTTTAAAGCACGTTTATACAGACAGGACGTAACAATAATGATAAAAAAACCATTTAAAAAAACAAACTGAAAAGGAAGTGACGAACGAATTTCGACACCTCAAATACGGAGTGAAAAGTTAAACCAGAAGAATCAAGACTATGAGCTACCACTAAACAACTCACAGTCTGAAAATTACCATTAATAAAAACCCTGAACGTTTACTTTTCGTTTTAAACATCGTTTTAAGGTGTAAACCTATGGTGTTAACGTGTCATTTAGAGGTGTAAACGTGTCATTTAGAAATGCGCGTTCCCGTGACAAGGGGGGCATTTCATGACGGGGAGGCATAATGTGACACAACACCGGTACTCCATGGGTCAGAACCAGAAGTGCCGGTACTGCGTACCGGTGAGTACCGGCCCAATTCCAGCACTGCATACTCTAGTCTAGTCAGTCAAACTGTTAGCTAAAAGCTCCCTGGACATATATTCCATAACAACGGAAATCAATGATGAGATGACTTACTGTACTGAAAATATGGTCTTCTCCCACGTCGAGCAGTCTGTAGCCACGCAAAATGTCAGTGAGTGACAGCCGTCCTCTTTGGTTACTCTTCAGCGAGCGTCTTAATCATTGGAATGGAATCAGAATGTAATGTTGTAGCGGAATGTCTAAATCCTACCCGGATACAGCCATGTTATTTTCTAATGGGCTGTTCGACAGCTTACATTCTTTTGATTGGTTGATGCGTGGCTACAGTGATTCTGTACTAGTTTGTTTACAAAATTGCGGCGCAACTTGGTGGGCGGTACCCTGGAAAGAAATATCTGCGTGAGAAATACAAGGTGTGGCGTGTGAGCGTGTGAATGGAGTGAAATGCGTGTGTCTGCGTGAGACTTGAGAGCTTTGATACTATTGCATTGAACTCGGCACGTGTAACACAATCCAATCCTCAATTCTCTCAGTGTTCACCGTTCGGATCCTAGGAGCTCCGGATCGGTAAAGAGCGGACGCTCCTGCACGTCAGCCGGTGAGATCGCTACCGTTTATTGCTGATTTTGCTATATATTCTCAAACTAATGAGATAATTGTGTACAAATTAGCCGAGGGCTCTCGCTAATTTGTTACTGCACTAGTGAAGAGAGCGTCTCCGCCCTCCTCTTAATACATTTGGTTCCTTACCTGATTCTATCGTCCAGTTAGCTGAGTGCTCCCGTTCAAGCTAGCTGTTACTGCACTAGTGAAGAGAGCGTCTCCGCCCTCCTCTCACTACATACATTTGGTTCCTTACCTGTTATATCGTCCAGTTAGTTGAGTGCTCCCGTTCAAGCTAACTGTTACGGCGCTAGTGAAAAGAGTGTCTTCGCCCCTCACACGGCGCACAACTGTTTTCTGTTCCATCCTCCAGTTAGCTGAGTGCTCTCGCTCAAAGCTAACTTGCTACAGCGCTAGTGAAGAGAGTGTTTCCGCTCCCCTCTCCCTGCACACAGTTGGTTTCTGTTCCATCCTCCAGTTTAGCACTGCGGTCAAGCCAGCCTCCACTTGGGAAAACACAGTCAAGCCAGCCCGCACGTGATATTGGGGTGCGCGAATATTAGAAGCATTACGGTAAAATCCCAGCGCTTACTCGGTCAATAACAAAAGCACCTATAAAAACAAACCAAACATATTAAATTAAGAAATATGTACTATATAATGTGATCAATAATTATTTAAAACAAACTACGTATAACTACCACGAGTAAATGTAAAATGTAAGGAGTTTCAAAATAAAAGTCCTTTGAAATCTCATATTGAAATCTCATATATGAGCTATCAGCCCTGTGTTTAGATAAGAATAAAACGAAATCTCTCCCTGATCCAAGACTCATCTCACTGCAGGGTGATAGAAGGACACCCCATCTACTCACCCAGAAAAAATCAGGACATTCTGATGTGGAGTTTCAAAATAAAAGACCTTTGAAATCCCATATATGAGCTATCAGCCCCGTGTTTAGATAAGAATAAAACGAAATCTCTCCCTGATCCAAGACTCATCTCACTGCAGGGTGATAGAAGGACACCCCATCTACTCACCCAGAAAAAATCAGGACATTCTGATGTGGAGTTTCAAAATAAAAGACCTTTGAAATCCTATATATGAGCTATCAGCCCTGTGTTTAGATAAGAATAAAACGAAATCTCTCCCTGATCCAAGACTCATCTCACTGCAGGGTGATAGAAGGACACCCCATCTACTCACCCAGAAAAAATCAGGACATTCTGATGTGGAGTTTCAAAATAAAAGACCTTTGAAATCCCATATATGAGCTATCAGCCCTGTGTTTAGATAAGAATACAACGAAATCTCTCCCTGATCCAAGACTCATCTCACTGCAGGGTGATAGAAGGACACCCCATCTACTCACCCAGAAAAAATCAGGACATTCTGATATATAGTTTCAAAATAAAATGGTAAGGTAGGACCCAAACAGTGTTAAAACAAGGGAGGCAGATATTGAGGACAAAAACACAAAAGGAGCAGGCGAGGTAAAAGTGAAATCAAATTTTAGACAGAAATGCACTATTATAGTCCTTATAGTTTACTTGTGGTATTTGCTAAAGTGTATATTCTGATTTATTAGTTTTGAATATTATTATTTTGTAATGGATGGTTTTCAAGGTGTACAATTTATGTTACATTTTTCTCGATTGCTAACACACATCTTTTTTTAAATTGCTCACTTTCTCAGAACACTAAACACAATTCACAAAACCACACACCTAAAGTGCAAAACACCTAATTTCTCCTGTGAAGAACTGCACTCAAAACTACTTAAACACTTACCAAATGCAAACTTTAGCACCACATATTCATTCACACTTCATTCATAATACTAGATTGTTTGACCACATATTTTATGGGCTATGCTCTGTACATAGAGGTTTCTGCAGAGAAAGAGTGCTTGAGTATACAGAAATACAGTAAATTAATAAATACAAATGAGTTTGATAACATTGTGCAACATGCATCTCAGCACATAGTTACTATGCTTCGGATCTCTCTAAGTGTGATGGCATTGTTTGCCAAAACCAAGTTTTTAACTGCTGCTGCCTGTGCCTCATTGAAAATCCTTAGTCTTCCACCTGCACCTCTTTGTTTCTCAGTCCTTCAGATAAACAACAAAGACATAGTGGTTGGTCAGTGTCTGTGTTGCATAAAGGTAAGTTTACCACAGTACATTGTGCAGGATTTTTGTACAGTTATAGTATGCAACATGCCAACAATTCAATTACAGTAATGAAGTAAATACGTTTCACAGAACAGATATAAGCACCGATATATCATGAATTATGCAGAGCTACAAACTGGTAACCTGTTATCAAGTCTAAGTGTCCGGATTACAGAGGCAACAGTAAATCGGCTTAGATTAGGCTGAACCCTCTGTCCAGCCTCTCTCATCGTCAAACCATGGTTGATATTGGAAGTTTTTCCTTGTACGATGTGAGGGTCTAAGGACAGAGGGTGTCGTATTGTCATACTGATATTCTGTACAAACTATGAAGACCGTCCATAGTTTGCTGAGACAAATGTAACATTTCTGATATTGGGCTATATAAATAAACATTGATTGATTGATTGATTGATAACATTTCATTTGAGAGTATTCTTCTTTGTCCACGTCCTCTCTCCACCTCTATCCCTCATTCTTCTTCCTCTCACTCTCACCCCACCTCTTCCTCCTCCTCTCACTCTCAACTCTCAGCCCAGCTCTTCCTCTTCCTCTTGCTTCCATGTTGGCTTCCATTGTTGCTGTAAGAAAGTACTCACCTATGGTCTTTTTATAGTGCTAACACCCTGATTGACGAACCAACAATTATGCTTTCAGGTGTTTGGTCAGGTGGAACGTGTTTGTTGATCATTGGTCCATTTATGAGGCATTTTGAATATCAGTGTTTTAAACCTGCTAACACGTGACTTAATGTCAGATGCCTGTGTCTTACGTGGAGAAACGTGTGCAGTGGTTTGCAAAAAGTGCCATGTTGATTTGCAAATTGTGTGAAAAGCTGAAAACGTGTTTAGTTTTGGAGATTTGAGCTGATGTGTTGCTCTTTCAGTGTCAGTTAAAATAATTGTGCTTTATGTATACTTTTAGTGTGTTAGCAACTGAGGAAAACTGTAAATATTATGTCTAGAATATAACACAAATAAAACAAAGTAACAAACCAGGAAGGCACGAGAAACAGGAATCCACAATGACAACACGAGGGAATACGCAGGGCAAGACATAGGCTGGAACAACGACGAACTGAGAAGAAACACTGGGGCAGACAGGCACTTATACAGACGAAATTAATCACAAGGACAAGACACAGCTGGGAGGGTAAGAAACACACATGGCCACTGTTGTAGCAATGTTTAATACAAGCCTATTTATGATATTCATTAAAGATCACACGTAAGCTATATGATGTGTGTTACTGAGTTGGGTCACAGAGTTGGAGAGACAGTGGTCGTTCTGGGTTGTCAATGGATGTGTTCATTTTAAGTGAGCTGACACCGAGGATGGGGGAAGTCCAGAGAAGGCCTCAGGTTATAGAGACAGTTAACCTTTGTGTGTTGACTGCTCGTGTGAATGTCATGAGATGATGAAGTTTGAACATATACAGGTGTGGCTCCTGGAGAGAGGGACATGTGACATTTGTGTGGTAGGCTGCATGATAGGGTGTGTGTGCGTTGAACATGCTTAGTGAAAATGTGTGTGTGTTCATTGCAGTGGCTATATATGCTGTATGATTGTTGCTACTGTTGGGGGGCATTTCCACGATTGGCTGCTGTGGCAGCAGGTGATGTACTTCTCATTATTGTTTGTTTGTTGCAACAACTAAATAATAATTACTGATCAGCTATATCTGTGTTTGTGTTTTATTGATTCCTCTCTGTTTCATTCTTTCATGTTGTGTTATTCTGGATCGCCACAACAGGCACCAGGTAAACAGAATCAGGTAATTAACTTGAGGGAAACATAGAAACATGATGTAAAAACAGACAACAGAAAACTGTTTTAAAATATATATGTTTTATAAACATTTTAAATAGCTCATATATGGGATTTCAAAGGTCTTTTATTTTGAAACTCCACATCAGAATGTCCTGATTTTTTCTGGGTGAGTAGATGGGGTGTCCTTCTATCACCCTGCAGTGAGATGAGTCTTGGATCAGGGAGAGATTTCGTATCTAAACACAGGGCTGATAGCTCATATATGGGATTTCAAAGGTCTTTTATTTTGAAACTCCACATCAGAATGTCCTGATTTTTTCCTGGGTGAGTAGATGGGGTGTCCTTCTATCACCCTGCAGTGAGATGAGTCTTGGATCAGGGAGAGATTTCGTTTTATTCTTATCTAAACACGGGGCTGATAGCTCATATATGGGATTTCAAAGGTCTTTTATTTTGAAACTCCACATCAGAATGTCCTGATTTTTTCTGGGTGAGTAGATGGGGTGTCCTATCACCCTGCAGTGAGATGAGTCTTGGATCAGGGAGAGATTTCGTATCTAAACACAGGGCTGATAGCTCATATATGGGATTTCAAAGGTCTTTTATTTTGAAACTCCACATCAGAATGTCCTGATTTTTTCTGGGTGAGTAGATGGGGTGTCCTTCTATCACCCTGCAGTGAGATGAGTCTTGGATCAGGGAGAGATTTCGTTTTATTCTTATCTAAACACCGGGCTGATGGCTCATATATGGGATTTCAAAGGTCTTTTATTTTGAAACTCCACATCAGAATGTCCTGATTTTTTCTGGGTGAGTAGATGGGGTGTCCTTCTATCACCCTGCAGTGAGATGAGTCTTTGATCAGGGAGAGATTTCGTTTTATTCTTATCTAAACACGGGGCTGATAGCTCATATATGGGATTTCAAAGGTCTTTTATTTTGAAACTCCACATCAGAATGTCCTGATTTTTTCTGGGTGAGTAGATGGGGT
This sequence comes from Gymnodraco acuticeps, assembly GCF_902827175.1. NCBI lineage: Eukaryota > Metazoa > Chordata > Actinopteri > Perciformes > Bathydraconidae > Gymnodraco > Gymnodraco acuticeps. Next base: position 1,123,264 of record NW_022992081.1, read on the forward strand.
GTCCTTCTATCACTCTGCAGTGAGATGAGTCTTGGATCAGGGAGAGATTTCGTTGTATTCTTATCTAAACACAGGGCTGATAGCTCATATATGGGATTTCAAAGGTCTTTTATTTTGAAACTCCACATCAGAATGTCCTGATTTTTTCTGGGTGAGTAGATGGGGTGTCCTTCTATCACTCTGCAGTGAGATGAGTCTTGGATCAGGGAGAGATTTCGTTTTATTCTTATCTAAACACAGGGCTGATAGCTCATATATGAGATTTCAATATGAGATTTCAAAGGACTTTTATTTTTGAAACTCCTTACATTTTACATTTACTCGTGGTAGTTATACGTAGTTTGTTTTAAATAATTATTGATCACATTATATAGTACATACTTCTTAATTTAATATGTTTGGTTTGTTTTTATAGATGCTTTTGTTATTGACCGAGTAAGCGCTGGGATTTTACCGTAATGCTTCTAATATTCGCGCACCCCAATATCACGTGCGGGCTGGCTTGACTGTGTTTTCCCAAGTGGAGGCTGGCTTGACCGCAGTCAGTTAGCTGTGTGATCTCGCTCAAGGCTAACTTGCTACAGCGCTAGTGAAGAGAGTGCTTCCGCTCCCCTCTCACTACACACAGTTGGTTTAATACCCGTTCCATCTCCAGTTAGCAGAGTGCTTTCGCTCAGGCTAACTTGCTACGGTGCTAGTGGAGAGAGTATTCCCGCTCTCCTCTCACAGCATATATACCACTAACTGACCACTAATTTGTTCGCACCCCAGTTAGCAGAGTGCGCAGTTGGCGCTATGTTTAACGGCTGTAACACCTGTATGGCCTCTCTGCAACCAGAGGATGGCCATGACCTTTGCCCCTCTTGTCTTGGCCTCGAGCATCTGAGGGAGGGCCTTTCGGAGGACTCTGCATGAATTGCACCATCATGCCTCGTGCGGTAAGAGCTGCTAGACTAGCCGGGGTTGAACTACTGACTGAGGGTGGCCTTCCCCCTGCACAGTCGACTACATCCCAACCTACCCGTCCTAGGCGTCGGGCAGCAGAGGCTGCGGGTGCCCCGCCCAAGAAAAGGACTAAGCCTGATAGGCTGTCCTCTAGGGTGGACCTACTCACTACTGAGCTTGCCCAGATGAAGTCACTCCTCTTGGCTCTCCATTCTGGTGTCCGTACAGAGCACACCGCTGCACCCAGTCCACCCATGGCTGAACTGATTCCAGATGACGATGTGCTCTCGATGGCAGCTTCAGCCACTCAATTTAATGAGTATGACGGAGAGGGCCCGTCCCAGGCTTCTGGGCCTGGATCCTGTACCTCAGCTCATGCATCCTCGGAGGGGGCGGATGTCGGCTCCATGAGTACCGTCATCCGCATGGCACTGGCTCGCCAGCAGCTGGATGTACAGCAGCCCGAAACGGCGCCTGCCAGTGCGTTCTTCAGGCGCACTTTGGCACCCGCCACCCTTGCAGTTCCTCCCTCTTGTGAGTATCTGAGGGAGTTACATGCATGCTGGAGGGACACTAAGACTCTTTCCCGTCTTACGTCCGATGGCCGAGCCCTAGCAACCATGCAAGATGCGGCAAAGGTCGGTCTTGATCACATGCCGGCTGTGGAGCCTACCATTGCTTCCCTCATAGTTTCCACTGACGAAGCTCTGAGGTCGGATGCCAGGTGCCCTCGACCCCAATGTCGGGTCACTGATGACCTGCTCACTAAAGCTTACGATGCAGCGGCACGCATGGGCCGTATAGGCAATTCCCTCTCTCACCTCATGCTCGCCCTCTCGGCTTCCCTGCAGCAGGAGGCTCTTAGCGCTTCAGCTACCAGCCTCAGTGACGCCTCATTACATGCGTTTGCTCTGATGTCAAGAGAGCTTGGGCGCCTGATGTCCACTCTCGTCCAGACTCGTCGCCAGGTTTGGCTGGCACAGTCACCCTTATCAGAGGCATGTAGGAGGACTCTCCTTGCTGTCCCAGTGGAGCCCGGGGAACTGTTCGGTTCAGCTGCCGTACAGGTGCTCGAACGGACTGTCCAAGCTAGTCAGACCAGGCAACAGTTCTCAGCTCTTCGCAGAGACATGCCCCCCCCCCCCCCCCCCCTCGTAGGCCTGGCCAGCCTACGATCAATGTATCTGCCCGGAGAGCAGAACCAAGTCGCAGACTCCCTCTCCCGTCACAAGCCTCCACCTTGAGTGGCGGCTTCATCCAGAGGTGGTGGCCAACATCTGGGGTCTCTTCGGCAGGGCAGAGGTAGATCTCTTTGCCTCGAAGATGTCGACCCACTGCCTCCTGTGGTTCTCCTTGAGGGAGAAAACCAGCCCTTTGGGTCAGGACGCCCTGGCTCATTCATGGCCAGGGTGTCTTCTCTATGCCTATCCACCCCTCCCTCTGATCCTACCAACACTCCTCAGAGTGCTTCATCAGGGCCACAGGCTTCTTCTGGTGGCCCCCTTCTGGCCAGCCAGGACTTGGTTCTCCCTGCTGCACAGACTCTGTTGCGGGACACCTTGGCGTCTCCCCAACAGGAAGGACCTCTTGTCTCAGCTGGAGGGTCAAATATGGCACCCCGACCCCTGCCGCCTCCAGCTGTGTGTCTGGCCACTGGAGGGCCCGACCCACTGCTGAGCGACTGCATAGAGCCTGTCAGGAGGACTATTCTCAATGCGAGGGCACCATCTACTCGTAGACAGTACGAAAACAGGTGGAAACTGTTCTCTGACTGGTGCCAAGGGCGAAATGAGGACCCAGTACATTGCTCGGTGCCTACTACCCTTGAGTTCCTACAGTCCCTCCTGGATGACGGCCGGTGTCCCGCTACCGTCAGGGTGTATGTGGCTGCTATATCAGCCCAACATGCAAGGGTTGACAACAGCACAGTGGGGAGCCATAGGCTGGTATCCCTCTTTTTAAGGGGAGCACTGAGACTTCGCCCCCCGAACATCCCAAGGGCCCCTACATGGGATCTGCCCTTGGTGCTGGATGCCCTATGCTCGCCTCCCTTTGAACCCTTGTTAGAGGCAGATCTGAGGTGGCTCTCAGCCAAGACTGCTTTCCTTCTTGCCATCACCTCAGCAAAGCGTGTAAGCGAGCTTCAGGCCTTGTCGGTGAACAGCTTGTGTCTGAGGTGGAACTCAGATGGCTCAGGTGTCACCTTATGGCCGAACACAGCGTTCCTCCCTAAGGTGCTGGCACGCTCTCACTTTAATCGGCCTATCCAGCTGGCACGGTTTGACCCCCCATCAGGAGAGGGGGAAGAGAGGTCAAGACTCCTATGCCCGGTGCGGGCCCTTAGAGCTTATGTCCAGACTACCGCAGGCATGCGTCAGTCTGACCAGCTCTTTTTGTGTTACGGTGGTCCGTGCGCTCTCAAAACAGCGCTTGTCCCACTGGATCGTGGACGTCATTGCCCAGGCATACAGGGCGAATGACCGTCCCTTGCCACCCAGAGTAAAGTGCCACTCTACCAGGAGTGTCTCCACGTCATGGGCGACCTTGAGAGGTGTGCCCCTGGAGGACATATGTGCTGCGGCCACATGGGCATCTCCGAGCACATTCGCCAGATACTACAGGGTGAATGTTGCCGCCCCTCACCCGCTGGGTGTGGTCCTCCTGCAGAGTCCGCCTAGGCCATCCATATAGGGTGAGTATTCAGACTTCCTCGTGACTCTGTTGGTATAGGTCATCCAGTGCTAAAGCACCGCCTCTGGCGGTCAGTAAGGATGAAATAGAACGATAGTTACGTATGTAACTACGGTTCTATGAATACTGGATGACCGCCAGAGTTCTTGGTCACTCGGAATTTCGTGTTTCTGCGAGAAGATTCCATAGGACTGAACTCGTTGACGGCACCGGAACTTATGCCTTCCGGGGTCATACGAGGTCACACGTGACTTTGTTGATATAAATATTCGACCTGCGCATGCGCGAGACAGAAGATATCCAGTGCTAAAGCACCGCCTCTGGCGGTCATCCAGTATTCATAGAACCGTAGTTACATACGTAACTATCGTAATATGTAATGCAGCCGAACCGTGTACTACAATGCCGTTCATTATGTGATGACTTTCAAAGAGAAAAGCAAGCACACTCGGATTAAAGTATTATTTTCTTAAAAAATATATATATTTCGAATTTCATATCGCATAAACACCATATCCCAACGTGCATTTCGGCTAAAACAATCCAATCATCTTTGCTAAAGAATACAGCTTTAGATAGAATTAGCTAAGCTAAATGTTTGCCCCTGTTTTGTAATCGTTATGCTATGCTAAGCTAGCTGGCTGCTAGCCCAAGCACAGACAGACAGGTGGTACATGTTATTATTTTTCAAGTTTTTTTTAATCAGAAATCAGCATCTCATCAGAAACCTCAACAAAACAGCTGTGTGCTTTTTTGTAGTACATTGAGTGTCTTTTAGCCCTTTCCACCAGGCTGAGCTTTCCAGAAAAGAGGATTTCCTATTCAAATGAAGGAACAGCTTCATGCTATGTGGCCATGAAAACTGATTCAGTCCAGACTTAAGTCCCACGTAGCTGTGAGGGAACTCTGACTCAGGTGCTATGATGTGTCTCCCTTTACTTCCACTAATAATGATTCACTTGAATGATCTGACAATACAAACAGCTTACTGACATCAGAGGAACACTCATAGCTGTTGAACACATTAAATCAAGTTACAAATCCAAGCTGCCACGTTGTTCCATTAATATTATAACTAGAGCAACACTATTAAATATGATTTTTCTACTAAAACATTCTTATTTTCATCAAACCTATTTAATCTATTTCACTGATCAGAAATAAGCTATTTAAATCGTCAAAAAATAAAAATGACCTTAAAGCTGGCCCTGTGTGTGAACATATTTGGCTTATGTCGTGATATTTTATGCCAATTTAGCTTGCTTTTTTATTTATTTTTATCTTAATATCGATCAGGAAGGACACTCTTGGGCTTTGATGACTCAATTAAAAGGTTGTATGTTTTCAGTTTGAAATATGTGACCAAGCTTAAAGGTGGGGTAGGTCATTTTGGAGAAACCAGCTCGAGTGCGCTAGAATTTGAAAATACACAGCCGGAAGAAATCTGCTACTTCCTTACAGAGCCCCTCCTCCAACACACACGAATGCGCACATGACCAATGAGGGCACGAGATAAGTCTGTGCACAGATGGAAGGCTGACAGGCAGGTAGGCCATCCAGTTATTTTAGCCGGGCTGGCTAAAATGATTGGTCGTGCTCTTTACAGTACTACGGCTTCCATAGATGACATTTTTTTTATGGGTTTTTTGTCAAAGCACTTAAGATATTCATTGCTATCGGGATGTTAAGAGCATTCCATGGAATATAACAACAAATGTATCTCGAGCCGGTTTCTCAAATGTACCTACCCCACCTTTAAGGGCTGTTATAAGCATTGGGACATTCCCCTCAACACCCTGAACGTAATGCTGACCTCTGACCCTCTAGCGTTAAAATGTGTCAAATTATGATTACAAATACTACAGGATATTAATGTTAGGCTGCAGCAGAACACAATAAGAATGTAAGATGGGAGACCAAAGCCACACTATAGTATGATGCTTCATCAATCTGGGTTTGCCAAACAAGTGTATGTCTCCCAAAGTTATCCTCTTCTCAGAAATAAATTCCTTTATGTCTATAGGCATTACAATCCGTTCACCTGCTGCTCTGGGTGTATTTGGGTCACTAAGGGTTAAGAAGGGATATCTTCAGGGCGAGTATGTATGGAGAGGACACAGATTACAGAGATGTACATGTGTGGGAATGCGAGTATTGTATAAAACAGACTTGCCTATTCTCTAATGCAGAAATGTACGTCACATTTTTGCGTTACATACAGAACAAACAGCTGATACTGTGCTGCTACATAAAGATTAATGCACAGTCTGCATTTTATATGTAAGCCAACATTATTAAAGCTCCAGCCTGACAGACAAACAACATATTGAAGCTGTGGTGAGGGAAGTAACCTGCGGGCCTCCGTGGTGGTTATTAAGTGGATTAACCCCTTTAGATTAGTCTCAGCCATTTCTCCCATCTGTCTACTGCTACACCACAGATCTGCCACTGTACAACCACAGGACACACACACACACACACACATGCCGAGTATGTGAGCAGCAAATCTCCCACTGGCCTACTGTAGGAATACAGTATAGAGCGTACCGTACGTACTGTGGCCTCTGCCTCACATGCAAGGAAACCCGCACACATACACTAATCTATAATTAGTCGTTGATTATTATTCTCAGTTGAGTGAACAGTACACATGAAACACATGTTGCACGAATGCATGTTCCTCATTACAAACAGATTTAGACTATGAGTATATGTGTGTCTTTTGTAGTTGTTTTTGCGTCTTTGTAGTCCTTCTGTGGGTCTCTGTTGTAGCTTTGCCACTCTTTGTTTTGTCTTTTTGTAGATTTGTTTCTCTTTGGAGTCATTTTGTGACTTTGTTGTTGTTCTTGTGTCTGTGTGAAGTTGTTTTTGTTTCTCTGACTCTTTCTTAGATTGACTTCCATAGGATTATAAAAGTTTGTAAAATTGCATTTTTTTTCAAATGAATTCAACTGGTTTTGCCTTATAAAAAAAGTTACAAAGAGATGCATTTATTGTAAAAGAAAACAGAGGACAAGAGTACACATAGTCCTCGTGATTTGCAATCTCTTGATCAGCAGCAGAGTAAACCTCTCTCACCTGAAATACTCCTTCAGTCTCTCATACACAGATTTCCTTTAAACAATATTTGGAACTCCAGCAACATGATAAGTGTTGTTCTTGAAAACAAAATAATAATTGCTATTTCCTTTGAAAGAGAACCGTGATCGTTGGCCCTATGAAAGAAAATATATATATAAATTGACACGATCATTATTATAGGTTAAGCTACCCAGTATTGTAGCGTAACCTATAATAACCCGCCATTACCAAGTACATCATTGAAGTGATGAGCACATTAATGCACCAAAAATACAAAATAAAATAACAAGATGTTTAGATGTGCCTTTCTGCATAACAAGCACTTTAACTTTTGATACTTAAAGTCTATTTTGATGGTAATACTATTATACTTTACTTAATAGGTGTTTTGAATGGAGAACTTTTACTTGTAACAAAGTATGTTTACACTGCAGGATTGCTTTTTTACTTACTTCTTTTTTTTTTTAGTACTTCTTCCACCACTGTTTATATGTTATCTGGGAAGTCTGCAAAAATGTCGGTCACATACAAACATCAAAGCATGAGCTGTTACTAAACCAAACTACTGATGACTTGTTCTTTGCCTCAGGGCTTACTCCTGCCATTAAAAAGAACAACCGCTCCAGGAAAAACAAATCATGTAAACTCATTTCAGCAGCTCCAAATAAAACCTCCTTGAGTCAGACTAATTTATATTTGGATTCCACATGATACCAGTTGACTGAATGTTGGTCCGGCTATTGATTGATTGAAACAAATGCCAAGGAAGCGGCCTGATCTGACCTCTCGCACACTGGAAGGGCAGAGGGGGACAACAAGAAACCACAAGTGAGGAAAAAGATACTCTGCTCTGCCGTCAGGGGAAAACACACGATGCCTTTACTGCAATGTCAGCTGAGGATAAATAGAGCATGTGACTAAAGTGTCTCTTAGACATCCTGCACAGGTGGTGTCTGTCAAAACTAATAGGGTTCAGCAGACACATATGGACCATGGGTATGTTTTCCATCTGGAGCATATCCTTTAAAAGGTAGGTTACCTTCTTCACAAGTGACTTTAACACCAATCGTGTCCCACTCAGCATTTAGGAATTCTCTTTGAGTTGCACTGAACAGACTTCAGGTCCTTGCAGCTTTACCCTGAGGCACAGACGGGGTTCAGAGGCGGAAGATCTACTAGATGAATGATCTTCTGTCAGAGGCAGCTGCAGAGAGCAGAGGAAACCACTCTACATGGCCTTCATTGACCTTATGAAAGCTTTTGCCGTACGTGCATCCCCTTCCGGATTATTTGACCGGATACGTTGCCCCCCAGAACTCATCTGCATCCTCCAGTCACTAAACCATCATGCTAGAGACCATCAAGTTTGATTGGCGCCCACGTTGTAGGATATATTATTTTCTCTTCGTGTGTCAAGCCTTTAAATAACCAACAGAGTGTGTCTACCAAGGACATACGGTAACTTATTCAACTTTGCGCAACTCAGGTCTAAAAATTCCTACCCTCGACTTGGAAATGCTTCTCCTTTTGGGAAAGCTAACAGCTAAAGTTTGGGACAAAGGCAAACTCGAACAGTCCACATGAAGACAAAGGTGTAGAAGGCCTATGTCATCAGCACACCTCTGTACGGTGCTTTAGCTTGGACCCAATACTCACATCAAGAGCGGAGGGTAAACAGCTCTCATCTGCGCTGCCTGAGGCGTGTACTGGGCACCACCTTGAGGGACATGATCACACACACAGCTGTCCAGCAGAGATCAAAGCCTCCCAGGATGTATCTTCAGCGACATCCAGTTGGTTGGGCCATGTCTTGCTGATGGACGAATCCCAAAGACATTCATTAGAAGGAAATGTCATCCGGCAAGAGGACGACTGGCCGCCCATAGACACACTTTCAGGATGTTTCTAAGCAATCCCTGTAAAATCAAGCCCATCAGGATCAGGCCAGACTTCATTGGCAGAAGGGACTCGTGCACAGATGAGGGAAAGAAAGCCAAGAGGAATCACAACAACTGGACATCATCTACATCTGCGACCAAGTCTGTCTCTTGGATTGATCTTAAGAGCCACTGTCTACGGTTACAAACTAGAAAACAACTGCAAAATCCATTTCCTGGAGACTTCCCTTTACCCATTACTCTCCTTGCCTTAACCTAACTTTAACCAAGTCTTCACCTTAAAATGATTTATGACATATGGACTCAAAAGAAAGTTCCAAACGATGTGACTGTAAACAGATTTGTGTCACAACAACATGAGTAACAGAGTTGGGAAGTAACACAGTACATTTACTCAAGTAGGCTACTGTACTTAAGTAAAATGTTGAGGTATTTTTACATTACTTGAGTATTTCTATTTTATGCTACTCTTTACTTCTACTCCACTGCAATTCAGTGGTAAATCGTGTACTTTTACACTTATTTAATATCTTTAGTTACTTAAAAGATTTGGATTCATAATGTGAAATATAATCAACTCTTAAATCAGACTTTAGTTCCACATGGAGTAAATTCACAAGCTACCCTGCAGTATACAAAGTCATTCAAACTAGCTGCACCTTTATCCGTGATAAACACAATAATCCATCAATAATTATTATCAAAACATATCATATAGCCTATAGGCTATTATTCTGAAATGGACCAATCTGCATAATGACTACGTTTACTTGTTGTACTTGAAGTCCTCTCCAACTGTCAGTTAGGTTAAAGCCAGTCAGTGTTAAAAATATGGAAATTCGAGCTCCGACAACATATAGCAAAACCGGCCAGACAGGTCACAACCTCCCTCCCACACACACATCTGTCACGTGACCTCTGACCTCCCACATTGTTTAATGTTTCATCAGTGTCGAGGCGGGAAAACGACCCCCATGACCCAGCTCTTCTTTCCTTGCTCTTTTCAATACATTTCTGCAGATCTTTGGTCATTAAACTTAGATCTAAAATCTAGTTAGATAAAATATAAATAAACATGAATATAAATAAACAGATTATGTTTCACCTCTTTTTCTTACTTTTGAGAAGGACGAACATGTTGTTTATATCTTTGAACTTAAATCGGTGAGCAAAGCCAGACCAAGCATTCAAAGTGTTTGAGGTTGGCTCCCCCTGGTGGTCGGACACAGCCATGATGTTTATTCTGATTTTAAATTCTCGATGTCCATCTTGGTGACATAAAGCCAGAGCTCATGTACATTTTAATAAATAATAACTAAAAACGATAACCTACAATTTCAATGAACCACAACAGGATTTGATGGATTCCAACCATTTATTTTGACTTAAGAAATGACTTGAAGCAAAAAATAAAATAAAACAATCAATAGTAAATTGGCTTTATTAATACTACTTATAAAGAGCAAGTGCTTAGATTCAACTTTAAAAATAAAGAATCTGTTAAAATAAAATATATAAGGACATGTAGGCATGAATTACACATTTCATACAATAACGTTGATAACATGTTAAACATACTAAATGAGAGCATGTACATGAATGCCTTCTAATAATAACAATACAAATAATAATACAGACAGGAAGTCACTGTGTGGACCCCTCCTTCATACTTTATATTGCAGCAGCCAGACCCTCACTCATAACAAACCACAGCAGCATTGCATCTGCACACAGATGCTAAAAACTGAGGAGACACTTCACCAGTGTGTGTTTGATTCTATGCATTTTAAACATAATGTGAACCATTATTACATTTGTCTTAACCTTCAAACTCGCTTTGAGTTTTATTATTGAAAAAGCTGCCTTAGAGTTTTGGGGAGGATTTCACATCACTGACATCAACAATTCATTCACATACAGAGACACTTCATTTTCACGTTCATGAACGATTCTTCAGATGAATCTCATTCACATGCCGAGTGAGCTTCATACCACTCGATGCTCACAAACAACGTCTTCTTCCATTTATTAAAGCAGACGGTAAGAAAAACGTCAGCTTTCTCCATTCAGAATAATGCTAACTTGGGTTGACCTTCTGAGATACCAAATCCATTTAAGTACAACTTAAAACAGAAACACATTTTCCTAACAAACTTTATTTGGAGAGTTGAGAGTATTTGTAAAGTTTAAACCGCTTAGCTTTATCTGGAGATGTTTAGCAGATTATCTTTAGTGTATATGTGATAATATATGAACAGATCTATACAAAACTAATCCTGGTTATATGTAGGTCTGTTCAAGATAATCTGTTAGACAACTCCAGATGAAGCGAAACGGTAGTATTTCAACTAACATTTAAAAAGCACTCTCAATAGGCAGACTCTCCGAATAAAGTGTTTCCCACTTTTGCTCTAGAAGCTGAATACTGACATTGCATTAAATAATTTAAGGTGATAAAATGACATTAAGTTACATTCAAACATTTAAATCCTCCACTAGGAGACGACTGAATACTTATCACTGACTCTCCGGGCAAATGAAACCTCAATGCCTGGATTTCAAACACCATTTGATTCAGTGTTCGTTAGAACTGAAATGTTTACGCTTGGACTAACAGTGAGCACTTTGCGTCACTAAAAGTATGAGAGACTCGTTGTGGCAAACAGGCTGAAGAGAATATTCCAGTCTGCAGCCCCTTTCTCTCCTGAAGAATCACCCTCCCGTCCGTATCTCCACAGCTGATCCTCATCCAAACCTGAGGCACTACTCACTTTATGATGCACAATAATCCAATCCAACCACAGGTCCTGGTTGGTTCGTTCATCTGGTTTTTAAGATGTTCCAGATGATGGAGAACAACATTTGTTTCTCAGTGTCTCACTTCTGTGGAAACTCCTTCTCTCTCAAGTCACTCTTTTAACCTTCCAGTACAATTCCCGGTATAACACGTTTTCCCGTTGCAGACTAGGTCCTCATAAAAACTCCTTTTTTAATCCAAGCTCCGTTGCGGGAGAGTCTGAGATCACTGTACAGCAGATATGATCCGCTCTGAACCAATCGGCCTCAGACGTGTTGGGCTGTTTGCAGACGAGCAGCTCCTCTGTGTTTTAGAATAACTCCTATAGTCCTACAGGCTGTTCACTTGCCGTGGCGACTCCTGGGTTGGGCCCCGGGACTGAAAGAGGAGCCCAGGCGCCTCCCGTGGCTCCTCCAGCGCTGACGCAGCACAAAGTCGTAGTTGGCGGAGGTGCACATGGCATAAAATACGTTGGCTTTCTCAGGTATCTGGAGCTCTGAGGCGGAAAGAGGAATGAAGCGTTGCAATTTATTAAATGATATTTGGAATAAATGAAAGCCTGATTGAAGGCAATGAAGTTGTATTTACTGTTTCAGATGACATTTTTTGATTTGCCTGGCAGTTTATTAAAGGCAGTGCCATTGAAGGAGCTGGTTTTTAATTCCTTTGCTAGACAAGACATTAACTGCTTTTGCACAAATATTTATTTTTTGGTGCTCTCAAATTACTCAGGGGGTTATGGCAGTTTTAGGTCTGATGCTGCTTATCTGGCTGCTTTGTAATTCAGTACATAATGAGCCATATGATTACTATTTTTCCCTTTCTTTGAGTGTGTTCGACTGTGATTCACAAATAAAATCTGTAACTAAGTGGAATGCTTTTTTTTTTTATATGATAGGCAAAATGAATTAAAGACAATAAATCTATTCGTTTAAAATCTGCCGAGAGTACCGTAGAAATTGTGCAGGCACAGGACTGTGTGGTCCTGTATAGAGTACTACGCCATTGGCCGTTTGGCTTATGACTTGTATATGACCCCAAGTAACCGACAAAAAGAGAGACTAGGTGTACAAAAGAAAAGGAGGCTTTAGAAGTAATCATGTTCTTACTGCAGTAAGAAAACATAAGATAACTAGAGAAAAAACCTAAGAAGATTTTCATATTTTCACAAAGCGAAACATTTGAATTTCAACCAAAAAGCTGCTGACATATTACAAAAAGTAGCAGACAGACTCTTCAATTTAAGTGTTGCCCACTTTTCTCTAAAAGCTGAATACGGACATTGCATTAAATTATTAAAAGAGATAACATGACATTAAATTAAATCAAACCATTGAATGTTTGACTAGAAGACGACTGAATAAGACTCTGGACAATAGAACATCTCAAGGTCAGGAATCAAAACAGCGTTTGTCACTTTGTTCGTAAGTGCGCTCGGCATGACCAACAGCGAGCAGCTGGTCAATGTTGTTTACGTAGTTAAAAAGGAGGTAGCTCCTTAGTATTATAGCTATAGCTGCACTCAGAAAACATCAGACTGCTACAGGGAAAGCCTGAGAAGAAGATATGAACCTTTGCCATTGCTGAGCATCTGGCAGAGGTTGAAGCTGCAGCAGCTGACGTCCTCCATGTTGTGTTTCTCCACAGCTCTCTGGATCACCTGAGGCGTGTGGTCCTGACTGGTCAGCTGCAGGAAAAACACAACAAATTGGAATTTGTTAATATCTATACAACATATTATTGTAGGTATTCCTGCATTTAAGATAGTGATTATATTTTCAGAGGTAGCAGTGACTATTTTAACTTAAAGTAAAAGTTTTTTATAATTATCTATTGGTTTTTCATACAAATATGGAATTTAATGTATCTTATTAATTAAAATGTTTGTATGTGTATTAAACTGAAATGTAATCAAAAAAACTGTTAGTAGCAGCCTACATGATGAATTAGGGATGGGTACCGAGCCCCGGTATTAAACGGGCCCCGGGGCTGAATTATTAAAGTCCGTGGTACCGTTAAACTCTGACGTTAGCGGTCTTTTTATCGGTACTGGAGACATGTAAAAAATATGTCATATGTATTATTGCTACACAAACATTATATTGCAGTTTTAGTGTCGCCAACTCCGTTTCTAATATGCAAAAAGAGTCTATGATTATTTTTTGTATTTTTGATCTTTCCAATCCAGATGAGAGATCTCTCTCCCCGTCTGTGTGCGAGGGGGCGGGGCAGTTTACACACACGCTAGGGGTGGGCGATACCACAAAATCTGGATTCGATCCGATACCAAGTATTTCAGGGCCAGTATCGCCGATACCGATATCGATACTGATACTTTTTTAATGAAAAGCGTCTTATGTACTTTCATATAGGGGAGAGCTGCATGACATGATTTTTGAGCTGAAATCATCATAAATAGACTAAATCTGAATTCATTTTCATGAATAAAGACAGGACAGTTTTTATAGACAAATACACGTTTTACTTTTGCAAATTTAAAGTGCAAACATGAAAAATAACAATACAAAGTGGCCAAAGTAGCGAACTGTCTTCTTGCACACATCACAGTTCGCTAAGTTTTAATTGCCAGTTGTGAAATTGCTCCACACAACGCTGCTCTTTCTCTCAGCCATCATGCGCGTGTGTGTGTTGCACTCGCGAGTCGCTGGCTGCTGCTGTCCTGCCCTGTTGGCTGCTGTCAGTCAGCTTGATAATCGGCGTTCAGGCACTGAGCCTCGAGGAGAAGAGGACAGCAGTGGAGAGAGAAGAAAAGAGCATATACTTGTGTTCGTCTGCACATAGTTTTTTGAAGAAATTGACGAGTAGAGGAGACGAGAAAAAAAGTATAACAGTATCGATCCTATTGGCTCTAGTATCGATATTTTGAAACGTAACGTAATATCGGAGGTATCGATATTTTGGGATCGATCCGCCCACCCCTAACACACGCGGCTGCTACATGCAGCAACACACGGAGGAGATGGCGGAGAGAACGCGCTCCGAGGTGTGGTTAAACTTTACCCGTCTCGATGCTCGTTACCAAAAGTGCAATAAGAGTTTAGCGTAAGGGCGGTAACACGAGCAATTTGTCTAAACATCTTGCAAAAGTGCACCACATTCAGACGGAGGAATGCACCGGGTTCGACTGTTTTTCTAGTAGCTCTGTAGCCCCATCCACGAGTAATGTTTCCACGTCAGGTGTTATGTATGCTAGCAGCAACACACGGAGTTAACTACATTATACAAACATGGGTTAATGATTAGAGGAAACTGAGTTATTTAGTTTGTTAAAATTTCAGCTATTCTGTTTACAGTCTGTCATCAGATTATTTAAGACGATTTGTTAAAACGTTGTTGTTTCTTTTGATGTGAAATATTATGTATTTCATTTAAATAAAAAGCAATGTTAGTTTTGTTCACAATTTGTTTAGTTAGTTTACCTTCTCCAAAAGAACCGATACAAGTACCGTTAAAGGACCGATAAGCGGTATTGATAAAAGTAGTAGTAAAACCTTAACGATACCCATCCCTATGTATAATGTTTTCCTTATTCATAAAAGTAGTGCTAATAACATGGTGTCCCAGGAAAATAATACAAAACAAATGTAGAATTCCGATCATGCACAAATCTTATTTTAAAATAATCTTGTTTAGGTTTTCTTTCTAAGTAATATGGTGGACACAAATGATTAAGCAATACCAAGTCCTTCCTCTTCTTCTTTTGTTTTTTCCTTCTGTTTTGCTTTTTAGAAAGCCTTAGTCGACTATAAACAGGCCGGCTGACCTCAGAAACACTCATTATGAAAGCATTGTTCCTACCAGTATGCTTTTGTAGACGTTTCCATTGCTGACAGACTCCACGCTGACCCTGACGATGCACGAGTCTGCCACCTGTTTGTTGTAGACGGGCAGCGCGGCCAGAGGAGACGACTCGGGGCTCAGCCCCAGAGAAGAAGAGCTGAGGTCAGGGTGTGAGGAGGAGCTGGACAGACTGGGGGAGGACGAGGACAAGGAGCTGGAGGAGAAATCCTCCGCCACGTTGTGGAGAGAGCCGGACAGCGTCTGAGGGGAGACAGAGGAGGGGATATGAATGTGTATGAAAACTATTCCCCCAGATTTTAAACTAACTGGGTAAACCCCTGCTAAAATATCCTTAGTTGTTTTATGTTTTGAATTAGTGAACCATCAGGCAGTTTAACACTGGTCAATGTTCAACGTTTTTGTTATTTTGATTCCATGACATGTCTTCTTTCAGACAAGAGGTAATAAAACGTCTAAAATAAAGATGTTGGTGTGCATTTTACTGACTTTTTTGTGTCAGTGGATTTCTCCTACATTCACCAAAAGTTAGCATGCCTCAATTTTAATATAATATTTCAGACAACCCGTAATCCAAAACTAAATGTTCCTATTGTAAGTAAACTACTGGATAAGTTTTATGGTGATTTTTATAGTAATTTATTTACATACATATTGAATTTTACAGAACATTTCTTAAAGGCTGTTTTCCCAAAATGTGTTTTATTTCATACTCCGAGGCAATAATCTGCCCTTCAGTAGCACTTACACTGAACAAAAATATAAATGCAACACTTTTGTTTTTGCTCCCATTTTTCTTGAGATGAACTCAAAGATCTAAAAAATGTTCTATATACACAAAATAACCATTTCTCTCAAATATTGTTCACAAATCTGAAAAAATCTGTGATAGTGAGCACTTCTCCTTTGCCGAGATAATCCATCCCACCTCACAGGTGTGGCATATCAAGATGCTGATTAGACAGCATGATTATTGCACAGGTGTGCCTTAGGCTGGCCACAATAAAAGGCCACTCTGAAACGTGCAGTTTTACTTTATTGGGGGGGTCTGGGGGGGTCCGAAAACCAGTCAGTATCTGGTGTGACCACCATTTGCCTCACGCAGTGCAACACATCTCCTTCGCATAGAGTTGATCAGGTTGTTGATTGTGGCCTGTGGAATGTTGGTCCACTCCTCTTCAATGGCTGTGCCAAGTTGCTGGATATTGGCAGGAACTGGAACACGCTGTCGTATACGCCGATCCAGAGCATCCCAAACATGCTCAATGGGTGACATGTCCGGTGAGTATGGTGGCCATGTAAGAACTGGGATGTTTTCAGCCTCCAGGAATTGTGTACAGATCCTTGCAACATGGGGCCGTGCATTATCATGCTGCAACATGAGGTGATGGTCGTGGATGAATGGCACAACAATGGGCCTCAGGATCTCGTCACGGTATCTCTGTGCATTCACAATGCCATCAATAAAATGCACCCGTGTTCGTCGTCCATAACATACGCCTGCCCATACCATAACCCCACCACCACCATGGGCCACTCAATTCACAACATGGACATCAGAAAACTGCTCACGCACACGACGCCACACACGCTGTCTGCCATCTGCCCTGAATAGTGAAAACCGGGATTCATCCGTGAAGAGAACACCTCTCCAACGTGCCAGATGCCATCGAATGTGAGCATTTGCCCACTCAAGTCGGTTACGACGACGAACCGGAGTCAGGTCGAGACCCCGATGAGGACGACGAGCATACAGATGAGCTTCCCTGAGACGGTTTCTGACAGTTTGTGCAGACATTCTTTGGTTATTTAAACCGATTGTTGCAGCAGCTGTCAGAGTGGCTGGTCTCAGACGATCTTGGAGGTGAACATGCTGGATGTGGAGGTCGTGGGCTGGTGTGGTTACACGTGGTCTGCGGTTGTGAGGCCGGTTGGATGTACTGCCAAATTCTCTGAAACGCCTTTGGAGACGGCTTATGGTAGAGAAATGAACATTCAATTCACGGGCAACAGCTCTGGTGGACATTCCTGCTGTCAGCATGCCAATTGCACGCTCCCTCAAAACTTGCGTCATCTGTGGCATTGTGCTGTGTGATCAAACTGAACATTTCAGAGTGGCCTTTTATTGTGGCCAGCCTAAGGCACACCTGTGCAATAATCATGCTGTTTAATCAGCATCTTGATATGCCACACCTGTGAGGTGGGATGGATTATCTCGGCAAAGGAGAAGTGCTCACTATCATAGATTTTTTCAGATTTGTGAACAATATTTGAGAGAAATGGTTATTTTGTGTATATAGAAAATGTTTTAGATCTTTGAGTTCATTTCTTTAAAAATGGGAGCAAAAACAAAAGTGTTGCGTTTATATTTTTGTTCAGTGTAGATAGGACACTTTCAACTTGTTATATTTTGAAGGTTTTTACAGAGCTTTTTGCTCACATATCATTAATAGCCTGATTTTTATTAAATTGTATTATTTGAGACACATGGTGATAATTGATTTTATTATGTGTGGGTATTTTCAAATTGATACAGTAATAGAGAGGCGAAGTCCCTCCCCTTCCGGTGGACCTCCATGGGACCTTATTTCGGAAAAAGTATGTATTGAAGTCAATGGAGAGAGAAAGATTATCTTTCGATCCCGTTTGAATTGTGCCACGAATTACACATATGAAGTTTGTCAATCTAAAAGATAATTTTGGAAGTCAAACAAATTAAAATGTGTCGTAAAACTGTGAAGTAACACATTTTTTTGTGTGAACCGCTCAATGAACTACATCTCTGGTCTCGCACCAACACCAAGATGGCCGTCACGTTGGCACATTTCACTTCTTTCTTTCAGAATGAAGCGAAAAGTATTAAAAGAGGTGAAAATCACTACAAGTCTGGCCATGTTGAGAACTGTACGTACACACAAGGGGAGTTAGTCGGTTCCGTGAGAGCCAGCATGCGGGACCGGCTTTACAAGGTTTCGGTGAGTAACACGAGTGTAATGTGTAACGTTAATGACATCACTGACGCGACTCTGGGATTTGTAGTCTTTCTATTTGCGTATTTTTCATAGTCTTATATTTCAACAGTTTTACGACAAACTGTGACTTTTTTTACATGGAAATAATTTTTTAAGATTGGGTAATTCATGACACAATTCAAACGGGATCGAAAGATAATCTTTCTCTCCCCATTGACTTCAATACATAATTTATTGAAATAAGGTCCCATGGGGCGGAAGTAGATGGGCGGGACTTCGCCTCTCTATAAAACAAGATACAAGTTGACCTCAAATATGTATTCTTTATATGACAACGAAATAGCAGGAGTTTAGAAACAGTCTTAATCAACTTTTCAGATTTATGTTGAGGAAATTAGCATATATTCATTAAGAGAAAGCATAATTTGCTTATTTGAACATATCATTAATTATGCCACACTATACTGGGATATCACACAGGAGTGTGTCGGTGCTCACCTTGAGTTTGAGTCTGAGGGGGGAGGGCTGAGGGGCCGAGAGGTCCTCCATGTCCGAACTGCTGGAGCCAGAGGAAGAGACGCTGATCTGGTCAGCGTGGGTCTTCCTCAGGGAGCTTTCACTGGATGTTCGCAACCTGCACAAACAATACAAACACTGTTTAGTTGGGTTTTTTTCCCCCTGAAAT
The DNA here is from genome assembly GCF_902827175.1 of Gymnodraco acuticeps. NCBI lineage: Eukaryota > Metazoa > Chordata > Actinopteri > Perciformes > Bathydraconidae > Gymnodraco > Gymnodraco acuticeps. Next base: position 1,142,152 of record NW_022992081.1, read on the forward strand.
ATCCACCTAAATAAAGTTGTAAAAATTAAGCAACATAAAGATTTAGGAATTTTAGAGGATATTTGATATTGCCTCATTAAACTGCATATGCTTATATAAAAATACAGTTGATCTCATGTGTTTCATACTGTAAATGTGTTGCATCTATTTGTTCTAACATTAACACAACAAACTCAAGTGTTGTGGTTCTGACACATCTTACAAACAATGGGATCTATATTAATGTAGTCGATGTACAGTAATAACAGGGTTTTCCAGACTTACGAGGCGAGTTTCTTGGTGAGTAGACGGCTGCTCCAGGAGTTGGGAGAGCTGGGACACGGGTCCACCGGAGGCTCCAGCTCACGAGACAGCTCATAGCTTCAGGGGACAAACAAGAGATACATTAGCAAAGGATGCAATCGTCTTCCATTTTGCCTGATTGTATTGCAAGTGTAAAAGTGTGTGTGTTTCTCACCTCTCCTGGTCTGTGAGCAGTGTGTGTGCCTGCAGCCAGGCGGCGATAAGAGGGTTTACTGGAAAGCTGTAGTGGCAGCAGGAGGCCTGAAGCTGCCGGATCTGAGAGAGAATCTCAAACTCCTATAAGAGAAATACATAATACAGAGCACAGATTAAATTATAGTACAGCAAATAACATGGCAGAACATACAAACATTGAATTTACTGTAGAATTGACTAATAAAATAGAGAAATTATAGGCATTTATGCAAGACGCCACTAGGAGGCAGCACGTACCCGTCTGCGCTTCTCAAAGTTGATTAGTCCACCCTGTGAAACAAAAACAGTGTTACAAAGTACAACAACAAGTGTGTGTCTGTGTGTGTGTGTGTGTGTGTGTGTGTGTGTGTGTGTGTGTGTGTGTGTGTGTGTTCACCTCCACAGTATCGGTCAGTGCTGTATCCAGCATGGTGAGGACGGTCAGGTAGGTGCCGAGGTACGGCACGACACCACTGCTGGAGTTCTGAGGACACAAATCATTACGTTTTATTTTTTTGATAATTTTTACATTACATTTCACCTTGCCCTAAATGTACACATTTGGTTTATAGCACTAGCAAAGTTCAGATATAAACAGTACAAGATGTCCAAAATAAATCGTTGTTTTTAGAGGTATAGGGACGAGGAAGCGTTTGTAAGACAAATATAATAAAGCTTATCGTTTCAGTTACATTTGATTGACAGTGGATATTTTGGTTGAGTATACAAGCATTACGGTAGTTGTTTGAAATGTATATAAAGGATCATTACTGACTATTTATATTGCTTATGATAAATCGTATATTAAGAGATATCTTTAGGGCTACGGTTCATTTGATTTCATTTCCTTTTTTCCCTTTTTGTTACAAAATAAATTAAAAAATACTTGTTTTAGTATTTCATTTATTAAACTAATTTGATACATAGAAAACAAAGACAAAAAAAAAATGTATTTAAAAAAACATTACAAAACAGAATCAACTAATTGCCATTATGTATGATATATTTACACACCATTTACAATAATTAATTAAAACTCCTACATTTTGCAAATGAAATGAAAATGAACCCAACATTTGGAGGACAGAATGTTGAGCTACGTCATGTTTAGGAATATAAAATAATCTACAAAGTAGAAATGTACACAGACCATCACTACGTAAACAAAGGGAATATGGGGGTATAAAACATTTGACTCGCGGCCCCACCTTCACTAAGTAAACTGTCAAACTGTGACACAGACGTCAGCTTTATGCCGTTCACTAAAAACTACAAGTGATGGGATATGGACCCGTGGAAACTTTTCCATCGAGTTAACAGATTGAAAAAGAAGAGGGAACTGAAAATGAGGAGTCTATTTTAGCAAAGCTTTTGAAACATGTGACTTTTATGGAAGTAAAATTGATGATCAAGGCAGAGAAAAAAATAAACCTCTGCATTTCCATTTAATTTAAAAGCTGCACATTTTGAGGAAGCACGTTGTTATTTTGAAACAAAATGAAGACTTACAATGTGTCTGGACACTGAGCTCGGGGTGGCACTGCCATCTGGGTGAGTCCCATCCTGCAGAAAACAAACAACATGTCCAGTCAACACGGATAAAAACACCATGAATATAATGAACGTGACAGTGCAGGGTGTGCTGCAATGCGTCACACGTTTGTTATCTTCAGGGTGGAGCACCTGCTGACAGGGTGTTGTCTCCAGTTACTAATAGTGAGTGTCCAACCAACTGATTTTATTTTAAGTTTTATTTGTGTTGGCTGCTAACAATTACCTTTTTATTATGTCCCTGATAACATTCACTGAATACACATTCATATCAAGTGTTCCACAGGGAACAAAGGACACAGAGTGGCAGGTCAACTGGACATTATTTCAGTGTTGTAATAAAGACGCAAGATTGGCCCAGTAATAGGAAAGAAGAGAAATTCCCATTTGGGATTTTAGACTTTGCAAAACATTGACATGCACAAAAACCTATAACACACTACAGGAAAGGAACCCACACATAAGGCCCCTTTAATCAACAGTAAGATGTCATGTGTAGTATTTTCCTAATTATATTAACAAGTTTGTGGGATTCAATGGTGGAAAGTACCATTTATCATGCACTGTACTTAAGTACAATTTAGATGTACTTGTACTTAACTTGAGTATTCCCATGTTCTGCTACACTATGCATCTACTCCACTACATTCCTCAAATACTGTCATTTTAACTGCTGTTCATGTTTTGACTCCTTTACTTAAAGGTGGGGTAGGTAATTTTGGAGAAACCAGCTCGAGTGCGCTAGAATTTGAAAATACACAGCCGGAACAAATCTGCCACTTCCTTACAGAGCCCCTCCTCCAACACACACGAATGCGCACATGACCAATGAGGGCACGAGATAAGTTTGTGCACAGATGGAAGGCTGACAGGCAGGTAGGCCATCCAGTTACTTTAGCCGGGCCGGCTAAAATGATTGGTCGTGCTTTTTACAGTACTACGGCTTCCACAGATGATATTTTTTATGGGTTTTTTGTCAAAGCACTTCAAAAATGTATTGCTATCGGGATGTTAAGAGCATTCCATGGAATATAACAAGTGTTTCTGAAATAAATTACATACCCCACCTTTAAGGGATTTGTTACAAATGATAATAAAACACATTATTCTGGTTAAACATTAGACATAACTGTTATCCAGCAGTGTAAAAAGTGTATAAATTAAGTTATCTACGTGATAAAGCATCAATAATTATTATCCAATGATATCATGTAAGATATTCTGAAAAAGGACATAACGCATCATGATTACTTTGAATATTTTGATACTAGTTCTTTCATACTTTTACTTCAAAAGTATTTGTACATTGTTACATTGCTACTATTATGCAAGTAAAATATCCGAATACATCTAGTACAGGTGTGTTTATCACACTTTTCATAATACGGCAAAGTGGTCATTCTGGAGATCTCTTTTGATCAATTGGATGCAACATAATGTTTGCTTAAAGAAGAAATATGAATTCACCTCCACCAGGATCTCTCTGCTGGTTAGCACACAGTTCTCGTCAGGGAACGTCTCACACAGGTGGTCAAAGGTGTTCATGCCTTCCCTGAAAATAAACAGTTTGCAGTCAGTATTCACTAAGACAGAGGCTGCATGCTCAAAAAAACAGACCATCGATTTAGGGAAGCCCACTGTGCGATTATTTTGATCTTTAAATCACGCAGTTTTCAAGTAATGAGTGACTTGTAACAGCTTGCTGACCTGCTGACAGCAGCCCAGGTCTTCTTGAGGCGATACACGGCGTTGGACTGCAGGGCGGAGAGGATGGCCCTCAAAGAGGAGAAGTTCTTCAGCTGATGGCACTCCTGCACGGAGGAAATAAAAGAAATACATATATATTATGTCTTTGTTCATTTATATTGCTTGATGTAATGAAATTATTTGAATGTTTACGCTCTGACCTGAGCAATATGGATCCACCTCTCGATGATGCGTGCCCTGAGTGCAGGACTGGTGTGAGAGCAGCGAGGTGAGCTGGGGGCCGTGGAGGGGTACGGGAAGTCAGAGGGGGGGGGAGGAGATGGGGGAGGAAGTGGAAGGGCAGGGCGAGGCCGTCCAGAGGAGCGAGGTGATGACACGGTTGGTGACAGCGTTGAACTGGGAGATGGTGGCGCGGACGCTGGGCGCCAGGTTTCGGTTTTCCTTCTTGTCGCGCTGGGACCAGACGCAGCCCAGGCAGTGGAAGGGAACCACTCGGACAAACAGCTCCTGAGGAACAGAGGGTGGAATAATCTGAATAAAGTGACCCTCACAGAGTGGGGCAGTGATGATGGATTTGTGTAAGCCATAGAAGATAGCATTGCAAAGGGTTCCTGTACAAAAAGCAATTCGATTTTTTGAATATTTCAGGAAATAAGGTTTGTGGCAAACACACGTTTATGATACTTCCACGTTTTGTTCAGCAAAAGTGAATTCCACATATTAACACCACTTTTAAAATAGTTAAAGCAAAAATGCAATCAGACCAGAAGTAAAAAGCTAACGTTAGACTATTAGCGATCTACGTCATGGTCCCATGCCTCAACTTCAACACTGCTTAGCCAAAGGTGGACTTATGTTAGCAACTATTGTTTTTATTGTGCGTAAAAGCTTCAGACGTTCATCAGTGGGGTATTTACTGACATATTTTATGTCCTAGAACTAAACGTGAACACTTGTCAGCTTGTACAGATTGACTTTGGGACGAGGGGGTTTCAAAGTGCTAAAATGCTAACTCTTCCAGGTTTAGGACTCTTTCTGCACCACTCTATTGACACAGAAACTATCTTCTCAATGAAACCTACAGCGTCCAATCGGGTCAGCTGCTCCGCCACTTCTGTCACAGGGAAGTCCATAAAGTTGTGTTTGTCCTCCTCCTTAGCGGACGTGTCTCCTGCGTCCTCCTGATCTCTGAGCTCCTGCTGCGATGATTCACTGCTGTGTTCTGACGCAGCCTTGATGCAATCTGTCAAACACGCCGAATCATAAATGACAACGAAACAGGATGCTACAGAATTGTATATGACCCACAATCTATCATAATCACTTGTCCTATTCCCTCGTACCTTGATCCTGCAGCCTCTTGAGGAGAGTCTCTGCAGACTGGGCCAGGCGTCTGAAGCAGAGGCGATGGCGCAGGTGGACACACAGCAGCCGGAGGGCCGGGTACTGGGGGGGCTCGTGGAAGTCTTCATCGTATTCCTTCAGCCACAGCCGGATCACCGGGGGTAAGGTACTGAGGGGATGATCGAGACGTCAATGTGTTAATCATAAACAATATAATGCGGGCCATCGTAAAGTTCAGCTGAATCCGGCCCGGGACCATTTGCTGCCTGTTTCAATTCTGTCTCTAGAATAAAAGGCAATTATTTATGCAATATGTGGCAATAAACTGAGCGGGCAGGTACACAAATAACAATCAAAGACTAAAAATGATTTACTCCATCACACTATATTATAAAGAAACATTAAGGCACAGATCAACATGAGGCCATGAAAACATTATTTGTAGCAAACATATAATAATGTGGGAGTACACTCCAATGAAGTAATTACTCCATTACACCAATCATCTTCAATCTCAGTTCAAACTGATGGCAGATGCAAACTAATCGTTGCTAATGGAGTGAGCGCACTCACCTGCGTGGGCAGACAGTGTTGTCCAGGTTGGCGATTGAGTCCTCTCTGTAGGAGAAGATAAACACACAATAACATGTTAGCTGAGAACATTTCAGTGACAATCATCACATTATGAAGGGACAACATGGTGACTGAAAAGCTCCTGTAAAAAATACATGTCTATATTGGTTCATTCTGTGGAAATGTCCTGCAACACACTGTGACCTTATAGAGTGATGAGTGCAAACCTTTATATATAGTCTATGGTGTAAACAGATTCAAGTCTTCCTTAGGAATCCATTATTGGATCTTAAAGAAAATATATCCCTGGACTGCATGTGTAGGAAGATGGCCAAAGTTTTACAGCATGTTATTCTCTTTCATGCTTTAGAATGTGACAAAACGAGCAAATTAGAGATTGTGAAAGTGGAAAAAACATCGATGATGAACTGTACCATATATCAAAGTTGTTAAGTGGTTGATTAATGACAGCAACACAATGGTACATCCTGCACAGAATCCTTGAAAGAGCAAAAGGTTGCCCTGAGGCTGGCCTTACGTAAAGCTCACAGGAAACCTGTTGCCACAGCAACACAGATATCAGGGCGAGTGTTTGACAAATAATATATCAACTGAACAGCACTAATGGCCACAGTTTCACACAGGCAGACATTCAGCAAAGGTGAACTGAGCACCATAAAGAAGTCCAGACAAGTTATATATGGACCTGATCTCAGTCTGCAGCTTCATTATGTACATTTCTTCAGATTATGGAAAACATGACTTCTTTTTAAAGTATTAAATCCAACCCTGAAATATAATGGCAATATAATATCAGTCTAATTCAATCTCAGTGTTTTTAACATCTGAGCTCAGTCTGGTGGAGAAGCACCTCCGCTGGGTGTGGAGGGTGTAGTCGTGACCGCTCTGGAATGGAACAAAGCTCCTGAATGCTTTGTTTCCTTCATGTCGATGAGATTTGTCAGAGAAACTCGACACACGTCAACAGAGGTTTGCCTTAGCCGCACAGAGAGGCAACAGCTGTCTTCTTTGCAATTCGATGTGTGCATCTGGAATGCAGTTAAACCTGGTTATGCCCTGCTTACATTTTCATTACAGTGATGACTTTTCTAAAAAGCAGCGCTGATACAACAAATCAAAGCTGATTCGTGGTTTAGGAAATATTAAAGAAATCAAACGTGATAAGGAGTTGCAGAGGCCAAGAAGTTAGGGATTAAATGAACTTTTCAAGAGGGGTAATGTATATAGACAACCAGTCAAAACAGGGGATATCTCCAAGTGGTTGACCGATCACAACTGAGCTGGCCAGCTAACCAATCAGAGCAGACTGGGCTCTGGTTTCAGACAGAGGGTGAAAAGAGGTGCTGCAGCACAGGCATTATGAGAAAAATAAAGAGCTTTTTGAACATTAAAGCATGGAGACATGTCCCAGTAGAGGCACAAGCATATTAGGGCCCCTTTAACTGCGTAGATTCAAATGGACAAAAGTCAGCCTCACCTCTGAAACAGCAGCTCGATGAGGGTGCTGGTGGGGGTGAAGGCCCTGTAGGTGGAGAGGAAGACGTGCATGTAGTCCGGCTCCTGGTGCTCGGGGGCCACCAGGTGTGTGATCAGACGCTCCAGGGAGGCGGCCTTCAGTCTGCGCAGCTTCACCGTGTGGTAGTGGGCGAAGCTGAAGGCCGTCGGGGGCTCCGTCGGCTCCGAGCTGGGCAGCACGGGCTCCCTGCGCAGCGTGATGCCAAACACTGCCCCCTCCTCCTCCTCCTCCCCCCACTCCTGCACCTGATCCTGCAGCAGAGAGCAAGGTCATCAAGATCTGGCAAAAAAGAAATCACCAATGCAAACGATAGAGCCTTCTGTGAAGCTACTTTAATCTGATATGCAGGATTACAATGACTCCAATCTGCTTGGAACAGAAACACATAGAATATTTATCACACACATCCTTTACAAAATGTCATCACTGGCCGTTTGAACTATTGTAACAATTGAAAATGTATACAGTAATTATAGAGCTGCAACTACCCATTATTACTTTCTCAAGTCAAAAGGTAATATCTTAAAATGTCTTGTGTCAGTCCAAAAATCCAAGATCTTGGACTGACACAAAATCATCACTTAAATATAAGATTAACATAAAATACAAATGATGCATTAAGAATACTTTAAATAAATGTTTAATCAAAAATCGAAATAGTTAGTGGAAGTGGAATTTCAATTAGTCTTACTTTTTACTATATTATTTACTTTAAATATGTTTTTAATATTGAATCTCTCATGTTGTGACAGATATATTTGCACAAACAAAAAATAACTGATAAATTATAAACCAAAATTTGAGAATTATAATACAAAATATTATATTAAAAAAAGTGATTTTTACTGTAATTTAGTGGAAGAAATTATGTAAAAATATGTCATAGCGAAATGAGGGTAAGAACTATGTGTCATTGAAAATTCAAACCAATTTTGTTCTTAGTTGTCCCATTATATTTCTCTCTAATCACAGACAATTCAAATATAATTGACTTACTTAAAATAAGGGAGGACCTGTGGCTGTCACACTCAACAGTAAGTCATTGCTTTGAAATGAGACTTGTAGAAAACATGATGGTGGTTTGTCCTCACAGGCTTTATTTTGCCCATATGCAAACACAGAAGCATAGCATGCTTCAGAAAACCTGATGCCACATGGCTGAAACTCGGATAAAAACTCAGTGTGCTACAATATTACTAAAATGAGTCACTGGTGGATCCACATGAATAAATCCATTATGTCAATATGAGACAACCAGAGAATAATGTCCTTCTGAAGTTGACTACACACGTAGATAAATAATAATAACAACGTTTCACAAAATGACATTGTACAACGACACAAGTAAATTGCCTTCACAAACAATAACGACCACATTTAACTTAACCTACCATAGATAATTGCCATTTCCCCATATTTGTTGTTGAGAGAAAAATCCCAAAATTGTGTCTGTAAACTCCTTTTGATGCAGGCGTTAAACCCGCAGAAATTAAGGAATTAGCGACGACGTCCGACGGTCCACTTGGGTCTGAATAGTATTTTTCATGTTTGAGAATTCATGGAACGAATACCGATACAATTAAACAAAGTTTAGTAGTGCCCCGACGTCGGAGAGGAACGGCCGCAGAGAGTCTGCGGATGAACCGGTCGGACGGAGGGAGGAGGACAGGGAGAGAGCACTCAGTGGGCGGAGCTTATCGTACAGGTGTGGGCGGAGCTTTAGCTACTGACCAATCAAGGTAAGGAGAATAAAAACATCAGCTTTTAATATGCGGATTTGAAATATGAGTCTATCAACCATGATACTGTTATCAAGTTATTCCAGCCTGTTTATGCAAGTGAAAGATCAAAAAGCAGATTATATTTGTGAAGAAAAAAACCCTCCAAATAACTTAATATCTTAAAAGACTTAATATGACCTTTGAGAAACAAATTCATTATTTTGAGGGCTGTGTATTGGCCAGAATCTGACAATATTATATGCATCACGTGTAGTGATCACTAATTTACTCTATGTACATAATTCACTCATGGAACTACGGGTTGGGGGTATTGTTCCTCTTGTCTTCCCGGGCTGCGACCCAACAACATTTGCATTTCAGCTGCTCAATAAAGCCAGCTTTGTACCTTCATTGCACCGCCTCCGACTCCCTATCTCTCGGCACCTCACACGATACGATTCAATTTACTGATATATACTGAGATAATACAGTAAAAGCAAGTAATATATATATAGGGTTTCTTTTTAATCTTATTCTAGGAGATGTTTTTTTTCTCCATTAGTATCAGTATTTGAACACAGCTCCATACTCAATAAAATACAATAATATGCAATAAAGAAGTTTAAATGTGTTATGGACTTACAACAGTGGGATCTGCATCGGAATGTAATCTATTGTCTTTGAATGTAAAAAAAACAATTTAGCTTTTGACGAACAATAGATATTACAAAACATATTATTGAACTATTTGATCATTTCTTACACCCACGGGATCTTTTTTCTAATCACAAGGCTTTGTTTTCATCTTATTCTTTGTCACATTTACTGGCAGAAATTGAATTTCATAACAAAAAGTGGGCTACATAAAACCTAAATTAAAGAGAGCCACCTAAAAGCTCAAACCTATTAGTTAAAATATATTAACAAATCATTTACAGTAAAGTAAAACTTATATTTGTATCTGGTTTATGGGTTTTGGATTGAAATGAGTGCGATTTACAGATCTCACAGTACTGTGACATCTGGTGGCCACAGTGCAAACATCGAAAGATGAACTTTCCATAATGTCTTCTTCCTCACGCTCTCTGTCTGGACAAAGGGGGCTCGCCAGCTTTTAAACTTTAACCCCTCATTCATCAGGAAGTGTATTTTCAGTTGCATCAAAACTACAGTGATCATTTTACAGTAAAGATATGAAGGAAATATTCTGTCTGCTAGATGCAAGAAGCTGGTTCCAGGCTGACGTCAACATGGAACAGCTCATTTCAGAGCCACTGCCTCCAAAGAATCCAGTCGGGAGAGTTATTTTCTTGACGGCCCCTCACTTATGTTCCTGCCTATGGGCCCATGGTGTCAGGAGCGTGGTGTGACATACCACATAAAACAGATCTGTTCTGCTTCTAAATATGTACTTTAATGGAGCACACAATTAGGAAATATACACTTCAAGAGCCTGTCATACTAAAACACTGAATTTCATTACATCCAGAAATAATTTGACAGGCAGCAACACATTGTGGAAACAGCTGAATCAGGGTGTCCACTGGGCTTTCAGGTCAAAGAGAATAATGAGCTTTTTGTTTCTCTAATGAGTCTCTCTTTGAGCTGAAAATCTACCATCCGTTTGCCAATGCCAGCTAACCCTGCACAGAGGCTGAACAAAAGGAAGTGCCAGCAGACATCTCAATTAGTCCTCATTAGACACATGAATGGGTGATGAGCATGGGCGGATCAGGGGACAATAGGACCCTGGGCACAGGCATGCAAAAGGCCCCACCACCTCTCCTACAAACTATGTAGTTGTTTAGCCTTTTCTGTAGTCATTTTGTGTCACTTTGTTGTTCTTTTATAGTCTGGTCATTGCATCTCTATGTGGTCCTTTTGTTTATTTTTGGAGCCATTTTGTGTGTTTTTGTGGTCCTTTTGTTCGTTGCAGTAATTGTATTCATCATTTTAGTCTCAGATGTTGCTTTGTGTCTACCTGTGGCTATTTATTTGTTATCCTTTGTGAAGTTAAGGTCTCTTTGTGGTCTAATTTGGGTTGTTATTTTCTTTCTTTGCAGTTGCCTTGCATTGATGTGTGTTTGTGGGTGTCAGTTCGGTGCTATTGGTCTATTTGCAGCTGTTTTGCTCTCTTTTTTGTCCTTTTATGTTTCTCACTGGTCCGTTTTATTCTTTCCCTGGTTCTGCCTGTTTGAATTACATTTTGGGCTCCTGTCCCTAGGTTCAATTGGTCTGTTTAATAATCCATCCATTGTAATGAAGTGACAAAAAAATGGAATGTATGTCTTTTAAACCCCCACACGGTTAAACGGCTTATTTTAGCTGAAACATGATGCACTTCCTGGAGAGTCTGATCAGGTGACTAGTCAGTGTCACTGAAAGGCTACCTGTTGATGACCTAATGAGTGACAAATTATAGGAGCTGAACAGGAATGACAGCAAAAACTCCCAGAGACGAACAATGACTGGATATGAGACGGCTGTTCCGTCTTAAGATTGTTAATAGAACAAGTTTACCTAATAACTGATGGAAGACTTGCATAACAGAGTACACTCAATATAACAGTAAATCCCATCAAAGAGAAGAATGCAGTCAATCAGAACGAATTATTTTACTATCCACACACACCCAGTCACTTCAGACACATATTAGTCGGGAAGATATGTCAATAAATCGATTACTCAGCTGACCAGTACATTTATCAAACATTATTTAGAAAAATTGATCAAAAGTTGATTATCAATCACAATGTTAAATATTTGCTTTAGGGACAACATGCATTAACGTTAACCGATTTGTTTATTGACAGAAAATGAATCACCAAAAATCCTGACAATGGATTAAGTATTAATCTCAATGAGTTAATAAAATAATGTGACCACTTATTTGCTGGCTATAGCTTTGACAAAGTAAAGATTGGCTGCTTGTCATGCTAGTTTTGTTTTTTTTCCCTTTAAATTACTGTATATCCAACATCTCTGGATGGATGGACAAAACAAGGAATGTAAAGATAATGTGCTGAGCTCTTGGAAACTGTTGTTACAAAAATAAAAACCAAACAGTTAATGAAAGAGGAATACAGTTAAATCAGCACTGAAATTACAGCCATAGGATTTGGTGATGGGGACTCGTTGCTAACGCTGATGAGAAGTACATGCAGACAGAGTCGTACAATTGGTCTTTTCCCTACAATACAACAGACAAATATAGCCTCTGGCATTTCAATCTGTTGAAATGTTTAAGGTTATATCACAACACCTCCTCGCTCTTGGTGAAATACCTCACACATTTTAATATTTCGATGGTGAATCCTCCTACATGTGAGAAACCCTCCTACGTTCACTGTGTGTGTGGGCATCCGTCCTGCTCTGCAGTGGAGACATGTATTTATGCTTTCACTTCTTTGCATGATGTCCATGCCTGACATCCATACAACAAAATAATGACATCGAGAGAAGTTGTTACAGTAAACTGCATTGAAGGAACCAAGCAGGAATCCCTCACGTCAGTCATTTTAGTTTTTTCCTCACCTCGAGCTGCCCATCCGTGTCCAGTGACTGGAAGCTGGTGAGCCACACGCCGGGCTCCGTGTCCGTGTGGATGTGTCCACTGGGCCTGGTCCACAGCAGCTTCTTCATCCTGCCCACCCTGCTGCGGAGGCCGCGGGAGTCCCCTCCATCAGCGCCTCCACCCACAGAGATAAAAGTCCTCATTTCCAGCTCTGAGTCACGCTCACGGGCCCACACACCGAGTCAGATCTCCCCCACACCTGCTGCCTCATCTGCGCCAGGGAGGAGAGCGAGAAAACATTAGTTCCTCGCTGTATCAATTTCTGGTTATTTTGTTTTTATTACAACCGTTAATGCAATCGCAGCTTAACATTTGGAACGCAGTGTTCCTAAATGTAAAATTCCAATGAAGAAAGTATAAGATGTCCAGACTGAGCTGGGGGGGGAACCCTCTTTACAATTGAATAGCAGGAAACAATCTGTGTTGCAAAAGACATGCAAAACAGATTGCGATCACTACTCTGTATTGTTTTGACTGAGATGGCCTTACAAGCCCTACAAGTATATTTACTTTATTTGAATTGTATAATCGTCATAACAAATGGTTTAAAAATGGCCACACAGAATAATTTATAAAAATATTAAGACTGTAATTATATACAGAATATAACTTTTAATCAATGCTCAAAATTACATAAAAATATGTCTTTAAAAGAAAGTTACAAAATCTACAAATTCCCTTGCAACCATCGCTTTAGAAATCTATGCATCTTCTATAGCAGCCTCAATAAACAAATCTGGCATTCAAAAAGGTACTTTGAATACAAATAAAAACATATTATCCCCAAAACAAATGTACCGTAATCTTTCTCCTCATGAATCTGCATCTCGAGTGTCGATGAAGTGTTCAGAGCCCTGTTGGTTCAGGCAGAGACAGTGTGAAACTTAGAAGTAAGAGACTGTGGCATATATCAGAGGACTGATTGTTCTCTGTGTTTGTGGGCGGATGATTCTCCGCGCGCATGTCTAACCATGCGTGAGTGTGTGTCACTGTCAGCTTGGCCTCCTTCCCTGGTTAGATCTGCACTGTGATATATAATTATATTCCATTTTGATTTCATTTCACTTCATTCCAGTTCACTAGCTTCCTCATTAGAATAAAACAAACTCATTGCCTCCATTTTTTATATTCAACATAAACAGTGTTGAATCACTACTTTTACTTGACTACTTTCACATTTCCATAGTTTGGTTAAATTACTTTTTTGCATTGTTCGTATAGTTAGCTATTCAAACTACAAAACTTAGGGTCATAAAATCTGAGAATTTCTGTTTTTGACAGTGTTCAAGATGTTCTGACCATCTAAAAGTTCAACTAGAATAGACAACAGGTCTATTTCTTTAGACCATTGCTCGGGTTAATAGGAATTAAAGGAGCTAATTAAATATTTCTTCAATGCAGTATCTAATTATTATTTGTTGGTCTATTAATGTGAACAAGTGGGAACCTTTTGAAATAAAGTCAATTGATGGTATTTTTGCTGGAATGTTTTCCATTTCATTTCCAATTTGATCTTTTTTTTACAATTTTATTTTAAATACTTTCTACTTGTCATGTTTTAAGTTAACCAAACTATTTGTAAAGTTTTAGGCCAAGGAAAAACCTGATGCACTAGTTTTCCATGAAGCTTCTCAGCAGCAGAGCCTTGAGTCTGGCATGTTAGCAGAAAAGAGGATCAGTCTCATAAGAGTTTCATGAACTACTCGTAGCTAATGGTAGCATTATTGTAGTTTAACACTGTAGTTATGTAGAGAGTGAAACAAACACTGAAGCACAGACATGGATCAATTCAATCAGCCCAAAGAAAGTGCTCAGAAATGCAGATTATTTGTGTGAGTGTAGCCAATAATTAGCTAATCTGAACTCGACTGGCTGTGATGCGTTTAAATGTTTCTTACCTGTTAGTAGTTATCAATAAATTGTTCAGACAGGGTTTGTCTGTAAAACGTGACAAATGCATCATTCAAAGCGTCTTCTACAGAGTGATGGTACTACATGTTGGATTGGAGGCCTGATGGTTCTCACACTGCTGGCGGGGATTCAAAATCTGCAGCAGCCAGCGCCCACAGACCCGCCCCCGCTCACAGATTGATCGAACAACGCACCAATGAAATCTCTTGCTACAGGTAAACACGGACATGCAGTGGTTGTGGATGTATTGGGCTGTATCACACATCCATGGTATATCAGCCAATCGGCACGTTTTAAACTTTTGAGAAAAGTTATTTATTAATCAGTGAATACTTTTAATATTTCTGAGATATTTGATTTAATAATGTATGTAATGTGTAGTGTAGCATAGATAGACAATCGTTGTCTATGTCAACATATTGGGCAGGATTACAGTTATAATGCATTTGTCAAATGTGTGATCAAATGTATTGTAGGTTATTTTGTAAAGAATATTGACCCATGTTTAATGTTTGCTTTTTGTAGTTTTGTATTCTTCTGTGTTATGTGACTGAGTCAGATCCAATTAAATATTGATTTTGTATAAATAATCTATTTTTCTGTCTTATTTTAGGAGATTGATTTTATGTGGGCATGCTGTTCATTCTTTCTTCAGGACCCCATTTTTTTATAAAAATGAATGTGATTTTGATTTATAACGTATAACTATCTGCACACAAATGCAATTCTACAGGAGCACCAAACCCTTAGAATTAAACAATAATTTATTTGATCAATCATAGTTGTCTGTCTGGTTGAATTCTGTATGCCACTCAATGGCAGATGTATCAGTTGGACAATTAAACACAGAGAACATGATTGAGTTACACACTCATGTTTTGTTTTGCTAATTATAAGAAAACAAAACAATCCACCCAACAGCAACCACAAAGTATTTGAGCAAAGAGGCACAGCCATTTCTGACATGCTGAGCAATGCATAGCAGAGATAGTTCAGGTGTTGACGCTCACATGTTACGGTATGCTGGGACAAAGCAAATGCGTCTCTAGTGTCGACGTGATTCACTTGTTAAATAAAGGCTGGATTTGTCAAAGGTGTTGGCTTTCAGGAACCTGTATCATTTCTGAAAGGTACAACCCTATCACGTTCACGATGAAAAAAAAATGACAAAAAGTAAAAGCAATATTTGTATTTTCTTTATTAGGTTACCATGCAGAGTGTGGACTTGTGCACTGGGAATAGAAGCAAAGGACCAATCGTTTGTGTAACAACAGAGAACCTTACTGTTGTCAAAACACACACTTACACAACATATTTCAAAGGTACTAACATATATTTAAACAAAAATCATCGTAGAGCTTTTTAATTGGGCTAATAATTCATTTCTAAAAATATATCATCTCATTTGTATTTGTCAAAGATTTGTAGCAACACATAATAATTTTCACTTGAGCGGTGAAACATTAATATAGCGATTTGAAACCTGAGTCCTGACACTGAAGCGATCAGAATTTGCCCTTCTTCTTCCAGGGCTTCTTCTTGGACTTGGACTCAATGATCATCTGAGACTGGCGCTTCAGTGCCTCGCGAGACATGACGTCAGCCTCGTCCTCTTCACTGTCGTCCTCTGAGACACAAACATGGGGAGTTTAGATTGTGTGCTGGAATTGTTCTGTCTGTGTGTGTGGCTTCCAACTCACCGTCATTGAAGAAGTCCAGCCTCTGGTCCTCAGGCAGCTTGACGCGGGTGTTGTACTCTGGCAGCTTTCCCTCAATCCTGACATAGAACTGCTCAGAAAAATAGCAAAAATGATGTTAAAGATGTACGTTTTATTTGAAAATGACTCCTCAAAGTTTCTCAAATAATCTGACTTTACGTTGGTCTTTTTATGACAAATGCAGAATGAAATGTGAAATCCAAAAAAACGGAAATGAATATTCATTCAACGTTAGGTTTATGAACTCTGTCGAAGACGTTATGTCTTCAGCTGGGTTGTTTGTCTGTCAGCAGTTCATATAAAAACTACAGGTCTGATTCTCATGAAATATGTAGGAAGTTGGCCAAGGAAGAACCCATAACATTTTGGAGGTGATCTAAAATCTTGTAAATGCCCCCTCAATGTTTTAACATCCAAAAGTCTGGAAACATTTTGGTACATGACATGTTGAGATGATGTCATGTCAGGCAGAAACATGGCAGTTGAATGTAAATCAAATCAAACACTTCTTTGAAGCATCTCTGTTGGTGCCAACTTTGGAAGTGGGACCGTCCGAGCAGCATGTGAATGCACCACAGCTGAGGTCTGCGCTCTCCAGGTGCCATTCTAGTTTTTCACATGAGGCTCTCTTTTTAAAAGTCTTGTCATATAAACATAATTTCACATGTATCTAAAATGTCCTATTCCATCTTTTTGAAAAAAACGTTAAAAGAGCCAGTTTGAAGTTGTAGGAGAGATTTCTTTCTTCAGATGTATATAACAAACCACTAACTTTTTGTTTGTACATTATTATACTGGTCCTTTATATATGCCTTGTATTGTTAACGTAGTTTTGTGTAGGATAAGTGGAGGAGTTTTAGAGTCATGTCTATGCCATGTAACTGATATGATGAGCAGTACAGTAGGTTTCCAGAAGGGAAAATGTACTTTGTTATGGTAGAGGTGCAACCTCTTGACCGGGACAGCCAACTAGTTTCTAACGGTAGCTTTGAATCAAACAAAACTAGACTGGAAGATATCAGCTCACAGTTATGTCAATTACAAAGAGTATGGCCTCTCAAAATGGATCTGAGGGTAAAACAGTCAATGTCATTAGCAAATGGCCTACAGACTGGTACACTCTGATATCATATGTTCTCAAACAGAGAAAGTGCCGTTGAGCGTTGGTAATCTGGAACAAACACTTCAGGTGGCTCTAACGGCTGCTTTTCCATTCAGATAAGCTATGCACGCACAGCAGCTTCCATGCTAACATGCTCAGCCATGCTGCGTTCATGTGTAGCACTGTGCACGTCAGCAACACCTCCATGCCAACATCAGATCTTTTTTTTATTCCGGTGAATTTTTGTGAACCAATTAAAAAGATTGATATGTCTTCATTTACGTCAGGGAAAACAAAAACAGTGCCTGTATTTAAAATAGTCTTGAATGAGTGTATATGATTGTGGCGTCGACTCACTTCCTCTTCCTCCATCTCCTTCATGATAGCAGACACATCCTTTCCTCGAAGCTCCTCGTGCAGCAACTTCAGCTTCAGCTCACACTGGGTCATCAGCACTAGCACAAACTCATCTGAGTCTGGAGACACTTCAGACACCGTGTCCTCTCTCTGAGAGAAACGGAAGAACGGTGGACACACATACTTATGATTGTCAACACACCTTTTGAGAGAAATGGAATAAGAACCAAAGATGGATGCGTTGGTCGGGAATACGTAAATGGACAAATAGTAAGGAAAAGACAGATTATAAAATAACCCTATAGACATACAGTGGGGCAAAAAAGTATTTAGTCAGCCACCAATTGTGCAAGTTCTCCCACTGAAAAAGATGAGAGGCCTGTAATTTTCATCCTAGGTACACTTCAACTATGAGAGACAGAATGGGGGGAAAGAATCCAGGAAATCACATTGTAGGATTTTTAATGAATTCATTGGTAAATTCCTCGGTAAAATAAGTATTTGGTCACCTACAAACAAACAAGATTTCTGGCTCTCACAGACCTGTAACTTCTTCTTTAAGAGCCTCCTCTGTCCTCCACTTGTTAACTGTATTAATGGCACCTGTTTGAACTCGTTATCAGTATAAAAGACACCTGTCCACAACCTCAAACAGTCACACTCCAAACTCCACTATGGCCAAGACCAAAGAGCTGTCAAAGGACACCAGAAACAAAATTGTAGACCTGCACCAGGCTGGGAAGACTGAATCTGCAATAGGTAAGCAGCTTGGTGTGAAGAAATCAACTGTGGGAGCAATTATTAGAAAATGGAAGACATACAAGACCACTGATAATCTCCCTCGATCTGGGTCTCCACGCAAGATCTCACCCCGTGGGGTCAAAATGATCACAAGAACGGTGAGCAAAAATCCCAGAACCACACGGGGGGACCTAGTTAATGACCTGCAGAGAGCTGGGACCAAAGTAACAAAGGCTACCATCAGTAACACACTACGCCGCGAGGGACTTAAATCCTGCAGTGCCAGACGTGTCCCCCTGCTTAAGCCAGTACATGTCCAGGCCCGTCTGAAGTTTGCTAGAGAGCATTTAGATGATCCAGAAGAGGATTGGGAGAATGTCATATGGTCAGATGAAACCAAAATAGAACTTTTTGGTAAAAACTCAACTAGACGTGTTTGGAGGAGAAAGAATGCTGAGTTGCATCCAAAGAACACCATACCTACTGTGAAACATGGGGGTGGAAACATCATGCTTTGGGGCTGTTTTTCTGCAAAGGGACCAGGACGACTGATCCGTGTAAAGGAAAGAATGAATGGGGCCATGTATCGTGATATTTTGAGTGACAACCTCCTTCCATCAGCAAGGGCATTGAAGATGAAACGTGGCTGGGTCTTTCAGCATGACAATGATCCCAAACACACCGCCCGGGCAACGAAGGAGTGGCTTCGTAAGAAGCATTTCAAGGTCCTGGAGTGGCCTAGCCAGTCTCCAGATCTCAACCCCATAGAAAATCTTTGGAGGGAGTTGAAAGTCTGTGTTGCCCAGCGACAGCCCCAACACATCACTGCTCTAGAGGAGATCTGCATGGAGGAATGGGCCAAAATACCAGCAACAGTGTGTGAAAACCTTGTGAAGACTTACAGAAAACGTTTGACCTCTGTCATTGCCAACAAAGGGTATATAACAAAGTATTGAGCTATTGACCAAATACTTATTTTCCACCATAATCTGCAAATAAATTCTTTAAAAATCAGACAATGTGATTTTCTGGATTTTTTTGTTTTCTCATTCTGTCTCTCATAGTTGAGGTGTACCTAGGATGAAAATTACAGGCCTTTCTCATCTTTTTAAGTGGGAGAACTTGCACAATTGGTGGCTGACTAAATACTTTTTTTGCCCCACTGTATTTTGTAATTGAATAAAGAGAGTAAAACATTTATTCATTCAAAACTAGATTCCCTAGTTGTTTCCCACTTTTGTTGTAGTTCCTTGTTTGTCTTAATTGGCCTTGTACTGCTACCTTTTTCTCACAATTTAGCTTCTATAGGAGCAAAAATATATGAAGAGGACCGTAAATTGCATACAAATGTAATTCCTTTAAAAATAACAAGAAACAAAAATAAGTGGCAAGAAGACCTACAGCCCTGACGCCTGAGGTGGTATTTACCAGCGTGATGTGTTGAAGTTTGTCTGCGAGGTGCTCCACTCCGGCTTGCACAGTACTGAGGGCTTTCACCAGCCACTCCAGACGCTCCTTATCTGCATCACACCTCTGCTGCTGAGCCTGCAGCTGCAGCTCACACTCCTCCAGCGACTGTCTGTCACTAAGAAAACACACACAGAGAGAAAGAGCTTGAGAACAAACACTACAGCTGCATGCAGGCTTTTGTTCCACTTCTGTTTGAGTGTCTCACCTCGAGAGTTCAGCCTCTCCCGAGTATTTCATGTCCTGGAACTGTTGGTCCAGGAGCTCCTTCTGCTCCTTCAGCTGCTGCAGCACCGTCTCGTTCTCTCCCTTCAGCTTCTCCAGATGCTGGTGTGTCTCCTTCTGTGAGATGAAGCGCTCCACTATCTCCTACACACACATGAAATAAAATGTTTTTTACAATATTAATACAGTACACAGTTCACAGGCTATCCTTCTCTTTCTCTCTTCCACACCTGTATGTCTGTGACTCCCGTGGCCTCCTTGATGCGTCGGAATGCCTCCTCAAAAGTGGAGATGACCTTCTCCTGTTCGCCTGCTATCCTGGGGCTGCTGCGCTGAGCCTCGCTGCTCAGCTCGTCGGGCTGCATTGCTGTTCTCTGAGCCTACAGGTGCCGCAGTTTAGAAAACGTATTTCATTATAAAGAATGTCTCAATTTCACTGAAAATATATATGTTGTAGCCTTTTCAATGACGTCCATACAGTAGCTTTAATTAATTGTAAGAATATTTAAAATGCATTATTTTCTGCTCACAGAACTGTGTAAATAATTATTTAGAAATGAATTAATGCTCATAAATACTTCATCATTCCTAGTCACTGACTTTTTGATATAGTTCTCATAATTGTAATACTTTAAAATCACTGTTGCAAGATAATAACTGGGTATTGTAGCGGCTGAAGTATAAGGTAATAAAACAGAACATTTTATTTGTTTGTTTTTATTTTGTTGTGATCCAATAATAATAAACAACATATAAATGCAAAAAAATGATAGTCTTACTTTGGATAATTTTTCCTGCATAAGATTCAGGATTTGGAGCGGCAGTTTTTATAAAGTTTCATTTTCAGTGTTCAGCTCCAAAGCAAAAAGCCATGCCGTCAAAGTGGATATTTCGGTCGATTTCGGGATTAACTGCGTTTGAAATGAATGATTACATTTTTACAATGAAAGACACGTCGGAGCATGGACGGACTTTCACATGAACTACATCTGCACATCTGCAGTGTGTGCACGTGTTCCCTAGCTGCTGAATAGGACAATGGCCTAACTATGGGAGTGCTAGTCATTGTTTCGCATTTGATTACTCCCATTTCACTTTTCTTTTAATAACACTACATCATTTTGATTATGACGCTTTATGATTTATGTGCTAAAAAGTTATAATAAATTGCTTTGTAATGTAGAATTGTGACAAAGCATTATGAGTGACTATCACTCTGATTAAACAGTGCTAAAAGCAGATGAAAATGCATGATAAATATGTTTGTTTTGCATTTCTGATGGTGATCAGAGAAGAGAACCATTCACTACGATAAAGTGTACAATATACACCTCCGCGTTTTCCTCACCCTTCTATCGGTTTTTTCAGCCTGGGCCTTGCGCTCCTCTACCTTCTTCCTGTAGCTTGCTATAATACGCTCTCTCTCCTTGCGCTCCTTGCAGAGACATTCCTCCAGCTGCTGCAAGTCAGCCTGCAAGGCAGAGCAAAGGGAAGAAGAGATTTAAAGAAAGTTGAATGAAAAATGCTGTTTGCACACCGCATAGCGATGAGGTAGGCTCATGTATCTGTACTTGTAAATGCATCAAAATGAAAATGATTTGTATCCGCTTCACTTGTGACTCATATAATTTATTATATTAGTGTCAGTAATTATGAGTGAATCATTTTTGTTACGCCTTTACTAGCACGCTGCAAACTCATAGGAGCAGAGGAGGGTTACAGGAACCTTAGCAGCTTCCTTGGAGAGCTGAGCGTTGCTGTTCATGATCTGCATGTCGTGAAGCTCCTCTCTGTGCTTCAGGATCTCTGCCTCCAGACTGTCCAGCTGGCCCTGGAATGTCAGACTCTCATCCTGAAGTGGAAGAGTGAGAGATAAAAAAAAGAACGGACAGGAAATGGAAAGAGTGAAAGGGGTGGGGACGAGAGGACTGTTTACAACCACTGTAGGAATGATTTACTGGCTAATCTTTAGGTTGGAACAAAATAACCTTTTAATCAACACCTGCATTAATAAGGAAAGTGATAAGAGGGTGGAGTGATTTAAGTATCTCAAAATCACCCTGGACAATAAGCTGAGCTTTGAACAGCAAAGAGCTGACATCGTACACAATTTATTGTTAAGGGATTTTTGCCCATTTCTATACATTTTTGGGTACTCAAAATAATTACATTTGGCACCGAATCTGTTTATCAAAGGGTCTCAAGACAACAAATGCGGCAACAGCTTATGAGACATAATCATACGGTTATAAGCCCTTTTTTTACACTCTAGACTTTCTTTTTGAATTGGTGCCTGATCAAAAAACTATTTTTATTTCTGATTTATTACTAGGAAAACTTGACACACAGTGCCAACCTGCATCTTAAAAAGAATATTCAGATTCACAGTTTCAAAGGATGAACACTATTTTGTATAGCACATACTGTTGACCTGCAAGCTCACCCAAAGGATACTTAAACGTGTCTATGTGGGTGTCTCACGGTTCACATGGATAACTGGCAATAGCTTGTTGAGTGTGTTTGTTGTTGTTCTGACTGGATGTTGTGGTAGATCAGCTGCTCACCAGCTAAACCACAAGAGGGGTTAACAGGTTTGCCAAATGATTTCCTACAAACCACCCCAGCTGCCCTTTATATGGAGTGGCAGCTCTACAGTATGTTTGATACACTGTGGATGTTGTGGTGAATATGAATCCCTCAATACATCTTGATGGAAAATCTCAAATGAAAGTCTAAAGGCTTGATCTATTATTTCACTCAAGTTGAACTGGATAACAACATTACCAGCATATAAGTGTGAACAGATTGATGTGCATTCTAACAGTTGGAATATTTGTAAAGTTAAGTAACAAAATGGAGGTCAAGTTGAGAGCAAACAAAGGTAAAGTGAGCGTGGGACAGGAGGTAGTGTACCACTGTGAAAGTCTCACTCAGTGTTTATTTATCACAAACACAGTACTAACGCTCTCATAAGGGTGTCTGCTAATGAGGAATGCACAGTTACAATATTTCTACTTACTACTTACATACGTTTTCTTGGGCAACTTAACTTGCTGAACAAGCTGCATACCCCTGCAAGTTAAGATGAAAACCAAACTATATGTTAACAGTGTGTGACTCACCTGCAGGTGACTTTTGAGCTTTTGATAGTTAATCATGATGTTCTCGGCCTCCTTGCACTTAAACTGAGTCTTTTCCAGACTGTTCTCCAGCGCCCGCAGTTTCTGAAGACACACACACACACACATTGTTTACTGAGCGTGTACTATTCTGTCTTATATTTCATTAAAGGGGCCCTCATTTTCTGGTTTATATTATATTTGTATTTTGTGTGCCTCTCCTGTGACATGTCTCCATGCTTGAATGTTCAAAAAGGTCTTAATCTGTTCTTATACTGCCTGTGCTGCAGCTCCTCTTTTCACCCTCTGTCTGAAACCAGAGCCCAGAACAGCATCTGTTGTATTTGGTCAACCGCTTAAAGATGTCCGACCCCTTAGCCTATCACGTAGAATAGCCAATAGAAGAGCGAGGGTTACATAGTGATGTCATTATGTTAAATAAATCAACAAAGGAGTCCAATGGAGGCGTTTCAGGCAAACTCCTTTTGAAGCTAACTTTAGGATTTTAAAATGATCAGACCGTTTACAGGCACAATAACCTATATAACACACTACAGGAAAGGGAAACCCCCCAAAAAGCACAATAGGGCCCATTTAAGAGTGAAAATTAGCATAACAGATTTTCTTTTTCAAACATTTCTGCATGAGCTTGAGAGGTATCCACCATGGCATCTTCCTCTTTTTTCCGAGCTCTAGCGTCGGCAGACACTGCTCCACTGCTGCCCTCTGGTTTACTCCTCTGGTATTCCTTCTTCAGCTCATCCAGGCGGCACTGGAAGGTCTGGGTGGTGTGTTTAAGGGCGTTGAGACGCTTCGTCTTGGACAGCACTCTCTGGTCGAGCGTGGTCAGGGCTGCCTGAGAAAAGAGTATTGTCAGGGAGAGTGTGGTAAAGCTATAATGGAATAAGACATTTTTCAGCCATGACCATGACTAAAACATTGAGTTTGCTTAAATTACATAAGGCTTGGATCATTAAGTCCACTTGGTAAGCAGGTACTGTACAAGCTATATTCATTGAGAAAAGTCCCGGACATACATACAGATGTTGGGGGAACTGTCCTTTTATCTGTGGTAAAACTTATAGTGCAAATAGTCCAACAACATATTTGTGTTTTTTAGTCATAAATAATGCTTCTTCCTCTCACCTTCCCTGACATGTTGCGGTAGGCATCCTTCTCAAACCCTCTGTTCTGAAAGGCCACTTTGATGATAGTTGCATCCCCCTGGGGGGAGCAAGACACCAAGGGGTACAAGAGTGTTATTGGCAAGAAAGTCAGTAATGGGGTTTTACTGCTCATTTGACTATAATATTGATGAAAGAAAATAAGCAAAAGAGCTGGGAAAGTTCCCTTTCTATTTTTAAAGGACTTACAGCGTTTACTTCTGCCATTTTCCTGCACAGCCTCTTGTTGTCCTGCCTCAGCTGGCGGATGGTTTCTCGGTTCTTCTTGATAGTGGACTGAGAGCTCTCATAGTACGCAGTTCTGTCGCCCTCTGGTGGACATACATAATAATTACACTAATACACACGATACATATGGAGAACTCGTGTAATTATTCACAAATTACACAGCTAATTGCTGTTTATCTGGTATTAGTGTATGTTTTACAGTGGCTAGTCACAACCATAAACGGAAGCTAACGTTAACTACCTAGCACCTGCCTTAGCTTGAACAGAAGTCGACGCTAAGAACAAACAAACTTACCAAGAAGTTGTATTTTACGCTGCATCTCCGTTATTTGGTCATGCAGCGGAGGTTTCATTGAGTCGGCACTGAACGGCATGTTGGTGCTGAGTTATTGTTGTGCAGGTAGGCAACAAATACAACCTGACAACAGTCGGCGTTAGCCTAGCTTGACCTGCACGAAGACTTCTGGTAGTCTCCAGTGTTGCCTAGCAACCTGTACACTAACGCTGAAGTCAGGCTCCTCGTTTCAAACTGAGCGTCTAGCCACGGAGGTGATAAGTAACTAATCACATTTACTCAAGTAGGCTACTGTACTTAAGTACAATTTTAAGATACTTGTACTTTACTTGAGTATTTCCATTGTATGCTACTTTGTACTCCTCAATTCAGAGGCGTGTACTTTTACTCCACTACTTTTATTTAATAACTTTATTTACATAGCCTATGTGGGTCGAACCTCAGATTGAGGAGGAACAATGCGGATTCCGTCCTGGTCGTGGAACGACGGATCAGCTTTTTACTCTCGCAAGGATCCTGGAGGGGGCCTGGGAGTACGCTTATCCGGTCTACATGTGTTTTGTAGACTTGGAGAAGGCGCAGTGGCGACTGGTCATTAGGGGCAGGTGGGGCACAGCCCCACCTAGTGTCAGCAGAATGTATTAAAAGTAATGATTACAAAAAAATGCAAAAAATAAATTAAAAAATATATAAAATATATTTTAAGATCATGTTTAATCATCTGATTCGTCTCATTGCTGTTTTAGTCTGTGTTCTTCTAATTAGTGTCTACAGTGTGGGCCTATTGAGCTGTTTAGAGCCATGTGGGACAAAACCCGATCCTGCCCCTCCCTCTCCCTGTTTAAGTCAATGGTGACTGTAAAAACTACACTGCGCATGCTCAGAGTATTTTCCTTTTTAATGTGTGTGGCAACAAAATAATGACCATAGGGGCATAGAGCTGCCATCCCCACCATACGTCATCTCACATCATTCAGAGCTGATTGGCTGTAAGTACGTGTGCCGCGAAAAGTGTGGTGTGTGAAGAGGAGACGAGAGAGCTGCAGTGAGGCGTCCTAAAACCAGGAAGTAAGCTGCGCATGGCTTCCCTCCACAAAAAAGCAATGATATTTCTCCATAGGATTTTAGAAAATAGCTCAAAATAAGATCTGTGGGAAACAAACCTGTTAGATAAATGCACGTTTTGTTCAGCCGGATAATATCCACATGTCTACCCTACTTTTATCATTTTCGAATCATAAATCTATTGATTAGATTAGATTTATTATAAATGGACTTCATCTTCAAGTCAAGGTAAGACTGCAATTTGATTGAAAATGGGATCTTACTAAGAGAGAACAATTCAATATTTAAATGATAAAATTACATTTTTTGGGTATCCTTTTGTTGAACTGTCTGTTTAAAATTAATTGAAGCATCAGACTAAAAAAGCTTTTGAAAATAATATTATATTTTGATTTAGGTCAAAATATAATATTTGTAAACCTGAAGAGCCAGTGCCTCAGCAGCCATGAACCTCACTGCAGAAGCTTATATATACTGTAGACATCTACGTTTTTTGTGCCCCACCACTTTTGTACATATAAAAACGCCACTGAGAAGGCGTATGACCGAGTTCCCAGGGAGTTACTGTGGGAGGTGCTGCGGGAGTATGGGGTGAGGGGGTCTCTACTCAGGGCCATCCAATCTCTGTACTCCCAAAGCGAGAGCTGTGTCCGGGTCCTCGGCAGTAAGTCGGACCCATTTCCGGTGAGGGTTGGCCTCCGCCAGGGCTGCGCTTTGTCACCAATCCTGTTTGTAATATACATGGATCGGATTTCGAGGCGTAGTCATGGGGGAGGGGGTCTGCAGTTCGGTGGACTAAGGATTGCACCACTGCTTTTTGCAGATGATGTGGTTCTAATGGCTTCATCGGTCTGCGACCTTCAGCACTCACTGGATCAGTTCGCAACCGAGTGTGAAGCGGCTGGGATGAGGATCAGCACCTCCAAATCTGAGGCCATGGTTCTCAGCAGGAAACCGATGGACTGTCCACTCCAGGTAGGGAATGAGTCCTTACCCCAAGTGAAGGAGTTCAAGTATCTCGGGGTCTTGTTCTCGAGTGAGGGAACAATGGAGCGTGAGATGGGCCGGAGAATCGGAGCAGCGGGAGCGGTACTGCAGTCGCTTTACCGCACCGTTGTGACGAAAAGGGAGCTGAGCCAGAAGGCAAAGCTCTCGGTCTTCCGGGCCATTTTCGTTCCTACCCTCACCTATGGTCATGAAGGATGGGTCATGACCGAAAGAACGAGATCGCGGATACAAGCGGCCGAGATGGGTTTTCTCCGCAGGGTGGCTGGTGTCTCCCTTAGGGATAAGGTGAGAAGTTCGGTCATCAGGGAGGGACTCGGAGTTGAGCCGCTCCTCCTTCGCGTCGAAAGGAGCCAGTTGAGGTGGTTCGGGCACCTAGTTAGGATGCCACCTAGGCGCCTCCCTAGGGAGGTGTTCCAGGCACGTCCAGCTGGGAAGAGACCAAGGGGTAGACCTAGGACCAGGTGGAGGGATTATATCTCTTCGCTGGCCTGGGAGCGCCTTGGGATCCCCCAGTCAGAGCTGGTTGATGTCGCCAGGGAAAAGAAAGTTTGGGGCTCTCTGCTGGAACTGCTACCCCCGCGACCCGACCACGGATAAGCGGGAGAAGATGGATGGATGGATGGATGTGGGTTAATGATGTGAAATATAATCAGACTGCTGCAGCTCCGCTGTCACAAGGACAGATACAGGGAAACCTGCCCATTGCAATAACACTGTACAATAAATCACCTCTGGCTGGCAGAGAACTCTCTGCTCCATAGCTTCTCTCTTCACTGTACATTTATATATTCAGTTTAATATTTATTATTCCACCTGTCACATAGGCCTACTTATATATAATGCCTTGCTTTATATCTTGTTATTGTTCATTTGTATATTCAACGTATATTTTCTACTTTCTTGTTTATTTCTTGTCTTTTAATTTGTATTGTACAATGCCATGTCTTAATATGTATATATATTAAAACTAGCTGCACCTTTACCAGCTTTGATAACACTTTAATAAAAACATATAATACTTCTACTTTTACTTAAGTACAAGATCTGAGTACTTCTCCCACCTCTGACTGGACCTTTAGTTTATTTTACAGTCATTTTTTTCATGTGCTAAATATAATAATGATATGTCTTTATTGATCAAAGACCATGCTTAATAATACATTAATTAATTAATTATTAAAGATCAGCTTGAATATTCTAATGTTGATGGCCGTAAAAGAGAAAGCAGATTGCATATGTAGCTTCAGTGGGATACATACACAAAGCCAATTCTTATTGTTACTAAAGATTTCCAAACTAAATGTAGTGTTTTCATATGAAATATAAAATAACCTATACGATGATCATTGTTTTAACTAATTTTGTATGCACTCTTGAGAGCTAATTATGGCACGTAGAGCAACATGTATTCATTGACACAGTCCATGCAAATAAACTGTAATGCTTTTACTGGCAATAAATAAATAAATACATTTAATAAATAATCTTCCATATGGACAAATATAGGAAGCATGAATTAATAACTTTTTAGTGCCATTTCACTGATTATTATTTGATGTCTAAAACTAAACTTCATAACTTTACATAATAAAGTTTACGTTTCAAAGTAAATACATTATGGATTAATTATATAAATATTAATAACTTATATATATATATATATATGTGTGTAAGCTATTCATATTTATATATATAAGTATGTTCTTTTATTTATTAGAAGATCAAAAATATGTAATGGTCTCATTTAACAAACAGACTTCAATAATGATTTTGTATCTAACTCTTATTTGTCAGCATTATCAAAATAAGAACAACACTGATCAAATCAAATAAAAATCCAGGTTTTTGTGTCAAAAATAAAAGAACACGTGGCCTTTCCCCCTTTGAACACTTATATGGCAACACACATTTTTATTAAGATTTTATTCATTTCTGAAGAAATTACAATTAGTTTACAACAAAATGAAAAAGAACAACTTTTACAAATTCATTACAGATATGTTTTATATGAACACAAAACAACATAGGTGCATAGAAATTAAGACTGCAAGTCCAAGTAAAATCACTTGGTTAATTTGTAATCTCTCAAGGCTTTGAGAAACATACTTAGCTTTTATCAGCCTGCGTTGAGCAACTTTGGTTTGGTGTGCTAATATCAAACAGTGCAATATACTTAGTAAGCAGAGCTTTACACATGTATCTACATGCTACCTGCCATCAACTGTATCTCAATGGACCTTTCAAAGCATCCCATCAACTTGATGACAGAATACACACAGAGTGACAAAAACAATGAACAAAATGTACAACAAAAACAGATTTTTCTTCTTTTTAAATGGACAGTTTATAGGATCTAGTGGCATCTAGCGGTGAGGTTGCAGATGGAAATAGTCTGAATACCGCTCCCCCACCCCTCCTATTACATAACATGGGGAACTACAGTTACCTGAACGGCCCTTTCTAGAGTCAGAGTTTGGTGTGTCCTTTCTGAGCTACTATAGGAACATGGTGGTGCAACATAGCTGACTCCATGAAGAGGAATCTTAGCTTCAAGTGATACACTAATGAAAACATGAAAGTGAATACTATTTCCATTCCCTCCAATAAATCCCCAACAATCCTTCACACTGGACATTAAGGCCAACTATTGCCTAAATTAACAATATTTCATCTGAAAGTGAAGTCTCATATTCCTTCTGATGTATATCCTCCTTGTTGGGCAAATGCAGGCGGGCAATTAAGGCTTTGTAACAAAATCCTAAAGGATCAATATTATCATCCATAAAACATTAATGAATCTCATTTGGCAGCAACACACAAACATACATACATAATGTGACACAGGAAATGGCACTCTTCTTTTGTTGTTATTTCCATCACACAAACAAACACACACACACACACACACACACACACACACACACACACACACACACACACACACACACACACACACACACACACACACACACACACACACACACACACACACACACACACACACACACACACACACACACACACACACACACACACACACACACACACTAACGTCACCTAGTCTACAGGTTTGACCTCTTCATTGGACTTCTTTAGGATGCTAAGCAGGTTCTGGGACATGAAGTACGGCCTCTCTGCTGATCCATCGTTGCGCTCCAGATCCTCCACTGTGACATGAGCAGAAGCAGTTGAAGAACAACATTCGGTAGAGTCATTTCACTTTTCCATGCCTCGGCTCTCTATAACCTCTTTTGCCTTTCAAGTAACTCCAGAAACATTCAGGGGTAGACATTAAGTGTCAAATTCCACTGGCCCGGAGCATTCGTCCAAAAAATCCACTAATAATGAAGAAAATTAACACATTTGTTGCAATAGTAATGTATGCACAAACTACATTACTACTTGTACTACAACATTTTAATCATCAGTTTTTCCTCAATTGTTCATATTTGGTTTATTAAAATAATTATATTGTGGTCATTGTTAAATGTCTGCTATTATCATTATTATGAGTATTATTATTATTTGTATAATGTTCTTTCTGCCTTCCTGTCATTAGGAGTTAGAAATGTAATGGCTATGTAATAGAACCTTCATTATCCTAAACTGCTGGGACATTTCCCTATAGCCAATATACCTTTTATATTTTCTACTCTTCACTTATAGGTCGGCATTGATGTACAGAGCCGACAAAAGACCTTGTTTATATTGGCATCATATTGAAGCCAACTCCATCGATCAAGCCAGTGTGGCTGAAACTTGTATGGTTCAGTGCTTCTCAAAGTGTGGTCCGCGGACCACTGGTGGTCCGTGAGTATATTGGTAAAATTTCACATTTGAAATAAATAGATAAATTAAAGTTTTCCGAACTCTCGCGGGAATATCTCCGCAATGGAGTGAGCTTAAGTCACTTTCGATTGCATGATATAGTCCAGCGCAACACCTTCATCACACATGTTACCACGTGTTTGTACCATTTTCAGGCGATTTGTAATCTGATCTAGAAAAACGATGTGTTATTGGATATTTGTGGAGTTAGGTGGTCCGCGAGTGTTTTTTTATTGATTAAGTGGTCCTTGGTATGAAAAAGTTTGAGAAACACTGCCCTCCTCCCCTCTGTCTGAACGTTGATAGTATCCTATAGCTTAGTGTAATTTTCTCTTGCTGTTTTTGTTGAAGAGTAACCTTGTTTTTTCCCAGTGTCTGCTCGAGCCAGCCTGAGTCCTGCCGCTGCCACCAGCGTGAACTAGATCCATCTTCATTTTGTGGATTGTTTTTTAGTTGCTCCCTTTTTCCTTTATTAAACTTTGTTAAAAGACTGCATCCATCTGGTCTCTGCCATTGTAGGTCCGGCACTTTTGACCCAGCCCTAACAGAAACTTTCTCTCCCTCTTCTTCTCATACTCCCTGTCACTCTCCTTTAACTCCTCCGGTGACTTTATTTTATTTGAAGATTGTTTTTTGCCCGGCGCTTGGCCGGTTACCGCTGGTATTAAAAACCTTTTGGCGAATGGTTAGGTGGCGCTAAAGTCTGTAGTGAAGGAGCGCGCTCCCGCACGGAAGCTGGGGCCCGCCCTGGTCGATGTCACAGGAGCCATCGCCGACGCCGCGCCCCTACGTCGCACGGCTGTGTCAACAGGCCTGCACCTATCAGACTCGAGCACCACATCTTCTCCAAGGGCAAATGGAGACGAGCCAGGCTGAGAGACCACCCCCGAGCATTAATCACCATCTCGATGGACATGCCAGTCGGGCTGAGGGATGGCACCAGCAACCGGGACTCGGCCGACGGAGCTCGGATATCCGCCGTCGCGGACACTAGCGTGCAGTCGGACCTTTGGTCTCTGGAGGAGTTCCTGGCCTGCGGTTTCTCGCGGGACGACCTGCGACCCGTCAGCCTCAGCCTGTCGGCCGCCAACCGCTCCCCTATAACCATCGAGGGAGCGTTCTTCGCTAGGCTCTCGACGACCTGCAGCGGGGGGCGTGTTACATCCTGCCGTTCTATGGTATACATGAGCAGCTCAGTCCGGGCCATGTACCTCTCCTACGAGTCGTTGCTCAACCTCGGCCTCTTGCCCGTGAACTTCCCGTCGGACGACGTTGCAGGGGGGCCCAAGGACAGGCGTAGCCCTGACACGGCTGACACGCCAGACCAGCCCTTGTCCGTCAATGCGACGAGGTCAGCCAACGGCGGCTGCGTGGGGCCAGGTGACCCCCGGGACGCCCAGTGCTCATGTCCTCAGCGCACGGTCCCCCCGGCGCGCCCCGCAGCACTGCCGTTCCCTTGTACGCCAGAGAACAACAACCGGATGAAAGGTTGGCTACTTGAGAGATATGCCTCGTCGACATTCAATACTTGCCCCCATCGGGCACTACCATGCATGGAGGGGCCACCTATCGAGATGCACGTGGACCCCGCAGCTACGCCTAAGGCATGCCACACCGCGGCTACAGTGCCTCTACACTGGCAGCGGAGGGTCCACGATGACCTCCTGCGGGACGAAGCCCTTGGGGTCATTGAATGCGTGCCATACGGCGAGCCAGTGGCGTGGTGCCATCGTATGGTAGTCACTCGGAAGCATGACGGTTCCCCCCGCAGGACCTCTCCCCCCTCAACAAGTTCTGCCAACGTGAGACCTTCGCCACTGAGTCCCCGTTCCACCTTGCACGCCGCGTCCCGAAGGGCACCTGGAAGACCGTCACGGACGACTGGAACGGCTACCACAGTGTCCCCCTGCGTGAGTCGGATCGCCACCTCACTACCTTCATCACACCATTCGGCCGTTGGCGCTACACCAGGGCACCACAGGGTTTCCTGTCATCAGGGGATGGCTACAACCGTCGGTTTGACGCCGTCCTCTCGGACTATGAACGCAAGGAACGTTGTGTGGATGACACCATCCACTATGACACCGACCTGGAGCAACACTGGTGGAGGACCATCGACTTCCTGACCCGGACAAGCTTCAGTTCGCGGAGAGGTGCGTCAATTTCGCTGGCTTCAGGGTGTCGGAATCTACCATCGAACCGCTCCCGAAATACTTGGACGCCATCCGGGACTTCCCCACCACTGGCTCCACGACGGACATCAGGAGTTGGTTTGGCCTTGTCAACCAGGTGGCTAACTACGCCCAGTTGCGTGACACGAGGGCTCCATTTAAGCCGTTCCTCAGCCCACGCTGTGTGTTCCTATGGTCCCCCGTTCTGGAGGAGGCCTTCTAGGCGTCCAAGCAAGCCATAATGGATGCCATCCGTGAGGGCGTGGAGATCTACGACATGCAGAAGCGTACCCGCCTCCGCCCTGACTCGCCCATGCGTGGCATTGGCTACTTCCTGCTCCAGCAATATTGTCACTATGCCTCGGGCATACCGGACTGCTGTCCAAGTGGATGGAGGATCACCCTCGCGGGTTCGCGTTTCCTGTCCCCTGCGGAGCAGCGCTATGCGGCCGTCGAGGGAGAGGCCCTAGCTGTGGCCTGGGGTCTGGAACAGACGCGGTATGCAGGGGTCCGACAACCTCGTCGTGGCCACCGACCATAAGCCGTTGGTGAAGATCTTTGGCGACCGTACGCTGGATGAGATAACAAACTCGCGTCTGTTTAGACTCAAGCAGTGCACCCTCCCATGGCGCTTTGACATTGTGCATCTGCCTGGCAAGAGCAATTATGCCGCTGATGCCACGTCGAGGCATCCTTCCCCCTCGGGCTCAGTGAACGGCCTCTCATT
The DNA here is from genome assembly GCF_902827175.1 of Gymnodraco acuticeps. Lineage (NCBI taxonomy): Eukaryota > Metazoa > Chordata > Actinopteri > Perciformes > Bathydraconidae > Gymnodraco > Gymnodraco acuticeps. The sequence continues at coordinate 1,175,782 of NW_022992081.1, forward strand.
GGGGCTGCCGAGCGGGCCTGACGCTGTGGAGTCAGCACTCATGGCCTCCATCCGCGACGACGCACGGGAGCTCGGAGCCGTCTCTTGGCCCCTCCTCGCACGGGAGACAGCGGCTGACGGATGCCTCGGCCACCTCCTCCAACTCATCGAGCAGGAGGGTGGGATTGACGTTAATGACCCTGCCCTGGCGAGTCTATCATCGGTCTGTGAGTCCGTCTACGCACAGGACGGCGTCCTGCTCTATCGGGACCGCGTCGTGGTCCCCCCATCCCTCCGTGGGAGAGTCCTTCGGCATCTCCATGCCGCTCACCAGGGGACCTCAGCGATGGGGCAGCATGCCCGAGCCATAGTTTACTGGCCCGGGATGTCCGGGGACATTCAGGCCACCAGGGACGGGTGTGCAGACTGCAACCGCAATGCTCCGTCACAGGCAGCTACACCCCCCCGGCCTTCCTCACCCCCGTCCACGCCATTCGAGGCGGTGTTTGCTGACTTCTTCGACTATGGGGGCCGCCACTACCTAGTTGTCGGGGACCGGCTCTCGAGCTGGGTAGAGGTCCTGAGCTCTACAGCGGGTACTGCCCTGGCGGGCTCAGCTGGCCTGGTCCATCACCTCCGTTCGTTATTCGCCACCTTCGGCGTACCGGAGGAGCTCTCGAGCGACGGTGGTCCGGAATTCAAGGCGAGCCACACTGAGGACTTCCTCCGCTTATGGCACGTCAAACACCGTGTGTCTTCCGTTAGCTTTCCGCAGTCGAATGGGAGGGCGGAAGTTGCAGTTAAGACTGCTAAGCGCCTCCTGATGTCCAACACCGGCCCGTCGGGCAACCTTGATCAGGACCGCTTCCTGCGTGCTATGCTGCAGTTGCGAAACACGCCTGACCCCGACTGCAACCTCTCGCCAGCGCAGATCATCTTCGGCCGCCCCCTTCGTGGCTCGCTCTCCTTCGTGAACCGCCTCGAGAAGTTCTCGAACCCGCATATCCGCCTGCTATGGCGCAAGGCATGGGCGGCGAAGGAGGACGCCCTTCGGACCTGTATGTCCCGTACCACCGAGTCTCTGGGGATTCACTCAAGACCGCTCCGCCCATTGGCACTCGGCGAAAGGGTATTCCTCCAGAACCAGCAAGGCCCGAGCCCCCACAAATGGGACAGGTCAGGGATCGTGGTGGAGTCGCCGGGCCACGACGGTCAGGGTTGACGGTTCGGGACGTCTGACACTGCGCAACCGGCGGTTCCTCCGTGCCTACACGCCGGCCACACCCTGCGCCCGTGAGCAGTCGGCTGCGCCGTCGCCGCCGCCCTGGACCATCAGCCCCCACCTATCCACCCGGGTTGGGCGACGCCCCAGGGGATTGCTCAGCGGCTGGCTGTTGGACCCCGCGACTCGGCTATGGGCGATTCCCCACCGGCGCCTGCTGGTGAGGCGTCCTCTGACCTCACGTTCCTACGGGTGCCTTCCTGGGCGCACCGCTCCCGGTGCCGCAGTCGCCGCCTACGCTGCCCCAGCCTACTCGCGAGGAGGCCGACTGCACGTTACGAGCCCGAGTCCGGCAGCTGGATACGGGATTTAGACCGTTAATCTATTGCGGCCCATAGTTTTCCGGTCTGGGGGGGGATGAAGAGTTTATCGCCGGCCACTAGAGGGCAGCGTCACTGCTGTCACTGTTCGGATATGCCGTGCTCTGACCCGGTAGTGCCGAGCGGCCATTTTAGTTCAAACATTGTTCATTCACTCCGCCTCGAGTTGAGACGTTCATCCACTCATTCATGTAAGATTGTTTCCACTATTGTTTGGTGTGTCTATACTCTGTGTCGTGGTATATTTTTGTATTGGTCATGACATGCATGGATGTAGTACTTTGTCAGCTTATCTTGCTGCATTGCTCTGTTTCAGGGTGTCGTCATCCTTGTCATTAAACTACCGAAACTGACATTGAGGAGTGTGTTTCTTCAAGCATTAATGACGCCTATGTCGAGAAACATAATATAAATAATTATTATCTTAACATTGCACTTTACAAAGTAAGGAGACCAACGAGAGACAGTTAAAAGAGTAATTTAATATCAGTTAAGCAGTGTTTTTGCCCGCTCTATTGGACCCGCCTGTAACCACATGCTATAGTGATGTCATGGGTCAAAGTAAGAGGATAAACCAGTTATTAAGTAGTTCATAACCTGGGCCCAAATACAATTGAACTTGAAGTATTAATTTCTATTAGAAACAATATTTTTTTTATTATAATATATAATAATATTATATTATGAATATATTTCAAATCCGGCGATAAGGGGCCACAAGTAGTTTCATTTTAAAGGATCACAAGCCAAAAAGCTCTAAACCACTGCTTAGTCATTGCAGCAGAGATATCCTGATTTTAGTCCCTAATATGGATCAAGTTAAAAAAAAAAAACAGTATACTATGCGTCCCATAATGCGTCTCAATCTGATTGTTAGCAAATATTCACGGCTTTCAAATAGCTTTTCTTTATTTCTAAGGTTCATAAAAGCCTCCCCAAAGCATCAAAACCTTTTAGAAACAGTGTTACAGGCTCAGTATACTCCATGGCAAGTCAAGTACCCTTAACTGGTCAAATAGTTGGGGATCCCCTTTAAGACAAATAAAAATGTGTTCATGAAAACTCACCTACTTCCAAATGCCAAACCATTTTCAAGCTCATGATTACCCACAACAGAATGACTGACTGTGGTTAAATACAATCACCTTTAATCAAGATTTACATCCGATAAATATGGAATGTCATCAATCAGTAACTTACATCTTACACAAGGCGACAAAAGAGAAACAAAGTGTACAAAAGCATCCAGAGAGTTGAGATGCTAGTTGCGAGCATTCAGAAGGCCATGACAACACCATGCAGCAGAGAGACAGAGGAGAGAGGGACAGAGCAATGTAGGTTGGGTTAGTACACTTTTTTTGGGGGGGGGGGGGGGGTCCAAAGAGAGGCTGCGTCATGGCGACACTAACAGCACTTACATCAGTCAAAAATACCAAGGCAAGTAGGTGGCAATACAATACATCGGATCCCATCTTGGATCTCTACAAGACTGAAGCTGAAACAATTCGTAATAGAAGAACACTACTGTATATATACACGTTTCATAGGGGAAAAAAAAGATCCAATATTCATACAGTCTATCAAATATGTCTGTAACATTTTGGCTGGTCAGCTGGTATTATTGTAAACAGTGAAAGAGATTCACCATCGATTGACATGAGTGTGTTCCGGCTGTAAACACGGTACGTAGTGGTTCTGCAGTGCATCGTTTAACAGGATTAAGACAACAAATATCAGTGACAGTAATCAGGCACAGGTTCAGCACTCACAAAGTTCTACAGATCTTCACAATATATAAAAACCAACACTGTTCTAAAACCAACACGAGAGAGCGTTTTTTGTTCAAGCTACAGAGATGCAACTGGGCTTTTGACCTTCTTTGACCTCCTCCAAGCTGTCACATCGGAAATATTTAGCTTTTGTTGTATGCCGCACATTTAACATGCCCACATCACATCACGTTGTAGATACAGTACTTTTTGAGGTTAACCAAGCCTTATTTATTTGCCCTTGCATTACTGTTTACTCCTGTGGTGCAGAAGGAGGACTATCTTCCAAAGATTCCTCTTTTTTATCAGCGGTCTCCTCTTTCTCAGCCTCCGCAGCGGGAGGTGGCGCCTCCTCGGTTTTTTCCTTCTGCTTTGCCACCTCTTCTTCTTCTTTCTTTTCAGCCTCCTCAACCTGACTGACTTTTTCTTCTTCTTTGTTCTCCTGTTGTGGCTCTTCGGTATCAGTCGTGGCCTGCAGAGGCTGCTCTTCTTCGTTTTCCTGCTTGAGCACCGTCTGCTGTTTCAGTTGGATTTCTCCGTCTTGTTGCTGAAGAGGGGTCTCCTCCTCCAGTTTCACCTCATCCATTGGCTTTGCAGGATCAGCAGAATCCCCCTGTTCGACCCCATCGTGGTCTTCCTCCACCCTCTTGGCTTTGGAGAGGATCTCGTGCAGCTCGGGCGACATGAAGTAAGGCCTATCTGACGAGCCGTCGTTTCTCTCCAGGTCCTCACCTTTTTCCGTTTACGGGGATGTGTATTTCATGTTTTTTTTTATTGGGTTAATGGAAAATTAAAGAGAAAGGGAAACATGAAATAAAAGGGAGTGTATAAAAAATAAAGTAAAAGGAATGGGAGGAATGAGACAAAGAGAATAAGAGTCAGAAACATGGCAGGAAGGAGAAACAAGCATTTTAGCTCGAGGAAGCTAAAGCTATTAGTGCTTGGAATAAGGAAGAAAAGAGGAGATCTGACTGAATGCAAATGTACTCACAGAAGCAGAGGAACAGTGTGTCCACACACATGGCGTACACGCTGAAGAAGCCATGGGCGATGAGGTAGGATCCCACTATCAACGTCTAGGGGAAGGAAATCACAAATATCAATAACAAATCAAGACTTCTGCTGTGGCATTCATTCTGCCAGGCTACCTCAAAAGATTATTATACTGAGTTTAAGAACGTTTTGAATATTTTCTCTTGCCTGCCATATATTATAATTTTGTGAAAAATCTTGTACTGTCCAAGAAACTGTCAAAACACCAATGTTACTCAGTTCACATTATTTAGAAAAAGGACAAGGGTCAAATACTGTCATTGGAGAAGCTGTAACCAGCATACATTTGGCCTAAAAGCACACTCAAATCACTTTGATTTCTTCCTTAACATAGTGACATCACTATGTAACACTCGCGCTTCTATTGGCTAGCGCACACATTGTAGGTGATAGGCTACGGGGCTGGACATTTCTGGTTGACCAATCACAACAGAGCCGGTCAGCTAACCAATCAGAGCAGACTGGGCTCTGGTTTCAGACAGAGGGTGAAAAGAGGTGCTGCAGCACAGGCAGTATGAGATAAAAATAAAGAGCTTTTTGAACATAAAAACATGGAGACATGTCACAGTAGAGGCACAAAATACTAATACTAATTTAAATTGCATCTGATGTGATATTAAAAAGGTCTCAAATGGACCCTTAGCAGCTATTTGTACATGTATATGATATATCTGTGTTTCTGCAATGAGGTATCTCTGCATCTATAGTGTGTATCTGTTTCTATGAAAGAGAAATCCTGCATATTTAACTGTCTCTCACCATTATTGGCACCCAGTAGTAGTTGAGAGATGGAGCAGCCTCCTCTACGGCTTTGATTCTCCCGGAGAAGAAGAAGAAAGAGAAGATGCCTGCACAGAGAAACAAAAGTAAATTAATGGGTTTCAACAAGAAATCCTAACAGATCTCTCTCCAGGGTACACACTTTAGTTCTAAAAATAAAAAGCTCTCCTACCAACGATTCCAACGATGAGGAGCTTCCCAAGGAACAGCAGGAAGTCAGTCACTTTATCTAAAACAGCCACCCTGTGAGGAAACAGATCAGCAGAGAATATAAGAGAATATCCCATGAAACAATGATAGGTAAAGCTTAAATATGAATTAGTGTAATGCATATATCATTTAACATTGTGGATATAAATGAAATGAAATCCCACCTGACGATGTTCCTCATGAGCAGGAAAAAGGCATTCTTAGCAGAAGGGCAGAAACCTTTTCCATAGATGGCAATCTGAAAAAAAAAAAAATGTTTTACCATTTTAAACCGGGACCAGATCCAACATCTCTGACACAGCAGTATCTGACAGCGATGACTCACCATGATGTAGGCATTCCTGTTAAGGAACTTGATACATTTCTCCAGACACCAGAAGCAGCACTTCATGCAGCTCAGCAGGAATTTAGCACACTTGTTCTGAGCACCTGAGGGATGTGATAAAACATGTTACGTTTCATTCTATACATTTAAAAGAATTAAATGCATTATTCTGACCTTTACACATGCATCAATCCAAAACCAGAATCCAACCACTCTAACGACATCATCGTAAATGCATATTAATACAGTCACTGATAAGTACAACATAAAGAAGAAGACACGCAATCAACACAGTAGGGGGGTCCCGCAGTAAGGGGTCTCTTGACTACCATAAAATCGTTGACAAATCATGTGTTTTTTTTGTTGTCATTGATCACACTCTGTCTAAGCTTTAAGTATCCATAGAGCGAAAGCAAAATAACACAGTGCATCGCTGAGATACATGTGACTATAGCTTAGCTGTTGTTTCAGAACAATGGACAACACTGTTTGTTGTGTGTGCATTGTGTGTGTGTAGGTGTGGTGCTGTCCGTAGTACTGAAACGGAGCGTAGGAGAAGGAACACGCTTTCTCTTTTTAGTCTGCTTGATTTCTGTGGATGTAAATAGAAATCCCCACCCCCCTATTTGAGCAATCTTTAGACAGAAGGAAAACTACAGGGGAGCGAAGGCACAGAGGGAGAAAGAGAGAGGAATGCATCACGATTTATGGGGAGAAATCCGACATTCAACACCCTCTTATAGAAAAAGGGAAAGATCCTTTGAGTTCCAATCATTTTTTCCAGCAGATGTGAAGATTCTACTGTGAGATTGGAGGTGGAATTAAGCTCCTTACGGGCAGGCTACATTCAACACGTAACACATGTGAACCATTAGCTGAGTGGCTGCCTTCTGCAACACAATGTCTCCTCTATAATCATTGAACATGGCTGCACCAGGCATGAAAGCGGCGTGAGAGTGGTTAGTGCTGTTGCAAACATTTAAAAAAGGCAGTCTTATATATTTGTTGGTGTGAGAGCCTTTTGAAACAGAAATTACAGTCTCTGTTTTTTAATGAATCTACTGATGTATATAATAGCAGGCTAATCGGGTTAACCCCTACGACACTAATGAAGTTAGTCAGTGGTTCAATTGTCTGACCTTTCAACTTGTGATCCAGGTACTCCAGAAGGACCCTGATGGCCTGAACAAAGGAGAGGATCAGAGAGCCAAAAGCCAGAGAGCCAGTGTGGTATCTGGAGGGGAAGTGGAAACAGAAGCCAAGCATGAGCATAACATCATCACTGATAGTTGTAATGAAACCGAATATTCACAGGTGGACAGATTGCACAACAATACAATATAATTGAGTCTCTAACCGGAGAGCCCGTCCAAGCGAGGCGAAGATGGGGAAGGCGGGAATATCGTTGGGTTTCTTGAAGGCCCAGTAATAGGAGGCGAAGGCCCCTGACAGAGTGACTTGGCCCAGGGCCGTCACGAAGTTGGCGCACCAGAAGAAGAGGAAAAGGTTGTAGAACTGGAACAGGATGAGGTATTTGTGGTAGAGGGTCTCTCCACCATAGAAGGCAAACAGACACTCGGCATCAGGACACTGAGATGAAACGTTGGAGATGTTGAACGTCTGGAGAAAAAGGGAAGAGGGAAACCACAGTATTATTCAAGTGAATTTAAAATAAAATCTATGATGAAACTGGTAAACAACGAGATAAGCAAAGGTGTCAAATATAGACAGAGTATTTCTTTTTCTGACACACATCTTCAGTCAGTTAACGTCATGAGGCAGTGACATTTGAAAGTGTACCTTGGGGTCGCAGGTGTCTCGTGAGTACTCGCACTCTGAGTTGTTGAACACTTTGTACACCTGATCATTAGAGGTGGACAAAAAGCTGGTAGAGTGGTCAAGGAGATAACAGCATGTCAACAAAGGGAGGATGTCTCTGAAAAGGTCACATCAAAAGACATCTGCAGCCCTTTATATATTTATGGGAAAATGTCACTAACAAGTGATGAAGTAGGAAAGCATAGAAGGTTTCAGAACTTGGAAGTAATAGTGATTTCCTACAAACTATGACACCATTTTGTAAAGTAGTAAATGTGTTGGATTGAATGTTTAACTGTTGGATTACTTGGATAATACACATACAATTGTTGTTTATTTTTCCCTTTTCTTTAGTTATTCCTTAGCATTTATAATAATGCAAAATATATTAAATATATATAGGAATATAGAAAAGTATAGAGTTGGAATTTGTGCAAATAAAGGTGGAAACAAATATTGTGACATGTTTTTGCTTTGACTATGTTTTCTCCATATCTGGACAAAAGAAAGGATACACAGCAGTGATAGCCCAGTAGGCGATCACCACAGAGAGCAGGGCAAAGGTCAGGATGGGGTAGAACAGCGATGAAATGACCTGCCCAACAGCTCTGAAAAAGAAAACGTTATGTCAACAAGATTAGGTAATACCTTTTTGCCCAAGCATTGTCAAGTTTAAGTGTAAAATCAAAGGACCTTTCTGAATGCTAAGGTCTCTCTTCAAATGTTGTTAAGCTAAAGGTATTAGCAAACAGTTGCCTGTACACATCCAGCAGACATGCAGCAACCTAAGCAGTTTTCCTGGATTCGTGTTTCTGGCCATCTGGAGCATTGGAGTACAACATTCAAACTTGTTTTGTCTTTGTTTGGTCTCCAGAAATTGCTAATGGAAATGTTTTGCATCTAAATGCTCCCCAGAGATGTTTGTTGCTGAACAGGAACACTATACACGCTGCTCAAAAACTACTGCAGTGGCAATGAGGAAAGCTGAAAGAAGCTCAAATACCCTTAGAGTGAGCAACTTCTTTCACATTTTACGTAGTAATATAAAGCTCAACTATTATGCTATATTTGAACAATATATTATAGGGCCATATCTATACAAAACATGTCTGAAGTGTTTTGCTCAAAATACCAACCAAAATACCCTTCTATTTCAGCCCTGTAACTAAAGTGCTGATTCTGGGTCCGTAGCTTTACATTTAACGAGCTGCTGCTGGCCACGCCCCTTTGGAGCTGCTGCTGGCCACGCCCCTTTGGAGCAACCGCATGCAAGCAGTGAGCTCTGTGAAGAGAAGGCTGTCTACCAGCAGAAACTCAACTAAACGCTGCCGTGATTAAACGCCATATTATGTTCCAAACCACATCAAGCATTATTTCTGAAACATTATGGAGCTCTTTCTCTCTCGTGGGTTTACCACAAGGTGAGTACCCTTTATATCCGTCTTCTTTACACAGACTCTCTCCAGCACAGCGTTAGCTCTGAGTGTTAGCGATGCTTGCTAATGTAAACACAGACCATATTACTTCCAAAACACGTCAGGCATTGTTTATGATACAGCAACATTTCTGATAGGGGACGATAGGCTGTGGCGGAATGTTGCCAGGAGTTTAACGTAAAGCCAGCCCACATTTTAGTTATGTCGTCATGACCGCAGCAAAAAGTGAACATGGAGATGCCATTCATGGCCTTGACTGACCTGCTAGCCTCTTTGATGAGGGCGATGGCAATCATAAGTCTCGTCCTGAGGAATATGAGTAGCAGGATGATGAAGAACTCTACAATAGCCAGGATGATCACTGTAACAGATTAACAAAGCATTTGATTAACAGGATTCATGGATACCTTACACAGCAATGTATTTAAGACGGCAAGTGTGTGTGTGTGTGTGTGTGTGTGTGTGTGTGTGTGTGTGTGTGTGTATACGTACTGAAGGCCAGCCAGGTCTGTTTGATCTGCAGGTACACAGAGAAGTCTGTCTGCAGGCCCAGATCGCGGATAGTGATATTAGAGCCCGGCTCTCCCTTCAGACTCGCAAACTCCATGTAACAGTGGAAAATCCCTAAAAAAAGAGTTCAAATATTCAGATTTCCTTTGTCATTGAAGCAGATCACTTTATTATCTCAAGAGGCTGAGGACCAGAGGTTGCGCTAGACTTTTTCGCTGCCCATCATTGCATTTTGACGGACAGGATCGTACAATTTCCGAATATATATATTATCACCCGTCGGTCTGTACACAACTCTGACGGACGGACGGGGGCACACACTCGCTCGTGAACTGTTAGCGCCGTGCTATGCATGCCCACTGCACCTCGCGGGAGCGCGCACAGCGTAAAGCAAATACTCACAGACATTTCAATGATCTGTACGGCAAATGTAGGTTTGGAAACGATATCATATACTTTTGATCGGGCATGCATAACACGGCATAATACCGGAGCCCCTCTACGGGGAAACTTTGGCGCTGTTCTGATCCGTCAAAATGACGGAAGGCTCATCCGTCATTGTTATAAAAAAAAACGTCATAGACGGAAAATATTCGGTTAACTCTGCTGAGGACTTACCATATCCGATGACGAGAATAACCAAAACAATCATGACCCAGATCATGATGCCAGCCAAGAATCGCAGCAGGACGATGAAAACCAAGCTGACTAGCATGGCAATCACAAGACCGCTAGAGAGGGAGGACACATTAGAACTTGTAGAATATCAACAGAGAACAGATTTTTTGAATTTGACAGTTGCAGTCAAGTCACATTTTTGGCTTCAAAATGATAAGTTAGCTGTTGATTTTGAATACTGATGCTTTTATATATCAAGTACAAACATTTTACAGCCATGATAACTGCATCCATATTTTGAGTAAACAAAATAAATATTGGTGTTTTGTTTGCTTATATTTTGCCTTTGGTTTTTACTCCTGATGTTCTAGAATCTAGATGACACGGTTTGTTACTGTAGAGTTAAACAAAAGTAGACTTACAGCAATATCCAGTGCCAAGACTGAGTGTAGTCCTCAAAGATTCTCATGGCTACCTGGCGAGCTTCAACAACCATATTTGACTTCCTGGAAAACAAAAAAAGAGAAAAGAAAAATAAGGAAATTAAATAAAAACAAACCACATTGTAGACATCTGTTAGGAATGGAGGCATAAACATGACAACCTTTAGCCAAAAGGGGCCCTATTTTGCTCATTTTCAGGGAGTGTGTGGGAGAGAAACTCCCTCTGGAGGAAACGTTATGATTTGAGCATTTTCAGACCATTTACATGCACAAAAACCTATACAACACACTACAGGTAAGGAAAACCTTAAAATGCATCATAGGGGAGACCATAACTCAACATGTCAGCACTTCTGTTAACTATGTGTAATTATTAAACTATTGTGTAAAAATAAATATAAAGCTCAAGCTATTCCTTCAACCTTTATTATCTGTACGCTGCATATTGTTATTGGATCACGATATAAAGTAGTAAAAGCAAAAGCTGATGCTTTTTATTTCATAGTAAACCTTTATTTGAAACCTGTTCATTTTTTTTGCAGAGGCAGTTATTCATTTGTTTGCGTCGTCATGCCACATTACAAATGAAGATGAAAACCGCAGTATGACAAATAATTAGACATGTCTTTCTCCAGCTGCTGTCAGCAAGAACACAACATAACAGATGGTGACACACAGCTTGATAATTAACAAGCGCTATTCCCACTGCTTTCTGCTTTGCAACCTCCCCCATTGGGAGAAATGCTGATAGAAAACTCTGGCATAAACCCTCCATGGTGCATAAATATCTATGATCAGCATGCAGAACGGTGTATGTTGCATTTTAAGTAGCCTATCCAATCACAGCAGTGAGATTTGATAGGGATGTGCTGTCAGCTGACACAGCATAGCAGATTGTGAGTCAGGAGAGTCAAACATTCGCATTTATCTACCTAGCAGCATTTTTCCTTGAGCTAAGAAGGAAGAAGTTTTACTTATTTTTTTACCTATAAAGGGTTTCTTATATTATTTTAAACTGTCAAAGAAATGTTATGAGCATATAGTCCACATTGAGTTCAGAGAGCACAAATGATATCTTTAAACGGCAAATTTAGACTGAAACAACTCCCAACAACCCTGAGGGATGACATTTACAACTATAGAATGCTCAGAATTGTCTTTAAACTAATTATTAAAAAAAATGACTGTCCATTGCATTTGAGTGACACCGTTCTGATCACACAGCACACATGTTTCCAGCATTTGTTAATCATGTCAGGGTTGTGATATTTTGAAGTTATAACATGATTGTCATGTGATGTCATGTTTATCCAACATTTCTGTAATTGTGCAACACCGAGAGACTGATTTATGTACTCTAACACAACTTGTGTGTTGCCATACAGTGAAAAGGACTCACTTTGACGCCTCCAGCACATCCGTGGCGTTGATGTTGGTGCCCTCTCCAGCATCCAAAGAGGTCTCGTTGCCCACCACCACCACCCCGCCTTTCATCGTTCCCAAAGCAGGAAGGCAGCGCCGCGTGACTGTGGGGGGGAGCAGATGATGATTCGTTTAAGTATATAGTATAGTATTCGTTTTATTTGTCCCCGAGGGGAAAATGGGTTGCAGCACATCACAAAGGCATTTAAAAAAGATAAGACAATACATCACTGACAACAACATAGACACAGATTAAAACAAACAGACATAAGAAAACCAGATATCGGCAGACATGACAAGGGGCCTATAGGCCCTCATTTGCGAAATAGGGGGGACAGGGCCAGACCAGCTGGGTAAACAGTGCGTCCTAGCCATCATTTATTCAGGAGTTTGATGGCTTGTGGGACGAAAGACAGCCTAGATCTGTTCTTTTTTAAATAAGGGGCACGATATCTCCGCCCGGATGGCAACAGTTCAAAGTAAGAGGCAAGAGGGTGCCTCAGGTCACTCACAATATTGTGTGCCAATTTTAAAACTCTGTCCTTGTATAAGCATTCTGTAAGGGAAACTTCTGTGTAGCAGCAAATTGCAATGCAGTGGGAGTCACCGACTCAGGAAAGAGACACGGGAAGAGCAGGAGCTTTGATGTCAAACACTGATGGTTTATTTGGAGCTTCGGCCGGAGAATTCACATCACAAGTCACTGCAGCCACGATCTGACTGCACGGTAGAGTTGCCACGTCAATTCTAAAGAACTCTACCTCAGACCCGTGTATTTAGCTAGTTCCGAGAGCATCATCAACATGCTGCATAACAAGATAGAATGATAACACCTCTATCAGCTGACGCCAACAGGCAGGAACAGGGAGACAGAACACTGAGAGCACAGCAGCCATGGTTACGAGGTGCGTGTGCTCAGTCAGGACAGTTTGAACTGATAAACTGGGTCAAAGTTATGGGCCTTGGAAAATATTCCCCAACACATTCTATATTAGCAAATAAGATTCCTGTCAATTTACTGGACAATGTTATGGCACTCCTGACTGACTTTTTCTGTGCCTCAGTGTCGTTGCCGAACCAGCATATAATGCCGAAGGAGAGCACACTTTCGATAAAAGCATGATAAAACATCTTCACCATTCTGTTGCCAACATTAAAAGACAAGCATTTACATAAAAAAAACATTCTTTGTTGAGACTTAGCTTTTATTTTCTCAGACCAAACATCCCATCTGAGCTTGTGGTCAAGCACGACACCAAGATACTTGTACTCAGTGACATTGAATGGGCTCGCTATTTAAAAGAGTAGGGTTGGGCGATTGTGCTATTCTAAAATCAATTTCCATCTCCTTTGTTTTTGAGGTGTTTAGAAGCAGGTTTGACTTCTCACACCAGTTAATAAAGAAGTCAAGGACAGGCCCATGCTCCTCTTCCTCATCAAAGAGGAGGCTGACCAGGGCCGTATCATCGGCATACTTAATAAAGTGCCTATTGGGAAAAGTGCTGATGCAGGAGTTGGTGTATACAATAAATAAAAGAGAGGATAAGACACATCCCTGGGGTGAGCCTATCCAGGTAGTTATTGTGTCAGAAAGTGCCATGCCTATTTTTACCTGCTGAGTTCTATAGCTGAGGAAGTCAACGATCCAGGAGATCAGACCAGGTTCAAGTGAGAATTCTTCAGTTAAAATATTTGCTAAAATACTTGGCTTAATGGTGTTAAAAGCTGATGAGAAGTCGGCAAATAGAATCTTTACATGGGCTTTTGGCGTCTCGAGGTGAGTGTGCAGAAGATGCAAGAGGGTTGTGATAGCATCTCCCACCCCTCTAGAGGCCTGATAAGCAAACTGCATGGGATCTAAGAGGTGCTGCATTTGTGAGATTAAAATGTTGCCTCTTAACTAAACGCTCAAAACATTTCATTACCAGTGAGGTGAGTGCTATAGGCCGAAAGTCATTGGGCTCACTGGCCCTGGGGATTTTAGGCACTGGAATAATTGTGGATGTTTTCCAAAGAGAATTTAAGATATGGATATATTTGTTACAAAATACCAACACACAGCAGCTTGTAGTGTGGGCGGAAATAAGGTTTAGAAGGTGAAGACAACAAGCGTCTCACTTACAGGCTTTACTGGGCATCAGCATGGCCGGACACAAGCCTTCCCTTAGGATCTCAGGAGGACTCTGAAACATGGAAAACACCCGTCATTTTTAAAGGTCCCCTGCTCTTCTCTTTTTCATCAATATACTATTGTTCTCAGTTACAGAGAAAACATGTCTCTGAAGTGTTGGCCTCAAAATACCAAACAGATCGTGCATTGTAGCATCCCACAATCCCCTCTGTTTTAGCCCTGTTTCAAAAGTGCTGATTCTCTGTCTGTTACTTTAGATGAAAATAAGGAGCCCCTCCCCTCTGAGAGACATTTGGTTAAAGAAACCACAATAGGCGCATTCACATTGCGGTACTTTTCCCACAAAGGTTCATGTGAACTTAGTTCATGTGAACTCTTTTATCGCGTTCACACCAAAAAGAGCCGGTACTAAAATTAGTTCATGTGAACCTTTTTACCCCCTCGAATGTGGGCTCTCTTGTGAGAAAAGAGCTATATTTCTGATTGGCTGGGCGGATTGCAAACCACGCCCCGTAAAACTCCCAAAAAGTTTTGTGAAGCCGCCATTTTATTATCCTCGCATTAGCATTATTAGCATTATTAGCATTAGCCCAGCGCAGAAACGCAGAGAGACTAACTTATGGCAACACAAAATAAAACATGGGAGCGGTGGAGATGAGGAGGTGTCGGCGTTCTGGCGATTTACTCGGAAGGCTTCAGTAGAAGCTGCTGGGAGTCCCAGCAGCTTCTACTGTAGCCAGTCCCTAACTCCGGGGACTTCCGGCCGGGGACTTTGGGTGGCAGTATACGCCGTGAAGTGGTTTGCGGCCTGCCAGTAAGCCCAAAGCAGAAGAAGAACAAGTGACGTCAGCGGCTTCATTTGCCTAATCCTCCCCCAGGGACTTTTTCCAGTGTGAACGCGATCTGTACTTAGTTCATGAGAACTAAAGAGTTCTCATGAACTAAGTTCACATGAACCTTTGTGGGAAAAGTACCGCAGTGTGAAAGCGCCTAATGGTGCTCTAGGAGGAGGTTCAGGTGATAAGGTGGGGGGGTTACCTTGGTTGGTGATTGGCTAATGGTTACACAAGCCAGCAGAACATTATGACATCATAAAGTGGCCAAAATCTGATCAGCTCATTTTTCAGACAGGTTTTTATGGATCAGGACAAAAAGAGAGAGAATCTTTTTTCCTGAAACTTTCAGAATCTCTTTCCACAGAGGGGACACATGTTTATGTAGAAAATGCAGGAAAAAGTGTATTTTGCATAATAGGTGAAAGTATTTCACTGTATTACATCAAGCATGTATGAACTGTGACTGATCAAATTGTTTCAATACTTACCAATTTGCCAAAGTCCACTCCATCCTTACAGTACTTCTTGTAGTATTCATGGTCTTCTTTGTTGCCTACCTTGGCTTTCACCAACGTCATGTGGCGGTCAGGACAGGTTTCCACACATAACTGGACACAAATAGACACAACATACAATTATGACAATTAGCGTGGTTGTTAGAAAGCTGAAAAACATTGCATGGAATATAAATGATGATTATCTGACCTGCGTGGTGGGACACTGGAACTCCAGCAGCACCAGAGGGCTGGCACACTTCAGGATGTTAAAGTAAAACAGAAGAGGCTTCTTCCTGTTGTGTAAGAACAGTAAAACCAAACCATTATTAGGCCTGTATCATAAATAAATATCCCGAAAGACACAACATAGTCTGCATGTGAAGGGGCACGTATACTGTAACATCATATTCATATTGTCAGGCGACTCACTCCAGAGGAGTTCCAGCTTGCCCACAGAACTGCCCCCGGCTGTCCGTGGGATAGATCACTTTCCTGGGGTCGCCCTGAGACCAGGCTGCACAGAGAATCATTGAAAACATTTAGAACAAAAGAGGACGTTAGAGAA
This sequence comes from Gymnodraco acuticeps, assembly GCF_902827175.1. Lineage (NCBI taxonomy): Eukaryota > Metazoa > Chordata > Actinopteri > Perciformes > Bathydraconidae > Gymnodraco > Gymnodraco acuticeps. The sequence goes on from NW_022992081.1 coordinate 1,191,776, forward strand.
AGAGACAATTATTATCTAAAATCTTAAGTTATACATACTGCACTTGCGTATTACTAGATATGAATGAACCCTATGAATGCCAAAAGTATGGAGAGGGTCTGAAAAGCAGGATTTTTTTGCAAAACTTCTTGCTTGTCTTTCACATTATTTTTCAACTTTCTGCCACTCATTGAACGCAACATGTGTGACAAATGCTTTCATTAAGAAATCAAAGCTTAGGTAATAGTATTATTTCATCAAAAATAATTCTATTGGATCTAGTAAAAAATGTCTAACATCTGAGTTTGTCTTTCCGCAAGTGAGAATACATGAATGACTCAGCTGTGACTAAGAGTCATTTGACAGAAAGACAGGCTGTTACACAAAGAAGAGTTATAGGCATATCCTACATGTCATTTATTTTGAAATTCATCATGAAATACATCTGAATGAAATGTTTAAATATTTTATAGAATAACGTATCTTGCCATCACCAGGAAGGTGTCTTAGTTTTTGTTTGTATATATAATCAATTGATCAGTGATCACCACATATACTAGGTAAAGAAAACATTGTTACAATCATGGCTTTAATAGATTTTCAGAATTGAATTTATACACCTCACTGATTAAGGCAAGATAGCCAAACATGATTACTAAATAAACCATGTTCCTAAAGAAATTGAAATAAATAATGTGTGCAATATTAAAAGCAGGTTTCCTTGAAAAATGTGTCCCTAACCCTAAACACGTTCATCTCCAAGCAATGAAACAGAACATATTGTTATAAAGTATAACTTACCAACAATACCGACAGCAAAGTACCCCAACAAGGCCAGCCAACACGATGAAGAGAATACAGCAGAGGATATCTGTGCAGGCCCCTGAGAGAGGAGAGGGAGGAGAGGAGAGAGGAGACGGAAGAGGGAGGAGGGGAGAGGAGAGGAGAGAGATGAATCGGAGACGAGGAGAGGAGAGGAGAGAGAGGAGAATGGAGGCACGAGGAGGCAGAACGAGAGGAGAGGAGAGGACGAGGAGAGGAGGATGCGAGAGGAGAGGAGAGGAGAGGAGAGGAGAGGGAGGGAGGAGAGGAGAGAGAGGAGGAGAGGAGAGGAGAGGAGAGGAGAGGAGAGGAGAGGAGAGGAGATAGGAGAGGAGAAGGAGGAGAGGAGAGAGGAGGAGAGGAGAGGAGGAGACGAGAGGAGATGAGAGGAGAGGAGAGGAGGAGAAGAGAGGAGAGGAGAGGAGAGGAGAGGAGAGGAGAGGAGAGGAGGAGAAGAAGAAGAAGAAGGAGAGGAGAGGAGAGGAGAGGAGATAGCCAAACATGATTAGGAGAGGAGAGGAGAGGAGGAGAAGAAGAAGAGAAGAGAGGAGAGGAGAGGAGAGGAGAGGAGAGGAGAGGAGAGGAGAGGAGAGGAGAGGAGAGGAGAGGAGAGGAGGAGAGGCGAGGAGAGGAGAGGAGAGGAGAGGAGAGGAGAGGAGAGGAGAGGAGAGGAGAGGAGAGGAGAGGAGAGGAGAAGAGAGGAGAGGAGAGGAGAGGAGAGGAGAGGAGAGGAGATGATTGTTACTTGTGTATTGTAAAACATAAAGTAAATAATGACCAGCTTATGAAAGAGACGTCTCACCTGTTGTGGATCGGTCCTTTGAAGTTTGGGTCAAACTTCCTGGACTCCCCTGTGGACACAAGAGACGACAGGCTTGTTAGTTTATCATTCTATGACTTCACTTTCAGTCTGATTAAAGTCAAAACACTTGCATGAAGAAGACTAATAATCCAAGCGTCTGGTTTCACCTCTGGGACCACAAACCACTTTGAATTGTAACGTCTCAATGTAGATCTAAATCAAAACTCCCAAACCAAAAACTGCTGTTAAAAAATGTTGGGTCATTAATTGAAATAAGTTATAATACAACGGCAATTTCACTTTCAGACAATATTGAAATCCCTTGGCTGTTGATACTGACATCGGGTGTATCAATCCATCATGATATGATTCCACTGAATGGTAATAATAATATGAAATAGTAGTCAAGCCATTGCTAGTAAGTCCTTGTTGGCCAGTATACTCCCTTTACTAAACATGAATATTGTATTAAAGTAAGCATACTTTGACTGAATCTTTATGGCTAAATCATATGAATCTGCAGCTGTAATGTTTAGTCTTATAAATAGCCTTGTGGCTTTCAGTTTTATATTTAGTAAAGCTCTATGGCTAATTTGTATACCACCAATCTGTGCAAAGCATTGTTTACTGACACAGATCACACACTTAAAAACACAATTTCTTCCAATACCCAATTTGAAATGATTGATAGGTCTACTCAATAGGTACATGTGATGTATGGACTTTGTGAACGACAGATACACACAAGTACGAGACATATGTGAAAGCCTGTGCTTTGACAGAGACAGGACATTCTCCCAAACAAAAGGATTCTTCTGCCCGACTGCCATGCCTAGCAACCCACAAAATGTCTTCCCCGGTGATGTTGAGATCCCCATGGACACCAGCAGCCGCCATGGAAACACCTCAGACACTTCAGGGAGGAGGGGGGAGAAACATAAACCAAGCCCAGTCTGCCTCCAGTGAGGTCACCATGAGCTAACACAGCGTTCAACAATATAAAACCAACGTGCTCGTCACTCATTTTCTGAAGAAATATGTTTTACACAGGAAATCAGCCAGAGGAGCTCAGTGGACACAATGTTTTCAACTGATAACCAGATTGTGAGATATAACACATCCTGTCACAGAACTGTACGCGTGTGCTGTAAACTAAATGATCATTCACATGATGGAGCTAACTGTCATTTCTTCATTAAGCGCACAAAGTGGGAGTAAGAGGCGAGGGTAGCTACTTGTTGCCACTCCGTAGTGCTTACATACTCTGCTACATCACACACACACACACACACACACACACACACTCTTCCCACACATCACAGAGACGAAACTGGCATTAATACCACTACAAAGGCTCCACAGACCTTAGTCATTTAGGTAAAGTGTGTCTTAAACCATTAGAATGAAGGATCTAAACAAGAGCCATTCGTCAATGCAGTCTGACGAGCATGAATGATTTTCTAAAAGACATTCAAAGCATATAAGCCACCCGTTCATCATCCGGCTGACGGTCACAGTACCTTTTCCATCGTATTTTCTCATTTTCTCGTTATTTCTGTCTAGATTTCTCGCAGTGTCGTGCTGTTTGGCAGTTCTTTCTTTATGTCGTCTTCCTGTATGAGGGTTTTGTCCTCTAAACTCTAACTTGTCACTTCCTACTTTCTGCGTTTTCTAAGCAATGCCGTCACCACGTGCTCCCTCTTTCTCTCGGCTAGCTCATCAGGTCATGTGAACCTGATGTTGCCAACATTGCTACACATCTGACTGAAATCAAAACAGTATTTTACTATGGCAAAATAAGTTATTTTAGGCTTTAACTCAATCAACTGACTCAATGTGAATAACTGTGTTCACCGTTTCCTTCTGTTTAACAGTTTGCAACAGCAAGCGGAGCAGCTGCACTCATCTTGCAGGAGTTATGGACCGTGAAATATCATGCTCATCACACAGTCTGTGTTCTCAGCTTCCTCTTTCTTCTTTAAGCTGTGTTTCCCAGCTGCCACCACATCCCCCAATAAGTGTCGCATATTTAAATGTTACATCACTAACTTTGTAAACAATGGACAAAGATTTCTTGAAATGGTTTCTTGCATTGTTAACACAATGATGTGGGTACGATTATGATGCATTGTGTGTATCTGAGGCTAGATCAGAGATAAGGGCATCCTACGTGTTATTTGCTGGCACATGACTCTGCCCACTTACTCTGCCATGTGACAACAGCATGCCATAGGATGAAATATTACTGAGTATTGACCACATTCAAGTGGCTGTTACAAACACAGTGCCATGTGTCTGCCCAAACACCCTGAACTTACTAAAGCCGTATTCAAGCCCAACAGATACAGGTTTTTTAGGCTCATATAAACATTTAGAGCGTCTTCAACGTTTTAACCTGAAAAAGAAACGAATCAGGGGCCCTCTATTTACTACATATGTATAAAATTGAGTTGCAGATTAAGCTGGGCCTACAATAATGTGTCGGGTGGCCAAAGAGACATTTAGGAACATACATTTGTACAATGCATATAATGCTAAGCTATTCAAATAATGACTTGTAGCTGAGGCTTACAAGTTGTACGTTATGAAGGGGTGACGCACAGTGATTTAGCATGGGTTAAATAGCTCACATGGTTACAAGAGTATTCATGGGTAACAGTTAGACTATCATCCCATTGCGCTAAAAAGCGACTTACAAGCTCTCAATACTGTGGACAACACCCTGAGGAGCGAGGGGTGAAGTGTCTTGCCCAAGGACACAGCGACATGCTGACTGCAGTGGGTGTCACGTTGGGATTGAACCAGAACCACTGATCTGAAGATGAGTGCACTAATCCACCGAACCACAGCCGCCCCATATGTTGCATTTGTGTTACTAAAATGGGAATTTTCCAACATCTTGATACCATTTTTTTTTTATATTCACAACCTGAATTAACTGTAGTAAAACAAAAGAATATAAAGTTCTGACATTCTGAGAGAATGTTTGTTAGCAAGGAGAAGTCACCAAAACACTTTCGGTTTCATATGGATTATACAAACAAAAAATAACATTTAAATAGTGACTTTTAAAGATGCTGGTAGGTGGATTCTGTTTCATTAAAGGTCCCTATTATACTGTTTTTCATCAATATATTATAGGTCTCAGTTATATACAACACATGTCTCTGAAGTGTTTGCCTTGAAATACCAAACAGATCATGCATTGGAGCATCCCATAATCCCCTATTGGGGCTATTGGTGATTGGCTAATGGGTACACAAGTCAAAACATCGTTATGACTTCATAAAGTGGCCAAAATCTGATCAGCTCCTTTTCAGACAGGTTTTTATAGAAATGGATCAGGACTAAAAGAGAGAGAATCTTTTTTCCTGAAACTTTCAGAATCTCTTTACACAGAGGGGACACATGCTGATGTAGAAAAGAGGATTTTGAATAATAGGTGACCTGTAAGACAGTGGTCACCAATCGCGAGTGTGGTGCGGGTAGATCGCGGGCCGTTAAAAAAAAAAGTAACAAAAGAAAGAAAAATAAAATAAAAATAATAATGTTTGAAAAATACGTTTTTAGATTCACCACCCCGTTAGCAGGTGCCACTTGATTGACGTATATTTGAGACACCTCAATAATATAATACATTAACCGTGCTTTACATGTACCTCATCATGACACATGAGAGGAGCATCCCCCCGGACCCCCCTAGAGGAGGTGAGGTCCGCCCCCCGCTCATACAAAATAGCACTTTACCCCTGCCTAATGCCTATATGCCGTGAGCTGATTATGGAGCCTTCATTGTAACAGTAATTCAGATGCAATTAGCCTATATAAAAGGCCTCAAATTGGAAGCACTGTCTGGGCCGTCTTTTTCACTCAATTCTGCAATAGGTAGATCTCGCCTTTCACCTAGGCCGAGGTCGGTGATCTTGGGCTTAAAAAGGTTGGTGACCACTGCTTTAAGACATAGGAGGCTACCTGGTATAAGCTGTTTCCAACTAGTAATGGACAATCTGTTTTCTTTCTTTACTACATTGCCTGTGTACATCTTATAAGCTAGAATGAAAGATACCAATATGTATGTGTTGACCAGACAAAAGCTGTATGTTGTCTTTCAAAAACAGGCCAAAAATACTGCCTTTTCTTTTTCAATGAATGAGATATTATTGTTATGACAAAAGGTGTACATTTGCACTAGAGTAGCGAGTGACATAAAATAACAGGGACTGTGGAGGTGTTAAGTGCTGTGTGTACAGTATTTATATAAAAGTTGAAAGGGATTCCTGCTGCCATCACTTTGTCTGAATACATTTGCTTTTTCTCTTCACTTTAGAGGATAAACATTGAAAGCGAATTTTCCATTGACCTTTGATTTGCAGAAGCGTCTGTTAAAGTGAGACAGACAGCTCCATTAGAGCAGGAGGAACAGGCGTCTCTTTGCCTGCTTTGTGCCATAAAACAATCTCTGATTGTGCGAAAAGCATTCCGGCGCATTTCTCTGGTAAAAGCCTACCAAATGTCCCGGAAATACACCGATTGTTTATAGTTTTCTAATGTCAGTCTCAGTAGTTTTAGCCACCTCAAAAAGAGAGGCCCTGATGATGGAAACCCACAGAGCCTGCCAGCCCATGTTAGTCTGCATCCTGGTCCATGTGGATATTCAATATCTGACAAACCTTACTTAACCAAACCGCAAAGGTCTTACATTTCCCCAAAACAAAAATATATAACTTTCCTCTCACCTGTAGTGCTGTGTATCGACCTATTGTGTGTGGCACATGAGATTCTCTCCAAAATAATGCAGGCTCGATGGCACTCAGCTTGTGATGCTCAAAAGATCAATCTAAAAAAATTGAACAGCAATGTCACTTTCCATAAATCATGAGCCAAGATATTCTACAGACCTTGTTGTTAGCATTTCTTGGAGGAACTATTTTCTTTCCAGCAAATACCACCAACAATCATATCACCATGCAGAAAGTGTGCATCTACCCATGGACAACGGGCTCTCCTGATAATTAACGTTAAAGCTGAGCTGAGGCGTACATCTCATCAGGATTGGTGATAAGTGACATTGCTGTTGAGTCTTTAATGTGTGTAAGCCAAGTGCCAGCCAGTTCCAAATCTCTATCACTCTGCAACTCACACTACAACTGTTTAAATAGCACTACACGTTAGAGGAAATATATGTTTTTTTGATATATATTCCGTCCCTTTAACACTATTTACGTAAAATATTTATAATATGTTAAGTTAAAAAAGTGATTGCTAAAAAAAAGTGAAGTAATTTGGTATCGGCTTCTGTAGACAATATGATTTTCAAGTCACGATTTTGTGCTGTGTGTGCGTTTAAAGGAAGTGATGCTGTCATTACTAATGTGATTCACTAATGGGCCCGGAGGGGTTATCAGATGATCTATCCCCTCCCCGGCTACCTTAATGGGTATGTGGCCACTGAGGGTGTGTGTGTGTGTGTGTGTGTGTGTGTGTGTGTGTGTGTGTGTGTGTGTGTGTGTGTGTGTGTGTGTGTGTGTGTGTCATTATGAGAACATTCGATCTCCTTTGCTCTGATTCCTGACACTTCTATCTTTCTATTTAGAGCGTGTAGATAAGATGTATAATATATGGGACTCACATAAATGACTGTATGTTCTCCTGCTATCAGCTGTTGGAGCTTCAGCACTGACTTTGACATCTACTATAATTTGACCTACAGTACATACTTATAAAAAGAAATGAGGAAACACATTTAAGTCTCTGTTTGTAGGTATGCTTGTAACTGGTATCCACTGTCTCAGATCACTGACTCTGTACCCCTCACAGAAACTGATTACATCAAACAGCAACGGTGGGTCTTACTTTTTAAACTAAATGTGAAGGGATAATTGTAAAACATAAATGTGTGTCTGCATGGGCTCAGTCATGTGTGTGTGGCAATGCATCTGAGAGTTTGCCAGCTTAATATTGACTGGAAGCCTCTTGAGTGTCTGCTGAGCCAGGCGAGGCTGAACACAGTCGAGGCCTTGCAGGCTGCAGCATGCCTGTATGCACACATCAGCCTAGACAGAAGGGAAATGAAGTATCAACAGTAGTAGACAAACGTCACAAAGATCCCACTCTGAAAATAAAAACGGTTTGAATGTGTTCTGTGTTGTGTTTGAATCGTATACACTTGTATCCCCGGTGTAAAAGGGCTGCGTTTTTTTACCTTTCACCCCTCATGGGGGAGAAAAAAGAGTTGACGTGGTGAAAAGGAAAGCAACAAGGAAATGCTCCACAGTGGGAGCTCCATGGATTGACTGGAGAGGATGTGCGCGCTTAGCATTTTGGATGTGGACTGTTGGGAGTATCTTGCATTGTGAAAGAAGGAATACTTTAACCACCACACAGCATTGGTGTCATCTTCCCAATCAAATTACAGTGTGGAGGCTGTGGTTTGCATTTGAGCTATGGCTACCCTCCTATACTGACAAGGGGTATTAAAGCAAAGAAGACACTGGTTGGGAGAACTTCATGACTCAACAGTTCATAAGAGATGCTAAGTTGAGAAAATGCCTGGGTGACACATAATAGTGGGCAATGAGTCATGTCTTTGGCTGGTATAGAGGATGCATTTTCCATAATATGTGCATGCGAACAAATGAGTGTGAAAAAAATCTTTAAACATATGTGGGTGTGTTTTTACATGTGTGCAATAATCTGTGTCTATCTATAGAAATGAACATGAATCTATAAAACAGCAAAAAAAACAAAAATGGCCTGTTTTGTTTATGTGTTATTGTTTAAACCCATAGGTGTGCAGTTGTGGTTTCACTGGAAGCAGTATCTGGTTTGGAGTGCCGGGTGGAAAAATATAACATCCCATTAACGGCATGTTTCTTTCATTCATAATGTATTGTGAAATGAAATATTAAAGGCTAAAGATAAGAACTCTTGTGAAAAATAACCCGATTTAGGATGACTCCAGATCTGCATGAGGTCCACACCCATCCATCCCTTGCAGTCATTGTTTCCATTTCTTCGTCGGTTTAGAGAAAATCAAAGATCGGTTAGAAAGCAGTTACAAAAACGTTTTCTTACCGTATTTAGGGTCCGGGTTTTTTTCCTCAGTCTCCATTCTCATACACTTCTCGGCTCCTCGGTGCTGATTAGACGTTTGACAGGACAGTTACCATAGAAATGTCGAGGAAAAAAACATCAATAACAGTAGAAGACCGCTACACAGAGACCATCCCAAACCAAACTGAAGCACACGGCGCATTCCCGGGTAACGGGAGGAGAGGCAGCCAATCAGAAAGCAGTGCCTTCTGACTGACAGCTGCTTCAACTAATCAGCGCGCACCTGAGTGGAACAAAATCCGTTGGTTTGCCGTTACTTAGTGGAATGTGTGGAGAGTGTAGATTAATGTTTAGTAGGACGTGTTTTTTTTATTGACATTCTTGTTTCGTTTTTAGTGTGTAAGAGAAAAAACACCCAATAAATAAAAGACCACAGCAGTCCTGAAAAGGATTATAGGACTATTACATTTACTAAGCTTGCTTCATGCCTGAATTATTTTTACCTTATCTCTACTCCACTGTAGCCTATTTACTTTTGGCCTTTTTAGTTTCAGTTGCTGTGCCACTTAAGGTTTTCCAATATAACCATGATGTTTCATTGTATAGACTACTCAGTAGTATTCAAAGTGGTCAAAATAGTTCCTGCAATAAACTTTAAAATGTTGTTCACAAGTAAACATTCTAATAATTCTGCATCACCAGTACTATTTGTGTGATAGCCTATTTAGCTGATAATTCAGTAGAGAAACTTAAATGTCTGTTTTTTAAAGGACCTTTTATAATTTGGTAGTGTATACATTTACTTACCAGTAGGCTATGTATAGGAGTATATCTTCCAGAGCAGCACTCCGAGGAAACACTACTTTTTCTATATAACTCAAGAAATGCTTATCAATAACTACTTACATAAGATAAATTAATAGAAGAAAACAGTTACCATCATGTGAAAACACTTTTATGAGAAGTTAAACTGGTCATAGCAGATAAATGACCGACACTCGGCTCTTGTAGACAAACTACAGCAAATCTGTGATGTAGTCTACAAAGATAATAATAATAATAATAATAATAATAATAATAATAATAATAATAATAATACATCAGACTTGTATAATGCTTTTCAGGAAACTCAAAGACGCTTTGACAGAGAATTAAAAAAAAAATACGAAAAAATACAAAAACAGATAAACAAAACAGAAAATGGGGGGGGGGGGGGTCAGTGGTTGAATGCAGTGTTGAACAGGTGGGTTTTGAGTGATGTTTTGAATGCTGTGAGGGAGGAAGAATCTCTGATGGATTGGGGTAGTGAGTTCCAGAGGGTGGGAAGAAGAAGGCTCTGCCGCCCCAGGACTTGAGATACAACAACAAATACAGTCTCCAACATAACTACAACCATAAAAAAAGAAATTATCACATGTTTTATTCATTTGAAGGTGACAGGTGACTGGTCTGGCCACAAAAGTGTCATGTGTATGTGTGCCGGTAAAGTAATGAATAATTGAAAAGGTACAACGTATTATCATGGGCCCTTAAGAAAATCACCATGAGTATACACAGTATTAAATAACAAACAAATAAATACATTTGCCCAAAGTTCCTTTTCATTGTTATTTCATGTTAAAAGCCCACTTGATTTAGATATAGGCTGGGGATTTAACCACTAACCTTCCCATTGCTAACAAGCAGCTTGACATACTGTAATTAATACATTGACTGTTCCAATGGAAAACTGCTGAACTTTCATTAAAATATGTTTTAAAAGCTATAAATGACTAAAAGCCAAATACAGAGATGTGTCTTACTTGTCGAGTGTACCACAATGCTGCGTTGATGTGGAATCACTTGTTCACGATATAGAAGCTGTTGAAAAAGAAACACGAAAAATATCAGAAATTTCAAAAATAACATGAATGGCAAACAAACTAAATTCCAATTGAAATAGGTGTGTCCTACTCGTCCATTGAGCATTATAATCAGGGCTGCACATAACTGGTGCGCAGGTGCGCATGCGCACCTCCGCCAAAAAAAGAGCACCGGGTCATTTGAAACAAAGCGCATTTGCGTACCAACATTGAGAGGGAGAGAGAGAAGAGAAAAGAGAAAATAGAGGAGATAGGAGAGATGAGAGAGAGAGAGAAGAGAGAAGAGAAAGAGAGAAAGATATTTGCGAGTTGCATATGAACCATGATATGAACTCAGGGCCGGCCCGTAGCTCTGGCTAGATGTTCGCCTAGGGCGCCAGATCTGTGGAGGTGCTGCGCTGGCAGTTCTGGGAGGGAAAAAAACATTTTGACCGTTGGGGCTCATCCTAATTTTCGGCCTTGATGTAACAATATTCACAATTAAGTAAATGTAACACCCTTTTCACCCCGGTTCCACCTTTCATTTGCCACGATGGGCGCTGATGAAAATGGGGGATGTTGGCTTATCTGGCGCCCGCAGCTCACAGACAAAATGCGAGTGAGCGAGGGAGAGAGGGAGGGTGGTACCAGCGCTGTTGTTATTAGAATCTGGTGCCGTGCTAGCTGCTCTAACGGAGATAAGAAGAAGATGTTTCTACAATAATGTGGAGGGAGAGTCCTCTCCAGTCAGACTGAGAGGCTGGTAAGTTAACTACAGCTCAGTGAGGTAAAGGACTCTTAGTCTAAGTGCAAACGGGTTGGTCGCAATTTATGTAAACACATATTTCCAAGGCACTCCTTTATAATTATTGGGATAAACAGGTTTTAAATCATTCCAATGTATACTTTAGGACAGTAACCAAAAAATATCCTTTAAAACTGGAGAGATACAAAAAAAAAGCATAAATAAATAAATGTTAAGGTAAAATAAGATATGAATGAACAACACAAATAAAATAAGTTACATTAATTTGTTATTGGCTATGGTAGGCTATTGGTTATGTTCACATACTTATTTGATTACATCCACTTGTCTAAGATGACAACAGAGACTTTCGACCCAAAACCAGCTGTTGACTTGTGGGTGCAAGCATCTAATCGCAGACTCAACCAGAGAGAAAGTAGTAGGCCTACATCATCAGCTACCATGTCTGACAGAGAGGAAGACAGTGAGGAGAACAGTCAGGAGGGTAGTGATGACAGCTTGTAGGATTACTGGTCGTGCTAATGTTGTCTTGTGTTCACCTCTGCATGTGTGTTCAGTGTTCACCTCTGCATGTGGGTTCAGTGCCGTGTGTCTGGCAAATAAAGTCAAGACCCCCTCAAAAGTTACGGTTTATTTCCTTCTAAGGATGAGCACCAAGCAACATCTCCAGGTGCTCCTTTGAGAACCAGGGCAAAAAAGTTATGTGCACCCCTGATTATAATGCTGCTTTTATGTGCGGTGACTTGGTCAAATGACAATTTCAATAAAAAAATGCTATATTTTAAATAAATATATAATAAAACTTAAATCCAATTGAAAGGAAGTGTCCAACTCATCTGGCATATTTTGAAATGCTGCATTGTTATCTGGTAACATTTCATGGAATCTTTTGAAAAAAGTGTTTTGTCTTACGTGTCCAGTGTATTTCTAATGCTGCTCAGGGTTTGAGTTTTGTGTGTCTAGTTTTGGGTTTATTTTGCTGTATAAAGCGCATACGGGGGACCCCTGTGTATATCTATACTTTATATAATCTATAATGGACTTTTGTTTATTCTTTAATTTTTCAAATGTATTCATTTAATATGGGTGACATCTGGGGGGAGAGTTGAATAGTTAAATATTTACTTTTATGATAAGTATTTGGTATGCTTAAAGTAAAAAATGTAAATCCTACTTACTATAATGAAAGAAAAGTATATACAAACCTTTTGGATTTTAAATGTCATACAACATTTCTGCATATAATTCATATTTGTAATTCACATTACAAATATGGAAAAAGGTATTAATGAAATATGTGTTTATTGTATGCCATGCCTGCCTGTGAATACCTAGTCCAAATTTGGTGACATTATTATTATTTCCAGAGATACATGCTAATGTTCTATATTATAGTTCTTTTAAACAACAATCCTCTCAACTAGAAATATATGTAAGCAACGGCCAAACATGGTTTTGCTTTGTTCTGCATCGCAAGGGGTATCCCAACTTTTAGGGGCCTTGGCTCTACAAGTGCACCTATAAAAAAACAGAAAATCCAACTACTTACATCATAATGTGTGATTATGCTCTTTTTGCATTGACCTGTTGTCAGCTGCAGAGTCACTTACTGATGTTTGGGACAGGCCCTCTGTACATTGCTTCTTATTTGACCAGCCAATGGACTGGAGGCGGTGGGCCAACACCCTCTACACAGCATCCCGGCCACACAGCACTGCATATCCTCCTGGGACCACCCGAGAAAAAAAAGTGTCTTCCAATTTCCTTTTTTTGTGATTTCCTACCTATTTAGGGTTGAAAATAAATCTTGCAATTTAGACTTTTTTAATTTAATTTAATTTTTAAATGTTACAGTATGTCCACTGAGGACGTCGGGACCATTTTAGTTTGAAAAGACAGCCAAAATGAACAGATAGACTATGTAACGTATGATGGTAGAGTGATATTAATGGAAGAATACATTCACCTTTATTTAAAACATATTAAATAAGTAATTGATCTGAACATTGCTGTTTATTTGGTCACTAAAAAACTAGTTTGGTTTTTGGTGAATCTTTCCAGATCTTCAAAGACTTTGTCGTCAATGTCCTGGGAAAAGTACCTCATTGACTCCAGTCGGCATGGGCTGTAGAGTCATATTGACTAGTTTTATGGATGTGGTCTCCATTTGACCATGCTCATAGAAACAAAGCTTGCATTCCTGAGACAATTCTCATTTTTCATGGCTCCACTTAAAATAAAAACAACAATAAGACATACGTGCTACTCTGGGCCCACAGAGGGCCATGTCTTTCCAGCTCGTCCCTATCTGTCTCTGTCTGTATCTGTGCGCTCATGGAGCCTCCTGCATCTTTCCCCCCTTTCTTCTTGACCCTCTTCTATCCCAGGTGTGAAAGCCTCATCTCTCTCATCACCTGAGAGCTCTAAATCTGAATCTCCCTGAACTATCTGGTGCAGAAAATATCTGCTTCAGTTCCGTCTCCTGCAACAATATTGAGTCATAAAGTCCATGAAGATGGTCCTGACGTCCACTAGGATGGACATTTATAAAAGAGCTGTTATTTCAAAACTTGAATTATTTAATTGCTTTCAGAACTAATGATAGAGTTCCTCACATGTTAATAAACAAGAACATATATGATTTTCATGGTAAAAATTACAATTATTCAACAATATTTGACTTCTCCTCCTGCTTCTATAAAATGTTGTTGTTGGTATGCCAGCCATTTTGGATGAAAAGAAAGAGGAACTTCCCAGCATGCAATTTTAACCAATGACATATCACTGGAAAGACCAGGATGTCCTCTGTACAGCACATCAGGGATTGATAGAGTAGCTCAAAAGAGTAAAAGGAGATGCATGTTAACAAAATGTCCACTACAGTGGACATTTTCAATGGGCTGGGTCCCCCTTTGGATTTTAAATGTCATACTACATTTCTGCATATAATTCACGTGTGTATAAATTACAAATATGGAAAAAGGTATTATTGAAGTGTTTATTGTATGCCATGCCTGCCTGTGAACACCTAGTCCAAATTTGGTGACATTTTTATTATTATTAGATACATGCTAATGTTCTATATTATAGTTTTTTTAAAGAACAATCCTCTCAACTAGAAATATGTAAGCAATGGCCAAACATGGTTTTGCTTTGTTCTGCATCTCAAGGGGTATCACAACTTTTAGGGGCCTCCTTGGCTCTACAATACCACCTATAAAAAAAAGATTTTCCTTACAGACAATCCAACTATTACATCATAATGTGTGATTATGCTCTTTTTGCATTGACCTGTTGTCAGCTGCAGAGTCACTTACTGATGTTTGGGACAGGCCCTCTGTACATTGCTTCTTATTTTACCAGCCAATGGAATGGAGGCGGTGGGCCAACACCCTCTACACATCCCGGCCACACAGCACTGCATATACGCCATTTTGAGTGTGGCAACACGCCTCCTGGACCTTTAAACCGTTCGCTAAGCACGGTACAGGAAGCAGCATGAAACACTCACAACAGATAAACCTCTCCAATGTATTTAATATCATTATTTCCCCACTGCTATTGGCTGGTTGAGCAACTTCCACGCCTCCAGTGTCTCCTGCCTCACCTGTCATGGAGGACAGCATGCGTCATATTACGTCTCGCTGTGACGTTGCTACCGGCGAGATGTTACTTAAGCAACTTTTATAACTCACCGCTGAGAAGTCATAGGATCTCGAGAAAACTCACCGTGAGAATTAAGGTACAGTTTAGACAAATCTTTCTTACAAAAAAGTCACAGAGTTGTTATTATTATTGCATGTAGCCTACGTTGCTCACAAAGTAACAGCATGCTAGTTTGTTCTGATTAACATTGTAAACAGACTAAAGTTGGATTTTCTTTTAACTTTTTTAACCGTATTGTAACTGTAACCAAGGGTCTATTCTATACTCAACCATCTATTTTAAGTGATATTAATGCAATAATATCAATTAATACTCAAACAGAAAGTGATTTTATGAACCAATTAAACTCACTATAGGCTACTGTTCAGAGCTAATTAAGGACATTATATTATATTATGTTCTGACAATCTGGTTTTCTCTCACCTGGGAACTCAACCTACTTGACATGTGCTTTCATTTTGAAATGTAATACCATTTTAATAAATATTTCATCTTGTTTCCACTTTATTCAGAAAACAAATGGCTCTCAGAGGTGCTGTCACCCGTCTGCTCTGCAACAGCCCGAAATGTGCTGCTGTTGCTGCTTCCAGAGCCCAGGGCACAGCTGCAACAGCAATCAAAGGTACAATTATTATCATAGTTATTTTAATATATGTATATTATATTTATATATATAAGTTTAGAGTGATTGTTTTGAGAGACATATCAAACTTCTTCACCTTTGTCCAAAATGAAAAGAACTCACAGGAAGGCAAAACAGATAAACAGTACGTTTTTTAAATGTCTCTAAGGTAAGCACATTTTAATTTTTCTTCCTTTTTAGATGTTGAAGAAATCAAAAAACCGGCGAAAGCACGTGAGTGAAGTTATTTTTTAAAAGTCCATCCTGAACTGTCCAGATTACTTCACACAACCTGTTGTCACATGACATAGTGACATAACCAGTGTGTTTATGTGTATGACCGACCCTCAGCCAAGGTGGCGTTTGACTGGCGGGACGCTCTGAATATTGAGAGTCAGCTTACAGAGGAGGAGATCATGATCCGAGACACCTTCCGTGATTACTGCCAGGAAAAGCTCATGCCCCGCATCGTCATGGCCAACAGACATGAACGTAAGCAAAGCATACAGAGGAATTATGTTTTGTTTTTTTACTCACTTTTCGAGTTGCAACTGTTAGAATATCTAAGTTGTGCAAAAAGTGTTTGGTTTCTGATTAATATTTGACTGTCAGTTTTTATTTTCCCAACATGCTACAGATTTTCACCGTGAAATTGTCTCAGAGATGGGAGAGTTGGGCGTCTTAGGCCCAACTATTAAAGGTAAAATGAAACAAAGCCTCACCTTCACAATTTCGTACTACGGAATACAAAAATTACTGAAACAAATGTTTAAATAACAATATCTTCCAAACATGTTTAAACTTGTAAAATATGCACCTACATTGTTATAAAACTCAACACCAATAATAGTTTTGCCCTCAGAAATGTTAAGTGTGCAAGTATACAACATTTATAATACTATTATTATACATTATATTGTGTCATGTTACATGTCATTGATTTCATGTATT
Organism: Gymnodraco acuticeps; assembly: GCF_902827175.1. Lineage (NCBI taxonomy): Eukaryota > Metazoa > Chordata > Actinopteri > Perciformes > Bathydraconidae > Gymnodraco > Gymnodraco acuticeps. Next base: position 1,208,278 of record NW_022992081.1, read on the forward strand.
CAAGCACAACATAAATGAATAATGTAAGATGTTATTACACCATCAATCAGTACATTTCATTACAATATTGGGTTTTATTATTTTTCGATTAGGTCAGGTGCAATTTTTACAAAATCTTTAGGTCTTTTTAAAATTAAAGGAAATTATTTCACCAGTGTGTGCTTCAAGGTCTTTACATTTGTTTTCTATATGTTTGTATAAGAATTACTCATAGCTCATTACTTGGTGTTTTATTCACCCTGCAGGGTACGGCTGTGCAGGAACGAGTTATGTGGCGTACGGCTTGATAGCCAGAGAGGTGGAGAGAGTGGACAGCGCGTATCGATCGGTCATGAGTGTCCAGTCTTCCCTGGTCATGCACCCGATCTATGCTTACGGCACGGACGCCCAGAAGGAGAAGTACCTGCCCCGACTCGGTGAGAAACAAATGTTCTGCATTTGGTATGCTTGAATAAAAGGCAAAAGGACGTACTTACGATCGTGCCTCATGTTTTTATTTTCCTCGCAGCTCGTGGAGAAATCCTTGGATGCTTTGGCTTGACAGAGCCCAACCACGGCAGTGATCCCAGCAGCATGGAGACCAAGGCCAAATACAACCCCTCCAGTGGTACCTTCAGCGTCAGCGGAGCCAAGACCTGGTGGGTAGTCACATACAAGGAGCGTTGGCTTTCTTGAGTGCTATCTCAAAGCAGAATGGGAGAAATTGAAGATACAGAGTTGTTTAGAGACCAACAATGTGAAAATAACTTATACTATATGCTAGTATGTATGAAATCTTAACAAATGCTGTAAATCACACTCGTGGGTTAGCTTGTTATTTGAGGTCCAAAACGTTAAATTAAACTTTGGTCCATTCCAAGCGTCAAGCCCTTTGTGAAATACTTACATATACAGTCATGCAGTTCATGTTTTTCTCGTTCTTCACTCTTCTCTATCTGCTAGGATTACAAACTCCCCCGAGGCAGACATCGCAGTTGTGTGGGCCAAGTGTGAAGATGACAAGATTCGGGGTTTCATTCTGGAGCGTGGAATGAAGGGTTTTGCCACCCCCAAGATTGAAGGAAAGTTCTCGCTGAGGGCGTCTGCAACCGGCATGATCCTGATGGATGAGGTGGAGGTTCCCCAGGAGAACCTGCTGCCAAATGTCTCCGGTCTGGCTGTAAGTGGCTGCTCTCTTAGTCCAAGTTCTCTTACATCTTTGAGATCAAGTGCTGTATCTTAAAATCTAATATTTCTTTGGTTATTGACCTTTGTGATCAGGGTCCCTTTGGCTGTCTGAACAACGCTCGGTACGGCATTGCATGGGGAGCTCTGGGAGCTGCTGAATTCTGCTTCCACGCTGCCCGACAGTACACTCTGGACAGGTACATGACCTTCTGTTAACAGTTTTTGTGTTCAGTTAAGGTAAAGGGATAGTTTGGATTGTTTATAGTCTGGTTGTATGAGGTCCTTATCCATAGTTGGTGTATTACCAGTCCTGCAGCCGGAAAACTTGATTTAGCCACCTTCAAAAATCAATATCAGTTGATTTGTGTACGCCCGTATTTGAAATATCTTCACCATTATGTGTAATCGGTTGCCATTGTTGAATACAAACATTAAGATTTTTAAAGTTACACAACACAAACAAAGTAAACCAAACGAAAGGGCTGTCTGATGGCAAGGTTAACCAGTGAAAATGTTACAAATAAAGTTGACAACTGATACTATTTCAAGCAAGGTTTTTTACGAGACTAAAATATGTTTTGCTGCTGCCCCTGTACTGGGGCCTCATTTACAAAGGGATATACGCTCAAAAGATGGCGTACGCCAGTTTCTACGCAATGTTTGCGATTTATAAAATACTAACTTGATGGGAAAATGTGCGGTCCTCCACGCAAACTCTAACCCATACGTACGCACTAAGCATAACAACGGGAGAGACGAGAAACTGCGACACCGTTGGCAGAAGGAAGAATGGAGAGAAATATGTGGAAATAATAGAATGATAGGCTACCTCTCATTTATCATATATGAAGAATTCATTTTTAAACATTGATTAAAGCCAATCTTAAAATGATTAAACAAACGCCTGTTTGAGACTCCTCAGTGCACACAAAAACATAACTTGGAGAAATAAATAAATACGGATATGTTATTTAAAACCACCTCGAATATGTTGTGTTAATGTTATGAAATGTTTTCTCATAAATGATGCGGTAAGCAGGAGGATAGAATTACGTCTAAACTGACGCCATTTTGCATTTCTATAGGTTGTTGATACGAGCATGGTTTTATATACTATCATGTTTAATCGTGTTTTATGCCGTTTGCCAAGACTTGATAAGTCGCTCGTAAAACACAGGAGGTATGGAAACTAAGAACACCATATGTGGTAAATTGTACAGCTGATATAACACAACACATTAGTTGTATTTCCTTTAACTGGTGGATATAGAGTTGCTGCGGGGGGGGGTTGAGATGCACAGGCTGCAGCGGAGACGCTGCGCACAGCTGATCGACAGCTGGGACACAAACCACCAAATACAAACAAATAATTCAGATCCAGTCGTCATGACTCCACACCGGGGGGATTCCCCATTCACTTCTTAGAGTTTCTCATCAAGGGGGGTCTCCTGTCCCCGGTACAAACACACTGCCTGAGGAAGGCTATGTGTATTGTTTTTGTCATGAACCTTTTTCGGGCCATTTATTTATTTATTTTGGTGACGATCCGACCTCCATGCTGCTGCTCTGGTTCAAACGGCATCCACCAAACAATATGATTTATCTCGACCTCCCCAAAATAACCCACATCTGACACGGTGTGAGATGTCTTTTTTAGCTTGTCTGTCGTCATTTCCTGCGATCTTCTTCATAAAGTCAGTCAGAATGAATGAATGAATGAATGGGCGTTTCTTTGACTATTTATAGGCAAATATGGGCGTTACGGGAAGCCCGCAAAAGCTGCACCGCATTTCGAGTCGATTGTGATTTATAAAGGGAAACCGGCGTAGGAAGTGCTGTACGCACTTTCCTCGCCGGTGCGCAATGTTTGGTGAATCGGAAAATGTCGGAACATTTCTGTACCTATTTTTTGGATTTCTACTACGTAAGCAACCTTCCCACGTGAATCCTACGCACGGCGTTATAAATGAGGCTCCTGAGCAGTACATTATACTCCCGACTTCAGATAAGAACCTCATTCTGCAACACTACAAATAATCACAACTATCCCTTTAAAGCCGAACGACCTAACAGACATAACAAAGTCCAACCTCAGGGAAAAAGTTTAAACATTACCATACTGTGTTTGAATCCAGTTCTCCTTCTGTTATGCCAGCCTCATCTTTTTTTGTAATGGATTGGTTTTCATATCTTTCTTTCCTCCAATCAGAATCCAGTTCGGGGTGCCACTGGCCAGGAACCAGCTGATGCAGAAGAAAATGGCTGACATGCTGACAGAGATCACCATTGGGCTGCAGTCATGTCTGACCCTTGGAAGACTTATTGATGACAAGAAGTGAGTCTTCTCTTACTATCATTACATTGTTAGCGTCTTTTCTAGCTATCTCAGCGGTTGATGCTGTCTTCTAGGAAAAAAAAGTTTGTTTTAATGTGTTCTTATCCTAATAGAGCGGCACCAGATATGATCTCCATGCTGAAGAGGAATAGCTGTGGCAAGGCTTTGGATATTGCCAGACAAGCCAGAGACATGCTTGGAGGAAACGGCATCTCAGATGAGTACCACATCATCCGTCACGTCATGAACCTGGAAGCAGTCAACACATACGAGGGTAAGCACACACCCAGATACATCTAGTATGCATTTTTTAAATACCGACATAAGTCATTATTGTAGTGAAAAAGATGTGAAACGTAGCTGCAATTATTTACCTCAACCACCAGAGGTCAGAGCAGTGCAGAGATTATGAGAGGTTGATTAAGAAATGCACTTTTTAGAACACTGTCCAATAATAAATCAAGTTTATACATAGCAAACTTTAAATAAAAAATAGAAATCAAACGATCCTGTTGTAATTTGGCAGAACTATTATTCAAAACAATGTGTATTCTCTTATCTAAAGAGGACTGAGGAAAGTTTGGAGACTACTACTCACAAGAGAAGTATTTCCTCATCTATGTGAAAACCACTTGTTGATAAAGGTTTCTCATTGTTCTTTCTTTTATAGGAACTCATGACATTCATGCCTTGATCCTGGGCAGAGCCATCACTGGACTGCAGTCGTTTTCTGTTGAAAAGTAAAATGTTGAAATGGAATGATCTGGATTTATACTGTGCTTCCTGTTTCTCATCTGGTAAACCCATATGAGTAAAACATAAATCCTGGTGCATGTTAAGTTGCGGCAATATGAGTTTTTGTGACAATTAAATATGTAAATAAATGGCTTTAAATTAATGGTAAGATGTGACTGTAGCTGTGATTCAGAATGTAAAAATATCTTAATAGACATTAATAGGTCAATTGATAATTGTGTTCTGCTGTCATTTTACATTATCATGTTAGTAACTTATGATTAAAGATCACACTATCTTTGCTGACTTATTTAAGATATGGTGCAAACATCTAAGAACAAAAATATTGTGGTTTATTCCGCTTGTAAGCTATACTTTTTTAATTGACTCAAAGTTCTGAAATTGAACATACATAAACATGGGTTCAGCTTTTGTTTTAGTCTTCTTTTAATGCAATCATTAGCACACATAAAAAGCAATACAATGTTTACCTGGGCATGTTTGATTAAGAAGCCATGTATGAACTGCACACCAGAAATAGGTAGACATTCACATTAGATGTTTGTGGTACTGAAAATGTAAATAATTGCAATTAATAATAATGTTCTATAAGCAAAGACACAATGTACCGTGTATTCATGGAAAAATAGGAAGAAAAAGGCAACTTTTCAGAATACTCAACATAGTAAACCAAAGAGCACATTAACAAACTCAGAACAATTTAACAAATAATGCGGACATCGGAACAATTACTAGTTTTTAGGGTTCTGATGTCTGGCTAATAGCCAAGGCCCCTCTGAGACCTGCCAGTGCATGACTGGCCTCCAGGAGCTCACTGTTGAGCTTAGTGCAGCTCTCCAGCACCTCCGACAACTCCAGCAACTTCAGCTGCATCTCATTGCTGTTCTCTTCATACACCGTGAACAAGTGCTCCTTCATCTGCTGACACATCTCTGTCACCTAGGGGATTAAATGTAAGGGATCAAATAAAATAGAACAGCTGTGGGCAGAGTAAAGGCACTCATTCATAATGTGCCATTTACATTCAAGTAGACCAAAACAGTAGATAGAAAAAAGCTCACTTATAAATATAATTTACGAATGACAGATTCAAGGTGTATTCAGGGCCTAAGTGAAGTTCACAAAAGAGTATTTTTTAAGTATGTATAAAGATGTAGACTAAATTATGATTAAAAATACCTTTGCGACTAACTTGTCCTGGAAGCTGTCCATCACTTTCTGGTCACTAGTGCGGCTGTTGTTAATATTTTCCACCAGCTCCTGAACTCTCCTGCTGATGTCAGTTACTTTCGAGCTAAGAAAGATATTGACAATAGAGAATTCATCATCCTAGAGCAAGTGGACCAAACTGCTACACGAAATATCACTTGAAGTTGATGCAATGGACTGTACTAAACCTGGTATCCTGCTCTTGAATATCAGTCATGCTCAGGCTTGAGGACTTTCCTCTTGGTGACTCGTTGTCTGTGTCTTCTGTCTGTATCACCCAGGACAATGAAAAAATTACAATGAGTGTATTATTACAAGGTGGCTTGCTTACAGTAAACATTTACTGTACAATAATGGTTTCATAGATCACCTAACAGTCCACATCAAATCGGTTTTAAATATATTGACGAACATTTTTAACTTATGGAAAACTTAAGCAGTTGGGACTATTTAAAAAAACGTTGTGACTCCTGGGTCTTTAGATAAATGTGATAATCGGTTACCATTTGGGAATCTTCATGTCCGCTTTTGGGAGTGGACTGTGAGGTGGATGGTAGGTCGTCAAAGTAAAAATCCATGTTGGTTTGTTTGACTCTGCAAATCTAAAATAAACAAAACAAAACACACCTGCTAAAAATACACAAATAGTGTTGGTAACAACAATAACCTAGTGTTCTGTGCAATGTAACGTTAGTCAAAGAGGATGGCTCAAGTCTAATGAACTACAGCTAACGTTAGCTAACTGCCTCCTTTAGCTTAAGCATCCCCCTCTAGGCTGTTAAGTGTAACATTACATTTACGAATACAAACCACATTATGAATATAGTTATATTAATGTGATATTACAAACTTTGCTTATAATATACTTGTCAGAAGACCAGTGCTGTTTGTGTGACGTATAAGTTTAACTAACTATCTGCACTTTTAGCTGCCACAGCTAAATGCTAATGTATGTCCCGCTAAGGTAACGTTTATCCCCTGGATTCGTTTTTATGTTGATGTTGTCAAATACACATTGAAACTAAAAATAATAAGATACAAATATATATAATACATTTATAAAGCTACAGTTTGAAAGGAGGAGATGGTCTCACCTTGTTAGCAGAGGTAGAAAGTAGCAACAGCACACTGTACAAATAATTTACTACATAAAGATGTAAACACCTTGTAAAAAAAACTAAAAACGCATGAAACCCCGTTATGTTCTTTAGAGAGAGTTGTATTGTAAATAATATTAGGAGGTTAGGATTAGGTATGAAGGTATTAGGTGAACAGTGCCAAAGAAAATGGAAACAAGTAGGCTATACCTAAACATTGTCAGGTCAGATACTTTCCACCATAGACTGTAGCTTTCCAGCCAGTTCCACCAATGTTTTCACCAATGTAACACTCTTCAGTTAAAAATATGGACAGAAAACCGTATTTATCATTAATCAGAGAAACCGTTGAGAGATTATCAGAAGTTATATAAAAAAGAGAATTCCGGAAATGGGGCATGATTGAATTTAAACCTTTCCAGTCAGGAAGTCAGAAGGATGTATTTATGACCTTAAATAATTTTAAATGTCTTAGAAAGGATTTATTATGTACTTTGTGTGTGTGTGTGTGTGTGTGTGTGTGTGTGTGTGTGTGTGTGTGTGTGTGTGTGTGTGTGTGTGTGTGTGTGTGTGTGTGGGCACTCAATCAGATTGTCGTGGATTTGGTCATCTGTGTGAGGGATGGGGATGGGATGAGAGACTGATTGGAAGTGTAATCCCTGTTTCCTCTCTCTCTCCCTGTGTCAACGCCCACAGTGTGGATTATTTCAGTTGAGAGGAGGACACGGCACACAGCACAGAGGCACAAACCCTGCCAACAATGTCCTGATGTCTGGTGTGGAGGGACAAACTGATGGAAACAACATGATATTACTCATTAAAATCCTCTGGATGTTGGTGAAATGACAAGCAAAAATCCATATGTGACTAATATGGAATCTGCAAAAACGTTGACAGGTGGGTAAATGTATTCACTGGTCTATTTCTATTCTTTGTTATTATATTTTGCCTTATATTTGAATCAAATATATTTATTTTATTTTTAAGTAGTAGTGTTTGACTCTGCCTCTGCATTTTAGGGAGTGACACGTACCTGGGCAAGTGGATGAGTCAAATTGGGAACCTTTCCGCTTTGCACGTGATGAATAAACTACTTTTGTAGGAGAACTGGTATCTTATACTGTGGGAATATGGCCAACTTAAACCACACAGAAGAAGGACTTTCATTTCAGTATTTGGTTCAAAACATGAAGCCTCTGTACACTGAGTACAAGCCTCCTTCCAGGGACGTCATCCAGCTACCGAAGTCTGTCCTCTACCTCCTGGTCGCCGTACTGGTCATAGTTGCTGTGGCTTACGCCATCGTTGGTCACCTCATCAAGGACCTCATGCTGGATATAACAGGTACTCATTTCTATAAGTGGAGCTGACTCGTTTTAAACTAACATTAGTTGGATAAAAGAACTCTTGTTGATCTAATTAACAGTAAGTTATCTTGTGCTGTTTGTCCTGATACATTTATACGGCTTACAATCTAGTATCAAACTGTATATATAAATTCATGCTTAATGAAGCCAGTGATGGCAAAACTAAACCGTTTTTATTTGCTTTTTGAACTTGAGTTGCTCCACCATGTATTACAGCTTGAGTCTCAACTCACATGTTTTTCTAGTATAAAGACAGGATCAGAAAATGTCTAAGACATCTGTTCTCCTAACTTGGCTCAATTAGCTAGTATCAGGGATTACCTGAACATTCAATCCAAAACTCTCAGTTCAATTGTTAGTTCCACATATTTTTTCAAAGCTTGGGGTTATAAGTGTATATCTTTAAAGAAGAAATTCCACACATCATCCAGTAAAGGTTCCTGTCGTAGCAGCTACGGTCTTTAAAACAAATATTTCTGTGATAATTTAAAGGCTCAAATTAGACCAAATTAACTTTTGTCTCTTGAGTACTTTGAGTACTTGCTCTGTGCTATCGTAACAATACAGTGAGGACAGTTTTGTAAGGATGTTGGAGGAGGTTATTATGTAATATTATTCTGAATCCTTTCTTTCTGTCCACAGATTGTTTGCTGGGCCCAGTCGAAGATGACATAAAAAAAGACGGAGAAGGGGAGGGGTATAACAGCCCTCTGCACCTACCACCTTCCCTTAACCACTCCCACCCGAATGCCTTCCACGTGTGGGACACGGATCATGTCATCATCCCCATGTCTGCCCCAAATGAGAGCCCGTTGTCCCCATCTCTAATGGCCGTGATCCCTTACATGCCTTCTTTTTTCCCAAACTCCTTCAGCAACGTCAACAGCCCGCCGTGCAATCACCAAATCCCAAAGGAGAGTGATGCGTGAGGCAGCACGAAGGATCCAGAGACGGTTTTCAGACAATCTTTAGCTCCATGTTTCACCTCTGAAACACAAAGGAAATAAGTAACTGGGAAGTTCACATGAAAATCAATGATTGTCACAAATCCAATAACATCGTATGGCCGGCAGAGACTTGCAAACTATGCATTGAGACTTTTCCTGAATGGATTTATTTCTGTCGGACTAACTGATGAGTCTATTTAAGACAAAAGACAAACAGAACAGTTTTTCAGGATCAGAGCCAGGGACAGTCAGTGGGATGGCTTTCACTTTTCTCGTGGATGTGTGCCAAGTCAGTATCGTGACTATTAACCTTCTCCTAACAGACTCACGTCTTACACCTGTTTTTATGTTTGTAGAGTTTCTACTATCATTGACAAACTTCAGATGGAGTTAAGTTGTGACTGTATTCAAGATAAAACAATCCTCATTTATAATGAATTGATATTTGGCCATGAACAGGGGGTTTGTCTTTAGTGAAAGAGCCAAAATCACGTTTAAAAGTTGCGTTATATATTTTTGGAATATCCTGTCTACTGTATATTACATGTTACTTGTTAGACGCTTTTATCCAAAGCGACTTACACCTATATACCTGAAGAGACATGATGAAGAGAGCACATTACAGGAGAGCCAAGTGAGCTGCTGTGTGTCAAATAAAGCTGAGTACTAAGATAAGATCACTTGTGCGTCAATCTTATTCTGACACTTAATATATTTCTGGCCCAGGAGGATCGGATACTCCCTAATAGGGTGTAGTGTATTCAGTTAGTGGAGGTGAGTGTGGTAATATGACTGTGTGAGGCCATTTAAGGATAGGCACAGTAAGCAGAAGATTCATTCAATATAAAAAGGAAGATTTTGAAATACAGTGATCTTGTCTACTAATAATTTTGCATCATCTGGGTATTTGTAGTGAATGGGGTTGAAAAGTGTGACATGCATTAAACGATGGCCTTGATATGAAGTTATATGATTCAAAGAAGTCATATCTAATGCTACAGAAGTACACATACAATGGACATAAAGGCAATAACATTATATGATAAGACATGTTGGAAATAAAATGATCGACTCACATGAAAAAAATGTAAAGACACAATTTGGGTATCGATGTAAAATACGTTTTTGATTTTGCAGATCTCAGATCTTTAAGTACAGTCAGTTTAGGTCGTAACAGCAGCAGTTATGAAGCTATATCTTTTAGCTTGTTGGCATCCAAAAACAGACAGATGTTGGGGTTTATTTTAAGCATTTAATAGCACATGAAGCTGCAACATCACACACACGGTAAACATCAGCATTTTCAATAATTCCCTGTGTTTGTGCCCATAACTAAAAAAGGGATTATTCCACCGTCACTGTCTCTCTCTGGACAAACATCAAAGTTAAAAAAAAAAACAGAGTGCCCTTATTCAGTGAGGGATTGAGATTAGGCAGAGAAGATTAGATGAGCAGCTTAGCCTTTAATACAGCATCCTTTTATTACTTTTGAATTAGATAATCGGACAGCCGCAGCCTAATCTCAGTGGAACAATTTCTAAAGCTTACATTGTTTATTCTGCTTGTATGACAGGGGTGCAAGCATGCAGTGTAAAACTAGTGAAAGAGATACAATATTTGTTTGGATTTCTGCTTCTACTTATAGTTTTTATTAGTTTTTATTAAAGTTCTCAACACCTACATCTTTAATTTAGGATATCAACCACTAAATCGCAACTTTCTGAATGTGGGTTTTTCAGTTCTGACTTGGGGGAAGTTTTTCTAATCCTATTTCGTCAGAGAAGAGATCTCAGTGCTCTAAAGTCGTCACTGACCCTGCAGAGTAGCTCTTCAAGGGCTGCCGGGGGTTAGGGCTTAAGGTGGAGCCGATAAAGAAAGAAGGTCAATCTGAGGAAGTGAGATGCCGGAAGGTTTCAGACCATAACATCACAGTTCACACTGTTTTAATTTAATTTCTATAGGCTAGTGTCGTTTCTGGCCCTGGGTATTTCTGTTGCAGGGTTCAACACTGTGCTAGATGACCCCAGTTTTAATGTTCCACTGTCTATATCCGACCTACACTATAGAATAAATAATGAGCTTTCTGATCAACGAACATCTGATAACATAACATTAACACATAGACACATTTTTGGATTAGCTGTTATCTGGAACATGTGAGCGCAGGATGAATGTGCTGCAGTCCTGGATATTGGGTGACAGTTGGGGAAACATACATATGTAGCTATTTAACAAATCAACACCTGTGACCAACAAGGACTCAAAATGTGTACAGTTGTGAACAGAATTCAAGAAATGTAACATTGATTAACATAATATAAAGGGTAAACGAAAAACATGGAATTAAATTAATAACATTACATTATGAGCATGGCTTCCATTCGGTTACATGCTAATTAGCAGTTGTATTTAGCAGTCATCTCTATCCAGTATTCTTCTTTTGTGCATATGTATCCAAAATTGAGCATGTTCCTCTTTGTCATTGCAGTTTGATAGGTTTCACAAGTGCTAAAATGTGGTCATAGTTATTTGACCTTATACAAGCTTTTTCATTCTTCATTTCTTATGGCCAGCACTGGGTGCGTCCATTGTTTGCCAGAAGAAGTCAGATTGCATAGAAGAGTATAAGATAATTGCTTTTTACTTGATTTATTATCTTAGTAAACATGTTTCAATGAGTTCATGGTCTCAATTGCTAGTTTCCATTTGTCTGCGATATGGCATTGCTTCATACAATTAGCAATTAACATCAAAGTTAACATGTTTTACGGATGCAACATACTAATCAGGCTAGCTAGCACGCACTAGCATCAGCTGACAATTCCATATAGGTTTATAACAGGGAGGAGCAACCATTTTCACATTGTGACTGTCATTTGAGCTGTTTTTATTACAAACATAATTTGTTTTAGGGGCTTTAGTCATACATTTAAACTGTTTCTTGTTGCAAACCACACAGGGCACCTACTGAGGTCGCCTGTAGGTGAAAGATCAACGTTTGTATATACTTACTGTAAATCAGTCTGTCTCACGGGCAATTAAGCTTTCTTTTGCTCTGCTGTCAGTATACGCAAGTCATGGTTTAGCGATCATTACTTGTCCTTTAGCCTAAGGTGACGGCTTAACCTCAGAGGATTTCTTTCTGGCATTGACTTAGTTCTCAGTTCCAGCTCTCAGTCTGATATGGACACCAGCGGACTGCAACTCATCCTGATTGGATCAGGACAACACACTTGAAGAGTCAGCAATGCTATATTCAGACTGTGGTCAAGACTAAATAAAGACAATGACAACAATGATTACTGCATTTAACTACATTATGCAATAAGCCATCTTGGCACATCCTCCTCTGTTTGGAGATGTTTAAAGCCATTAACCAGCATGGTCATTTACATTAACTGTATGCATTTCTTTTGAACTATTAAGGGCAGTAGATCTAAACAACTCAACATTGGAGAAGGGAGAACAAACAGAAATCCTGCTGTTCTGATGCCCCCAGGTTAATGTTTATCCTGGTTGCCTTCACTCCCTGCCAATCTGCTGTCATTCAGCCTAATCCTCTGCTGGCAGGCCAGGTGTCTCTGTTACGGACAGAAGAACACTGACTGTGGAAGTATTGGCCTTTTAGTACCTTCAGCAGCAGGCTCATGTCAGTATTTAAAACACAGGCTTTTGATGGCCCATATTAAAAAAAGGCTGAGTGATGTCCCAAATACAACTTTCTATTTGGGACATTTGCGCATTTAATTTTGCAAATGAAAGCAACCAAAAGGTTGCCTGCACATTAAGGTGCACTGTGAGATTCTTGTATGCCTTCTGATCCCTGCGTTAGAGGGAAATATTCAGTCAAAGCCTCTAAACAGGTGAATGGCTTAGAAAAAGTTGTTTTGTTCTCAGCACGGTATCCACAAGCAAACATGTTATGCCAACCAGTCTAGTACCTAAAATGTGGGAATGTTTTAGTGATGCGATTCTGTCTATTCTCAACAAATTAATTACCAGACCGAGGTATTTGACAGATTTATGACCGCGATAGAGCCGCAACCTTAGAAGCAGTCAGGGAACGTTACAGATGTGTAAAGTAGGGGGCAGGGAGTGGGCATGTGGCCAATGCTCCACCCCCACTTGGCATCACAGCTGGTGTAATCTCATGGCAAGATTGTCTCTAGTTTGAGTCTGTCCAACCCTACTAAAACATCTTATCCTTCCAGATTGTATGTTAGCAGGCAAGCTTAAGGGAATAAAGTACTTGTTTTAATGGCTTGGATGTACATACCTGCAAGTTTATGGTGGCTCATAAAGAGAACAAAAGCACCTACTGTGTTACTCGGTCATATTTAGCTACTGTTTATGAATAGAGAGCAAACAGTTACATTCCTACCCAGTCTCCTCCTGTTAGCAGGAAGTCATCTGAGCACAGGAAGACTAAGTATTTGGATGTACAAGTTTACATAAGTGCAAACTTGGAGCAGTTACCAGAGGTATAACATTGAGGTGTAATTTCTTCCGACACATGTACCAGACCTGACAAGAAAGGGATTGAGCAGTCTTACTGTAAAAGACATTCATTCATAAAAAAAAAGCCTCAGAACTCTTTCAAGTCAAAACTAAAACTGCTTACTCATTCAGACCAACATATCTGATCATGGTTGCATTTGCAGATGACACCAAGCACTTCTATGAACCACAGTCTTCTGAACTCTTTGTCTTCATAAGAAAATATATTCATCTTGCAAATTCACACACTGACAAATTCTCTACCAAAAAACATTTATTATTTTCTTTTAACAATAGATTCACATGTACAACTAGTTGATTCTCTTTTAAAATACACATTATGAATTGCATCGAAATATTAATGCCAACGATTAAAACGCAGGGTTATGAATCATTTCTGTGATCTGAAGCTACACTACTCGTACTGTATGAGCTAGTCTACTCAAAGTTCCTTTGGCTGAGGACCGTGCGGTAGAGAGACGTGCCTATAGCCTGGAAGAAGGTCAGGATCATCTTGTTCTTGGTGACTTCTGCATGGACGAATCCTCCCATAGTTGAAGCTTGGCCCGTGAAGAACTTCACCGAACCTTTGGGAACATGCTTCCAGTGGCGGATATCATGATCCAGGAAGTTTCCAGCCCCACTCACCACATAGCCCACACCAGACTCTTCAATATACTGTACGGGGTACAAAAACAAGAAGGTGAATGTGAAGAAAGTCATGCAGATTAATACCAACAGAGCTTACATGAACCTACCTGCAGATTGTGGTCATGCCCGCAGAAGTAAGCAGTGGCGTTGTATTTTTTGAGGAGAGGATGGAGCCTCTGCAGCAGACACTTTGTGGGCCCGTGTTCAGACACGGACCACACAGGGTAGTGGCCAGCCAGCAACAGGAAGTCTGCCGTGGAGCGAGCCAGTCGCCCCTGTAACCACGTCAGCTGGCGGTTGGCATCCACCACACGTAGAGGGCCGCGAGGCTTCTCGTCCAGGAAGTCGTCAGAGTTGCCGCACAGCATTATGGTGTCGAGCATGATGATGGTTAGGGTCTTCCCAGTGTTGGGAATCCGGAAGTTCAGCTCGTAATAGTAAGAGGGGAACCTCCTGAGAAGGTTATGGATAGCAGGGTTGTGACAACAATAGGTTGATGAAATTATCATTTGTATGTCAATTACTAACGCTCTATTTTTTAACGTTTTGAAACTTGTCATCTTGTTCGCAAACGTAACATGGTCAAGTAATTGATATTAAAAGGGTCATTTTGGAAGTTAAGTATTCCTTTGATTTTTTTCTTTTATTAGACTAAAGGCAAGTTATTTATTATATAAATGTTTAGGTTCATCCTTACCATCGGTCCGATTTCTTACTGTACTCAATCTGAGCTTTGACGTTCCCTGCATGGTCATGATTGCCAGCAAGCACATACCAGGGGACTTTGAGAGACTTGGCCGTGTACACAGTCTCAAACGTCTCCTGATAGAAGATTAAGATGAGACACAAGATCTTTGTTTTTAACCCACCTTACACAATATTGCTTCACATTTAAAATTGCCCCATATTTTCAGTTTACTCAACTGACCTGAAACCGAGGAGAGTCCACGCTGTCCACACCTCTGTAGTAGAAGTTATCGCCAAGGGACAGAACAAAGTCAGCTCCCATCTGCTCTGCTATTTTACTCATCTCCCGAGCAGTAGCCTTCTGTACAGCGGTGATGTAGGGCGGATAGGGCACACCACCCCAGTCTCCCACAGCCAGGAACTTAATTGAGGTTCGGTTTTCTGTGAGGGAACGAAAAATAAACTCTTAAAAAGCCGACAGCAACACATCCCTCTGATATAACTAACAAGAAATCATGAAAAAGCTGTGTAAAGTTATACTTACTACCAGTTGCCTCCAAGTTCTCGAAGGCAGTAGGATAGCAGTAGGCCACATGAATGGCAGCAATTAAGATGTAAACCAGTGAAAGTGCCATCTTTGAAAAAAAACAATCAGATCAACAGTAAGCAGCCAAACCAAATGCAGCTCAAATAAGAGATTTAGACCAAAGCAGCAAAAATGAAACCAACACATGCACAAGAGGAACAGACCACTAACCGCAGCAGCAGCAACATCATCATCATCATCATCATCATACCATCTAGCTAACGCTTCCTCTCCCCTTCCTACAGTACATCTCTCAACAAAAGTAGCTTGCTTTTGTGCCTTCAGGTGACTTGTGATTGGCTACAGCCTGACATGTCCAAGATGTAGCTAATGGAAGCTAATCACAGCAGCCATGTCTGTGATGCAATGAGGGTCAAAGGTCACAACTTCATGCTTGTTAAAGCATGAAGTTGCACCTCTGCTTCTCTTAATTAAGAGCTCCTTATGAAACACACAGATGTACACACATTAACTCCATTAGTGTCAGCAGTGACACTAGAAAAGCTAAATAAAGTATCTAATGCCTCATTCCTCTCATAGAAAAAAATAAACTGGCTGACAAGAAAAACAACTTGCAGTCTGGAGAGATAATGTCAGAGACCAAGATAAAAAACACTCACAGCTGATAAGTGGTGAGCTCAGGACGAGCTGAGGGACACTCTTCCTGCCCGTCCTTTTATCAGCATTCCTGGAGAGGAGGCGTCCCGCCCCGGGACACGGAGCAGGGCCTGATCATTGCTCACCCTGACTCATCTGAGATACATGTGATCCACAACGGTTATAATAGCCGGTGTCCAGACTCCACCTCAGTGTTAATCACAGTTTTTCCTTCAGTCTGCTTCCACTTTTTAAGATCATTTATAAATAAGATAAATAAATATCTCACTGAGTTTATTTCCCTAGCTTAATGCGTAAACTTAAAGCACAACGAATGCTGACAGCAAGGTGAAACTGTAGTCTTAAGTAATGCAGTTTTGTATCATTTAACTTCTGAAACAAACGATTTTCACAAATAGTACAATAAACAACTATATAGTGCGTTCTTCTCACTTTGAAACCATGATATTGCGTTAAACAGCTAAAAGGCCATCAGTTCATTATAAACTGTTTTTGCCTGACAAAATCAAACTGTCAATAGAAGGCATAATAGAAGAAATATTTCTACATTGACAGTTGAGCAACTAGCGTTGATCATTTCAGATTCTATTCACATACGTGGGCCTGAACAAATAAGCACCACTAACTTTAATTTAAAAAAAGAAACCTTGCCAGGTGGTAAATTCTCAGCAATGCAATACAGTCGTGTCATTTATTATTTGGCTCTGTAGGAGGCTTTCAGAAGTAAATGTCAACTCTGATGTCCGAGTTTGAAAGATGTGCTTGTTTATAAGGCAGGAAAGTGTAATACAAGAAGCCATGCGAGTAGCATTGTGGGAAATGTATTAAGTGTTTTCTCAAACTGAGACTAATAGTTCAGATATGTAAGCCTCCTATACTTTGATATTTAATTTTAAACCTATTTCAATGTCATTGTAATGGCAACATTCAATTTGTGGTGTGCCCCTTAATAAAGTAATTACAAATCTGAATTCAGGATTGCAAGGTTAGGGCTATATTGTAACCTTGTACTTGTCTATTAAATAATTAAACAGATTGGAAGTAAAACATTTTTCAAAATAAGAGTCATTTATTTAAGAAAGAAGAAACTAAAAGACATGTTCAGGTCAAAAGTACAAGCAGAAATCAAAACCATATGTACTGATACAGAACAAGGTTACTAGATGGAAAAAACATAACCGTACAGAGAAGACATAATGATAGAGCAGGTATGTTTCTTTTACATTCATGTCAACACGGACATTAGGGAGGTTGGAGTGGAACCCTCTGATCAGAAGAGGAGCCTGCATCCGTCACCTACAACCGGTCTACAACAGAAGCCTGTACTAAGAAGAGGATTTGGGGTCAGTGAGGTCACTTCAGGGTTAAATCTGTATTTTCAGTGCTACAACGCTGGTTCACTATTTACCCAGGTAAATCCCCATGGTAACTTATGCTCCGAAGCAGGTAATGTTCGAGATAAGAGATTCGAGTGTAAGCACCGCCTGCTGACCAATCAGAGCTCTGTGTGGGGAGTTTATAGCAAGAGTTATATTCCAGGCTGAAGGAAACTGCAGTATATGCAGGCAAGACGGGCGGCAATACAACGCCAACTGTGTGAACATGTAAATTAACAGAATATCCCCGCCCATCTTCAGAAAGACCTGACTAACACCTGCGGTAAACACACTTAGATGAACGTTTAATAAACCACAGCTGCCTTTAATATATAAAAATAACCCTGTTTACTGCGGTAACATTTTTTTAAATTATTATTTGTGGGGATGTATAATATCTTCTTTTCTATTCCACAAAAAAATATTTTAAAAACACATTCAGTTGACGAAACACTCAAAGGTCATTCAAGTGTCGGATCCACTTGTGTCTTAAATGGGGCAGTGATATTATAAAGCTGTTTAAATACGCATTCAAACAGTCAGTCGTTTTTTTTGCCGTCCCTCCTTTATCCTGGATTATGTGTTTAACTCACGGATGCATAAAGTTTAAATTCTTCATACTTGTCTAATATTACAGATGACTCTTCATTCATTGACGTATGACGCTGCGCTGTCTGTACGCTTGTGCAGGTTTGTTATTGGTCAATGTTGTTAACCCCGCCCCTTTTACTTGAACCGCCGGACAGAGAAACCCTGGGTTGATTTACCGAGTTGTTAACCAGCGTCGTAGGACCACTTAGCGAGATCACCATTGTTATGGCTAGTAAAGTAAGATAACTCAAATGTCCAAGAGCTATTGATGTGAGAACGCAACAAAAACACGACATAGTGAGGTGAGAAGGTTGTACACTGATGATTAGTAATGCATGTTGTTCTGGTTCTGTCCTCCGGAGCCCTGGTACCCCCAATCTGTGGACAAACCAGAAGGTGTTATATGATGGGTCTGATACATTATTATGCTTTTGGGGGTTTTCTCCTGTAGTGTGTTTTGTGCATGTAAATGGTCTACAAAGAATAACATCTGTGTGGTCCCTCATGAGGGAGTTTCTCTCCCTCACACTCCCCCCCTGCCTGAAACACCACCATTGGACTCCTGTTTACTTTTGTAACATAGTGACATCACTATGTAACACTCACACTTCTTTTGGCCAGTGCCCCAACACATTGTACGTGATAAGCTAAGGGACGGGACATCTCTAAGCAGTTGACCAAACAGAGCAGACTGGGCTCTGGTTTTAGACAGAGGGTGAAAAGGCTTTTTGAACATAGACTAGAGGCACAGAAAACAATGAGACCTGAAAACATGCTAAATAGGGCCCTTTTAAAGCAGGATGTGGATTAAGTCCAGTTGCAGTTTATAACCAACACGTCATAACTTTATTTTTATTAGACCTTTGAGTGAAATTGTCATAATCGGCCTATGAGTTGATAAGTTATATCTAGAAAAAACGTTGTTGTGAGCCCTTTAACGTCAATATTGTAATTAGACTAAGTCTAAGTAGTGATCTGTGCCTGTGTTGAACTGATTTCCAGACGTTTTTTGAGATATGGCAATGAATGGAATCAGTTACCTTGGTTAGTACAGTGACGTTTCATCAAAGTTAAGTTTATGCTCAAGGAGGGTTTCTCCTGAGAAATCACGTGTACACCAAAAACATTTGATTGATTCTTAAAAACCTTTAGCAGGAAGAACATTTGTATTTGATTGTATCAGTTAAATTCAACTCCATCCTCCCTCACCGTGAGTGTTATACATCTGTCCGCCCGTCACTGAGCTGGGGTAAGCCGTGCTGTACATGGAGTAGTTTCCTCCCGGGTTCTGCGTCTGACTCTGGGTCAGCATCTTCTTCTTCTCGTCTCCGTAGCCGTAGCTGTAGGGGCTCTCCTGGTCGGTGGGCGGAGGCATGGACTGGTAGCTTTCTCCCTGTGTGGTGCCGGTGTCGGAGCTGGAGACGGGCGGGGAGACATATGTGCTGGTGCTACTGCCTTCTGGATAAAAGGTGCCGTAGCCAACACTGCTGCTTGATGCGGGGGGGTCTGTGGCTGTGGTGCTGGCTGCATAGCTTCCATACGGTTTCTCTGAAGGACAGACACTTTTACAAACAGGCATTTCAATGACTCCTTTTTATCCTATTAAAGTTGAATGGACCTTTGTTTAATGCATATTTGTTCATTTCTGTGTGTAGTTATATATTCAGGTCACTCTTGGAAAATATATTTTTACCTGGTTAAATTAAGGATATTTAAAAAAAAAATATTATTTTCTTTAAAAATGTTTTATGTAAAGCAATTTGTTGTTATTGTTTTTTAAATGTGCTATACAAATAACGATTATTATTAACATTATTATTTTCTTAAATCAGTTTCAAACAATGTCTATTTTTTAATTCAGTGATGATATAAATAAACAAAAACAAGCATGGAAACACGTCTATCAAGGGAAACAAATGTCGCCTTTCACTAGTTATGTTAGGGGGACTGCAAAGACTTTTCGGTTAGTAGTAAATACTTACGATAGCTTCCGCCAGCCCCGCCCTCATAACTGTAGTTAGCTTTTTAAATAAAGGAAAGAAATGAACATTTAGTTGGTTTCTTTACAGACGTATGAAGTGTATTCAAAAGGACCTTGGAAGGATTGTCTTTGCAAGACCAAGCTGAAATCAAGTGAGTGCAAAATCTTTACTCTTGTTATAGCTCGGTCCTGAGGAAAACTGCTTTCCTCGGCCCCTGCCTCGACCTCTGTTGGGACCCCAGCCCCGAGACCCCGAGTCTGAAGGAATGCCGCGGATAGTGCCGAACCCCGGGATGTGCTGTTGAACAGGAAATGGACGAATAATTGATGTTAATAGCTAATGCTTGTGTAACAATTTTGATATTCAACCAAGGAACTAAAAGTTTTATTAAACATTTATACAGAAACAAAACCTTAAAGCCACAATGATGATTAATGGTACTACAGATCATTTTCATAATGAGAAGCGGTAGTCTTTACAGAAGCTCACACACAACATGAATGAGTCAAAACTTCATTTCATTGGCCATCATTTTTTTCACTCAAATTCACACACTTTTAAGGATCGTGGGAACTTTTGGTTTGGGACTACAAGTTCAGCAAAACTAACAAGATAAACAATATATCATATCATGAACTAGATGAGTTACCATGTCAGTGTAGGTGACTTTCTTCTTGGGAGCATTTCTGTCCGTGTTTGACACGCCACACTCCTCCGGGAACAGCTTCTCCAGAGCAGCCAGGGCAGCGTACGACTTCGCCTCCTTCTTATTAGAGCCTCTCCCTTTGAACTTCTCTCCATCAACCGCCACCTGATGGACAGGAAAAAGATAAAGCATCAAAGTGTTTGTGCTTTTTGAACTGACATACATTACAGTGTGTCATCTTATTTGATTCTGCCACTTAGAGTTCGCAGACGCTAAACCCTCCAAAAGAACCCAACAGTAAACCTTTGTGTTTTTCTTGTATGTGATAACGCTGACTCACCTCCATGACAAAGCACTTTTCATGGGAGCCCCCAGTCTCTGCAGACAGCTCGTATTTCAGGCTGCGGCGCTTCTCATTCAGCTCCATCACAGGGTTCTTCCCATGTTTGGTTAAGATAGGACCCTGACCGCTCTGAAGCAATTAACAAACATTGGCCGGTAAACACACATGACGATCTTTTTAAAGAGAATTCTCAGAGGGAGGAACTGAGGAACATACTTCGTCCGATGCATTAGAGGCCGTGCTAGCAGCTTTCACTACTTCCTTGGTTCCTTCCACTTCAACAATGGGCTCCACTTTAGATTCTGCGCCAGTCGGAAGGCCGAGATCCTGCAGGGCCTGTCAATTACAAAAGTCAAATTATTAACAACTCTTGCTTTATTCAAATACCATGTGTCAACCATCAGGAAAATGCTTCAGATGTTTTGCCATTAAAAGACGTCATTGTCGAGATAAAGCGACAAATGCCTTTTTAACCCTTTTAAATCTCAATATATGCCAAAAGAAAATTACAAAATAAATACATTTCTTTGTATTTTTACATTAAATCCAATCATCTTTCCTTACATACCTTTCATTATTACAAACCTGCAAACAAAAAGGGTTGCACAGTAGCTCTGTATCACACTACACCCTAACCCCGCCCCCTCGATAGAGGTACAATCAAATTCATAGGTTTATTTCAAATGACTAACTACTAATACTATTATAACTGGACACGGATCAAATATGTATTTCACTGTGGAGAAGATTTTTTTTGTGAAGGCCAACTCGATAATCTTAAATAAGAAATACAGGAGTCTTGCCTTGGTGGCTACGTTAAGCTTGGCCGCTCGTTTGGATGGTCCCGTTGACTCGTAGGTCTTCCCGTTCACGTCCACAGCCATGGTGAAGACCGGCTCGTGGACCGGACCAGTCTGAGACGTGAGTCGGTACTCCAGGCCCGGTCTGTACTGGTTCAGACGCATCACAGCATTCATGCTAAAATCATCCGTAACTACGGAGAAAAGGAAAATAAACTCATTAGACATGAGCAGTTTCCTTGAGAGATATCCAGAACTATGAATTCATGCAGCTCTGCAATCATTTCACCCAGCTTTTATATACGTCATGTTGTCATTTTATTAGGGGGCACCCTAAAAGACGACCATCTAATCTTAGGAGCCTGACTGGTGATAAAGTGTTTGTGGAAACAAAGGATAATTTCACTTGGGCAATATTGGGGCACGATTTGTCTGATTCTACAATTCATTTATTGGTTCCTTTCTTTTTTGGTATAAATATCACTCTTTTAATAATTCTGTTTTCATAACTAATAACTCATTTTAATTTACAATTAATCTCCTTATTTTGCATTAAGACATCATGTAGATCAGGGGTGTCAAAATTAATTTCATCGCGGGCCACATTAGAATTATGGTTGCACTCAAAGGGCCGGTGGTAACTTCAAGATTATATAATATACATGGATAAATATCTATAATATATATAAAATAATGTATTATTTTACAATATTTCCTCTGCATTGGATTATTATCTAGGTAATAACTTCATAATTAACTACGTCTGAAAGCAGAAGTCTAGGGCAAATAATTGCAAGTCTCTTCAGTGCATCTCACAAAATGAGATGCATTGTGGGACATGTAGTTTATGGGCAACGTGCTCCTGTAAAGCGGCACGTAACCTTATAAACTGATTATATTCTTTGCAAGCTCTTGTGGGCCACATCAAATGAAGTAGCGGGCCGGGTTTGGCCCCCGGGCCTTGAGTTTGACACCCCTGATGTAGATGAAGTTGCACCATACAAACTCGCTGGTCCTATCCAAGGAGCATCTTGCTGATTTCTAATTTAGCTAAATAAGAACAAAATGTGTCTGCTAACTTGTATAAAAAATGTTATTATTTAGAGCACTCACGTAGAAATATAGCACTACCAGAATGCTAAATATATTTATTTTTTGAACGCGTCTTTGTCGGAATCAGAAGCAGGAGGCTCTCTGTGTGGCCTTCCTTCTGTCTGTTGCTACAATGGGGCGAATTGAATTAGGGCCGAAAGTTACATTTATAACCACAAAACAAAAGCAGCCCAAAACACGTGTTCTGTCTTTCTATCAGTCTCTCTTTCAAAATGACTAAAACTGCTCCACCCACACCGGCCTATACAAACAACTAATAACGTCACTTAATGACGGAAAAACAACAATTAAATTAGTTAAAAGTCTGACTATTAGTAGGCAAGACTTTGTACATTCTTAGTCGGGCAAACCCCTACAATTAATTAGGTACAGACATTAGAAGGCAAGAGATCTAGCTACATTTACATAATAAAATCTCCACTCGATACATGTATAATATGGATTTTTTCAAACAGTCATATAAAGAGAATTGAAAATAGAAACAAAAAATATTGTACAAGTTTATGTTGTGTTATGGCGTTGAAGGCGAACATTTCAGTCATATTTAAACAGCTCATTCAACAGTAAAAAGGCTCAGATTACAGCAGGTCTGCTGACACTCATTACTAACATGATTTCCTCTGAAAGCGCTTCTGGAACTTCAGAAACTTCCTCTGCTTGCTGTTGAGTTGGGGCTCCCCTTCAGTTTTCTCTACCTGTGTGTAGGGTCTCTTAGCTGGCAGGCTGAAGTGTCCAGCGGGCGGTATCTGGGCTGCAGGACGCAGCAGAAACAAGCATGAGAACAGACTCTTCCATGACAAATCATGACAAACAACACAGGAAATAAAAGAGATCGATAGGTACCTGTGCCTTCTTTGCCGGCTCCCCCTATTCTCCGAGGCTTTGTAGGTTTGAAGTCCATCCCCAACACTTTGTGCATTTGTCCAAATGCACAGAGCCTCAAGGCAAACTATGGAGAATGTCAAAGTGAGCCACTAAATCCAAACATATTAGTGAGTCATGCATTAGCATCCTGCTCTTACCTGAGCACTCTGCGTGATGTCTTCCCGCTGCTGCGGAGTCAGATTTGCAGCGGCGTCGAATGTGTCCTTCTCACATGGATCTTTTATTCCAGGGCCTCCTATGCACAGATACAGCTACATTAGTATATGGTAATGGTAGTGTATAAACATCAATGCTGGTGTGACAATTAGTACAAACGTTAACCTTCCAAGAGGATTCCAGATGCAACGCACTCCAAAACCCTGCGAAGCGACTCGCCCGCTCCCATCGTTCTCTCAGACGTTCCTATAGCTTTTTCTACTAGCAGCTCCAGAGGCTATGAGGAGATCAGAGGAGAGAAAATTAGAGTGGTGCGGGAATGAGTCCCAGAAATTAGTAAACATTTTAGTTTTGGTTAGATGGTGGAAAGAAGGTCTGTGGTGAATACAAGCTAACAAGTTTTTCATGTCTTGTTCTACTACATAAAATACAAGTAAATACACGCCGACCATCAGTCACCTTTAGTTTCGCAATGGTGACATGAAGTCACGCGACTGTCATGTAGCTCGTTTATTAGCATTAAGTTAGCTATTTACTTATGGAAATTGCATATACGCTATTACTATAATTAAATCGGTGTTAATGTGTAACCCTTTTATCCCACTGGGAAACTTTTTTAAGTATCACCAACGTTTGTTTGCCACAGATCTCTGCTTTCGCGACATTCGAAAATCCCATTGTTTTTTGTCTATGTAGCTTATGATGCTAACTTCTGGCAAACAAAAACACTTCCTCACTTCACACACAAACATTATCAACATCCAAGCTCCATTTGTGCACAAATACGACCACGGTTTCCTCACCCATCCTGACAGTGGCGTCCAGGTAGGAACGCGGTTACACAAGTCCCTCATGATCCTGACCACGAGGATGGCAGAACCCAGGTTGTTGACTTTAGCCTGGAGACACAAACAAAAGCTAGTTCAGTGGGAGGAGCTAATGTTTCCTTAACCCTGCGTTTTGAGGTTTCACAAAACAACCCAAAAACAAAGCACAGACAGGTCGGAACAACTGAGCCGTCTCCAAATCAACAAGACTTCAATGTACGAACACACAAAGTGAATATAGAGAGAGCTGAAGTCTGAAAGATTAATTTTCTGATAAAGAAAATGATATGCTGTTGTCAATACCAATGATACAATCAAATGTGTCATTGGTATGGATCAACAGATCACTCTTTATGAGTTAATAAACATTGTGAAGGGTTACTGTCTCTAATTGGATAGACAGGAAACACTACTCAAAGAAACAGTTCAACCTTACGTACAAATAAGGACGTGAATGCAAACCTGGAACCACTTGGCGTGGCGGAGAGACGCCAAGGCAGTAAGGCATTTCTGCATGTCCAGAACGTCCGGCGGATCGTTGTCTGTTCGCGTAGCTATTGACGAGGTGGGGTAAGAAGAAAAGGTACAGTTTGACCAAGGGGGTGGGCTCTGTCTCGCAGCTCAGGGAGTAGCAGCTTTCCCCAAACCAGCAGCAGGGAAAGGGGGTGTAAATCTTTGGTCCCAGCAAGAATAAATCTCACAATTCCCGGCCCACGTTTCCACAGTGTGTTAAAATGGAAGTAAACAATGTAGTATCATTAAAAACATTGCATAGCATGTTGTGAACTACATTGAACACCCCCTTCCCTCAGCCACACGGCTTGGGTTTGCTGCTCCCCCCCTCCTGAGACAGTGTGTCCAGTTGGTCAAAGGTCCAGCGTTCCTAAAAAATGCACAAACTAAAAGGCAGTAAATTGAAAATCACAAGCATTTAGAGTCTTCACGTCTGCCCCAAACTGCAGCAAAACTGATGGAGGCCCTGATCTAAAAGTGCCTTATTAAAAGATTGGAAACACAAAGGGCCATACCAGCTGTGTGCAAGTTTAAGCTCATCCTCTACACCGGGGGGGGGGGGGGGGGGGGGGGGGGGCCTGGATACGGCGTGCAAGACCATTTGATCAGTGCTCGAGGTAATTCATAATCACACGTGAAAAAACAACTCTAAAAATGTTGAAACAAAATCTCGACAGCGTGTAGAACTGACTACCTACAGTCGTAACATAACTGGCTACTGACTGTTTTTCCTGTATTTATTCTCTGTACCGTGTCCTGCTGAGAGGCGTTTATATTATTCATTTAGTTATTTGCTGATATCCCTCATTTTGAATTCATAAAAGAATAATCTAGGATATGATTATGGTGATTTTTTAACATGGCCTATTTCTGTCAGGATAAATTACAATAACTTGAAACAGTAGGCTGTTAAACCCAACACGCAAAAATTGTCATCCTGATTGAAAATGACGGGGCGGGGGGGGGGGGAAGAGAGACTTTGGGATTTGGACCCAATGGACTAAAACTGCACTACGGCCGGTATGGTTCTGTATGCCTCCCCTTAACACCTTCTTGAAACATTGGGCAACTATGTAAATACAGCTTGATCAACGCAGAAGCTCCATAAAAACTCCACTAACCAGGACAAGCATCGAAAAAATAGACTGCTTCTGTTTTTTTACACCTTTTCCCTGCTACATTTAAAGGATATTGATAGAAGCCACATCATTACCCTCATGCCATTTTCATTTGAATGTATCAGTTTTGCTGCAGCTGGTGCCAAATGTACATATTCAGGATCAAGTAAGTACATGCAATACGCGCTTTAACTTGTTATTCTTGAAAAGCCTTCAGTTTAAAACATGAAAACATGAAAACAAGAATAAACAGAGTTGTTTTTATAACTGTAGCATTGTTATCACCAACATGAATCAGCGAGGCAAACACCAGTTTGTCCCAAAACGACGACGGGACCCCCGAGCAGGTGAAGAGCCAACAATGATTGGTTGTTCCCCGGCGTCGGTGTAAGACAGTCACTGTGACCGCTCCACTGAGGGTTAAGAAGATGATGATGATGGACAACCATGTGAGTTACAGGTCAGTGGAGCGGCACAGTGTCTGCACACTGAGCACACACAGATCAGAGCAGCTGTGGAAGCTGATGCTGGAGACTCAACCAACATACGTACCTTCTTCTCCTTCATTTTTTTCTTCTGCGATTTCAGTTTCTTGATTTGTCCTGACCAGAGGTGAAGTCAGGTGGATAGTGAGCGTCAGGATCGACTGCTTGGTAGTCGTCACAACAAGACTGGCATCCTCCGGACACTGGCTCACTGTATATGTCCCAGCTGAACTTGCCTGTTAAAAAAGGAAAAACAACTCTTAATATCTAAGAAAGGACCACATTTAACCTCAATTTGTGAAATGTATTTAAAGAGAACGACTGTAGGTAGTCAGTTCTACCTCTAGCTGTTCAGATAATTTCTCAGCCACTTGATTGAGCAGAGTGACGGTGGGCATGTTGGAGCAGAGCAGCACCAGCTCCAGGTCCTTGTCTCCGGTCAGCAGGAGGCCCTTGGCCACCAGGCCGACCCTCATGACCCCCCGCAGGACACGCTCTTGTGAATCAACACTTGCACTGTGATGAGGGAAAAGCAATACAAATAATAATGGAAGCATTTCTCTTAAGAGGAAAAACTGTCAGGTTAAAAGTCTAATTTTGATCTGCATTTAATTAGGGATTTTAAAATTAGAGTAGTTAAGATGTTTTGATAATGATACTTATCGATTTACCCTTATTAGGTCGGTTATTTATCGAATATATTATTTTAAGATATGATTTATAAAAAGAATAAACTCGGAATGTATGTATATTCTAAATATAAATGCATTGTGAACATATATATATGTAGTCTAAATAGACCTAAATGTTGTATCTAGTGCAGTAAGGTGTTCAACCAGATATAATAACCAATAAACAAACACAGTCACTATATGAAGTTATATAAAAACAATAAAATAACTGGTACTGTATGTATACTTTTCAACTCATTGGCAGAGAGCATTTGGAAATGCTGCTCACCTCATTGTATTTCCTGTGTTATCCTTCGGAATATCCATCTTGTCAGACACAGTCTTTAGGGCACACTCCACCCGCGAGACGATCGTCTGCACCGCCTCCAGCTCCTCAGGGGAAGGGTACACTTCAGAGTGTTTGGCCATCACGTGGCGGTCATAAGGCCCTGTGCGCGCCCGGGGGGTTGGAGCCTCCTTTATTGGGAAATCAGAAAACGTAAGGTTTAGGTAAGAGAAAAAAAGACGGCATAGTGTAGATGAGAGCGGATATACATTTAGTTGTTTTTATTATAGGAGTATTCATTAGAAGTAGTTTTTGCATTTCTTATCCAGTTTATTGCTACTTCGATGCATTCTAGTGAAAAAGCACTTGTATACAATATGTGAAGTAAAAATAAAGTTGGGAAGTAAAAACATTAATAGTAATAGTTGGGAAGTGCCTGACTTTATACAAAATAAACACGCACCAGAAATAGCCTTTATGAAAGAGGAAGAACAATCTTTTTAAAGCATAACAGCAACCGGAAAACATTAGATGTTCAGTCTTAATTTGGAGGCAGGTTAAATGAGTGAAATTATAAAGCCTGTGGATTATTAAGTCTTTGATGGGTGATTCAGAAGGAGAAATAAGGACCTCATGGTGCCTTGGGTGGTGTTCAATCTCCTCTATAGCTGCGACGTAATCGTGGTATCGCCTCAGCTCCTCCTCGTAGCACAGGCTGTCATACCAGTAGCGCAGATCTTCATATCTGGAAAGAGGAAAAGAAAATGTATGGGAAGCTCTGACAGAAAAGCACCAAAGCAGACACTACAACAATACAGTAACATTCAAATCGGAATGTTTTGTTGTCACTTTGAAGAGATAGCAAAAGACCCTTAGAATTATTGATCTACCCACTGTGCTTGAATATTTCATTATATATGAAATGCAACAGATTGATAGAATAAAAGTCATTTCTGCGCGAAACAAAGAAATGTTTCATTTTCTTATCAACTCAGTGGCAAACTTACCAGAAATGTCCCAATTTGAGATCAATTTAGTGAATCTACTCTAACTGTGCCCACATTCAAAAGCAAATGGATGTCTATTATGTGAGTTTTATTATTCATTTCTGTGTGAGTCTGTTTACAGGTTTCTAGACCGCTAACTGAGTTTTATTTTATTGAGTTATATCTTGTTTTTGAA
Organism: Gymnodraco acuticeps; assembly: GCF_902827175.1. Classification (NCBI taxonomy): domain Eukaryota; kingdom Metazoa; phylum Chordata; class Actinopteri; order Perciformes; family Bathydraconidae; genus Gymnodraco; species Gymnodraco acuticeps. Next base: position 1,237,169 of record NW_022992081.1, read on the forward strand.
TTATTGAAAAATAAATGTTGCTTAATGTTTGGTATTTATGAAAAATAAATACCATTAATTGTGTTATACAATTTGAATTGCCTTACTTCATCTAAGGATAACTTGTGGGTTATCTGTCAACACTTTTTTATAGCGGGTAGCTGGCTCCTCCACATTAACTTTTTAATTTCTCAAAATAACAAACATTAATCCTAGAGTTAAGGTTATCAAGAGTCTGAAAAACAAAAAAGTGGCGACAGATAACCCACAAGTACTGATCAGGTTATGTTAAATGTACATTTAAATGTCTATTTAACCATGTTCACATATCTGTTGAATCTGTAAATTCACCTGATCAGAGTCAAGTCATTTGTTTTAGTTCTATTCATACAGTTTAAACATGTTTATTCTATTTGTTTGTATTCTTAATATACCTGTGTATATCCTCATCCTGTGTTTCTCTCTCTTATTCTGTTGCTGCTATAACACCTGCATTTCTCGACGAGGATCAATAAAGGTACATCTTATCTTAAGAACACTTCTTATTACATTGCTTTGCTGTGTGCATGCAGTGCGTGCTTGTGTACCTATCAAAGTCGTGCGGAAGGAGGCGGTGGCCCTCCTGGATCAGGGCGTCCCAGTACAGCAGCTCCTCATACGCCTGGTGCTCATCCCACTGCTCTGCAGCGGCCATGCTGTCACGACTTTCAGGAAGCTACCACCTCTTTCAGTAGAAAAACAAACGTTTCTAGTCAGGGCACAGCGGCCACTGTAAAATGTACTGAATTATGGTAGAAAAGTTATCCGAATGCATATTTTGCTAACATCTAACAAGCTAACCTTAGCTAATGTCAACGGTGTAGCATTGGCATCTCACTTGATGATAGCAAGCTAGCTAACGCTTTCCAGAATAACAGTACCATGTTTGTGAACGTGTAATCATTGGGTTTATTTTGCACAGTACCACTACCTTCAAGAGAAGTTACGCCTTTGCAGTTAGAGCTTACCTTTGACAAAAAGCGAATACAAATGCGTGTAGACCTTTTCGCGGTAACGTAGTTAGGAGGACTTCTTCTACTTCCTGCTCCTCTTCTTCTACGCTTTAACTGGTGCACTATGAACCATCATAAAAGGTGCCGCCCCACTCTCTACGGTGATAAAAGCCACTACAGGTCGAAGGGCTTTATTTAGAGATATTTAAATAAAACATAGGCCTACTGTACATATTTGTATACTGTCTTATTTGATATATCTATATCAGTAGGTTGGCTGTATGTTTTATTTCCCCTATATGGGGCATTCTACTGAATTAGTACAAAGTGCGGTCCCACAACAAGAAAAACTATTTAACAAGACAATTAAGTATTCATATATAGATATTTACTAAGAATATGTTATGGTCTATTTAAACACAAGGCATTACATTAGATAGTGATACGCTTAATATGTAGAAATACATAATTTATAGCCAGTGTACTTACTACTTTCTATTGGGAAGTAGGTGTCCCCAACCCTGACATCAACATTTCAATGTAAATAACACTTAAAACATTTTTTTTTAAATTGTGTTCAATGCTGTATTTAGAAGATCTTTATGATTACATTCAAACAGAAGTTGGAATATTTAGATTTATTGTGGGTATCAGTTTTTAATAAAAAAAACTATACTCAAAAAATCATGTCCCCAGTTTTCATGTCACTACCGAAACACAAGAGCCTCATCCCAATAAGCGCTTTCACACTGCGGTACTTTTCCCACAAAGGTTCATGTGAACTTAGTTCATGTGAACTCTTTTATCGCGTTCACAACAAAAAGAGCCGTTACTAAAATTAGTTCATGTGAACCTTTTTACCCCCTCGAAAGTCCCTGCTAGAGAGCAGGGACTTTCGAACGGCTCTTTTGTGAGAAAAGAGCTACATTTCTGATTGGCTGGAAGGATTGCAAACCACGCCCCGTAAAACTCCCAAAAAGTTTTGTGAAGCCGCCATTTTATTATCCTCGCATTAGCATTATTAGCATTAGCCCAGCGCAGAAACGCAGAGAGACTAATTTATGGCAACACAAAATAAAACATGGGAGTGGTGGAGATGAGGAGGTGTCGGCATTCTGGCGATTTACTCGGAAGGCTTCAGTAGAAGCTGCTGGGAGTCCCAGCAGCTTCTACTGAAGCCAGTCCCTAACTCCGGGGACTTCCGGCCGGGGACTTTGGGCGGCAGTATACGCCGGGAAGTGGTTTGCGGCCTGCCAGTAAACCCAAAGCAGAAGAAGAACAAGTGACGTCAGCGGCTTAATTTGCCTAATCCACCCCCAGGGACTTTTTCCAGTGTGAACGCGATCTGTACTTAGTTCATGAGAACTAAAGAGTTCTCATGAACTAAATTCACATGAACCTTTGTGGGAAAAGTACCGCAGTGTGAAAGCGCCTTTTGTGGGAAAAGTACCGCAGTGTGAAAGCGCCTAAGGAGGATACACGAGAGCAGACTACGCGGAAGTGTTTTCACTACTCGCGTATAAAAGCCCCGCCCCCACCTTCACAACTGTTCGATTTCAACACAGGAAAACGGAGAACTAGAAGAATGAGTTGAAAAGCGTCACATAAATGTATAAGTGCTCACAGCTCCATGGGAATTATTATGTGCAATTCATTTCTTAAGGTTATACTAACAATTTAAGTCATGTTTAATGATCTTGAACGTCACTAAAACATAGCTATTAAGAAAGTTATTTCATAGATGGCTAGATCTTGATAAATAACAATTATTTGTATTGTTTTGTGTTAAGATATTCAGGAGTTAAATTATTTAAAATTCACAGTCCTGAATGTGGGTTTGTGGTGAATGTGGGGATCTACAGGACACACATTTTCAGAGTAAAGGCTTTCACATTACTATAATTATATTTTTATTTAAATGTAGGCTACATTTTACACAAACGGAACACAAAAACAGGACCAACCATCATACATTGAATTCCTTGACTAACAAGAGAAAGATTCATTAATTTAAATAAATATTTAACAACAAATGGGCCGGTTCTAGGGTTATTTAAGCCCGATGAGAGGGGATACAGCTGTGCACATGTCATCATTAACAGACGTCGTTTAAAAGTGACGTTTGAGTGAACGAGGACATCCCAATTAATACCTGAGGACTCCTCTGTCCTCGCGTCACCTCCTCGTGTCTCTCGCTCGCATACGGAGGCGGAGCTAAGACGCGTGCAAGGGACGCGAGTGAGGGAAAGAAGGAGTCGAGGAGGGGTATTGGGATGAGGCTAAGGGGTTTTAGTCTTGGTTTTTAGCCACACCCGTGCATTTTAGACAAGTAAGTGGCCGTTTCTCAATCTCGAGGATACTGGCTTCCAAGCCAATATTTCAAGGATGCTATCGAGTGCCGCCGAAGGACTGTTCCAATCCAGCATACTGGGGGCCCTTCTCACTTCGGTTAAATGGATTCCTTGCGTCAAGAAGCATCAGATCAGTTCATGCACTGCATCGTCCAATCAGTGAGCGATACACAGTAAGGGGGCGGGGCGAGTGTTTGAGGATTTCATCGAAGGATGGTCTGGTGGTTCCTCGGTTATAGCTCCTCCATTATCACTCCTCGATCCTCGGTCCTCCGGCAAAAATAAGGCCATTGGGACGCTACTCAAGATGGCGCAGACAAATCAACTTCCGGTGAGACCGAGACCGAGGAGCGAGGAAATGAAAAATAATGGAGGACCCTATACAAATTAAATATATATGTAAATATATATATAAAATACAAAAATACAAAATAAAAAGTAGTGCAAAAAGTTTACATACATATAATATAATAGAATATGATATTTACAAGAACAGAATATGAAATTAAATAATGTAAATTAATTTTTTTTTTAAATACGGTGTATTGCGTGGATAATATACCTAATCACAGTGAATGTTCAAAACTAAATTTGATACATTTTTCTTTTTCATCTCACAGTGCACATATTTAAGTAATCATAACACAAAGCTAAAAGTGAATCTGTTTTTCCTTTCTCTTTTCAAGAGTGCTTCAGAGGATGGCTGAATTCACAAAACGTAGAGAAGACCGAGAGAGAGAAGTTGGCCGGTTACTACATTTCACAAAAAATACAGGACCTTGTGAAAAACGGAAGGAAACTGCTTAAAATTATGAAGTATGGGTGTTTTGAAAATGTTTTCAAATGTGTGTTAATGTTCATTGTGTGTTATAAATTATTTTCCTGCTTCTAATCATTTGATGTATGAGTATTTACAGACATTCTGGTACTTTTCTGGTAAGGTAGGTGCTCTGAAATGATAGATGTTCATTGAGCTACTGCAATTGGGTGAGAGTGTTTCATCATCATATATGACCAGCTTAACCACCAAGTAATCCCAGTTAAAGTTATACTCAAGATCATACCAGTCTGACCAGCTAATGGTGACCAGCTAGAACACTGTGACCACCAGCGTTTACCAGCTATCCCGACCAGCTAGTGGTGACCAGCTAGACCACTGTGATCAAACCAGCTCTCCTGACCAGCTAAAGTGTCCAAAACCCCTCTTAACCAGCAAACTAATCCAGCCTAATATTGACCAGCCAGACCAGCCTTGTTGGTCTAAGATGTGTAACAGGACTGGGCAGATAAAGAGGAAAGTGGTAGTGCAGCAATCACGACAGAGGCAGAGTTCAAATCCAAAAAAAGGCTTTATTGCTATCAAACTCCAAAAATACCTTCCATTAAACAAAGGCTAACGTAGCCGGGCCGCTAACCGACTTACCAGCTTACAAAAAAACGTTTCCTTACACTGGGAGCCTCCTGCTCCCTCCATGTGCCACACACAACTGAGCAACTCTGTGTGCTTTGTCTCCCTTGAGGGAGTGATTAGCACCAGGTGTGAGGTCTCCACATCTGCTCCCAATACTGCTAATTGGAAGAGGGTGGAGCCACCTGTTGGGAATGTAGGTGCCTCCCACTACCCTGCCTCTCAGCCCCTTACAGCTGTTTTTTTCAGCAGGGAAGCAGGTAAATCCCACCATTTTGAAAGAAATGTGTTTTAAAGTCTGAAAATCAGTGTGTTACTTTAAAGGTCTCTTATTATACTGTTGTTAGGCATATATTATAGGTCTCAGATATATAAAAAACATGTCTATGAAGTGTTTTGCTCAAAATACCAAACAGATCATGCATTCTAGCCTCATTCCCCTCTATTTCTGCCTGTTACTAAAGTGCTGATCCTGGGTCAGTAGCTTCAAACATTCACACTCATAAGGCATGTTATGAGTAAAGATTAAGCAATAAGGTTGAGGGAATATGATACAACCTGGAGAACAAAATCTGTGGTCACTACCGAAACAGTGGATGTTTTGTAAAAAATAAAGTATATTGATTTATCAACTAAAATTATATGATACTGATTGGTTTTAATCTTTATATATACAGTCTATGGTTTTAATGTATGTTCAATTTCAACAATCATCAACTCTGGAATAAATATGATCAGTATTATGCATTTTACAAAGAAAGTTTGCATTATGATTTTTATGAATTGTATAAATTGAACTTTGAAATGTGATTAAAAATGTAATTGCATTGATTTAATTGTGAAAACCCTCAAGACATATTTGTTAAAATACTATTTAGAGAAGGGAAGGTAAAACAATCCTAACAGGTTAATATAATTTTTACTACAGTGTATATGTACTATGTTTCGGTAGTGACCATTTTTGGTAGAGGAAGAACATTCCAATACAGTCTGAAAATCCGATATAAAAATGTACGGTTCTTTTACTGTGAGTTTACTTTTTACTGTGATATGTGTATTTTAGATATGGTACAAAATATATATGGACAACGTTTTGGGGAAAAAACATACACAATTTCAAAACTGTTCCAACCTGACTTTGCACCAATTCGGTAGAATGGCCCATATATGTTTATTGGATAGATAAATCACCTATGAATTAATTGCTTCTGACTTATCTTTAAATAGTTCTTCATTGAATTTGTGCACAGTTAAGATAACATTCTCCAGGTGGTTAACATAATGCAGGATGTGCCAGTTATAATTCAGCACTTCAAAGTGAGTCACATGAATTAATGAACAAGTATGTCAGAAAGGCTTTATTTTCTATCCGGCAGACGGTGATGCAGAAAGGAAACTAATAAAATACCAAGCTGGTGATAATGGTATTTCATTGAAGCACTGAAGCGTGTCTCAAGTTTACATCCTCAACTAAATCAAATATATTTGCTCAACAATATTCTGGATTTATTATGTTATTACCCGCATGACCTTAGTGGATAATTTGTTTTGGTCCTTTTTTATTGTCATCACTGGAATGTGAAGTCCAGAAGGAATCGGCAGGAAATTACTGCTGCAGATCATACTGTCAATAAAGATGTATTTTATCATTAATACTCAGGACAGTAGAGAGAATACTTAAGTACTAAATTCAATTCAGAGTAAGGTCACATTGCATTCTTTTATTTACATTCAATTATAATGTCTTTACATATCTTCTGTAAAATCGAGGGTAAAATTCAAGTTTTAACTTACAAAAAAATACATTACATCATTACATTATACATTACTGTATAAAAAAATGGAAAGCATATTAAAACGTAAACTTACAGTACATACACTCCACAATACTTGAATATTTACATTCCTTCATGAAATACATTCAGCAGAATATTAGCATTGAACACAATCCAAGTACTTCTGCTTTACTCTGGAGGTTATATTGGTGCAGCTCAATTCTTCCACATAAATGTAAGAGCAAGAGACGTGCAATTTATTTTTTTACTTCCAATGATGGTTAAAATGAAGTTATGAAATAAAACATTACTCATTCCCTTTATGAGTGGCGCAGCATCACACTTCTGTGTTCATATTCTGTGGCCCTTCATGTTTCCAAATGGGAATACAAAATGACTAAGGAATGTTCACTTATTACAAGAAAACTATAAAAGGTTTATGTGCAAAACAATAGCATTAGCTAGCTTCCATTTGTTAGGGTCAGACAATGAACTCAAGGGTACACTTTGATGGAGTTTGAGAGAGGTACTTTTGATTATATTAAGCATTTCCAGCCCAAAAGATATTCTATGTTGGTCTCTCTTCTTTATTCTCAGGGTTCTGTAATAGTTCACCTGAGGACAAAGTACTTATCAGCTTCCCTCAGCTCAAACTTGGTTGACTTGATGCTTCTCTGAGCTGGGGAAAGAGGTGGGCTCCCAGCGGCCGATGATAGTCCCCCTCAGTCCTGCCTGGCACTTAGCGATGAGGTAGATTTTGCGGAGAACGGTGCGCCGCAGCAGGATGTAGACCCAGGGGTCCAGAATCTGGTTCCATGTGGCCAGCCTCACGGCCATCACCATCAGGGTTTTATAGCTGGATAGGTCCTCTGCTATGGATCCTGTGTAGGAGCGGATCGCCGACATCAGGCTAAAGATCTGCAGGGGTGAACATCTTGTATTACAACATGATGAGAGGGTAAAACTACTGCATAAGTTACAAATAATTTATATAATTTTGTTGTATTATCACATCCAACACATTATGTTATTTTTCGCACCCGTATCAGCATGATACATGAAACATGTTAGAAAAATCTCTTCATCAGTAGTGGAATACGTTTTCAGATGTATAAACACTCTATTACAAAAAAGTCTCACATTCAAAATGTTACTTAATGAGTGTTATGTACTATCAATTTAAACCTGCAAAGTTAGTAAAGCTCTAAAGTTAATGTAGTGGAGCAAAAAAGTAGAATATTTACATCCGAGATGTACAAAAGTACAAATATTGAGTAAATCCGCTTGATTACATTCCACTACTGCTCTTTAGACTACTTCATTTAGTGATTTGTTACAAATATGATATATATAATATATTCTTCTGCCTGCCCCAATTTGAAGGATAATTCATGCAGCAGATTTTACATTCAGTGTTTGTTTGTAGAATCTCTTCCTCTTGACACAAAGTTGTCTGAATTTGGTTTGAGTGGTTTTCCTATTGAATTGACATTCAGTTTTTCCTTTAGTTACTTCAGGCCTATTTGACTTCGTTAAACTGTAGGAAGGTCAAGTGGATAGTGAGCATCCATAAAAAGAAAAACGCTCAATATTTGTATGGTCTACACCAGTGTCTTATTTTAAAAAATATTTTTAATCTGTTGCTATTTTCCTACTTGTATTCAGCAAGTAGTCTTAAAAGATAATGCTTTCTGGGTAGTAAAAATACCTAAAGGAGCCCTATGATGCTTTTTGGTTCTCCCTTTCCTGTAGTATGTTATAGATTTGCTGCATGTAAACGGTCTGCAAAGGATCAAATTCAAAAGCTCCCTTTCAGAGTGAGTTTCTCTCCCACAAGGGTGAAAAGAGATGCTGCAGCACAGGCAATATGAGAACAATAAAGAGAGCTAACAAGTCACAGTGGAGGAACAACATACTAATATGAAACCTGAACATGAGCATAATAGCTCTTTAATTTGCAATGGGCAAAAGTTTGTTTTAAAACTTTCTATCAACACTGTAAAACAGTTAAATAAATAAATATGTATTACAGTATGTTGCAGAGATAGCCACTGAAAAATAACCTGCATCATACATACATTGTTCCAGCTGTGTGAAAATGACATGCTGTTATCGAACTACAGGCATCATAAGAAAGGGACAACAAATCCAAAGACCTTTACTTATACAATAGCACTTTTTCTAAATGAGTGCTCTGAGTGCCAGTGCATACCTAGCAGAAAGGTGAAGTGATCTCATTATCGCCCAACCTTGTGTGCTCATCCCCTCTCATTGTACCTTCTATGACTCACCAGCAGAGGGCTCCAGCAAATGCAGGAGGTGACCATGATGCCGACCAGCTGCACCACCATCTCTATATCATGAGACTTTGCTGAGTGATGCGAGCCGGGCTTCCTCCTGAGCCTCGCCAGCACCAGGGTCAGTCCACTGATGGTGTTACACACCAGCGCCACAGCCAGTGAGGCCATCCCCAGCCCAGAGAACAGCACCACGAATGTCACGTCCACCTCCTGAGTGTCACTGAGCACTTTGATGAAACACCAGGTCCCTGGGTCCTGGTAGGCGTAGGAGCCCAGCTGAAAGCAAGGCAGCAGGGCCACACACAGAGCCGCCAGCCAGATGGCAGACAGGCAGATCTTTGCACGTGTTTTGGTGACTAGAGAGGAGTGCAGTAGAGGCTTCGTGACACCCAGGCAGCGCTCAGCAGCCATGGCACAGCCCATGAAGAGTGGGCACAGGCCGAAGAACACCATGCTGCCACCCAGGAACTGACACATCCCATCGGAGGAGTTGAAGTCATCAGGGTGAACGCCTCCAGAGAGGTAGAGTCTGAGCACCAGGGCACCAGGGATCACGTGCCCAATGAAGTCTGTAAACACCAGAGAAGAGGCAAAGAGAAGGAATATGGCTTTGTTGCGCCGGCGCTGCTGGGAGTAGGCATTGGCCAGGATGAAGAGGGCCACGATGTTGGAGATGATGCCCAGTGTCATGGACAGTATGACCACAATGACTCCACTGGTGGTGGGCTGCAGCAGGGTGAGGTTTCCCTGCTGAGACAGCCCTTCAACTGCTACCCTGGCCTCCACTTTCCCCCCGCTGTCATTAGAGGACCGAGGGAGGAGCGGGGAGGATGAGGAGTTGTAATGGCTCAAAGCTAACATCACTGAACTGTGAACGGAAGGAGGTCCATAGTTAAGGGAGGCTGCAAGACAAAGAAGAAAGACCAAATGAGCTGTGGATCTTAAGAGAACACTGTAAAGCATACAAATAAAAATAAGTGAACATTTATGTCAAAAACTGAAACTGTAAACAGATTTGAAACTAAATGGACATTTTGGAATGACATGTTAGTCAGTGTTTTCCACCACATCAATAACGCACCATATAATTGAATTTATATGATATAATTGTGTTGTATTCCTTCCCACACTTAGGAATACAACACAATGATATCATATAAATTCAATGATATGGTGCCTTATTGATGTGGTGGAAAACACTGACTAACATGTCACTCCAAAATGTCCCATAGATGTCCATTTAGAAGTATCAAAGCTGTGTAACTTCAAATAAGGAAACTTTAAATAGGCCTTAGATATGTTAATATTTGTTCCGTGCCGGTTGAGGGACTTCTAATAATAAACAATACTTAGTTAAATACTTGAACACATTTTTCTTCGTAATGCTCTTTCAAACATGACTTGACAGCTGTTTACCCTGTGAATAGTGTCCAGCTATCATGAAAAATCACAAGGTAAGTGTCAGAGATGCAGTGTAGCATGATTGTGAGTGGAGACTGGATCACTTAGGTTGCGTTTGGCTGGAGGTCAAACACAGGTCACGAACAGGACAATGACACACTCCTGCATATTAAAAAATTAAAATTAAAACACGGCTAAGCAATGTAGGCATACATGAATGAGAATGAGTAAATAAATATATATCCGATTTTTCATAAATGTCCCTTATGATAAATATAGCTATATCTCATCTTACCATTATCTTATTTTGTCTAAAGGAGTCCAATGTGATGTAAAGAAAAATAAACCTATAAGCTGATGTTCTGTACTTAACTGTATATAGAAACAGACATTTATTCAGAAAACATTTGTTCACCTTTTTTTTACCTATATGTGCAAAATGCAAATACATGTAAGTGAACCATTATACTTGCTAACTTCTATATATTTTTTACTGAAGCATTGTAGGAATGCTATAAGTGTATAAATAACATATTGTGTAAGCAAATGTATATTTATGTTGACTCAATGAATTAAGAGAAATAAATAAACAGTCTAAATATTCAGATTTGCTCTTGGTTGCACCTCTTTGCAGAATGTTGCAGTTTGTAAGAAAGTACAGAGATACAATGCTCACTGTGATAATACAAACGCTATGTGTCGAGTTATAGTCAGACATTTAAAAACATGCAATCTATCCGATTTAGTTAGCCACATTTTGCTTTAGGAACAAATTCACTTAAGGCCTGTTATTTTTGCTTTAAAATAAAGAAATATCTTACCACTACATAGATATCCTTCCCAGTCCAGCTGAACAACATGAAGATAGTTTTCACTGTCCAACAGATATCATCCAGAAACAAACACTTTCAGCAAATTCCACAGATGTCTTTTTCCTTTAGATCAGAAATCCTGTTTCCCCTTCATAAAGTCCGATGCACCTCCTTAGCGGAGTATTTCCCGAGACTGTATCCGTCTGGGTCCTTCATGGCGGCTTGACGGTTGTAAAATATCCCCACTGACACTCAAATACCGAGCCACGTTTTTATAGCGCCTCTTTCTGCCCCCTGTGAGTACGTGTATGTGTGTGTGTGTGTGTGTGTGTGTGTGTGTGTGTGTGTGTGTGTGTGTGTGTGTGTGTGTGTGTGTGTGTCTGTGGGGCGTCTCTGTGCACAGTCAAGTTCACGTATCTGCTGTCGCTTCTCTGTATACATTCACACAGTAAGCGCACTTTAATGCGTTTACTCACTTTATGCGTGTCACGTCCATTCCTAAGAAATTATCTCAAATTGGCGTCTTTTACCTCGAGGCAGAACAGCGTGTACAGCAAAGCTTTATATTACAGTTATAAGTCATCTTTTAACGTCACCAAGATGTGCAGACTTCACAGGGTTAAGATTGTATCGACCAGTTATTAGGTGAAGACATTGTTAAGCATTTTGTTTTCTGGAGTCTAGATCTATTTGGTTTCATCGACTACATCATTTTGTAGATGTTTGATGCGCAATCCTGTGCTCAAAATAACATCGGAGGTATCAGTTATCCAGAGAGATCGAGTTCATGGTGGATGTGCTGTTTATCAGTTTGCTGTTGGAGACGTTTTCTATTTCACCTCCCTGAAAAAAAGACATCATAGAAAATGATGCTGGACTGTTATTTAGAAAAAATATTAGATAAAGTTCAACTATGAGGTATTTTTATCTTTTTCCAAACTTTATTAAAGGACTTTTGCATTCATAGGAATGATGTAAACATATACTTTTCAAACCTACCAAACTTGTAAGGACTTAATCGACCCCTATCCATTCCTTCTGGGATCCACTCACGAAGTAAGTACAATACAATTTTGCAATTGACCAAACACTAATATTGGGGAAAAGACAAAAATAAGCCACATACAAATATATTTAAAAAAAGATGCAACAATAATCACAATACATTATATTTGTATAGCACTTTTCTCGGACTCAAAGACACTTTACAGTGTGACGGAGGGTAGACAAACAAGGACAGGCAAAAACAAACAACAACAACAAATAAAAAAATGTTTATCAGGCAGCTAGGCGTATCACATACATTGCTTTACATATTCAATTAATGGAGCTCACACAATGTTCATTTTACGTTCTTGAGCTGGAGCAATGATAAAACTTCCTGTGCCCATTTTTTGAAGCTAGGAAGTTTTTTAGATTTCCAATTCAAAATATTTAGCATCCATGTTATGAGGTTATTTAATGTTATTGCTTTCTTTACGCATTTGTAGTATAAGTTTATATAGTTGATATTTCCAAGATGTTCGTGACTGGGTTGGGTCTAAAAGTATTACAAAGACCCGAAAGGCATTCAAATTGGGAGGACCAGAAATACGAAGAGACAGGAAGGCGTTAATAGAGGGGTATATTCTAGCTAGTCTTTCATTGCAGTAATGTACCCTGTGGAACTTGCATTGGTATTGTTGATCCAAATACCTACATGTTATGGAAACTCATAGTAAAAGTATGGAAATGTAATATTGGCCCTCATGAAGGCTCCAGATGTTCCTCAAGGACTGTGATCTTCCTAAAGGTTTTTGCAGCTGTATTCAGGGTAACATGTCCTTTTTCTTCTCTTTGATTGACACTGTAAGAGGGGAAACCACGAGAAAGCATAATGTATTTCTGATTTTGGTCCTCTCGCTAAACACTCGGGACAGGTGGTCATGTTTTAATTTTACAAGGACCTGGCAAGCAGCTGGATCACATTCTTAGACACGCTGAGGTTTGGAAAAAGGGTAAAAGCAACAACTCAAATTAGCTTCAGGTTCACAGGAGAGAGGCTGGAGAACGGCACTGACATATTAATTGGTTTAATTGGTATAATAATTTGCTGGACAATTCTACTGATTGGCAACTATGTATTGAATCTGTGAACTGACAGCTGTCATTTAACAGTGTATTGCATTTAGGCCTTAAACATGAAAAATGTCTATTAGAAAAAAAAAGTTCAGTAAGTTGAACTGTTGAAAGAGAGGTTTAAGGAGTGAAATATACAAACACATTTCACAGCTGCAGAGAATGAGCAGGAAAACATTTGGTTTGGACATAGAACCACTTCCTTGTTAACTTTAAAAGAGACAGTTAACAGACCTGCTAGCATGCTAGGAGGCTACACTTAGGTACGGCATTGTGTTTAAACTAAATGCTAATGTTGGCATGTTAACATACTCACATGTACAATGATAATGATATTAATCAGGTATAACATATTTGCCATGTTAGCATGCTAACTTGCTAATTAGCATTAAAGCGATACAAGGCCGATGGGTATGATACAGTTCTGACAATGGTCCCTCATAAAAAGTAAGGGAATACAAGTCATCCTGAGGGACATTAATGTTTGTATAGGCCTGGTTGTTGGAAAAAAGTATTCTCAATAGGCTACTCAATCATCATTAATGTACATGCTGTGCCCCCTTGTTTGGTCAGAAACGTTTCTAGTTGGGGTCCCCATTGGGTAATTAGAAATATTTTCGAGCGTCCTAACCTGGTTCCCACCGAGATGGGTAGGATTAATCTGATAATAAGGACAAAATACAAAGCTCTAACTATAATTGCATATGTCATTATGGATTGAACATGAAAAAAGTGCTTGTATGTGCCAATGATCCTGTGCCACTGTGAAACAAGTAGGCCTACTTTTTTTAATACAAATATATTAATCAACATTAACTACTATTTGTACAGCAGGTTGCAAATAATCACATCACTATTCCATTCCTATTCCACACATAGCCTATCAATGACTTGTGTGTAGGGATGGCTATCGGTACGATTTTAACGGTACTACTCTTACCGATACTGCTTATTGATCCGGTACTTTAACCATATTTGTATTGGTTATTTTTGTTATTTTTTAAAGGGAAAAACGAAACATATTGGAAACAGAATTAACATCGCTTTATTTAATCTATAGTGTGGATTATGGGCTGCAAGCACACATGACATACCTGCAGTTGTGGTAGTAGCAAGTTGATTTACTCAGGTACTGTACTTATTTTTTAAGTACTTAACTTAAGTATTTTAACTTTTGCGTCTTTGTACGTCTACTCCACTACAATTCAGAGGTAAATGGGAACCATGAATGTCAGTTTATGTTAAAACTATTTTGAAGAATTTCACTCCACAACATTTGTTTTCATGTCGTTCCCATTGTCTATCTTCCCTCGTTTGCTGTCAAATCTCCAATGCAGACATACAATAGAAGGAACATCCTGGTAGCACTATAGGAAAGTCAGGGGATCACCAGAGTCTCTGGAGACCACACATTTCTGTTCTACATAAAAGAGCAATCCATCAAATACATTTTGACATATCACTGTAAAAACACACAGTCAGAAAAGGAAGCAATTTTATTCACATTTAGTTCTGACCAGACCAGTGGTTGCGTTAGACTTTTTCGTTGTCCGTCATTTTGACGGACAGGATCGTAACATTTCCGTCATAATGCATTATTACCCGTCATTTTATTTTTCATGTTTTAATGATGAGATGAGACATATTTAATATTTATGTTTGGGTACTGAGCAGCAAATGCTCATTCATTCATTTTTTTTAATGATTCATACAGAACTTTTAAGGGCATGGAGAAAGAAAAGATGAACAGAGTGTGGTCACTTTTCATGTCAACACGAACATGAATGATTTATTTGTTCCTGCACTGACAGCACAGCAGAGGGGAGCAGAGGCCGCTTAAAACACCGCTTAAAACACCGCTTAAAACACCGCGACCATTGTGCCTAAACAGGCAAATATGAACAATGCCATCGTTTTAAATGAGACAATTACAATCAGAATATGAACAAAATATTTACAAGAACAACTCAATTGACCTGCTGTAGCCTGAACGCTGATTTCTGCATCGTCGTGCACCCTCAGGCGAATCCGTTACTCATCTTAGCTTCTCTACAGATGTCGCAGAACATTTTGCCATCTTGCCTCCTCCGCCACTTAAACTCTTGCTCCCACTGAACCCAGTACTCCCGTACTCAGTACTCAGTACTGCCACTTGCTTGCCCCTCTGCCGCTGGCTGAACGTTGTCAGTTTTAGTCTTACTGGCTTGTCCTTCATCCTCCACCGCATCAATCTCTCTTTTTTCACCTCGTTTATCCACACCATCACAATTACTGGGCTTATTAAAAAAGCTTCGGACGATCAGCTGCCGTGACATTTTGCGATTGCTAAAACCGGTTAAACAACGAGGTCAAAAACAAGACCAGACATATGCACACACTCGCCACCAACTGGACAGGGGTGTGAATGACTAAATAATAGTTACAGACTACAGTAGAGTAGATCGCCCTCAGTCGACCTGGCCACTAAGGATGTAATATAATGTGGGCCGCTGGTGGACATTTTGGCGCTGTTCCGAGTTGTGTTCTAATCTGTCAAAATGACGGACTGCTTTCAGATTTTTCCGTCATTGTTAGAAAAAATCTGTCATTGACGGAAAATATTCGGTTAACGCGACCTCTGGACATTACATTATATTGCATTTAGCTGACGCTTTTATCCAAAGCGACTTACAATAAGTACATTCGACCAGGAAGACACAACCTTGAAGAAAACAGAATCATATAAGTACATCAGGTTTCATAGAGCCAAACATTTCAAGTGCTACTCAACTGGCTTTAGGTAAGCCAGTCCTTTATTAGTATAAAAGTGCTTCGTTAATAGTTCTAACGCTCGAAGTGGAGTCGAAAGAGATGAGTTTTCAGTTTGCGCCGGAAGATGTGCAAGCTATCTGCCGTCCTGATGTCAATGGGGAGCTCATTCCACCATCTTGGAGCCAGGATAGCAAACCCACGTGTTTTCGCCGATGGGAACTTGGGTCCCCCTCGCAGCGAGGGCGCAACGAGTCGTTTGGCTGATGCAGAGCGTAGTGCACGCGCTGGGGTGTACGGTTTAACCATGTCCTGGATGTAGGAAGGGCCAGATCCATTCGCAGCATGGTACGCAAGTACCAGTGTCTTGAAGTGGATTCTAGCAGTTACCGGAAGCCAGTGAAGGGAGCGGAGGAGCGGAGTGGTGTGGGAGAATTTAGGAAGGTTGAAGACCAGACGAGCCGCTGCATTCTGGATGAGCTGCAGAGGTCGGATGGCACATGCAGGTAGACCAGCCAGGAGGGAGTTGCAGTAGTCTAGGCGTGAGATGACGAGAGCCTGGACCAGAACCTGAGTCGCTTTCTGAGTCAGCTGGGGACGTATCTTCCTGATGTTGTAAAGCGTGTATCTGCAGCAACGTCCAGACCGTCATTGATTTCAAAGCCTACAAAAAAGAAATTTAATAGAATAGACATGGCATGTTGGGAGGTAAATGCTGAACTACATTGCTTTTGCTTGTATTGGCTTCATTTATCTTATCAGCACATCAGAATAGACATGTTTCAATGTGTGCTGCTTATGGACTAAAGAGATATGTCTGATTGTCTTCCTTTCCTGGTTCCCATTGAGACTCAACAATCAAGCGTTTGGCAGCCGTGTGTGTTTTTACTCCGTCTCTGAAAGCAGACCCTGTTGCCCCCATTTACCTCATCAATTGCTCTTATAAATGGAACCATTGGCCTCTCCAGCCTGCTGGCTCTTCCAATACTAAGTCTGGGGTTTATGGGTTTGAGGCTCCTTCTACACCCTTTCCCCTTCCACTGACCACAAAGTGAAAACCTCAGACTGCATACCTGATGATCTTTGAAGCTCTCGGAGATGGAGAAGAGAAGCTATACAATTTGGAAACGTTAAGAGCAAGATATCTTGTTTTGACATTTTAAAGGTCCCATGTCATGCTTTTCCGGTTATTACCCGTCCCCTTGTGTGTTATGAAGGTTTTTCTGCATGTAAACGGTCTGCAAAGTCACAAACCCTCAAAGTACACCCTGCAGTGAGTAAAACTCTAACACAGAAAAGACCTGTCCCAGAACGCCTCGTTGGAGATATTTATTTTTCCATTTTATTCTTCCTGAGTATATTGACGTGACCATACCCAGGTCCAAATGGACCAATCCGTGGAGCTCCTCACACACACACACTCACTCACTCAGCCTTATCTTTTCTCAGCCACGGCTCCGTGGATCTCCACTCACAGTTGTGCTCAGGCTGAGTTCCTCGGTGTCTCGCTGTCTCGCAGACCCCACGCAGCAACCAGGAAACGACACCAGTAATCCAGCTCACACTGTCCGCCCTCACAGCAGCGAGTCCCGCAACGTCCCGCCAACACGGCACCCAGACCCCACGCAGCATTCTCATCTGTTTGTCATTACTGGTGTCCTTTTCTGGCTGCTAACAATCGCCATTGTAACACATAAACACACATCAGAGCACAGTGGACTCATAAGGAGGGAGGGGGCAGGAGCTCCAACAAGCCATGTAGGACAGAGAGTGAATACACATAATATACAGAGATGCTGTATGAGAAACCAATGTGATTTTGGAACATTGAACAATGCAAATCAATTCTAGTAGACCTCAACAATGGCATTATGATCAGTAGAAATGGCCATGTCATGGGACCTTTAAATAAAATATGGAAGAAAAAGCATCAAGAGTTGCATGTTCACAGTATTCCACCTTGGCCTCAAGACACAACACACCTTGACCACAAATGTTGAGTGGTTTCTCTCATCGCCCATTTTGCCAACACTTTCTGCCGAGCACATACCTGTAAGTAAGAAAGATTGAGTGTTCTTAGCATTTTAAGCTAACATGAGTTTTGTTTGCTCTGTAATACTTGAAATATTTTTTGGAAGAAAATGTAGTCATATGATGGTAATTTTCACAATTGCAAGGTGCTGGTATCAATCAGGCAAAGTGACACCATGTAAATGTGTTCAGGTGGTCTTGTGCTTGTGAATTCCCCGCTGACATTTTAAGGAGATGCTGGCTATCATGAGTGGAAAGCCACAAAAGCTATCTGTCTGGACGCCTCACAAACTACGGGCCAGAAATGAAACAGTGGAATGTTTGCACGAGAATATTCAGCCGAGAGTGGAGAACACAAACATGCTGTCAAAGGCAGAAACAAGTTCAGCTACTTTTCTCTGATGAAACGCACACTCCTCGAAGTGCAAATTGTTTAAAAATGGCTGTCTGTCTGGCTGGCTGAAACCCAAAGGTCATTTATAATATTTGGTTACTGTTTTGCCTACTATGTGTCTCAAATTCTGTGAATAAGGGAGGGAGAGCTCGCTGTTCCGAGAGAGATAGCCACAATATGGCGAAACCACAAATACTCTATAGCTATCATTCATTCTGCAAAACATGAAGATCTTACCAGCGGATTTTCTTGTGTACAGCAGGAAGTGTAAATGAACACTTAAACAGTTATGAAAGAGCAGATTCACAAGGGATAGAAATAAATAATAGCAGAACAATGTATTTGCTGAGGCGCAAAGAAGACGCAGGGAGAAAATCTTTCGTCTTTTTTTGGACAGAAACTTGGCATATTTACAACACTTTTATAATAGTTTAAGCATAAATGCAATTTTCAGGAGTCAATAGCTAATGTAATACTATAAAAAAAAACACATGGCTATGGCTTCATGTCTATCACCTCTAAGCAAAAGGCAGCAACAGTTTAGACACATAAAAGCTTTAGACGGGCACTAGCCGGGCGTTATCTTACATATTCTAGGTTGTAGAACTAATTTACTGCTATATTACTCATCCGGCCTGCACCGATCTATTGAGCTCAGAGTACCAGTTCATACAGCCTCTCAAGCTGCTAGTGTGGCTGTCGACTTGTATCTTGTTGTTTACTGTGCAATAATCTCTCGTTCACATGAGTCAATATTCACAGATGCTGTACAAATTCCTCCCAACAAACAAGTGTTATTAGTCTTCTGTTATCGGTATTTAGCTTTCATATGAGGTCAAATTAAATATCTTACTGGGTGACGTCTCTTCTGGAGGACATCTTTCTCCCTCTGCTATACATATATCACCATGTTAAGTCTACTGGGTGTCCTTGAACATTTTCAAACCGACGACAGTCAGCGTGTGTAATTGTGTGTCCTGGTGACTTTCTTTTGCTCTCTGACCATTACACAAGCGTATTATTAAAGCGTATTATCTTTGTATTTTCACCACATCAATGGTTTGGCCTGTAAAGTCAGACAGGACAGCAAAGACATCACAGGGCTTCAGCACTTTCTGCCTCCAGAGCGTATGGAACTGGTAAGCGCCTCGTAAATGAAGCAGTATGTCACAGTAACTGAAATCTGATGAGCCAGTTTGGTAACAATTTATGATCTGTGTCAGGATTTAATTGTTTGGGGTTTAGGGAAGAGAACACTTAGGACAGCAGAACAACGTTCTGGTTATGAATTGTACAAAGACAAAAAGAGAAGAAAACCACTGCAGCGATTAGGAGCAGCCTCTGTTGCTATCCGTTCACACACATGCACGCTGTTTTAGCAGTAGTCTGCCATGCCAAGTACAGGAACTGTCTTCCTGCTTGGCTTAATTCAGACATTCATTTTCTCATGCAAATATTTTCCATTCACTTTTCTGATCTTCTAAAATGTCATCAGACACAGGCTAGTTTGTGATAGTAGTTTTTGCAAAATCTGGAAAATATGCTTAATTATTTTGTATTTGTAAACAACCATATTAAAAAACATCAGCCTTTAAAAAAACAAAAGGATAGTGATTATTTATGCACAGAACAGTCTGAGCTCTCTAGGTTTTTATTTGGGAGATGTTCATGCAGTATATTCTCCCAGATGACTAGAAGAACACTGTGATCTTTTTGTAAAACACAGAAAATATGTTTCCTGTAACAGTTCACCTTCAATAGGCGCATTCACACTGCGGTACTTTTCCCACAAAGGTTCATGTGAACTTAGTTCATGTGAACTCTTTAGTTCGCATGAACTAAGTACAGATCGTGTTCACACCGGAATAAGTCCCTGGGGGTGGATTAGGCAAATGAAGCCGCTGACGTCACTTGTTCTTCTTCTGCTTTGGGCTTTTGGGCAGAGATGGGGTCATTACTAAAAAAAAGTAATATATTACATATTACTTTAAAAAAAAAGTAATATATTACACTACTTCGTTACTCTCTAGATAAAGTAACTCGTTACTTTACTCGCAGGGCCGGCCCGCCCCTACAGGCAGATCACGCAGACTGCGGCGCACCTACAGTGTAAGCACGCCACAGTTTTGCCTCTGCGAGACTCCACTTGCACCCCCAATTACTATTGCATTAAGGAAGACATAACACAAGTCTTTCTTTTTATATGCTCTAAAATAGGCTACCAGCCACACAACAAGCTCACAGTCTGTGAAACGTCAAGACACTAATTAATTAAACCAGTTCAATACGCATTATTCTTATCATTCTTTATGAGCGCAGTAACGGTAAGGTATCTAATTACTTATTTATTTAGTATTCCATAACTTAGTAACAGAGATGGTCAAACTAAAGTGGTAGAGACATGGCAGAATTCCTGCAATGAAGCCGGGCATTGAACTGTTCACCCGTGAGAGGGCGATCAACAAAAGAGAGCGAGCGGCCCGTTGAGGGAGTTTACAGATGAAAAGACTCAGCCATGTTTATGCAGCACTGCACGTGGAGATGTGGTCTCGCAAGTCGCGCAGATTACATAGGCCTACATGTATATAAACCGATATAAACCTGCGGCGGAAACCCCTCTTGTCTGTCAGTGAGTGTGATTATTTTATAAAAGTAACGAAGTAACGCGTGTCGGGGCAATGTTAGTAACTATAGTGTGATTACTGAATTATAAAAGTAACGCGTTACACTCCCCCGTTACCGAAAAGGAGTAGAATTATTACAGTAACGCGTTACACCCTACTCTGCTGGCAGGCCGCAAACCACTTCACGGCGTATACTGCCGCCCAAAGTCCCCGGCCGGAAGTCCCCGGAGTTGGGGACTGGCTTCAGTAGAAGCTGCTGGGAGTCCCTGCAGCTTCTACTGAAGCCTTCCGAGTAAATCGCCAGAACGCCGACACCTCCTCATCTCCACCGCTCCCATGTTTTATTTTGTGTTGCCATAAGTTAGTCTCTCTGCGTTTCTGCGCTGGGCTAATGCTAATGCTAATAATGCTAATGCGAGGATAATAAAATGGCGGCTTCACAAAACTTTTTGGGAGTTTTATGGGGCATGGTTTGCAATCCGCCCAGCCAATCAGAAATATAGCTCTTTTCTCACAAGAGAGCCGCACGAAAGTCCCTGCTCTCTTTTTGGTGTGAACGAGATAAAAGAGTTCACATGAACCTTTGTGGGAAAAGTACCGCAGTGTGAATGCGCCTAATATGATTCAGCTGCTTGAATGTCTGCAGGTGCCATGAATTCCATCCAGTCTTGGATCTCCCAACTGTTTCTTAACCAAAGGATTTATGGGAAGAGGATTTTTCCAAACTTCCTTCCTATTGTCTTTGCAAATTGCAAAAAACCGTGACATTTCTGTGGCTTTTCTCCTTATAAAAGTTTTTTTTTCATGGTGAAAACCAGCAACAGTTTTCCAAATCAGTGTTAATGATTTACATGAGATCAAATTTTCCCTTCACTGCCTCGGCCAAACTAAACCAGTGTTTAGTCAATATTTTAGTAAATCCATAATGGGGCTCCCAGCTGCACGCTGATGTGCTTGGCTTGTGGTATGGTTTGAATTGGACGGTTATTTGCATAAACATCAAATTTAAATGCATGAAGGGCAATGATTCATACATCTTGAGTTGAAGGACATTTTCGTATGGTCTTTCCCGTCAAATGTGATTTCCACATTCCCAATGCCCCCAAAATGTCCCATTTTCAATGCAACTTGGCAGATAAATAATAACAAACTTTGCATAGAGATGCTACATACCGGAGCACGGTGAACAATCTGATCCCATCGTACCACATGGGTCGTGCGCTTTGTTGCTCTCCTGATGTCTGCGGTGATAGAAGTGAAAAGCTCACCTCTGTGTAGTGACTCATGAGAGGTCCTGTCAGTAGGAATAAAAGAGGGCCAGTGGTAATTAAAGTGGGTCTGCAGCAGAGCAAGATTTAAGAACCACAGCCTGCTAATCAAGTCAGCACACATGCTATTAATAGTAGATGGTGACACAAGCACCCAACCACCTATCAAGTCCCCCCACACTCAAGCAAACAATTACCCCATCACATATTCAGTCAGGCACACATGTTAACTCCTACCTGCAGGGTTTTACCTGTCACAAGAAACAATGTGTTAATCTGCAAATACTGATCAAATTGAAAGCTATTTGCAGGGGCACTTAGCAACGTTATATGGGCTATATGCAACGAGAATGCTTTACATTTATTTGGATTGGATTAAATCATCCTGCTCTTTTATTGGAGCTCAGATGGTCATGAAAGTAATGTGCATGCTTATTGCACATTTTTGTCAGTTTTAGAGTTATTTTCCGTCTGTCCCTTCTTCTTGAATATCTATATAATGCCAGGAGGGCTTTATTGAAATTGGGTACAAATATCCAATTTGTTCTGTTCTGTTACACCTGTTTTTAGTCTTAATGCTAAGATAATCTAACCAACCGGCTGCTGTCTCTACTTATTCAATTTACAGACTGTAGAGCTACTCTCTGCAAGAAAGTGCATAAGCATATTTCCTAAATGTTCAACTGTTCCTTTAAATGCCAGAGGTTTTTTCATCACTTTGCTCAGTGAAGTTATTAATCACGGTCAGGTTTTCATGCTATTTATGAATTGAGGGCTCAAATGTACCGAGTGATCAGCAAAGAGGCTCAGAGGACATGAAACACAATCTAATGAAGACAAACTGAACCCAGCCCAAAACAATGAAACCATTATTCGATCCACAGAGCCGTATGGTGGTGAGCCATCCCATTGGTCTCAGTTTTCTTCTTCGTACCTTTCATTTCTGACTTGCGCCACCTAATCACGAGAGAAACATTTAACTCCCATCAACAAAATGCTCAATGGCATTAAATAGCACGCACAGATGTTCTTCCTTGTCTGGCTAAACAGCAAGTCATGCTCTCACACACCATATCTCTTATCTGTCAAAAACAAACCGTGGAAAATATGTGAGCAGACTCATACAGAAATCATTTCCACAACCCTCATTTAATTTGGAACAATACTGCGGCAATTTACACCAGACAGTTTTAATTTTTCTTCTTGATTCTTAATATAAATTCATTTTTCCGTCTGTTTTGCTATGTTTTGTTTGAAATTGTGATTGTAATGATCCCAGGTTATACAGGCAACTATTAAAGCTATTCAATAAATAATTGTGCCACTATATATAAAATCGCCCTATCACCTTTCCTGTAATGGGTTATAGGTTTTTGTGAATGTAAACGGTCTTCTAAGGTTTCTCTCCCACACACTCCTTTGTTTACTTCTGTAACATAACGACATCGTTACGTACTGTAACACTCCCGCTTCTATTGGCTAGCGCTCCAACACATTAAACGTGATAGGCTAAGGGTGGGACAACTATAAGTGGTTGATCAATCCCACCAGAGCTGGCCAGCTAACCAATCAGAGCAGACTGGGCTCTGGTTTCAGACAGAGGGTGAAAAGAGGTGCTGCAGCACAGGCAGTATGAGAAAAATAAAGAGCTTTTTGTACATGAAAGCATGGAGACATGTCACAGCAGAGACACTAAATACTAATATTTAATAAACCATTTAGTGCAGGTTAGATCAATCAATCAATCAATATTTATTTATATAGCCCAATATCACAAATGTTACATTTGTCTCAGTGGACTTCACAGTTTGTACAGAATATCAGTATGACAATACGACACCCTCTGTCCTTAGACCCTCACATCGTACAACAATAATAATAATAATAATAACTTGAATTTATATAGCTCCTTTCATAACCTCAAGGTCGCTT
Organism: Gymnodraco acuticeps; assembly: GCF_902827175.1. Classification (NCBI taxonomy): domain Eukaryota; kingdom Metazoa; phylum Chordata; class Actinopteri; order Perciformes; family Bathydraconidae; genus Gymnodraco; species Gymnodraco acuticeps. The sequence goes on from NW_022992081.1 coordinate 1,261,302, forward strand.
TACAAAGAAACATACAAGGAGAAGACATAAACATAAACATAAAAAGAAAAAAACATAAACATAAAAAGGGGGCAGAAATGGAAGTGTGGTGGTGGAGTGAGTTATTGTTGGAAGGCGATGTTGAACAGATGAGTTTTAAGGGGAACAAGAAAAAACTTCCAGAGAAAAACCCCACAGTTTAAAGGGGAAAATGGGAGAAACCTCAGGGAGAGCAACAGAGGAGGGATCCCTCTCCCAGACGTGCAATAGATGCTGTGTGTAAATCGAAGAGATAATAAGTTAGATGAATGTTAATGGCAGGTCACTTTAAGCATACATAAAACGGATACGTTTGGAGACAGGACAATAGTTATTGATCAAGTGGCAATAAACCTTGGAGGCTGAGGGAGCAAAATGATATGTCGTTGTGAATTCGTTAAAATCAGACGCTCTGCACACAAACAGATTTACAGTCGAAAAAATAATAAAAGCATTTATAGCTGTGGGTTAAAGGCATTCATCTCTTCAGACCTTCCTCCATTTCATTTCATTTCCATTTCATCATCAGTCTCACAGATGTGATGAAAGGTCAGTGGCAGTACGCTGCGGTGGAAAGGGATTGATCATAGTTTAAAATGTCCTTTCTGAATGAAGATATAAATCTTAAACATTTTCCTCATATTAAGTAGTAAATAGCCTTATTGGGAACAGGTTTGGATAAGAAGCTTGCCTCCGGTAACTTCCCCCCTGTTTATCTTCCCATAAACCTTTATGGAGAGATGAGTGTACTAGCATATAACAGATTTAGTGCGGGCTGCTCTCAGCTGTGACTCTACGGGGCTCAGGCAGACGGACAGATAACTCACAGTCTTAACATTAGAATTTCTGCTGCGTAACCACACCGAAACTCGCTCAGCATAGTTCTCCTCTCAAAGGTACAAACAGTACTGTGGTGACAAAGCAAAGCAACATGCCAGCTCACTGGTTTTGGTGACAAAGATGAAAGTAATCACGCTGTTTACCTCCAGTCTGGCCTTCTCTGTTCACAGATAGATTTTTCTCTAGTCATTTGTCAGAGGTGTTGAAAACTTTGATGACTCGTATAGGCTAAACAGCAACATTTATTTGTGAAAGTAAATCATCTGCCAAAAAAAGCTATTTATTCTTAATTGCACCTCTATTTAGTGTTTATTACCGCCACCAAGAAGGTATTCAGGTGGGTTTGTTTGTCTGTAGGATTAGGGAAAAAGTCCTGGCCCAATTTACAGGAAACTTGGCAGAAGGGTACGACATGGGCCAAATAAGAAAACCATTACAACTGATTTACACTTTTTTCTTTTAACCAAAATAAATGGCCTTGGCTGAGGTTGGAGATCTCTATATGCCTTTTAGTTTGCAGTATGTAAGCAATTAATTCAATGTTCATATTACCCTACAGCACAGTTTAAATTGAAGCATCTATAAGAAGTGTATATAACAACAGCTAATGAATGATAACACTGTATAACATAGCCGTAAACGCTTGAAACTAAATTAAACTAGTGTGTTATAGACACATGTAAATAATTTATTGAACGTTTATTACTGCCTATAAATGCATACAGTGTGTGGTGGTATCTACATGAATGACTACTACTACCGCACGAGGAGCTTTTATGACCCCTGATGTTGTAAATCACCTTGTGGTGGTGGTAGTGCAGGTAATGTAAAACATCTGGAGCATGAATGCAGGGCATTACATTACAAACTGAATCAGCACCCACATTCAAATGAGACATTTGAACAGAAATCCATTTCAATTTACCACTTTTCCTTTGATTGGATTTCTTCTGAGGGATTCATATATCATAATTGGTATGGGCAGTGGTTCCAAACCATTTTTCTCAGACTCAAACAGCTATATCAGGTGAACCGGACACTAATCATAATTTTGATAAGTGTGCCTAACCTGTTAGACCCCAAGCCTGTTTTTCAGGTCTCAGGCTCGAAAATGACATTTCCAGAACAAATGACCATAACTACACTTCTAAAAGGGTTACATTTATAATCTTTTTTCTCAAAGTAATTATAAACCTGTGAGTTGGATGTAGAAAAGTCAGAATCAATATAGATGTTTTTTTATTTTAAAGACAATCCAGATTGAACATAGTAAAAAACTGTAAATTATAGTGTCCGTCCAAAAATAATTTTTTACTTATAGTGAAAACTACCCTTGGATGATGGGTTAGTGACTAAAAGCTTTAGGAATCAAAGTACAACATATAATAAGTACCCTGTATCAAGATTGATGCAAAACAAGTGACATTTGACATCTTTAGAGAGGTTTAGCAAAATAAACTCCACCTCTGGGGCATTGGGTGGAAATGGGCGTTTTTGCTGTTTCTCTGGAACCCATTGGTCGATTTTGATGATTGACATCTCTTTTTAACCACTAGAGCCAATGGAATCGAGGGAAATTTCCACATACACACCAATGTTACCAAATAAGGAGTGAGAGTGATGCATAGTGTTGGAGATTTAAAGGGCAAACTGGTCCGCTTTTCAAATCTCCGCGCGTTCCTATGAAGCTGGTTATAATACAGGAAGGAATCCATATCTACAAAGTAACCGTTAACAATAATCTACTTTAATGGCAATATGACAATGCAATACAATCATTACAATACAACATGATATATTACAGTTATATTGTAATGCTTAAGGAGTAATGCCGGCTTACTCCTGCCCTGGTTCGCGTGCTGCGGACATCCTTTCGCTCGAGGCAGCATGTGAAGAGAGACCGAACGCCAGGGATCCTCCGGATATATACCAGAGTAAGAAGGAGGGGTTTGGTGTTAGGTCAGCTGGTCATCTTTTCAGGTCATCTCATTGGGAGACGCAACGCTGGCCAGCAGGAAACCAAACAGGCTCACTTTACAACAAAAGGTCTCAAGGCCTGCATACCTACACCTCCCCCACAGAGCAATAAAACCCTGTTTACTCCAACCAGCCCAGAATGTTTATAGCCATTTGTAGTCCTTACATTTATGAAAGGATAAAACAGAGAAATCAATATAAACACAAACACAGGTATTGTTTGAACAGTATTCACTTAACTGCTACTATTGATAACCACCAGAGAAACCCAAGGGACCTCTCTTAATATCACAACCACTGTAGCTCGTTCTAAGTTGAATGCAAATCAGGACATGCTCTCACCTTCCCCCATCTTCCTTTGTCCTCAAAAACACATGTCAACAGGCCCCAAATGCAGCTCACAGTTTTACCCAAATTATTCCCATTTTAAGCTTATCCATAGTTTGCTAACATGAATAAATACAAATATAACTCTACAAATCCCCCTTTTTATCTCCTTCTCCAGAGATAAACTTAGACAAGGCATTTTGAAATATACCCACTGTCATTCTTTTCTACTGTGTCCGTAAATCCATCCGAAGCTGGTATTTAGAGTACTTGAAACCTTCATGGAGACAGAACACCACTTTCCATGGCAGTGAAGGAACCATGAGGGGGTAGCTGAGTGCTAGAATCATCAGCCCCCCCCCCCCTCGGAGGAATAGCCCACAAGGACAGCTAATAGGGAGGGGGAGATGCAGCTTTCCCTTCACGGGCGGAACCGATCAGAGAGAAGTAGACTCCTCTGCTGCCTCGACAAGTCCCCTGTGCCGTCCTGGCTTGCCGTGTCTTTGTCCCCCCCGATCCGCTGACAGCAGCTTCTGGGCTGCCTGCTAGAGAGATGTCTTCCTCCTCCTCGTCCTCCGGCCCGCTGATGGCGGCTTCCGGGTCGATGCTGGAGAGACTTCTTCCCGATCCTCCTTCTCCGGCCCGCTGATGATGCCTCCCGGGTCGTCTGCTGTAAGGATGCCTCCAGGGTCCTGCTCCTCCAGTCCGCTGCTTCCGAGTAGTCCACGTCTGCCAGGGCCACGTCCGTCCTGATGTCGTCCCCTGGTCCTAGCAGGTGGTTCCCCGACGCACACTGGCTCCCGTGGTACGAGCTGTCCCCCTTTTCTCCCAGGCAGACGGCATAAGAGGTCCGCTGGGTCACTCGGTCGGGGTCGGAGAGCCTGGGGTTGAGCCACTTTGTCCTCGTGCTTCTCGGGTCCCCCTTTTGGCGCCAGCGACCTGTGTGGAGAAATCTGATACAACTCCCTCAAGCCTACGCTCAGCTGTTTTGACCCACTTGGAGCCTGTTGGTGGGGTGTCTTGAAACAACAGCCGTCTGTGAACAGGTTTTCCAAAATTAATTGTAGACCTCCTATCTGCCAGTGCAGCTTCAGAATCTTAATACTTGGATTGTGCCAACTAAATAAGAACCCCAACATCTTTAGGTAAACTAAATAACATATTTCAATAGCCCTGAATTTCTGACAAGCATCCGTGTTTATTTTTAAATGAAATCCTATTTAAAATCCAAATATAATATGAACTGCTAATGTTTCTGGTAAAGAAACACACTAATGTTATGGATTCAAAAACAACCAAAATCACGATACTAACAAAGTGAATGATTTCCTGGTGATTCTGCTTCTACCTGTCAGTGCTTAGATATTATCACGCTGAAAAAATGAATACAGAATTCCAACAAACTGTCATCAAATGTCTTTCTATTATAAATTTAGATTAAATGTATATCCTCATAGTGACCTAAACAATAAAGTCTATGGCTTTTACTTCTTTACCAGGCTAGTTACATGATGTTGTCTAAATTAAATTCTGTCTCAATACACTACTATGTTTTAGCTTTAACTGTAATATGTTCTTTCTACATTTCAAACCTCAGTTACTCTAATGTCTGTTAAAATATTAAAAAATTGTTTCATTATCACAGGTCAACTTCTTCGGTTTCACAGTAGCCCCTTGGCCACTACTTCTTTGTTACCTGTTATAATTCAAATCAATATTTAGAAACATCTCAACATTCATCAGTATTCAACAGTATCTTATCCCCAGATATGGAGCAGGTTAATTACATTCAATGCTCAATCCTTAAAAGAAAAATTTAAATTGTGAATTTTACAGCCATGTTGACATTTATACCTTATACTCACTCCCCCTTTTTACACATGAAATCATGTGTAACAAAACCCTGTAATGGGAGGGGAACAAAAACTGTCAGGTAATTGGTTAGGGACATAACGAACATTATTTTCAATTTGACATCCATTATCATTATTTCCACAGTGAACACTTCAGTGAAAAGAAGTGTTCCTCTCCGTCCTTCAGGCCTAAAAGAAACAGAATCTTCAGATTTTAGTTTTACATTTGCAAACCGCCAACTCATGTGAGAGGAAAATATCACATGTGCGGTTTCCCCGTTTTGTGGAATTTTTAGGAAACCTCTCGTTTCCCTTGGAGCTCCAAAATAATATGTTAGTCCAAAAACATGCTTGGTTAGTTATTGTTTTAGAATCATGCAGTTACACTGATCACATGCCGGCATACATTCACACTCACACTGTCTGGTTGTCATGTCAAGTTTGGTCAGGTTCACCCCAGAGTCAGTCATCCACAGTGCCTTGTCAAGTTACACTGTCGGTCAGGGTCAAAGGTCAGTTGGTCTCCGTCTTTTTTGGCCATGTGTCGTGCTCTGCAGAGACTTTGACATTTCAGCATAGGCCAGTATCCTTTGTCTACAAAAATATGTCACGATTTCAACTATGATTTTCAAGATGATTCTCACTTGTCATTGGGACTTCTGCCTCCCACTTTTCCTGAAACTTGGTACAAAACTCACTTCCTTCGAGTACTACTACTACTGCAATCCATTTACACCTAATTAGTATTAAAATGTCTAATGATCTATTTCAGAAACTTGTGTACAATAACTATTATCTTGAGTCCAAACATTACTAGGATCTGTGTCGCTCTGCATTTCATAGCTCATTATAATTCTGGTCTACTTAAAAAACAATGATAAACTCTTTAGCAGTGTGTGGAACCTTGGTTGTCCGAACATGCAACAATTACTCCCTCCTTTATCAAGGATTTAAAACCGAAGTCCTATGGTAATAACTATGCCACAATGGTGAAATCAACACTTTAGATTGGAATTTTATATGTGACTTGGCACCAGCTCCCTCTTTAACATTATTAATACAAATAAAGATTTGTCTTATAGAGTGGTTCCTAAAACTATCCTTTTAATGGTGATCAATATTGTAACCAATGAGATCACTACTTTATTCACACGTGAATAAAAATGTCTTAAAGAATGATTTGTTAACATGATGAAAATATTGAAGAATATGGTTCTACTCTGTCAGTGTGTTTTAGGATGATTATCATTTTACTTTAATAGTTTCCTCTTTACTGATATTTGTAATTTACCAATTGATTAATACATCTTTCTGTCTTTACGTATTTATGAAGTTAATTCAAGTTATTTAAATGTTCGTTTTGTGAATAAGTGTGTTTATGTGTAACTCACTCATTCCCGTTCTCCTTTTCTCCTCCCCTGGTTTTCTCAAGCCGTGACCCCGGCCTCCTCACTTCTAATCGACCATGCCAACTCCTCTGATTCTGTCTTCTCTTCAGTCCATCAGCTGTTGAATCCATCCGCTGTAACTTTTGTAGGCCGCCATTGGCCCAGTCACATCTGCAGCCCCATCATGCCACTGTTGTTGCACTCCTCCTTTACAGTCTCTCTGCTGTTCTTATGGAGGGCGGATTCTGCTCTTGTGTCCCACACTCTGCTCTTGTGCCAAATCTCGCGGCGCAGTTTGGAACTTCATGTCCTGTTTGAGGGACCGATGAGAGTTTGCCTCTTTGTCAGCATGCTGGTTTGGTTCTGGATGCCACAGGTGGAGATAGTTCTGGCTGCAGTCTTGATGTAGTCTTGTTGTTGTTGTTGTTGGTTCAGCTCTGGTTCTCTGTCTGTACGATGGAGAAGGAGGAGTCTCCTGTTGGGTTAGGTCTTTTTGTCTGCTTGGAGGGTCGGGATCAAAGCCTTTCTAACTCAGAGGGGGAGTCCAGGTCCCGGTACACATTACCTATAAGAAGTCTAGCCCACTGATGTTAAATAAATCTAACCCTTTCCACTCTGTGTCTTTCTAATCATACTATCTGTCTTAGTTGTTAAATGCCATCTAAACAACATAATTAATGTCTACTAATGATATTACAAAAACTCACTCCAAAAATTGTTTCATCCATTGTTACATATTTACCCAACACAACTCCGAAATACTTACATGTTTCCAGCATCACATATTCCACACACTATGAAAGAACATCTCCATATCTTCTCTCATTTTAAATCCCACTGTTACTTCGAACAATAGCACACCAATCGGATCACAGTAATGACATTTGAATCAAGTGTAGGCCTATGTCTTCTTTCTGAACATTTATTTATATTGTCTAAATTCCTTGTCTATGATGTGCAAACAGTTCGAGTGTAAAATGTGTTTTGCACAATGTATTTACACTCTACAGATTCTTGAGTTTACTCATCTCCTGGTGCTGTCGTTGTAAAAAATGTTCAATCCCTTATTGTTTTGTACCAGTTTTCCAAAATCAGTTATAATTAATATACTGGGAACGTGCTTCCCGTCTTCAATACCGGCCAGCAATGTAATGATTAAACTCTAAGCTCGCAGAAGTTTCAAGGGTGTGATACCCCCTTTCAGCCACTAGATGGCAGCAGCAGAAGTTTCAAGGGTGTGATACCCCCTTTCAGCCACTAGATGGCAGCAGCAGAAGTTTCCAGACAAAGGGAAACGCTCTCCCTCGATTTAATATATAACAGACCTCTGGCTTTAAGCTTTTAGCATTGGTCTGTTATTTAAACCCCAGTTTTTAAACGGCGACCCGATCTAATATATCGAGTTTCCAGGTTCTTGTCGTGCAGGAATCAAACCTCGCAACCCACAAAACTACACCGTCTCCACGCCACTCAGGAATAAACTACCTGCAAATCCGCGTCAAACTGCTCTATTTTACGTCACGCAGGACTTTCGTCTACCTGTCGATCAACGTTTACGTTTCATATATAACTTTCCTAACATAGTAAAATATGCATTGTATATTCCATTTAAACTATAAAAACACTGTGAAACGCCTACAGACAATCCTAAAGTTTTAGCGTATCCAATTACAGACAGGCGATTTTCATCGTCTGCTTACCTTTTGCAGAGTTGCAGAGTCCTGCAGATTGTCTGAGATGTTTGAAAGCGTCTGAATTCTTCCTCAGCTTCGTTATATCTAGACGTCGGGTCACCATTTTGTTGGAGATTTGAAGGGCAAACTGGTCCGCTTTTCAAATCTCCGCGCGTTCCTATGAAGCTGGTTATAATACAGGAAGGAATCCATATCTACAAAGTAACCGTTAACAATAATCTACTTTAATGGCAATATGACAATGCAATACAATCATTACAATACAACATGATATATTACAGTTATATTGTAATGCTTAAGGAGTAATGCTGGCTTACTCCTGCCCTGGTTCGCGTGCTGCGGACATCCTTTCGCTCGAGGCAGCATGTGAAGAGAGACCGAACGCCAGGGATCCTCCGGATATATACCAGAGTAAGAAGGAGGGGTTTGGTGTTAGGTCAGCTGGTCATCTTTTCAGGTCATCTCATTGGGAGACGCAACGCTGGCCAGCAGGAAACCAAACAGGCTCACTTTACAACAAAAGGTCTCAAGGCCTGCATACCTACACCTCCCCCACAGAGCAATAAAACCCTGTTTACTCCAACCAGCCCAGAATGTTTATAGCCATTTGTAGTCCTTACATGTATGAAAGGATAAAACAGAGAAATCAATATAAACACAAACACAGGTATTGTTTGAACAGTATTCACTTAACTGCTACTATTGATAACCACCAGAGAAACCCAAGGGACCTCTCTTAATATCACAACCACTGTAGCTCGTTCTAAGTTGAATGCAAATCAGGACATGCTCTCACCTTCCCCCATCTTCCTTTGTCCTCAAAAACACATGTCAACAGGCCCCAAATGCAGCTCACAGTTTTACCCAAATTATTCCCATTTTAAGCTTATCCATAGTTTGCTAACATGAATAAATACAAATATAACTCTACAATAGCCAAAACCGGAGTTGCAACACACTCTGGTGGCTACCATTAGCAGCTAATTTTTATTCTCCGATTTTTGCATGAAAATTTAATTATGGATTATCAATAATTTGTTCAAAGTGACAGACACATTGGATTAACCTATGGATTAACCTTCAGCCGCGTTTTTTCTCGTTTTAATGCCATTGAACACGACTTTTGATCAGAATAACAGCTAAGGTGAGCATATCTCCGTGTTTTGCTACCTAAAGCTACGTCGTGTGTTGTCTGTATTTGCTTCCCCTGTCACGAGTTCTGATCGCTCAGTGATGATCCTTATATTTCTATAATCTGTGGACTCTCAGGGTGTTATCTAAGCTTGTTTGTGCGGATCCAATAAGTATATCAACATCGGCACCTCAGTTGTTTCCCCGACTCAGACTGCAAGGAATCTGGGTGTGACCCTAGATAACAACCTGTCCTTCACTGCAAACATCGCTGCTACAACCCGCTGCTGCAGATACACGCTTTACAACATCAGGAAGATACGTCCCCAGCTGACTCAGAAAGCGACTCAGGTTCTGGTCCAGGCTCTCGTCATCTCACGCCTAGACTACTGCAACTCCCTCCTGGCTGGTCTACCTGCATGTGCCATCCGACCTCTGCAGCTCATCCAGAATGCAGCGGCTCGTCTGGTTTTCAACCTTCCTAAATTCTCCCACACCACTCCGCTCCTCCGCTCCCTTCACTGGCTTCCGGTAACTGCTAGAATCCACTTCAAGACACTGGTACTTGCTTACCGTGCTGCGAATGGATCTGGCCCTTCCTACATCCAGGACATGGTTAAACCGTACACCCCAGCGCGTGCACTACGCTCTGCATCAGCCAAACGACTCGTTGCGCCCTCGCTGCGAGGGGGACCCAAGTTCCCATCGGCGAAAACACTTGGGTTTGCTATCCTGGCTCCAAGATGGTGGAATGAGCTCCCCATTGACATCAGGACGGCAGATAGCTTGCACATCTTCCGGCGCAAACTGAAAACTCATCTCTTTCGACTCCACTTCGAGCGTTAGAACGATTAACGAAGCACTTTTATACTAATAAAGGACTGGATTACCTAAAGCCAGTTGAGTAGCACTTGAAATGTTTGGCTCTATGAAACCTGATATACTTATATGATTCTGTTTTCTTCAAGGTTGTGTCTTCCTGGTCGAATGTACTTATTGTAAGTCGCTTTGGATAAAAGCGTCAGCTAAATGCAATGTAATGTAATGTAATGTATATCGATCGGTATAGCTAGAGTTCTGTGCTAACGGCGTTAAGATTTTTTCGCACAGGGCTAATTCCGAGGCTCAGCGTTAGCCTTGTGGTTTTTTTTTTGGCCTGATTTGGTATCAGGGAGCTGGCAGAAGACCATCATTTCTTTAAGCAATTTTTTCCACCATTTGCTCACTTCATGATGAGTTTTCAACTCGTGACAGTGCTAGTCCCATTGTGGTTTGTGATCAAATGGTTTCAATCATCTTTTTTTTTAAAAAGGTGAGCTGCTTGCTTCATTAACTTTAGATGTTTCCATTGGTTACTGCAGAGGTACCCCGTGGTTTGGTTCGTTCTCTCTAAAAACACAAACAGCTGGGATGTGGCACAGCACCAACAGAAACACAATCAATGCACTGTCCTTGATTCACAACCCTGCAGGATCAAAGGCTCATCACTGAGCCGTGTTTCCACATCATCTCCAAAGTCCTGGCTCAAACTGGCATGATGGCATCTCAGGTTCACTGTCATGTAAACCTAAGAAAAATAAACATGTTCTGAGGTGAGGAACACAGCTGAACTGATCTATTTGAAAACGAATGCCCTATGTTCTTTGTATTTCATGGTTTATTGTGTCTTCTGATGTCATTACTTGTATTTCTTTGTTCTCATTCAGCTCTGAGGATATACCTTTAAGTGACTTCATATGGTGCAATGTGATTAACCTCTAAAGTTATGGTTGTATTACTACAATAGTTTTATACTAATGTTTTGTTTGGATATAAAGCTATGTTATTATGGTAATGTAGCCATAAAAACCAAATTGAAGCATGGTCTGTTCAAAATCTGAACACTTTTTAAATGGATGTATATTTAAAAAAAACAAGTAAAAAGGTAAGAGTTTTGGTGATGTTTTTACTTTTGGTTAATCCTTTCGGTCCACTTTCTGACATAAAGTTCATGTTTCATAGGCACGTCCAGTGACATATTATCTAGGCTTTTGTCTCAATTTAGTTTGTTTATACGGTGCAAAAAAAATGAAGATCTCTATAAAAATGGGCCGATTTGAGCCAACAGAAAACACTTTAGCCGATGATAAACAATGTTGTAAGACATTTCTATAAAAGGTTTTACAGCAGGACCATTATGTCATACATTGTATTAGGAGTGATGAGACATAACAATAATATTTCAACTGTAAATAGTCATAAAAACCGTTGCATCCAAATGCCAATACCCAGGGCCGCCCCTCCCTACAGGCCAATCACGCAGGCTGCATGGGGCCCCGCCTTGCGCAGGGGGCCCCGCCCAGAGGGCCTCAGCTGCTGTGCGCAGTTCTCCGCTCAGTTCTCCGCGCACCCCCGGCTGACACGCGAGAGTGAGAGGTGACAAGGGGAGCACGTCTGTAATCCGACACCGTTGCAATGAATCGACATCTGACCAATCACGGCTTTGATACGGCCACTAGTGCAGGTGAAGAGATGTCGGTGAAAAGACAGTTTCAGTCCGGCACAAGCAAGAGGGAAAAAAAAAAAAACATGAAGAAACTAGAGCATCACTCGAAGGTGGGTTATTGTATGAGTCAAATGTACAACTTGCGAATGTTGTATAAGTGAAATTGCCAATTGCCATATTAAAACATCAGCTGCAATTCACGACATGAAGAAGGCAGTCTCTGCAGAGCATAAAGGCTAATGGAGATGCAGTTATCTCCAGCATTCTTTATTTACCATTCATTCAAGTATGTTATGCCTTTTATCTGCTAATGTGCAGGAGGAAGAGTGATACACTGTCTGTCTAGTTGGCTTACATAACAGTTAAAGTTTACAGCCTAAAAAACATGGAGCATTTTTCCCCCTTATATTCATTTTTATGTCAATTTGCACATTTCATGGTGACGCTCAGCCTCTCCCCTTAACTCCTAACAGTCATCGTCATGGTGACGCTCAGCCTCTCCCCTTAACTCCTAGCAGTCATCATCATGTCAACCACAACACAGAGAAATACTGATAGAAATGTGTGTGTAGTTGTTGATACATTGCTGACAGAGGGAACTACATTTGAATACAGATTTAAGAAGTATCAGTTTTGAGCATGTCATAAGCATGTTTTGTCTTGACTATACAACTATATTATAATAAAATAATATAGTATTTATATTATTGAATTTATTATGATTATTATTATTAGTAGAAGTTGTTTATTTGCATTAATTATATTTTAATCTTTTTGAGGCTAGTATTTGGCAGGAAATGCAGACGTATTCAGCTGTAAACACATACTGAACGACATACATGCAACAACCATTTACCTCACTGCATAAAAAAGTGTTGATAATAATAATAAACAGGAATTATATTTGCAAAGTAGCCTACTTTGTTTCCAAAAACATTTTTTTTCACTCCTGTCGGTTGGGGGGGCCTCATCTCACAATGTCACTTGGGGCCCCAAGTTGGCCAGGGGCGGCCCTGCCAATACCCAATATACATCTCATATAATCTTCTTTTAGAGTCCTTTGTTCCTTGTGAAGCATACAAAACACACAAAGACGTAGACACTCTTTAATTGACTATTTAAAGAAAACATCTGTTCCATTCCCTCTGGTGGAGACAATGATGCAAATTTGCTGCAGCATACCTAATGTTCACTTTGGCTAAGTGCGGTTTATTCTACGGTGGCTGCCAGGTGCAAACGCGCTGCAACGGCCCAAAACATTTCCATCAGGAGAATGGCGCTGCAGCTTCAGAAACTATGCAAATATAAAAACACTATTATGCCAAAACACATGCAAATGAAGGAACATCTTCACCAACTTGACAACACATTCGTTACTTTCAAAATACACCTTATTTCTTGCAGAAGTCAGTGCACCTGGCCTCAACAAAATGAAATGAATGAAATGATTTTCACATGTATTGCAGTATGTTGTTTGTCTAATGTCTAACTAAGGGGGACCATTCTAAAGAAGCTAATAGAATACAGGCTAGCTCTGACGTGTTGCATGACCTCTGCTCTGTAGGTTGGGTTAACTTCCATACACCTGAAGGTTGTCATTTTTATACTTCAGTTTTTTGTAAGAATATAACAAACAAGGAACAACCTGTTTTAGGCATATAGGCAGATAATGTTACCTTTGTACAGAGCCAGGCTAGCTGTTATACCGTTTGGTCTTTATGCTAAGCTAAGCTAACAGTCTATTGGTGGTCACTTTTTATTTACCATGCAGGCAACAGAACATTTTCAAAAGTATTTACCAACATGTCTAACTTTAAACTATATTGAGGGCAAACACTGTACTTGTTCGTATGCTTTTGCAATATAAAAGTACTTTTTGTAGTTCACAGAATCTGAAATCACAGTCATTGCAGAATAAAAAGAATATTGTAAGTCCAACTCCATCTCAACAGCTGTGAACTGGCCAGACCATGGGTAATAAAAATGTAGTCAGCATAGAGGAGAGGCTGAAGAGGAATTTGTCTATGTTCACCTTATTTTGCAATTTCCACATAATCCCTCTCAATTTAATGTTGAAAACTCAAGACAGTGCACTCAGTATTCAGTAAAATACCAGTGAAAAAGTACTTTAGTGGGGCATTCAAACCCTCCACAGCTGTTGTTGAATGTACGTACTGTATGTCTGTGTTATCAGTAAGTTACAGGATGTCGGTGCACCCTGGCATTCTTCTCACCCACTTAACCTTAACCACATGTTGGGCACCTGATCGTGCTCACCACAACCCCTGAAACTCGGAGCCAATCGAAGCAAAAATATATACACAAGTAGTAGTACCACACACAATTCATGAAGTTTGTTCAATTTAGCTTTACTTGCTGTAAATGTCCAATTAGCTGCATACCTTTCCCATAGCTGAGGATAAATACAGTGTTAGAGGAGGCAACGTTTGTCTGATTTTTCTTTAGTTAGACAAAGGTTCGGTTCCTTTGCAAAGCAAAGAGTGGTGATCTTGACTTTAGAACATCTGGGAAAAATGATACTAACGTGTTCCTACAAGATCTGGGCAGCATTTGAGATTTTTCACATATTTCAAATACTGTGAGCAGGTGTCAGCAATAAATACATGCATAATAATTCAAATGCAGTCTGAAAAAGGTCTTAAAAAAGGAACTTCTGGATTCATAAACCCTGATGAAAACAAATGGCCTCCATTTGCCCTTTCATGTGCATGCAATAAGATTAATCGTACAATGTACGCTGTGTGCTGCATATCAACTGGCAGAATTGCAAGGGGAAAAAAACAATGGGTTAACTCTCAGTCGGAGACGATTGCCTCTTTCTGCCTTTTTTGACGGGGAAATGTCTCTATGTTTTGGTTACTTTATGAATCATCTTTTATAATTTCACTGCTCAATTCATGCTACTCAATCTTTTCTTCCAGTCATATTGTATACAATCGAAGCAAAATACAATCTTTATTCCAAAACCTGTTAATTATAGTTATAAACTTGTATATCCTCAAATTTTGGAAGGAACATTTTTCAGTTGATGGTGATATTCAATCGTCCAGCAGATTGCAATGTTCTTGTTGGAATTTGTGATTGTTTTATTTTTCCTCAAAATATCCCAGATTATTATATGCCTAATGTTTATCTGTATGTATCTGCAAACAAATATATCACAGATGAAATGTATTTTATAGAAGTAAACTAATAGTTGCAACACTTTAGGACTGTCTTTGCAGAAGGATGGTAAACTCCTTTAAATTAAGCTAAAGTGAAAAACAACAAGAACAAAGGAAAATAAAAGATCTGTACCACTGAATCAGATGTTGTAGTCCAAACCAGATACAGCCACGGACTGCCAGATTATGATAATAAATAGCCCTGTTATCTTCACCACTATTGAATTAGCACTTGTTATGAATCTGGCGAGCTCAAATGTGTTCTGCGGAAGGCCAAATGGTTTTTGGAAGGAAAATATTTGCAACAACACAAGTGATAGAAAACAAAGCTGCAGCCCAAATTTGGGCTTAAACTTTTTTCCACATGCAGACACATTCAATGCATTTGACCTCAGCGGCTCCCATGGTGACAGCTCTGTTTGAAACAAAAACTTAAATATGAGTGGAATAACATAAAATACTGATGTTTTTTGGAGAAGCACTTGGAGGTGCAATGTTTAATAGTTCCCATGTGCCAGCTGTCAGCTTCCAATTCTCTTTGATGATCAAGCCAGTCCGAAGTAGGTCAGGTGCTGGTTACATTCGTCACAGGTGAGGCAGTCCAGTCTGTGTTTCTGTTAAATGAACAATAATCTGTCATGGCAAGTCGTTTATGGCTGGATAGGTTGGAGGCTGAGGCCAGTGCAGCAGATTGGGTCAACATGTGTCAGAAGAGTGCTGATATCTTTCATATAAGCTTCACTCAATTCTGCAATTTTCTAATATGTTTATGGTTGCTGTTAGGACTGTGTTTGAACAAATACTAAACAAACCCTAAATATAATTCTCAAGAACTGGAACTGTAGAATCTAGACTTTGACATTTAGCAGATTTATTCTGCTGTAGATTATGCATCTGTACACCATTACAGTACTTTCCTGTCAAATATTTCCCTTTGAAGTCAGGTCAATCTTTGTCTTCTGGTGTTCAGCTTTGGAAATATAGAGTGTGAGAAAAAAACATGAATTGGAGTGCAACCATCCTCGTGAACAGCCAACCGACCATTAGAGCAGGAAATGGCCTGTACAGCTAATGTTCGCTATTCTTGAACGTTCTTGTGCCTGGCTGGTTTTATTAAAAAAATCTGGATTCTAAATGAAGCTCATAAAGAGAGAAGAATGAATGAACCAACTGTTTGGACTTTACAGTTGTAAGAAATCGGGAAATAGAAGTAGTTTCTGTTCCACACTGGATATCCACACTATTTGATCATTCCTTGAAATTAGACATTCCGTCAGATGCAACATCCCTGCTGTGATACAGTAATAGCTAACTAGCTTACTGCCTTATAGTGACCCAGAATTAGTACCAATGCCATGCAGCACATCATTAAACATCTACAATAATTTGTTTACATACAAAAACAGACATCTAGCATATCAAGGATACGTTCATGCAGCACATCATTACTGTAAATATCGACATTAATTTGTTAAGTCAACAACAAAAAGTATTTTTTTTTAAAAAACCTGTCTGTGGCTCTTTCCTGCTGTAACGATGCAAATGTCCCCTCTGTGGGACTAATAAAGGTATTCTGATTCTGATTCTGAAAAAGACATCTAGCACAGCAGCGTCAGCAATACTCCTTTGCTTGGATTTGGGATGTGCAGCCTAAGCAACTGTCTTTGAGCAAGATATCATTAAGTGCGTTTTTAAGACTCTGGATCACGAGCCTGACATGTTGAGTACATTTTAGCTTAATTAGATGGAACACTGTCATAAGGTTTGTATACGACTTGGATTTAAAGTCCAAGTCGTATACAAGTCGAGTTGAACCCGTAATACAAAGATTCCAGTAAAGAAAGAAGCAGAAGGGGTAAGAAGCAGAGAGCTGAAAGGGGTGGCGCAGGGTTGATCCAATGGGTGTGATACTCAAAAGCTGTTTCATGGATGTTCATTTTGGCGGTTTGTCCAACAGATTGGCTGCACTCCTTGTCTCTGTACGATCCACATGAGACCTGCAGTATCCCATTTTCAGATCATGTTTTCTGTCTTTTTTTCTGTGAAAAGGAATTAATCTGGGTGGGTCCACTTTAATAAATCCTTACACATCCATATTTTCAGCCATGTCCTGAAGTGGTCGTTGTGACATTTCTGGGAACTTTCAAGAGCAAATGTAGAATACACCAAATAGATTGTCTATTTGCAGGTCTGGAATATGGTGGTAATACTTTTCAGATATAAGATATAATATACAAAATGTGTTGACTGACCTTCTTGTACTGAGGACACTGGATAACTAGACTGCTGTCATCCAGTCACAAAGGGAGCGGTTGGAGTCTGCTTGCTGACTTCCATGACCGTCTATAAACAGCTCATGAGAGATTTGAAGGGTAGCAGCTAAAGATGCATCACACAGATACAGGCAGAGGAGTGTGTGTGACAGCGGTGCCACTGACAACAAATTAGACTGATTGACTTGTTAGCCACCTCGTTTTGGTTTTAAACGCAGTCCTTCTCTGACTCTGGTCAGATTGATCCGTTTTTTAAGCTGTCCATCAACTGGTCTGTCAATATAGAGCTGACGTCAGGGAGTACACAAGATTCATCATGAAAAGGTCATTTGTCTGTGTGCAACCTCAAGGGGCTTCCAAAACGATTTATCTGGCATTTGGTGGCGGTGAGTTGTCTGTAGTTTGAATAAACGTGTCCCTCTTGGATTTTATGTTGATTAAATGGTGCACAATTGGTTTGTTTATTCTTGTAATGTTGGGAATAGGAAATGCTCTTACAGGAAAAATGCATCTGGGATTATTGGGCGGCTATATCTTAAAGGTTATAAATTGTTTTTCCCCTTGAACAGGCTTTAAATGCTTAAGGATCTCCTGATGAGGTCGATGTCCACAGAGAGCAGAAAGGGAACACGGTGAGACAAATCGAAGAGGAGAGTGAACAATCCGTTATGAAACAACATGAGTCAACGGCTGTTCAGGAGCCAAACTCTTGTTTCTTCAGAGGGGTCGAGACGAGGCGTGCAGCCACATTAGCCTGCGCTCACTGCTGAATGAGGCATCAGTATAAACACCACAAAAATAAAATCATACAGCAAGCTTTTAAAGATTTTGGTCGCTCCCCAATATTTTTGGTTCCATATTTGGAGCTTATGCTGTCCTGCTGAGGATCACAGCACCGTGGAGCGTCTTGTGTTTATGGGACACAATGAGCAGTCACTGAATGTATACTTTCACTGCTTTGTGCAGCAAATGATGTGAGACTTTCAAATGTGTTGCACAAGGCTGTTATTATTCAGGAAAGTACAGCTAATAGTTTTGTAAAAGATGACTGTTGTTTGTATTTTTGAGCCTCCCTAAGACATGGGTGGAATATTGCGTTACTAACACTGGGCTGGTGTTATTTTGAGTTTGCTGTTTTTGACTTAAATTAGGAGTTGCATTCAAAAAAATTAAAAGATATAATTTGGTGTTTATTTTCCAAAGAAACACATTAAAGGGGACCTATCATGCAAAATGCACTTTTTGATGTCTTTTATATATAAATATGTGTCCCCGGTGTGTCAGGGAACTCACGCAGCGTTCTTTTCCTCCGTACCCAAATCTCTGAAAAACGGGGCTACAACGGAGCTGATCCAGATTTGCGTCCGATATGACGTAATATCGGAAATGTGGACCCACGGCACTATCAGAAAGTTGCTATCAGAAACAATGCCCGACTGTTTTGGATGTAATATGGTCGGTGTTTACATTAGCATCGCTAACACTTGCATGTGTGTGAAGAAGCAGGAAATAATGAAAACTCACCTTGTGATATAACCGGCAAGAGGGAAAGCCTTTGAGCTCCATACTGTTTCAGAAATAATCCTTGATAATCCATGATATGGCGTTTCATCACGGCAGTATTTAGTTTAGACAGTAGCTGCCGTGTCCCGCATGAGCTCAGCCCCCTCTTTTTTTTTTATATTAATTTTTTTTTCAATCAAGGCCCATAACATCTTAGGCTGGTTCTTAACCTTAAACCGCATGTGTTCTCTGTCTGACTCATTATTTTTCAACTTCGTCTGGACCTTCTCGACTGGCCCTCTCCTGACTGTTAATGAGTGAAAGAGGAATAACTATTAAGGTTTTAAACAGTAACAATTAGCTGTACTGTACTGTATTGTACGACTTTCCTGGAAATTACTTGCATTACAGGCTGAGTCACTGGTTCTGTTAAAAAAATAGGCTCAGTTCCCATCAGTGACCTGCAGACTTCATAACACAGAGCTGTGGATTTGAATATACAAAGTAGTATGAGTATCAGAACCAAGTTGTAAATAATTACAAACAGGGTTGGCCCAGGATAAAAAAATACCTGGAAAATACATCTTCAGCATTGACATTATTAATCATTGTGGGACACTGGCCATCTCAAATTTAACATGATTTATTTACTCATAATTAATTATTATTAAGCATAATTAGGGATACTTTAAGGAAAAAAATAATAGCCAATTTCCTGAGAGTCTTAGTACAATGAGCTAAGCTAACAAGCCAGGTATGGTATGAAAAGACACTGATAGCTGATAGTAAATGTATATAAATGTAACATATAAATAAAATAATACAATCATTTTACTCACCAAAATAACTGAAGCACCCTGTTGTCTGATAGTCTGTTTTACAATGAATCACACAACAGACTGAATGATTTGTCCGATATTAGCACAAAATAATTGCCATTTGAGAAACAGCATTTTTTTCACTCTGGCTTAAATGTTCAGGTTACGGCTTGAAAAGGCAACCAAAGCCTTAGCTGCAATCATCTACTCTTGTGATAAACCTACAACAACTATAAGTGCGTACACAGTTTTCTGAAAATGGGCAGTATGATTGATTTGGATGTTGAATTTATCTCTGCAGTTAACAGTTATTGGACTGCGGTCAATACAAATCAAATTAAGTTATAGAGAGAGAGAAATAAAAAGCTTGATTTGCACTTTTGAACCAATTCATCTGTGGAACCAATATCCACTGCCTGAAAGAAATATATGCATGAATTAAAAAGGCCAATGCTAAACAGTTTTATTAAATAGCCTATGGTAGTATGAGGGGTTGCCTATTGTGTGACAAGATAATGAAAAATCCATCACTATCTTCATTCTTCTCGTCTTACCATTGTATCATCCAGTCTGCATCATTCCCACAGATGAATGCTTGCAATCGATCTCATCAATTTAAGTAGCTTTTTGCCTTCATTTAGCCTCATTTATCTGTGCACATTTTACTGATTACTGATGGAAACAGTGTTGAGGCATTGATCTGCAGCAATACACTGCTCTGAGCTGTGCCATAATAAGTAGAAACTACATTGCCATGAATTGCAGAATTTCCCTTCTGACTTATTGTATTGATTCTGTTGCAAAGACCTGTCTTTCTTCAGATGAAAGCTTTTTAGAAAGGAAAGGACAGAATCTTACAGCTTGATTTACTTTAATTTGGCATTCATGCAAGTGATTAATTCTTTACAGTAAATTAAGGGAGCAAAACACTTCAAGCTAACCTCCCTGTTATTTTTTTAATTAATCCATTGCTTATGATTAAATGTTATTTTGGGGGCTGATCTCTGGTTCAGAGTTTAATGATGTGACACAATTCCAAGTTAAACTATGAGTGGGAACTCCTGGTATTATTTTCTATTTTCAACTTAACTTTCATGCTTTACTTGCAAGGGTCTTTGTTTTCGGCTGCTGCAGACAGCTTTTTTAAAGATTATTTCGACTAGCTGGTGAACATACAGTAGAGGAGCATTAAGCAGTTAAAGAACCAGATAGTTAGTTAGTTAGAGTTGGTGGAGACCAAAATGAGAGCTTAAAGAATTTGAAGATTGGTTACACGTTTTTATTATGTTCCTACATGTGTGCTGAACATGTACAACCCTCTACAGCCGGTTCTATTTTCAGTATAGTCTATATATTCATATTAGAGCTCCGAATCTTAATATCCATTCATTACGGATGACGTGAGTGATAAATAATTGTCTATCAATATATAATTGGCAAGTGAAACCACTTTACAAAAAAGATTGATAAAACTCTGGAGCAAAACCAAAGACCAAAGAGGTCCCATTCATGTTGTCTTTCCATCGAGAAATGGGGATGAAAAATATTTGGAGACATGTGTTAAAAAAACACAGAAAAAAGCACTGATAGTTACAATCAGGTATTCTTTTGTGTACTGTATGTATTCTCTATAGCTGTTGAGTGCCCCGACAGAGGTGGCAAAAGCTATGAAGGTTGTAAAATCCTCTTTCCACTGCAGCTGACTGTAATTTATGTTGAAGTTATTTCCCTTTGCCCCCCATCCTGATGAGTTTGTTTGGCTTGTTGACCCAGCGGTGGTGCATGCCTTCATCCGCACAAGCTTTCTTCTATGACAGGAAAGATCACTTAAGGGGGTTTACACTAGTCTGACCTGCAGAACGTTATCCTACCTTTCAGAAGAACATTCTGGGAACCAAAATAAAACGTCCCGCTGAAAACGTTTTAAGAATAGTAGGGCATAATGTTCTAACAATTTTCTAATCTAACATCTTAAAAAGGTTATCAAAAACATCTTAAGAAGGTTATCAAAAACATCTTAAGAAGGTTATCAAAAACATCTTAAGAAGGTTATCAAAAACATCTTAAGAAGGTTATCAAAAACATTTTAAGAAGGTTATCACCAAGCATCTCAAGAATGTTTTTAAAGAACGTTATCCTACCTTTCAGAAGAACATTCTGGGAACCATAATAAAACGTCCCGCTGAAAACATTCCTAGAACAATGAATGGTAACAAATGTCTAGCTGGGAACTCACACATGCCACCGCAAACATGCAATATCTGCTAACAGCTTGTTTGTTTCAAAAGGCAAATATGGTGACATAGATTTTTTTTAAACATCCTGTCACGATATTGGTGTTATGTCACGGTTTTAGTTTTGTGTGTCTGGTAATGGGTTTTGTTTTGCTGTTCTTTTCTCCCTGTTTCATGTTTTCCTCCTTGCTTCTTGTCTGGTCCTTCTTCCTGTGTTTTCCTCCCTGTCGTTAGTTTCCCTGGTGTGTCTGTCTGATTGTGTTCACCTGTTGCCCTTGTGTTTCTCCTTCCCTGCACGGCTGTTTCTCGTCTCGTGATTACCCCTCCCTGTATTTAGTCTTGTCTCTTCCTGTGTTCCCCGTCGGTTCATTGTTTGTTTTTCCTGTCTCCTGTCAGTCACGGTCAGTCCTTCGGTATGTTTTTTCCTTGTGCTTTCGTTTTGTTTCATGTCATGTTTTTTTGTCATCAGCTTTTGTAATAAAGCTCGCTTTTGTTTATAGACCTTTACCCTTTTTGTAGTCTGCTTTTGGGTCCTACCTTTTCCACAATCCGTACAGTGATCTTAACAGAATGAACCGACCAAATATGGACCCAGCGGATATTGAAGATTTTGAGTTAGATCTGTTCGATCTAGACTTTTCCCTTCAATGTTATTTTGCAGAGTGGAGTGGAACCTCGTCAAGAAGGGACAAAGAGGCTATCCTCAAAAAGGCACAAATGGAGGTGTCTAACATGCCATGGTTGAGAAGCTCGTTGCCTGAATGGCTCAGAGTTTTCTCACGCAGCCCTGAGTGTCAGTCTCCATTTTCTGACCCTTTTTTTGGATCCCGTCTGGTGTTTGGAGGTTCACGGAGCCTCCAATAGACCTCTAAAAAACGTAAGGTCAGGAAGCCAGCTCGTACTCAGGTACAGGTCCCAGCAGCCATGGTCCCTGCTCCAGAACCGGACCTTACAGCCATGTTTCCGTGCTCTAGTGCCGGCCCACACAGTCATAGTACCGTGCTCCAGTACCATCCCACACAGCCATGGATCCGTGCACCAGTACCGGCCCACACAGCCATGGTTCCGGCTCCAGAACCGGCCCCAGCAGCCATGGTTCCGGCTTCAGTACCGGCCCCAGTAGCCATGGTCCCGACTCCAGTTTCGGCTCCAGTACTGGCTCTCCGGCCGACGCCAACCCCCCGTGTTCTGTCGGCGTACCGACCGTCTCAAGTCTCCTCTCAAGTTCCTTCTCGAGTCCCCTCTCGAGTCTCTTCTTGAGTCCCTTCTTGAATCCCCTCTCGAGTTCCCTCTCGAGTCTCCTCTCGAGTCTCCTCTCAAGTTCCTTCTCAGGTCCCCTCTCGAGTCTCTTCTCGAGTTCCCTCTCGAGTCTCCTCTCGAGTCTCCTCTCGAGTCTCCTCTCGAGTCCCGTCTCGAGTCCCCTCTCAAGTCACCTCTCAAGTTCCTTCTCAGGTTCCCTCTCGAGTCTCCTCTCAAGTTCCCTCTCGAGTCCTCTTTCAAGTCCCCTCTCGAGTTCCCTCTCGAGTCTTCTTTCAAGTCCCCTCTCGAGTTCCTTCTCAGGTCCCCTCTCGAGTCTCCTCTCGAGTCCCTACCCAATGTCCTGTGCCGTTGGAGGTTCCACTGGGGGTCCTGCCAACTCCATGTCCTGTCCCGTTGGGGGTCCCGCCGACTACTCTTCTGCCGGGGGTCCTGCCAACCCTATGTCCTGTGCCGTTGGAGGTCCCGCCGACTACTCTTCTGCCGGGGGTCCTGCCAACCCTATGTCCTGTGCCGTTGGGGGTCCAGCCGACACCTGTTTCGTCGGAGGTCCTGCCAACTCCATGTCCTGTCCCGTTGGGGGTCCCGCCGACTACTCTTCTGCCGGGGGTCCTGCCAACCCTATGTCCTGTGCCGTTGGAGGTCCCGCCGACTACTCTTCTGCCGGGGGTCCTGCCAACCCTATGTCCTGTGCCGTTGGAGGCCCCGCCGACTACTGTTCTGCCGGGGGTCCTGCCAACCCTATGTCCTGTGCCGTTGGAGGTCCCGCCGACTACTCTTCTGCCGGGGGTCCTGCCAACCCTATGTCCTGTGCCGTTGGAGGCCCCGCCGACTACTGTTCTGCCGGGGGTCCTGCCAACCCTATGTCCTGTGCCGTTGGAGGCCCCGCCGACACCTGCTCCGCCGGGTTTCCTGCCAACATCATATCCTCTCCTGTTGGGGGTTCCACCGACACCTGCTCCGCCGGATTTCCTACCAACACCATGTCCTGTCATGTTGGAGGTCCCGTCGACACCAGCTCTTGCTCCGTCCGGGGTCCCACTGACACCAGCCCATGTTCCGTCGAGAGTTCCGTCTACGGGGTGCCACCAGCTCCTGCTTTCGATCCCAGTGCTCCGGCGATCCAGCTGACACTGGAAGGGTCCCATTGCGGCGTACGCCGTCCTCCTGAGTTCCCCAGCCGTGGTCTTCGCCCTCAAGCCCGGCCCCCTGACTTTTCGAACTCTGCCTTGCCCCCGGGTCGTCCGCCCGAGACCACCTTCTGTTCCTCTGCCTTGCCTCTGGGCTGTCCTCCGGACCCTTTTCGAAGTATTGGACTTTGTGTGTTATTGGACGTCTAGAATCCGTCCCTTGAGAGGGGGGTTCTGTCACGATCTTGGTGTTATGTCACGGTTTTAGTTTTGTGTGTCTGGTAATGGGTTTTGTTTTGCTGTTCTTTTCTCCCTGTTTCATGTTTTCCTCCTTGCTTCTTGTCTGGTCCTTCTTCCTGTGTTTTCCTCCCTGTCGTTAGTTTCCCTGGTGTGTCTGTCTGATTGTGTTCACCTGTTGCCCTTGTGTTTCTCCTTCCCTGCCCGGCTGTTTCTCGTCTCGTGATTACCCCTCCCTGTATTTAGTCTCTTCCTGTGTTCCCCGTCGGTTCATTGTTTGTTTTTCCTGTCTCCCTCCATGTGAGTCACGGTCAGTCTTTCGGTATATTTTTTCCTTGTGCTTTCGTTTTGTTTCATGTCATGTTTTTTTGTCATCAGCTTTTGTAATAAAGCTCGCTTTTGTTTATAGACCTTTACTCTATTTGTAGTCTGCTTTTGGGTCCTACCTTTTCCGCAATCCGTACAGTGATCTTAACACATCCTTTTCAAACAAATGCAACAAGTTTGTTTTAAAAGCGCATTAGAAATAAATCTGACGTTGACCATGACCGTGTTAATATTTGCCATCACAGGAACGTTTTATAAAAAAAGAATAACATTTTCCAAATGTTTCTTGGAGAATGTTCTTCATTTGTTATCATGTAACATTGAGGGAACATTTTATAAAGAACATCTTTAATGTGTCCAAACAACGTCCAAAAAACATCCTTAGAATGTTGCAGGCAAAACGTTCCACCTTTGTTAACATATCACATTAAAGGAACGTTTTATAAAAAAAACTTCTGTCATCTCAGGCCTTAATAACATCCTCAAAACATCCTCTGAATGTTGCAGTTAAAATGTTATGTCTTAGTTAACCTTAAACCATATAGGAACATTATTTGAAATAATAAACATCCTAAAAAGGTTCTTTGAACATCAGATTAAAACGTTTCTTTAAAACATTATTAGAACCTGTAGGTAATGTTAGCCAAAGTTGTGAGAACGTTCCCCGCTAGCTGGGATGACACCAGCAGCAGCAGCATGGCCCCCTGGGAAATGTTTCTCTTCTCGTCTCTGGTATCCCGTGGAGTCTGCATGCTGCAAAACTAGCAACCTGATCAGCCAAGTGGACTTTGACGACATAATCATAACCTCACCGCCTGAAAATAACAGTGCAGTAAAATGCTAAATCGAAAGGTGTGATGGTTTCACTCGTGGTGCAAAGATACAAGCAGAGGTTGTTTTTTTAAAGCAAAACATAGTTAAAACTTCATACACTTTGTTTGCATGTGTCTATTGCTCAAGGAGAACATCTTATACTATCCTTGAACTAGTGCAGTAGCCTACTGCTCTACCAACATCATCTTTGCGGGACAATAATCCCTAGAAAACAGAAAGGGAAAAGTACAGATGCACTGTGTGGGGAATCTGTCCTCCTTAAGGGAATATTGTGAAGCCACAAGTCGTGTGATAACAATCCATCTTTTGCAAAGCCCCTAAAACCTATAACTATAAATCATTCCGGAGATGCTGGAAGGATTTAATCCAGGCACTGAGTCATAGACAAACTGGATGAAGGGAGAGAAAGCGTTGTTCCCTCTTTACCCATATGTACAACAAATCAAAAGTTATACAATTCATCCTTTACCTCTTTTCAAGGAAATAACTGAATATGATTGATGGCTGGATATAAGGAGGATTTTTTTGCCAAATATTTTAGCTTGAAATAGTTTAAAGTTATCAGGGTTTTCCACATATTGCTTTATGTAATTATGTCCGAAGAGATAATCTAGTTTAAGCGAGCAGTGATCAAAGTTCAGGATTAAACAAAGATTTAAATGGTATTGTGATCTGCATCTGTGCTATGCATTTTGCCATATACCATAACTCAGTCTTAGTATCATTGATAATCTATGAGATATGATATATGAAATATTGCTTATGGAATAGCGAACTGTCGAGTATTTTTCATATGATTGTGGGTAATAGTCACCGAAAATTAAATTAAATTAGATAAATGTATGAAATCGCATCCAGGTTCAAGAGTTATGAAACATTTGTTTGCTTTTTTCACAGGAATTTTTTTTTAAAAGTCCACATATTGTGCCTTGCACAAATTTGGAAATGGTATCTTCCATATCAATGAATACGATAACATTTCAAGAGTATTGAGCAATTTTCTGAAATTCGATTGCCATGTAAACAGAATTCTGTTTTGATATTCCAACATGTGCCTGTAGCAAATTGACATGACATGACTTTTACACAGAGCTTTTGTTTCAATTTGTACAGTAATAACATACATCAAACCAATGATGTAACATATTGGTTACTAAACCTCCCCTGTTATTTCCACTTTTTGGCCATTACTTTATTGCTCTTTTTTTTAACTAGACTAGAATGTCACAGCTGTTAACAATGCCATTAACGAGGGCTCTGCTAGGGCAATTAATGCAATGCAGCATTTAAGAGTGTTATTAACACACCTGTCTTAGAAAGGTTGTGCTATTCCAAACTTTCCCACCACCTCAAAAACCCTTTATAATCAGACATTTAAAGACGTAATATTCCATTTTACGAGGTTCTTCTGCTAAAAACCATTAAAACCATGTGGGAAACCATTTTAAAACACCATATAAATTAACAACACATCAATTTCTTTAATAGCTTCTTAAAACCCATAAATGTCACTTTAATTCAACCATAATTAACGGGAAAGTTAATAGCATTTTTCGAGTTATACCGTTTCCAGGTGACTGCTCCACATTCAACCATCCAGATTTGTCAAGAGTAGGCTAATAAGGATTGTGCTACAATAATTGAATTATTGTGCTTCCAGATTTAAAATTCATGGACCACAGTCAGAAACCCAGAGTTATTACACAAGATCTCCCTAATCCCACAGGCCTGGAAGACAGATGTGCTCCTAATGTGGGCTCTCACTTCAATGAGGGCTTTGGAATAGATGCCATGAGTCCCTTGTGTGTGTGATTAGACAATCAGGTGTTGAAAGCTGTGAGCAACAGCCTGCTCAGACAGGTGGGATCACTCGCCCACTAAATTCCTGGAGGTTTGCGTGCCAGCAGAGGAGCAGACATCAGATGTATCCATCAGTGACTGAAGGCCGGCTAAAACACTGCCCACTTCCCTTCAACAGTAAATTACAACAAACGAGACTCCAGAGGTTGTCCCTGTGACGTAAAATATAGCAGAGGCAGAGGGTGGTGACCATATACTGTCTATGGGGATGACAGCACAGAAGATAAATAGTGTTATAGGCTAAATGGAGAGCTTATATAGATCATCCTCTGTGTCTGTGTGCTGGCCTGGGGAGTAAAAGATAACATGTAACAGGATTAACAAATCAGTATACAAAGAAAGGTAACTGTATACCCTTACAGTTCCACGCAAAGGAACTAATCAGATTACTGATACTTTTTTTTTAAAATGGGGATTTTTCTAGCAGGATAGCATAAACACTTCACGAGTCTTACAACACCAAGGGGAACAAGTCTCGAGTGAAAACATAGCTAAACTTCCAGGTAATCTTTCTGGCCCCAAGTTTGAATAATGCTTTCATTAGGTGGACATTTCACCATCTACTGTATTTATAACTCTAAAAAAGAATATTTTTTAAACGTATTATCTTGGTTTCTTCTTTTATAAGGTTACTTGTTCTGTTGTCTTACATAATACCTGTTTTTGATATTTATTTTCTTGTTAGCATTTATTTGCATTGCAAAAGCACAAACATGTCCTTCTTTAGATTAAAACATAATGTCTTGTTCTTGAAGAGCGGGAGATGGAGATCTATAGGATTTCTGAAGTGTTGTTATAAGTATAGTCATACGAAAATGCAATAATAATGTTTTACAATGTTCTTCACAGTTTTTAAGGATGTTAAACTATATGATGTTGTGAGAGACTCTGCCCAGACAAAGGAGGCAGTTTGCTTTTTATTGTTGTGTGAAGAGTTAACCAATTTCGAATTTTCCTCTTCATCTCACTGAGCGATTCAGGCTCCATCTAAAGAGCAATAAAAGACAGAGCGCAGAATCCATATGGGTACTCGGATTAATGAACCCTTGTCAGCACAACGATGACTGTAGTCCTTAACAATTGAGCACTTTACATTAAAAGCCACACTACCATTATGGACACAAGGGAGAGCAGCTCAGAGATATTTTGCCATGAAGTCAAATCTTGACTTTTAGAGTCACCGATTGGAGTAAGACACACTTATCAACAATACTTTTATGGACTCAGGAGCACGGAAACATATTTGTGTTCGGGGGGTTGTGGTTGACATGAACAATAATTCCTTTTTTTTCTCTTACCGCTTTCCCCATTTTCCGAATTAAGCATCTGTGTGAAACCGAAATGTTATCTATGACTAGGAGCATGGCATTTCTAAACAAAAGGGAGATCCTGTTTTAATACAACAAAGCAGGGAAGGAAAATTACGCCTCAATGTTTACGGAATGTGTAAACAGAGGAACCTTTTCTAAGAACTATGGGCGCCATCAGAAGCAATCTGCTACAAAGCCTGTGAAGAAATACGGCCAATACAAATTATTTTGCACTTATTCAACACAGTGCTGTTCCCACGTTCTTCCATCAGAGGGAATTACACCGCAGTGGGCTTGAAATAATAAGCCATCCTAGTTTTAGTTTTTTAGTTTAGTTTATTTTATTTTTTTCGAGCGTGTAAAACCAAAGAAAATACAAATGAAACAAAAGATGATACAGACATGATACAGTACTATACAAATGAATGCAATAACAAAACGAAATATTTAATTAATAATTGAATAATCTGTAGTATCATTGTCTGATATCAATAAACAACAACACTTTAGCTAATTACACGTCCAAAAAGGGGTCGGAAGAAGTTTACACTTATTTAATCCGACCCCTTCTCCCTTTTTTTTTCTTTTTACATCTTAATATATGTTAACATACAATATCAATGTATAATTTAACCTTGAATAATTTATATAATCATTCATATAATATATACAGGCAAGTTAGGAGAATGGTCTCTATATATTTATATATATATATATATATATATAGACATAATGTACATACACAAATTCATAAATAGAATACAAAACAAGAATATAAACAGTTATGGTTTAGCAGTTTCATCCCTGTACCTTGTGAGAATTGTGTCTTTATACCTCTTTTTGAATAGTTTGATGTTTGGACATCCCTTTAGCTCCTCATTCAAATTGTTCCAGAATCCTGAGACACAACAACGAAGATTTACATGAGTGGTCCGTTATATCTCTCACAGGCTCCGCCCTCTACTGGACTATATGGGTACTACCTTATCATGCAAGCATTATCCTACTGAGACTGCTATAGACGTAGCCGGCCCCGGGCGGGCCTACCTGAATGCGCGCGCATCTCACCGTATAAAAGGAGGCCTCGCCTCCTGACTGTCATCCTTTTCTCTTCAGCGAGCAAGGAAAAACTAAGACGAGAGACGAGAGTTTGAAAAGTTTGGAGAAGTTGAATCATGGACTCACCACTTTTGGAGCAACGGCCCTGCCCTTCGTGCCCAGGCTTGATTGCAGGTGCCGACCTCCACTGCCGATGCTTCGAGTGCCTGGGTGTGACCACGCGGCGGCCGTCCTGGGCCAGTTTCCGTCCTGGGCCAGTTTCTGACCGGCAATGCCTGCCGCCTGATTCCGTGGCTCAGCCGCCGCTGCCGTCTGGAGCACTTCCAGGAGCGGTATGTCGCGGAGGACCAGGATCTCGACGTGGTGGAGATGGAGGAGCAGGATGTCGATGTGTTCTTCGTGTTCGCCATGCCAGCGGGCCGGGCGGCCCCATTCGCCGAGGAGGAAGACGACGACAACACCTCGGCAAAAGCGGTAATTCAAGTTTAAAAGTCTCAAAAAAGCTACAATGTGAAGTATTTTGTTAAAGGAGGATGAAAGCGTAATTAAGGAGCACTATTGGAGTGACTTTTGGACTCAGGATTAATTTATTTGGATTCCCGCTGTATGAAGAAATTAAAGGACGGCGCAAGTGGAAACAATTCACAAAGGGATTAAACTGTTTAAAACACATGCTCAAAGTAAACCGGATTTTGCCGATGTGGATTCAAAAGTCGTAAATAATCTACAAAATGGAGGAGACCGATCTGATTGGAGCAACTGTGACAAATAATCCAACTGAAACCGGCATGGACAATGACTATGTTTTAAAAATGCGCTTATCCAGACAAGCCTGGTTTGAACACTTTACGGGCAGAAGAAACATTTATATTAAAGAAAGAATGATACATTTCTGTCTTTTTATGCCTTTAATACTAACTTGAATTTTTATTAAAATGAATTAGTCAATTATTTTTTATATTTTATTGTAATGTAGAGAAGAGGCTTTTAGTGACAATCATGTATTGCCTTACAATTATATGCAAAAAAAAAAGTCTAAATATGATATTTGGCCTCAAATCATCTGAGGACTAGCACCCCCCCTGTGATCTTTGGCGCCCCCCCAAGGGCTTAGAGAAAGAGAGGGCGCAGCTCAGCCGCATGCTGCCGCTGGCTCGTCCTCAGGCTCTTCCCCGGGGGGGGAGAGCGCCTGGTGGTGGTAAGGCGGAGAGAGAGGCGCAGGTATAGAGCCCCCGTGGCTGCCGTTGCTCCCTATGCCTCCGCGTTCGTCCCGAAGAACCGGCTCAATACCGGCGCACGCGGGGACGGGCTGACCGACGCCGACAGGCTCCCGCTCCGGCTCCACCTCGGCAAAGGGCTTCTGGGTGAGGGGCACTGTCCTCCAGAAGCTGACTGGCAGTGTGAGGAAGCGTCCCGGCAGAGAGAGGCACTTTCTCTACCCAGGACGCGAGGGCGCATCCCGCCTCCTCCCTATATGATCCTACTGTGGTGACACGATCATCTTTTAAGTCAAATAAAAATTATTGCTTGTATCCCAGTCTAAGTGTCGTTTCTCTCCACAAATCCACACTTCCACATAATGTTAACCGTACAGATTCCCCACTCGCTGATGAGTGATAAACCGCGCTATGCGGGTACAGGGACATTTTGGCCGGCGTAGCAGGGTTAGAAAACACACAACGCCGAGTGTAAAAACTCAGACTCTGGGTCTCATGGCGGCTGCTCACGTTGTGGTCCCGCTCGGGTTACTGCATATACGCATACTGCGCCGCCTGCAGAGGTGGTTCTCCAGCCTGCGTTTAGATCCCAAGAGGCACAAACGACGTCTGGTGACCATCCCCCCCTCAGTGGAGGGCAACCTCCGGTTCTGGGGGGTCCTCGGATCACCTAATTCTTCCTCTCCTAGGGAGAGTGAGGCGAGAACCTCTGTCAGTCATCCTAGTGGCTCCGGATCGCGTCGGGGCACCGTGGTACTCAGAGATGACGCAGATGAGGGGGCCAGCCCTGGCCGCTTCCCCAGTTCTGGGGGGCGATGTCTCAAGAGGCAGGTACAATCGGGGCGTTACCCACTATGGGCCAACCTCTCCAGGCTTGGCTCCTGAGAGGGACAGGCTGAGACAGGGTGGATTCTCTGACAGTGTTATTCAGTCTATCCAGGCAACTAGAGCGGGATCCACCACAGCCTGTTACAGGCCAAAGTGGCTGGGATTCCGGCGATGGTGTGAGGAGCGGAGAATAGAGCTCCTATCTTGTGAGTTGGGCTCTATTTTATCCTACTTACAGTTACTGGTGGACAGAGGGCTTGCTCATTCCACAGTAAAAGTGTATGCAGCAGCCATCTCGTCCTGCCATGAGGGATTTGACGGCAGGTCAGCCTTTTCTCAACCACTGATGTCGCGGTTTTTACAGGGGGTCAGGAGGCTGCGCCCAGTAGTGCACGCCTCCGCCCCGCAGTGGGACGTGCCGTTGGGGCTCGAGGCTTTGGTCACAGAACCATTTGAGCCTCTGGAGCTCTCCTCCCTGAAAGCACTGTCGTGGAAGACAGCATTGCTACTTGCCTTAACGTCAGCCAAGAGAGTGCACCCGAGTTGCTTGTAGATCCGGGGTGACCAGAGTGGGGCGACACTCAGACCGAACCCCTCCTTTGTGCCCAAGAGCCTAAGGAGTGCGTTCAGGTTGAGGGCTATTCAGTTAGGGGGCTTTAGTCTTCCACCCCATAGTGGGGCCAGGGAAGCTAAACTGCACCTCCTCTGCCCGGTGCGTGCGCTAGCATGTTATGTGAAGCGCACGGCTGCCCTTAGACCCACTGTAGACCTGTTTGTGTGCTTCCGGGGCGGGGTGACCGGGAAAGCTCTGTCCAAGAATCGCCTGGCAGGCTGGCTCTGCGAGTGCATTGCACATGCCTACGGACAGGCGGGGAGAGCCTGCCCCATGCACACTCCACACGGGCTGTGTCAACAGCCTTATTCAACTGTGTGAGTGTGGAGGATATATGCACGGCGGCGTCTTGGTCGACGCCAGGCCCCTTCATAAAGGTTTATCTCTTGGACATGTCTGGCTCATTCTCCTCGTCTGTGCTTGCTGGGGCAACACAGGACTGGTGAGGGCTGTGGGTCAGTGGGCATCTGACCCCCTCCCCGGGCGTAAAGCGCTTACGTTTTTTCCGGACTCCCTGGAGGGTCCCGGGGGATGTGGTGCGTCTATAGAAGTCTCAGTAGGAGAATGCTTGCATGATAAGGTAGTACCCATAGAGTCCAGTAGAGGGCTCCGCCTGTGCTTATATAACAAGGGTTACCATACGTAACCCCTCGTTTTGTAACATGAAACTGACACAGACAGTTTTACAACTAAACAAGCTTTTTTAATAATGTTTTGATGAAGTTAAACTTTGGTTAGAGAGCAGGGCCTCCACCACACCTCTAATCACCTGCTACTAATACCGGTCAACACATCCAACCTTGTTTTTACCACAACCCACCCTCCATATTTCCCTTCTATTTCATCCATTCTTCTTCCTACCCCATCCTTATCCTACATCCCTTCAACCCTCCATACATCCATTCACCCCCCGCTACATCCCTAAATCTATTCATCCCTCCCTACATCCCTACCTCCCTTCATGCCTCCATACATCCCTTCATCCCTCCATACATCCCTTCATCCCTCCCTACATCCCTCCCATACATCCATTCAACCCATACATCCATTCAACCCCTCCATACATCCCTCCCTACATTGTCTTTACAGACACGGCATGTGCCAAAGGTTTGGAAGGATGCTTTGGTAGTCTCTGTTCCCAAATCCAGAGGCCCCAAAACTCTGAATGATTTTAGACCAGTTGCACTTACATCCATTCTAATGAAGACATTGGAAAAACTAGACAGAGCAGATATCTTAAGGAAGACTGAGCATGCACTCGATCCAATGCAGTTTGCTTACAGGCTACACAGAGGAGTAGAGGATGTCACGGTCACCTTACTTAACTTACTTTTTAATCACTTGGAGGGAAATGGATCTCATGCTAGACTTTTATTTGTTGATTTTTCCTCTGCTTTTAACACAATTCAACCTCATATTTTAATTGGCGGACTTTTAGAACAATTTGAAATAAGCAATAATCTTATGGGCTGGATTCTTGACTTTTTAAATAGGACACAAAGAGTGAGGGTGAATGGGACCTTATCTGATCAAGTCAGCTCCTCCACTGGCTCTCCACAAGGATGTGTCCTTTCACCACTAATACTTTGATCCATTCATCCCTCCCTACATCCGTGACTCAGACTTGGAGTCGAACACAGGTAATGATGACTCGGACACTCCTTGGGTGACTCAGACTTGGACTAGACTACGACTCTCCCTTGGTGACTCGAGAGTGACTTGGACTCGTGAATTGGATTCGTGACTTGACTACAACACTGATTGGCGTTATTGAGCATGACTCTGGCAGCTGGTAGATAACAGGATGTTTGTCACTGTACATTGTTGATTGATTTGTATTTGACTTGCATTTGTGAAAAACAAGAAAAACCCATACACTTTATGGTTAAATACAAACGCACAGTTTAATAACATAGTGTTAGAAAAAAGACAAGAAACGCATTCATTATTTGCATTTACATCTGAAGGAAATACTAGAAACACTGGGTCTCTATGGTCAAGACATTTGAGGCTTTCAGTACATTACATTTCTAATAACCTTCAATATGTTCTTTTCACAAGTTACATTTTTGGGCCTCACTTTCAGTGTTTGGTTGTTCATAAAATATCCATTTGCGAAAAAACAAATCTTCCGGATATTATTGTAAAAATAAATGTGTAAAACAAGACTCAATTGAAGAGCACACTAAGGAGATAATATTTATCACAGTGAAATCAGGATTATTCTCTCAGTGTGGGAAATGACAAGTATTGAATCACATTCAAACACATTAACAACATCTTTACCAATGGTATGAATTATCAGCAGGAGGAAGAAAAGACCGCACATCAATAGGGATTCACCGGCCTTGGATATTTTGTCTAAAAAACATACGATAATGTGATCCAGTGGATTTCACCTGAGTTGATTATGTTCTGCTGCTATCCTCATAAGGCTCATGCCTGCCCTCTCTAGGACAAAAAAAGGAAAATCTATTTTGCACTTTTTTAACTGACAATGTATTGCCTCAAGTAGACATAAAGACTTCCTGACTCTGCCGTGACGTTTAAAAATGTTCACCTAGTTTAATGTGAATTTCATAAAGACTTTGGGACTACACAGCGACTGGATGGACGAGAGCAGGAGCTGCCACAGGTGCAGCAGGTGGAGACGCTTTGCCTTTGTAGCCCAGGGACAGGATGTGTTTCTGCAGGTGTGTAATCCAGCGCTCCTGGACCGACAGAGGGCCATGAAACACTTCTTCACAGAACCTGAATAGCAGCACAGAGAGGGAGATATGAGCTTAATTGCATTTAATGAAGTGCAGCTTAGGCCAAGCAACATAAAAACAGTATATTCCTTGTCAATATCATTGCAAAAAGAAGCCCAAACTGTTTTGTTATTGGGTTTCCACTTCAGTTACTTTAATGTTTGTTTAAATAATCTTATTCCATTTAACAGTTTCATACTATTAAAGTGAATGAAATATTCAAACTTGGAATGGAAATTAAGGATTTGAATGAATTCCTCTTAAACGTTACACACATGTAAACGTAGACAGCACCACAGACATAGTGAAATGTAATCGCTGCATTTAATGCATACCATTATTATGAGCAGTGGGTGGCTATTATACAGCAACAGGTGAGCAGTGGGGGGGCTTGTGCATAGGAAGCAAATGGGACATCGCTAAGTACTGGTCTACTCTCTATACTTAGTTAGGCCCCATTTACAAGGGAACGCAAACGAAAATGAACCGAATTCGATATCAAAAAAGTCTTCCGTTCACACGCAATCGGCTCAATAAACGTGTCCGTTCACACGAGACCACTCGATCCGCTGGAGACGCTGTAGTACATATGTCGGGCCTGGAAGTACTTCCGCCACAAAATACACCAAAAGCAGCGAAGAAGACCCCCCGAGCATGGTTGCCCTTCTGTTTATTCTCCGCGGTGGATTTAGCAACATGTAGTTCATGTAGTTCTCCATGTCCACTTGTTGCTTGTTGCTACTGAGAGTAGCTACTGACCATGCTACAGCAGTGAGCAGCAGAGGTGGGGAGAGGCGGGGCTATGGCTTCATCGTTATCAGGAAAATTATCGTATAGGACGTACACACGGAGCCGTTTGCCCCCCCAGAGCGTTCCGTCCGCAGATCTACCCACCTTGGGACCCGTTATCGTTTGAGGGGTCCGTTTCCGCGTTTCCGTTACGACCTCTTGTGAACGAACGGGCTATACGAAAGAGAAAAGTAGCAGATACAACCCGAATCGTATCCATGTAATCCTTAGATCCTTAGATGTATCCTTATCCTTATGTATCCTTAGACTGTTCTGGGACTTGAAGCAGCAACCCCACGATTCCTGAGCCAAGTCCCTACAGACTGAGCTCCATTTATTGTTTTCATGGAAATATCCTAGATGTCTTGTGCATAATTACATAATTCTTTCTCCAAAGTTCATATTTCGGGAAAATACACAAATAGAGATATTTGGTATCTTTAGACATTTTGGGATCTCCACAAGAATTTAGAACAAAGCTCTGTGGGTTTGAGCAATATTGGCCTGTTTGGCATGAGTTTGTATACTCCAAGCAGGCTTACTCATTTAATGTCACTCCGATCTCTATCTCAACTCATTTCCCATCACCTCTTTGCCTAATATTGCCATACATGCTCAAAAATACACATGTCCTTAACAGGGTTTCCGTTAGCCAGTAATTACCGGTTTTTAGCTGGTAACATTTATTAAAAACCGGTAAATTCAAAACCTGCCGGTCAAAATGTCTGGTAATAATTAGGGAGGCTCCGATAGATCGGCCACCGGTCATTATCGGCCGATATTCACTCTTAATAGTTTGATCGGTGCTCTATATAAAGAACGATCAGGAGAGCTGGATCTGATCGATATGGACATAAACGCGAGTGAAGTATAACCGGACACGCGAGAGAGAGATCAGATCAGCTGCTGAGTCAGACCGACACGCAGCTCTGCATAATCACTTGAAGCCCCGCCCTCTGTTTAGCGAGCTGCAGGAGAAACTGACGGGCTGTCAGGAGAGAGAGGGAGGGAGAGGGGAAAAGAGAGCATCCGTTTCTCCCGTGTTATTATTCAAAGTTAATGTAAACTTTTGAATAATGTACGTTATCTAGGCTACTACAAGTAGTTTGTTTGAATGTAATAATTATGTTGTTTGTTGTTGGTGGAATCATTTATTGAAAAATGGATCTGAATTGTTCGATCTGTTACGATTATAGACTGAAGCAATATAAAAATGAGCCCCGTGAACTGAGTTTTAAACTGAAGCATATCTGCTCATAGTCCGGTAATTACCTGCTAACGGAAACTCTGCTACACAACTCTTACTATTATTATTGAAATATGACCGGTAAATTTCAAATTTGTCCGGTAAAATAAATTCTGCCCGGACATTTGACCGGCGAGAAAAAATCCTAGCGGAAACCCTGGTCCTTAAGTACTTAACAATACAATTTGCTGAAAATGATTCACAGTAGGTTCAGTCTAATTTCAATATTAATAAACTGTTTGGTTTCCAGCTTGATTTGATTTATTTTATAAACCCTATTTTCTATTTCTATAACCCCTATTATTCACTGAATAAAACAAAGGAAGGTAGAATGGGATTCTATTCTAGAACAGAATATGGAAATTTGAATAAATGTAAGCTGACCAAAAAAAGATAGATACAAAATAATAAGGACTGTGATTATCTATATGTTGTTCTTTCCGACTGACCTGCACTTGAGCGAGTAGACTTTCCCCACCAGTTTGACCAGTGGTATTAGTGGAGGTTTTGGCAGCATAGCAGGGATGCTGCCTGACCGTGGTGGCTGCTGGGAATTGGTGTCCCGATTTTCTCCTCCTGCAGGCACAACACGTCTTGGTGGATGGACCCCTGGAACCACACAGGAAGGTATTAGAGAAACATGCCAAATGTTGATGTTTCCTTTATTCAATTACAGTATTTCTGTATCCGGCTGTTTTGATTTCTCACCCCTTGGGAAGCGCTGGCCAGGTTCGCTGCGATGGGCCGCAGGAGTTTGTGCGTGGCTGTGTGAGTGTCTCGATAATCCCGCGTTCTCTCTGCCCCCTGAAGGCCTCAGGCTGCTGCCGGGCACAGAGTCAGAGTCTGTGGACAGAGAGGGCGAAGCAGCACCCTTCTGGGACTAAGAGTAACAAGTAGATCAAGTAAATAAGAATTCAAATTGCTAAAAACATTGGCTGCTTTCCTAAATACTCTCTTCAAACGCCAGAGCCGGATATTATTATTTCATAAAACTTAAAAAATATAGCTTACATTAGCTTACGTTTTTAACTCCTAACTCTAGCTTTAGCTTCTTTAAAAAACATATTTTCTGAGGCATATTAAAGGCTTTCACCTCACATCATAATCATCTGTTTCATGTATTATTATGGGGATGTATCCTGTAAAAGGAATGAATGAATGAATTCATATTTTTGAGCACAGCCTACCTTCTTGATGAAAAAGTCTCCTGAACGATAGCGGCTGGTTAGAGCTGCGACCTTGGCCGGCTCCCTCCGGATCAACTCACTGAGGAGATCGATGGGCGAGCTCGCTCCGTCCGTCTTCCACTCCATGATCCCCAGCTGTCGGAGGTGGGCCCGCGAGTGACTGGCCAGGGCCTTTCGGTTCTCAAAGCGAAAGCCACAAAGCTCACAGGATGCGTCTAAAACAAAGAACAGATACTCTGAAATAAAAACTAGAATCTAAACTACTGATGACAGATTCTATGTATCATCACCGGTCCAGTGAGTTTGAGAAATAGTCTTATGACTAACATTTTTGGTTTAATCCTATCTATGTATTAAACCTGCTAAATCTACAGTGATTTCCTCTCATCCAACCAGACCTTTTTGTTCAAACCTGCCTTGAAATGTAGTTGGATGTTACTGCGTGCAGTGCAGTAAGTGGTTAAAGGGACAGCAGCGCAATGCCAACAATGCTGAGAGTGTATCAAGGCAGCATTGCATTGTGTCATGAAAATAATACATGGAAAAGAGGCTTATCTTAAGGCTAAAATGCTGAGTTTTAAAGGATAAGGCTGGTGTGATGTTATACTTTACTTATATGGAAAGAAAAAACTAACATATTTTGGTCTGACTCTCAATACTCTAAATTCTCTATCATGGCTGTTGCACTCAAACACATCAGTTCCAAATTCAGATGTGAATCTGGCCACCTCAGTGTTAACAAACAAGAGTAACTATTGTATTTGTTAAGGACCATTTTCAGCTGCGGATCAACACACATTTGGTGCAACAATTACTTCATAGGCGGCGCACACAGACTTTTTTGTGCACCAGCGAATCCTAAAATTAAAGCAGAGTCAACCCCTGGTTAAATGTTTGTTGAAAAGACTTCGACATATTGTCCTCATTGATTGTAATGTAATGTTCAAACTCTGTTTACCAATATCTTGTCTTAAATGGGGCCTAGTATGTTTATTTATTTTATGCCTCTACTGTGACATGTTTACATTATTTTTCTCATAATGCCTGTGCTGCAGCACCTCTTTTCACCCTCTGTCTGAAACCAGAGCCCAGTCTGCTCTGATTGTTTA
Source organism: Gymnodraco acuticeps (assembly GCF_902827175.1). NCBI lineage: Eukaryota > Metazoa > Chordata > Actinopteri > Perciformes > Bathydraconidae > Gymnodraco > Gymnodraco acuticeps. The sequence continues at coordinate 1,300,781 of NW_022992081.1, forward strand.
GCTGGCCGGCCCTACTGTGATTGGTCAACGTACGCATGTGTTAAAGCTCTAGCCAATAGAAGCGCGAGTGTGTGGGAGAGAAACTTTGGGATTTGAGTCTTTGCAGACCATTTAGAAAAAACGATATAACACACTACAGGAAAGGGAAAATCCCCCAAAAGCAGGATAGGGCCTCTTTAATAAATAAAGTGTTATCGTATTCAATCTTATTTAAGTGAATATTTATGGCCCTAGGACAGTTTGTTTAGGATTCACACAGTGTCGTTGTTCATCTTAGTTAAGAGGCATGTAGTACAACAGTGAGGCTCACCATATTAAAACAACATGGCTGTTACAGTGACATATTAAGCCTAACAAGTGCTATGAAAGAGAGTTAAGGTCTAACCGTTGAGTGAGGCCCAGCTCCTGCCCGACGAGGATTTCTCTCTCATGGAGTAATCCACAGGTGAGGAGGAGGTGTGGGCTGCTTCCCCTGACTGGAGGCTGTCCAGGGACCGTCTGGAGCCCTGGGCGGTCCATGAGGGTTTGCCCGAGGAGGCGGCAGTCACTTTCTTTCCTTCACCACGCATCATGATCTCTTGGAGGAGATCGATGGGAGAAGATTTGATGGACCAGGAGAATCCGAGCTGGCGCAGATGGGCGCGGCAGTGGCAGGACAGAGCTTTGCGGGTTTCAAACAGCTGGCCACAGTAATCACAGAGGACTGTGGGCGGAGATTCCACACCTGTGGAGGAGACTGACGTTAAATAAAAGAGGATGAATCTACACTGCATGCACAAACAAACAAAATGATAAGTTATCACCAGTTATGTTTATAATGTATCAACTGTTTAAAGACATTTCTAATGCAAAAATAAGGCTTTCAGCCTCTTGAATATGAATATTTTCTAATGTTGTCAGTTTTTTGTCATATATTAGTGAGTGAGTATATTTAGCTTTTGCACAGACAAAACAAGACATTTGAAGACATCACCTTGGACTTTAAGGTACTGGGATGGACATGTTTTGCTATTTATGTCTTACTGTGTGCAATGTAGGTATATGTATATAGGTATATACATATTTGTATATATATTTGTAATTTGAATTCGAGATTGTGGGATACGGTATTTCGATCTCTCTGTCTGTACACACAAACGGAAAGATTGACAATAAAGTTGAATTAAAATAAGCAGATAAATCAAAGTTATTGTAGATTGCAGCCCTACCTGAGAGTATGAATCAAAAACAAAATTCGGGAATGTAAAGACATGTTAAGTTGCCAACATTTAATTGAGATCAGTGGCCCTTACCTGTGATAAGAGTCTTTGGCACAGCAGGTGTCTTCTGCGTGAAATACTCGCTGTTAGTGCTGGATCTCTGCGCTTCAACAGACAATTCAACCTCCACGGGCTCCGGCTTGGGCTTCCTATGAAGGGGGTCCACCGCTAGCCGAAAGCCTTTCTTAGCCTTTGGGGCCATAGGAGTCCGAGGGAACTTCGCAGGGCTTGGGGAGAGGGATGTGGAGGGGAGGGACGCTGCAGACAAGCTGGTTGAACTGTTCCTTTGGAATTTGGCTTCTAGCATGCCGCTGCTGACCAGCTCCTGGATGGTGTCAATCGCAGAGCTTTTCCCCTGCAGGTCAACCACTCCCATCTGACGCAGGTGAGCGCGTGCGTGGATTCCCAGGCCTTTACGATTCTCAAACTCCTCCCCACACAGAATACAGGTAAAGTTCTCTGACGGTTTTAGCCGTTTGCTGGATGGAGGTGATTGAATCGAGGGCCGTTTGGAGGAGGTGGATGTAGAGGGGCTGTTTGAGGTGAGCTCCCCCGGTTTCCCCTCGCTGCTGATGGGCTTGAAGTCCTCCTCCTCCATAATCTGGTAAAGCAGATCAATTGGGCTTCCCTTGATGTCGCTCTCAGGGATTCCAATCTGGCGCAGATGGGTCCGAGCGTGACCCGACAAGCTTTTGCGTGTCCCGTACCAGCAGCCACAGAGTTGGCACACGTGGACCTCATTTTTGGTGTCTGAAGCTGCAACAACAATAAAAATGATAAGGGAAAGGAGCCCAGTCTCGAGACAAATATGTTGACGTTTTTCTCAATCGTTTTGACCGATTCTCTTAATTGTAAATTCACCTGTCCCAACTGTTTCATGGGACTTCAAACGTTTCTGGTTGCCTCGCCAATGTTTTTTGAAAGTGTTTTTGGTTAGACGCCTGAAATAAGATCTGTGGTCAATACAAGCTAAAGAGATTTTCACGTTTACTTTTACGACGTAAAATATGCCCATTTGTCAATGTCTTATTTTTTGCAATATTCTGAAATCACTCAGAGGGAGCCCTTGCAATGCTAACTTCCATCGGACAACAAAAACGTCATTACTGGATTTATTAGGAACTGGGAAAGGTCGATACCCTCCAATAACGTAGTACACACAGAAACTATTTGCATGGTTATGTATACAGTTAATATATTTCTCCAAGGTGCTATGTGATCATTAATGTAAACACGAAAAGGAAAATGTGTCAAAAATGACATCTCTTAGCAATAATAAAAACACTTAAAGAAAATTGAAAATTGAAAAAAATTCAGAACTCAGCCGTACCTAAGCTGATGGGAGCGTCCGTTGCCAGCGGTGCCCACTTTGGCTTGGTTGGGTTTTGTTGCCCTGACGATGAACTGCTGCCTTCTCCTGCTCTGTGGTCCATTTTTTGAGTCATGATTCTGCTCCCTGATTTGGAGGAGTCACTGCTGTCCTCTGGTGCGGAAGGTGTCCCGGTCTCATGCTTGTTTTTTTTTTGGGGTGGGGTCGCCCTGGTTTCAGAGGAGTCTGCTTTAAAATCCGGAAGAGAGCCTCCTCTCTCCTGCATGAGCTGGTAGAGGAGTTCGATGGGAGCGCCGCTGCTTTCAGACAGCGTCACACCGAGCTGCCGTAGGTGGAGGCGGGCGTGGCTGGAGAGCCCTTTACGAGTCTCAAAGTAAGTTCCACAGACCTCACACACGACTGACAGCTGGGTCACTGTGGGGAAGTTCAGATGGGAGTTTGTCATTACAAATTAAATGGAAGCACTTAAGTCAGTAACCCAGAAAATAAAAGTGTGATGTTTGTTAGGTTGTGGAAGAGAGTAGGGCTCCGGAGGAGCCCTGCATGGTGCACTGACTCTCGGTAAATGAGTGTTTAAAAAAAACATTAAAAAACTCCATAAACATAGCCCTACAAAGACCTTATAAAATCCCTTTTGAAAGCATTATAAAAGCTCTGTGAGAACAAGACCGTTTTAAAAGTACAGGACGGGGCTGGACCACGGAACGGCGGCAGAGTATGTTAAAAAGCAGATCTCCCCAACCCAGGGTCTCTGGAGGGGGGCGTGAATGTGTTTGTGTGTGTGTGTGTGTGTGTGTGGATGTGTGCAGGTGTACTGTGTGTAGGTGTGTGTGTGCGTGTATGGAGCTCGTCCCAATGGAATGGTTAATTTAAAATGATTCTAGTTCTGTTAGTTAAAACCATGCATAAAATACATTTAAAAGTGAAAGTGCAAGTATTAAACCACAAGTGCAATAATAAAATAAGTAGAATTAAAACAATCTCCTGAATAATTTTAATTAATTAATTGATTATTAATCATTTTAAAAGTAAAAGGAGTGTTATAATTAAACTAATAATGATAAGAGTGATAATAAGTAAAAGAGGGAAGGGGGGCACACCGGGTTAGTAAAATCGTATACAAATGAACTAGATGTCACTGGAAAATAAAAACCACTAAGATCAAGGTCGTTTAAAAGATTCCTCATAGGACAGGTGTTTAGTTTTCTCTGTTTATTTAAAAAGGTGGCAGGTCGGTGAAGAGTTTCTCTCTGCGGGTGATTTTTCTGGCCTCCAGGTAATAAAATTAATTAAAATATAAATATAAATAAATAAATAAAAGGATCGCTCCTCATGTGGCTTTGATTACAATTGGTAAAAACATGCACATATATACATTAAAAGGGATAAAACATGTAATAAGTGATAAAAACATAAATATGAACACCATTAAGATAGTGCTAAAAACATGCGTTAAAAATGGAGCACACCAGTAAAAAAAAGTCCAGATGAGGAGGATCACTAAAATTAATTGGTTTGGAATGAATATAAAAATCTCTATAAATAATTAATAAATATAAGTGCTTTGATAAAAGACGTGGAGGGTGGATTCAAACAGGCTGACGCACCCGCAGAGAAGGAGATTAAAATCACCGATCTGCAGGGGAGAGAAACTGGCGGGAGAGGAGATCATACAGGTTGTTAAGGTTATTAAAACATGTTTGAGTGGTGGGAGGCGGACCCATCAGTTGTACTTTTCGTTTAATCCGCCCGGGTCAATGGTGCCCAGGCGATAGATCCACCTCCGCTCCGCCGCTCGCCTCTGACCCGTGCTCCAGCCGCTGCTGCTCTCCAGGCCCATAGACTGCACATTCTGGAGGCCATGGAGTTTAAAATGGTTGTATAAAAGGCTTGTGCCGTCCTCTGATTCTGTATCGGTGTTGTTTTATTCTGAGGCTGATCTCATTGCGCGTTTCCCCCACATAGAGTCTGTGGCAGGCCTTGCACCTAATTGCATAAATAGCATTTTTTGTGTTAAATAGTGCTTTTGTTGAGGTTTGTGTGGACCAGAAGGTCCTGGAGATTCTTATTCCTCCGGTAAGCGGAGATCAGCCGGCACGGCCGCAGCGCGTCACAGTCCCCCCTAGCCCCCTCAAAATTGGCCTTCAGTTTGCCCAAGAGGTTGCTTAGGCTCCCTGAATAGGTTGTGATGAGGGGGACGAGGGTAGGGCCGGACGGCCGGGCGGAGATTACTTTGTACCTGTCTATGAAGGTGCGGCTGACCTCTGCCTTATTGCTTCTAAGGAAGCGCCTCGAATAGCCCCTAGGTCTCAGCGCACTAAAGATAATTCTGGTAGCCTCCTCCACATCCTCCGCGAGGGTGCATATCCTGTGGAAACGGATCAGCTGGGATTGAATCAGACCTCTGTACGTGTGCCCAGGGTGATAGCTGGTTTTATGGAGGAGTGCGTGGCGATCTGTATCTTTGAAGAAGACCCTGGTTGTGAGTGTCTTGCTAAGGTCGCTGGAGCTGCGGAATAAGACCCCAGTGTCGAGGAACTCTACGGTATGTGTATTTAACTGAAGTTATTGTTTTATTTTAGGGTGATGTGTGTTGAGGATGTCTAAGAATGTGAGGAAGTCCTGTTTAGTGTGGTGCCAGAGGCCGAAGATGTCATCCAAATACCGGAAGTACAGAAGGGGTTTGAGGGGGAGTTTAGTGAAGGCCTTTTCCTCCCAATGGGCCAGGTAAATGTCTGCGTAGGCTGGAGCATATTTCTGGCCCATCGCACAACCACACAGCTGGAGGTAGTGGTTATTGTTAAAAATGAAGTCATTTCGGGTGAGGTGGAGGAACTGAATGATTTGACTGTCGGGTCTGGATGGATCTGGGTTTTTATTGAAGGAGTGCTGGATGGCGGCGAGGCCAAGTGGGGTTTCAATATTTGTGTACAGTGAAACTATATCTATTGAAAAAACGAGGGTATTGCTGGGTACTGTGAGGTTTTTTATTTTGTTAACAAAGTCACAAGTATCTCGAAGGTAACTGGGATGGAGTTTGGAAAGGGGATTAATAAAATGATCTATATATTCTGTTATGTTGTAGGATTCTGAACCACAGTCGCTGATGATGGGGCGGACGACCGGAACCACAGGATTAGGGTTGTGGATAGGGTTGTAATGAGCCAATTCAGATATTGCCTTGACCTGAAAACCTTTCATTAACCTTTATGAAATTGAATACAATTGTCAATGTTTGCTTGCATTGTTTAATTTGGTTTTTAGGACATGAGTTCTGTTTAAAAAAATATAATGATCAAGATTAAAATGTAAATGATATTACAATCAAAGTCTAATAATAATGATGACCACTGAAATATATGTACAAGCACCTGCAGTGACAATGAAGCATGACAAATTATGTAGTTATTAGTAGTTAATTTATAACAACGTCTCCTACCTGGTGAATCCATGGCAGCTGATAATGTTATGGGTCTCTCTTCAAGGATGTGAACGTTGACTCTCTGTGGATGCTGTGAACATAAATGAAAGAGGATTATCTAACTGCACTTTCATTTACATTCAATTTAAATGAATTGCATTTCAGAATAATACAATAAAAAAAGCGATTGTGAAAACCCTTTGCATTTAGTATGTCATGTTTGATTTGTCTTTGTGCTGATTAAGCACTCTGCCAGGATTTAATAGGTAAGTTTAGTTTAGTCCATATGAATAATGTGCAGTGCAATGCAGAGACCTATATGCTAGCTTGTGTTGTTGATGGCAAACATCATGTTTAATAGTTTAGTCTGGTCTAGTGCGCTGTATTCAAGGCAAGCACATTTTTAAAGGGCCTCTCAGAAAGTTTGTTAATTGGAAATGGCTTCTCCCGTAAAGAGAGGTTTAAGGTTATGCGTAAGATATGCCCAGAATTTAGGTTTAAATTTAAAAAAATGGATCAACTGTATGTAAAGAGGTTACATTGTTGACATCATATCAATGTATTGTTTCGCAGAGATATCCACTGAAAGACTAAGCGACTAGCACCGGCCTGCCCTGTATTCCAACTTAACAATGCAAAAACCACACCATGGTCATAGTTTTATATTATTCAATGATATGAGAATATTGATGAGCAAATGATAAACCCCTCCAATATTGTGAATCATATCGCCATAGTTATCAGTCACATGTAGTTATTTTTCCAAATCAAGCAACCCTAGTTGCGTCCAGTCAGTCCTTATTCCAACATTAATGATGGAGAAGTAGATCTCCCCCGAGGGCCTGTCAATCACGTTGAAGGTACGGGGTCCTTCCTACCACCAGGAAGCCAATTCGTCAAAAGGAGAGAAGGCGGCAGCTCTAGGAGACGGACCTAAAGTTAGCAGTTAGCTTGACTTCGGGCAACGCAAACCAAACAGAAATCCTTAAGGTACAGGGAGGACGAAATAAAATCATAAATGGAGAACAATCTCAACAACTTGAGATTCAATCCAATGAAAAAAAGTACACTGAGCAAAACAAAAAGCAGGCTATGCGAAAAGCAGTGTTATTATTAAGATTGGCTTCGGAGTTTGAGCAGTTTGGAAACATTTAGCATATTCTTCGCTTCTTCTACTTCGCTTTTTCAAGTGATGACGGTTAATTTGAATTGTATTGATCCAACAGTAGAGGTACAATGCTGCCCCCTATATCTTTGGAACATGTGGCCAGAAATTATACTTTGGACCTTTAAGTTAATGGCGAAGATGTGCGATGAACATTGATAGGCTGAAAAGAATAGCTATTGAAATTGAAATGTTACAACATTAACAGATGAGAGCGTTAATAGGGGGGGGGGGGGTGAAGTGAATTGAGATTTGGGTGTAATGTAATAATGGATAATAGAGGTTCCTATCGTGCCATGGCAAGAAAGCTGGTTATTGAACTTGTTGGCAGTACCTCTCTCTGCTCAACCAGGCGGGCGAATCGTTGCGATTGTTCCTGACGGCTCGCAGCTACTTCATTGCTAGCAGGTTGGGTTGGATGGTCTGCACCCCCAAACACAGAGGGAGCAGCCTCGGACTTCAGTTTATTGGTCCGGCGAACCACCTTTACACCCAACTGAAAGGCCTTCTCCTTCACATAGTCCTCATCTACAAAGTGCTCGCTACAAACCCTAGCTCCAGGACGAACTGGAGTACTCTCTCGCTTCAGTGCAACTACCCAACGACGAAGAACCTCTTCACGCTTAAATGGTATAGCATGAAAGTGGACAATTTTTCCTTCGGTTTTGACTCTATAAAAATTATTGTTGCATCCAGGGGCAATACAAAAGTGACCCCCCTTGCATCGCTTTATAGTTTTGGGTTCCTTCTTTTCCATTTAGTAAAGTGGTTGTCAGTGCTGCTGTCACTTGTTATAAATGTGGACTAGATTTAAGAGTAACAGCTGATGATAAAACAGTAGACAACCAACATCATGACGTCACAGGTTGACAACCATCTCAACATGAAGCTACAATTGTTAAAAAGGTGAAATTAGATTATCTGATATGTTAACCCAGTTTAAATGACTGTTAAATATATACTGTTTTTTTAAGACAGAATGCAGCCTATCAATTATGCTAACTTCATCTACTGTTTCTTTGTTTACTAACGTGACACGGTTAAAACCTCGCGATAACTTTGTGTTGCCCGTTAATAAATATATGTACAGCTGTGTATTGCGACTTGTAACGTTATTCCCTGTTAGAGAAAAGTCCCTATTTCGTATTGCATTTTTAACATCTCTCAGGCCGACACTTAATAGACCAACTATAGCATTGTGTCTTAAGCATCATGTAGTTAGAGCTAACTTAGGACGGTGCTGTAACATCCATTGTTTTGCTCTGGAAGCATGCTAACATTAGCTGCATGCTATCTCAAAAATAAATGTCACTTTAGCGGAACAACGGTTAGCAACACATCCTACACGCTAGACTTGAAACCAAACTACAGTTTTTTTTTCAATTATAGATCAAAGTAAATTTACCAAAACGCTTGATCAGACTGCCTCAGTAACGTTACATCAGTTTTTTTCCAGACACTGACAAGCTTAGCGGAAGTATTGGTCTCCTCCACACATTACCGGTGCTGTATGTTTTCAAAATAAAAGCTCAAAAGTTGCTTCAGGTTACCAAATGTAGCCTACTCCGCCAGGTGGTTTAATTATCGAACTGAAATGTAAGGAGAGTGACAATATCACAAGCCTGTGTTGACCTCAGAGCCAAGCCATGCTTGAAGACAATACAGATTGAACTGTACTGAAATGATTACTGGCAACTAATAAGGCTTTATATTTTTTCAATCTAAAAAAAATACACATTTATAGCTTTGGCTTTGCAGCTAGGTGTTTTTATTTACTTGATCGAGAGGAGTGCATGTATGGCTGTGTATGTTAATATGCTAAAGAGACATTATAAAATAAGTTCAATACAATACATCAAGGTCAAGCTGGTTCAAGATCATATATCTGTCTACTTCAAAGACACATGAAACAGCACAAATGAAAAACAAAATTGCACAAGAACACACTTTCTCCTGTCTCATACTTACACACAATCACTCACACACATACAAGGTTTAATGAGGTATATTTTTGCACGAGTGTGTGTATGAGTTTGTGAGTGATAGAGGGAGAGAAAGAGAGAGAGTGAAAGAGAGTTGAGAAAAGGTGTAACTTTCTGTAAACTAAATGTATATTACACACACATTTATCAGCTGACACCACTGTTTTATATCCATACCAACACACCTCCATTATATTAGTTGCATATGAATGGCCAATTGGGGTAGTACATTTTAGTGTGTTAGTAAGGATCTAAGAACTTATTTGCTCTCTGGTGCTGCTTAGTTACTTTTACTGCTTTTAAGTGTATGCAGTTCAATACACAAAGTTATATCTTTCTTATATTAATATAGTTTAATTAATTAATTAAAGTTAATGTACCCAATTGCAGTCTAATAAAATGTATTTCTCTCCCTTGCCCACTAAGTGACACACTCTGATCTCGACCTTTACTTTGAAATAAGTTATTTTAACTTCCGGAGTCCACAGCTGGACCCGCCTATTTCTTGCACTGCGCCGTCCCTCCTTTGAGAGCTCTCGTCCTGCCAGCACCAGACGTCCGTTCAGCCGACTTCTCTTCTGCTTTACGTACAGACAGGTGAGTCAGATATATTATGTGTGTCTCTTGGTCTTTCCTGTCAGAGGTTCACATTTTGTCTGCAAAGGTGCACAAGACCAGCAACTGTCTGCCATTGAACAAAGAGACAACAAAGTAACCAGCTTACGTCATGAAGCTAACGTTAAGCTAGCCGTGCAATGCGGCTTCCCTCCTTCTCAAGTACTTGGGCCTGTTTCTGTCTCTTTCTTTGTCCGTGTGCTGCGGCTAGCTTGCAGGAGAGACTGGTGAAAACCTCATCGCTTTGTTCCACATTAGTTGCTACTTGCTAACACCGCAATTGTGTTAAATTGTAAAACTTTGACCTCCTGCGTTGAACTTTGAACATGCATGTGTGCTACTCGCGATACATATCTATACAGTGAAGACGACAAAGGATAGTTTGCTTTTTATCCGATGTTGTATTGTGACATGGACAGTCAAATTAGGCCTGTTTGATACCATACAGTCATTTAAAAAGTAAACACCTCATGGGGCTGTTCAGGCTCAGTACTGTGTGAAATGTGTAGATAGTCAATCCTACACTTTAATTGCAAGGTTTCTTTTTTTTAAAGCGTTTGAATCCCAATACTACTCTCCCATTGGTTTTTGCGTGTCATTGTTACGTAAGCTTCCTAATGGACTATTGTTCGCCACGGGTTGAACTGTTGCATGACTTGCATGTGACTTACCGTGGGTTTCTTACTGAACCAGCGTATGATCTTGTGCACCAATTATCAAGGAACTGCAAACCATGTCTGCCTGGTTAAAGCTCAGGGAGTCATTAGTTTAAGTGTTATGTTTGTTCTCCTGCTCCAGCCAGTTTAACTTGATCTACAACGGCCCATGAACATCAGGAATGTTCTGGTAATAAGTGCCATTTCTCCCGCAGCCATCTTCCACCACCATGTCGGCTGGAAATGCTCATATTGGCAAGCCTGCCCCGGCCTTCAAAGCCACAGCTGTAGTGGATGGACAGTTCAAGGACATCCAGCTGTCAGACTACAAAGGTAACTTTTGTTATTTGACATTGAGCACATCACTAGTAGATGATCAGGTATTTGCAATTTTTTTTTACTAATTCTGAGTGTTATAAAGTACTAAATCTTATGAGAGTGTACTGTAGAAAATGCAAGTAAAAGTCCTGCACTTTTTTTTACATAATTTACGGTACAACAGTTTAAGCATCAACATATTCTTAATTTACCAAATGGCAACATTTAAAAAACAAAACAATTCAACACTGAACATCTTCGTTATTGTTTATTATTTTACTGAATTATATCTAGTGATCAATTAATGTGTTCAGTTTAAATATGCAACTAATCGTACTTCCTGTTATCATTATCCTTTATAGAATATTATAATTCATTAGTTGATCTACATAAAAAAGTACAATATTTGCTTCCAAAGGGTTATGAAGTTGAAGTATTAAATTAAAGTCCTTGAGTAAGTGAACTTAGTTACTTTCTACTGCTCCTAACTTTGACCGTGTCGCTTTATCTGATTATTGTTTATACAGTATATGTGAGTCCACTCTTTCTTGACCCTAGTTTAAAGTATTGTTCATCGTAATTTTTTTTTTAAGTCATCTTAATATGAGATGATCAGTGTTAACACTTGTCTCATCTTTTCCTCCCGTGCTCTGCAGGGAAGTATGTGATCTTCTTCTTCTACCCTCTGGATTTCACATTTGTGTGTCCCACTGAGATCATCGCCTTCAGCGACAGGGCAGAGGAGTTCCGCAAACTCGGCTGCGAGGTTATCGGCTGCTCCGTAGACTCTCACTTCAGTCACTTGGCCTGGTGAGAATTCGACCTAACTGAAAGTATATTGTGGCTTTAAAGCTCAACAGTAATCCACGTGATTGTATGCAGTGAAAATAACAGTTACGAAATATCATCCATGCAGTCAACACGGGGTAAGCAGAGCTGCTGTTTGCAGGTTGACTGTTATATACTTAATACAAAAAATGTCAAATTACTACATGACTAAGAAAAGGAGGTCCCTAATTTGCTAAATCTTATAAGTCTGTAATAGCTGTTTTTGGCAGTCCTGTAGCAACACCCTCCCCAGTTTATCTCCTGTCACTGGGCTTCTCTGCACGGTGTTGATAAGTTCCGAGTTAACGGTCTCTGCCCTGGGTCTACATTTGGTGTTCGATTTTTGAAATGTTTGTGGCCCATATTTGGGTTCTTTATATTTTTTCCCTACAGGATCAACACACCAAGGAAGCAGGGAGGTCTGGGTAACATGAAAATCCCCCTCGTGGCAGACCTCAACAAGACCATCTCCAAAGACTATGGTGTGCTGAAGCAGGACGATGGCATTGCATACAGGTCAGGAGAAGGGCTTAAATCGTTAAAACAAAAGGCCAGGGGACATTGTGCGCGGGGGCTTAGTCTAATAAAGTGGTGCAGGAGTGAGTCCTTAAGCCTGGAATGAGTTGACATTTTACCACTTCTGGTTCCCTTATCTCGAAGTCAACTATTGTTTTTTTGTGTTATAGGTTAGATGCCTGAATTTAGGACCTTGGTTAACAAAAGCTGAAAGGATTTTCACATTTCCCAATATGACATAAAATATGTTAATAATCACCCCACTGTCAATGTCCAAAGCTTCTATGTGTCATAAAAACAGCAGTTGCTAACAAGCGACTAGATAAGACGACCAAACGTCATCATGCTGAACATTAGCCGTCTTTAGCTTAGCATTGGTAATGCCCAGCCTTGCAAGCGAGATGTAGTTTGATTATAGCATAACATTAGATTTTTACTTCTACAGATTTACACTTAAAAATTATAAAAGTTATGTAAATATGTGCAAATGATCCTGCTGAACACAGCACATGTGTTTTATAAATGTTTGTTTACCACAGATCTTATTTTAACTTCCGGGTCTGCTTACCAAGATTTGTCCATCATTGCACCACTATTATAATTCTGCTGTATAATGGCTCATATAAGCAGGGCTGCACATAACTGGTGCGCATGCGCACCTCCGCCAAAAAAAGAGCACCGGGTCATTTGAAACAAAGCGCATTTGCGTACCAACATTGAGAGAGAGAAGAGAAAATAGAGGAGAGATGAGAAAGAAAGATATTTGCGAGTTGCATATGAACCATGATATGAACTCAGGGCCGGCCCGTAGCACTGGCTAGATGTTCGCCTAGGGCGCCAGATCTGTGGAGGTGCTGCGCTGGCAGTTCTGGGAGGGAAAAAAACATTTTGACCGTTGGGGCTCATCCTAATTTTCGGCCTTGATGTAACAATATTCACAATTAAGTAATTGTAACACCCTTTTCACCCCGGTTCCACCTTTCATTTGCCCTGTACGATGGGCGCTGTAAGTGATGAAAATGGGGGATGTTGGCTTATCTGGCGCCCGCAGCTCACAGACAAAATGCGAGTGAGCGAGGGAGAGAGGGAGGGTGGTACCAGCGCTGTTGTTATTAGCATCTGGTGCTAGCTGCTCTAACGGAGATAAGAAGAAGATGTTTCTACAATAATGTGGAGGGAGAGTCCTCTCCAGTCAGACTGAGGCTGATAACTACAGCTCAGTGAGGTAAAGGACTCTTAGTCTAAATTCAAACGGTTTGGTCACCATTTATGTAAACACATATTTCCAAGGCACTCCTTTGTAATTATTGGGATAAACAGGTTTTAATTCATTCCAATGTATACTATAAGACCGTAACCAAAAATATCCTTTAAAACTGGAGAGATAAAAAAAAAATGCATAAATAAATAAATGTTAAGGTAAAATAAGATATGAATGAACAACACAAATAAAATAAGTTACATTAATTTGTTATTGGCTATGGTAGGCTATTGGTTATGTTCACATACTTATTTGATTACATCCACTTGTCTAAGATGACAACAGAGACTGTCGACCCAAAACCAGCTGCTGACTTGTGGATGCAAGCAGCTAATCGCAGACTCAACCAGAGAGGAAGAAGTAGGCCTACATCATCAGCTACCATGTCTGACAGAGAGGAAGACAGTGAGGAGAACAGTCAGGAGGGTAGTGATGACAGCTTGTAGGATTACTGGTCGTGCTAATGTTGTCTTGTGTTCACCTCTGCATGTGTGTTCTGTGTTCACCTCTGCATGTGGGTTCAGTGCCGTGTGTCTGGCAAATAAAGTCAAGACCCCTCAAAAGTTACGGTTTATTTCATTTTAAGGATGAGCACCAAGCAACATCTCCAGGTGCTCCTTTGAGAACCAGGGCAAAAAAGTTATGTGCACCCCTGCTTATAAGGACTTAAAGGGATGGTTTGCATTATTGGAAATGTATATCCATAGTCTGTGACGGTTGCTAGCCCCCAGTTTGGAGGAAACGGACAGGAGAACTAACACGGATGTAAAACAATGTACTGAATTCGACAGGTACAGCAGCAACATTTATTTTAGCCCCTACAAAAAAAGCATTTCTGCTAAAGTTTGGGCAGCTCGGGTCACAAGTTACCAAAGAACAGGAATATCTGCTGTGCTATACTTTAACCTCCCCTTACGCTTCTCAGGGGTCTGTTTGTGATCGACGACAAGGGCATCCTGAGGCAGATCACCATCAATGACCTGCCCGTGGGCCGCTCTGTGGACGAGACTCTGCGCCTGGTCCAGGCCTTCCAGCACACTGACAAACATGGAGAGGGTGAGAGCAGTCCCTGTGTAGTGTGTATACCCCTGTTTGATGTTATGGCATCAGTTAATGGTATTCTTTCACTCTAATATTGCATACAAATATGCAGTCGTGTTTGTTCCTCTTTTTTTTTAAACCACAAACTGTACCTTACTTTATGAATAGGCTTGTAGGCTAACCATCAGCTCATTTATTTTATTTTGAATCTAATAGAAATGTGTTTTTCACTAAATGTAAACATTTATTCCACTGTGGGGGAAAATTGGCTTTGTTACAGTTATGCTACAATAATGCTGCTCCCATTATTATAAGTTAATAATATAAAAGGTATATAAATCTAAGAACATATTTTTTACAAATATCTGCAATTGGCTAAAATATTAACCACCGATGAAAATGCGAGGGGAAACCGAAATTATATTTCTGTAAATAATAATGCTGAAAATAGGATCTAAAAGGAAGGAATAGCATAAATATGAAAACGAGTTAATATGTACTAGTGTTGCACGGTGTACCGATACTTGAAAGGTACCGCGATACCCTGTCGTTAAAAACGTTACGTTACGTTTCATTAGTATCGCTCAAGTGCCTCCCCTCTCTCGTGCACGCGCTAGCTGCCAGAGCATGTGAGAAAACGAGAAGCATGGCTGGGAGTGGGAGTGCAACTGCCGCTGCGTCTCGGCTTGTTGACAAAAGACGCCAGAAGCTAAATTTGGAAGTATTTGAGCGATATCTCTGACAGTGAGGGCAAGCCTACGGACACCACGAGGCCCGTCTGTGAGACATGTTTTAGATCCCTGCAAACCAAGGGAGCCAACACATCAGACTTGGCTTTGCACCTCGCCAACCGGCATCTAGAGCTGTTTAAAGAATTTAAAGACAGACAGGTTAGCGAATGTGATAGATAACATAATTACATCATGCTCAGCCCATGCCCTCAAATCTAAGTTATCTATCTAATCTAATTTATTTTGTGACAAATGAACGTTTTTGTAGTTTGCCGAGGCAATTAATGGCAATGATAACTGTCTAATATGGCTTATCTTTTTAGCTAACTTACCAATGTGGTTATGGTTCTGGTGTGAAATAAAGCACAATAATTACATTTAAGACTGTTTCCCTTTAAAAAAAAATTAAGAACAGAATCGGAATCGCAATTCTTGACTTGGTATCGAAACCAAAATGTTGGTATCATGACAACACTAATATGTACTATAAAATGCAGTATCAATGCATGAGTAAGAGATACTTTGTATGGCACATCTCACAGCTAGCATGTAACAAGTTAGATTTTCTTTTAAGATGGGTAAACTGTAATCAGACAGGACTTAGTTTGCCTTGCATTATTAGCCTAACCTCTGGGGTAATCACACATGTTGTTTGTCCAATACAAAGTTCAATGTCCATTTCTTACGCCTTGTGCTAAACTTTGTCCCTTCTCCCTCCCCCCGCAGTGTGCCCCGCTGGCTGGACACCCGGTAGCGACACCATCATCCCTGACGTGGAGAAAAGCAAAACCTACTTCTCCAAGCAGTAAACGGGACGGTCTCCTCGCAGACTTCCTATCAAAGCACTTGCCTTCAGATGAGAGGTGTCCCTGTGAAGCAGTATTTCATGGCGTCCAAACTTATGTATTCAACAAAACGAGATTTCAAAACGTGTTGGATAAATCTTTTGTTTGCAAATCTTTATCTTTGTACGTCCAGTGTACAATAGGTGGGGATGACCTCATAGTCTCAAGCACTGAAAATATAGTTCCTTTTTCAGAAAAAAATAATTTTTTTTTTTGCTGGAGTTTAATAAATTGCTACCATCTTTATTAAAACTAGTGGGAAAACTATGACTTGTGTTTTTTGTCATTTTGTGAATGTAATTCCAATTGTGACCGCTGGGTAGTGCCAGACTTCTACCTGAATCTCTTCTTTGGTGCCTACTTGTTTGGTGACTTTACAACTTGGAAGACAAATGCCAACAGACATTTCTGTGATTAACTTGTGATCAGTACTGTGCTCGGTGCGTGACTGAGGATCTGAGTACGTCACAAGCTGTGAAGTCTTGGTAAATGTTGGAGTTATTGTGTTTGACTCAGACACCACCGCATTGACAAATGGCTCGGGTGCATTGGGAAAGATTGGATTTGGGGCCTGCCTCACTTTTGAGGAAAAAATGAATCTGTCATAGTATGATACAATTTATTTCTAATTCAGGGAGGAGTTATATGGGATTGAGTGAAGCTGTATCTAGATAAATTCCTTTTTTTTTTCCCATCTTATTTTAAACATTGGTTAGTTTTTGTGGATGCTTCATTTAAATTCACCCAAGTTTTTTTTAAAAACATTTTTATTTAAACCTAGCTGTTAACCACCACCAGACAGAAAGTCTACTCTGCTGTTTAACTTATTTTTCAACCATTTTCCTTGAGCTAGTGTTCTCAGGGCTTGTTTTGGGAAATTGAAAGCAGAATGGGGAAACTCCCTTCACTTTAATAAACCACCCATTGACAAACCTTCATTTAAACCCACACACTCACACGCACACACTGCGGTGTGAAGGGGAGAGCGCAGCTTTACTGACGGGCAGTGTAGGAGGGAGTTCCCGGAAACCTTCTCGGTCTGTGACGTTTGTCAGCAAAATTGACCATATATGGACTGACGTATGTACGTCAATGGGAAAACAATCCTACGCAGGGACGTTTCCAACGTCAAGCAGCTGCTGCTCTGAACTCAACTGCTGCCCAGAAAAAGACCATTGATAACAGTGAGGTCATGTTAACGAGAATTAACACTTCAAGAGATTACGGTTTTAAATAACCCCAATAAGAAACCACACCACATACATCTTAGTTTCATAATTTCATTTACTTAAATATATACTGTACAAGTAAAAAAAAAAAACACAGGCTCAACCTGAGGAACACAAATAAGTTACATAAGAATGTATCACAGATCGCAATTAAAGTAAAATGTAAACCGGCAAAGCCAAGACGACATCTTTAAAATAAAAAAAGTATTCAAAAATGCCCCCAAGTGTTTTAGTCTTTAGATTTGTGCTGCTTCTCCATCAGCCATATGAACCATCATGGTCCAGTTCTTTCGTACAGAAAAGGTTGACATTGTCCATTGTCAGTGCAGTTTGTGTCCAGTGTTTTTTTTTGTTTAAAGTGCATTGTTTCTTCAATAAGACTTCACTTTGGGCGCCAACATGAGCTGGCAGCCACTGCTCACATGTGTCATGACTTTCTGTTTGAGTTGGGCCACCTGGTCCCTCAGTACTGACGCCGTGCTTGACAGTCCGGCGTTGTCAGTTTTCAGCACCTTCACCTTGTCCTCTAGGCGGGAGATGCGCTCCAGTTTGCGCCTCCGACACTTTGACGCTGCCAGCCGGTTCCTCAGCCGCTTGCGCTCCGTTTTCATGCGGTCCTGGTTCTCCATATCGATGGGAGACATTGGTGGAGAGCAATCGCTGCTCAGCATGTCAGGCACCGTCTGAGGCTCTTCTTTCAAGCCGCTGTACCGCTGCGAGTGGATGCCCGCGCCAGCCAGAGAGTGCTGGAAATGGTGCGATGCGTGCGCCATGGCCTGGGGATGCTGGTGGTGGTACTGGTGGTGCGGCGGCAGGTAGCTGATGGTGGTGGAGGGATAGCTGCCTCCAGATGACAGACTGGGGTTCGTGGTGCAGCTGCTCAGGGTGGTGTACTCGAGCCCGTCCTGCTGCATGGATGAGCCGAACACCGAGGCTGGAGCCGAGCACACCACGCCGCCGGGGACGCCACAGGAGACGCCGCTGATTGAAACGTTTGGAGGAGCCATGTGGTTCATTTTGTGCAGGTCGTCCAAGGCTTTAACAAAACCTTCAGCGAAGCCTTCCTGCTCCTCTGTGATGCTGCGGTTGTAGAGGAACTGGGTAGGTGTCGGTGTGGTGGTGATCACCCCGTTGCTGTTTTGGATGATCAGGCGCTCCAGCTCCGGAGAGGCGAGCTTCAGCGAGCCCACGTCCGCTGACCCGGCCGAATAGAAATCACCGTCGTTGCGCAGGTGCTGCGACTTGAAGTTTGAGTTCCGATATGAATCGGAGAAGTTCAAGTTCATATTCTGCTTTAGCAGCTTGTAGTCTGGCAGGGCTGCGCCTGGATGGCCATAAGCAGAGAGAAACGAGTCGTCATAAAAAGGCTGTTCCATTATTGTGGACATATTTCAAAATCACACAGTCAAATACAAGAGTTCGCTGCAAAGCTGCTTGCTTGGACACCGAGGCTTTTAGTGTCCCAATTGATTCCAGCACAAAGTCCCGCTGTGTTATTATACTGAAGACCAAAGCTATCAAAAACAGAGCAAAACTTCCAAAATAGTGGAACTGTACTGTACCAAGTCGTCGTTTTGTACCTTAGGTTGAATTCAAAGCGGAGTCCAGTGACTAATTCAGATGTTTTGATTCCACTCGTGTGTAGGAGAGTCCATTTGCTCTGAAACTGAGCTCCACTTGTGTTTCCTCTGTAATGACAGGCGCCCGTTGCGCTCCACTCTACTTATATCATCCAGCGAAGCCACACAGTGTAGGGCTGAACATGCGCTCCGCTCAGCTCTCTGATTGGCTGTTTCGTCTGTGACCCCGCCTCCGGGATGTCAGGCACACTTGATGACGTTGTTGCCAGGAACAAGGACTGTAAACAAGACGAGTGCTGTTTGGCGTGAGGGAAACTCAACCCAGGAAACATATACAGTTGATTCAAGTGCTCATCTACACTCATTACCATATGTTAACAAGTCAGTCGGAATGTGTCTCAAAGCTCAAAACAATCCAAAAACACAAAGCGTTGTTTTCGGGAATACCTAAAACACTTCAACAACCCTTATAGCTTTTTTATTCCTCACAACAATCCCAAGGTAAGGATAGGCTATATAGTCTGGTGCTGAGTCATGCGATCCAACCTGAGATCGGACAGTCCATATTTGGGTATCCTGGCGCACCAGTTCCTCCCCACAGGAGCGGGAAGCCAATCCCATCCTGGCGCGCTTCCAGCTCTCCGGTATGAGGGAGGCGGAGGAGGCGCACTGCTGCTCCTCCGCCCTGCAGGCAGGGAGAGGATGGTAGGTGGCTAAACTCTTGGGCGTGATGTCTTTAAAAAAAAGGCATGAAGCATAATGGGTGTCTGGCAAAGATAGACGTATGCTCGGGGTATCAGACAGAACTGTATTCATGTGATTAAATCTATGGTAATAGATGGATTATTTTACATACCAGGCCAGTGCTGGAAGAAGTATGATATTTTTCTCAAGAAGAGCCACACATGTAAAAAATCCTTTGCCACAAGTCATACGTTAAAACTAACTAATGCAAACGAATAAAAGCATTATTATTATATAAGTATTCATTATGCAGAACTGAGGGCCCAAGGACAATGGCGGTCAAGGTGGGATTGAACTCAGCTCTAAATAGTATATAGCCTACATATAATATAATATTACTGAATTGTGTTAAGTGATGCAATAATAAATATTGAAGCTGGTACTAATTTGATTTGCGTCACACCACTGGGTATCTTATCATATAATTGTATTTATTAATTGAGTTATCATTTGTAGAAAGGATCTGAATCAGCAAAGTTATAATATATAGTGGTACCATATTTACATTCAATATGTGGTGGAGTAGAAGTTTAAAGTAGCAGAGTGGTGAAGTACTCAATTACAGTACCTCACAATTGTGCTCAAGTTCAGTACTTAAATACTCTTACATTCTACTATTGTACTATCTACAACTAAGGGCAATAAAGTCGACACAAATAAACTGTACATTTTATTATTGTACATTACAATGCTGTATTATTAAAAAAACAAAAGGTAGTAGTAGTAGCTAATGTCCTATTAGACTTCACTATATGTTTTTCTTCCCTTCTGTTTTATTGTCTTGTTTTTATTTGGCGGACTGAACTGAATGGTTGCGCTAGAATTTAATAACAATTGATGGAGCCTTCAAGGTATGCAAGAGTACATGTCCCCCTGGACTGAACACCTGTTTGATAGAAAGACGTCTTTGTGTTCTCAATATGGTAATGACCTCTGAATCACTTCCCAGAGGGCCATGCGCCTACGCACGTTCGCATCGTCTAGTTTGAGTTTCCAGCCTGCTGCTTGCACCTATCCTCAGGTCTCATGTGTTTGCGTTTTTTATCTTTATTTTAGCACCTTATCCATCTTACGTAAATCTAGTACTTAAGTTATTATGTTCTCACTAGTCCTAAGACAAACAGATGTAACATTAAACATACTGGTACAACTTAAGCAATCCCAGACGTTTGCACATAATAGGAGTATCATACTATTACTCTATTGGAAAAACAACAATTGTAACTATATTTCCTCCTGTGTTTTGCTCTGACAGTGTGCGTTAGTGTGAACATATGACATGAGGTCTGTCAGCGGACACATGCCGGGGATAATGAGGTAATAACTGGATTTTTGTTCTCACAGTGAGATTGTTTTGTGTAGAATTGGATTGACATTTTACAGTTTCATAATAAAAACTCTCAATCCAATGCTGAGAAATGTAGATGACATCACCATGACATCACCTGGGTTATTTTTCTCAGACTTGTGGAAGATTTAAGAGATTTTACAACTGTTTTCACAGGCTGAGCAGTTATCTGTTTCCACTTATGGGTAATAAGTGGAAACAGATAACTGTTCACTAGCATTTTCAAATTGTATTGTTGTTGGTGCCACTGTCCCAAACACAACCAGATTTATTTCTGTTTTCCCCAGAGCTACTAACAACACAGGATGTACTGCATTTGTTTCCAAACAAACTGCTCAACAGAGACCGTCCGTTGATCTTGATATAAACAAGAAGATCTTTTGACTAGCTCATAGAACTTTAGCATAATGGCTACCTTTAGCATCTTGGCTAACTTTACTGTCCAAAGCGACAAACAACTAACAATTCCAAAGAACTAGGAATCCAATGCTCAGTGCTATCTCAGTGTAACCTGGCACTCTAACAGATTTCTGGAGTTAACTTATCAGTATTTTTGCAGCCTTGACATTGCTACTTTAGCTATTTTGTTGAGTTGCCTCTGGTAACTCTCTGGTAGGTCATAATGCAGTCAGGCTTTTATTTTTGAAAGATAGATTTCAACAGGGATGCTGACAGAAATGCATGCTTTATTGTGTATATGATGGTTACATAGGCTTTGTAGTGATACATATTTCATCAGTATAATGAAATACTCTGTTTAAGATACAAGTAAACTATCATTGTAGTGAAAGTGAAAATGGGGATTTCCCTCATTGAGCATGTTGACCTTTTAACCTTTGTCATCACTTTTGCACCAACGCACATCTTATGTGAAAAAATAAAGGATCAATAAATCAGGTTAACCAGTTACATTAGCTCTCACGACAGCTGCTGTATTCTTCTGTTCCTTCAAGCTAGTTTTTAAGAGTATCTGAAGCAACATTAGCCACATCTTGTGCTCTTCCTCAGATTCTGGGAGCTGTACTGTAGGTTGAGCAGCTGTTATACAGCGGTCACTTTGGGCCGGGCCCCTCCCATTGAAACAGTGGTCTGATGTGCCGGTGTCAGTCAGAAGAAATCAGGTGAAACAGAGAAACAGAAGCAGTTTCAGGGAAACAGAAAAAGTATCACGCAGTGGTCAGTTCCAGTTTCAGAGTGACCTCATCCACTTCACTAAAGGTCACAAAAGTAACAACCTCTTATCGCGGGTGGTTTGACAAAATTAGCTTCTGATTCGGAGAAATGTGACTTTCCTATTGGCTCCGAGGCGCTGAACAATTATTTTTGCTCGCATGCACATGATTACATGCCGCTATGCACCAGAATACACAGTTCAAACACCTCATACTTGCAATGTTGTCACTTTCTTTGAGTGCTGGTGTGATTCAGGTTGACAGTAGGGTAATAAAGCACAAAAGCAGCAGCAACAAGAAAATAAAAATATATGAAAGCAATAGAGGAGGTGCAATCACCTACAGCGAGACAGAGAGCGCCTCTGGCTGAGACATTTAAAGACTCTTCTTCTGTTCTTCACTGGCTATTAGCACATCACTGGGGTGCGTGAAGGCTGCCGGCTGTGCCCAAGGGAGACAGACTGAGGGCAGGTGAAGTGCACTGTGGGAGGAATAATTGAATTTGTCACATTGAACTGTAGTAGTGTGCCATTTATAAGACAGTCTATAATCTCAACAAAACATGTGGTTGTTTTCAGTTATGATGAATCATCCTTTTTTACAGAGCATTCAATTATCTGGAACCGACCAGGACTGCTGACACAGCGAGAGTAAGGTGTATTGCAAAATCAATTCTCTTGTGGTCAGGATGAGTTAGTAAGAAGTAAGACATTGTTCAAAGAAAATAGTGATGTACAACATTTGGATTTTTCTGTAATTGCCGAATTAATTATAGCTTTCATTAATATTCAGAAAAATATCTTGTTTGTCCTTCAAAAAATAAACTCAGAAAAGGACAAAACTGAAGAACGCCTGAAAGCTGCTGATGTTCATTCGGCCTTCATAACGACTTTAACTCTTTCCTTTCCTTCTCGCCTGCCACCACATCTTCTACAGCTCATTCAGGCACTAAAACACTGTCCGGCTTTATTTAATGAACCAGAAGTAACGTCTCTCCTGCGTCTTTGGCAAGGTCTTCTGCAGTGGAAGCTCGATGACCTGGAAGTGGCCTGTAGGTGTGGTGAGTCAGGTAGGGGTGTTCGTAAGGGCAGAGAGCTGGCTGTCCCCGGGAGGAGAGTGCAGCTCACACAACATATTAAGTCTAAGAAGACTGTTAGTCAGTCTTTAAAGACTGTGTGTGGGTAACTTAAATTAATGCTAACAAGCAGCCATAATCAGTTTACCCCCTCCTCTCCTCCATGAACCCCATCCCCGCACCAAAAGCCTTCTTCGTCTTCTTCCCCCCTCATCGTTATTTGGCTGCCCGTGGGAAATTGAACCGCCTTCTGCATGTAATCGCTTTAATGAAGGCATGTTTAATCAGCATATTCTTCGTCTGTAGCTCCCAGATAGTGCCAAGGAGCCTTGTAGCGACGAGAGACCTTTAGCACAAGACAGGATGATTGCTGGGGCCAAATGAGTGTGGCAGAAAAAGACAGTCGGACCCAGCTGTCCCCCCGGGCTGACTTAACGCATATGGAGCTGTCCTTCCCACTTCCCCTTCATCTACACGGATGCTTAAACTCCCTGTCACTCTGCCAGTCTGTAAAAAGAAGGCAACAGCAGGAAGTGGGGGTTTAATTAGGTCTAATCTGATTTGCATGCCCATTTGGTTTATTAATTGAGCTGGCTCATGTTGCATTTTTCTTGTTGGAAAAATACAAAAACTTAATTATGAGTGGGGGATGAAACTGTGAGGTTGGATATTGTTTTTACAATATTTAAAAAAAATTGAGATTGAGGTGTCTTTTGTCTCTGATAGATTACATAGCAACAAGACCGTCCTTCTGTCCTTTTACTTTCTATTTTGAGCAGATGAATGCATTCACGTGACAAGTATGTTTTTACGACTACCGGAATACAGTCAACATGTCTAGTGTGGAGTGTAATTCGTAAGTACCTCTATACTGTTGAAGGATAGAGGCCATTAATATGTGTAATGTTTGATATTAACAGTCTGTTATAATGATTTGCCCTGAACGACAAATCTTCAAGCTAGCCAGCTATCTACTGCGTTGAATGTAACATTAGTTGCTGCAAAAGAGCCGTGTTCTCTTTGAAACAACACTACCATGAGCCATGCTAGCGACTTTCTAAAGCTGCGCAGCAGTGCTTTGTCCCAAATGGGGATCACCAATATGGTTCGAGTGTCTTATGAACTTCTTGATATAAACAAATACTGTAAAATCTTTGTAAGAGCTATCGTCACAGTTCAAACTATACATTTACGAGTAGATTGAAGGAAACAGCTTTTCTGATAACATGATAGAGAAAATATAGACCAGTCCCACACACAGGCCATAGACTTGTGCTTGATGATAGTCAGATCCCAAAACAAATTGGTCTGAGTAAAAGCCAAACACTCCCTTTTCTGCAAACGCACCCTAACAAGACTTATCATAATTTGGTGTGAGACTACGAGGGCTGACAAACCGACTGACTACTGACTAAAAGGTTGCTCACAGCAATATATATAATTTATTTTATGCATGACAAAATACAAAGAGAAGATATTTGAATGCTCCAAAATTATGTAATACCTTACTTACACAATCTTTAAAAAAAAATGTTTAAATGACAGCTGAGAAAGTATTTTTTTACTCTTCATGTAATTACCCTAATTCCTATTCACTCTTTTTTTTTTTTTACTAATTCTATCATTATTATTGTTCATAGTTCATAGTATTTTTCAGGGTGCTAAATAACTATATGTAATATAACGAATACTCATAATATGTATCTTATTAAGCAGAATAATGCCACGCTGTATTTGTTTTACACCTCAATAAGCCACTCAAAGATGACAACTGGATTTCGTTCTAAAGTGGGGGATCAGGGAGAGAGGTGGGATTTAGGATTTAGGTTTGATTCCTCTGTTGGATGCAGGCTGAGACTTCCTCTTTGTGAGAAAATACGAGAAGTGAATGTAAGGTGGCAGGAGGCCAGGGGTGTGGAGGATTTGGGTACACCACATTTTCATTTCCTCAATAAGTTGCGGTAATGGGCCAGCTGTGGTGCCGGTGTGGCAACACAACCCAGGCTTGAAAAGATCCAAGTCAGGAATCATGCTAACGGTTGCACCAGACCTACAGAAAACAGGATGCTTTACCTCAGGTTTTAGATAAGATTTTAAAATGTACACCACTGCTTCCCTGATTAACCTTGATAAAAAACACATTACTCATGGCTGTGGACACCTTGTTTGTTTAAAATGATTTGTTAGTAGTTGTCTGCAGTGTGTTGGGTCGCTATGAACACTTCTTCCTAATTAGGGCTTCAACTGCCAACACATGTTCATCACACAACTTTCAGTAGAAGTCTGAGTCACGCTCTTGTCTCTCAAACACACAGTTTAAAGGGAATAGTTAAAAGAGAAGATCAATACCACACTTGTATCTGTCTGTTGAACAGGAAGCTGTAGCCAAGAGTTACGTTAGCTTAGTTTAGCATAAAGGCTGGAAGCTAGCAAGGCACTGTTGAAAGGTAAAACAATACACCTATCAGCACCTTTTTTAAGCACATTAATAATATATATTCTTTTATCGATATAAACTGAAGTTGTCTTGCGTCATAATTTGCAGACATTGTGAAATGGTATTGTTTTTGAACACACATGTCCAGTTGTGCAAAGCTAAGAAGCTCAAGCGACCCGTCTCCCTCAGTGATCTCCAAGGAAAATCCAGTTCCAACCCTTCCAGTTATAAAACACACAGGATACACAGACACTAACTTTAAAGTGCTTTATTTTGTACCTATAAGGTTGGGTTCTATGATGTTCAACCACAAATCCAGCCAAGTTAAAATGTATTTCACAGGCTGTGCTCCGTGCCAGGATGGCAGCAATATCCTGACTTTATGCTTTAATATAAGCTGAATACATGTAAAAATACAGCAAACTCATTTTCATTTCTGACTTCTCAGATAAAACAACAGATCATTTATTTCAACCTGTGCAGTGAATTCACACAAATATATTTTGTACCTATTTTTGCAGGTATACATGACCTTGGTGGCGCGTCTATGTATACCTTTCTTTTTGTAAAGCCTAATAGTATGTGTGGACTCCATGTGGAGTGAATAGGGTAATCCAGTGGTTCTCAAACTTTTTCTGTCAGGCCCCCCCTTTGGAGAAAAAAAAAAAGTCGGGCCCCCCCAACACAAATAGTCAGGCTCAGTGACGGCGCCAGAGATTTATTTTGGGGTGCTGTGGGGTAGCTTGACGTTTCAGGGTGCTCAAACATTTAGGGTTTCCCATGAATGTACCGGGCGCTACAGTGGAACTACAGTGGAACTTTCTACTTTAAAGCTTTTCATTAAACTTTTGTTTATTTTGTTTGTTTTTATTATGCCTCCTGTAGCACCTTGGGATTGCTGTGAGCAATGAAAGGTGCTTTATAAATCGAATGTATTATTATTATTATTATTATTACTGCAACACTCCCCACGCACATATGTCCCCAGGACAGTTACAATGAAGGCTCGATAATCAGCTCACGGCATATAGGTGTAAGCAGGGTGAACGTGCTATTTGTATAGGTGGTATTTGGACATCACATAGGAGGGTCCGGGGGCAAGCTCCCCCGGAAAGATTTATTTTTAAATATTGAAGTTAAAAGCATCAATCTGGTGCACTTTGAGAGCAAAATGAAGAGATCTATGGATACATCTCTCAACACCCATTTGAAACAGAACTGTAAACAGATTGACTTTTTCTTTATGGATATTTTACAAATCATCCTTTTAAACTTTATTCTTGTTTTACTGTCATATAGTATTTCATACCTGTTTTTCATTTATTCTCTTATTTTTTTATAACTATAATGATCATATAAACGTGTGCCTCGGAAATAATTATTTACATTAATGGTGACCAAAACGTTTGAGACCCACTGAGATAACACTGAGAGAGTCCTTTAGCTCACTGAGTCTCTCAGGACTCTCCTCCACTTTGTTGTTGAAAAAACTCCTTATATCCGTTAGCGTAGCTCGCTAGCACCAGAAGCTAACAACAACGATCTCCGGTACCGGTGCGCTCTCTCTCTCTCGCTCACCCACACACACAAAATGGCTCGTTCCACACACACACAGAGCGGAGCTTTAATTAAACACGGAGACCCAGACGTAATAGTACTGTACTGTATCATATTACTTTCGAATCAATAATTTTTCAAAATATGATTTTTTTTTTTTTTGTAATCTTTTTTTTTTTTTTTTTTTTAATAATCATTTTTTCCTCCTGGTCTCTCGCGCCCCCCCTGTCATGCCTCTGCGCCCCCCTGGGGGGGCGCGCCCCCCACTTTGAGAACCACTGGGGTAATCCGTGTATGCATGTGACAAGCTGTGTTGATGCATCGTTTCAGTTTTTGTTTCCTTTTTTTGTATTCATCCTTCCAAAGAAGAGGCATGGTTAAAGAGGAACTCCATAGATTCAACTCATTCCAAAGTGTGTTTACAGATCTTGGGGAGTACTACTGTATATGTGTAAAGAGTTGTATGGCGTCCTTCTGTGGATCCAGAGGGAGCTTGCAACATCGTAAAATCCTCAAGTGATGTCAAATTAATCAGCCCAGAATTTTTTTTTCGGTACTACAACTTCCGTGTCAGTTCTTCACGTCATTGGGCCTAAAGGACATTTTCCCATTGACTATCATTGGGATAGAGATATCTGTAAATCAGCCAATAATGTATTTTAACCATATCAACACTCAACTTTTTGGACTGTTATTGAGTGCACCGTAAGGACTTATAGTGCACTGCATCATTTCACATTGGGACACTAACGTGCAACATAGCTAATGTAAA
The DNA here is from genome assembly GCF_902827175.1 of Gymnodraco acuticeps. Classification (NCBI taxonomy): domain Eukaryota; kingdom Metazoa; phylum Chordata; class Actinopteri; order Perciformes; family Bathydraconidae; genus Gymnodraco; species Gymnodraco acuticeps. Next base: position 1,328,663 of record NW_022992081.1, read on the forward strand.
TCCACAAACTCAGACATAGCATGTGTTCCTCCTTCCTGCTTGGTATATCTGAAAATGTCTTCTTTACTAAACTCACCTTTCGTTTTAAATTCCAAATGGAACAGAAATACGCACTGATCTGTGAGACAGAGCTCATTCACATCAGGGCAGATTGTAACATTAATCACAGTAGCTGGTAAATGACTTAGTTTATTTACTCTCGAAGATGAGAAGATGTGGTTTTGGTTTGAGGTTAGAGCCTTCCTTCGGCCTACACCATTTCCCAGCAGGTAATTTAAATGAGAGATGCTAGTTATGTTTATCTTTCATGCAGAGCGGGGTTTCTATTCATATAGATTATTCTGCTGATAAAAGAAAAAAATGGTTATAACCTTTTTATAGTAGGAGTTTGAACCCAAACAACACACCAAGGAAATCAAACTTCCAAGAAATATTCTGTCCCCTCTCTTCGTGTACTCATATTAATATTGATATCAGTTGCTTATATCAGCTTACTGAAATAACATTCTACCGCATTAGTTTCTGTGTCTTAGGTCTATAAATCTGTCACTCTTCGTTGTTTTCTGTATGCATCTCTGCCAGCAATTGAGAGTGTCTGCCTTATGAGAAATGTTTATCAAAGAGACAGCGAGTACATACAGGGAAAGGCCAGTGAGTCTAATCACACGGTTACTGGCGAGATCAATGGTGCGAGTTGGGCTGAAACTGTGTAGGCGCTCGAGGCGCATTCTGATGCTCTCACTGTCGCTAATGATCATTGACACTCAGTACTCCTAGACCCCATTGCTTCCTGGAAATAAAGCACAGAGATGTGAGCAGAAGTGGATGTGAGAACCCAAAAATAGTCAATGTCTAGAAGACGAGGATGTGAGAGCCCTTGCTGATTTAAGCTGGGGAGCTGATTTATTATTTAACATCCGTGATCAAAACCACAGAGGAGTTCTGCAAAGGTAGTTTCCCACCCATTCATTCATTCATTCATTTAAACAGTACAACATACTGTACTCCACAGAGTGATGCACATTTTGATAACGCAGCATCGTGACAATGCCCACACTGTCCTAGTTTACTGGTTTCATTTTATTCTGAGACATTCGGTCACACATTAAAAAGCTTAAAACTTCCTCTGCCTCAAGAAATATGAACGTGTCCATTTGTGTGGCTTCGACTGATATGTCAATGCTATAATATAACCCACATAGCACAACACTATCATCATATTAATCTCATAATCAAATTGTCTCCAGTGAGAGGGAATACCGTCAAACTGTATCTCCTTATCAGTCATTCAAGCCCCTCAATTTTAGTCTGATTTCGGCTTCATTATTTACTGTCTGTGTCATGGCAATGCGAAGCCCACTTCTATTTTATTTACCAGAAGTGGTTCACCAGCTTGGGTTTTCACACACACTCACACAAACACATTCTCACAGTGACAGGAACTTTCCTGTCAAAGGACAGTTGTTCTCATACCAAGAAAACTAAGTGAGCGAGCATAAAGGCGGTCAAAGGCAATTGCTGCATATCTAGGTGCAATGAATGCCTTCTCTCAAAGCTAAAGGGGCTTCCTAGATCATTTCTACCAGTCTGTATACAAATATCAAGAAAGGCATCTCAGACCTTGAGCAAGTAGATATTGCTGACTGTATGTTTCATCATTTACTGTTTCTGCTGTCTTAAGCTTTTACTGACGTGTGTGTGTGTGTGTGTGTGTGTGTGTGTGTGTGTGTGTGTGTGTGTGTGTGTGTGTGTGTGATAATTCGATGTGAACCATTTGTGCAAAAGTGTATTTTATGTGAGGGCTCGAAGATGTAAAAATAGTTCTCTGATAACTCACGACTGTACTTCATCCCACAGACCTTTTGTTGCAATAAAGGTGTGGAAGTTTACTATAAGTGGTATTGTCAGCATGCTACACAAAGATATGCTAATTGCTAAATTACACACAGCGAGCCACAACATCAGACAGCGCTTCTCACGAAGACAACAAACCACAGACACTTACACGAGACTCATTTGTGCCTTATGTACACTCTTTGTTCATTTCCCCCCGATACATGACACATGCGTTCACTCACAAACACTCTCACATGGGACATTTCGTAGATCTGTACTCTCCACAGTGGTCAGTCTTGTGAGGGGGTGAAACTGAAACATGAAAAAAGAGCTTTAACCTTATTTCAAATCATCTCTAACCGTAACATTTTCATTTGTTTTGATATAAAAGTGTGTTTAAAGCAAACCTTTTTAAAGGAAAAATGTATTCAAACCTTCCCTTACAGTTAAAATAATATGCACTTTTTCTTTATCTAGCACACTCACTCCGGGTGGTTGGCTTACTTAGCTAACAAAATGTACATTCTGAAGTGTAACTTTAATTACTGATTAGGTGCTGCTGATTTCATGATCTTCTCTATTGTGCTACTGTTACAGTATGCTTTAACAATTTTAATTCATCCCCACATTTGTACTATCCAGCCACAGTGCATAAACCGCTTCAAATGATCCTTAAGCTTAATCTTGTTTGATACATTAATCAAAAGTTTTACATTTGTTTTAACACTGTTGTGTTGTATTTTTATTTTACATTTGCCTCACTCCATTCCATTTTTCTTATGTGTTCTAATTGTATTTACAAAATAATTTAAATTGGTCCACATAAACAATAAACATATGCACAGATATGGCTAAAGCTAAAAGTAACTTTTTGATACAGCCAAAAACCAAGCAGAGCAAATAATATATTATGTCAATTTGAAATGTGTTTTTTCTGTATTATTATGCAATTAACATCAAATTGATGGGATCATTTATCAATTATTTTATGCTTTATTCATATTCGTTTTTTAAATTCAGGTCCAACTTTTGACTCTATTCTCTGTCTTAATCTGTTTATGATCACATATATTTGTATCATATTTTCTCCCCATTCATTCCCATGAGAGTGAAGGGGAAAGAGAAACACCGAGATGGGGGAAAATGCAGACTAATTGTAGTCATAACATCTGCAAAAAACATCCCCTCTGCACACAAGCACCGAGATCCAGAAGTGGTAAGCAGTTTTTTTTGTTGCATTTCGATAATGATGTGGTAAACCATATTTCTTATTTGACATTTTATCAGAAAATGTTTCTTTAATTTCAGCTCTTAGTTATCAGACAGAAGACTTATAGATGCCTAGTCTATAGGTGTTTGCTTAGCTTTCAGGTTGTGGTGGAGACAGGCGTGACTGGGAGAGGCCGAGTGGCACTTTCATCAATACTCATTATCGTGAAACTTTAGAGACCGAGAGAGAACGATTTTAGTCACACGACCACAACCAACTCAATTCTGTCTGACAGTGAAACGGTTAAACTGCACTTTTGCTTTTTTTCTGCCTCCCAGCTGTCTGGTATTACTGGTGGAGTGTGGTGCCAAGAAATGAGGTGCAGGGTGTTATCGCTCAAACAGACGGGTATGATAGTAACCAACCATCAGGCAATGTGTACAAATATTAATCTTTCTCCCCCAAAAAACACTGCCTGCTTTTGTTCCTTGCATCTCATCTTCTCTTTTTATCTATCTCTCCGTCGTTCTTGGTATTTGTCTCCCTCCCACATGCGTGCATTATGTGCGCTTTGCCTAGCATGCTGTTCGCCTTCGGGGTGTTTTTTATGTAGACATTCTTGGCACAAGCAGTGTATTCTGGCCAGGCAACACTTGACCCTTGTTTACTCTGCAGGAGCACATAGGTACACACATAATAATGATCAGATAAAATCATCTTTGCCTTACATGCAGACGCTGTTGTTCTGCAGACGCTAGGCTAATTGACCGCTCGCTAGCCCTGCAGTTTACCTTGATAACAGTGGCAGATTCACAACTCATCATTGTATAAGTCTTTATTTTTAGTCAGAAGTGGACAAAAGCAGACTTCCTATTTCTTACTTCTATTTTTCAATTTTGAAATGACAACTGCAATTAACGGATTTCGTCTTCAGTAAGGTAAGCACTAACTCTAATAAATTGGTCCAAAATGTTTCCAGCTAACTTGTAAGTCCAACACAAACAGTCTTTACCATTTTGTTGTTGATGTCCTTTTTTCACATGTAGAAGTTTATTGAGAACCATTGTTCATGTGCTAATGGGTAAAATATGTATGTATAAAGTTAAATTAAAATGTTATAGAGTGGTGTCGAAACACCTTCAAAAACGTAACATTTTACCTCATCCGGTTCCCTCTTCTTGAAGTCAACGTTTTTTTTTTAATGTGTTTGTGGTTAGAAGCCTGAAATAAGGTCTGTGGTTTAAACAAGCAAGATATTTTCACGTTTTGTTTTTGGACATAAAATACGGTAGTAAAACCCCCCTTGTAAATGTCAGAAGCTTAAAACTGGCAGTTGCTAACAAGTGACTACAAAGGACTACAAAACGTCATCACGCCAAACATTAGCCGCCTTTAGCTTAGCAGTGGTGACGCTCAACCATGAGACTGTGATGTAGTTCGTTTATTGCCTAGCTGCTGTGTATTAGTAGGAGGAAAGCATACAAAAAGCACAGGACAGAGGATACAGTTTTACGGCTCTCTAAGCTCATATTTAGCAACAGCAGCTATAGCTTACACTTCTTCTCTTAACATCTATGTGAATGTAGCAACATATCGCCCCCTTTGGGAGGAGTATATCTATCTTTGAGAACAGAACACTATTTTTTTTTTTTTTACGATTTTCTTCTGGCAATTTGTGTGTTAATATGTGGAGATTATCCTGCTGAAGTAAACACTCATGCATCATGAATGTGTGTATGCCAAAGAGCTTCATTTCTGCAATATACCAAAATCCAATTGGAAAATCCAATTGCTCTTTTTCAAGGGAGCCCTTGTGATGCTAACTTCAGAGTTGGCCCATGAGAATATGTCATCACTGAACTGCTCTATTTGTTCTAACATTATCCCTTTTATAGAAAAATATACCTGGACAAGAAACAAAGAATGAGTTCTCCAAGCATTTAGCCTGTTTTAATTTACCATTGTCTCTTTTTTATAGCATCGAGTAAATAATTCTTGCCATCTTGGCCTTTTTTGTTAACCCAGATCTTTATTCATCTGATGAGTGGGAGTACAGCATCTCATATAAATATGATTACCACCCATTATAGAACTTCAAAAGTCCTGTGAGTGAGTGTGTGGTCCACAGTGAGAGTGACTCTCATTCATAATACACTGCAGCTCAACGAGTTACTAACCTCACATCCTGTGCCGCATGAAGCAGGAAATGCTTGATTTCCTGTAGTGTAGAAGTAGTAGGTGGGGGCTATTGTGTATTTGTGAGTGTGTGTGTGTGTGTGTGTGTGTGTGTGTGTGTGTGTGTGTGTGTGTGTGTGTGTGTGTGTGTGTGTGTGTGTGTGTGTGTGTGTGTGTGTGTGTGTGTGTGTGTGTGTGTGTGTGTGTGTGTGTGTGTGTGGTGTGTGTGTGTGTGTGTGTGTGTGTGTGTGTGTGTGTGTGTGTGTCTGCGATTGTATGACACCTTGACAGTGCATGTCTGTATATGTGTGTCAACATTTGATCTACATTTATAGATCTATTCATAAATCCATTTACAGGAGCTTCCACTAAGAACAGCCCTTAAATAAAAACCATAAATTAGAACAAATCCTGTTTTTTTTTTCAGCTCCCCATTAGCAATTATTAGGTTGCCACTGTTGAGTGAGGTTCATTACTGAGTTGGAAATTGCAGATACTGTAAGTGTGAAGTACCTTCTTATCAGCAAATCAAAAGCAGTGAATGCAGTGCGAATTCTTTTTTCAAATCCTTCCAGATTTGCCGTTTGTACGTTGTTGCTGTCTCTTAATGACGTCAATGAATTTCTAAGCAATTATTAGATGATCCGAGAATAGATTTGACACATTGACGATACTATGCGACCGTGTTGCAAAACAAATTCAAAACCCCACTGCTGTCAGAGGACCTTTGAAACATCTCCTGCGCCTTCACTCCCAACCTCGCCTCCCCTTTATTCTCCTTATGTTCTTTGACTGAATATTGAACTTCATCCAATGTGATGGCTTTTGTCAGACTGTGCAAAGTCGTCCCTTTGTCAGTGACGCCAAGTGACCTTGTTTTGCAATTTAGCTTTTGACTAACAAGCTTTTAACAGCTGTGTTGAACACAGACAGGTTCAACGCACACACAGACACACAACTGCCACCTCTGATCCCCGAAAATACAATACTGTTGTCAAGGAAACAGCAAAAAAAAGCGTATCAAAATGTGCGTGTGAGAGAGTGCATTTGTGCATCTTGGAATAGCTTCAGTGACGCATACATTTGCTCACAAACACCATGCCAGCTAACCGCCCTCTTTCACCTCCCCATTCTGTGTTACAACATACATCCATCTGTGCTCTCGTCTTTTCCTCTCTTTTCTTTCCTTTCCTTCAGTTCTTCTCCACTTTTCCTTCCTCTCCTCTCTTCTTCTCTCCTGCCTGAGCATGCATTCAGGGGCTTGTGGTACATTCCTCCTTCTTCACGGAAAATATGAAGCTCCACAGAGATCAGACCTTTCCCCGAACTAACTGATTGATTCCAATCATCACATTTGCTGCATACCTCATGAAAACTACAGAAAAACATCCATCCAATCTCTAACTGATTTAAAATGTTACCCAGAAAACACGAATGAAACAGGCTGCCAAAGCGTGTTAGTTCTTGATATCAGAAACTGCGCTTCTGAGCCATGTAAGGTTTATTTTTACAGGCAGTAAAATCCCACGAGGGAGTGATGACTTCATATTGTCTCTGATTAATGGTTCAACATGAGGATGGGGGAGTGGATGAAAAAAAACTCAGCCAAAATCCCTTCTCATCCCCTCCAGGCGTCTTCAACCTAAATTTATACAACAAACATTCTCTGGTGGCAAATTAAAATCTTACTTTCATATCTGCCAGTGCACATGTGACATCATTATTGATAACCTTATGATTATCCCCTCAAATATTAAGATGGCAGTTTTTGGAAAATCTTATCCAATAGTTTTTGGCGTGTTTTACACAGCTTCTCCTAATATAGATACATTTTGACATGACAACAATATATTTTAATCCCTAATCCAGCATCAAAGAAAGATTAAGCTCTGGTACACTTTAGTACGGTTTCATAAAAATATAAGCCAATTCATCTATCTTCACATTGCAACCTTTATGGATCATATTTTAGTTACATTTTTGATGTACATGACAAAAAGAGTGACATCTGACCACATGTGATAACAGATCACAAGGTTGCATGTCACCAGATCTGCCAGTTTTCTGTGCTAAAATCAGAAAACTGTGTCTGTATTTTTTATATCAAACATAACTCACCGTGATCAACTCACATCTTACAGAGGCTCAGAGGGCTGCAACCAATAAAGGTTTGCAGCAATTTGGCATTTTGGCAAATATTGTGAGTGTGTGTGTGTGTGTGTGTGTGTGTGTGTGTGGTGTGTGTGTGTGTGTGTGTGTGTGTGGTGTGTGGTGTGTGTGTGGTGTGTGTGTGTGTGTAGTGTGTGTGTGTGTGTGTGGTGTGTGTGTGTGTGTGTGTGTGGTGTGTGTGTGTGTGTGTGTGTGTGTGTGTGGGCATGACTCGCTCTGAATCACTGCTGTCCCCCCTGGGTGCACAGCCAGGGCAACGAGAAGGGTTTATTATGTGTGTGTCAGTGTGTGTGTGTTGGAGGGAGAGTAAAGAGGGTGTGTATATGTCCTTGTACGTGCATTAACATCCATACATTTGTGTGTGTGTGTGTTTATTTGTCCCGTGGAGCTGCCCAGACCTGAACACCCTCCTCTGATGACTCAAGTTCGTGACTGCGTCCAATACTTTTTTTTAAATTCATTTTGACTCACCCCATGTCTTACAAATATGTTTGTTTTCTTAAATTGTGTTTAAGTTTTGTAGGCAGTAACCTTTCACCATATTTTTTTTATTGTTGACAAACACCATAAAAAGACAAAAAAACCTACAATTAATGTATTCTGCCATAGATCTCCATAGTTGTGAGTCATAGTGTTGCAGTGTGTGACCTGCTTGTCATTAGCATAGTTTAAATTGGAACAATCCCACGGACAGCCGTCAAATATACTCACTGGACCAAGTGTCTATCACTCCGCTGCTGAAAGTAGTCCCTAAAACATGCACTTTTTCCTCTCATTTGATTAACATTTGCTTGAAAGTCACAGTACCCAGCTTTTTGATTATATTGATAGCGTTTTATGAAAAATAAGAATATATAGTTGTAACATGTGTTTGCAGATGTCTACAGTAGGGACTAATTAGCTTTGGATTTGTAGACAAAATAATAGAGTAGCCCCAGCCTTCTAGGTAATAATAGAGCTTGAATGTATACTTTTTACCTGGCTGTCGGGGTTACACACCTTAAGACAAGACAACATAGCAAAATAAAGGACAAAAAGATGACTTAACAACGGCAGGAACAAGAAGCCCGAGCCAGCTGGTCTAAATCATGCAACATTAAACAGGCTGCCTGTTGAGTGTGAACAGATTCCAGTGATAGCTGGTCCACCTGAACTTCAGCGTGTGAGTCAGCCTGCCAGCAGGAGAGTTGATGGAGAACAGATACCATGGACTCTTCCTCCGTAGAGTCAATTAGGCTGTCAGCGTGATCAGAGCGGGACCTGATGGCCGTGACTCAGGATGCTGTCTGTAAATCAAATGGAAAAGCAGCATCATTCCAGGGTCCCAGTCTGTTTTTTGGGGGGCCTTTGTCTGGAGGAGGCGGCAAGATGAAACAGAAAGAGAGAAGGAGGGTTTATTCCTACATGATTTTTGTTTTCCTGGCATCACTGGGGGGTTGGGTGCATCATGCTGAGGTCTATTACAAACTGTGATTAAATGTGTGGCTTTTTTTTGATGGGAGTGTACTTTGTGTGTGTCATTTTGTGGTTGCATGTATGTAACAACAATTAAACAGTGTTAACAGTAATAAAATGGACTAATCCAGAACATGCTGCATGACCTGCAGTTGAACTGAGAGCAACGATCACTTTCAGACTAGTGAGGGAATGAGTTGTTTAAGTAGAGACTAAACAAATAGAAACGGGGGTGTGTGAAGAAAGGAGAGCGGCACCATCAACAGCATTCGAGGAGGAGCTGTGGAGGTTAAAAGGTCCACGTGTAGACGTTCAAAGACGTTGTGTCTCAAACTAAAAAGGGCCCGTTTCAAACTGCTCCGCTGACTCACTGCTCCTTCTCCCGGCTTTACGGGAAGTGGAATGTGTTTTTTTTCTTTTTTCTCCTACCCCTCCCCCCTTGCGGGCGGTAAAGGAGGGTCAGGCCATGGCTTCATGCTAGTATGTCTGTGTGAATGTTGTGGTGTGTCTGTTTGTTCATGTGTGTGTCTCAGGTCTATACTGGAGGGCAGTATCCAGATGATCTCATTGTTAGTGTCCGGAGAGAGTTAGCAAAGCCACTTCAAAGTCAGTTAGGATTGGCTTTCTGGGATTACTGAATCCATGGTATGTGTAACCAACACCGACTGAAAGCTAAAATTGTAGCTGATCAGATTCATCAATGTTACATTGTAAGTTACAATTCAAGGAATGCTCATTGTTGTAGTTTCTTGCAGATAATTGTTATTCTCCTGTCTATTTGTTAGAAGGACCCATTTTTGCTTTTTGGGGTTTTCCCTTTCCTGTAGTTTGTTATTTAGTTTTGTGTGCATGTAAATGGTCTGCAAAGGCAAAAATCTCTAAGTCCAGAGGGAGTTTCCCTCCCACACACTCCCACCTGCCTGAAAAACCTCCATTGGACATATATCATCTACGTAACACTTTATGTAACCACGTTTCTATTGGCTAGCGCTCCAATACACTGTACTTGAAAGGCTAAAAGGGTGGACATCTCTAAGCAGTTCACTAATCACAACAGCTGGTCAGCTAGCCAATCAGAGCAGACTGGACTCTGGTTTCAGACAGAGGGTGGAAAGAGGTGCTGCAGTATGAGAAAAATAAAGAGTTTTTTTAAAGCATGGAGACATTTCACATTAGATGCACAAAATACAGTTATGAAACATGAAAGTTAGCATAATATGGCCCCTTGAAGTACGCTACATCCACCATCTAGTTAGCGTAGCTTAGCATAAAGACTAAAAACAGCTGACCTGGCTCTTTCCACGAGTACAAAAACCTGCCTACCAGCACTTGTAAAGCTCATTGATGATCATGAGGATGCATAAGTGTAAAAATGACATGTTGAGGCTTTCATGAGGGGTGTTTTTGTTTGGGACTATTTCTTGGCCGGGAGCATTGACATCCTGAAGATTTCTCTGTCACACTATTCCTTTCAGCTAACACAAGGAATAAAGGGAAGCACAGGTTTAAAGGTGCATTTAAAATGTAGTGTTCAAAGATATATAATTATAATCTAACAGTCATTATACAACTGACATTGATAAAGTGTAGAACAAACATTTACTCAAGGGAACTTTCACTCAAGTCATTGTGACTAATTGTCTACACCTGGAATATAAACTGAATGAGAGGCCTAAAGATGTAGGTTGTAATTTGTGTTGTAAAAGGTGTATAGCCAAATTTGGGCTGAATAAATACAAATGACTCAACATGACTTGACCTACTCCCGCTGCGATCATTAACATATTATTGGAAACACTGATAATAAGAATTTCGATTACAGTCATTCTTTTATGTATGCACCACGACACCAAGTCAAATTCCTCGACCTAAATAAACCCGTTTCTGATTCTGATTCTGATTTACATCACCACATAAATTAACATCCATGTAACTCTAATACTAGTTTTCTAAAGCACAAATTGTTCTGTTTTGCTCGCTTATATATTACTGTAGGCCTACATGTGTTGCAGCAATGCACCCAGCACCCTGTAGTTCTGTTGTTTGCCAGAAGCTCAAGAATAATAAGAGCTTTTATTAAATCGGCCTCTAACCATCACCTCACCGAAGTGTTGTTCTGTTTGCCCCGTGGCTGTTGTCAGTCAAAAGCATCACCTCCGGCCCAGACTGGCTTCCTTGGAAACTCTTGGCCTATTTCTGTTTGTCTTGACTAGGGTTTTTCCAGCCTGAGGTGGCTATTTTGGTCAGATAAATACAATGTTGTTTTGGGAGCGGGGGTTGAGGAGCGAGGCGCAGATGAGATCACCTCTCAAGGCTCCTGAGCTGCAAAACAACAGGCAGCAAGACAAGACAAGAACTGCCACGAACGGAGGCGGAAAAATAAAGGGGCTGTGGAAATTATTGACATCCCGTCCTAGATTCAGGCTGGCCCGAGGCGAGGATTCGAGCGAGAACCTGTCCCTCCGTCTCACAGAAAAATGCAAAGATTTGGAAACAAATCAGTAAAGAAATATTTGTGATTAATAGACATTTTGCTTTTTGCAGCTGCGTTTAATAGACCTTATTTTAAAGCCTTCACCACACGGCAGACCAGACACATCTGTATTTTGTTTTATAATTAGATATGTATGTGTGTGACTGAAGCCATAGGAAAATGAAGCTCACGACTTTCGGTTGTTTCTTTCTTGGGATGGAGGGGGTATAGTTTTTCATATTTGCATGGTGAGAGTTCTGTTCACTGTCTTTCTGCCTGTCTGTCTGTGTTTTGACAATGGGAATGACTTGTGCCGCAGTAATCTTCTGATCAGTGTCTACAACTGAGTGTGTTGCTATGTACACTCGTGTCTGTGAGTGTGTGTGTGAAAGAGAGTTTATTGCTGTATGATGTCTGCGATTCCAGCCAGGTGTTGTGGTGGGTGGACGGGTACTTGGCTGCCAGGTACAACACCTGCACGAGCTCTCAGACACAACATCTGAAAACACAGTGTGTTCGTGATGCTGAGTAACTAAGTACGAGTACCCTTTAGAAACAGGCACAGTGTTGTCTGGACTCTTTACATGTGACCTTCAAGCTAAAGACAAAAAATATATATATTTCAGTAATACAGCCTAGAAAGAAAGGCTTATAAATTACAAATATATTTGTGCAGAAAAACTTGTTTTTATTTTTTCCCAGTACATTTATGATCCCATTAACTCTCTAATTTATCTTATGAATTGGGTTATAATCTTACTATAAAGTCATTTAAATAGCTAAATCTCCCCCATCTACAGCAGTGCAATGTCAATTTTGCATAAAACTAAGTTGTAGGGAAAACCAAGGAGTGACTCAATGTATGTGCCTATAGCCACTCAAAACTCCAAGACAGTACATATATATTAATTTCAGGCTACATTGAAAAATAAACAATTTGTGCAATATAAATGCACAATTATGAAATTATCTTAATGATTGAAAGCATGAATTTTCTCTTAGGCGCTTTATCTTACACTGTATACATTCGTTAAAAAAACATGAATCTATTTTTCCTCAGAATCAAATAAAAGCAGGTTTAAAACTGGATCCAAGATGGTTGCCATTTGGTTCCGGGAACGGCCATTCATTAGAACACGTCACATCTTTTGTTTTAAATCCATAAGGGCTACTCCCAGCTATTACATTAATTTGGGTTATTATTTAATTTGTTTATTGTGATTATACACAGATAAAAAAATTAGGGCACATATGTTTCCAAGGTGTGTTTGTGTAAACCCTCATACATCTGGAGCTGCTTAAAGAGTGTGTGGGCGGAGGGAGTTATGTGGCAAAATGAGGTCATCATTGCTGTTGATTTATGTGACACACGTTATTACTTACACTCCTGTGACTTCACCGTCTCCGCTGACAGCATGAATAATACATGTGCCCAACGAAATATGACATTCTCCACTTTCTCCTCTCTCGTCTGCTATTTCAGAAACTTTTCCTCATCATTACTGACCCATGTCAGCGAGGAGTGTGTGTGTTTGTGTCCCACTTTTATTTCCATGTCCGCTTCTGGGCTGATTACCTGCCATCTTCCATCCTGTTCTGCAAGTTCCGCCTTTGCCTCGGTAGTTTATGAAATTGCACAACAGGAAGTGGGAAGGTGTGTGTACGTGTGTGTGTGTGTGTGTGTGTGTGTGTGTGTGTGTGTGAGTGTGTGTGTGTGTGTGCCAATGCCACACCCTACAATAAGAAAAGTGATTGACATGAGGTGATCATTTTAGTTGTGCCAGATTGAGTAACTGTTGTTTTAGCACAGGTGTCGAACTGACTCAGTCGAGTTACGAGAAAAGTATTGATACACGCAGTATAACTCCATTTTGTCTTTTTAAGAGACATGCAGTGATTTGCCTGTAGCATTGAGAAACAAGCCAGGGAGTAACAGTCATGGATGGGTGGAGGATCGCGTCCCGGATGTGCTTTTGACAGCCAGGCTCAGACGCTTCGCCCCTTAAGATTTGCCCGAGCTGAGCCGCAGGACGGCAGCTTCCAAAGCGAGGTCACCGTGGTCAACGCTGAACGGGCAAGAGTGAAGGAGAGGGGAGGGAGGTGGTGGAGGAGGAGGAGGGATGGTTGGGGGTGATGGGTAAGGGGACGGAGGACAGCCGCTACTGTCAGCATCCATCAGGGAGCCCAGGGGTGACATGGGAGCAGGCAAGACGGGAGGAGGAGAGGTCCGGGAGGGGAGTCGGCCCTATAGTCACCCCTCCGCCCTGGAGTACACTTGTTTGCTGTCCCACACCCCCTCACCACCTCCTCCTCCTCCCCACAACACCACCTCCTCCCCTCTCCATCTGTTGTCAATGCAGATGTGTAAGCTTGCAGCTGCTGGATTTCTTCATCTCAACATGTTCTTGCTTCAAAGGGCCGTGCCAGTTGTTTTCCACGTTTACAGCTTCTGCTACTAATTAGGGGCAGTTTACTTTATTCACGATTATTTGCCAAAACATATACACGGGAGGAAATTGAAGAAAAAACATGAATAAATGAGAGGAAAATGAATGCATGAGGTTTTCATACAGGGCCGGTTTCATACAGGTTGTTTTTTAAGGAATAATATAAAGAGACGTGTTAAAAAATCATTTAAAAAGAGAGTGGAATATGAAAATATATGCCTGCCTTACATCTCATTCAAGATTCAAAGGTTGATTGTCATAACATATACAAAACTACGGTGTAATAATATAATCTATGAAAAACGTAAACATACAAAAAATAAATAAAATAAATATTTTAAAAAAACACATTAAAAATAAAAATACTGCAAGCTCAGGTGTTTAATAGTCTTCTGGCCTGTGGGATGAAACTGTCCCTGAGTCTGGTGGTTTCTGTCCGGATGCTGCGGTACCGCCTGCCAGACGGCAGCAGACAGAACAGTTTGTGGCTGGGGTGATGGGGGTGATAATCCTGAGGGGCTTTCTTCCTGAGCCGCTGGGAGTAGAGGTCCTCCACCAGCTCCGTCCTGGTGATGTGCTGTGCAGTTTCACCACCCTCTGTAAAGCCTTACGGTTTAGGGCGGTGCAACTGCCGTACCAGGCCGTGATGCAGCCGGTCAGGATGCTCTCTATTGGCGCGTTTCCACTGCAGCGCGGAGCTCGTTTTAAGCGTGCCGAGCCGTGCGGGGCCCGTTTTTGGTTGCGCTTCCACTTGACCTAGTTTTGGCCCGGGGCTACTTTTTCACCTTTTTTCTGGCCCGACTAAATCGTGGTTCTATCGAGGCCAACAACCGGGCGGAATATGCTAAACTAGTGACGACTGCTGATTGGTCAGAGAGAATCGTCACAATTCTCGCGCCACTTAATCCCTAGTGTCGCATATATTAAGGGACGCTTGCAGCATTTTTGAAAACAGTGAACCTAAGAAGAAATGGCAAAGAAAAGCACACCGTGGTCGATTGACGAAGTTACGACATTCCTCCAGCTGATTGCAGATGATAAAATCCAGCAGGAGCTCGACGGCACAACTCGCAACCTAAAAGTTTTTCAGGAGGTCTCTGGAAGCACAGCATTAAAGTGAGCCGGGCCTAATAAGGCCTAACCAAACCGAGCGAGGCCTGCGGTGGAAATGCGCCATAAGGTGCACCTGTAGAAGGTCAGGATGCTCTCTATGGTGCACCTGTAGAAGGTCAGGATCCTCTCTATGGTGCACCTATAGGTCAGGATACTCTCTATGGTGCACCTGTAGGTCAGGATACTCTCTATGGTGCACCTGTAGGTCAGGATACTCTCTATGGTGCACCTGTAGGTCAGGATGCTCTCTATGGTGCACCTGTAGAAGAGTATCCTGGAGTCCATGTTTGACATCCGAAGCCTGCGGAGTAAAGTAACTTCGTAGCTGGAGCTAGCAGAGTCATTGCTGTTGAATTCTTTTATTTCTTTTTTTGGGCAATTTGAGCAACACAAACAGCATGCCATCTAGCTCTATTACATGAAGTTTCTACCAAACATGGAGGAATTATTCCTTTACAGAAATCAACAACACAACATCTCTTATTATGATTGTCATCAACTATTCAGTGACCTCTTGTGCCCTGTATGAAAACATCTGGAGATAAAGGGCGTATGTGATTCAAGGGGTAAATGGGCATCTACTAATCAGAGTGTCAATGGTTTGATCCCAGACAACTGCAGTAACCATTTCATAGCGTCAGGATACTTTACCCCATATTTCTGCCGTAAGCTTGTGTACTACTGTATTTTGAGTCACTTTGGATCAAAGCTAATTGACAAAACAATCTAGATGAATATAAAGGGAAAACATTTATATTATATGTATTATGGGTTGAACTGTCCCTTTAATGACAACGTTTTTCCTATACAAACCGAGCTTGCTCACAGTGTGTAGAAATCCCTAAAGTCAGCTCCACCTAACCCTCAGGAAAATAATAACATCTTCAAGTTGACTTAGATAATAACCTGCAGTCTGACTTTGGAGACGGTGTCTGCGCAGTTTTCTGATCCTCGAGGGAAAAACATGTTTGCTGCTGAGGGCCGCAGCCCAGACATAAACAGTGGTGTGTCCGGGTGGAGGAAGCTGCCAACCTGGTGTGGCAGGTGGCAGCTGGCAGGGAAACATGTGTGCAGTGACACCCAGGTGTAAATACTACCAGGTCTAGCTCCATAGGAAAAAATAGAAACCAGTTTGAGATCCAGCATTTGACAAAACAGAATTCAAGGAATTATTCCACACTGCGTGAAGGGGGATTTCACATCAAAGACTCTTCACTTCCACCCCCAGCTCACCCCTGCCAAAAAATATATCTCCCCCATTAGACCATGAACCTTTTTAATTAGATTATAAAAATGATCCTTTGGAAGCACATCTGAGAAGGCTGTTGCTGTTTAATATAACTTGGTTCCAAATTATATAACTGTAAGGTAATGCCAGCAGAGTGAAGATCAAAACCTACACACAGAATACATTTGAAGTACATATTGTGCTGATAATTAGGGAGCAAACACGATCGTTGACATTCAAACCCTGAGCAAGAGTGTTCGAGAGTTTTTGCAAATCCGGGATTACAATTTTTGTACGTATGACACAAATAAGTAACTTTGTGGCGGTCCCAGTTTGCAGATTTTTTTAAAGGAGCACTATTATACACATTTTCAGGTTCATATTTTTATTTAGTGCATCTACTGTGTCTACATGAGGCTCTGTTGTGATTGGTCATCCGCTTAGAGATGTCCTGCACCTTAGCCTATCACGTACAAAGTGTTTGCCAATATAGAAATGTGAGTGTAACCAAGTGATGTCATTATGTTACAGAAGTAAAAAGGAGACCAATGGAGGCATTTCAGGAAGGAGGGACATTTGGGATTTTAGTCTTTGCAGACCAAAAACAACCCTAAACATAATAGTGCCCCTTTAACATTTTGGCAGAACCAGGCAAGCTGTTTCATTGAATCCAGCTGTTATGCTATGCTAAGCAAACCAGCTGCTCTCATGCAAACAGGAGGGTGGTATTGTTATCAACACTGAGGGTTTTCCCCAAAATTACGAATTTCCTGTAGATAAACAGGAAAAAGGACAAATCTTATCTATTGGGTGCTTTAAAACACACCGTGATAATCTAAGACACACACACAGACACATGCACGTACACACACACACACACACACGCACACATGCACACACACACACACACACACCACACACACACACACACACACACACACACACACACACACACACACACACACACACATACACACACACACACACACACACACACACACACACCCACACACACACACACACACACACACACACACACTTAACACTTAACACTTAACACTTAACACTTAACACTTAACTAGCCCTCACAAACAAGTATTTCTTTGCTTCCATCCATCTTGATAACATTACTACGTCAGACAGACCATTAACAAACAGCTGATTCATTCTGGGTCAGACAATGCTGATAAAGTGGTCTTGTTTAAATAAAGTGTGTACAGCACACAGCCAAAAAGATACTATGTGTGTGTGTGATGGAGATAGAGACCCAGTGACCCAGCTTGTTACCAACAGGGCGATAGACACACAGACACACAGACACACGGAGAACCAGACAGACAGGTCCTTATGCACAGAGAGTCCTTTTCCATGTCGCAGGGTGTGTAAGACAGGGAGTGCCTGACATACACACACACACACACACACACACACACACACACACACACACACACACACACACACACACACACACACACACACACACACACACACACACACACACACACACCAGACAAAAACAAATGTGAAAGTACAGGCTTAGAGTTAGTACAATAAACACTGAGTGGAGTCACAAGTGTGTTTACTCACTTATAAGTGCATGTTGGATCATATTATTGCCTTGTTGTTAACAGTGTGTCTGAGTGTGTATTTCACTCAACCATCACATCATAATAAATATTGTTGCGGTCATATTAATGATTTATTTGATATGGGGGAGTGTATGAATGTGACTACTGATTTAACTGTGTAAGTTATTCTTTTTTGTGGCTAAGTGACATTTCTTTACTTACAGCCATGTTTTATTTTTGTATTTAATGGAGCTGTATTGTATTTTTAAAATGTTCTCGGACTATATCTGTTAGTTGGTACACATTTTAGTGTAATTTGGCCACCCAGTGATTGTTTCTAATACATATTTGTATCTTTCTAGTGACCAACCTCTACATCATAAACATCTCGGAGAAACAGTATATGGCTATTTTCTTGTATTTTATCCAGGAGGCTTGACATTGAGATTATGTATAACACGTAGACTTTTTTAATTGGGTCATTGAGCCTACAAAATGTCTCTTTAAATTCCTGTTTCATACAACAATGTTGTATTTCCAAATATTGGTTCTCAATGGTAATGAGACTTTTTTTTTGGTGACTTCACCAAAAAGTCAACAATGGTCATCTGACAAACTGCCAGGTGACCAGACATTATTTAAAACAAACCCCTCAGGTTAGTGACCTAGACAAAGACAAGTAGTAAAATGTAATGCCCACACCTGTCTGTTGTAATCCACCTCAGTTTAAAGTCCAACTTCCCTGATTAACTCTGACGTGGTGTATTTACTGTAAACCATGTGACTTTTTCAAGAAAAGGATCCCTTACCTGAAAGACGGACCCACAGCCTACTAAAATGTTGGTTCATACAAAACTGGGCCTAAAATAACATGAAATGCACCATGTACATTCATTGTCATGTATTAAAAAAACGTTTTATACAATACTAAGCAATTAAAATAATGATACGTAGCCAGGGAGTTCACTGTTGCGGATAGGTACTCTATGGGATTAATCTTAGATAAGCTAGCTATAATTATTGCAAGGATTCATGGGAAGCAGTGACAGGATACACACTATGAATGATATCTGTGTTGTGTAAATTCAATTGGTTGGATTTTTATTTGACAAAATAGTTAGATTAAAAAACTTTAATTTGGGGGGCCCCCTGCAGTAATTCCGAAGAGCCCCTAGGGTCACAGACTAATGTTGAAAACTGTAGTAGTTGAGAGTTGTACGGTACAATAAAGGTTTATTACAGACATTTCAGCTGAACCAACTGTCACTTTGACTTTATAAAACAGTTTTACATCATGAAACGTTTGCTTCATAAAACAAGTCACAACCTGTCTGCTTGTTGTAGCGAGGGTGCCTTGTTCCTAGATATTTATTTTTGTGAGAACAATGTCACCATAACTGATAAAAATGATGGTCGTAAATAAAAAGAACAAGATAAGGTGAAATGTTCCTTTTGTTTTGCCAGATTTATACATATGAGCTGATTATTTTCAAATCTACCTTGCAGAAAGCTTGATTCATGTGATGAGCTGATGCAGGGAAACTGATTGTGATGAGGCAGAAATCTTTAGGAAACTACGTCTGCAGCTCAGAAGCAGTAGGAGGAAGCTTTCACAACAGATGTTCAGGCCCTGCAAGCTAACAGGAATCTGCAGCGCGTTGTAGGTCTCCTGTGGCCTTGTGATATGCTTCTCTTTCATAACAGAGTGAACATTCATATGTGAGGCAGATTCCACGAAACTTGTCTGTGAAAGTTTCTTATCTTCCCTCTTTTTTTGTTTTTGTGTTTTTTTTCTTGTTGTATGTATTTTCCGTTTCAGGAGCTCATTTCTTTTCCACAGAATCCCACAAACTGATAGCACACACAGCAGAAAAGCAGAAAAGGCATTTGATATGTGCAAACACACGTTCCTGTGTGGTAAATATGGTCAGATTGTTTGTTCATTGGTGATGAGCGGCAGAGACGACTTCAGTCTTAAATTAGACAGTTTCAGTAAGCCTGCCTGCTCCTGGTTCCAGAG
This sequence comes from Gymnodraco acuticeps, assembly GCF_902827175.1. Taxonomy (NCBI): domain Eukaryota; kingdom Metazoa; phylum Chordata; class Actinopteri; order Perciformes; family Bathydraconidae; genus Gymnodraco; species Gymnodraco acuticeps. The sequence continues at coordinate 1,348,357 of NW_022992081.1, forward strand.
AAACTGACACACACAAACACAGTTCTTTGAAAACCCTCCCCCACACTTGTGTTTTCACACTTAATGACAAAAACATAAACCACATTTCCCCTGAAGCCAACACAAAGACAGGAATGGGTTGACCTTTTTTTTTAAAAACTGACTTTGGGAGACAGGAAATAGAGACACACTCGCCACCAGTAGCCAGATATGTTTTCTGTGGCTTGATCTCTCCTGATATGCTGAAACGGCTTGCCTTTGATGCTGGTCAAGTGATAATTAGGGGAACTACAGCATTTCTGGGTCACTGAAACAAGTTATGACGCAGTTAAACAGACAGACAAACATGCCCACTAACTCATGGATCGGTGTGAAGACAGTTAAGTGTGAAATGACACAAGAATACAAAATAATCTTTTGTAATCTCTTGTAAATCAGGTTATGATTTATAATATGATTCCGAGATTCAAAACGTAACATGTTCAATTTCAACATATTGTCGAGTTAATTGCATATTGTTATGGTGATAACTTACTAATCCCCAGCCTGCTGAACGACTGTCTGAAAGCGAATGTGCCCGGGTCAGCAGGATGGCGTCTTTGACTGTGGCGAGGAGCCAGAGCGTTTAAGCCTGCAGCACCTCTCCATATTGTTCTGTCGGCCACACAACAAAACCAGGGCCTCCGCTGCAAAATGCAGCCAAGAGCAGCACCGAGCAGCAGACAAACTGAGCAGGTCAGGGGGCCGTTGGTGTACCAGTCGTTCAGTCACACACACATTTCTTTGTTTGAATTCGGGTTGGTGTTTGGTGATATGTCTTAAAGAATGGCCAGCAACAAGGAGGCCGGACCTTTGGATATCACGACAGCTGCCCCAGAGGTGAGTTTTGGTCCATCTAGATTTCTAATAACTACTTTTTGTGATGTTAGGCATCTTAATATATTGTGTTAACTATTCAAATGTGAATGCTACAGGACACTCAGGGTGATGGTATAAAGTCCAGACAGGACCAGGAGGAGAAACTGATCCTGACCGCCTGGCAAAGCATGGTGAGTACACTAATCAAATCAAATCAAGTTTTATTTATATAGCACATTTTTAAACGATTTTTGGTCGAGCCAAAGTGCTGTACATAAAATAAAAAATAACCTACAGTAAAGACACTTTACAGCAAATACAACAGCACAGTTTGTGCAGAATATCAGTATGAGAAAACGACACCCTCTGTCCTTAGACCCTCACATCGTACAAAGAGAAACTTCCGGAGAAAAACCCACAATTCAAAGGGAAAAATGGGAGAAACCTCAGGAAAGACATTCCTTGTAACTGTATCAATCCTACATGAACATTTATAACATTTGATGGGGTGTAGCGATATGTGTGTTCAATGAAACGCACGTGCTAAAGAACAGTGAATCTAACAGTTGGAGCTGAATCAAAACCTGCAGTACCTAAGTGATTGCCTGGTTGAAACAAGAATTTTTATTTTATCTTTTTAACTTGATCTTTCGCATGCCTTTTTTTCCTTTGGTAAGTAGTCTTGGTAAATGCACTTTTGCCCTTTTATCTATGTATAGGAAGGACTTGGACAGCCAAGTGCTTTCTCTGATATAAGAAGTCTCACATTATACCTCAATGGCTTCCCACAAGTCAGACACTCGACGCTGCCTGACTTTCCGTAATGTAGCTGTTTGCAGCTTTTGATGTTTGTAGTGTGACCATAGCATTAAAAGGATTGAGTCATGGCCTTGATTTATGCATGCTGTCGAGTCACATATAGAAAAATGCCAATATGGCTCCAAGGCATGTGTAAGTAATATTCTACACATTCATTGGTATAGTAGTAGATGTAGCAGCAGCATTCATCATTAATGAAAGCAGGTGTCAGTCCTGACTAGCTGACAGGTGTTTGGCCTCTTGCAGTCCTCAGCTCTGCAGCAGAACAGTGTGTTTAAGGACTACAAAGCTCCAGGGCCGGCTCAGTCTTTCCTGGCCAAACAGAGACAATCCACCCAGGCCAGGAGGGCGCTCTTCCTCCGGCTGCAGCCCAGGTAGCGGCATCCACCTGGGAGGAGAAACGGAGGCATGCAGCCCACAAATGGGCATGATGGAAAGCAAGATTGTGGAATGAGGGTGAATTTGTTTTATTAAAGGTCCCATGTCATGGCCATTTCTACTGATCATAATTCCATTGTTGAGGTATGCTACAATAGATTTATATTGTCCAATGTTCCAAACTCACATTGGTTTCTCATACAGCATCTCTGTATAGTATGTGTATTCACTCTCTGTCCTAAACGGCTTGTTGGAGCTCCTGCCCCCCCCTCCCTGGGAGCCCAGTGGCCATCTGCGAGACTGCGAGACAGCGAGACACAGCGAAACCCAGCCCGAAACCAGCCCGAACACACACACACACCCGCAGCCTGGCTGTGAGTTTGTGTGTGTGCTCACACACAAACTCACAGCCTCACCGCATCCCGTTGTCTCAGGCTGAGAAATCCGGGGAGCTGCAGCTGAGAAAAAATGTAGGTTGCAGTTGAATAGTCCATTTAGCTTAGGAACCTTCCTAACGGAGTGAAATGACCCGGAAGTACCTCAGTGGCAGCCATGACAAGAGCCGTTCAAATTCTCTAAATGATAGGAAAGGAGGTTTCAAACTTCCTTTATAACCTCCTTTAGCTTAGGAACCACTGGACCTCCCTTTACTAAAGGAGAGGAGAAAATGCTGCCCCACAATGCCTTGTAGCCGCAGCATTTGCCGTCACTCAACATTCGGCCGTTCACGGAAACAACCGATTATGACCGAGAAATGATATCATGAAAGTTACGGTGCTTATTAAGCATTTTAAAACTGTAACTTGCCAAAGTGCTTTGTTTTGAACGTTCATCAGTATTATAATGAAAAAGAGAAATATGAACGTTAGTTTTTACTGAAATTATCAAATGAAGTCAACATCTCACAGTCTTTACTGAGCTGTGTGGAGTTTGTTCAACTTTTAAAAGATGTTTGAATGGTGATATACACAGTGATAGATGTTAAGGACTAACGTTTATAATAAATACATTTGTATTGATTTTAAGATATTTCCATAGTTCATACAATCATACGTATTGGGATCATTTGTATTAATGTGGACCGGAGGGAGAGGGTGACGAGCATACATTTCACTTTCATTTTTTATTTCAATTCCAACTTTGGTCATGAAGAATATGTTTCTCTGTTGTCCACGTTCATAAAGCATAACACAACAGCATCAGAGCACGGTGCAGAGTCTCTAGATGAGTTTACAGTAGTCCCCTCGTTCTTATTAAACATCCATGTTGTAGTTCTCTGTATAGAAAACTGTAGTTTCCATAGTTTCCCCACAGCAGCAGACGCACATTCATGACGTCCGCTGGCGCATCATAAACACGTCGGATAGTGAAAGTGCATTCGGATTCTCTAAAGTACCGCGGTCTCTTCTCCTAAGTCCTTTTGAATTCTCCTATCCACTATCCCTTAACCCCGTGACGTTTCACTCAGAGGTCAAGGGATAGACGATAGGGATAGACGTTAGGAGCTGATTTTTGGATTATTCGACTGCAACCTGAGTGTGTGTGTGAGGAAGTCCATTTGGACCAATCCGCGTACTTAACGTAACGGCTCCGCGGACGTAACGTAACTGTACGTCACTATACCCAAATACGTCACTGTACCCAGGAAGAAAAAGAGAAATCTCCAACGAGGCGTTCTGGGGCAGCATTGACAGGTTTTTTCTGTGTTAGAGTTTTACTCGCTACAGGGTGTACTTTGAGGGTTTGTGACTCTGCAGACCGTTTACATGCAGAAAAAGCTACATAACACACAAGGGGACGGGTAATAACCAGAAAAGCATGACATGGGAGTGGGACCTTTAAGTCACTGCTGTGCTGTTTGCTGCTATCACCCTCTGCTGGTCAATGTTGGAACTGGAGTGATATTTGGCACTTATTAGAATGTGTTATAATAAAGTATTGTTTTTGTCTGTTTTATACATAAATATGTGTTAATAATCACCACATTGTCTGCTCCATTCAGTGTTGTATAGTTTTACATTTATTTTTGCAGGTAGGATACATTTTCATTTAGAAATTATGCAAAACCTTAATTATAACTTTTCATGTGGTCATTAATGTAAAAAAAGTCAGGTAATCTCATTCTCTTCATTCAATATTTGTTTAAATTAAGTAACATACATGCATTAGGAATCATTCTATTTACAGTCAAACGATAAAAAAAAAAAGTAAACAAAGAAAACTGTAACCCATTTGTCTTCATTTCAGCAGCATTTTTTCAGTCCAAATTTTGATTAATGCTAAATATTACAACAGACTTCAGTAGTTACAGGCAATACATTGTTATACTACAATATTATGTGCAGATAACCAGAATATTTTTACTTTACACACACATAAGACTTGTATTTGAAGCCCATTTTTCTCCTATTCATCTTCTTTTTACACATGTAGCTTCGACCTGTTTAGCACAAATGTTCCTTACAGCAACTCCAACACTCACATGTTGTTGTATTTTATGTATCTGACAACAGATATAAGGAGCAACTAGGTAAATTAGCCTACTATAAGCTAGCTTTTTGAACAAACTAGCTTAATTATGAAGCTAGCTTGATATTAAGCTATCTTAATTATTAAGCTATCATGATTATTAGGCTAGCTTATTACATCTCTAAAGTCCTGTCTCGTAGTGTGGTTGTTGACTCTCGCAACTAAACCTAGGTGACAATTGAATGCATTGGTGTGTAACATGCTAGCTGCTTACACTGAGTAAAATTGTAAGGGATTGCTTCTTCCTTTTTTGATGGAGTCCAATCAGAAAACCCCTGTCTTCAGTTCTAAGCTAGGCTAAACTACAATACAACTTGTCTAGCTTAACACAAACTTGTAATGTCTGTATTGAATGAACAGACATGTAATTGTTTGTTTTCATACAGACTCAGTAAGACATGATTCCTCCTATGTCAAAGTTTTCCTATGAAATTTGTTTTATTTTCTTTAAATTTGAAAACAACTGATAACTCTGGTCCAAAAGTGTATAGATTCAAAGTAAACGTGCAAGCTCAGTTTTGTATATATTACACATTTTATCCATAAAAAAACGTGCAATGGATCGATCATTATGGTTTCAAACAGCCAAAAGTTAATGGGAACATCACCACCCCATGTCCATCTAAGACCCAGTGAGCTCTGATCCCATGCTCACACTGCGAAAGCGCTGAGGTTCGTTGTGAGAAGGCACAGTGAGGAAAGACTTTTTGTTTCCACCAAGAGGAGGTTTGGGGATAGTGGGCACAGCTCTGTTGTGGTTGATGGCCGGCTGTGAGCTGCAGTGCTCCAGACTGGAGTCGGCAGCCGGGTGAAACGTGAAGGCAGAGCGGTGACGGGAAGTGAAGGGAATGCCCGATGCTGACCGAGTGGACGTCTCTCTGGAGGACTGGGGGGGGACGTAGAAGCCGTGATGAAGGAGCTTGAATCTCCCCAACTGTACTCTCTACTTCGTCTCTTTCCTCCCTTATGTACAACTCTTCATCGCTCTTCTCCTCAACTTCACTCATCTCCTTCTTCTCATTGAAGACAGAATGACGTTGCCTCTCGGTGTTCGCACCAAACTGAACCTCCAGCAGCGGTGTCCTCAGGCCCTTCTCGTCCCTGACACTGCACACGGTGCTCTGGGTGTCCTGCCCCAGACCTGACGGCAGCGACCCACCTTTACCTATTTTAACACTTTCGTCGTCGTCGTCATCATCGCTCGTGCATTGGTCGATGCTGGGGGAGTGGCGTAGCCTCTGGAGTTGTGCTGAGGTGCGACGAAGAGCCCCTCCCATGAGTCCAGTGGGGGAAGGGGCGGCGTTGAGTAGGCGGTTGAAGAGGGCCATGTTGGGGTGATAACTGCTTGACTCCTCCATGTTCTCAGCGATGTCCTCCAGAGGCTGGAAGTGCATCTCCTCTTTAGGGATCCTGTCAAGAGATGTAGTGACATTTTACCTTACAATTGCATGGATATACCTTAACAGTTTATTTCTATGATTGGTTATTTTCACTTTCTCAGCCCGGATAACACACCACCTCTTGAATTGAGGCTGAATACTTTCACTTTCATCAACCACATTTTCCCAAACATTGGGGAGGATTACAATCAAAAGTATTACAGTCACAAGTCAGGCACACACACGAAAAAGGTAAAACCCAGAGACTTACGCCATGTCGAAAGTGGACCCTTGGAAGGAGGGTTTGCGGAGGACAAAGAGAGTGGCGGCAGTGTAGGGAGGTCTAGGGTTGGAGTCATTCCAGTATCGATCTCTCTCCATCATCGGCAGATCTCCGTACATCTCGTCCACCGCCATCATGGACACCTGCAGAGAAAATGCAGACAGATAACTAATGCACAGTGTGTAACTTGCTAACACTAGGGTTATCTCAAAACAGTAACAGAAGTTGGAGTTCGGTGGCGGTGTCTTCACCAGTCATTGCAATCAGCTTGTCCCGGTTAGGATTCCTTTATTGATCATTGTGCAGGAGGTTTTTACGGGCAGCCAAATTATCCTTTGAGATCTCTCCCTCTTCAAAACCGGTAAAGAACACTAAAAAACGCAGTTTCATAGGATGGAACATAAGCTAACTGCTAACATTAGCTCAGCCTGTCCCTCTGATAACTTAACATTCAGACATCCAATGACTTCAATCCTTCACCTGGTTTTAAAATCTAAGAGTGCATTGTAAAGATAGGACTTGAAACTGGATAAATAGTCAACTATGATGCCAATCGACCCCAAAGCAAACACAAGGCGTGGGCAGACATCTCCTTTAAAGGCGACCAAATTAAAACAAGATAAATAATAAAAAATATATGGATTCCTCTTGAAAACTCTAGTGTATTGTATAAAATATATAACATAGGGCAAGTTATTCTTTGGCAATTTGAATGTGGAAATGTTATATAATGTATTTTTATTTTATTTAACCTTTATTTAACCAGATAAAAGCATTGAGATAGAATCTCATTAGCAATGCTGACCTGGCCAATATATATATAATATATATTTAAGTAAAGGCATGATTGTTAAGCAAAAGAGGTTGAGCAGTAGCAAAATATCAGCCAACACAGACCATGATTTCGACAACAGACATCGAGAGGGAAAATTATAACAGAATATATAGGTAAGGTGTAACAATAGAAAAATAAAGAAAAGGCAGCAGTAACATCAAACAAACCTGGAAATTTCTGTCTATCAACCAGTTGGTCTCAAAGTCATCATCATCTTCTCCAAAAGGGTTGATCAGCTGCTCTGCGACCTACAGGACAAAACAGGACGTGTTACAAGCTAACTACATGGATTATTGATGTGATCCTGGTCTTGTGCACAGATAATGAAATATATGACATGTGACCCTCTCTCTGACCTTGAGCCATCCAGCGTAAAAGAAGAACTGCAGCAGGGTGAAGATGGGCACGTAGAGGTCGAGGTCATGACCCGGATAGCCTTGATTTGGGTCCAGGAACTGTCGACCAATCAGACACACCAGGAAAAAACTGTACACCGCTAAAGTCACCACCTGTGGGAGAGACGATAACATGGTATTAGTTTTTAAGTCCACAAAGCAGACAAACAACAATATGTTATTAGATGTTTTGTAGCCTATTGAAAAAAGTCTGTAAAGAACAGCTTTGTAATAAAGCTCACTGGTTTCAAAGTCAATTATTTTATGGAGATCAGTTTCTGTATCTTACAAAAGTTAAAGCGGCGGAAAGTTTGTCTCAAAACTCTGTGTGTTTAAAAGCCAATTCACAAACTGAAAATTGAGATCCACAAACTAGATTAACAAATTCCTGATCAAAAGTTGTGATATCCACAAATGCTTTTTGTTTATTTGCGAATTCTTTATAGTGTTCATATATTTAGTGTGAATGCTGTTTACAGCATTCCACTATAGTTATTCGAATCTTTAATCTTCTTCCTCGTCTTCTTCTTATTTCAACCAATATTTTGGCTCTCAATAACTTCAGCATACTTTCAGCTACAGAAACCATTCAAATATCAAACTATTCAGCCTTTTCAGCACATGATGGGAAACTTTCAACTTTTTCAAAATATGTTATACTTTTTGAAATATTCCATGTAATGTTCCAGTGCGACACATGTTGCGAGACGCGAGGCGACGCAACAGTCGGGGTCCGTCTGGGTCAGTTCTTTGTTGTCAGATTGGTGTGTCCGGGCCTTTACATTACATTGCATTTAGCTGAGGCTTTTATCCAAAGCGACTTACAATAAGTGCGTTCGACCAACAAAATACAAACTTGAAGAAAACAGAATCATATAAGCACATCAGGCTTCATAGAGCAAAAACATTTCAAGTGCTACTCAACTGGCTTTAGATAAGCCAGCCCTTTATTAGTATATAAGTGCTTTGTTAATAGTTCTATCGCTCGAAGTAGAGTCGAAAGAGATGAGTTTTCAGTCTGCGCCGGAAGGTGTGTAAGCTATCTGCTGTCCTGATGTCAATGGGGAGCTCATTCCACCATTTTGGAGCCAGGATAGCAAACCCACGTGTTTTTGCTGATGGGAACTTGGGTCCCCTTCGCAGCGAGGGTGCAGCGAGCCGTTTGGTTGATGCAGAGCGGAGTGCACGTGCTGGGGTGTACGGTTTAACCATGTCCTGGATGTAGGAAGGGCCAGATCCATTCGCAGCACGGTACGCAAGTACCATTGTCTTGAAGTGGATTCTAGCAGTTATCGGAAGCCAGTGAAGGCAGCGGAGGAGCGGCGTGGTGTGGGAGAATTTAGGAAGGTTGAAGACCAGACGAGCCGCTGCATTCTGGATGAGCTGCAGAGGTCGGATGGCACATGCAGGTAGACCAGCCAGGAGGGAGTTGCAGTACTCTAGGCGTGAGATGACGAGAGCCTGGACCAGAACCTGCGTCGCTTTCTGGGTCAGCTGGGGATGCATCCTCCTGATGTTGTAAAGCGTGTATCTGCAGCAGCGGGTTGTAGCAGCTATGTTTGCAGTGAAGGACAGGTTGTTATCTAGGGTCACACCCAGATTCCTTGCAGTCTGAGTCGGGGAAACAACAGAGGTGCCAATGTTGATTGTTAGGTCAAGAGTGGGACAATCTTTTCCCGGAAGGAAAAGCAGTTCAGTCTTGTCAAGGTTGAGCTTGAGGTGATGATCAGACATCCACTGAGAGATGTCAGCTAGACAAGCAGAGATGCGTGCGACGACCTGGGTCTCTGAGCGGGGAAAGGACAGAATTAATTGGGTGTCATCAGCGTAGCAGTGGTATGAAAAACCATGCGGGCTAATGACTGATCCGAGCGAGTTTGTGTACAAGGAGAAGAGGAGGGGACCAAGAACAGAGCCCTGAGGGACCCCTGTAGTTAATTGACAAGGGTCTGACTCGGACCCTCTCCAAGTAACCCTGTAGGTACGGTCTTTGAGGTATGAGGTGAGGAGGGAAAGTGCAGAGCCTGAAACTCCAAGTGCTTGGAGAGTGCGAAGGAGGATCTGATGATTCACCGTGTCGAATGCAGCAGACAGGTCCAAAAGGATGATGACAGAGGAGAGGGAGGCTGCTTTAGCAGTGTGCAGTTCCTCAGTGACAGCAAGGAGGGCAGTTTCTGTGGAGTGACCTGCCTTGAAACCAGACTGGTGCGGATCCAGAAGGTTGTTCTGATGGAGATAGCAGGAGAGTTGTTTAAAGACAGCGCGTTCAAGTGTTTTAGACAGGAACGGGAGGAGAGAGACGGGCCTGTAGTTTATAACATCTGACGGGTTGAGAGTGGGTTTCTTTGGGAGAGGGTTTACTCTTGCCTCCTTGAGACTGTTTGGAAAGTGACCAGAAGTTAGAGAAGTGTTGATGAAATGGGTGAGAAACGGTAGAATATCAGGAGCGATAATCTGAAGGAGGTTTGAAGGGATAGGGTCCAGAGGACAGGTGGTAGGGCGGGCAGAGGTAATGAGGGTAAGAACCTCACTTGGAGAGAGAGGGGAAAAGGAGGTCAGTGTATGGGTGAAAGGAGGGTCTGGTGACCCAGCGGTGAGTCCGAAAAAGAAGAGCGAATATCATCAACCTTTTTTTCAAAGTGGTTAACAAAGTCGCTTGACAGAAGGGAGGAGGGGGACGGGGCTTTGGGAGGGTCCAGGAGGGAGGAGAAGATGGAAAATAGTTTTTTGGGATTGGAATAGGAAGATTGGATCTTATCTTGAAAGAAAGTGCTTTTTGCCTGAGAGATCGAAGCAGAGAAAGAGGAGAGGAGAGCCTGATAGGTTAGGAGGTCGTCACGGTGTTTGGATTTCCACCATTTCCGCTCTTCTGCCCGAAGGACGGTTCTATTAGCACGCAGTGCATCATTTAGCCAGGGAGCAGGAGGGGACTGACGAGCCTGCCAAGATGTGAGAGGACAGAGAGAGTCCAGAGAGGATGAGAGAGTAGAGAGGAGAGTTTCTGCAGCAGAGTTTGGAGGCAGGAATTGGAACGAGTCAGAGGAAGGGAGGGCTGAGAGCACCGACGAGGCAAAGGTAGAGGGGGAGAGGGAACGAAGGTTACGGCGGACAAGTGCAGGATGAGAAGAGATTAGTTTGTTATGTTTGGAAAGGGGTAGAGAGAATGAAATGAAGAAGTGATCAGATGTGTGGAGCGGGTTTACAGAGAGGTTAGAAGTAGTGCAGTTCCTTGAGAATATGAGATCAAGGACATTGCCAGCTTTATGAGTTGGTGGGGACGGAGACAGTGAGAAAGCAAAGGCGGTTAACAGAGATGTTAGTTCGTCTATCTTCCAGGTCTGGAGGTTGAAGTCTCCGAGAAGTACAGCGGGAGGACCAGTTTCAGGGATGTGTGAGAGGAGATGATCTAATTCCTCCAATAAGTCCCCCAAGGCGCCTGGTGGACGGTAGAGAACAACAATTGTTAATTGTATAGGATGGGTTACTGTGACGGCATGGAATTCAAAGGTGGAAGGAGTGAAGTTAGGTAGCTTGAAGAGGGAAAAGCTCCATTTGGGAGAGAGCAGGAGACCAGTGCCACCTCCTCTGCCAGTGGGTCGAGGTGTATGGAGAAGGAATATGCTGTGGAGAGAGCTGCTGGGGTGGATGTGTTGGATGGAGTAATCCACGTCTCAGTGAGAGCAAGGAAATCCAGAGACTGCAGGGAAGCATAGCCAGAGATGAAGTCAGCCTTAGGAACAGCTGACTGGCAGTTCCACAGGCCGCCTGAAACTAGATGTTGGATCTCAGTGGAGCATGTGGGATAGACGAGAGCAGGCCGGTTATATCGATTACGAGATACACGGGGCCAGTGATAGTTGCGAGAAGACACATAAACAGGAATGGAGAAAATACACATGATTATAGCATGAGGGGCTAAACAACCAAATAAAACACCAGCGATACTTAGCTCAATCAAAGTAGGATTTGCCTCCTCTTTGCCACCCTCGTGACTCCCGCAAGACTCTATTATCTTTGTCAGTCTTTGACTCCCGCAGGACTCTATTGTCTTTGTCAGTCTTTGACTCCCGCAGGACTCTATTGTCTTTGTCAGTCTTCGTCTGTCTGACGCTCCAGGAAAGTGCTACCTAAAATGGACACCTGATTGCTGAGTTCTCACAGCTGTGGGGCCATGTCCCTTTAATTAGTTAACTCTCTGCAGCTGGTGGCCCTCAAAAGGAAATCTAGACTGGCTTCCTCCTGACTTGTTATTGTCTTTTAAGTGGCCCAATGGTTTTACAATTACATTAAACCCTAAGTTATAAAGTTATGAGTTTAACCCTTAATACAGTTACACTTACTCAATAAAGCTCTTAGTATTCTACAAATGTTAAAATCAAAGTTAACCCTAGCAGTCAGTTAGTTCAGTTTTAAGGTTTCAGTCAAATTACTTGTCCCAAGTTTCTGCCTGACAGATACTGTAGCGGTTTTGAGATTTAAAATCACAATTTCAGTCAGATCAACTACAGAGCATTGATACAGTACACACACTGAAACAGAGAAGTCTAAAAACAGAATGTTACTCACACAATTCTAGAAGTCTCCAGTTGCTTTCCTGTCAAAATCGAGTTGCACACTTTAGAGTGTGTGATGTCACAGCTAGAGTGGAGGAGAGCTTGAAATTCGCCTTAAATTATTTTTTAAAACTGCCATAATTCCCAAACCCTACACTCCTTGAACATTATTTTTTGTGAAAAACGTAGGAAGACCTCTCCTACGTTGAAAAATAAATGAAAATTAAGAAAATAAATTAAACAAAATGCCTCCTGAGGGCATGAAGTGACAACAACGTTCAACATGTCTCCATTAAGGCCCATTGTAAATCAAGCCTGATCTGTCCTCAGAGCAGCAGCTGCACACCTTTAGAGTAAATCTGCCATAAAGGCCACATTATGGACCCAAAAGTACACAAAAAGCAGATTCCGAAGTTCCTCAGGGTCCTGACATCCTCCACGCGTTGACATTTTACGAAAGCAGCTACCGTTTTTAAACTATAGTTAGAAATGTAAGAGGTTTATTTCTCATTCAGAACAATGGAAAGGCTCTCCTATCACAGCACATCTCCATGGAAACCTTTGATCTCTGGGCTCACGTACACAGGTGTTTGATAACGTCGTCACCATGGTAACCTTTTATTTCTGGGCTCACACACAGGTGTTATGATTAGGTGCTCAGCACAGAAACAAACACTGACAAACAGTCTGGAGTTTAAAGACTGTCTCAGCCTATTATTTTCTGTCTGATGGAGACCTCATACTGACTTCAACATGTTCCACATATTTTATACATTATTGGTGACGTATGGTTTTAGTTCAAAAGTTTGCAGTTAAAATATTCTGCTGCTTTTCAAAGCGTTTTTACTTTATTTTCTCTTCTTAATACACATTCATTCACTACTACTTATATTTAATATTTAACTCCTTCAGCCTACTTTCAGCTACAGAAACCATTCAACTATTACATTATTCAGCTATTTCAGGACATTGAGGCTATACATGTTGTTTTTTATACCTTTTAAAACATTTTCTTTAAAATATTAAGCTTCTTCACTATTTTTCCTACTCTTCCAGTTTAACATTTCACTTTCAAGTTTTCAACAAAGTCATTGCAATGCATTTGAGCTGTAATCATTTTGATTCAAATCATTTCACTTTTCTGCCTTTCTCCACTAAGTTCAGCAACATACTTACTTGACTTTTGTAGCTAAAAGCAGCTGCTGAGAGCATTCAACTAATAACATATTCAGCTTTTTCTGCATTTTCAGCTAAATTCAGCCACAAATGTTCACAGTTTACAGCATTCGCACGCATTTTCTGCAGGAAATGCATTTTCTAGTTTCTTCTTAGTTTGCATATTAGCAGATAATTTTTCAGATTTTTTGTGAGTTCACAAATCTGTTTTTGCCTTGACTACACATTCACACACAGATTATTTATCTGTTCACACGAATAATATTAAGACAAATCAGCCTCCATAAAGAAACCTTTCCAATGTAGTGCTCTCTCACTTTTCGTCCTGCCCAACACAGGTGCAGCTAATAACCTTAATTGGGCGTCGAGGTGTTGTGCATGCTGGCTCTTTACTGGGACAGTTAAACTGAGCGCTCGTCAAAGTCATTAGTTGCATCTGGTCTTATCCGGCTAAGTCAAACGCCTGCTGGGATAAAGGTCTATACGAGTGAATTTCAGCTAATATATAGAGTTGATCTGTCAGACAGGATTTCTATTTATTTTCTTCATAAAGACAAAGTGAGTTGAATGGGCATTACAATTTCCTCTCATTAGTATATTAAAATAGCATCTGTTTAAAAAAAGGGAATTTTAAATAGGAAGTCAAAATTACAAGAACATTTAGATAAAAAAAAGTTCACCAAGGACCACTGCGCAACAAAACATCCAAGGTACTTCTTCACTGCAGACATGTTGACTTCTTCTGGCGCCTCAACTTCTCATTATGGAATAAAGGTAAGATGCTTGAATCATTAAACCTTTGAACTAATATGTGATTTACTTTAATGGTGGTAGCTTTGCTTGAGCAATTGTCACTAAAAGCTGTAGTATTTAGAACCAGTGAAATTGTCAAAATAATGTTTGAGTCGAGACATTTTAGCCATAAATCTTTCCTGTGGTTTAGTGACCCAGAACCGAAGTAAAGAAGTGATCATGTATCCTCAAATTCAAACCAGCAGCTTCACCCATTTTAAAGTCCAGCAAGTATCTCCATTGCCACATTTATTGTATTATTAACAATTTTACTTAAAAAATATGGTTAAACACAGCAACACACGTAAACTATCGGCCATTTCCACACAGGAAGATTATCGGATAGCATTGTTATTTTGACCGGCTTCAACCTTTTGGTAGAATTGTGCGGGTACTAGCCCTCCTGTTTTAAAATATATATATATATATATATATAATATATCTGACGACTGTCAACTCAGATAGTTTGACCCAGTAGAAGTAAAACGCTGCCCCTTATTCCTGTGCAGGCTAGTACCAGACATTACACATTAGCCCTCGGATAAAACAAATGTCAGTGTAAAAATCATGCACAAAGCCTCCCAAGCAACTCACCTGAGTGTAAACTAGGGGAACGCTGATCATGTCGTAGTGAAACAGCATGCTGCACTTCCCTCTGAACCCATTCAGCTCCTGTTCACACACAAACACAGAGACATGCTGAGGTCACTTTACAGCCTTTATTCAGCTCTTCTGTCTGTGTGGATCTCAAACTGAATCCCAGTCAAAACACAAGGACTGTATCTCCTCGTCATCAGTGTGTGTGGGTGTGATTCTGCACCTCCAGCAGTAGTGTGAGTGTGTGATCGTCTTTGATCCGGCCCTCGCAGCGGGCCACTGCTGCCAGGTTGGTGAACCACACGCAGGGGATCCAGAATTTGTTGTAAGGAGAGTGGAGGCTCTCGAACTTCTTCCGTTCCTCTCTTGACATGAATCCTGAACAAAAGGAAGAGAAAAACCCCCAGATTGATTGTATCCTAATTAAATAATGTGGCTAACAGAGAGGGACGAGTGAGGAATTAATAGTCAGTATGAACATTTCTTGGAGTCTGATTTCCAAATATGTATTGATGTAGTGAGTAAATGTTAAACTTTATAGCGCTTTTACATTTACAAGACAGCATTCACACACATTCATACTGAAGCAGAGGCTACAAAGTGCCAGCTGCTCAGGGAGACTGATGTTCTCACGCACACACACACATACACACCATGACATGGGGCAATTAGGGTTAACTAAGGGCACAGCAACATGTTAAATGCTGAGGATAGAAACCCCCACCTTTTGTATTGGAGGAAAACAAGCGAACTCCTGAGCCACTGAAGCTCCAACAACTAGAACAAAATATGTATCAGGAAAACACATTAAAGCTATCTCAGCTAAAATATACTTTTAGTGTTCAAGTTGAACTACAGTTTATTTAGAAAACAGTGAGAAGACGATTGCTTCACCAGTGTTACTGACGTATGATAGATAAGCTTTTTTATCACCACTGAATTCCAAGATGTGCTTGTCCTTGTGATTTCTCCTGCCCACTGGTGTAGAAAATGTACAGTAGAGGAAACAACACACACTGATGACACACTGATGCTACAGCGTGAGAAAAGATTATCACACGTGTAAACTCTGTGCAGATACTAACTGATTATAGAGAAGTGTACTGGCTAAAATTGTGCATTGATCGCTACGCTGCTATGGACAGTCATTGCACTACTTTAGATATTTTTACTATTGTAATATATTCATCCGTTTTGAAGTGACTGTTATTTGTTATTTTGTATATATTTGTGTGCCTTTTTATTTATGCCTCTTAATATGTGTATATGCGTCTGATTATGTATACAGTGTGTGGGTGTACAGATGTATACATATATGTATATCTTTTTTTATATATTTTTTATTCTTACTCCTTTGGATTGTAAGAAACAGCATTTTGATCTCCCTGTCTGTATCACACAAACAGAAGATTGACAATAAAGTTGAGTTTGACTAATTATTAAGTTGTATCCATTTAAAATGTCTTTGGATAGTTGTATGATATGGACCCCAGCACCTCCACCCCCCGGTCCTGGCAGCTACTCACCAGCCTCCACCACATGGTCCATGGTGGGGAACCGTTTGAACACGGCGGTGCTGACGGAGCGGAGGATGAGCAGGGCCGACAGACTGGCGTAACGCATCATGGTGCGTCTCAGCAGGCGGCCCCGCTCGTCGCTGCCCTGGAGCCCCCCCGACAGGACGCACATGAGCCGGTCAGGGAGCGGGATGCTGGTGTACTGGCTCCACCAGCGGTTCACCACCAGGGTCACATAGAAACCTGCACACAGTGATGCAGAAGAGACACAGGGGGTTATTCTGGATTATTCTAGAAATACTTTAAGAGGACAGTTCTCCAGTGGCCTCAGGGGCCCCAAGCAATATATAAGAAATGTGTGCTTGACTGTTACATCATTTCTGCTATGGAGCACAACCGATACATGATACTGTCAGTACTGTCTGATAATAGTCTTTCTCATTGTATACTTTATACTAGGGCTGCAAATAAAGATACTTTCCACAATTTAGTAATCAGCCAATTATTTTCTAGACTAATTCAGTACTGATTCATTGTTGGTCTACAAAATGTCAATACTAGTCAACATGTACATCCCTCTCAAAGTCCAAGGTGAGGTCTATCAATGTCTTATTTTGATTTTCACTTTGATATGATAAAATATTCCCATTCAGATTATTGCCCATTATGTGGAAATGTGTCTTTCCTACCAGCAAATACAAAGACACTCAGTTTACACACAACATACAGTTCACACACAATACACAATAACATTTGTGTATCTATAGTCTAAAAGTGACCCATTTGCAGTCATAGTTAAAGTGCTGAGTGCATTGTTGTTCCACTGGCTTGTAGTCCAATACATGTATTTCATGAAAAGTCACTTAATACTATTTGAATAGCTTAATACTAATGAGAAAAATAGTTCTGAATGGTTTTTCTGTATTTTATTTTCTGACAAATCAATCAGTCAACCACTCAATAAAGCTCTACTGTATGTAAGCCTTATGAAGTATTTTAGTATATATTAAAAAATAAAAGCTTAAAGTACAGAGCAGAAAATCCACTTTCAATTCTGTAAAAGTGGTGGTAGAAATGTTGCAAAGGATATTTTAATAGATTTTCTTTGCTCTACTAGTTAAAGTTTTTCAACTATTCACAATCCTTAAAGCTCAAAATGAGTCAGGTAATCAATATTTTAATTATTTGGCTGTATTTATACCTCCATTGCAATAACTCAACATATATTCTGAGGTCTACAGCTGAAAGTCCTTAACATAGAAACTAAAAAAAAGTTGTTGTGTACATTCCTGTTTTATTTAGCAAAAATACTTCTGAGTCAAACATCAAAGATGCGGACATCACACAGAACAAATGTCTGGGATATACAGATAAATACTGTCCCATCTATTGTTATCCCAAAGTGGATAAGAACATGACAAGTACTCACCCAGAACAAAGGACATGGGGATGAGGCTGGCGTAGTGGTTGCAATAAATTGCCAGCTTCTCAAAGTACCTCTTCTGATCATCATACAGGACAAATCTAAAAGAGTAACCGTGATACAAAGTCATTTTAAATCAAAGCAGTGATGTTCCCTTAAGTTGTTCTCGCTCTGTCTCACCTGTATGTGATGCTGATGGCGGTGTACATGGCAAAGAAAGCCAGGAACTCTTTATACAACATCTTGTAGATGCTGCCCTTCCAGGCCAGCAGCAGCTTGGAGAAGCCACAGAAACGGGCATTTGCAACTCTGGCTGTGTATGTGACAGTCATTGGTGGCAACAAATGTCAAGGTCTTCAATGAAAGAGCTGCATGGAAGAAAACACTCCTGCTATGAGGCCAAGGACAGATCAAACCTAAACAACTCTCTTAGTCATTTCACAGATGAAGTGAATTCCAATAGAAGGATACAAAATTCACTTATTCCTATTTCGTCTTGGAAGAATATCTCCTTACCTTGTGAAGTGTTATTCTTGAGGAATGTGTCCAATTGCTCAGCGCATCTCTGTGCGTAATTGGCACCGGTGGAGAAGTGAATTCACATTTTCACTTAACGGTATAGTGTTCTCTGCGCTCGCCAGTGGAGTTTTTTTCCCCGAAGAGCTCATAACCCTGATGTCCCCTGGCGTCAGCTCGGTTAACTCGCGGCTCGGTCGGCTGCATGGCAGTAATCCTCGGAGCCTCCTCGGTGCGTCCAGTGGTCAGTGCGCCCCGGGGTAAATCCCCAAAACCAGGAGGAGGAGGAGCTCGTTAGCGTGGCCCCCGACCGGGACGCGCGGCTCGGTGATGGACCGCAAGCGACAGGCCGCAGCGCCGGGGCCACGGAGCGGACAGCACCAGGGAGTTATGAAACAGCAGCCAGTGGACCGTATAACTGTCGTGCGAAGTGATATGAAAACAACAAGCAATTTCAATGGCTACAGGTTTATCATTATGGTTGAATAACCAGAAAAAGTGTATACATTTCTTACACTAAACAAGTTGTGTAAAAAAAGAAAAGTCTTCCTCCCTTTAAACTTCTTTGTTTTCATGCTGGGAAAATAATCCATGTGGGGTTTAATAATCCCACTTGTTAGCAATCCAATTTCCCACCAGGACATGTTTTTCAAAAGGAAATAATTTATTATGACTCCTAATGACTTTGGGTGTTTTGAACAGAGCTGTGTCTGTGGTGCTCATTGCCTTATGTGTGTGATATATTGGATTATATTGTTTGTTTATTTATGTTATTTGGATTTATTTTATGTAAGGTGACTTTGAATCCCTCAGGCTCCATTCAAATATGTATAGTTAATGTTTATAAGGGATATGTTGTATCCTTCACATAAAAGTAAATCTCTCCTGAATTGCTGTGTTAAAGGTTAACTGAGGCGTCATGCTGCCATTAAATAAGCACTGTGCAGGTCTAAATGAACGACAAAGGGCTCTCGTCTGATGCAAGTTAGTTTTAATTAACACTCGCAGTATAATTTGAAGAAAAAAATCTTTAGAAAACAGATTGACTCAAAAGCATTCAGTGACAGAAAGAGGGCCATTTCCTTTAGGAACTTGTTGGAAGTATCGGGCGAGCCAATCACAGTCCAGGAGCCAATCACAGGGCAGAGATGCTTTGATTCTTCTTAAACTACTCGCCATTCATCTGTTCCACAACTGATCAAGCAACATTCAATATATTTATATTAACAATGCACTAATAAGGCTACTAATGTAATAGTGTTCCCATAAAGTCCGTGGACACAAAATGTTTGATGAGCATTGTATGGGGTGATGCTGTGACACTCTTTTTAGCTTCCAGTCGAATAAACATCAGGTCTTTTCACATTTAGAATTTAAATCTCATAAGATCTGGTGCTGCTCCAACAACAGAGGCCTCAAATATGTAACATTAAGAGTGTCCAGTTCAAACAATGACATGGCCATATATGGATACTGATCTCCAAACTTGACTTGATTCAAAATCTCATCGACATTGGGTTACTGCAAGGTCTAATGATTTGACACATGGTAAAATAAACACCTCGGATTGCTCTGCCTTTCTTTATTACAATAACTTCTTTTTTTAAGGAGATAGCATATTTTTTCATTATAGAGTGGTGCAGAAATTAGTCCTAAATCCCAGAAATTAGTTTGCATATTAGAATTACCGGTTCCCTCGTCTCTAAGTCAAGTGGGTTAGATGTCTACATCGGTTGGAGGTCTGTGGTTAATACCATCCGAAGAAATGTTTACTTTTTTTAAAGACGTTAAATACGTCAGTAGAAACCCCACTCGTGGATGTTTAAATCTATTTGTCATGAAAACATGACGGTGACTACATAAGACTACTAAATGTCATCACGTTGAACATTAGCCCCCCTTAGCTTAGCATTTGTGAGGGGAAATCATGTGAACTAAATGCAGTTCATTCATAGCCACATTAGCTTTTTACTTCTGCTGATTGCACTTCTAAAACCATAAAGCAGTGTTAATATGGGGTGATTATCCTGCTTAACAAAACGTGTTAAGTACCAAAACATTTTGTGTTTGTCAAAGCTCTCATTTCTAGAATATTCCGAAAAAGAAAATAGAAAAATTCCTTTGCTTTTTGTCTAGGGACCACTTTTAATCATTACTTCTGGGTTGTCCTAAACAAAGACGTCATCACTGAACCACTCTACTGTCCTACACATCCTGAATCTTTAGATATTTTGATGTAAATTCCAGAACAATTTGCATGAAATTTGAGTCAAAAGTCAAACTGGGGAACACACACAGCCACCGAAACCACACAGAATAAACAAGGCATAAACATTGAGCGCCTGAAAGCTGTTTTATCCTGGAACAAAGGGCACCGTCACTGGGAACACTCGAGGTGATGGAGGAGGAAGGGACGTTTTAGAGAGAAAGTTAAATGCTTTAAGTAAGAATGCCACAAGGCAGATATGAAGGAAGGAGAAGTGAGAGGTAAGGCAGCACCAAGCTGGGCTGTCTTACCTCTCCAACAATATTTCAGGTTATGTACGTGTGTGTTTGTGATTTTGTGAGCGCGAGTGTCCTGCTGTAGCAGTGATTTGCTTTTGGTTGACAGACTTTGAGGGGATCAATTTGTGGCTGTTGCTGCAGGGTTTGAGGCTGGATAGGTGTGGCCTGTAAAGGTGTGGTCTGGGGGGGGGAGGGGCAGAGAGGAGGTCCTGCAGAGAAGGAGATCACTTGTTCGGGGGTTTGTAGGGATCCAGAAGTTGCTGAGAGAACGTGTTGACCTTCTCGGCTCCTCTGACTTCGTGGGGCAGCAGCGGTAACTTGATTATGTGGAAATCTTCGTAAAGATCCTCCATCTGTAGGGGGGGGGGGGGGGGGGGGGGGGGGGGGGGGGGAACACCGTTAACAAACCTTTAAGCCGTAGAGTCACAACCCCTAAAATCATTCTGCTTACACGTACCTGGTCTAAATACTTGGACTGTATTTTATGGCGGGCTTCACACATTTTGCACGGCCTCTCTGCTTCGGGGAAAACAAGTTGGTTGACGATGATGTTGTGCGTGTCGATGCGGCACTTGGCCAGCTCCTGGATCAGCCGCTCCGTCTCATACAGGGAGAGGAATTCAGCGATACACACACAGATGAAGGTGGTCTGTTCCTGATGGATGTGGGGAAGAAAAAAAGGGTGACGAAACATACACAGAATGCTTAAACTAACCCTAGTTCTATTTTGTTTTTCAAAAGTAGGATGTTTGTATAACGCCTAAAGCAGACAACAAAAACAGACACCACTTCTGGTTCTCTTGTCTAACTGTTTTCTGTTAGATGCCTGGAATAGAGTGGTGCAGGAACGAGTCCTAAAACCCGGAAGTGAGTTAGCATTTTCCCACTACATGTTCCCTCGTCTCAGAGTCAATGGGATTTCTCCATAGGGTTTTGGAAAATAGCTGGAAATAAGGTCTGTGTTTGACACAAATTGAAGAGACGGATCACGTTTTGTTCTACGACATTAAATACATCAGCAGTGGTGACTGGTGACTTTTGAAGAGTTTACGTATCTGAAAAATGATGGTTAACAAGTGGCTGAATAGGACTGCAGAAATTGTGGAGGACGTTGTACGTCATTACACCGAACACGTAAACATGTTGCCCCTGTTCTGCTTGAAAGCCAGTACCTGCCTCTTGCAAACTGTTAAAACAAACGCTTCAAATTGTACAATTTGTATCTGTATTTTTGAATATCGATCTTAAGTTGGCGTGACGTTGAAGTCGTGCGACCCTGCTGTACTCGGCTGTAGTTCGTTTATAGCATAACGTTAGCCTTTTGCTTCTGCCGATTAGATTTATGATGCGAAAATGATAAAAGTAGGATAGACATGTGGAGATTATCCGGCTGAACAAAAGGTGCATTTATCAAAATCCTATGGAGAAATCCCATTGCTTTTTTGTCGAGGGAACCCATGCGCAGCTTACTTCCGGGTCGGCCTACAGAAATACGTCATCCCTGCACCACTCTATAGGAACACACCAGTTCCACTTTATGTTTTATGACGGTGACTAAATGAGACTACTAAACGTCATCACACGCATTACCAGCCACCTTTAGCTTAGGTGTGGTGGTGTCGTAGCGTTAGCTTTTTACTTCTGGCAATTCCATTTTCGTGAAAATTATAAAACTGGTTTTACTGGTGGTGATTATTCTGCTCAACAAAATGTGTAAGTACCATGTGTGTGCCAAAGATCTTATTTTAGGAGTTTTTCAAAATCCAATAAAATAAATTCCCATTGGCTTTTTGTCCACGGCCCCTAAGAATGCTAACTTCCGGGTCAGTCAATAAAAAACATACAGCTCTGTTAAAAATTAAGAGACCACAGCAGAATGATCAGTTTCTCTGGCTTTACTATTTATAAGTATGTGTTCGAGTTAAATTAACATGTTTTTATTCTATAAACTATTCACAACATTTCTCTGTGTTGGAATTCAATGGCTGCTATACATGTGGAGATTGAAGAAAAATAAGGGGTGGTCTCCTAAGTTTTTCCAGAGCTGTGAATCAATACTGCACCACTCTATTGGGTTCAGTAGGATTAGAGTTTAGTTTCTTTTTTAATAGTATATCGAAGTTTTAATCTGTGTTGTTAATACTCCTCTCCTGAATATACTGAGCCACAGGCAGCATCATCACAGCACACATACATGCACATTCACGCTGGATGCAAACAGCGCAGAGGTCTGTATGTCCAAAGAAACAGAGCGCCAGCAAAGAGAAATGACAGTGTTAAGCTAAATCGAAAATGCCTAATTTGTCTGGCAATACTGGCAGTTTTAAAAGCCTGTATTGCAATAAGTCAAACAAAACCGAAGCATAGCCACATTAACTCATATTATGATGTATGTAAAATAGTGGTGTCTTGTAATCCCGTGTGAGATGGGACAAATGTTTGGCATGACATAGAAAAGTAACATATAGGGATGTGCTTATGTTAAAACAGCAAGACACTTACAGGGTCTTTGAACTGCTCACTGACTGAGCGGATGACGGGCAGGGTCTCCTCCAGCTTAGAGGCCAGCTGATCAGCGTTCATGTCACCCAGACCGAGCATGGTACACATCTACAACACAGAGAGAGAAACAGAGAAGATGTATATCAATGGGATAGCTCATATTTCATGTATATAACGAATAAACCATTGTGCATTACTTTAAATAGTTGCTCTAAGGTCCGGAAGGCAAAAACGTCACCATTTCAATACTGCCGTCAATGCAAATGAAAAGCGTTCTTAAATGTTACTTGATAAAAATGCAGTACTGTTCCCAACCTGATTATGTATATTTTGGAGACAGGTGGTGGTGGGATTAGCACAACGGAGAGGGCACATCTTTTTTTACCAGGGGAAAGACACAAGGTGGCCACAAAAAAGGCACAATAGTAAAAACTGTTGTCATTGTACCGTCTGATATTGGATAATTGGGATGAACTGCACATAAAGCGTCTTTGAGCACCTGTAAAAGCGCTAACAAATTAAATCTATTATTATTATTATTATAAACAGCGTTCTTGCTTGAACTTTGGATATTTTCCATTGCATAAGATTCGCTAGCTGGTGCCTCAGAGGCAGTTGCATTTAAACTTAAAAAAAAGAATCTGTAAATAACCACAACCAATGACGGACTGGATGTGCGTGTCCCTGCTCACCTGGGAGATGAAGGGGCTGATCTGGTTTTTTATCTGCATGAGGCGGCCCAGACCACGCTCCACAATGGTGGGGAAGTTGAGCAGCCGCAGTGTGTGACCGGTGGGTGCCGTGTCGAACACAACCACTGAGAAGTTCATTCCTTTCACTAACCTGGGAGACAGGAAGACAGTACGTGAGTTAGTTAAACATTTTCGACCATTTTTTATTAGCTCACTGTGAAAAGTTATTCCAGAAAACTACTAACAAAGAGAGAACAGGCTTTCCAGTGAGCATGTGACTTACCTCATGACCTCAGCATAACTCATGGCCTCGTCGATGCCGGGGAAGGCGCTCATGGCCTCCTGCATCATTTTCTTACCCATGCTGAGCATGTTGTCCTCCTCAAAGAACTCGTCTGGCAGCTCTGCAACACCCAGGCTCGGGTCAATCTCCTACACTCACACAAAACAAATAAATCAGCATATTACACACAGAGTGGCTGGGAAACTGCAAATTATTTCAGGGCCTCAGGGCAATTCTGTTTTTTTACACAATGAAGGTTTGTTTCCCAGATGTGGAATAAGCCTTGTGACACTATAAAAATAGTTAAGTCATGCTCTTGTTTTTATTTGACATAAACAGCCTAAATTGAGTTCTGATCCTTTATAGGCTACTTGTAAAACTTTTTTTGAGAGAGTTTTGAGATTATGCACAAAAAAAGAAAGAAGAACTATACATTTTCACATGTCATGGCAATTAAACCACAGGTGTAAATAATACAATTAATGATGGATAAATTGAATTTAGCTGCTTTAGACACTGGTGCTGTGTTTTCATGCCCTTGTTAATGTTATTAGTAACATCTGTGCCATTTGAGTGACTCCAATATGATGTTTTTAGCTTTAAAATGTATTATGCTGGCATCCTATTGTATAATTCAAACATTATGTTAGAGTTTTCTCACATTAACTAGCATCCGACAGGTGAATGTTCACGAACATGCATGTTGTTAAGCTTACAGACACAATTAAAATGTAATTAGTTACACCTGTGCTTTTTCGTCTTTGACAAATTAAACTGTGCTTTTGGAACAGGTGAAACCAATGTAAGCTTGTCTGTAGCGTGTTCCTGTGCCACGTACCATCGCAAAGAGGTTTTCATAGCCCATGACCTTAGTGGGCACCTTTGAAAACTTCTGGTCAAAAGCATCAGAGATGTTATGAGCAGGATCGGTGGAGATGATGAGGACACTTTCCCTGACAGCAGCGAGCTGGACCGCCAAGCTGCAGCTGAACAAACGACACAGGAGAGAGGTAAGTATGCTGTTTGTTCCCATATCTGAAAAGATGCAGTGAACATATAACAACAAAATATTGATATGTTTTGTATTCGAGGCCATAACCGAACACTTGCGTCTTGCATTTCTTTCTTTTTTTTTTAATGCTACACCATTTTTAAAGCCTCACCCAATGACTCCAATGTTAAAAATATGCGTAATGGTGGAGCTGTCATGACGGCTAACGCCAGATAGCCAGTGTAAGCATTACCTTCCATTAGCTAAATTGCACGCTAACCAAGGTAAACCGTTGAAAAAACACCAGGCAGAAGATATCAAACAGGCTGTATGTGTCATCTTACGAATCCAAAGGCAAACGATTTAAAGAAGTGATGAGTAAATGTCAGTTGGCTAATGTTAGCTGGTGACCGTGCTAGACAGCGTTTCACTAACGTCACCCGGCTAATTGACTAGCTTGGCCTAACTGTTAATATGTTACGGCAATGACATTGTATGATATTACATCTATATCCGTATATATATATTGTATCTCTTATTAAAGTGGTGTTGTTATAAAAAGCTTCTTAATCATTCACTAAGAGTTAGCCACGTCAAATGATGGTTGCGGCTAATCTCAGCTAGCTAGCTAGCTATGTTAGCATACGACGTAGCGTTAGTTAATATCAGCAGGCGGAATTTCCCTTCAACTGACCTGCATGTCGTTTTACCCACACCACCCTTTCCACCCACAAATATCCATTTTAAAGACTTCTGCTCGATGATGTTCTTCAGTGTCGGCTCCAACGGCTCGACATCAGGCGCATCTTCAAACTCGTCTTCCAATGAAGCTGCCATCTTGTCTGTGTACACTGTAGCGAACAGCGACATCGAGGGGGGATGTACCACACTGCTGCCTTCAAGGTTCCTCGGACAAACACCGTGTAACAAAAGGTTACAATTGGTAGCAACATTGAGACTGTGGAACATATTTTCTTCCAATGTGGACCTGTTCAACAAATGTGGCTTCCATAAGGGTTGGCATCAATTCACCCTATTAATTTAATATCAATAAAAGCTGCAGTATTTTTTTTAAAGAAATACAAATGTGGAGTTTCTGTTTCATGATTTGATCTGGTTAAGCCCCACTTCACTGGATGGAAGAACCATAGGGAAGAACGAACTAACATGTTTTGCTCTCTCTCTCTATCAAATTAGTAGCACTGTACTATTTTAGTTATTTGGGGTTTTTTTTTGTTCAAAGCTTCTGTTTTCCAAATGATGTCTCTCATATTTGATAATGTCAGAACCCTAATAATAAAAAATGTCATCCAAGTGATTCATCAGAATAAATGAATTGGTCTTTTTTTATTTTATTTATTAAAATCACTTGGGTAGTGAATCTTTAAAACATTTTGTCTCAACTTTTCTGTTCTAGAATATCTGGAACTGTTTGGATGACGCAAGTGGGAAACTATGGGACACAACTACAACTGGAATGTAATTCTACTAGTTTAATACTATTAATCTAATCTTTATCCACAACTGCTGTGCAGAAATCTGGGTTTTAAAAAAGATATATTGTTGTGATGCATATGAATATTTGAATGCTGTAAAACTCTACTCAACAGAAATGTGTTACAGCTTTTCATATCCTAAATAGCCTGGTATTAATTGTGTTTTTTTTTCTCTCGCCTAGGTGACGCTGGACCTTCACAGTAGTCAACAGAAGTTTGGAAGATTTCTGCGTTCAGCTCTAGATGTTCTCTCTTAGCGGAGGGATGTCTAAAATGCATGATCTGTTTGGTATTTTGAGCAAAACACATCACATTTATATATCTGACACCCATAAATATGCCTAAAAATAGCATGATAGGAGATATTTAATGACATCAGCAAGGTAAAGATATCTAAAACAGCTTTGTTCCAAATCAGACGTTGTTAAAGTGTTCATTAGAAGAAGCAAGAAGGATATGCATTTGTTTTATCCATATAAGCCAATGTTTCAACACTGTTGTTTACATGGACTCAATCCATAGAATAAAATGGTGTGTTTGTTCTTTGTCAGTTTGTGGAGGAAATCTTGAGCTACCTCAAGTCCTGCTTCTCCAGAGAAGCCACCTGTGTGTGGGTTGTGTGAGGGGCCGTGTGACGTAGTGGGTTGTCCGTAGGTGTTGGGCTCAGGGGGTCACAGGTTCAAACCCCACTGCAGTCAGCATGTCGTTGTGTCCCTGGGCAAGACACTTCACCCAACATTGTGTGTGTGTGTGTGTGTGTGTGTGTGTGTGTGTGTGTGTGTGTGTGTGTGTGTGTGTGTGTGTGTGTGTGTGTGTGTTGTGTGTGTGTGTGTGTGTGTGTGTGTTGTGTGTGTGTGTGTGTGTGTGTGTGTGTGTGTGTGATGTGTGTGTGTGTTGTGTGTGTGTGTGTGTGTGTGTGTGTGTGGTGTGTGTGTGTGTGTGTGTGTGTGTGTGTGTGTGTGTGTGTGTGTGTGTTGTGTGTGTGTGTGTGGTGTGTGTGTGTGTGTGTGTGTGTGTGTGGTGTGTGTGTGTGTGTGTGTGTGTGTGTGTGTGTGTGTGTGTGTGTGTGTGTGTGTGTGTGTGTGTGTGTGTGTGTGTGTGTGTGTGTGTGTGTGTGTGTGTGTGTGTGTGTGTGTGTGTGTGTGTGTGTGTGTGTGTGTTTCCCTGAGCGATGGTTCCATACATCTTTTATACACACAGACACTCACTACCAGCTGGATGTTATGTTGCCTGCACCTTTATTGACACAAAACTGTTAGAAATAAAGGATGATGTAATTGTGAATACATTTGCAAAACAACGAACAGGGTATACAATTTCCCAAAAATGCTGTATAAACCTAAGGGAAATAAACAAGCAAACACAAGACATTTACTAAAACTGACTAGATACTTCAAGTTTTACCCACTAACATGAAAGATATGTTGTGCTTCTTTAGAGGAATGCAAGTTATGCCTTTATCTCTTTTTAGACGTTTGTATGCACACCCTTCATTATATTATGTCTAAACACACTCTTCTTCCCTCCTTGTACGTCTCTGTCTCCGCCCAGGTGGTGGCGTGGCGTCTGCTCCAGAACCAGCTGCCCCTCAGTGTGGACCTGCAGTGGGCTCTGTCCTGCCTGTGCTTGGCCCTGCAGCAGCCCTGCGTCTGGAACAAACTCTCAGCCGCGGTGTACGCCACGCACACCTGCTCCCTCATCTACTCTCTACGCCTTACCATCATTGCAGGTGAGGGGGGTTTCAAGAAAATGTTCAAGCATTCCCTTGTAGCGGACTGACATTATGTGGGGTGCCAGTCAGATCGGGGACTGATCATTTTAATAGTCAGCGTCTGGTCAAACTATACAAATATACATGTGTAACAATACTCAGTACATATGACATGAACCCTTTAAAAAATGCTATATTTCACACAAACCTAGTTAATTTCCAGACTCATAAAGAAATCATAAACCACTTCTCTTTAAATTCAACACAACATTTATATAGAATTATATGATAATCAGTTAATCCCTAGTGTGTGCATTTTTAAATGAATTCAGGTTTCCCAACAGCAACAGTAAAGAGTCTAATCACGAACAAAAAACAATGATTCACATTTCTTTCAGTTCAACCCAAAGCATCTTCGTTCAGACATGTTTCTAAAATAGAGAAACAAACATCAGCATTAAGTAACATTAAATCTACAACTCTCTATAATTAAAAGTACAATTACTTATACACACACAAAAGGTTACCACACGATTATAAACGTACTTTTAAACTGATAAAAAGCTGGTAAACCTATAATTTAACTGTACAAATTACTAATAGAAAACTACTATATAAAAACCAAACACATTACTTGTTGTCAAGGATGCACACAAAATGAAACTTAAATGAGAGGCTGAACTGCCACCTAAGGGGGAACTACGACGCCAGATTAGTGGTTATAGCGAGGTATGTGGAGCGTAAAGGCAGAGTTTTCGGTTAAGGTGGCTAATACAAATCGGATTATGAAATCGATTAGTCTATAGGTATGTATCACTGACTAAATTAAATCAATACATTTAATTTCACTTTGATTTCATTTGGACAAAAATGAATTGTTTTTCCCCGTATCCTAACAATAGTTGCCCGTTACGTATAATTATTTTTATGTTCTAATTAAATCTTCTATATTTATTTCATACTGTCAGAAAATGGCAACACCTTAACCCTCATTTATCCTTTTAACGATACAATCTCACCTTTATTTTTTAAATAGAATTGTGTTTAAATGTTTTAGTAGCTCTGAGAGCTTTTGACCATATCACTTGGTCCTCATCGACAGATTGATTTTGCTTGTTCTCATGGGACCACACTTGTTCAAACCTCGAGGACTTTGATCCTCAATTATAAATCATGGTTTTGTTTGTTCACTTTATGTTTTGATGTTCAAACAATACAAAGAACAATGGTGTTACGTCCTCTTTTTCCCCGGTAAAAAAACATAAGCCTCAGACTAACTAAAATAATGGCACTAATATAAGAATCACATTTCTTAGTACGAAACAGCAATACAATACCTATAACAATATATATGTATACTTATAAATAGGACCAGAAGTATTTCTCTTCTATAAGTTCACCACACATCACACAAGCTTTTTTAAAAGTTGAAGTCAATATATTTACTGAGAAATAAACCAAAAACAATAGAATAAATGAAGACCAGGCAATTGGCTGGTTCAGTTGCTGTCACAGTGGACACAGGAGAAGAGAGCGTTTCTGATGCTCTTCAAGAATCTCCTGACTCTGCTTTTTCTTTCGCCGCTGGTCACTTTGATGACCTCTGAACAACCACAAAGAAGCAGGATGTTAGTGCGATCAAACAACTACAAACACATGAGACTGTGAGGGCTTTAGACATGTGACTTACCAGGCTCCATGTGAGCAGCTTCGTCCTCAAGCTTAAAATAAACTGTTTCTGGCTGAGCAGAGACTATTTGCTCGGGAAGAGTCACAGCCTTGAACGCAACACTTTGGACATTCTTCGATAGCTGCAGAGTGACACTTAGTTCAGAGTCTCTGCTATCAAAGATTACGTTTCCAATGCTTTGGAAGCTCTCAGTCAGTGAAGGCTGTGGTGTGAGACTCTGCTCAGCCTCTCTCATGTCAACAATCACGGTTTCAATACTTTGGCTGACTTCAGGGTCCTGCTCCACAGCGAAGAACGGATGCTCCAGGACTGTGAGGGGAATAATTCGTCCGCACTTGTCCGGCAACAGCATATTTTTCAAGAGGTCCACAAAGTTCAGCAACTCCTCTCTCTTGGCCATGTGTCTGTAAGGTATTACCTGCAATACATTGAAGGTAAAACATGTCTAAGTAATCCTTTTCAAACACGGCAATGCAGTCAATAAATACATTGTAGAAATACTTGTAATGACATTATCATCCAAAAAAAGACAACCTACCTCTACCAGGTCATCAAGAGACCTCAGGTGGAAACATTGGTTTCCTCTGAAGTGATGCCCGGTCTGTAATGCAAACTCCCATGGAGTCTAGAGAGACAAAGTTTTGGTTACATTGTTTATCCAGACAGACACACACACACACACACACACACACACACACACACACACACACACACACACACACACCTTAAGTGTCCAGATTTGCTGGTTGTAGCTCCCCTCAATGTTAAAATAGAAGCTGCTTTTTTGCCCACAGTTTAATAGAACATCTGGAGGCTGACCCACCAAGTCCACAATGAGTTTAAGTGTGTCATATTCGTGGTCCACGGGGAACAGAGCAAAGCCTGCTGCTATTTCTGCAATCACAGCACCGAGAGACCACATGTCAATCTGTTCACTGAAGTCCATGCCCAGGAGGACCTCTGGTGCCCTGAGAGGAGAGGAAAACTTCTTGTTAAACTCACTTTTGTTTATTTTCCTTTACAGAAACAGACTTCCGATTTTTGCATCAAAGCCGCAGCCTCTGTGCCACATGTTTTATTATTCCTACCTGTACCAAAGACTCTGAACAGCAGTCCCTGGAACGGCCTCGGACACGTGGCGAGCCAGGCCGAAGTCAATGAGTTTGACCTGAAGCGGATGCTGCAAGCGGTTCACCACCATAATATTCTCAGGCTTTATATCAGCGTGGATTATTTCCAGGGCCTCAAGGTGGAGCAGTGCTGTTGTCAGCTGAAGAAACACAAAGATTGAGATGCTTTAGGATCACAACAATGTACATTTTTAGGTCTGATTTCCCATTAAATCTCAAGTAATTAAATGATGCTCCTAAAGAAAGGAATGATTCCACATACTTGACGTAAAACTGGACGGATCTCAGCTATGGGCAGAGCGTTGTGTTTTCTCTGCAGCATGTACTCATAGAGACTCAGGTCCAGGAGCTCAAACTCCAAACAAGTTAACTTTTCATGGTAGAACGAGCCATACCATTTCACCAGACTGCATTTATCGGCATCGAGAGTCTGCAGCTTCTGGAGAATTTTAATCTGTGGAAGAAATACAAAATGTGATTATTGCTATTTGTTGTCACCTTCAATACGAGGTTGTAGGTTTCTCATTTCAAAATAACTCAACACGTAACTTCAGATTTTATAATAAGAGTTTGTAATCTACCTCTTCCATAGCTCGCTCAAAGAAAAGGGGTCTATCCTTGGATATTTTAACGGCCTTCTTTGTGTTGGTTACATTGTCCATACACATGGCCACCTTACCAAAGCTGCCCTCCCCGAGAAAGGCCTGCACCTCGTAGCCGGAGGACAGCAGGGTCCCCTCGTGGATCGGGAAATCGTCTGTGGAAGAGAGGAGAGAGGAGGAAATGGACACACAATTAAGTTACATTTCACAGTCCACAGAACAGCACAGCACATCACATTCAGTCAGTGCTGTCACTGATTTCTAATGCAAGATAAAATATCCTATTTGTTCTTTCTTTTGTGCCTGCACATATAAACGTGTTCGAGAAACAACGCCCTCAACATAGGTTTTGTCAATTCCAGATGTACAGATGTTCCAAATGTTTCTGAAGAAATGGAAAAAACTATCTTCATGTATTGGCTGAGAAATAAATAGGCAAAATACAAATACTGAAAAACATTGCTTATGAGAAATGTTAGGATATTTCTGTAATGGTTGAGAAATGAATTAGTCAAAGTATTAAACATTACTTAATTACATTATTAAACTTGTTTGAGCACACTGTTCCCCCTAAATAAAGTACACATTTTGTACTATCAGGAAATACAATTTTTACGGATATTATTGCAGCATTTTGTTTAAAAAAACTACAAAGATGTACCCAATTACAAGATTTAAGATCCAAAAAATGATATTTCTAACATGTTACATATTACTATCATTAGTTTATTTAAATGAGAAACATGTATTTGATCACTTAGTACTAAGCCTGGTCCTTATTTTGTAACCACAAACTAAAACAAAACTGTGTATTGAGCAAACAAACTTAAGTCTGTTTTTCAGGACTTTACTGACTGTTGTTTACTACTCTCTGCTTACCTGTGACTGACATGTCGCTTATTGTCTCTGATAGTTCTGAATCAAATCGTGCTTGTGTTGAAAAGGCGGCGAGGAGCAACAGATGTGTGTCTGTGCATCTCAATTTCAGGTGAATAACTGAACAGTTTCCCTGGAAGCCGGTCCATATGTTTCTAAAACCTTCCAGTGTTCCATTCTGGAGTTCCATCCACTCTGATGGAACGTTCCAAAATGGAAGGCATATGCAATTGAGGAAACATGTAAAATGTATTTTAAGAAAACATGGAAGTCACATAAATGTAAATCCTTGAATAGGCTGAGATGTTAAAAAGTGAAAAGAGAAGCTTTTTTACACACTCTGATCCACATGTGAATACAAATCACAGATCCATTCAGATGTGTTCGTCATGTTGTCAATATAACTGCTAGTTGAGTGCATGCATGAGCTTCAACCTGCAAACAGCAGCAGAAACCAGTCAGCTGCAGGCTGTTTATTAGAGCCACTCAGTAGGTCACTACTGCCATCTAGTGGTGATACAGAATATGCATGACCATATGATACAATTCTCATCTTATTTATTTAGAAAAGTTGGCTTTAATGAACTTTAATTTTTAGGAAGCTATATTTTAAGCACATGGCAGGTTATAAATTGTTTAACCTGCATCTTTTGAAAAATGTGGTTAAAATCCAGAAATACTGTAGCATTACTACAGTGTAAAAATACTCAGTTGCAAGTGGAAGTCCTACATTTAAAATTGTACTTTAGAAAAAGTATAAGCATTACAAAATACGTTAAGCACCAAAGGTCCTCATTATGCAAAATGACTATTTTAAGCACCAGATATTGTTTTATTATTTATTCAAATGATTGATCAATTCATGTGTTCATCACTTCAGTGTTGCTCTTGGTAAAGGTGGGGTTTATTTTACACTTATGGGTAGCTTAAACTAGAATATTATATTATGTGTGTTGATTTATATTTGTTATTAATAACCTAAATCTGCAAAGTTTCTAACTAAATATATAAAATAAATGTAGTGGAGTCAAAGGTACAATGTTGGCTAACAAACTAGTTGAGTAAAAGTACAAAGAGCACAATGTGAAAATACTCAATAAAAAATGGAGGTTGTTGTACTTTACTTAAGTAAAGTACTTGAAAGTAATACATTATGTTGTCGACAAGGGCTGTCAGATTTAAATACTTTAAATGTATGGTTAAAGATTTCACAGCCCTATTGTCTCCCACAAATATTTTTCATATCCTTAAACGTGCTGCTTGTTAGTGAATCTGATATGTCTACAGAACCCCATCAATCCTGTAACTCAATCGAGTGGTGCAGGAATGAGTCTTAAATCCAGGAATTAGTTTTATCATTTGAGCCTTCTAAGGCTCCTTTGTCTGGATGGCAACGTTTTTATGAAAACTTATTTTTACTTTTTCTTTAAAAACATAGCAACTTTGAATTAAAAAAAACATAATTCAGGAGTGTCTATGTTGTCCATTTATTTATTTGTATTTGCTTTAATACATGAAATGAAGTGCTGGAAAAAGAAACATTGACAGAAAAACAACTCAACAACTGATCAGGAGGAAGACATTTCTTAATAAATTCTGCTTAAATCCACTAAAACGCAATCAATGTCTTATTGAATGCTTTGGGAAATGACTTACAACTCAAT
This sequence comes from Gymnodraco acuticeps, assembly GCF_902827175.1. Taxonomy (NCBI): domain Eukaryota; kingdom Metazoa; phylum Chordata; class Actinopteri; order Perciformes; family Bathydraconidae; genus Gymnodraco; species Gymnodraco acuticeps. The sequence goes on from NW_022992081.1 coordinate 1,382,528, forward strand.
GACATTTAAAATAAACGCATGCATATAGAAGCCCAGTTGGAATGACAATTACAAATCATTGGCCCTGAAGAGATAAACAATTTCATTTACATGAACATGTACATGCTGTGACCACAGGATAGGGCATTTGCCTCCATAAACACTTTTTCCTGGCCTGGCCTGTCCTCATCTCAGTGCCGCCGTCAGACCCGTCTGCTTCAAGCCTTCTCCACCCATCGTCTCCCTTTTTGTTTTCCAAGCAGTGCCAAGCCAGAATCTTAATGAGAGCGGTTTCAGCTCGCACACACTCCATCCCAGCCGGAAAGGAGCAACTTGGCTCTCCACCTGATTTTTGGCAGTCCGTCTGCCTCACCCAGCGTGGCCAGAAGGCCGGACCCAGATCCACCCATTGGTAAGTTAATCCACAAGTGGCAGAGCGCACCAACCAGTCTCTAACTGAGCTGGCAACATGCTTTGGGAGAGAACCAAGGTCCAGATCTGCGGCATTTTTCACCAGCTTCTGACGACTGTTTGCTGCAGCCTCGCTCAGCTCTGGAGAAGCACTCGGGTTAAACTTCTTCCTGGTAGTAGTGGGGAATTCTCCAGGAAGTGAGAAATTGCCCAAAAGCTGACTCCTAGATGCTTCAGATGGCTGCTCTATGGACATCCAAATCAGGTCAAAGGAGGATCCCAGAAGACGCAGGAGGCGAGAAGGCCGGAGATGTCTGGGTCTGGGCATGTGGTGGTAGTCTTCAGTGTTTGTCAGCAGGGTGTACGGGCGGATCGGCTGCGAGTAGGACTGCAGACGTTCTCTCAGATGAAGGAATGGTGAATCCCAAATTGTGTCCTCCTTGATTTGAACAACAGTCAAATTCTGGTTTTGTGTTGAAACGTTAGAAGCTCCATGTAGAAGGACAGAAATACAGCAGAAACAGACTCCACAGTCGAACAGCTCAGGCATGGTTATTAAGGTTCGGATGGGACAACAAACTGGTGAGAAATTGCTGCTAGTTCTCCTTACTACCCGTTTAGTTATGGGTGCTTCAGAGACTCTGTGTATCTTACACCAGAAATCCTTGAGCTTGTGAACAATAACATGGTGAAATCAGTGTATTATACCACAAACGGCAGACATAATATTGAGTATGGCCAAAGCACAGCTAAGCTCCTGCTTCTTCTTGTTCACAGCTCTGATGTTTTGGCTTGTTTCGAAGCAAACAAATCCGAGAAGCTATAGATTAGTCTAATGCTTTACCAGAATTGATTACCAGATGTCACAGATATTTATATGAGACAAAAAACTAGGTCCACATATTTCACAGCAAGAAAGAAGAGTAATCATTTGACCTTGATTTGGCAGAGCAAGACAAACAACAGCTCTCTCACGCAAAGACTGCACTTGATGAGTTATACGAAAAGCTTCAGGGTAAATTCCCTTCATGGAAGCTTAGATAATGACATATCACTCAGGATTTTTAAAGAAAGAGGACAGATGCTAAAGGTTAGTAGGACAATAACCCCATTTATTCTCATCTACGGAAAATCAGCTGTCAAAGGCACGTCATGGCGTAATATCAAATACATTCAACATATACTGTAAACACTTCTAATTTAAGTTTTCTTTCCATCAACATCATAATAATACAACTTATAAATACAGTTACATATAGTTACATTAAGACGCAAACAGCAGGCATGAACTAAGAAATATTGCTTCAGGTCCGAAATATGTGTGTGTGTGTGTGTGTGTGTGTGTGTGTGGTGTGTGTGTGTGTGTGTGTGTGTGTGTGTGTGTGTGTGTGTGTGTGTGTGTGTGTGTGTGTGTGTGTGTGTGTGTGTGTGTGTGTGTGTGTGTGCTCTTTTAAGAAAGCCTGACTTAACACAGCATGTGTGTGATTATATTTCAATAAAATGTTGCATTTAGGTTGACCTTCACATCCACCCGCCTCTTTTTTTGTCCTCGCACTCAAAGTGAGAAAAGCTGGTCTGATCTTTCCTGTTGCCGGGCAGATTGTGGAGGAGGTCTCGATGTGGAGGCGGGTACGCTGCGAATCGTCGGGGCGCTGTGGTCTGATTCCTTGGCTCGATCTTCCAGGAACTTATCAAACTCTGGTAAGGACAGTTAAGTTAAGGGTAAGTTTTTGCGCGTTCAATTAAGCAAGAATTATTATACATAATTTTTACACTAAAATTCAAAACATACCTTCACTGGACACCCCCTCGCTAACTGAAGAGTGTTCTTCCTGCATTACAAACACAATAACACATTAAGAGTAAAGATCATATATATATACCACATCACATTGACCCTCAATTACCATTATTCTCCTATATGTGTTCTTTAGTAAAGGCGAGAACAGATTAGAAATTTGATTTGGCTAAATTATATTTGTACCAGTGTTGCTCTAATTTCTGGTACATTAAAGCGTGTGCCTGTTGATCCTCATTGAAAAAAGCTAACTAAGTTCAGAGAATTTGGACAATAATTCCCAAATGAAAGCCTGAAGAAAGTTGAACAACGGAATCCAAATGTTAATATAATGAAAATAATTGTGTGAAAAATTCATAATTATATTATAATTTTTAAATATTTTGTTACACAACAGTAGAAGTGAATACATATATCTTAGTCCTGTTTGTGAACCAACCACTTGCAAATGGCTTTAAATGTGTTTTTTTCTTTTTTTTTAAATAATGTCTTGTTTTATTTATACATATGTAAAAACATGGGTTTGTATTTTTTTAAAGTACATGTATTGACACACTAGGTCAATTCCTAAAATGTTTTTTTAAAAGTACCAACGAGACAAAGAAAAAATCCCAAATAAAGCAGAAATATCTTCTGACATTCTTCTGACTATGACATGTTTCCTCTTACCATATCATTAGATCTGTCAACATCACTCTGCGCGGAGTTTTTTGCTGGCGCCACCTACAAGGAAAATAATCAAGAGAGGGATAAAGTGACACTGTTTTAGCCAAATCTACACAATTAGCAATATACTTTTATTTCAATTGAGATATTTTGTTCAGATCCATGTCTGTGTAGCGTGGTATATATACACACCCCTCCTGTGACCTGCAACCTGGTGTCCAGAGCTCCAGCGAGGCCCTCCACAGCCCCTGGGTCCTCATACCTGACACTGGGAAGAGGATGTGTTGTAATGCAGGCTGTCGAGTGGAGCAGTGATGATGTGTTTTTGTGGGCCAACCCGGAGGCTAGCATTTATGTGTTTGTACGGCGACCTTGAGAGCCTTGAAAGGCGCCTATATAAAATAAATGAATTATTATTATTATCGCAACGGCTCCATCTCAATAATATTTGTGGCAAACACACGTTTTGTTCAGCAGGATAATCTCTACATATAAAACCCAACTTTAATGAATTGTTAAGGGTTAAAAAGTAAAAAGCTAACATTAGGCTAGTATTCGGTGTTATGACGTTTAGTAGTCTCATTTAGCCACTTGTTGGCAACCATGTGGAGATTATCCTGCTAAACATAATCGGTGTGTATAATTAACGCTTGTTTTAGATCCTATTTTCTAGTGTTGTTGAGGGAGCCCTTGAGAAGCTTACTTCCAGTTTGGCGTACAAATAGTCCTGTCAACTCACAACAACTCATTGATAGATAGCCCTACGTAAGTAATAGGAAGAATGTGTATTGATTTGTTTTGTGGTGAACCGTCCTTTTTAAAGTCACCACAAGTGAAAAGGCACTTGATTCCGTAGTTTTTGTCACGGTTGCACGCAAATAAAAATCTGTAGTGAGAGCAAGTGTCCTCTGTCGTCAGTGAGCTCCACTCACCTTTTCCTCTGGTCAGCCAGGGAGCTTCCTCTTGTATGTGCAAACATGTCAAACTCCTCCTCCTCTTCTACAACACACATGGTTAAATCATTAGGTCACAAAAAAAGCAATGTTGTCCATCTTGGTAACCAAACATTTAAAATAATAAAACCAAAACATTTGTGAAATACTTATGTTTGCTTTTTTTTATTATCAAAATGTCATTGTTTGTTATTCATGGTAAGAGCATTATTCTATCATAATTCTGATAATGAATCAGAAATCCTTTATTGGTCCCACAGCCAGAGCGTTGATATCAGTAAGTTACAGCAAAGAACACAATACAGATTTCAAAAACAAACACACATATATTATAAATAAAACGGGCACATAAAATACAAATCAAAATAGTACATAAAACAAGTGAGTAGCAGCATAATAAAAGTAAAGAAGCAAAGGTTTTTAAAAAAAGTATAAAAGTATTCAAGCAGCAGCCAGTAGTAAGAATATTAAATTGTAAAAAGTAATAATATATTGCATATAATTGGTGTTGGAGAACATGATGTGTCCATAGACATAGTATCCTGCAACCTTTCAGAACATCATATTCTCCAGCAGTGTATCTTTTCATGTTGTCCTTTTTATAAGTAATCCTGTTGCAATAATGCAATGTTTGCAACATCCTGTTTTCTAACAGAAATATGCCAACCCAAGAAGGATGACCTGATCCATACCACAGCATATGTATGGCATTTGGGTTATAAAAGAGGGCACATGTGAATTTTACTCACTGTGGTTGGCTGATTGATGTTGATTGTCGGGAGCGCTGTCTGCTGATTGGCTGGTTGTTGTGATGACAGCAGGTTGGCTGAGAGAGGGGGGTTCAGGGATGAGGTCCAGGAGGTTAGTGGTGGTGCTAGAGCTCTGCTACGAGAGAGGATATGACTTATTGTGTGTATTGTTATAGAGGCAAACAAAAGAGGAGGAGCGAGACATCTTCTTACCTGTGGGGTATTTGACACTTGAGCCTTGTTCAGTCTGTCAAACCTAACAATACAAATAGAAAACAATTACAATCCAGTGAATATAAATTAAGTACAGAAGCCCTCAGAAGACATTTCTGGTGATTTTGTTTCTCTTATTTTGATTTAAATTGATTCTCTCCTTGATTTTCAGAAAAGGTTTTGCTTGAAGTAATTTAAGTTCTTTAAAACATAAATATATATATATATATATATATGTATGTATGTGTATATATATATATATATATATATATGTATATGTGAATGTTCTCTGTTTAATTGTCTTGAACATTTTCTTATTCTCCTCTACCCACAAGAGCCTAAAATGTACCAGCATTCAGGGTTTACTTCAGCCTTGTTTATTTAAAAAAAATAGTATTTTATAAAAAAAACAAAAAAAAACTCCTGTTGATCCTGAGAAAAAGAAATCGCCTGCTAAAACGTAACAATTGACAGATTGAAAAAAATGTAAGAAACTTAGAAAGACTATCCTGTCCAAATATTTTCCTATTCCTAAGTGATTAACACAGGAGAGACATCTTCCAAATGGATCACCAACTTTTTGTTACCTCATCGTGTTGTAATTGATCTTTAATACACCCTTAAAAACGTATAAATATAATCCAAGGCTAACACAAACCTCTCGTAGCGGATGAAGGCGTTGTTGAGGTCATCGTTGATCACTAGCAGCTCTCCAATGAACCCTTCATCCAGCAGCTGGGGGATGAGCTCCACCACTCGATTCTGCATTTTCTTACACACCGAGTACAGCTGCTGCTCAGGGGGGGGGTAGAGACTCAATCATTATCATCACTAATAACATGGAGTAGAGGTTAAAGACGTGAAATCTAGTCCAAGAGTTATACAATGATCATATGTACCCACTTCTCTTCATCCTGCTTCAACTACTTTTACAAGTATCACTAGGTAACTACATTTCACTCACTCACTCACTCACTCACTCACTCACTCACTCACTCACTCACTCACTCACTCACTCACTCACTCACTCACTCACTCACTCACTCACTCACTCACTCACTCACTCACTCACTCACACACTCACACACACACACACACACACACACACACACACACACACACACACACACACACACACACACACACACACACACACCACACACACACACACACACACACAACACACACACACACCTGTAGCAGCTCTCTGTCATCTTGCTTGCACTGCCCAGGCGAGATCTCATTCAGCATCTCTGACATCACAGTGAGGTTCCCCTTCACCAGCGCCAGCTCACTTCGTAGCTTCTGTTCCTGGATTACAATATATACAAATAATAGACATCAGTCAAAAGCCACAACACTGTTACATTTATTCTATTGTAATTGTGTTTCTGCTTAAATATGAAGAAGGCTGTATTACTCATAGAACTTCTATAATGCATTGAAATGATAGTTATATTTTCAGCACAGGTTAAGTTAACATCATTAACAATGGCTCTGCTCTACGGAGTCACAGTAGTGCCATACGTCAAAAGATGAACACATCAGTAAGAAGATGTAGAACTACATGTAGAGCTATAAATAAAATGTTTTGTATACATTTGAAATATATATGTTTAATAATTTCTTTTTTTGCATTTTCTTTTTCTTCCTCTGTATATTTTCCATTTATTCGTTATTTGTAATCTTTTTCAGGTTGCTTTTTTTCCTCCACATTCTGACCAAGTGTTCAAAGTACTTGCGGGGCACATATCGTGATGTTTCTTCCCCTGATACAAGTGAAAGTATGCTGAATATAAGCACAACATATCATACCTACAAAGACATATCAGTGATTACAAGAACTACTAAATTACCTTTTTTCTTTTATGCATACAGAAAGGTTGAACATAAAGAATGAAGCAAACATAGATGTAATAAGAGGGGAATTGACAATAGTGCCTCCAAATGAATCATTAACTTCTTTATCATAAAGCGGGGATAACTGGACTGTACAAAGCGAACCAATGTTTCTAAATATAATTGCCCCTTTTCAGGATTTTTGCAACACTAAATCACATTGCATCTTCCAAGGATTTTAGACACTGAAAATAAATCGATTCTTCAATGTCAAAGCGAAAACAAATGAATCTGGATCAGATATCCCTTAATTGAATGAGTCTGTCATCAGTCAGTCATTGTGTTATTGACCTGTTCCATGCAAACATTGACTGACAGGTTTTTTTTTTTTAATGTTGTACCTGTTGTGCAGAGAGGGAGCCCGGCTCCTCACCCTCTGGTCCGGGGGGGGAAGTACTCTGAGGGGGGACACTGGAAGCTGGTTGTGGTTCTGACTGAGGTGTGGGAGCGGCAGCGGGGGCTGTTTCAGGAGTCTCATTTTCTGGGGTACTCTGAAGATAAAGAACCAGTGTAAAGACAGATATCTGTAGATGCATTGTGGGTGTTATTTTCACTTTGCCGACCGTCTCACCCTATTGGGAGTGTGTATGGGGGACAGAGCATCCAGATCTGTCATGGGGAACTCCAGACCGCGTCTCCTCAGGTCGTCATATACGTACACCACCCCCGCCAGGGAGGGAGAGCTTCGAAACGCATCTGCCCACGACTGAAGAGGTGAGGAAAAACATGAAGAAAGAATGAGAATGTCTGACTGTTGAATCACGGTTCAAAAACACCGTATACTGGCCAAAACAAAGATTATATGGGAAAAGAAGAATAAAACAACAGAAATGGAATGCTCCTTCAGTATTAACAAGCCCGACTGTATCTAATTTTATCATTCCTGCCGGTCTGTGATTACACAACACTACTGGCCTTGGCGAAGTAAAATAGGAAAGTGTGAAGGTAGTTAAATCACAAAAAACAATAAAAAGATAACACTATAAGTCTGTAGCCATAATATAGTCAGCGTGTGAGGTTTCAACGCATACCACTGAAATATCTCACAGTACAAGTGAGGACAAACAACTTAAAAACGCAAAACAAAAAAGATTTCCAACTAAATCAAATGCTATTGCGGACAAGAGCTAAAATGGTTTGCTGATTTACTAATGTTCTATGATATTAATAGCTTTGAGTTTAGAACAACTGGTCAGACAAAACAGTTATTTGAAGAAAGTGTATTAGGGCCATTGAAGGTAAAAAAAACTACCTGACAAATGACAAAGCTGGGGGAAGTTATTATTTCTATAAGAACACATATAGAGATTTAAGTTCTAATTTAGAAGAAGAAACGCACATTTACGAACCCTCACCCCCCTTTTTTCAAAGGAACACATTGCTTTACTTGTTTTTAATCTGATCACACCAAAGACGCCAGCGGTAAACAGGGAATTCCCCATGCAACCGTTAATGAGGAGGTGCAACAGTACTGAACATGACATTGCAATAATACATTTTTCCTTTAAAAATGTAAGACTTTTTAATCTCAGAAAATTGACGTTTGTCTCACTATAACATAGTAGCTTTTCCCCTTCCATTTACCCCTACAATTTCAGAGAATATAAAAAATGGTTTTGTATTTTTTTCGTTATATTGCCATTTTATAGATACAACAAATAGATGTCAATATATAATCAATATGGGAAATAATCATCAGTTACAGCTCTTGTGCAGACAGTTTATATAATCTTTCCCTCTATAGAAGCATCTGCATACATACCTGTATGAGGCTCAGCACACGGTCATGCAGGGCAGTGGGGGGGTTATATTTGGGCAGAATGGATCGCACCAAAACTCCTTCAATAAACTCCTGTGACGACACAAGAATGTGGAAGCGCTGGCCGCAGTTCTTCACACAGGCCTCGAGAACCTGCAGTGATACAGTTCACAATATGAAAAAAAAGTCAAGTCCAAAATGAAGTGTTTTCTCACATTGCCTCAATGTGTACACAAAGACTTCAATATTGATTTAGCAACTTCTTTAAGCAGACACACTTCCTTCTTTTATCATCCTTTCACATTATTTTTGTTTCAAATGATACTCTCGCAACCTATAATCCTCATGAACAAATGATTGCACATTGACATGGAATCCCCTACAGATACTCACAGTAAGGGCCAACATGATCTCTCTGAAGTTCTTGTTTCCTACGATTCTCTTCTTGATAGCTTTGACTGCATCTTTGGGCCTGAGAAAAACAACATCAGATATTTATAGATAAGAAAATAAATAAGTCGAAGCAAGTTGCTATTGCAGAAGAAAACTGTGTATTAATTTGTTTGTGACTCATCTCTATAAGAAAAGAGAGCTGGAAATAAAGTCACTTTAATCGTCCAAAAACAGAAGGAAAAAATTGGGTTTTTTTTTACTATATACGTCAGCAACAAAACCATAGGAAGTGAAACAGTGATATTCAAAACTAGGAGACCTACATACAGTAGAGAAAGGTCGGGCAATATGCACCACATAATGAAACCATGTGACTTGTGTGAGCACCCTACCCCTCGTCCGTCTCGTTGATGATGTCACAGATCTCCATATTGATCCCCCAGTCCTCCGACTGCAGACAGACGCTGGTCGCTCGCTCTGTCAACACACAGGGAACAGGTGAAGGGGCATTAGTAGAGTCATATTTCTAAGGATTAGAAAAATATCATAATAATCAGAAGACTTTCCTCTGATATTAAGATGTTTGCCATAAAATAAGAAGTCACACAGGTCATTACAATCGGTTCTGTATGTATTTCAGATATCAGTCTGGGGGAAATGTTTCAATTGGTGTAAAAAGTTGTTTTTTGTTTTTTTGTTTGTTGCTTTTGGAAGAAAAACAACATCAAAAAATCAAAATGCCATACAATATTTAAGATATGCTGCCTTTAATTGTTACATTCATACAGGAAAGAAGATCACCATATGATCATCTCTATGTCTACCTCTTAAAGTAAGGAGTCTAAAGAGGAGCTCTGAAAGCATTAGTGAGATAAAATGCATCCATCCATCCATCTTCTCTCGCTTATCCGTGGTCGGGTCGCGGGGGTAGCAGTTCCAGCAGAGAGCCCCAAACTTTATTTTCCCTGGCGACATCAACCAGCTCTGACTGGGGGATCCCAAGGCGCTCCCAGGCCAGCGAAGAGATATAATCCCTCCACCTGGTCCTAGGTCTACCCCTTGGTCTCTTCCCAGCTGGACGTGCCTGGAACACCTCCCTAGGGAGGCGCCCAGGTGGCATCCTAACTAGGTGCCCGAACCACCTCAACTGGCTCCTTTCGGCGCGAAGGAGGAGTGGCTCAACTCCGAGTCCCTCCCGGATGACCGAACTTCTCACCTTATCCCTAAGGGAGAAACCAGCCACCCTGCGGAGAAAACCCATCTCGGCCGCTTGTATCCGCGATCTCGTTCTTTCGGTCATGACCCATCCTTCATGACCATAGGTGAGGTTATGAACGAAAATGGCCCGGTAGACAGAGAGCTTTGCCTTCTGGCTGAGCTCCCTTTTCGTCACAACGGTGCGGTAAAGCGACTGCAGTACCGCTCCCGCTGCTCCGATTCTCCGGCCCATCTCACGCTCCATTGTTCCCTCACTCGAGAACAAGACCCCGAGATACTTGAACTCCTTCACTTGGGGTAAGGACTCATTCCCTACTTGGAGTGGACAGTCCATCGGTTTCCTGCTGAGAACCATGGCCTCAGATTTGGAGGTGCTGATCCTCATCCCAGCCGCTTCACACTCGGTTGCGAACCGATCTGGTGAGTGCTGAAGGTCGCAGACCGATGAAGCCATCAGAACCACATCATCTGCAAAAAGCAGTGGTGCAATCCTTAGTCCACCGAACTGCAGACGTTCCCAGTTCACCCGAACTACACGTTTGGGCTTACCAGGTCTATCCAGAGGCTTCCCCCGCCACTCGACCCAACTCACCACCAGATGGTGATCAGTTGACAACTCCGCCCCTCTCTTTACCCGAGTGTCCAAAACATACGGCCTCGGGTCCGATGATACGATAACGAAATTGATCATGGACCTTCTGCCTAGGGTGCTCTGGTACCACGTACACTTATGAGCATCCTTATGTTCGAACATGGTGTTTGTTATGGCCAATCCATGACTAGCACAGAAGTCCAGTAACAACCACCACTCCGGTTCAGATCAGGGGGGCCGTTCCTCCCAATCACGCCCCTCCAAGTGTCTCCATCATTGCCCACATGTGCGTTGAAGTCTCCCAGCAAGATTAAAGAGTCCCCTTCAGGAGCCCCATACAGGACTCTTTCCAGGGTCTCCAAGAAGGCCATATACTCTGAACTGCTGTTGGGTGCATAAGCACACACAACAGTCAGAGTTTTCCCCCCCATAACCCGCAGGCGTAGGGAGGCGACCCTCTCGTCCACTGGGGTAAACTCCAACAACGAAGCACCCAACCGGGGACTTGTGAGTATCCCCACACCCGCCCGGCGCCTCACACCTTGAGCAACTCCGGAGAAGAATAGAGTCCAATCCCTATCCAGAAGTAAGGTTCCAGAGCCGACGCTGTGCGTAGAGGTGAGTCCAACCAGATCCAACTGGTAACGCTCCACCTCCCGCACAAGCTCCGGCTCCTTCCCCCCCAGAGAGGTGACGTTCCACGTCCCCAAAGCCAGCTTCTGTCGCCCGGGTCTGGTCCGTCGAGACCCTCCGCTTTCACTGCCACCCTTCTGGCAGCGCACCCGACCCCATCGCTGTTTCCCGTAGGTGGTGGGCCCGCGGGACGGAGAAGCGGAGGTGTTGCCCACGTTGCCTTTTCGGGCTGGGCCGAATGCATATCTTTTTTAAATCGAAAATGAAATCTATGTGACTACACACAATAAACATTACAATCTTAAAAAACATCCACACTCAAATCAACTGGAACTTTTTGGTCCGTTTTTGGCACTACAAGCTGTAAACAAAACCAACCTTTTAAAGTTGTTGAGTTAACATTTTAGAAAACAGTTTCCTGTTTAATCATCCAACAGATATGGAGTGCAGTCCTTAACTCCTTTTTTGGAGTTGTGTTTCTAGCGATCAAACCAATGTTAATACAATACTCAAGGATCAAGGTTTAAGATGTTTTATTCTCATTCTACAACCAAATGTAGCCCCTTAATGAAGTTCAGGGTGGTCCAAAACCCCACAAATAAACTGTTTAGCTGCTAAATGCTTTATCATGTTGATTTGTATATTTGCCGTCTGTGTGTGTCTGCCGTTTGTTGCTGAGCAGCTACAACTTTACAGCTTTTTCGCTCCAAACAGCTGCCTGCTGTGGTGAAAAACAAGGCTCTGGAAGCAGTGCGTGTGAACCAAAATTGTAAAGTTTTGCACCAGAAAAAACAAACAATGAGCTGAAAGATGCTAAAACGGTGTGTAGAGCTAAAGGGAACTGAAGAGTCTGGTGATCATTCTCTTTGTGTCATCACAACAAGAGAAACCTTTCATATTACACATAGTTGTTGGATCCATTATTCATAGGCCACAAAGCAGGCTGTTGTGAGAAAATCATCATGTCCTCTGACGTTATAGAGCTCCCTCCAGAGCCACATAAGACATTACACAACAGTTTTCTGAGGAAGGCTGAGTAACACTGTGTGTAAACCACAATCTTCAAGTGTAAAATTGCAATTTAATCAAATCAGCTTTTGGGAACTGTGACATTTTCTTTTTACCGACAGTATGATCAAACAAGCGACATTTCATCATATAACAATTCTGAGTATTTGGTGAAAATATTTGTCATCAGCTATCCAAAAGGCACTTTAAACCATTATGAGCATAGGCAAACAAACAAAACATATCTCATGAGAAGACAGCCAAGGTTATTGTGTTTTTTTAAAATTGTAACTATATTGATCAGCTAAGTTTTTTAGCTTTCATATTATTTCCGTCCATACTATTTGGCAATCAAAGCCAGCTTTCTTTGCACTCCTCCACCCCTCACTGGCTCCTCATAAGTCTCTAAATCTCCTTAATTCCTTTCCACCAACACCCCCCTACATTTCCAAACCCTCACTGCCTTTCTCAATCCCATTCTACTCCCTCCCTCTCTCCCTCCCTCCTCTCACCTTCCTCGCTCCCACTTCATGTGACTGTCAGCTGCTTCTGTTCTCATCCGCTTCAGAAGTAGCTGGAGCCTCTCTGACATTCATGTTTGGGGAAAGTGAGTGGATGAGATCAGAGGAAGAGAGGCTTGAGATGGGTGTGTAACCTTTTCTCATCACTCATAACTGTCCTGATTACTCTGCAGGCTGTCTGTGTTGGCTTTACATTTTCAAGCAAAACAAGCAACATGTGTAACATGACATAATACGCTTGCTGAGAGTATAAGTGAAACTTGTACACAAGGTGTGAAACTGTATTTTTGTAGAACACATCAGGGATTGAGGAAGTGAGAGAAAACACATTTGGCGTCATTGATTCGCTAGATGTGTTGTCACTTAACTTCTGCAACAAATCATATGAAAGATCGAGGCAAGTAAGTCCCGCCTCTGACGCGTCATTGGCTTTAAAGACATCGTTTGATGTTTCTGTCAAATTCGGACTTCATTTTGAACATTTTATAAAAGTAAACAAGCATTACAAGTGACATAAAGTTGTTTTCCATGCCTATGAGCGTGGCAAATCTTGAAGCATGTAACTGGTTATATAAATTAAATAATCCAAATTGAATGTAAAGGTGAACAACTCATGAACATTAAGTTCATAAGCAGCTACTTACCGATTCTCTGACCAACAGGCGTCGAAAAGGGGTTTCCTATGAACAACTCAATTTTCTCCCCGAGTGAAAACATCTTTGGAACAATGAGCAGCGACCACTCCAACTGTGTGAAAGTTATTCGGCAGCTACTGAGCTCAAACTGCTGTGTTTCCTTTGCTTCCAGAGTCCGCTGCTGCTTCAGAGGCGCACGGGCTCTCTGAGTGGTCACGTGAAAACACACACACACACACACACACACACACACATACACACACACACACACACACACACACACACACACACACACACACACACACACACACAAACACACACACACACACACACACACACACACACACACACCACACACACACACACACACACACACACACACACACACACACACACACACACAGGAAGCAGCAGACAACTACACAGAACACAGCCGCTGATTTCATCACATTGTTAACAATAGACGTTAACTAAAATAATCGACATAGGCCTACTGTTAATGCAGACACATTACATCTTTACTATTGGGGGTGGTGGAATACTTTTGAGATATTTTACATTATTTATAGTATTAAAATATACCAAATACTAAAGTTGTGCATACAAAATGTGCTGTGAGCCTACCTTTCCAAAACCAACATCTGAGACCATAAGTCAACTAGAAACTTTTATGTCAGCAGCACCACCTAGTGTACAGTGAAAGACCTGAATGAACATTTGATTCTGATTTTGTTTACAGTAGTTTTTTTATTTTGTATCTTGCATCATATATTGAACAGGTGTTTACAGAAAAGAAAGTTATTGTATGTCACAAACTACTGACTTATGGTTTGTGACCCCTATTGACTGAGCACAGTTCGTCTCTCTAATGTACTCCACACATACTGGTCTATACAATGTTTAGGTTCATCTGGTCTAGTGTATCTGAGTCTACAAGGACATGCCAAGAAGAAACAGTTTCTAATCATTACTTGTGATAACAAACAGAGCTGTTTTTCTGCAACAATATTCTGCAAGTGATTGTTCAAGGAAACAGGACTCACATCAACATTTATTATAATTTTTTGGGGGAAACGTTATGCCTTTAGCTATAGGAAGACAATAGAGAGATGGCAGGAAAGAGAGGACAGAAGGATGGAGATTGACATGAAACAAGACATGTGTGTGTTTTAAAGTTATACAAGTAAAAGTGCTTGTAGATGGTTTATCTAATTATGTATGGTATTATATGATGAATTTAAATTGTTGTAAGTCATGCAATAATGTGTGTGCAGCATTTTAAACACACTATAACAGTATACTGATTTTGGGAACATGCTTTAGCCTATTTTTAAAGTAGGCCTACCTTAATTGTTAACAATACTAGAATATATCTTAGTAACTCTCCACACTGCACAATTTTTTTCCTCCAGTGTGGGTATGCCACTGATAGCACAACACTTAATTTGATATATTTAAAATTATTTGTGCAGAAAACCAAAAAAATAGCATGTTTTTGTGCCATAAGGGAAACATGGGGAAATTGATCAATCTGTTTAAAAATGTGTACAACTTCAATTGTTAAACCAGAAATTAACATTAAAAGCCTTATATACTAGAATTCCTGATTTTTTTTCTGTCATGGCTATTGGATAAAAAATAAAATAGCATCGCTTTCTGCAAATCTGAATTTTAGCAAGTTATTATTAGGAAAATGTGAGAAACAAAAACAGCAAACAAATCACACCCTTGCTAAATACATTCTATGCGTTTACGCAGTGCTAAAACATTAAAAAGCCAAATATTTCCATGGGAGCCTGCCTGCAGACCTCCACTCTCAGGACAGTTCCGGTGCAGACCTCCAGTCTCAGGACACCTCCACTGTCAGTACAGGAAGTGACGATTCTGACGCGTTTTTTTTCCCGCCCACCGAAGGACTCGTTTGATGGAAGTTTTCAAATCACAATGGAGACTCATCACGGAGGTGATAAGTCCGCCCACCGTGCACTTTGGGTCCTTTTGACCCCCCCCAGCCTGGTTCTTGTCAAAGTTTTTCGCTCAAATGACACCATGGAGGAATGTAACGGGAGTTGACAGGGGACTCTGCCCGCCTCACGAGTGCCTATTTTCGGACACTTTTTTCCACTTTTCCCCGGTTTTATAATTCTTTATTTTTTTGGCTATTTCATCCGGTTTCTACCGGGGACATTGCCCGGTCTCGGGTGTCCCCCCACGGCCTGTGTCCAGCCACCCCCCACTCATCCATATATTAACGGATTTTGACAATTTTTGTTGCATTTTTCTCCTCTCCTTTCACTGATCGAATGGCAAACGCGACCCACTGGCGGAGGGGCTCCGCCGCGGTGCACCCGGCAAACACGGTTGTTTCTTGAACCTTCTACTGCTGTCTAGCGGGTTTAACTAAAATACAAGATGTCGTATTTATATATATAAATACATATATATCTATATAGATAATAAGTGTCAGTACGATTTGATTTTGTATTTGCGTGCATTTCCTGTTCGGAAAGTGGCGCTGCGGCTGTACTGATAGTAACAACAATACAAGGTGTCCGTATATATCTATATATTGTAGTGCCGAGAGAAAGGGAGTCGGAGGCGGTGCATCGAAGGTGCAAAACTGTCTTTAATGAGCAGCAGAAATGCAGGTGTTGTCAGGTCGCAGCCCGGGACAACAAGAGCAAGAGCCAGGAGGGCACACAACATATAAAGGTAACCACATATATGTCCGTGTGGAAACAATACCCCCAACTCTAGTTCCATGTGTGGATTATGTAACCCAGTGTATTAAAGGTGGTCCCCACACAAGCCCCCCCAGAATCCAAACATGGCAAAAAAATCCCCGCGTCCGGGAGGAAGCACCACAGGGGCCGAGGAGGGTGAGGTTGCAGGTGATGGCCGGGCCATGGAACGGGCCGTCGGAAGGTGGCCGCAGGAGAGGGTAGGGGCCCCAACGAGGGCGAGGGCATCTCCACCGGGGGCGGGCCGGAACGGGCCGTCGTAAGGGGGCCGCAGTAGGCGTCGTGGCGAATGAAGTCATCACCCGCCAGTCGGTGAAAACCGGGTCGCTGAGCCGCAACGGGCGTGAATAACCCGGTGGTCCCCAGCAGGAAGGAGCGCTGCCCGGCCGCAGGCGAGGGCACAGCGGCGGCGGGCACGAAGTCCTCAGAAGGAAAGAGCCGGGGGGCAGGAGCAGCACCCCCGGGAGGAAAGAGCCGTGGACAAGGGAGAGGCCAGACGGGGGGGGGCGTCCGAAGCTGCCGTTGAGGCGAGCCGCGGTAAGAGGAGAGGCCAGGCAGGGTCCCGGAGCGCGCCACCCACGGGCCGATGAAGGCATGGGCGACGTCCGAAACTGCCAAGGCGAAGGAAGAGGCCAGACAGGGTCCCGATGCGCGCCACCCACGGGCCGACGAAGGCATGGGTGACGTCCGAAACTGTCGAGGCGAGACGGGGTCCAGGAGTGCACCACCCAGGCGCCGAAGGAAACTTGAGTGGCGTCTGGAACCGCCGTTGAGGTGGTGAAAAAGTGAGAGTGTCCACACGAGGTCAACCGGCTGGTCGAACCTCCTCTCCGGCACCAGAAAGAAAACAAAAACTCAAAAGGGTCGATAGCCGTTAGCTGGCAGCCATCGGTAGCTGCTAGCCGTAGTTAGCCAACGTGGTTAGCTGCTAGTTGTCGTTAGCTAGCGCAGCTGGGACGTGCAGCCGCACGCCCCGAAGAAGCCCCACGAGGCAGCAATCGGGTTCATCCCTACCCAGCAGGTTGTGCATCGTCCCCTCTAGTCGGAAGGCAGATGCGGGAATGGCGAGCAACATCCCCAGCCATTCGGCGAGGCGCGCACCGAGCCTCAGTCCGCGTGCCTGTAGCAGCCACGGTCGACTCCAAAAAATCCCCGGCATTTCGAGAAAGAAACCTGAGTTTCCTTTGCCGTGTTCGGGTCCATCTCGGAAACTTCTCAAGACGTATCAGGGACGTATCAAGACGCACAAGTGTAGTGCCGAGAGATATGGAGTCAGAGGCGGTGCAAGGAAGGTGCAAGAATAGTAATTTATTCACAAGCTGCAAAGGACATGTCGGGTCGCAGCCCGGGTCGACAAGAGAGAGCACTACACTGGCGACCGCGGCTGCTAATCACGTCGGGGTCACCAGTGTAGTGCCGAGAGAAAGGGAGTCGGAGGCGGTGCATCGAAGGTGCAAAACTGTCTTTAATGAGCAGCAGAAATGCAGGTGTTGTCGGGTCGTAACCCGGGACAACAAGAGCAAGAGCCAGGAGGGCACACAACATATAAAGGCAGGGGCGGATCTACGGGGGGGGCAAGGGGGGGCAGCTGCCCCCCCCCACTGTAGAGCCTTGCCCCCCCAGCTGCCCCCCTAACTGTTGTTTCCCTAAAACTGTACTAAAACAAACCTACACTATTTCCACAAGCTTCTCAAGCAACAAAACAAGCATTACATTAGTTAAAAGTGAATCATTTTAAATATAATTTTAGGCCCGTTAAAAACGCAGCTACGGCCCTGCATTAAACTGCGGAGCGGCGTTCACACAGACTCACACCGCTGCAGAGAGGGAGCGAGCTGTCCCAGCACCTATGGATCAGCTTCCCCTGGGAGCATTTCCCTTTCCACTAGTTTTGTTTTTACTAAGGACGAGAGCTTGAAACTAAATATTAATACGTTACGTTACAAAATACTACGCAGACAGCGTTAGCTGGGAGATCGATCACTTTGCTAAACTACGCGGTAGCCTACTATTAAATCCACGTAAACTACACATCACAGCAATGAGGCCAGATCAATGAAATCAGGATACATCCTTTACTGTAAAAACTGGATCCAAACACAGCTGCCTGTGTGCATTTGATCAATACTTTCTGATGTTATATGATATGCTACATATTAGCTAGGCTACATGGCCCTAACACGTAAAGTTATAGAAGCATTTGTACCAGTGCTTTTCACAAGTAGACTCTTGCAGGCCAGAGTATAGGAGTGATTCAACAACAACACAAAGACATATGAGAAGTGATCAGGACGAACAGAAAGAGGAAAAGGAAAAGAGAGTTCACTGAAGAGACCAGGAGGGTCAGCGCAGGAGGAAGAGGAGGAGACGAAGAGACCAGGAGGGTCAGAGCGGGAGGAAGAGGAGGAGATGAAGACATTAGTGAAGAAGAAGAAATGTATGTGAGGAATAAAGATGAAGTATCAGAAAGAGGGACAGAGGCAGGGATCAGGAGGCAGATGAAACTCCAGCTGGACCACATGGTATGTTCTTATTCTCCTTACATATTCCATCACAGCAGCACAATCTAGCAGCTCTTAGTATTGACAAATATTGATTGAAATGTGTTGCTGCACAGGTCACCTTCATCTCTCTGAAGAGATGGGTGATGTCATTTGTGTACTTAATTATAAATTGAAATGTTGAGCTTGTCAATCTTAATCTGAAAATACAAAAACTGAAATATAGTTAAGAGAAGAAACCGACACTTTTGTGATGTAATTCCCTCAATGCAGATCATGGACTGATCCATTATTTTAATAGGAGGGTAAATGGTATGGCGTGACAGGGTTGAAACAAACTGAGGGACAATATTGCAATTTCATAGATAATTAAAGTATTTTTTCAGAATTTATTTTTGATCAGTTAAAGTTGACAAGCATATAATTATATTAGCAGCAACATTTTGGGATAATTGGCCATTTTGATTGGTTTGATATTAAATTAATATGTAATAATGCTTAGTGAGGACATGCAAATATGTCTGTCTAATACTAAGAAAACCAATTTTTTTAAAACAAAATATATATTTAGTTTTACATTGTAATGCAAAAAAACCTGTTCCATTAATTCATTGCTTTAAAATACATTTTGTAGTTTCCTTTCATTTAAAATGGTTGAGGTAAGCTTGGGGGACTCAAAGGGCACCCGATTGTTTGTCTGAACACCTTGTTTCTCTTGTGCATTAAGAACACTTGTGTTAGGGCATGAATTAACAATAAATAGGTTATATACAGTATAAAATACCACGTACTGTCCGCCCTCCCATGCCACCCTGGCATGACCTCTTGCCCCCCCTTTGCCCCCCCATGTAAAATGTTCTAGAACCGCCACTGTATAAAGGTAACCACATATATGTCCGTGTGGAAACAATACCCCCAACTCTAGTTCCATGTGTGGATTATGTAACCTAGTGTATTAAAGGTGGTCACCACAATATATAAATATATACATATGTATATAATAAGTGTCACGATCCGTCAAGATCCGATTTTATTTTTGTATTTGCGTGCATTTCCTGTTTGGAAAGTGGCACTGTACTGATAGTGGTGATTTTATTTTGGAATTCTTAGCGTGCACTTCCTGTCCTGAAAGTGGAGGTGTCCTGAGAGTGGAGATCTGCACCGGAACTGTCCTGAGAGTGGAGGTCTGCAGGCAGACCCCTCTCAATATTTCCCTAAAGAGGCTTAAGGGTTAAGATAAGGGCCTTCTGCAGGCATTGCATGTCCGTTCTGTAGTTATGCTTTATCACCACTAGGTGGCAGCATTGAATATGTGATAACAACTGTCTAGTGCAGTGGTTCTCAAACTTTTTCTGTCAGGCCCCCCCTTTGGAGAAAAAAAAAAGTCGGGCCCCCCCAACACAAATAGTCAGGCTCAGTGGCGGCGCCAAAGATTTATTTTGGGGGTACTGTGGGGTAGCTTGACGTTTCATAGAGGGTGCTCAAACATTTAGGGTTTCCCATTAATGTACCGGGCGCTACAGTGGAATGTTCTACTGCAACACTCCCCACGCATACACACAGTGTACCCGCAACTGTTACAATGAAGGCTCAATAATCAGCTCACGGCATATAGGTGTAAGCAGGGGTAAAGTGCTATTTTTATAGGTGGTGTGTGGACCTCACATAGGGGGGTCCGGGGGCAAGCTCCTCCGGGAAGATTTATTTTTAAATATTGAAGTTAAAAGCATCAATCTGGTGCACTTTGAGAGCAAAATGAAGAGATCTACAGTATGGATACATCTCTCAACACAGAACTGTAAACAGATTGACTATTTCTTTATGGATATTTTACAAATCACTCCCCTTTTAAACGTTATACATTTTTTAATGTCATATAGTATTTCATAATTGTTTTTAATTTATTTATATTAATGGTGACCAAAACGTTTGAGACCCACTGAGATAACACTGAGAGAGTCCTTTAGCTCACTGAGTCTCTCAGTCTGACAGGAGAGGACTCTCCTCCACTTTGTTGTTGAAAAAACTCCTTATATCCGTTAGCGTAGCTCGCTAGCACCAGAAGCTAACAACAACGATCTCCGGTACCGGTGCGCTCTCTCTCTCTCTCGCTCGCGCACACACACAAAATGGCTCGTTCCACACACACACAGAGCCGAGCTTGAATGAAACACAGACACCCAGACGTAATTGTACTGTACCATATTATTTTCGAATCAATAATTTTTAAAAATATGATTTTATTTTTTTGAAAATTGAAAAGAAAATTAAAAAATTTTTTTCAATAACCATTTTTTCTCCTGGTCTCTCGCGCCCCCCCTGTCATGCCTCTGCGCCCCCCTGGGTGGGCGCGCCCCCCACTTTGAGAACCACTGGTCTAGTGGTGTGGGTTCATCTTATACAAGTAAACATGTACTCATACAACATGGACAATCAGGTGTAATACTGATTTTTTTCATCAGGTTTATATACAGTCTCTCTCTTTCAATGGGAGATTCCACTGATATTATCCTGACATAATGGTCATAGTTAGATTAAAAGCATCTTTATCTAAGATGAATCCATGACTCAGTTCACAAACAGCTCTTTGTATTTAAAGCATTTCTTAAATGTAATTCTTCCTGCTTTAAATACCTATTTCTAAAAAAAAGTGTGATGGTTGATCCAGTAACTTGACACATTCTGTGTTAATAAAATCAGTGAGGGTGTGAAGACGAATATCTGTTACCTTTCACCTTTTAATTATTTTATCCCCTGCTCCACAGATACCCTCGGGCCTTCCTGTTATGTCTTCAGGACCCTAGTAGTCAAATGAAAAGTGAAACTACTTATTCTGTTTTTATTCTCAAGTATCACATGTATGCATTGCTAACCCTTTTAGAAAACAAATCCCATCATTAGGTTACACCGTCTTCTCTTTTTGAGACACAGCTTTTCGCAGAGCATTGTGGGTGGAGATGATCCCAATGTCAGATAAGAAAGCCCAGAGGGATGCTGGGTCAGAAAACCGGCGTGTTATCTCTTTTCTCCAGACTTGGTATTATGTCACAACTTAAAACCCTCACACCATTGTTCACACAATAAGAAGTCTGTATCAGGTCAAAGGCGTTCATGTTTCCTAACAATACAATAGCCAGCAGCACATGAAACAGCTGTAAATCAAGTAAATGACCATTTAACTTTATAAACACATTCAATCATTTTAAGATTCATCATTTGTTATTTAAAGGAATCTTCTCTTTTTCAAGATGTTTCCAGTAGACTCCTGTGGTCTGGATCTGGATCTGGATTAATACTGAGCAAAACCCAGAGGTATCACGCTCAGTGGGGGATGAATATTCCCTGCTAAATGTCTATTAATGTGCCGGAAGCACTCCACGGACACTGCGATGACAGCTTCTTCTGGTAGCATGTTCCACTCTCTGATTGTTCTGGGAAAGAATGAGTATTTCAGAGTGTCACTAGAAGCGGATATTCTAACACCTGAGGGAACTTGCAACAAAAAACATGCTTATGTAGGTAAGAAAACGTGTATTATTAATAAGTCCAATTACCGTGTTCAATCAGTATGTTTTGATATATTTAAAGAAATAATTATTTAAAGGAAAAACTTCAAACTTTTTTCCAGTAGGCTCCTGTGTTTGAGTAGACTATTATGCCTGAGGAAAACTTCTAGAACATTCTTTTATCTAAAACTGCCAAGCAATAAATGGCACAAGCATCGATAATAAGGCAAACAAAAAAATAGCATGTAGGCCTATGTATGAATGTATGATCTTGTCAAAGGTATTCATGTTTCCTAACAATAGCCAGCATCAAATGAAACAATAGCAGGACATTATGGAAACGAAACGTTTCCTTATTAGTTTGTCCAATCATGTTTAAAAAATGATATTTTGGTGATTATTTATTGGAAACTTTTCTATGTTTCCTGCAGGCTCCTGAGAATGAGGATACTATTGTATTGTAAGGAAAACAACACACGTTACACTTTTTAATCCAAAACTGCCAAACAATAAATGCCATAACCATCGACAATTTCAGGAGCCTAG
Source organism: Gymnodraco acuticeps (assembly GCF_902827175.1). Lineage (NCBI taxonomy): Eukaryota > Metazoa > Chordata > Actinopteri > Perciformes > Bathydraconidae > Gymnodraco > Gymnodraco acuticeps. The sequence goes on from NW_022992081.1 coordinate 1,405,249, forward strand.
GAAATTGCTTGCATGTATGCATGCCCCATCAAAGGTGTTAATGTTCCTTACATAACAAAAGCTAGAAGCTCATGAAATAGCTGTATAGCAGGAAATCAAGGAAAGGAAAAGTTTCCTTATTAGTTTCCTTATTAGTTTGTTCAGTCAAGTTTGGATACAAAATATTTTTAAATGATTATTTAAAAGGAAACATCTCCTTTTTTTCTAGATGTTTCCAGTAGTGGTTGGGACTATTATACCCGAGGGGAAATTGTAAAAACGTTTTAATCTAAAACTGCCACACAATAAATGACATAACCATCCATAAGTTCACGAGCCTAGGAAATTGCATGTATGTATGAATGTGTGTGTGGTTGCACTGGTTGTAAATTGATCCCTCCTACTCTCGCTGCTCCGTTGTGCAGAGGAGGGGCGAGGAGGAGGAGGGAGCCAAAGCAGGAAGGAAGGCAGGCAGAGAGGGAAGGGAGGCAGGCTGTGAATGCTAACAAGCCCCGTCGTAATCATACAGTTCAGTAGGTAGGGTTTGATTAAAAACGTCTTGCAATGGAGAGGAACGACGACCACTATTAAACACCTACTATGCACCAGTGCCGCCTTCGTCCTATGCGCGTGCAGCAGTCTCACCGTCGTCGGCACGTTTGATCTGAACAACCGTCTTTTTCCGCTGAAGTGAAATGTATCGCGACTGCTTGGGACTCACATTCTGACAATGGAGATTGAAAATATCGTGGCCAACACGGTTCTCCTGAAGGCGAGGGAAGGTAAGCACAGATGAATGGCAAAATACATAATGAAAATGTACCCCCCCGCATACACACCACCACCTCAAAGATAGGTCCATGAACGCATCCCGAGCTTTTCGGCTGTCCTACTCGGGGTTTTATGCTTTCTCTGTTTCTGCGCAGCGCTTTGTCTCCGGCAACCATATAGCCTACCGTTGAAATCAGCTGTTTGTACGCTGACAACACACACAGTTCCCGGGCAGGTTAACAGAAGGCCCAGCAGCGAGCAGGCTCGGGATGAACAACGCAGGGAGTGTTTGCAGCATCGCGCTTACACGGCGGCGGTGCACTAGGCTGTCGAGCAATTTTTTTCACACTAGCACAACCGCTGGTTTTGTGGGTTTTTACCATTTACGATGACGTAGCGGGCATTTAATGGTATTTATGTATGATATTGAGTGTGGACCGATAGCTGCGCAGTGGGGCTCTGTGCCTCCAGGACAGCCTCTTCTTACCTGTCATTGTAGGTTTAAAGCCCAATTAGGGACGTTACAATTATGGTTTTATTTGACGCAGAAATATTTAAATGCATTGTCGTTTGGTTGTTGATAGGAACTACGGGGAGGAATATATAACGTAAAAAATGAGGTTTTAGTTGTTAGAGAATTAAAGAAGGCCCACTACGTACCCTGGCGGCCCAGGCGCTTTAGCCCCGGGTGTTGACGCTGCTCAGTGGGACGGTGATCCCACAGCAGCCGCTCACCCGGAGATAGGAAAGAGGCGAGTATCCCTCTGTTTTCCGTGAGATGGCAGAGTAGAGAGGCTGCGTGTGGGCGCAGGGTGGGTGTACGACACTATCAGCTGCTAGAGGAGGGTAACAAATGTGTTATTACTGCTCAAAGGTTTCCACTACTGGACACCAGCATAAGGCTATGGCGTCCTATATGATATATCCAAGTTGATGCGTTTCATTCGACAGCAAAATCGCCCATACACGGCTCTGGGTATGCAGAGAGGCCTCCCCTGCTTCTGGTTTGCATTATATTCGGACTGCGTTTCAGATCAGGACTAAACGCCAACACTGCTGTGAAATGGATTGTTCACAGCAGCAGTGAATCCATTTCATAGCATCAGGCTTTCCTTTACCTGCCGTTAAATGGTGCTTGGTATTGTCGTGAGGTTTACCCCGGGAGGGTATTGTAGACTGATCGGATCTACAGGCTCAGTATGTCAGTGTCCTCAGCCAGGGGCCCCGAAAGGCCCTCAGGGATCATCATCAGTATGAGAAGCGAGTAAGGAGCCTGGCACTTCTCCATTTGTCAACCAGCTACTTGTTCTTGAAACTATGAAAACTTTAGGATGGCCCACTCTTAGTCGATTAATTGTCCATTTTGTTTGATGACTAAGATTTCTAGGTAATTTTTGTTCATGTTTTTTCAATGGAAGCCTTATTTCCAAGACATGTAAGCGCATCTATGCACAAGATAAAAAGTCGTTGTTTGTGTAGAAACCCAGTTTAACAGGCGTTTCACATTTGTATCCAATGCAGACACACACTACTATACCGTAGACATGCATCTAATACATTAGTCGAAAAAATCACGAGTGTTAGTTTACTAAGTATTTCTTTAGGCGAAGGTTACCCTTGCAAACGGTCTGTACTTGCAGTTTTAATAATGATGTTTGTGTAGCATGGACACTCCTCCGCCACATCAAACATGTTGATTATACAGCCAGTGTTGTTTTTTATATTTCTCTCTGCTATACCATTCAGTGTGTTCATTAGCACTGAGATTAAAACAGCTAATGGCTCCCAATGTAACCCTTTCAGGTGCACGGGAGACTAATTTGATTTTAATGATGCTTTCCAGAGGTGGTTGTTTGCAGCTGTCAAAGTGTTTCAGTGTGTCACAGTGACAGGTGTCAACACTGGCACGAGTTGTATAACCTATTACCCGCCTTTTGAACACACCAATTCAGACAGAAAGCGGCTCCTGTGGATTCAGAGGTCAGCTCCTTCTTTAATTCTCTCCTCGATCATCTATATGCCACACAGCATCAAGGCCTAGCGACTAGCAGAGAGTTGCAGGCGGGCCGTCTACCAGCTGCAGGGTCCAAGCTGTTGTTGAGTCAGCAACAGTTTGCCCTGCTGATGTGTCCTTGAGGAAGACGTTAAATCAGTTGTTCTGTAACTCTGTGACCTCATTGTGGAGCCGGGAAGTGACAAATAGTTTCTCAGCGTACTAAGTATGTATAAACAATCATTTGTTTGCAGATATGCAGCTTTTTCCAGAATAAACTCCTGATTAGTGCCGTCCTATTTGTCTTTTTTGTGCCTGGAAAACCTTCACTCACAAGATTTTCACAAGTCAATTTTTACACACCTGTTGATGTGAAACTGGGTGGCCAGAGTAAGAAGTGTTACGACAGGGTGTGTCCAGTCTGCCACTGCTGAAATGACACGTCAAGGGAAGTGGTTTTGGTGTTGTAGAGATGACACCGCTCCCACCACTCCCCACCCCTGCCTCTGGGAAACGTATACATGCATTTGCCTCAGGAAATCCCAACACATTTTCAAGACCTTTCTTTTGCCTTAGGGCCTCTCAGACTGCAGGAGGCGACAGTACATGAAGTCAGAGGAAAACATTGCTTTAGCTCCTCAGAGAATTTGTTAGAAAGTTTTGGCAAATGGTGTTGCTGGAAATACCAAGATGAACACTTTTGGCATAGATTCAGCCCAAAATGTAAGTGAATGTAAAACCTTAGCCAAGTTATTAGAGACTCATTGCAACAGTAGGATTCCACATACCTACTGTTTATCATCAGAAGTACAAGTGTGTTGACAGTCTGAACCCTTTTGTTAAGGACCCAAATTCAATATTTACCTAACATTAGTTAAATCCGGAGGATATAGGGTCTGTTTTGGCGGCTAATACTGTTTCAACACAAAATGTATTGGTGCATATATTGGCTTATTTCATTACATTAAACGTATGCTACATATTGCAGTTTAAAGCACTTGAGATCATTTAGAAACAGCGTTCTCATAGTTTCTCCCGCAGACTCCACTGTTTACAATACTTTGCAGCAAGCACCTGAGTACCCTATCATAGCGGAGCAGATGGCAGTGTGAAGTCAGCTGGTGAAATTCTGTTTACTCTTCAGCTGCAAAATATCCTGCCTCATTACATTTATTTGCCAGAGCTCTTTAACAACCACACCGGAGGTTCCTTTTGATACATTTCACAAAAAACGCTGTTTTTAACTGATGTGTTTTTTGCCGCAGAACAAACTTTCAATAAGGAAATAATATGTGCTGTTATAGCTTCTGAAAACTCACATTTTTTACTGATTCAGACCTAAAAGGTTAACTGATGCCCACCCGAAACGTATATGATTAAAACATCAAGTCGAACATTTCTTTAAAGGGGCCATATTATGCTAATTTTCACATTTCATAATTGTAATTTGTAGGGATGCGCCAATCGCCAATTTTGGGGCTGATCGCCGGAATCAGTATCGGCCGATACCGAACGCCGATCCGATGGAGTGGGCGGGGGCTATGGGGATCTTCCATTTAAAGTGATGTTTAAAACTCAGTTAATGGGGCTCATTCACTGGAGCTTCCACAAACAACAACCAACATCATTATTACATTCAAATGAAGTACATTATTCAAGTTTACATTAACTTTGGATAATAACCATAGATAATAACACGGGAGAAATTAGCGGAAACGCTCTCTCTCACTCTCCTGTCAGTATCTCACGCAGCTCACTGATCCAGTAATGAGTGACCCGACAGTGAAGAATACATATATTTATAACTAGTTTAGCTTGTTCCAGAGGTAGATAAAATAGCTAAGTGTGTTAGGTCTAACTCTCAGTGTGTGTTTCGTTCCGCTCACCAGTCCGGCAGGCGGAGCTGCAGGATTTCTGCTTCACACACACGTTGCATTCCGCTATTTTACTTTCTTTTTCGGACACCTTAAAATAAAGCCAGACCGGTGAAGCCATTTTGGCGAGCTTGTTTTGCCGCACACAGAGAAAAGTGTCATGTATTTTACGTCATGCGATCGGCTCTCACGATCGGGCTTTATAGAGAGCACCGATCGATCGGCAGACAGTGAATATCGGCCGCCGAAGCCTATCACTTACAGTGTGTTGGAGCGCTAACCCAAGCGAGAGTGTTACATAGTGATGTAACAGAAGTAAACAAAGGAGTCCAATGGAGGCGTTTCAGGCAGGGGGGAGTGTGTGGGAGAGACATAGGGCCCTTCTCACTTCTCTTATTTTTCATTTCCTCGCTCCTCGGTCTCACCGGAAGTTGATTTGTCTGCGCCATCTTGAGTAGCGTCCCAATGGCCTTATTTTTGCCGGAGGACCGAGGAACGATAATGGAGGAGCGATAACCGAGGAACCACCAGACCATCCTTCGATTAAATCCTCAGACACTCGCGCCGCCCCCTTACTCTGTATCGCTCACTGATTGGACGAGGCAGTGCATGCACTGATCTAATGCTTCTTGACATGAGAGCAGTTTCCCAGCGGAGTGAAGAAAATACATGAACCTCACGGGACTCACTCCTCAGTTTATACCGTGTTTTGTTTCAATTAATCTATCATTTATTTACAAATATGTGATATATCTGAACAACAAAGTGGTCAAAAATCATTTTATTCATTGATTGGAAACATTTTCATGATCGCTTTTTTCGTTATTTAAGAATGGCGTTTATCTTTTTTGAGAATGAGTTCTTATTTTATTTAATGTATTTGGGTCTATAACAGATGATACAAATGTTTGTGTCAGTAAATGTGTACTAACAGAGGCGGGGGTGTGTGTGGAAATAACGGGGACAGAGCTGCTGTCAGACGATCAGCTGTGCAGCGTCATCACAAACGGACGTCGCTTCACGTGACGCTCCGGAGGAAAGGACGTCCCATTGCTCTTAAAACTCATTTCCCTGCTTCTCGTGGTTTCCTTGCGTCTCTCCATGCTTCCCTGGTGGGAGGGACTAGTCACAGGGAAACGACGCAAGTGAGGGACGCAAGGAACCCATTTAACCGAAGTGAGAAGGACCCATAGACATACTTTATTGTCATTTCAACAAGACACAGAGTGTACTATTACAACGAAATTTCGTTGTACTGGCTTACAGGAACAGGACAATATAAAAACTTGCTAAAATTGTACATATAAATAAATAACTCCCTCTTGAGGGAACTTTGGGAATGTAGCCTTTGCACACCATTTACATGAGCGAAACCCCCTAAAGGCAGAAGAGGCCCCTTTAAGACACATCGATCACTATGCATCAGGTCAGTTGCTGAGCCCTAAATATTGATAAATGTGAAGTTGTTTGCTGAAGGACTTTCACTTCAGTATATTGCATATCCCAAAGTGTCGATGTTGACTTGTTGCATTCAGCTGTGAATTATAAATAGTGTTGGTGTAGAGAGAATTGGATGTTGCATGGTTAGTTGTAACATTTATAAAAACAACATGTGTTAGATGTCAGCATATTTGTCTATAGACGTCTGTAATTCAAGTACCTGATTTTTTGCAGTTTGTTAAATGGCAAACTTTATTGTAGATATTCTATCTTACTTGTCTGTCAACTAAAAGATAAGCAAAAATTATATTTAGTTAAAATAAAGCTGCACTGGGCATGTCTTAAAGTGAATGTATGTTTTATTTTACAGGCAGACATTTTTCTAAGAAGTAAGAAATATATCCAAGGGGCAGAGCGGAACAGGTTTACGTTGTGGTACTTTTTCATTCAAACCTGTTGGCAACATGGACTTGAACATATGCTTAACACATCTTACACTTCCACACATATTTTCATATTCGAATGTAAAGATTGACTGGACATGAACCCCTCTTCCTGGAATCAAATTGCATTTGATCTTTTTCTGCTGTTTCTTTCATCTTCATAAAAAGGAAGGAAAGTGGACAGTCCAGTGCTCACATTCCAGTTGAAACAAATCCAGTTTATACAACTCATTTCCACCTTACAAGTTGGAAGCTTTGATTTATTTTCTTTTTTGCCGTAGAACATCACAGCTGTAAGAGGATACACCTCCCTCTCTAACCTCTCTCTGCCCCCTCTCCACCACCCTTTTTCAAATTGTAGGCTAGCAGGACCACTTGTGTTGGTTTTCCTGTGACGTTAGCAGGCGTAGCTTTATTAGTTTTGCGGTCATAGCTGGGCTAACACTTGTTGTCATCACTCTGGGGTGTTTCCTCCAGCTGAGGCTCATAAAACACATTGCTTTGTGACTGTCCCTTGATGTGGCACTCATTTTACAGTTATTACACCCACAAATGGGTAATGTTGCGTACGCACCGCTATGCTGCATGACACCATGCTTAGCCGGGTGGCTACTGGGATGTTCATTTAGCACGATTTCTTGGCAAGCTGACTAAGCATGAAGAGGCACTTTTTGAGGCACTTTGTGAACATCATAGTTCTAGCTGCCGTATAAATGTTAAATGGCTATTTTTACTATGGGAACCCGGCTGTTTGCCTGATGTTTACTATGTGTACGGTTTAGTGTATTTACTTTGTATTACATGTTATTTAGCTGACACTTTTCTACATACACTTCAATCTGGTAGACATTACTACGGGAGAAATGTTTTCTTTTAGTGTTAGGTGTCTTGCGCAAGAACATTTGAAAATATGGACTATGCAGTTATCAAACCACTGACCCTCTAATTGGTAGATTAGACCCCCTGAGCCATAGCCCAACAACTTCTTATGGTTCAAATAAAGATTTGGTTTCTCTAAAAACAGTTTGTATGTCCATATACTGGGGTTCAGTCCCTGGTGCGGAAGATCCGGGTTTGAATCCATCTAGGGAAACATTGAGGCTTTATTTCCCTCCGTATCGCCCTTTCAACTCTCCAAAAAAGGCCCTTGTGTTTCAAAAAATAATCTTTAAAACAAAAAAAAACAGTTTTTACAGGTCTGTCAGGGTTTAGTAGCAAGTGTGTTTAATATCAAAGGTCCTTCATGCTTTGAAGGTTTACTGAAACAGTCCTAGATACAAAATGTAGCTGTCTGCCCTTGGCTAATTTTACGTCACTCCTGCCTTTTTAAATATGTCTTGAAGGTGTTGTCTTATCACCGATCATCCTCAAGGTGTAATAGGTGCTACGCGTTCCGCACCCAAGGGCTCAGTCGAAGCTGGAGAGGCTGCTTTTGTGCGCTCATGCTCCCCCGGCGCGGCCATGAAATTAACCAGCGGGCCATTCATCTGAGAGACGGCTGCAGATAACATACAGATTATTAACCTTTCAGTCCGTCCTCTCCCTGCGACTCGGCGCGTCTCGCTCAAGTTGAGTCTAGCCATGTTCCCTTCCCTCCCCCCTCTCCCTCAAGACGCTGTGAAAACACGGGTCAGTTTTCAAGCACGTCTCGGCTCGATTTAATGGAATATCTTGAGGGACGGGGCAGAGGAAGGAAAGGTCTTGCAAAACACGACCGCAGCTGGAACGAGCAAGAGGGCATGTGCAGCATGTGTTTTCTGCTCATGTGAAAAACTGCATGTCCTACCTCGTGTAAGATCGCCTGCCTTTTTTGTTGCTGTTGTCATGTCCTGGAATTCACTCGGTTGTTGTAGTGTTGTTCACATTTTATGCTTGTGACCCTCGCATTCTTGCAGCGCCATATAGACTAAGAGTGGGGAAATCTGGCCATAAAGAATGAACTAAGGCATAACAAGAGGAGAACACTGTTTATATGTGGGGGAGGGGAACAAGAAATCAGTGAGGGAGGAGAAAATGGGGAAGGGGGCATGTGAGAGAGGTGAGGATTTAGAGGATGGCAGTGCTGCCTGATATGTTTCTCTTGTCCTCTCTCTCTCAGCTGATGTGTGTCTTGCAGTGCGGGTATACAGATGGATTACCTTATGCAAACACCGGGTCGTTGCTTTGAATAGGCAACACAGATACTAGCAGCTAATGTTTTCCTTATCAGAGGATACTCCAGTCAATCATACACTGTAAGGGGAAGCAACATGCCATTCATTTATCATGGTCAGGCTCCATTGTGCCTGTGTGCATGCTCGTATTACAATGGGCTCAAACTATGCGTGACATTTCCTACCATGATTTTGGGAGAGGACCATAGCCCTATGATCGGAAACCTCTACGACAAACTTCATTAATCCCAAAGGAATCGTTCAACTTTTTCCTTGTGGTGTTATACATTACATCACATACATCTGCCCGGAATAAACACAAACGGGGCCGAAAAATGAAGACGTAGCTAATAGTGTGCGCCATGGAGCATTTGGGGGTTTGGTGCCTTGCTAATACCTCATTCACACCAACGCAACTCCGGTTCAAGCTCCGTGCTAGAGCTTTTCAGGTTCAGAACCGGTTCTTCGGTTTAGCTCCGGCTCTTTTCACACCACCCAGAGTCCGACTGGTGCTGCGTCATTGCGTCATCGTTTGCGTCATGACGTAACCGTTTGCGTGCCTGCTTCATAAAGCCAAACGGAAACCCCTCACAGCTGACACCGACAACAACAACAATGGCCGATTGTGCTCCAGCTTCCTCTGTACCTCTTCGGAAGACCAGATTCCCAGTAGGTAGCTGGTCTCTTCAGTGGACCACTGCTGCTTGTTACGTTTCTCCATCGTTGTGTACAAACTGGATAAAACGCGGGCTTTTGTTGTTGTTCAGGAGTTGATCTGCCCCTGCCCCCGCCTCGACGTAAGCGTGACGTATGCGGTGCTTTTGCTCCAGCCGGACAATTTTTTTGGTGCTTGAAACGAACCGGATTCCGGAGCTAAGAGGCTGCTCCGCTGCGGTGTGAACAGGAAAACCAGGTGCTTTTCAAGCTCCGGCTCCGAACCGGCCCTGAAGCACCGTTGGTGTGAATGAGGTATAAGAGAAACCTTGTCAGTGTCCAGGAGGCCAACTTGCATCAGGCATACCAGTCAACTCTCTGTAATTTGTTCCAATTGGGTCTTGAACCGGCAACCATGCGCTTCCCAAGCCCCTACATTCAGATTTCCTGCTGCTCTAAATCCGTTCTGCTCGGTTACCGCTTTAACCGCTTTAATGAACGGCTAAGCGATATGAAGAAAATCAAATATCACAATATTTTGGACCAGCTTAGTTGATATTGTGACAATATTGTAGGTGTGACCATTGAAGCTGTCAAAAAAACATCTAAACCAATGAGAATTTGAACAAGTAATCAATCATCAGTAATGTATAGACCAAGTAGGTAATGGCGAATTATAGAAAAGTTACAAGCCTGGTGAATTCAGAAACTGATATCACTTTAGTGTGACACAGCTTTAAAACCACAATAAGAAAACACTTATGATATCAGAATATTTACATTTTAAGCTTATATGTAGTGTCAAATAATATTATTATATTTCCCAGCCTTACTGCAGGGTGGGGGTCAGATCTGAAGTGGTATCGGCTGGTACCAAATATTCAGGATATGATAAGGCTGGACCAAAATATCTTTGTAAACAGTCTTATCAGCACATGGAGAAAAGCTAATGGGGCCAAATTGAGTGGAGTTATTTAACTGTGAGTTCATGTTGGACATTTGTGTTCCATGCTACCTCTAAAAGAGAAAAATAATGTCTCTTCACTTTACACTCAGATTTATCAAAGCTCACACTGATCCTGAGTTTCACATTCATGCTTTTTTTGTACGTTAGGCTTAAAGGAATGAAAAACTTCATGCGTTCATCATAAGTGGCTGAAGTGGGGAGGCAGGTCGAGTGAAGATGTAAATACTGGCTGCTCTCTGCCGCGGTCGGTCTGTCGCTGTCGCAAGCGAGCTGGATTCTCTGGCCTTGTGGCTGTTATTCCCATGTCAGCATGTGACATGTGTTCATCAGATGGTTCTCCCATATGGTGATGCAAAATGAAGACCGCTTGTGAAGCAACGCTAACATCTGAAAAAGCTGGGAATCGCAGCAGCAGAAGTTGCCAGTGATGCTGATTTCCACTTCAGAGTGTATTTATATATCGCTTTCTTTTTACCGAAGGACTATTTGTTATCGGATTATGGAAGCAAATAATCGCTTCGTGTATTCATATACAGTATGTGCCACATAAAAGTGAGTGATTATTATTATTTTTGGATAAAAAAAGGAAATAATAGGATGTGACTAATGACTATTCAATTGATTAATCGGTTAATTATTTGGCTTTTCAAATGCCGAACAATTGTGAAAGATGTCCTTCACATGTTCCCAGAGCTTATTGAGGCTTTATTATAAAGTCTTGTTTTGTTGGATGGTCCAAAACCGGAATTTATTTAATTTATTTTTGTAGTATTATAATACAAAAAATACATTTATTACTAGACAAAGATTTTATTGAGAGAGCATGAATCATACTTGATTTTCATGCTGGTACTAATTTGGAAATGGGATATTACGACAAATCGGCTAATATATTTTAAGAAACGTAAAATATATATATTATAAATAAAATGTTTTTTTACAAGAACACTTAAATTATTTTATTTCTTTTGAATAATGACCTATATAAACACAAATATTTTGCAGTTAGAAATCACATTTGTAATGTCAAAGCTGTATAATATTACTTCCAACCAACATATTTCTGGCATTACCTTCGGTCATTTGTGTTCGGTCATTCACTTACTGGCAAATATATATTATATTATATATCTTCATTGGCTTAGGTGTAATTTTGCCTGTTTGTCCACATACAGTAAAGCTTTGAAAGGCTCTTCAGGCATTTTAACGATTGTTCACTAACCCTTTGCACACACAGAAATGTCCTCTGTATGATTTTCAAAATACTTTTTCCCCTTTTAACTTTTGGATGTGAAATAAGTTGTAAACTTGGCTTAAAAAACAATAACAACCTCAAGTCTGTATTAGTGAAAGCCTGGAGGTGGAAGGTGGCCTCGCTGTGCCATCTCAGGGTGTCCGCGGGGTCTTAAAAAGTATTAAAAGTTGATAAATCAATTTAGCAAAAATGAAGGCTATTAAAAAGTATTAAACGGCATTTTCCGAGGTATTACATGTTGTAGCTTGTTTTCAATAAGTATATAAATTGTCCAAATTAGTGTGTAGTTTATTTATGGCATCCCGTTGGGTTTGACGTCATCTGAACAGGACATCGCACGCTCACTTCTTGATAGCGCGCCAAGCTCGGTTTACGCCGGTTGTTAAACAACATCGTTATGGAGAAATGCAAGTCTGCGTCTAAATGGTTGGAAGAGAAGGAGGAAGGACAATCAATACTGTATATAGTCAATGTGAGGTCAAGTGTGTCGCCAATGTAACCGTTAAAACTCAAAGTGGCGATGAGGTCTTAAAATGTATGGAAAGGGTCTTAAAAGGTCTTCAATTTGACTTCAGGATTCCTGCATATACCCTGCGTCTACTATGTGACCTCCAGTCTGTTCCTTGTCCCACTTGAGATGAAAGAGAGGAAAGGGAGGACGGTGAAAGGAGCACATTTGGAATGCTGTTAGCCTGTATTTGGCCTGTACTCCAGACACACACAAACAAAAGCTCAGCTTCCCATACTCTCATCCTATGTATATATACATTGAACCAGACTTGGAAATGGAGGAAACGCACCAAAGTCCACCTCAGGCTAAAGGAACTGACGCTCATATGCATGAATGCCACAAGCGATAACAGCCTGTTGGGTTTTATTAACAGAATAGAACTCTGGTTAAACAAGCTGAGTTGCGTCATCCATTAATCTGTGGTCGAAGCTGTCGAGCAGTCGACTGCATTTTTGTATAGCTTTTGTTGGATAGTTGACAGAGAGTGAAAAGAAATATGTGTGAATATCGAGAGGGATGATGTGAGGTCAGTTACACGTTTTGGACTGCTGCTCAACCAGGATAGCCCTCCTCTATACATCTTCAACGGAAAGGAATGTGCATCCTAGTTGTGAGGCACGTCTGCTGGGTTTGACATCTTTCTCGACATGTCCCGACTTTTTAAACCTCGCATATGCACAGACCTGTGCCCGAGATCCAGGGTGGTGATCTCAGCGCTGGCTGCAGCTCGGCCATGAATGAGTGAAGCGGCTCTGAAGTCGTGTTTATGGAGGGCCTCGTTCTCTTGGAGGGGAGAACCAAAGTTAAATAAATACTCGCTCCATCCTGTCTGCATTAAGGGCCTGCACACATGGCTTTGACGTCAGAGTGACATTAAACAGGGTGGGGTGGCCCAGCCAGCTCCGACAGGCACGTGCACCAGCGCGAACACAAACACACACAAACACACACTCCTACTCGGCTGGCTATTAAATCCCTGTCTTTCTTTCTTTGTATTTTGTCTTGTTTTTATAGCTTTCCTTCCCTTATTTTTTTCCCCAAGTTGAGGTGACATTTCTCACGCTTATGTCCTTTAGTAAATCATATGAGTCACTTGTTTTGCCACTACTTGTCTCAACACTTAAATTCCCTTTAACTACATCACCTGGTAAGAAGTTAGTCTCTGATAACTTGTTACTTTTGGTTGAGTTGGTTCGACTGTTATCATCAGTCATCCTGTGTTTTAGGCTCAAACGTGCGCAAGGATTCCACTGGCTATCATCAGAGTGTGTGCATTCCAACTCTTCATTTCAACATTTATCTTTGCCGTCCTTCCTTATGCTGCAACGGAAATGTTTGTGCATGTGCCCGTACGTCTATATCTAAGTGTTCTGTGAGTGTGTGTGTGTGTGTATGCCCTGCAGCCCCACAACTGGTCTGTCAACATGCCTATCCACCTCTACTACCTGAGAGCAGTGGGATCTTAAAAGCTTTGTTAGCAAAACATTGACGAGTGACGCAGTTAAAAAAAAAAGCGTCATTAATTTGACTAATGACAGTTTCTAGAGCTGATATCCGGCTTGTTTGCATGATTGTAGTGCGCTTTTCCCCCTGTGAACATAGTACAAGACTAAGGTGTTGTGTTGCTCGTGTTTGACCACCGTGGCCCCTGTATGTATTTGCGTTGAAGCTGTCGCATGTCTCTGCCGGACCAGCTGGTGTCTGGTGAACTTTGGGGCAGAGGATTTCCCTCTCCGTCATCCTCAAACCGTCACAGTTGACACGGTTTACTCGAGCTCGGGACTGCTTTGTTTGTTCAGTGTTTTTAAAACATGCATATCAATTGGTGAGAAATCAGAAATGTGGGCTGGAAGATAGTTCAGAGTTTAAATCTGTAAATATCTGAAATCAGATATGAGTCTGTCTTTAATCTGACTTTTCTTTGTCTACCAACTAAAAACATGCTGAACACGTTGACTGCCTTTTTATTCTTCAAATGATAGAAGTAAGAGACACCTTGATTTATGTTGAACTTATTGTTGAAAAGTGTTAAATAGTATGTTCTTTTGATTGCTTAGTATTCTTTTTTTCTTTTTTTGTTACTTCCCATTGTAAAGCATCCTTGGGTTTCGTGAAAAGCGCTATATAAATTGAAATTATTATTCTACTTAACCTATTAATTTGAACAATACATCACTGTTGAAGCTATAAGATCACACAATTCTGTTATGTATTCTTAAGTTTTACTAAGTTAAATCATAGTTTTGCCAACTCTAAACTGCACTTTGAATCCAGGCAACGTTTTTGCAAAGGTGATTCACAATTCCAGTGAAGTAGTTGGTTTCTATAAGCTGTTTTATATAAAATATTCGAACACGTCATGTTTCAAGTTTTTTGTTTTTCTCAAGGCTGTGATTACCTGGATTTATGTCATCCTGTGTCATCTTTTCAAAAAAAAAAAAAAATAGTTTCCATACACATTAAATACAAAATAGGCCTTTAGGAAGGTCAAAATGTAAGAGTTAAAAACCAAATGAAATGATAAGATTCTTTCCAAGTTGATAACCGTTAAAGAATTGAACATTTTAGGACTGTCTCCTTGGCGTCTTCCGTACAGTTAATTATGAATATTATTATTATTCATATAAATATTTGTTTTCCTTATTTTTTACAAAACAAACTGGCTCTATACAAACATATGGTGTTATAAAAAGTTGTTTTGGTATCATTTGTTGGTACTTATTATAACATCAGAAAGAAAATGATTGTTCTTGGTTTCCATGCCTATTGTCAATAGTGCAGAAAATTAGATTAAATTGATGGAAAAGGAAAGCAGTATGACAACCATTATACATATATTTTTTGTAACGGTAAAACTACCAAATTATATATTATCTACAAACCATTAATCAATATTCAATTTAAGCTTTCATCTCGTCTGTTTTAACATCTTCTGGTTTTGTAAAGCTGTTAGTTTGCAAATCAAAGCAGCATGTCATCAGGATAACATCTGCTGCTGACTTCTTCAGCTTTAGTGTCTGTCCTCAAGGGGTAAATACCTCAGTTTACCCTGCACAATAACACACACACTACCACACTACCCTGCTGTTGTTAGAATGAACATTTCAGTCAAATATATGGGGTGACCCAAGACCCCTTTGAATAGCGTTTATGTGCCTAGAGGTTGTTCAACCCTCAAATCAGGGTCATCTAATGTGCTGCTCGCACTCTCCAACGTGTGTGTGTGTGTGTGTGTGTGTGTGTGTGTGTGTGTGTGTGTGTGTGTGTGTGTGTGTGTGTGTGTGTGTGTGTGTGGTGTGTGTGTGTGTGTGTGTGTGTGTGTGTGTGTGTGTGTGTGTGTGTGTGTGTGTGTGTGTGTGTGTGTGTGTGTGTGTGTGTGTGTGTGTGTGTGTGTGTGTGTGTGTGTGTGTGTGTGTGTGTGTGTGTGGTGTGTGTGTGTGTGTGTGTGTGTGTGTGTGTGTGTGTGTGTGTGTGTGTGTTGTATTGAAATGCCTGGTGGGTTACAACATAAGTTACAATAGAAACATACACAAAGATAAATAGGTCCACAAAAATATGTTTACATGCGTATTTCTATGGGGGTATAAGTTGTGTATCTTTCTCTACAAGCCATGATTGAATACCTGTATTCTAAACATTAAAGTTGTGTTGCATTTTAAATTACTTTTATAGGCAGTACGTTTTGTTCCTTTTTAACAAAGAAAACTGGTTGTCCAAAAGGAGTCCTGTGTAATTCTCTGTGACAGTTACCGTTTATTGAGGCCGGTGTGCATGTATTTCATAACACATTTAATAATCGGGTAAGAAGCATGACTTCGTAGCCATTTGAAATGACTCTTTAAGTTGGAAAAACAAAGGACTCTTTCAAAGCTGGACATATTGTATTTGTCCAAGATGTCCCAATTGTGTTACCTCCCTGTTTTTTGTCAATCTCTTTTATTCCATGGTTATACAGCGAGAAGATGGCTTTAATGGTTGACAGTCAGGCTTTTGACAAGGAAGTAATTCAACACGAAGTATGACAATGTCACATTTTGAACGTCATCAGATAACAATATTTAAACCTTCTATTTCGATAGAATGACTCAAATTATTCTGTTACAGAAAGAAAGGATTCATTAAGCTGGTCAGCGGCCTTGCTAGTTGTTCTGGCAGATATATAAATGACGGTTTCATCTGCATGGATTTGGCAGCTAACACCGGGATACTTTGATTTGTATCCCGGTGTATACTTGTATACTTATGTGTGCTTTGATATACATGCTAAATAACAATGGCCCTAGAACTGAGCCCTGGGGTATCCCCAATGCTTTTGGATGGATAGTTTTTCTTGCATTAAATCTTAAACCGTGAACATTTCACCTAGTACAAGTCAAACCATTGTGCGGCAACTGCGGCATGTTTAGATCATTGGAATTTGTTCAGTTTTGATAACATCATGCTGTGGTTACCAGTATATATTTTTTAAAGAATACAGCTCTTGTTGCTCGGCCATTATCCAAAATACCTTTTATTCTTTCAATTACATGGCAGTTTGCAGTCTCCATAGAATGTTTGTTTGGGAATCCAAATGATGTTGATGCAGTAAATCATTGCATTGTGTTCCGAGTTGCTCTGCTACAATCTTTCAGCTAGGGGCTGTGAGTGCATGCAAAGGCGTTCTCACCAGATATAAAGATTGGACTGATAAAAGCTGCTGTTCAGGTTCTCTGGGAACGTTTTTGTTTTTATTTAACATGTTGGGTCCTGTGTTTTTTATCAGAGCAGATTCTCTGATGTCTGCAGTCTTTAGATTGCTAAGGCGACTCATAATCTTGCCTACTTTTTCAAGATGAAGCTCTTTGATGTAAACCTGTCTTTGAGACTAAATGTGTGCATGCCCCATGATCTTTGGAGCTGTCAAACATTCTTCACCACATGCTCCGTCATGCTGCATAGAGGCGACTGGTGAGATGAACCAGCTGTCCTTGCCTCTGGTCGCTGCAAGGTCAACAACACGCATGCACACACACATACATCTACACACACACACAAACTCACAAGGATGGATGCCCTTTTGTTCTTGGGTCGAAATTCAGTCATCAGATGTGGTTAAAGACTCAAAGTATAATGTCGAAAAAGTGACTTGATTGATGTGCTGATTTTTAATGTCTTTTTGTGTGTCTTAGGTGGAGGGGGGAAGAGGAATGGTCGCAGCAAGAAATGGAAAGAGATGCTGAAACTCCCCCACATCAGCCAGTGTGAGGAGCTACGCCGCACTATCGGTAAGAAACCTGGAGTGTGGGTGTGTATGGTTGTGATGCAGAAAGATAACGTGCCATGCTGTGTCGTTGGGGTGGGTCCGACTGCGGGAGGAAGTTCAGATTGGACTTCCTTCCTGCTTCTACCCGTCTCCACCCGTAGTTACAGGCAGGGGACAGGAAACACTTTGTGAGTGTGTGTGTTTCTGAAATCGGTTTGCACACAGCCGTTTCTTAATCCCCAAGTCTCTCCTGATATGACTGTCTGCTCACACACACACACACCAAATCAAAACATCTTCAGTGCCGCTTCCTTCATGTTCTCCACATCCAGATTTTGTTTAAAGTAGGGGCAGGATTCTCTCTTTGTGGCCCAGGCAAGTGCTCTACTCCTGGGCTACATTATCTCCCCCCCCCACCCACCCCGGTCCTCTGAATGCCACAACACTCTGTGTATGTGTGTGTGTAGGTGCCTGTATGTGTGTAATAGTGCGTCACTGCTATCTCTGCCAGAGATTGCAGTGCTACCCTCCCCCACATACTCTTCCTCCCTCTTTTCTGTCTCCATGCCTCCCCCTCCCACTATCTGCATCTCTCCCTCCCTCTTTCCACCACTTCAGAGGAACATAAGAGTGGCAGAACAGGAGAGTTATGGAGAGAGAGAGAGGGAGAAGCTTTTACAACAGGGGAGAAAGATCTCTTAAGGACAGGAGAGAGTGAGAGAAACGAGAGGAAAAGGAGGGAGTGAAAGAGATGTAGATGCACATACTCCCAACGGTGATATCTCTTACTCAGCAACGGTTGTGTTCCTCGCCGTTTTGTCTTCATATCACAAATCGCAGATCTCATTATCATAAACCTGAATGCATCAGTCGACGGCAGCTGCTTAAAAAACAGCACATAAATGTCACCTTAAGTGTGAAGAAGCATTTTGCTCGTCATTTCTTGCATATTTAATGTCATTTGGATTATAACCCTGTAGAGGATTCTTGAAACGGCCTTAATGTGTGTGTGTGTTGGCGCACATATGCACGCAGCAGCTGTTGAGGGTTACATACTTCACTAATACATAGATGCTATTGTGTAATTTCCCTATCACACTGAGGGCAGGATCAAAATAATCCCTTTTGCCTACTTAAACGCACAGACGTGAAGGCGTGTGTGTACCATAGACTGTATATATAAATGGACGTAGGGTCCGTGACGTCACCCATAGGATTCTGCAGAGTTGCCGTGAAGCCCTTAGTAGGCGGAGTCGGCCACTAACGGCTCGACGGTGTCGTCAGAGTCTAACTCCCGCCTTCTCCAAATAAGGGCAAAGAGGCGGAGCTGAGGCGGAGCCGAGGCGGGACAGGGCGGGACCTGCTGCCAACGAGCGTGACGTTCGAGTCCTAGCTCAGGCTAAGAAGCTAAGCTAACATGCTCTCAGTATCAATCGAATGTAAAACATGATTGATGAAAGTAGTAAATCGGTCAGATTTGACCCGAAGACAACAGGAGGGTTAATGCCATATTCACTTAGTAACGCATGAACAACTTTTACAAATATGTCTATATAGTCTGTGTTGGTAAATGTCATCTAGGTTGCACATTTCCTGCTGAAATACATGCATACCAAGTCACTGCGTGGCACTTTGGTTTTGATAAAACAGTGTAGTTCCACTATATAAACGTTACATTCATAATCAAACGAGACAATCTGCAAGATAATTAGCTATTTGGTATTATTCTTAATGCTTGTCATTCACACGTTAATAAAATAAAATAAGTACCGATACATAGCAGAATAATTGTGGCGGTGTTCAGCTTAATAAGCCTTGCTCAACATCATTTATTTAGCTAATACTACAGCGGGCTGCAGGCGAACCAAGTCCGCGTTACGATGCATTCCTTGATCTCCAGTTATAACGCCGGACTCCGCCGCTGGCCGAAGCTAACGGAGCCCCAGGGTGCTAGCTACGGCCGCCGGGACGCGCTAGCGAGCTAGCACCCTGCAGCCCCGTTAGCTTCGGCGGCGTGGACCCCGGCGGCCCACCCCTTTTAACATTTGCTCCCGTTTAGCATTATGGGCGTCATAGCCATATAGTATAAAAGTCTTACCCAAGGCTGAATCATAAACTAAACTGTATATATGTATAAAGAGTTACGTCCTTAGCTGGCTAATAAGCTACATAACAGGCTAAGCTAACAAGCACACAAACACCTACTAACGGGGTTAACATGTATAATATTATCATTTTACTCACCGAAAAAAGCTGAAAGTAGACTTCTTGGAAGATCTGTTAGTACATTCAAGCGCACAGCACGACATTTTAATTATCTGGTATTTGTAACAATATTCCCTAACAGGCACGATCACCACGAACACAGCTAAAGGATCAAGTACAGTAACTACAACTAACTAACGTTGTAGCCTCTATGGTTGTAGCCTAGCAGATTGGACAAGTTGCTGTTAGCTGACAGTGAGGCACGTATCTGTCAATCAAAGTGACCACGCCCTAATGTATGCACAAACTTTAAGACCTAATATAAATATAAAGGGTCGCGTTAGAAAACAATTCACTCACAGATCCATAATCATGAAGGTGGAATCTAACTATATCGATAATAAAATGTATGGAGCCAGGGGTAGAAACATGTTTTTTTCTGCTGTAAAATCGGGCATTTTAACATGGGGGTCTATGGAAATTGCTCCTTTCTGCAGCCATCGCCTATCGGCCAATATATGAACTGCAGTGTGTGGCACTTCCGTATTGGCTTCCCGGCTCTACCCCACAGTTTGCCGCTTGGTGTGTACGCATGCCCGTACACAGTGTAGGCGCAGCAGATGGAAGGGTACAGTAAAGCGGCTGTTCGCAGTGTCTTTGTTTTGTCTTGAAAATGTCAGCCATTTGACCGTAGCCTTGACAAGTGTGCAGTACTTCTAGGAAGTCTAGTTTACATTGTGTGGGCTGCAGCCAGTTTGTCTTGTCTCTTCCTCTTGTTCCATCTCCATGTCTCTCTTCTGGTATCCATCCAGTGCATACAGTACACCTGCACCTACCACTATTGATCTCTTAAGCCATCGCACATGCCTACACTTGTGCACATTTGGCTGGCCGTTCGGGAAAAAAGTCACTCACTCTTGGCCCCAAAAAAAGTGGTGCAGTGATGACATATTTTTTGCATGCTGACACGTAATTTAGAAATTCAAGGGCTCCCACTACCAAAAGCCTATGGGACTTTTTAATAGTTTTTTGGAATATTGCAGGAAATAAGATCCGTGGCAAACACACGTTTGCGATACTTACATGTTTTCTTTCAGCCGGATAATCTCCACCTTTTAACACCAACTGATTTTTGAAGCGTGAGTGCAATCGTCGTAAGTAAAAAGCGAACGTTAGGCTACAAACTAACTAATTCACATGTACATGACTTCACGTCACCACCGCTAAGCTAAATGCGGCTAATATTCGGCATTATGCAGTTTCGGAATTTAATTAAGGCACTTGTTAGCAACTGCTGTTTGTATGACACATAGAAGTTTCCTACATTCACCAATGGGGTGTTTACTGATGTATTGTATGAAGTAGAATCATTTATGAAAACCGTTGCTTATAGACGGAACCAGAAAAGGAGAAATGCCAACTCATTGCCCTTATTTTGGATTCCTGCACCACTCTATTGGAATTTTAATTAAGTTGTAATTGCAGCTTACTTCACGGCTCAGACAGCTACAAGTCCTGACTGGTTCGAGCTTTACACCTCTCCCTGCATTCCTTTCTATCTTTTGATTTTACAGTCCCTTTTTTTTTTCCTGTAACCTGGTAGTCTTGTATTTTCTTGTTTTCTCTCTCTAGTTATTTTCACAGTTGTCTTTTGTTTAGAACAAAGAAGAGGGGTCTCGTATGCAAAGAGAACATTTTGGACACAAATGCCAATGTTTTCACACACAAACCCAAATCCGGGCCCAAGAAAACGTTTATTATTTTCAGGCCTTTGTTTTCTTATGTCCACCGTCTACATTTTGCTATGTTTTTGTAAGACAATAATGTGATTTGGCATTGTTTGTTTCTGTAGCAAAATTCATAATTGGACATTGACATAGCAAATGTTGAATGGCCAACCTGTAAAGCTGCAAAAACTACAATCATCACAACAAATATTTACAGAATGTATCTATTCCTTTCTTTTAATACAGTAGGTTGACATGAATTCATTTTTTGTGGTAGTTGTTGCTTTTCCAGGTATATGCTAAATTGTCGTCTACCATTAGTTTATGAAAACATAGCTACTAAAATCATTCATGTGTCCCTGGGTATTAATCGTTGCCAAGTCCCGGTGTTCTGTGTACTGTTAAAATGTAAACAAGTTATTACGGGAAAATAACACAGTATATACACTAGGCTGTCCAGCTGAGGCTACTGCCCTCTTTTTAAATGTCGAGTATAAGTGGTGTGTGATAGAAGAGCCTTTACACTATCTGTATGTTTTTTTTTCCCCTAGAAGGCCCAAAATGTCCTACCAACATGATTTATATGTAATTATCTCTGGAGTACTGACACATTCCTCTATCCATTCATATACACATGTGGTATTATGAAAATGAAAAATATTCCAAAGTGGAATTATTCAGAAAATATTGCTAATAAGTAACAGGAATTAGGTCTCTAAATAAATGTAGAGAAACTGAGTTAGTGTTTAAAAGGTTTAATCATATTTACTTCAATCAATCAATTTTCTACTTTTGCACAAGTTAATTTGGCGTCACATAGGTTGCTCAATAAGCCTGTTACTTAAAAACATGGACATCCTTTAAAGAACAATGCACAATAGACAGTTTCTGCCTTTTTTTATTACGCAAATTGGAGTGCGTCACCTCAAAGGGGAGACCGGTTGTGCTGTGATTCAGCCGGAAACACTAGCAATTACACTGAAACCGCCCTGAAATCCTCACAGCAAAAACCTGTTCTGGAGCAAGACTGACACCTTATCAGGAGGCTCATTGTAAACCAGAGATGATTATACACAGTAAACTAAATTCCCTTGCAAAAATAAATAAAAAAAATTAAACCATAATCTCTAGTTTAGCAAAGGCTAACGATACAAACCAGGATAGTTTGTTTCTTCTGAACATGAATGGAAAAGTTGACTTTGCTGTATTTGGTTTGTTTAGGTTCACACTGCCCATTTGCAAATAAACTAGCTCATAAACAGAAGCCACATGTACTCTCTAGAAACTTCTTTATCTTTACAGTTTTTTTATTACATGTTATTACATGTAGACGCTATTATCGAAAGCGACACTTCAATACCATATTCCTACGGGAGCAATTTAGGGATAAGTATCTTGTCTAAAGACACTTTGACAAGTTGACTGCAGTGGTTGGAATTGAACCACTGACTATCTGAATGGTAGATGCCCATTTCCCCCCTGAGCCACAATCACTTCTATCATTATTTGACAGTGTGTTGACAACCTGTCCAGTGATTATACAATATTAAATGGGGGTCAATGCATTTGTTTTTATGGAGGTATAGAGATACACATTTCCATGTATTCCTCACGTTCAAATAAACAGCTCCTAGCATTTTTCTCACTAAAATGTATGTTATGAGTGCGAGGGGATTTCCCAGCTCCAGCTGATAGGGAAACACCAAAGCATGCCTCAAAAAGAAAAACTTCCAGATCGGAGATGAAAGGCAACATCTGAATGCGAGCGCGACGCAATCCAGTTAGAGATCTCTCAGCGAGTTTTTCTGAAAGAGCTTTTGTTCTTCAGATTTTAAAAACACAGCGGTTGCACAGTGGAATGGGAAGCAATACAAATATCATATCTCTACACTCCACTGTTTGTTCACCAAAGCGATAACTTTGTTTTGCGGTCGTATAAGTGGCGAGTTTGAATGAGGAGCTGCAGAGGGAATGCTGGGTAATAAACAGTGCTGCTGGGAGGGCTGTTGTGAAGATTTGATTTACTGCTGGAGCTTGTTCTGGAGCTGTCACCACTTAGAAATATTCATCCCATGCATGTTTGTGTGTCCTCACTGTCAGCCAGTGATGGAGAACGTCCTGGGTCTTCTTCCTCATTTGGTGCCAGAGGAAATATGACTCATATGGACGCCATTAGTCCTAATAGGCCGGGGCCAGCTGCACATGAGACACACACACACACACACACACACACACACACACATATATATATATATATATATATGGAACACACACATACAAGAATCACATGTTGTGTTCTAGAATAATCAAATGTACTTATTAAGGGATAACTTAATTTTGGGGGGATTTTCAATTTTATTACAAAAACTTTCGATTGTCCTGTGCTTTAAAAGTTGAGCCCCTTGTCTGTTTTGCTAAGTAAAGAAAGCATTAGCAATCAATATCTCTCATCCATAATTTAGCTGAAATCGGCTAACTTTTAGGACGTGTACATTTGAATGCTTAAAACTGTTTGTCTAAAAAAAAGGGGAACATTTAGAAAATAAAAATAAAGATTATTTTGTGTAGAATGTAGTTTCTTTCATTGTGTCTCTTCCTTTGACCGCTTTTGGGGTATTATATATAAAATAATGAATTTTTCTAATAATTCCTAATCTGAGTTTCCACACTATTCCCATTCCTGCTTGTATACCATATTTCCGTGTATCTTTCTAGTGTTATAATGACATTTCTCTCCCCCTGTGTCTCCCTGTCCTCCCCTCAGAGAGGGACTACACCAGTCTATGTGAGAAGCAGCCCATTGGCTGGCTGTTATTCCGGCAGTACTGTGATACCAGGCCAGAGCTGAAGCGCTGCATTGAGTTTATGGACGCTGTGGTAAGACTTTCACTAAACCTTACACCATGAATTATTATCTGATGATCGTTTAGCTATTCTTCTTTCCCACATTCTCTTTCTTTGTGATTTCACCAATGAGAGCCCCTTGAATCGGAGCAGCGAGTAGGAAAGGAAAGTCGGAGTTGGTCCTCTCCCTGCTCTTGGCCGTAGCACCGATTGGGTGGGTGGGATGGGCGTTGTGGGGGTGATTAGCAACCTGGGCTGACCCCTCCCCTTCCTCCACACACTCCTCTATGAGGTCAAGCCCACGTCAGAGGCAGGTCCCCTGGGTGAGCAGGCAAACACAGGCCCCAGCTTGTGTCTCGGCCCCTGGAGGTATGCGTGAGAGGAAAAAAGGAAGAATCATGCTCATTTAATAAGGACCTACATTAGTGTTTTCCAAGGTAGGTAGGCAGGCATATAGGTACAAACTCACACCAAGGATGTCATGCCGTGGCAGCGATGCTCAGTCCAATTCCTCTCCGCCCACCGTGTTTTCAAACAAAACAGTCGGCACAAAGCAGTCCTACTTCAGACCGTCTCCCTGCCTGCAGCCATATTTGACCAAAAACACAATCTGTCGCATATATTTAGGATCTGTCCTCGTTGTGGAGGACTAGGGTTCAAATCCGACCCGGGACCCATTTATGCGTATCACCTACTGTCTCCACTTTTTCAAATCTGTCTCTCCAATAAAGACACCGGTGGCCCAAAAATTGTAAAAAAAAACACACAATCTGTCTCACAATCTTTGATGTGCTTTCGCATGTTCGAATCTGGCCTGCATACCTATATCTCCACCTTTCAACACTTAAGGCTAAACTAGCAGGGAAAAAACCCATACACCCATACATCCTAGAAGGTGACACATGAGATGGGCCAAGTGTGAAAATGAACACCGTTTCCATTTTGCCCCTGACTAGGGTGTGATGTTTTGTCATCTGTAGCATCTCTTTATTTGTCTGCGGCTCCACACGCTCTTGTTCCTCATTAACCCTGCCACCCTTCTCTCTCTTCATCTCTTCTACCCCGTCTCATCCTTCCTCTCTTCCTCCCGGTGCCCATCTCTCTCCCTCTGACCTTATTTGGAGACATATTAAAGATGGCTGAATGTG
The DNA here is from genome assembly GCF_902827175.1 of Gymnodraco acuticeps. Lineage (NCBI taxonomy): Eukaryota > Metazoa > Chordata > Actinopteri > Perciformes > Bathydraconidae > Gymnodraco > Gymnodraco acuticeps. The sequence continues at coordinate 1,430,455 of NW_022992081.1, forward strand.
TATGGCTGTTGTGGTTGCTCACATGTCTGTTTGTTCTCCGACAGGCCATGTACCAGCTCGCTCCGGACGAGAAGAGGAGGGACTGTGGACTGAATCTTTTAGACACATACTTTAATAATGGGGTATGCAACACACACACACTTGTTGAATAATAAGGTCATGGATACAGACAAAAGAAAATATTTGCTTACATTTAAAGTTTTAAACACAAATACGCATATAAAACTCTCTAGTTGTTTTCATTCGCTGATGTCAGTTTGTATTTGCCTATGATTTTATTGCTTCATTACTTTTATTCATGACTATTTGCCAATGGTGTTCGACATACAGTTGACTGTATCAACTTTGGACTTAGGCCCCGTCCACACGGACACGAAACGGGTTGTATCTGCTACAGTTCTCTATCGTATGGACGGTTCGTTCACACGAGGCCGTAACGGAACCGGGGAAACTGAGCCCTCAAACGGTAACGGGTCCCAAGGTGGGTAGATCTGCGGACGGAGCGCTCTGGGGGGGCAAACGGCTCTGTGTGTACGCCCTATACGCCATAGCCCCGCCTCTCCTCACCCCCCACGTCACCCGCGTCATTGCTGATGTGTTTCGCCAACAACAACAGTGTTCCGAGTGTTCCGAGTGTTTCGAGCCAGGTCCCGATATCTCGCAGGACAGTGCACCCAGCGGGAGCCTCCAGCAGACCCCCCCGCACGGTTCCCTCGTCCCTTGGAAGAGGCGGAGAGGTGGGTGTTTTTCATCTGCTGGTGGACTACCAGGGTGAACGTCCTGCTCGAGAGCCAGGCTCAGAGTTAGTGGCAGTGGGTGCGGTGCACCTGCCTTTTACAGCAGGAGCACACGCTCGCCTCGGGGAGGGAGAAAAAAAGAAACGGAGGCTGCCGAAACAGCCAGAGCCCTGTCTCTCCCCACCTCTGCTGCTCATCCCAGCGTCACCGTTGAATCCACAGAGGAGAATGAACAGAGGGGCAACTAGGCAACCATGCTCGGGAGGTCTTATTCGCTGCTTTTGGTGTATTTTGTGGCGGAAGTACAGCGCCACTTACAGGCCCGGCATATGTACTACAGGGTCTCCAGCCGGGCGAGTGGTCTCGTGTGGACGGACACGTTTCATGAGGCGTTACCGTGTGGACGGAAGACTTTTTTGATATCGAATTTGGTTCTTTCTCCGTTTCGTCTCCGTGTAGATGCAGCCTTAATCTTGTGTGATGCCAAAGATGTGTAATAACCCTTTTAAGGAAGTGTATTACTGATACTCGTGAACTACTGACACCTCTCTCTAGGTTGTGTTTACACCTCTATTTTGGTTTGCTTCGATGGTTAATTAGCATTATTGGTTGGGACTCTATTTCGACTTAATTTCTCATGAAAGATGTTGACGCACACTTATAGCAATAGAATGCAGGAAACAAGCTGTCCTGTAGCACAAGTCAAAATAAATGGGTTAAAAATCGGAATACTTTATTTACCCCGGGGGAAATTGGGGTTGATTTTGTAACGGTTGCTCTTTTTTAAAATAACATTTTAAACATAAATACACTTAAAAATAAAAAACTAGATTTGTATTTATCTATACACAAGACGTTAATGTAAAGTCAAATGAGTGTTATTACTGTTATTTTATTATAGTATTGAGCTTTTTGTGAGATCACCCCTACATTGTGCTCATATTTGTGTCTCCTGCCTGTTCTAAATAAATTACAAAATAAGAAAAATATAAAAAGATTAAAGCAAGAATGTGCCATGAAAAAATATAATAAAATAATATGTATATGAAATTTCAAGTTAACATCTTTTATTAGATAAAATAAATGAGATAAACAAATATGTATATACATATTGGTATATTGTTAATTTTCACACTCAAGTTATTTTTACTTGTTTTGTTCGCACCAAAACCACACCAGCTTTTTTATTTCTAAAGGGCATTGAACGTTGGTAGAGTTTACAGGAATATCACTTCAACAAACGAAACCCAAGAGATGTGACCACAGCTTAAATGACCTGGCATTACAGGATCACAAACAGAAATAGACAAACTGACTGATAATGATCTGTTGTCTAGGACAGTCTGCAATCACATTCCAGCATCATGTCACTTTATGTCTGTCCCTCCCTGTCCTTCTGCCCGCCTCACCCTCCTGTCTCTCTCTTTGTATCCCTCAAAGTCTGCAGCCCATCTGCCAGACGTTCCCCAGGAAGTGGTGGCTGGGTGTCGGGAGAGGCTGGAGCAGAGTCCATGTAAGGAGCTCTTCAATGACTGCACCAAGTAAGTCTTGATTTATTTTAATTTGTGATAACGGCGTCACCTAAAGAGTGGTGCAGCGTATGTTTGTTGGCCGACGCAGAGGTTAGCATCACAAGGCCTACCCTCAACAAAAAGCAATGGGATTTTTCCTTTAGAATTTTTAATATTAAAGAAAACAAGCTCTTGATAGATGCGCAGATTTTAAATCATGCATCCAACCAAAAACACATTCATAAAACAATTGACTTTGTCCTGGAAAGGCTAACATGCTAATTCCTTTCCAGGTTTAAGGACTCATTCCTGCACCACTCTATATACAGTCATGTTGTGTCCTTGGGCAAGACACTTCACCTGAACTTGCTCCTGTGGGTATTGTCCACAGTGGTGACCATTGCATGTATGATATGTGTAATGTGTATTTGTAAAGCGCTTTGAGCATCTGGAAAAGCGCTATAATAAATGTAAGGAATTATTATTATTATTATTATTATGTTCCTTCAGAAAGTGCATGTGTGTTTGTAGACTGTCTGGACTAGTGCACCCTGTCACTAGTGATGATGAAGCAGCTGGCACCTGGAGTGCAGTATTATACACTCACGCACACGCACGCACGCACGCACAGTGGAGGCAAATGAAAAAGAGCAGTGGGCACAGCTAGCATCCGGACGGCTGGCACCAAAACAACAGCCACCTCAGTGTTCCCCTGCAGACACACTTTCACACACAAACACAGATTTACAAACACGCACACACTCTTGCAGGTGTTTCTGCTTCCTGCTCTGAGAGCCAGGCGAAGCAAACAGACCCGGGATTATTACCCAGAATGTACTTCTCATCGCACAGAGTCGCACACATCCACAAATCCCAACGTAACTGTGACTCAGCCCGACAATTTCACTCTGTGTCACACAAAGGTTCTGTTGCCGTCAACTTTACGATGTATTGTGACATGTATAGCATGATACGTGATCACATTTAACCTGGCAGCGATAGATATAGTAATTACAATATAATACGTTGTTCAATTATATGGCCTTTTCTGCTTTCTTTTGTTTTAGCTTACCCCTAACAGTTTTGGAGGGATAAAGTTATAAAATATTTTTGGTTTTTGGAAGTTTATACTGCCTTGTTTATGTTTTTAGGACTTTTCACATTAAGTGCCAAGTAAAAAATGTTTGTTTAAAGGTCCCATATTATACTATGTGATTAAATGCCATATTATATTAAAGTATCTATCTATCTATCTATCTATCTATCTATCTATCTATCTATCTATCTATCTATCTATCTATCTATCTATCTATCTATCTATCTATCTATCTATCTATCTATCTATCTATCTATCTATCTATCTATCTATCTATCTATCTATCTACAGTTGCAAGAAAAAGTATGTGAACCCTTTGGAATTACCTGGATTTCTGAATAAGTTGGTCATAAAATGTGTTCTGATCTTCATCTAAGTCACAACAATAGACAAACACAGTCTGCTTAAACTAATACCACACAAACAATTATATGTTTTCATGTTTTTATTGAACACACCATGTAAACATTCACAGTGCAGGGTGGAAAAAGTATGTGAACCCCTAGGCTAAAGACTTCTTCAAGAGCTAATTGGAGTCAGGAGTCAGCCAACCTGGAGTCCAATCAGTGAGACCAAATTGGAGGTGTTGGTTAAAGCTGCCCTGCCCTATAAAAAATACACACCAGTTTTGAATTTGCTATTCTTAAGAAGCATTGCCAGATGTGAACCATGCCTCGCACAAAAGAGCTCTCAGAAGACCTACGATTAAGAATTGTGGACTTGCATAAAGCTGGAAAGGGTTACAAAAGTATCTCTAAAAGCCTTGATGTTCATCAGTCCACGGTAAGACACATTGTCTATAAATGGAGAAAGTTCAGCACTGTTGCTACTCTCCCTAGGAGTGGCCGTCCTGTAAAGATGACTGCAAGAGCACAGCGCAGAATGCTCAATGAGGTGAAGACGAATCCTAGAGTGTCAGCTAGAGACTTAAAGAAATCTCTGGCACATGCTAACATCTCTGTTGACGAATCTACGATATGTAAAACACTGAACAAGAATGGAGTTCATGGGAGGACACCACGGAGGAAGCCACTGCTGTCCAGAAAAAACATTGCTGCACGTTTGAAGTTTGCAAAAGAGCACCTGGATGTTCCACAGCACTACTGGCAACATATTCTGTGGACAGATGAAACCAAAGCTGAGGGAGGGAACACACAACGCTATGTGTGGAGAATCCAAAGGGTTCACATGCTTTTTCTTGCAACTGTATCTAACCACATCAAGCTTTATTTATGAAACAGTATGGTACCTTTTACATCCGGCTTCTTTACACATACTCTCTCCATTACAGCGTTAGCTCTGAGTGTTAGTGATACTTGCTAATGTAAACACAGACCTTATTACTTCCAAAAGACGTCACGTATTTCCGTATATGACGTCAAGTCCGCAGCAAATCTGGATCAGCTCCGTTGTACCCCCGTTTTTAGAGATGTGGGTAAGGAGGCAAAGAGAAGGTTGGATTTTCTGACACTTTGTGAGTCTACTGACACACCGGGACAAAAAGTGCATTTTGCATAATAGGTGACCTTTAAAGCGTAATAAGTGACTTGTGCAGTAATTCCAAACATTTACATAACCTTTTTCATTTTTAACAGCCGTCGCTTGATGTGTTTGTATTCATTAATTACAGTATGAGCAATTAAAGACGGTAAACATTGGTAATGTTCTGTTTGCTTATTGGTTTGTTGAACTTCAGCTTGGATGTCATTGGTTGTTGTTGCCTTTCCAAGTTTAATAAAAGTTGATCTGAGTAATATAGAAGATTGTCGAGAGATTCATAATTCTGGTAACGCAATACATTTTCTCATAGAAAAAAATACAGCAAAATGATGCTGGATTGTGTAAATAAACTGGCATTGACTAGGTAGAAAATGACTGAGGTCTTCAGCCATACAACATATTTATTTTAGTCAGCAAACCATCTACAAAAATATGAATGCATGTATCACATCAATATAAGTACAATCCACGCCTCATCAAACGTTTTGAGAAAAAACAGACCACTGTTTCCTCATTCCTCCCAACTTTGAGCCACACAGGCAGACAGACTCGGGTTGGAAATGCTGCCTCTGATTCACTCGAGCTCCCCCGGGGAATACTGGAATCTGCTAGAAGGAGTTTAGGAGAAGTGGGAAACACGGTTGGGAAAACACTCAGTCATGTTCTCAGCCTGCTCTCCTGTTCTGGCAAAACACATGAAGAGGGCTGCTGGATTTCTAAAATCAATAACCCTCTATGTTCACAAGCTTTCCAGGCTGATAGTGAAGGATATATATTTCAATTTTCTTTATTTGATTAATTTGTTCCCCAATGTGGCTTGTGTGTGGCTCAATCTGGGAACATCAGTTTGAGGTTCAGATGAACACAACACACCTGCCTTCTCTCTTTTCCATCTTAGGTCATGGTCTGTTTACCCCTTTTTTCCCTTCCCCTTTGCATCTATTTGAACACCTCTGAGTAATCTACAGGGCACTGGGGACGGCAGAGAAATGGCGTGAGAAAGAGACAGTTCTCGGAAGTCAATTCAAACTTCGAATTGAAAACTGAGCAGAGAGAAAAGTGATATGCCCGGCAGAAAGCCCAGCACGAGGGGCCGAATTAGAAAGACCCACAGGGAGCAATGAAAGCAGAGTAAATAGGTGAAATTTGGAAAATGAGCAGAGAAATGGAAAGAAAGCGTTGAGGAGAGTTGAGTGTTTGTGTTACTGAAAGCAGCAGTTAAGATGTTTTTGAATGGGATTCCTGTTCAAGTTTGGTCATCACTTCTTCCACTATCATTAGTAGTTGTACTCCGATGTGGAATTTTAATTTCCTAAAATGTTCTTGTTCCTATATGTAATTCTGGCCGGGGGCTTTTTTTCCCCTCTGCCTAAAGGAAAGCATGGTGCTGCACGTGGAAATGTGACTTTTTGGCCACACACCCATTAGCAGAAACGTATTAGCTCACTCACATTCTTCTGCTGCAGTGGAACATACGGTTATGTCATAACCAAGAGTAAAGCGCGGCCCTTCAGTACGTCAGGGCATCTTGTTGTTACGCGAATTGTCCGATCTTGACGAAGGTCCATTTCCTGATTTTGCTCCTTTTTTTCTTTTCCTCTCCCTGCTCCCTTGGACTAACAAAAGACATATTGTAGCTGTGTTTATTTATACTCCCAGTGGTGTCTGTCTGAGGCTGGACTCCAAGCCAGGCACTGCTTGTCTCCTGATTTTCTGGAGCCCCTTTCTTTTAGTGTCCGGGGCCGCTTTTTGTCTCGTAACTCTGAGCCTGTCGGCATGATAAGTGAACATTGATGAGAAGCTGAGGTCTGAGGACCTTTTAGTTATTTAGGCCGTGGGTTGAGATTTTAGACAGATTTAAGATTTGGAATTGAAAACATGTTATGGTACAGGTCAGACATCTTTCTTTTTAATCAATTTTAACTGAGCTTTGATGTTCATGCTTTCAGTACAAACCCATGTGAGCTCAGGAGCAGCAGAGGAGATACAATCTGAAACTACTCCTTCGGAAATTCTACATCTACTCCGGATAGATTGAATGTCGTGTACAAAGCCACTGGGTCCCATGATGACATAATTCAGTTTGCGTTTACACGGCACAGTGTGCTCCCCTTGTGGAAACTCTCCACTCTCCAGCGTTTCTTTTTGCCAAGAACAGCCACCCCACCAGCGCTGTTGTTAACCACAGGCAGCTTTCCTCTTCCTCCATAGTGATGAAGTCATTTCAAAATTCGGTCAAGGAAAATCTCTGTGCCGCAAAATATGAGCATCTCTTCAACTTTTGTGAGGCCAAGGCCAAATATCTGCTGTAACTTTCAAAGTTGTTTTTTTGCACACTACAGTAACTGTCTCTTAAGGGAACGAATGAAAAACACATTGTCCCATATAAGCTTAACAAACATACTTAAGTAATGACAGATTAATATATGATTCATACATATAAACAATAAAAGATACGTTTACCAATCCATGATTATATCAACAATAAAGATTACTTCTTTTTTTTTTTTTCGTGAACAAACCTCAAACTAATAATAATATTCATTTCAGTTGGAAATTATAATTCCAGATACTTTGAATTGCCTTTTAACTAGATGTTCTTTAAAATCAAATTAGCCTGCTTTTATTCTGAAATTACAACTGGACAGTTCGTTAAGATTCCTAAACAGCTCTTTTTAAAAGGGATGCATCAATTAGATTTTCTTTAATCCAGTACCATTATATGAAATTGTCACCCATATATAGACACAAATAAATGATCAAGATTAAGATTCATTAGGACAAAACTGTTAAATAAAAAAAATAATAAACATGTGAATGTATGACTTTTGCCTTTCCTTTTTTACCGTTTTGTAAATGATATTTATAAAAATTGTTTCTTACAACACATTTTGATATGGTTATTGTTTTCACAGTTATTTATCTTCATTTTTACATGTCATATTTACTGTTTCTTAATTTACTGTTTAGCAAACCAAGATTTTGAAATGACGAAAACATTTGTTATTTTTGAAACAACAGTTTAACCATGTTGAAATATGTTGAAGTAGTTTTGCATTTAGCAAGTTATGGTGCATGCAAAAAAAAGATATATCTGGGAATCTAATTGGATTTTCTTGTACACAGTGATTTGATAAAAACAGAAAGTCATTCATTTTACCTTGAAAACGTGTTGACTGAGAAGAAAGTTATCCATCAACAGCGAGGACAGAAACCATTTAAGTTACTGTGAAGATCTTTCATACAGTTCAGTTCATCTCTGTTTTGTACAACTGTGTCAAATAGGACATGGTGTTTTAAGTCAAACAACATGTGTATTCAAAGCAGAGAAAAAAGGGACACTAAGACCCCATTTGCAAATGCAAACTAACCAAATAAGATATCAAAAAGGTATTCCGTTCACATGAGACCGCTCGGGAGCGCTGGAGACGCTGTAGTACATATGCCGGGCCTGTAAGTGGCGCTGTACTTTCGCCACAAAATATACCAAAAGTAGCGAAGAAGACCCCGAGCATGGTTGCCATGGTTGCCCTTCTGTTTATGCCCCGTGGTGGATTTAGCAACATGTAGTTCATGTAATTCTCCATGTCCACTTGTTGCTGATGGTTGTGGTAGAGGAGCTGTAGATTTTGCACTAACATCTGTAGCATGGTCAGTAGCTACTGACAGTAGCTACTAACCATGCTTCAGCAGTGAGCAGCAGAGGTGGGGAGAGGTGGGGCTATGGCTTCATCGTTATCAGGAACTGATCGTATAGGGCGTACACACAGAGCCGTTTGGCCCTCCAGAGCGTTCCGTTTGCAGATCTATCCACCTTGGGACCTGTTATCGTTTGCGGGGGCCGTTTCCGTGTTTCAGTTACGGCCTCGTGTGAACGAACGGGCTATACGAAAGAGAAAAGTAGCGGATACAACCGTTTGCGTTCTCGTGTAAACAGCACCTAATATTAAAGGCTAGCAGGGTCAGGTCAAAGAGTCCTTACAGCTCTCAGTGGAGTGATGATGAGGCTGTGACCTTTCATGACCCATGCTTTCCTCAAAGAACTTAGTTTTTATCTCTGTTAACTTACATTTTTAGTGGTGATTACGTTTGAATAAATGACAATGGCATAAGTTCATGCAGACTCACATTCACGGGTGTGAGGTAAAGTAACATTAGATGTTGCCATGGGTGTATAAAGAGAAACGGATACAGCGTTAGAGGCCAGGCCATGTTTCTTCCTGTGAAAGTCGCTCTGTGGAGCATGAGGCCAAAATGGCTTGACTCTCAAGAACACAAATACCCATATCTTCTCTGGATCTTCTCTGGATCTTCTCTTGATATTCTCTTGATCTTCCCTGGATCTTCCCTGGATCTTCTCTTGATATTCTCTTGATCTTCCCTGGATCTTCCCTGGATCTTCTCTTGATATTCTCTTGATCTTCCCTGGATCTTCTCTGGATCTTCTCTTGATATTCTCTTGATCTTCCCTGGATCTTCTCTGGATCTTCTCTGGATCTTCTCTTGATCTTCTCTGGATCTTCTCTTGATCTTCCCTGGATCTTCTCTGGATCTTCTCTGGATCTTCTCTTGATCTTCTCTGGATCTTCCCTGGATCTTTCTCTTGATATTCTCTTGATCTTCTCTGGATCTTCCCTGGATCTTCTCTGGATCTTCTCTGGATCTTCTCTTGATATTCTCTTGATCTTCCCTGGATCTTCTCTGGATCTTCTCTTGATCTTCTCTGGATCTTCTCTTGATCTTCCCTGGATCTTCTCTGGATCTTCCCTGGATCTTCTCTTGATATTCTCTTGATCTTCTCTGGATCTTCCCTGGATCTTCTCTGGATCTTCTCTGGATCTTCTCTTGATATTCTCTTGATCTTCCCTGGATCTTCTCTGGATCTTCTCTTGATCTTCTCTGGATCTTCTCTTGATCTTCCCTGGATCTTCTCTGGATCTTCTCTGGATATTCCGGTGGTCTACAGCATCCATTGGACACAAAGAGCATGTGTTTTTGCAGTCAACTGAATAGATTTACAACTTGTAGGACCTGTAGGAATAATTTAAACAAGCGCTATTCAAGTGTTTGTCCTGGCAAGTTCATTTACAAAATGACGTAGTACCACCGTTTTGCCACAGCGAAATAATTGCTTAAACGCCCAGCTCAACCTTTTTGCTCTTTGAAAACCAGTTTCCTATAAATCCCTTTTCCCGGTATGGACCAGTGGAATGTCCCTGTTCAAACACATTTTATATTTCTGACCTCGTTCCACTGACAATGGCTTTGACCCTTATCACTGCCAGTGATGTCTGAACACACAAAAACCAACAGATAAACACAAGCACAATTAAGATTCAGAGGGTGGATTATGCGTGTGTTTGTAGTCATGGTAAAGGAACGCAGGCCAGATGTCTGTTCATCTGGACAGATGTCTGTTCATCTGGACAGAAATTGTACATGTGCTTGCGTTTTTTAATTTTTTTCTGATGACATGTATATCTATATTTTTCCTTGTTATTAAATGATTTTCTCTCCCCCTCCCCTACAGAATAGTTCGTGATTATCTGAGTGGAGCTCCGTTTTCCTCCTACCACGAGTCCATGTACTTCTCTCGCTTCCTGCAGTGGAAATGGTTGGAGAGGTGGGTTGTCACTGCAGATTACACGCCCTGTAAAGCACACATGCAAACCATTCTTATATTACATTACGCCTGTGATCTCACACACATACAGAAATTCCCTGTAAAAGGGTGCTGTCCAGTTCTGTGTTTGCAAACCAGAGAACACATTCAAACTTTTAATTTGAAGGGATCATTAGAGGGAAAACTACAGACAATCAAGTAAATGATGAATGAATGTAATAAAAGATAATAGCAAACTAAGATTACAGTCTGTAGTTTTATAGAGAGTAGTTGCAGGAAAGATGCTCACACTAAAACACAAAGGTGGTTTAGCCAATCACTGTTTTTTCAGTGCGAGGGGTAAATAATTGATGATGCTTTACATAATGGCTGGGTAACTGTAGCAGGGTGGGACCCACAGCCATCAGGGTGGATTAATAATGTATTAGAGCATTACTCTGTCTGCGACATCACATGGTCTGAGAGAATGACGTAACCTATCTGTTATTTTACGTCTCTTTTCGTCTCCTTTTCTTTTTCTTTCCATCCCTGCAGGCAACCAGTAACCAAAAATACCTTCAGACATTACAGAGTACTAGGAAAAGGTGGATTTGGCGAGGTGAGTGTCAATGAATTCACAAGTGATAACTTTGTATGTTGTGTCTCTATTGTGACATGTCTACATGCTTTAGGTCTTTCTCATACTGCCTGTGCTGCAGCACCTCTTTTCACCCTCTGTCTGAAACCAGAGCCCAGTCTGCTCTGATTGGTTAGCTGGCCAGCTCTGTTGTGATTGGTCAGTTGCTTAGAGATGTCACGCTGCTTAGCCAATCACCAACAATGTGTCGGATCACTAGCTAATACAAGCTTGAGTGTTACATAGTGATGTCATTTTGCTACAGAAATAAACAAAGGAGTCCAGTGGAGGTGTTTCAGAGTGTGTGGGAGAGAAACTCAGGAGGGAACCTTTTAGATTTTAGCCTTTGCAGACCATTTACATGCGCAAAAACCTACATAACGCACTACAGGGGAAAAAAGCACAATAGGGCACCTTTAATGATTTAAGTTACTACAAGGAACATTAACAGTTAGTTAACGCAGCACTGTTAATGTCTCCACTCCTGTGATGCTGGGTGGAGAAATATGTAGTCTGACATATTAACTTCCATTATTTTTTTCCCCCGTTTTTTTAATAAAAATAATTTGTGTGTGATGGAGTTTCCTCGCTGCCTGTTTTCCAGGTTTGTGCCTGCCAAGTACGTGCCACCGGTAAGATGTACGCCTGTAAAAAGCTGGAAAAGAAACGAGTGAAGAAAAGAAAAGGTGAAGCAATGGCACTAAACGAAAAACGCATTTTAGAAAAAGTTAACAGTAGTTTTGTAGTAAGTACTACCTTTTTCTTATTCAACCTTTTCAACAGAATTGTACCTGTTTTTGTCTGTCTGTCTGTCTGTGTGTTTGTGAGTGTGTGTTTGTGATTACGTGTCTGTGAGGGCATTGTTGTTTGTTAAGGCTCCAGGATCCTGCAAATGAAATTGAAAGGCGTGTTTACAAAGGCTGTTGATCAGCTGTTAAAGGCTGTCTCTGGGACTCCAGCTCTGTTTGTTTAAAGACGTCCACGCCAGGTGGAACGAGCTTAAGGAAAGAAACGGGATGGGATAAAACTAAAAACAATTGTAACCAAAGAAGTTGCCAGGGACGGCTAGCAGGAATTTGCATAAAAGGCAGACAAGTCCAGGTAAACAGCTTACATTAAAAGCCATAGCAATTTATTTATTCTACCTGCGCAAACATGCCTTATTAGATTTCATTTGGAGCATAGTGGCAACCCTAATTCATCTGTGAATGTATCCTGTATTTGAATTGAAATGTTTTGCTGCCATATGTTTAAAAAAAACTGATTAATATGTTTTTGATGCACTGGTGGGTGATTGAAATATGTCTCCTCCAACAAAGCAAAATGCGTTGTACCTAACATAAAAGTAAAATATATAAAATAGTGCAGTAGACAAATGGTTCAAGTAGGTTGCAGAAAAAAAACCGTGGAATAAAAAAAGAAAGAATGTCAGATTAAATTACATGTATGGTAGAAAGTATACAATATATAAATATGTGGATATGAGAGCAGATGTACAAATGACCAGTGAATTATTAACATACAATATTTTAATTGACTTTTACCGATTTCATAATTTTAAATGTAGGTACTTTTGTGACGGGTGTGTGTCGTAATGTCAGGGACGATATTTTAGTTAACTGTCTGATTTAAAGTAATAGCCTGAAAACACTTATGGAAGTCACTCTATTCTAAACCAGGGACACAATATGGATATCTACCTCATTAACCCTCCTTGCATTGACCCTCTAGAGTCACAGTTCTTCCTGAAGCCCTTACAACTTAAGTTAATTTGAGACCAAATCAATAATTGAACATGATTTAGAATAAAAAAACGAATAAAAAAACAATGTGTAAAAACTCAGCTTCAAAATAAAGGAAGAATTTAAGGAACAACCATTCCCAAATAACTTTATCAAAGCATTGCAGCTCTGATAATCAGGAAATAAACCAAACTAAACAACTTGTACAAAAACCCGTAGGTGCGTTGTGATCGTCGAGGCGGCTTCAATCATTTCTAAGGACTGCATTGAAGTTTGCGCCACAGTTTATGTTTCCCTAAAGAACAACAGCATGAAGAAGAAAGTAGTAGCGTTTCCAGCTCAAAGTTGGTGTGCCATCCAAAGAAGACAAATCTCTCTGTACCACCAGGCCTGGAGCTCTTAATGGGGGCAAAGCTCTTGGCTGTTTTTCCTATGGGGGATTTGTTATAAATCGAGCCATAGTCATGAGTAAGAGGTGGTTTTTGGCTGTCGCTGTAATGCCAAGCCTAAACGTTTTTTTCAGGGAGTCACCTAGCTTTTTCCTTTCTTCCATTCTGCAGCAGAGAACTGAACTGCAGAAATGTACAATTGAAGTGCATTTACATGACGTGTGAGCTAATACATAATAGGAACAGCTCAGGACTCCTGAAGGAGATAGCGGCACTGTCGATATATAACATACAAAAAATGGAAACAAATTAAGATAACGAACAGTACTGATATTAAAACTAAAAAGAATAAATAAATAAATTGAGATATATCTTAAAATATGTACATATCAGCAGTAATAATATATATATCAATAAACAAAAATTAATAACTTGATAGCTAACTATAAAAATAAACGGTTATTAATATATAAATAAATAAAAAATATATACATATACAGCAGTAATAAGATATATATCAATAGACTAATATAGAATATATAGAATAAATTATAATAACCGTGTACGCATACATAGTAGTTGCAGTGTTCAATTAACATTTAAATGCAGTGTGGTAGTGAATCAAAACAAAAATTGAAATGCATTAATAAGTTATTCTCATTTGATTTATATGATGACAGTGCTTAAAATAAACCTGATACAAGAAAGATGGACTTTATTAGCTCTTATTTCTTAAATAAAATACAAATAAGAAGTTTACAAACTCTAAACCATTGGCCACCTTCACTCCTCCCACTGTGTGCCTGTGATATTTGTCTGTTTTTATCCTGCCATCAACACGTTGTATATGAAAATGCCTGAATTTGAATCCTGCTTGACTAACCATTGACATCAGGAGCTGGAAAACTATTAACGTGTGCTTCTCTTTCCATTCCGTCCTAAAGTACGCACAAAAAGGTGCTCCGGCAGGGGGAAAAACATAGCTTTGGCTCGGGGTTGTGTTCCTCTAGAAAAAAAATGATTGTTCCGAAGACCAGAAAATTACAGCTCGATTAAGATTCTTAGAGCATGGCGCGGAACGGCTAGAGGGATGAGCATGATCATTTCTGGTCTGTGGGTCCGCGTGTATACTTTGTATATGTGTACATACTGTAGAACATGCTGTTCTACTGTTTAATTGTACAGCTCAGAGATATTGATATATGGTACAGTAAGCTGCCTCTCCATCTGAAGCTAACGGTCGTGTTTGAGTTGTACTACGTTTCGGATTAGTCTGTTTCTAATGTAGCATGAGCTATGTTGCGTGTCCTTGTTTTAAGTGACTCATGGTAGAAGCATGTGTATGGGCACACACACACACACACACACACACACACACACACACACACACACACACAAAAAGGCTGGAGTGGGCTTGATACAGGACCTCAGACTTGCAGCTCTTGTCATCTGGGATTGGCACATGATTGTCTGTGTGTGCGCGCTTGGGTATGTGTGTGTTTCTCTGTGCTGCAGGCAGAACTGATGACTCTTCATGTGCCTCTCTACCTACGAGAGCAGCTCTGTTGCCTAGCAACACTGACCAAACAGCAGTAGCAAGGAGAAGAGTCAAGTGCTCTCTCAAACCCCTCATTTCTCTCTCTCTCTTTCTGTTTCTGTCTTTTTCTCTCTCTCCCTCCCTCCCTCCCTCTCACACCCATAATTTCTCTCCCTTTCTTTATTCCCCTTTACCTTTTTTTGATCAGCGCATCACACTATTAGACAATACATACTGCTAGCTTTCTGTAGGTTTTATCTAAACACCCATTCACATATTCTGTGTGTGTGTGTGTGTGTGTGTGTGTGTGTGTGTGTGTGTGTGTGTGTGTGTGTGTGTGTGTGTGTGTGTGTGTGTGTGTGTGTGTGTGTGTGTGTGTGGTGTGTGTGTGTGTGTGTGTGTGTGTGTGTGTGTGTGTGTGTGTGTGTGTGTTGTGTGTGTGTGTGTGTGTGTGTGTGTGTGTGTGTGTGTGTGTGTGTGGTGTGTGTTTTGTGTGTGGTGTGTGTGTGTGTGGTGTGTGTGTGTGTGTGTGTGTGTGTGTGTGTGTGTGGATGCAGGGCAGGGTGACCTTGTTCTAAAGTCTTCGGCAGGTAGCGCTCTGACACTGATTCCTCCGGCTATCATTTGAAATGTTGTGAAAATGGTGCCAATATGGTAAAATAGTTCCTACACAACAATGTCTGATGTTTTAATTCAACTCTTTTTGGGAGAAACCTTTCCAGTAAGCCTTTGGTTTTCATCGCGTTAGCATACATGTCAGGCATTGCGAGATTGGAAATTATTGAAGCTTCTTTTAGCATTGGGAGGCTTTTTGTGGATATGTCGGTGTGGAGGAGCCATGTTCGATACATTGTGTCCATGCATAATGTATAAATATGACTTTCGGGAGGGTGCGTTAGACTTTTTGCCTTGGCTTGTAGTTCACATTTGTGTGTTTTGGTTAAGTACAATTTGTATATTTTTGAACATATTGTCCATTCGGCCCATGATAACTTTTTCCTATCCCCTCTCATCGTCCGTCTCTGACTGCGTAGTCCGGAGCAGATGGGATTCCTCCCGATGGCAGCAACATCCTGCTTGAACAGAACAGAGCATGCACACACACTGTACCCTTGGTGTCACTGACCCACAGGGGAGGATGGGAGAGGCGAAAAGGGGAGGCTGGTGGGAATGAAGGGAGAGAAGAGAGATAAATGATGGGCTAAGAGGGAAAGGACACGAGTAAGAAAGGGAGAAAAAGCTTCTGGTTTTCCTTGGAGCTATGGTTAGGGTTCTTTGTGTACATTCCTCCTGGGATAATGGATGATTATTTGAAGTAAAACTGTTCCTCTAGCTACTGCCTCTCACGTCTTCTCCTCCTCTTCCCCCCTTTTCTCTGCCCTATTCTACACTTTCCCTTTGACTGGTCCCTTACCTTCCTTCGTTGCTACTTCCTCCCCAAAATGTGCCTCCCTCTCCAGGTTAGTCTAGCATATGCGTATGAGACCAAGGATGCGCTGTGCCTGGTGTTGACCATAATGAATGGCGGCGACCTAAAGTTCCACATCTACAACATGGGCAACTCGGGCTTCGACGAACAGAGGGCCATCTTTTACGCTGCTGAGATCTGCTGTGGCCTTGAGGACCTGCACCGTGAGAGGATAGTCTACAGGTTAGCAAATCAAGTCAACAAAAATATGAACATAGACATATTTTTATAATACTATAGAGTGGTGCAGGAGTGAGTCCTACAACTCAGAAATGAGTTGGCACTTTACCACTTCTGGTCAGTTATTACACCACATGTGAATGTCCGAAGTTTTAATGTCTTCTTATTTTCTGAATTATTCCGAAATGTATTGGAAAATCCCATAGCTTTAAGTCGATGGAATTGACCTTGCGGCCTACGTCATCACTGCACCACTCTATCGCTTCAATCAGGAAAGCAGTAGACCCTGAGGCTTTAGGAACAATATTCAGGAGTATTTTGAGGATCTCTGCCCCTGAGGAGGATGTTGGGTGGTTTACAGCCCCAGAAGAACTGTTGTACAAGAGAATGAGCAATTACAAGTGGTTACATTTCCTGGCACTGCACTGACTTGTAACAGGAAGTTCAGTTGACTTGTCATGAGAAGCCCTACCAACCAGTAAATACAAATGATGTGGTTTGTGACTCCTATGGGATCTTTCTAAAGTATAAGGAACAACCCAGATGATGTCATAGTGATTAAATCAGATGATCTCAAAAAACTCTTAATAAGTCTTTAAATGATAATTACATAAAAACAATATGTGTAGAATAACTAGTCTTTCCCCCTTATGAAATGAATATCCCCAGGGGCGTCAGAGAGGGACACTATACACCCCACAACAAATATCAATATCTAAATAACCCAAATAACCTTAAACGTATTTAAAATATGAAAACATACAAATATTCCTTTTATATACAGTACACATTTAATTTGATCAACTTTCATCAAAATTATTTTGCATTGCACATGAGTTAAAAATAAAATAAATAAAAAATTGGGAGAAAAATACACGAAAAGCAAATATAACAAACAAGGTATAATACACTTATAAGTTATAAATTATAATACACTTAACATCACACCTACTTGTATAAACAGTGGATACTATATGAATTATATTAGTGTGCAAATTATTGACGTTTTTTAAATTCAAATACAATGAGGTTAATGTTAAATTCAAATGCAGTAAAAATATTATTAAAAATGAGTCTTTACGTACGACAGTAAGCGTCTAATAAAAGGCGCTACTCGGTTGCATCATGGGAAATGTATGAACTAAAGCTTGACTGTCCTTTTTTCAATCTGTTTCTCCCAAACTTTATGGAAGTGCAGTAGTACATTAGTGGAATACCCCTTTAACCCAAAGACGACTGACAACAATGAACTTAAGGTCAAAAACACTGAATACTGGTCTTAGCTCTGGTGTTATGAAGAGATATATTCCGAAAGAGTTCTTGCAGTCGTGTAAGATAAACAAATGGAAAGTCTTGGATGATGAATGTCCCTGGATTAATGTTATGAGAGTGCTGATTTCATTTAGGTGTCATGCACCTGTCCCACTCAGTGGAGCCCTCAGAGTAGTGCTAACATAAACACTGATGTTCTCAGTGGACACATGCACCCACATACACATGGCCCACAGAGTCATATAAACACACCGTGTTCCTTCATCTCTGCATGTGTTACTGTAAACTTCACAGTTGGCATTGAAGTTGAGCTTGGCATTGGTTAGTAGAGTGTCCTAGTTTTTCATTTCTTATAGCTATTTTAATAAAAAAAAATGTTTTTATTGCACTTTGGAATAAGTTGGATAAATCAAGCTTAAAAGATGGTTCAAATAAAGTCAAATAAAATTGAGGCAAGTTAATTAAAAAATGCTCTGAAAGAACATGCAAATAGGTTTTTGGGATGACAGGATATTCTGTTCAAACAATGTTGAAAATAGCTGGGTACAATAGTACGCATGAAAGCAAATGAAGCATATAAAGATATATGTGTGCACAAGACATCTATGAATCCACATGAGAGATAAGTGTAATAGCACACAGGCAATAAAAGACAATGAAATGTTAACAAAGTAATAAAGCATTCAAATATTTATCCAGGATTTTATTGTTACACCCTCAAATGGAAGTTCTATTTTTATACAACAGATAACAACATAATGAAATCCTAATGTGTTCTCTCTTTTTATTTTTTACCCGCAGGGATTTGAAACCTGAAAACATCCTTCTGGATGATCGTGGTATGTTTTTGTTTTCCTTGTCCTTTGATGTAGCCCATTCCTCTTAAGCAGTCATTTCCTACATTTCTGTCTTTTGTTATTGAATTTCTTTCACACTCCAATAAAGACCATGGCTATTATTATAGGATGTAATGTGTTCCTCTGTAGTGTCCATGTTATACTAGTATGTACATTTAGCATGATCTCAGTTCCATTATTAATCTGTGGTGGGTTATTCATTTTCAGGACACATCCGAATTTCAGACCTGGGCCTTGCTGTTCAAATCCCTGAAGGAGAGACGATACGAGGGAGAGTGGGCACCGTTGGATACATGGGTAAGATTCGGCTACTCTTTTTAAAAATGTATATATATATATATCATAATAATAATAATAGTAAAGTTTTATTAGTCTAGCACTTTTCATACACTTGGTGAAGCTCAAAGTGCTTTAACAACATGCCACACATCACAAATTCAAACCGAAAACAAGATATTCAGGTCAGAATATATGTTGAAACCCTTTTGAAAGTATGTAGAATAAAAACACAATATAACAATTTAAGGAGCACAAGGAAGTCATAAGTCACAACATTAATAAATACAGTAAAATATTAAAAACTCTTAAAATGAATACAAATTAATAAGAATAATAATGATTACAAGTCTAATTTAAAGCGGGATGTTGCAAATAAAAAGGTAATCTAAAAAAATATCTCTTCAGCTGTCGTTTTAAAAATGTCCACTAACTATGCCTCTATAATAATCCCTGGTAGGGTGTTCCACCGTTCGAGAAAAGCTGCCTCGACCGTTTTTTTGGCGGGACTTCAGGAATTTTTTTAATGCCTACGAGGGTGCCAAACCATTAAGAGCTTTGTAAACCAGTAATAGGATTTACAAATCAATTCTTCAAGATACTGGGAGTCAATGCACTGTAGCTACAAAAACAGGGCTCTCTTTTCCTCCTTCTGTAGTCAATTCTTTAAGCCCCTCCTCACTCAAATCTCTTCCACCATTACTTCTTTGTCTTTGTTTGACTGGATTGAGATGATTTCCCCTCAACTGACTCCTCTTTTCTCGCTCCTCGTCCCTCCCTCAGCTCCCGAGGTGATCCAGAACGAGAGCTACTCCGTCAGCCCCGACTGGTGGGGGCTGGGCTGCCTGATCTTCGAGAGATTCAGGGCCAGTCGCCCTTCCGCAAGCGCAAGGAGCGCGTCAAGCGGGAGGAGGTGGACAGGAGAGTGCGCGAGGACCAGGAGGAGTACTCTGATAAATTCGTAGAGGAGGCGAAGGACATCTGCAGACAGGTGAGGGAGGATGGAACATTGCCGCATTCTTAAAAGGGGCACTGTAATGCTCATGTTTCAGGTTCATATTTGTTGTCTCTACTGGGACATGTCTCCATGCTTTAATGTTCAAAAAGCTCTTTATTTGTCTCCTACTGCCTGTGCTGCAGCACCTCTTTCACCCTCTGTCTGAAACCAGAGGCCAGTCTGCTCTGATTGGTTAGCTAGTAACAAAAACAAGTTTTTTAAACTAGTGGCAAATGAGGACATGGATAGGGAATTTGAGGAACATGCAGAAAAAAACATTGTCTAACCACTTAATGATGAATTTCAGATTAGGACAGGAATGACATTTCGAGTTCACATTTTGATAAATGACATGCACATGGTTATATTACTGCAATAAATAACTGCCTTTATTAATATAATAAGTAGCAGTGGCCTCAATTGGTGAGCACCTTTTATGTTCTGCCACTCACTTAGTGGAACAGTGACGCATGGAAAGCAGAAGTTGCTCAGGAAGGATCAGAAACCACACTACCTAACAGTATTACATTGCAAAGGACATGGTCTGATTTTTGGCTTTTGGAAAAATATATTTCAATTGGTAATTTAGTAGCTTCTGGCTAAACATTTTCTCTCAAGTTAATCCCAACATAGTGTGCATTTTGTGCACCAACACCTGTAGTTTCCGGTTTGGACTAGGAGTTTAAACTCTGACATATTAGTTTTGTTTAAGATCACATGTTATAAATATAGTTCATTATGTATTTTTTGGCCATTCACAGACATTGAAACAAACTGCCATCACATCACTGACAAATTATCACAATTGCTAGCAACAATGTACATATTTACACATCCAGCTGATACAGAGCAACAATAGCATTCATTTGTATTTGCGATGCAAGCCATTAATAACTTTCATTGCTTTGTTTTACTCTAGTTATGTTCTAGTCTCCACCAACTCCTGAGATAAATCTCTGGCTCTTTCGCTGCTAAATCCTCTATGTTCATCAGATTTTTTACATTGTGTGTATCTGATTTGGTGCTCGACAGATCACAAACAAAATGCGTTAAAAGTGGTGATGAGAGCAATGGGACTAAATCCAAACGGAACACTTACGGTACGTCCACACTGCAGCTTTAAACAAATCTTCAACCGCTTCCAACGCTTCTCTGCCCATTGACTTTGAATGGGAATGACGTCACTTTGCCTCGCTTGTCGCCGAACTGCATTGTGGGGGAGCGAAGCGAAGATTTCCAGGATTTCCAGGATTCAAAGTTGAGCAATGTTCTACTTTTGAAGCTGAGCTGGAAGCGTCAGCCAATCAAATCCCGTTTATGCAAATCTGACAGTAGAAGCGCTAGCCAATCAAACCGCGTGTAAGCAGGGAGAACCAGACCGCAGTTCATTTCCTCATATTCCAAACGAGAAATTACGGTAGCAAATCACCCGGTTCTTTACGACCAGAACTATTAACGGGATACAAACCGGAGGGAGGGAGGTGGCAGAGACAGTGGGTGAAACTGGTAGGTTTTCGCCTGTTTGGGGAGTTTATTTATATATATATATTGCTCACATAAAATCCCCGGGGTTTTTTTGCTTTGTATGTCGGGGGCGGGAGATTCATGTGATTGGTTGTTGGTCTCGTTGCTCGCAAAAATTCCCCAAGCTTTCAGACACGCCCAGCTCCAAGATTTTCAAGATTTTTGAAAAGCTGCAGTGTGGACGTACCGTTACAGTTGATGAAAGACGCTACATTTGCTGAGCTGAGGGGAGCTGCAGTGTCGATAATTCTGTGACTTTGTTACTATAAGTAACCCCTTTTGACCGCCTCTTTAATATACAAAGAAATTCCACCGAGTGTTTACATGAACATAGAAAACGTTTGCAAGTTTAAGAAGACATGTTTCTAAAATGTTAGCTTTAAAATCTTCCCATGTCTCTTTCACAACCTCCCTGCTACACAGAGCGGCTCCCCCTCTGATCAGGAGGGGGACGTTTGTTTGTGTGACGCGGTGGAACATTCTGACTCGAGGTTCAGCAGAATCACAGACTCCCTGGGGAGAGGGGGATCGGGAAGGGTGGAGAGAAAAGAGGTTTCAAGAAGGAATGGTAGCGAGATAATAAGGAAGGGCAGAGAAAGGAGAAGGGGGAGAGACAGACTATGCCCTTCCACAGAGATTGCTATTACCACGGCTTAAAATAGACAAATGATCCAAGTTGTCAAGAGCAGAAAGTGAGTCTGCTTTGAACCCTGAGTGTACATTGCACAAAGAGAAAGATTAAGGAACTAAAGCGAGAGAAAGTGGGTGATGTGGTAGAAAAGGGAGAAGCTTTAGGTGTGTTGAAAGACGGCTGCTTTTGGGTGACAACAGACCCAGTGAGAGTGTCCACTGATAGCCAAACCACTAAACAGCACTCATCCACTTCATAAGCCTGCTGCACTGTAGGTGGTGCGCTAGTAATATTACCCAGAAGCTCTCATAGAAACAGCAGTCTGATTTGTATCCATCATGGTGCTGCATTAACCCCCCGAGTGCATTGATTTGTATCCGTTTTTATTCGCTTCAGATACATAAAGAAAAGAGGATAATCTACCACCATGTTTTGTATATATTGCACGGTAAGGATTAATATAACTGTCAGGAGTTATCCAGCATCGCAGAACTCCCCCTGCCCTCTCTTTCAGATGGAGTTTCTCTCCCACACACTCCCCTCTGCCCGACACTCCTCGATTGAACTCCTGTGCTAACTTCTGTAACATAATGACATCACTATGTAAAACGTTAATGCGCACCAACACATTGTACGCAATAGGCTTAGTGGTAGGGCATCTCTAAGCCATTGACCAATCACAGAGCCAGCCAGCTAACAAATCAGAGCAGCCTGGGCTCTGGTTTTAGACAGTGGGTGAAAGAGGTGCTGCAGAACATGCGGTATGGAGAAAAATAAAGAGCTTTTTGAACATGCAACAAGCATGGAAACATGTCACAGTAGAGGCACACAATACCAATATAAACCTGAACATGAGCATAATAGGGCCCCTTTAAGTGTAGGATCTGAGTACTTCTAACACGCATATCTCTATAGGGTTGTAATGTTTTCACATGTTTTTCTTCTTTTTTCCTTATCCTCCCGCTGCGTGACAGCTCCTGTCCAAGGACCCCAAGCAACGGCTCGGGTGTCAGGGTCGAGGGGGCCGTAGAGGTCAAGCAGCACCCCATCTTCAGAAACATCAACTTCAAACGGCTGGAGGCCAACATGCTGGGACCCTCCCTTCAGCCCCGATGTAAGCACAGTGCTCACAACACACACATAAAACATACACACACACACTCTCACAGGGCATACAGGCTCGATTCACAGCTTCTTGCCTGAGATCCTTGGCGTGCTGGAAATCAGCATACAGGAAATACCATTGTCACAAGTAAACAAACAGTTTCAGTATAAGCTAGTTATCATGGCAGCTAGTGAGGGCGATGAGAAGCAGACATGTGATTTCAGTGTCGTCCTTAGCAATTCTAAACTGGCGGACATGGATAAAACATGCTTATAAAACAATGGTATGGTTATCATATTATTATTTATATATCAAAAGTGTGTGCTGCATTCATAGATTTGAGCCTGTTCAAATAGAATCGTTACTTTTCAAAGTCATAACAATTCTGAGTGAGATAGCAACTGGCCTCAGAGGTTAAATCAATAGTTGAAAGTAGATAGTGCTATCTGCGTTTCTATTTTTGGTTATTCAGGTCAGTTGGGTCTCGCTGAAGAAAACAGAGCTGTCCTCAGGCGTGTGAAAACTCCCATGTTGTTATAATAACCATCTGACTTGGAATTATTCAAGGATTGGTATTCCCCCCTATTTAATCTGAAATAAAGACACTTTTCACAGTTGTCTGTTTTCTTTCTTTCATTATCTGTCTCTTGTAGCCTCGAGCCGTGTACTGTAAAGACGTCCTGGACATCGAGCAGTTCTCCACCGTCAAAGGCGTGAACCTTGACCCCACAGACGATGACTTCTACCACAAGTTTGTCACAGGCAGCGTCTCCATCCCGTGGCAGAACGAGGTACTGCAGGCCACTGAGATGATGTCATCGTTCAGTACCACAACATAGTACAGCACTGGTGATCTAGGAATACCTGTGTATAGTTGTGCACTGATGATGTATATCTGTAGGCTCACCAGGAAGTTAAAATCGCTAGGGCTTCTTAAACAAAAAGCAATGGGATTTTTCCATTGGATTTTGGAATATTCCACATCTTTGGCAAACACACATTTATAGTACTTACACGTTGTGTTCAGCAGGATTCTCCCCCAATGTTAACTCAACTGTTATAATAGTTTAAGTTTAAATGCAACCGTCAGAAGCAAAAAGCTAACGTTAAGCTATAAAGCTAAATTAAAGGTAGCTAATAGGCGCTTTCACACCGGAGTACTTTTCCCGTACTTTTCCCAGAAATAGTTCCGATAGTTCCTGGGATGATGCGTTCACACCAAAAAGATTTATTTTTCGGGAACCTTTTCACCCCTTTTTAGTCCCTGCTAGAGAGCAGGTACTTTCCTGGGGAGAAAAAGGTTCCAATTTCTGATTGGCTGGGCGAATTGCAAACCACGCCCCGTAAAACTCTGAAAGGTTTTTGTGAAGCCGCCATTTTATTTCCTCGCATTAGCATTAGCCCAGTGCACCAACGGAGAGAGACTAACTTATGGCAACACAAAATAAAACGTGGGATCGGGGGAGTGATGCGGAGGTGTCGGCAGTTCTGGCGATTTACCCGGTTCTTCGGGTGGTGATTTACTGCCACCCAAAGTCCCGGACTCCGGGGGGCTCCGGGACTTCGGGTGGCAGTATACGCCGTGAAGTTGTTTGCGGCCTGCCAGCAGAAGAAGAAGAATTAGAAGTGACGTCAGCGGCTTCATTTGCGTAATCCTCCCTCAGGGACTTATTCCGGTGTGAACGCGATTTACTAGACAGTTCCGGGGAAAAGTTCTGGGAACTATTCCTGGGAAAAGTACTTGGTGTGAAAGTGCCTAATGTTTGGCGTAATTGCATTTAGTCATTAAATCTAAACCTAACCGTAGGTGGCCGTGGCTCTGAAATACATACAGTTGGGCCTACTTTTCAATCTTAATGTGATCATCATGATGACATTCATAGGGACGGGTGGCGCAGTGGTCTGTGCGTTTGATCATCAGATAAAGGGGGCGTTGGGGAACTCCAGTTCGAAACCCGCTGGAACAGACTCCCTAACAAAAATGTTATTTATATTATAATTAATTCAATTATATTTATAGCAGTTTGGGGGACACTCCTTTCAGTAAAGAATAGCTTTCTTTAAGAGTCATCAAGGATAAATGCTTTTAAACGTGAATATGCCATTGAGTATGAATGAGTCAAGTGACTGAATATGTATGAGGCGGGATGTGGAGGAGGTGTTCATTTACATTATTAAATCTCTATCCAGATGGATACATTCACATCTACCAGTAGAGAGGGTTGTGTTATAAATAAAATGGCAGCTGCCCATATGCTGACAAACAGACCTTTAAAAAAAACGTATTACTTTATTTTGACATAGAACAGGTGAGGACTGGGATTGGGAATACAATAATAAAGTAAAAGCACAGGTACAGTTAAGAATGCATAAGAGGCATGAAAAAGACATTCTTGACGTTCATATAAATCCCATTTTCCCCAATATGTATCCCACATATTCTTTTGGAGTCGGAGATAAATATATAAAGTAATTTTCCCCATTGAACACATAGAGTTGATTATGTTAGTAAGACAAGCAATGTAGGGAGAAATCCACTGGAGCTATTATTTTGTGAAAGTCTTTTACCTGGGGTTATAATGATCCTCAAAAGCTAGGTATCAACATTTTGAGACCATTATGAATTTTTCCATGGTACAAAATGTTAAAGAAAAGTCAGATTTCAGGTTTAAAATCAACTCACAGACCCTTTTGTAGTAAATTAAACTCATGAAAGGTATTAAAAATAATCCATAACTCCACCTCCTGTCTGTTGTAGATGATTGAGATGGAGTGCTTCAAAGAAATCAACGTCTACGAGACTGACGGGACGCTGTGCTCAGACCTGGACGTGAACCGGCCTAACCCTCCACCAAGAGAGGCTTCTTCTACCCGCCTGTTCAGAAGAGAGGCAAGTGCTAGTGCTCCGGCAACTGTCCGAGGGGGTGGGGGCTAAGGTACTTCTTTTCTTCTTTCCTTCCTTCCTTCCTTCTTTTCCTCACACCCTACGCCTTGCCCAAACCCAACATGTGAAAACTCCAGTCCTGAACCTCTGTGAATTGTGTTATCTCCAGTTTAGTCCTTCCTAGTTTAAATTTGTCTTCTTTCTCTTCCCATATTATATTCTGTATGTGTTGCTATGCCACTTTGTCAAAGAAGGTCAAACAGAACCTGGTTGGTGGTTGTGAGCAGAGACAAGATGTTCATCAGTATTCAGTCAAATGTATTTATTTGGTAACAGGAGCTGCTCGGCTAACAGGTTACTTCCACCAACCTTCATCCGTCCTTTAGGACAGAAACGTTTTATTTTACAATAGAGTTCTATTTTACAATTATGCTACAAACATTGCTTTATTATTAGTGCGGGTTATTCAAGCTCAGATTCAGCGTGAGGGAAAGACCTAAGGCATTTCTCACATATGTATGTGTTGAACATGTTTCAGGTTTTTAAAAATAAAAGCAATTATCAAAGATAAGGTATCCCCCTCACAAAAAAACAACTATTTTCAGGTCTCTATAAAGGAAACGGCATACCTTTTTAAGTCGGATTACTACAGTAAAAGATTCACATAGAATGTTGTTTTCTTATATGGCAATTATTATAGGAAGCACATCTAGAAGTTGCTACTAAACCTACGTCTTTGCTTCAGTTTTGACCTTCTAACATGCTCATAGTGGTGTGTTTGAGTGCCAGGCACCATCTTGGGCACTACAGAAATACTTCTTCTTGTGATGTGGTTACGTCAAGGTCGCACATGTGAGATGGCGCGGTGATGTACGTTTTTTAATGTTGTAATTTAATGATATATCCTCACTTCTGGTTCTCCCCAGGTCTGTTTTAAGAGCGGTTACAGTGATGACGAGATCGAAGAGCCATCACGACTTTAAACCACTCCCTCCTCCCGCCTCCTCTTTCACCTCCTCCTCCCACCCCCCCACCCCTCACCGTTGAACTTCACCACAAACTCCAACAGAGCGCAAATCTTAGGAACTCAGTGAATGTTGACCTGTATTTATGAGCTGTATTAAAAGTGTATTATAATTAAAGAAAAAAGTATGAGTTTAAAGATTTTGTACATTTGTACTTGAATTTATGTCTAGATGTATATTTTCACTAAAGGTTGTATTGTACAAAAAGCCATAAAAGTACCACTTGAATGCATACATTACGTTTTTATTTCCTTTTTGTTTTCTTTTGGAATGGATAACGTGTATTGGGGAGTTTTTTTTTTTTAAAGAAGTACAGTACCAGTATGTTTTTTTTTTTCTTTCAATGTAGCATAATAACCTTTTTGTTTTTATATGTGCTGTATGTTTGTCTTTGATTTGTTAGCACATCGGTTCCTAAACTAACCCCTCAGCCTCGGCACCCTTCAAGGCTCAGGTAGATATGAACGAAGCGCATAGATCCTAATGATTTGAGGGGGAAAGGAATCCAGTCTAGCATTGCTTTGATGCCCAGCTTCTTACACCTTCCCATGTGTTTCCCCATCTCCAGCTGCCCCTTAGATTTAAATCGGTTCGGATATGATAAACCTGATCTTCCCCTCTGGACTGTATGGCATGTGAAATTAAACATCCTCTTCATGCCTATTTAATTCGGGCAGTGATGGATTTATTTCTGACAATCTTTTTGTCAGCATGTACAAACATTTAGTATATTTCAAGGAGGCTTTTTTTTTGGTAACACAGGGCCTGATACATATAATTCCTAGGCCTCAAAAAAATCTCCTTTGAGCTGCAAACGCTCGGATCATGTGAACATGTGTTTCCTTCAGGAGCACACCTGTTAAGTAAAAGTCTGTTACATTATTCACTCAGGCAAAACCTTTTTTGTATCTTTATTCCTCCTCCTGTTTTTAACTTCTTCTTTTTTGTACAACCTGGCTTTCCTTAGTTTCCTTAGTTTTCTGGTTATTATAAGCGGAAGTCTTTCCCCTCGAAGTTTCCCAGTAATCTATAATTTGTTTACTGGCGAATGAGATAGCACATAGACTGATGATGATGATGATGATGATGATGATGATGATGGCACTGTATAAAAGATCTGACCTGCAGCTGACAAGGGCTTCATCTAGATAACAAATTGGGGTTGCATAAAACGAACTTCCTTTGATTCTGCTGTTAGCAGCTGTTAGCCTCTGCGCTAAGTCACAATACTGTGTCTGTTGATCGTAGATAGCAAATATCCCGCTTGTAGACCTCCAGTTTAGCTTTAGCTGTGTTTGTGCTAAATGAAAGCATTACTATAAACCCACCATTGAAATCTTGTATGTTGTTCTATCATAGGAATGGCTTGAGACAGTTGTTTTGTGTGTAGAGAGGAAGAAACGTATCGAGTTACCATCATCTGTGTACAGGAACACTTGCAGAACCACAGTTGTGTGCTCTTTTTCAAACATAGAAGTGTTTCCTTTCAATCATGAACAAATACATTTTCTGTGCATTTCCAACCATCTGTCCTCATTTGATTTTCAGAGACAATTGAAGCTATCTTGCTTTTGAATTTTTGCTTTTGAGAAGGTTGCTGTTTACTCCCCCCACCACCTGTTTTTAATGCTGTGAATACCCAATCTGGACATGTTGGCTCTGTGCGTGTGCGTGTATTACATTGTATGCAAATGCAGCTTCTGTTCAATCCAATGCATCGAAGTACAAACATACAATAGTTAAAATCACGTATAGACTTGAACGTCACTCATTTGAATTTCAAACCATTGAAAACATTTTAAAATGGTACGTATATAATTCCCAATCTGGTTTACTATTTTGGAGAGTTGGCTTTTTGAATAAATAAAATTGTCCCCTGTTGCACATTCCATTATGAAAAATCAGGAATCGAATGCGTGCATCTGTTTCTGGCTTGTTGTCACTTTTTCCTGAGTGTCTTTGTTTTTCTTTGTTGCTCTCAGGCACATTTTGAAGCTGATTTCTCTTGCCTATGTAGATTTTAGCTATTTAGCTATTTTAACATGTAAATGATGTATTTCTAACATATAACTAAGCTCTAACACACATTCACTCACTCTCACAGGGAAACTAAACTGTGTTTGCCACCCATGCCTCTGTCATTGTATGAACTTTACTCTTCTAACATCCATATAGCAGTAAAGGAATTATGTTTAGTTTCATTGCACTATGGTGTGTTTTGACAATGACTATAGGAAGTGTCTTGAACTTTTATGCCAATGATACCAAAAGCAACATTTAGTAAAACTTGTCTTGTTCTCGGAAAACAAATTGCTGAAGAAAGACTGACTGTCTTTATTGTATGTGCCAATTTACCGAGTTGAGTTCTGACATCTCACCTTTTTTCAACCTCTCTATCATTCCGTCCATTCCGAGAGAAATTCCTTCACATAAAGGAAACTTTAAACAGCTCAACAGTTTTGAATGTCCGCACTAAGTGCATTGTAATGCCTGTTTAAAAAAAAAAAAAAAAACATGTTTTATTACTCAAGCATGTATCGGTTTGTAATACTTCAGGTTCCTTGTAGGCCTATATGTAAATGATGACCTTCTAGTGCCAACATATCTCACTGGTATCTGAGGACAACTTTATAAATGGCAAGGTGACCAGCTGAGTTTGGCCCCGTTTGAAGCCATAACATGCATTCCTTTTCCTGCCTTCCTCCAACGGTGGTGATGGCGAGTTCCCCCCCCCCCTCCTCCCTCCCTCTTGAAAAAGCGGGATGGCACACACCTGAAACGTTTTAAAGTGCAAGATACTCTGGTCTTTGTTGTCACTTGAATTACATTTTTTGGTTAACTACAGATATATGCCTGGCGGTTCTCCAGGGTTACATGCTCTTCTGTCCCGATATTTCAGATAAGTTCCCCATAAGGAAGGGAGGAATGAGGAAACGCATTATTGGTATTCAAGCGGGGCCTGTGACTTCTTGATTTTCTTCTTTTTTTGTATCTGTACAGTCATGTCGTTCAACCACTGCAGTCATTGTTAATTCTTGTACAAGTTGTATCACTGGTTGTTGTACCATATCTGACATTTGTAATTATGAAATAATACACTGCCATTTGTATAAAAAAATACTTGTCTTGACTTATTTGTGTCATTTATTAATTTGTGTGTATGGAAGAAAATAAGTCTGTCATCTAGGGAATTTGCTTGAGTTTGTTAAAGGTCTTAATAAAGATCTCACTACAACTTATTTACATAAAAAGCATATTGGTTAAAGTTAAAGATGTATTATTATTGAGCAGTTGCTGTTATCCATTGGTGATTTATCCAGGGGGCAGGGGTCGGTAATTATGGGATTAGTTTTGTTTCATAAAAATAAAGCAACACTTTCTCAGAATCAAGCAAAACTAAGAGTTTAAGGGGAAAAAACGGAGTCAAGCAAAATACATTTAATTTAAAAAATAAAAGTATAATTTGCAAACAAATCATTTGTGTAATCATGTAAACTAAGTATTTTTTCTTTGTTTTAACAAATCTTTTTGTTTGCAGTTCTCTTTGCTTCTTTCTCAATGATTAGACTTTTGCTCTCGCTGCAGCTTTCTCATTTGCGCTCCCTCATTTTTTGTTTTCAATTCTGACACAAACGTCCCAGGACAGCATAGGTCCCGATGACCCATAGCATTTCCAGATAAACTAAACCTCAATGCACGTTTTTTCCTCCTTGTTTCGATTCACAGTACATTTATTTAGACTCCACATGTTCACTCCTCCCACTTGTTTTGTTGGCGCATGGATAAAAAACAGCGCTAAAGCATTGATATTGCTCAAATAACCCTTTTCAATCTGGATTACAGCGGTCCCGTGACAGCAACAATAACAACAAAAGAAAAAAACCTTCAGTCGCTCATTGGCTCTTTCTCAAGTCACTCAACATTGAAATGGCGATTTGATTGGCCACTCACGTTTCACCCCTCCCCTTTCTGTCAAACTCACATAGGCCACTTCCTGGTGTGGTTTGTCTGGGGAACGCAGAGCAGCATCAAATATGGCTTATTATCGACCAACGTTTTGTTCATTCAGGTTTTACATTGTAAAACAATAGGAGCTATCGTGCACAAAGAGAAGGCAGAGAGCCGGTGGTAGTTGTCGCGAGCAGTGTTACCACTCTCGTCGCACTACGCACCGCTTGCTCTCTCCAGTGTGCTAGCTAGTTAGCTAGCTCACATAGTAAATATTAGTTAGCCTAGCTAGCTTGCTTACTGTTGATTGCTAAAATGGCCACCATGGAGAAATTGATGAAGGCCTTTGAGTCTCTGAAGTCATTCCAGCAGCAGCAGGGACCACCAACCGCTGAGGAGCTTGTCCAGAGGCAGTAAGTAGATGTTTGTCTTACTTCCACTGCATAACATGCAAACAGCTAGAGAGGTAGTTTAGCTTGCGTGCTAACGTTAGTACATCTCAGGTAACGTAACCATGGCTCAATAGCATGAAGCCAGTTACGCTAACATACAAACCAATACCTGGTAATTAAACTTGTTATTTTAACAGTACTTGTAAGACATTGCAGCTATGTTTAGTGGGCCTTCATCGTCCGATATTGACAATATTTGAGTATCTGCTAGGCAGTATTTAGGGTCAGGCTAGCTGAATGAGGGCTAACGCGTAAGGCGTTCGCTAATTGATGCCCACGCACCTGCTAAAGGAATCAGGCTAGTGACAATTAAAAGGCTCAGTGTGCGCTAAATAAACTTGTCTCGGAGGAACAGTTTGAAAAGACGCATTGTAATTGTGGGTGTAACATTTGTAATTCATTGCACAGAAATGTAGCTATCATCACTACTTTTACCAATGACCGGTTCATTATTATGGTAGGCTAATGGACTGACGTCACATCAATCTATCAATTTATCTCCATCCCGATCAATGGAGATTGAAGTGCTGTATGGCTGCATGCCTTGTGCTGGTTTCGATCCTGATCAAGGAAACAAGGCTTTTTAATTAAAGGATTAACATGACAAACACTTTCACATAACAATTTTTCACCTTTTTCAAATGTAATATTAAACCAGTCAATCTATTCAAGGAAATCAGTCAACTTCTAGCTAAAGCAACAAATTGTCTATTTCCAACAGTCCTCCAATTACAGTCCTCCAATTGCATTTAAGTAATCTTCTAATACTTTTGTTGTTTTTAAATAAGTATATACTTGGAGACCGTGACAGCGAAAGCTATTACCACGGTTAGGATAAGATTAAAAAAACCTCAATATATTTAACTTTTTGGTCAGCCAGTAAGCAGGAAACCATGTCTTTCCAATCATGCAGTGATCTTCTGCGGTGTGGTGTCTGCCTCTGAAAACTGCAGCTGCTTCGTTTTCATGTGATGCTCATTCTGTCTGATGCTGCAGTAAATCAAAAGCGAGTTGTACTAAATCTGGCATTAACTGACACAAACTGAGTTAGGATTCAATTGATCAATACAGTGTAGGTCTGGTTCATAAATAAAGAGTCCGCTGTATTAACGACTTGCACCATTATTGTTGGATGATGATGGTAGGGTTTAAAAGCCAATGGAATAATCAATTATATAGAGAACACAGAACATTGCCTCTTATTTGCACACACCATTATGTAGAGCAGCTGACTTGTATCAACTGCTCAAAAAGTATTATTCTTTCTACCCTATAGTGATGGGTCGTTCGCGAACGATTCGTTCTTTTTCAACGAATCTTTGAAGTGAACGAGATGAACTGATTCCTCCCACAAAACGATTCGTTTGTTTGAGTCGCCGCCTTCCGCCAAAAGCTAAAGAGAAGCTGTTCGCGAACGACGAACTTAAAGAACTGGCGGAAACAGTTCAGAACTGTTTTCTACAGTTCTTCTATCTTATATCCAGGGGTGCACATAACTTGTTTGCCCTGGTTCTCAAAGGAGCACCTGGAGATGTTGCTTGGTGCTCATCCTTAAAATGAAATAAACCGTAACTTTTGAGGGGGTCTTGACTTTATTTGTCAGACACACGGCACTGAACACACAGAGGTGAACACAGAACACACATGCAGAGGTGAACACAAGACAACATTAGCACGACCAGTAATCCTACAAGCTGTCATCACTACCCTCCTTTTCAAAATATTTTTATTAATTTCTTGTTCAAGACAGAAATCCCACAAATTGGCCAAAACAGTGTCACAATACAGTGAGTTGTGCAAACATGTAGCATTACATAGAAAACTTGAAGACATTTTATAGTAAACAAAAACAAAAATACACCAAATAATTATGCCAGAGATGGCCCATACCTCCCCGTTCCAGTGGATGATCAGACTAATTATATAGGACATTGTCCAGAGTAGAGAATATAATTACTATATGTTATATATTAAAATGGCGTCACACTGTTTTCATGTCAAGGGCCAAGTAACCACATCAAGCTACTTTGGTCTTATTAAAGTAAGCCAAGAAGGGACCCCAGGTCTTATAGAATGTTTCATCAGAGCCTCTGATTGAGAAGCGCAGCTTCTCTAAGTTAAGGCAGGACATTATGTCCCGAAGCCATTGATTGCATGTGGGCGGGACAGCATCCTTCCATTTAAGTAGAATTGCACGTCTGGCCAGAAGTAGGGATGCACCGAATATTCGGCCACCGAAAATTATCGGCCGAAAATGGTTAAAAAGGCCCTTTCGGCCGAAAGGGTTTTAGCACCGAAAAAATATCACCGAATGTCAGAACAGGCTTACGTTGGTAACCTAACGTGTTGTTGTGATGACGTAATAAAGACGCGGCGACCATGCTCGCGGCTGGCTCACAGGGGGGGGGGGACATTGACCTCTTTGTCATCGAGATTGCCCTGAGCCTTTAACAAATCGTATTAAATAATGTGATGACAGACTGTAAACAGAATAGCTGAAATTTTAACAAACTAAATAACTCGGTTACCTCTAATCATTAACCCATGTTTGTATCATGTAGTTAACTCCGTGTGTTGCTGCTAGCATACATAACACCGGACGTGGAAACGTTACTCGTGGATGGGGCTACAGAGCTGCTAGAAAGACAGTCGAACCCGGTACATTCCTCCGTCTGCATGCGGTGCACTTTTGCTAAATGTTTAGACAAATTGCTCGTGCTTACATGCTAAACTCTTATTGCACTTATGGTAACAAGTATTCTCCACATCGAGACGGGTAAAGTTTAACCACACCTCGGAGCGCGTTCTCTCCGCCATCTCCGCAGTGTGCTCCGCTGCATGCAGCAGCTGCGTGTGTGTAAACTGCCCCGCCCCCTCGCACACAGACGGGGGAGAGAGATCTCGTCTGATCGAAAATACATCATAGACGCATTTGTTGTCTTTGCATATTAGAAACGAGTTGGCGACACTAAGACTGCGATATAATGTTTTTTAGCAATAATACATGACATATATAAATGTACTGTATGCATTCAAAAGTGCTGAATAAATGTTTTATGGACCCATAATAGTGATTATTATTTAAGTTAAGTTTTGCCATAATCATGTCTATTTCCATAATCAGGTAGCTGAACAACATTGGTAAAAAATGTATACATTATATATATATATATATATATATATATATATATATATATATATATTTCTATTTCTATTAATCATTTTTGGCCTTTCGGCATTCGGTTTTCGGCCAACTGTTTCCTATTTTCGGTATCGGTTTCGGCCAAGAATTTCCCATTCGGTGCACCCCTAGCCAGAAGCAAGGAAAAGGCAATCATGCGGCGTTCCGAGGGTGTCAAGTGCAGCACACCTACAGTGGTTGTACCAAACATAGCCATCAGGGGGTCCGGGTCTAGTTTTTGATTTAGGATGTTGGACAAGGTAAGGAAAACGTCTACCCAGAATTCCTGTAGGCGGGGGCATAGCCAGTACATATGAAAGAGAGTAGCAACATTGTTTTTACATTTATCGCAAGTAGGGTTCACATCTGGGAAGAAGCTGGACAATTTAGCCTTTGAAAATTGCTTGCACAGAGTGAAGATTTATGAATTGATGTGAGGATTGTGTCCCATAGGTCATCATCCAGGGACTGCCCCAGGTCATGTTCCCAAGCCAGCTTAATACTGACCAAGGGTGCCTGAATCAACATGGAGATGTTTCTGTATAAGGTTGACATAGCCTTTTCAGACATTGGGTTAAAGGAGAGGAATATATCAACAGGGTTACTATCCGGTTCCTTAGGAAAACACGGCAAGACAGAACGCACATAGTGCCTAGCCTGTAGATATCGAAATAAATGTGTCTTAGGTAGATTGTATTTATCTGAAAGTTGGTCGAAAGACATGAAATTACCATTTGTAAACATGTCCTTAAATTGACTGATACCCTTCCAGTGCCAGTCCTGAAAGGTGGAGTCATGTCTCGATGGAACGAAAAGATGGTTGGAAGCCACATATGGGGGTTATTCCCTATCTTTATTCAAGAGCGTGGTATATAAAGCCCTGGAGGGGCGGGAGTTTATAAACCAAAGAGTAACCGCCCTTACGGGACGCTGTAATAAGTAAAGCGAACGCACCCGCAAGGACACCTGGCCTCCTATTGGTTGAGGGATTTTGACAGGATTGTTGCACAAAGGTTTCGAGCGCGCACAGAATAAATCTGAGAGCAGAAAAAATATGTAAGCAGCAATATATCTGAGTGCAAGCGTACAGTTTGAGCACAAGCAGAGCACATCTAAGTGCAAGCAGGCACTATTTGAGTGTGAGGACAGGGTTTGAGGGAAATAAATACAAAAGTATGCTCTCAAATTTAAATACCACGCTCTTGAATAAAGATAGGGAATAACCTCCATAGCCACAGGGCTCAGAAGTGAGAAATCTTTGTGACCAAAAGACCTCCTAAACTGGACCCACACTTTCAGGGTATGCCGAACAACTGGATTAGCTATCAACTTAGAAGAAAATTGACTGAGTGGTGACCCAAGGAGTGCTGGAAGTGAGACATCACCACATGACTCCAGTTCCAAGGATGTCCACGCTGGCCTGTTGGGTTGAAGGTAGAAGTGGCGCCAGAAGGTGAGGCAGCGAATATTAGCAGCCCAGTAATAATGGCGAGTGTTGGGGAGGCCCATGCCCCCATCCCTCTTGAGTCGTTGCAGTAGTAGTTTATTAACTCGCGGTTTCTTGTTTTGCCATATATGAGGAGAAAACGGAATCTAAGGAAACAAAGAAGGATTTGGGGATGAACACTGGCACCATTTGGAATAGATAAGTGAATTTCGGGAGTATAGTCATTTTGATGGAGTTTATACGTCCGGCAAGGGACATTGTGAGAGGAGACCACTGCTGTAGCAACGTTTTCACCTGGCCGAATAAGGTCATGAAGTTTTCTTTAAACAAATCTTTACATTTCCGTGTAACTGTCACTCCAAGGTAAATAAACTGCTCACGTTCAAGTTTAAATGGCGAGTCTTTGTAGTCTAAATGGAGTGCTTCACTATTGATTGGAAACAGAGTACTTTTGTTTAAATTTAGCTTGTAACCAGATATGGAACCGAACTGCTCTAGCAGAGATAATGCTGCTGGCAGAGAGGTTGTTGGGTTTGAAATATATAGCAAAAGGTCATCTGCATACAAAGACACCTCATGCACCGAGCCCCCCCTTGAGATACCGGCAACGTCTGCACTGTTGCGGAGAGCAATCGCTAGCGGTTCAATAGCCAAATTAAAAAGGATTGGACTTAATGGGCAACCTTGGCGTGTTCCACGGCCCAGGGCAAAAGGTTGCGAGAGTGTGCCATTTGTTTGGACTGCGGCAGTGGGAGAAGCATATAATAGATTAACCAAAGATATAAACGATGACCCAAAGCCAAACTTCTCTAAAACTGTAAATAAATACCTCCATTCGACTCTATCAAACGCCTTTTCCGCATCCAAAGCCACAACACATTCTGGGACGTTTCCAGTTGGTGAATATATTATATTAAAGAGACGCCTGACATTAAAGAAGGAGTAGCGGTTTTTAATAAACCCAGTCTGATCGGATGATATTATTATTGGGATGACACCTTCCAATCTACGAGCCAGAACCTTGGCTAATATTTTAGCATCTGTGTTCAGCAATGAGATAGGCCTGAGCGAGCCCAGCTGAAAGGATTCGGCCAGAACAGTTGTCAAGTATGGCGAGAGATCACTACCCTCCTGACTGTTCTCCTCTCTGTCTTCCTCTCTGTCTTCCTCACTGTTCTCCTGACTGTTCTCCTCTCTGTTCTCCTCACTGTTCTCCTCACTGTTCTCCTCACTGTTCTCCTCTCTGTTCTCCTCACTGTTCTCCTGACTGTTCTCCTCTCTGTTCTCCTGACTGTTCTCCTGACTGTTCTCCTCTCTGTTCTCCTCTCTGTTCTCCTCTCCGTTCTCCTCACTGTTCTCCTCTCTGTTCTCCTCACTGTTCTCCTCACTGTTCTCCTCTCTGTTCTCCTCTCTGTTCTCCTCACTGTTCTCCTGACTGTTCTCCTGACTGTTCTCCTCTCTGTTCTCCTGACTGTTCTCCTGACTGTTCTCCTCACTGTTCTCCTCTCTGTTCTCCTCTCTGTTCTCCTCACTGTTCTCCTCTCTGTTCTCCTCACTGTTCTCCTCACTGTTCTCCTCTCTGTTCTCCTCACTGTTCTCCTGACTGTTCTCCTCTCTGTTCTCCTGACTGTTCTCCTGACTGTTCTCCTGACTGTTCTCCTCTCTGTCTTCCTCTCTGTCTTCCTCACTGTTCTCCTCTCTGTTCTCCTCTCTGTTCTCCTCTCTGTTCTCCTCTCTGTTCTCCTCTCTGTTCTCTCTCCTCTCTGGTCTCCCTTCCGTTCTCCTCACTGTTCTCCTGACTGTTCTCCTCGTCTGTTCTCCTCACTGTTTCTCCTCACTGGTTCTCCTGACTTGGTTCTCCTGACTGGTCTCCTCTCTGTTCTCCTGACGTGTTCTCCTCACTCTGTTCTCCTGACTGGTTCTCGCTCTCTGTTCTCCTCTCATGTTCTCCTCACTGTTCGCCTCTCTGTTCTCCTCTCTGTTCTCTCACTGTTCCTCCTCATCTGTTCCTTCTCTCGTGTTCTTCCTCAACGTTCTCCTTGTTCTCCTCACTGTTCTCCTCATCTGTTCTCCTCTACGTGTTCTCCCCTTCCTGACTGTTCTCCTCTTCTGTGCTCCTCACTGTTCTCCCTGACTCGTTTCTCCTCTCTGGTTCTCCTCTCTGGTTCTCCTCTCTGGTTCTCCTCTCTGGTTCTCCTCTCTGGTTCTCCTCTCTGGTTCTCCTCTCTGGTTCTCCTCTCTGGTTCTCCTCAACGTTCTCCTCTCTGTTTCTCCTGCTCTGTTCTCCTGACTGTTCTCCTGACTGTTCTCCTCTCTGTTCTCCTCTCTGTTCTCCTCTCTGTTCTCCTCTCTGTTCTCCTGACTGTTCTCCTGACTGTTCTCCTCTCTGTTCTCCTGACTGTTCTCCTCACTGTTCTCCTCACTGTTCTCCTCTCTGTTCTCCTCTCTGTTCTCCTCTCTGTTCTCCTCTCTGTTCTCCTCTCTGTTCCTCCTCTCTGTCTCCTCTCTGTTCTCCTCTCTGTTCTCCTCTCTGTTCTCCTCTCTGTTCTCCTCTCTGTTTCCTCCTCTCTGTTCCTCATGTTCTCTCTCTGTTCCTCATGTTCTCTCTCTGTTCTCCTCATGTTCTCCTGACTGTTCTCCTCTCTGTTCTCCTCACTGTTCTCCTCTCTGTTCTCCTGACTGTTCTCCTGACTGTTCTCCTCTCTGTTCTCCTGACTGTTCTCCTCACTGTTCTCCTCACTGTTCTCCTCTCTGTTCTCCTCTCTGTTCTCCTCTCTGTTCTCCTCTCTGTTCTCCTCTCTGTTCTCCTCTCTGTTCTCCTCACTGTTCTCCTGACTGTTCTCCTCTCTGTTCTCCTCACTGTTCTCCTGACTGTTCTCCTCTCTGTTCTCCTCACTGTTCTCCTGACTGTTCTCCTCACTGTTCTCCTGACTGTTCTCCTCTCTGTTCTCCTCACTGTTCTCCTGACTGTTCTCCTCACTGTTCTCCTGACTGTTCTCCTCTCTGTTCTCCTGACTGTTCTCCTCTCTGTTCTCCTCACTGTTCTCCTCTCTGTTCTCCTCTCTGTTCTCCTGACTGTTCTCCTCTCTGTTCTCCTCACTGTTCTCCTCTCTGTTCTCCTCACTGTTCTCCTGACTGTTCTCCTCTCTGTTCTCCTCACTGTTCTCCTGACTGTTCTCCTCACTGTTCTCCTGACTGTTCTCCTCTCTGTTCTCCTCACTGTTCTCCTCACTGTTCTCCTGACTGTTCTCCTCTCTGTTCTCCTCACTGTTCTCCTCACTGTTCTCCTGACTGTTCTCCTCACTGTCTTCCTCTCTGTCAGACATGGTAGCTGATGATGTAGGCCTACTTCTTTCTCTCTGGTTGAGTCTGTGATTAGCTGCGAGTCCGCGATTTTTTTTTTAATGTATCTGCCGGTCCTTGGCACAATAAAGGTTGGGAACCCCTGCTTTACCTCACTGAGCTGTAGTTATCAGCCTCTCAGTCTGACTGGAGAGGACTCTCCCTCCACATCATTGTAGAAACATCTTCTTCTTACATCCGTTAGAGCAGCTAACACCAGATTCTAATACAGGGATGCAAACTCATCAGGTATGAAAAAGGTGACAAGGATCCGAGCCCCCCCGACCCCACGGAATATCGGCTTTAAAATGAGGAATAACAGATGATTTTAGCAGTCAGAACAACTAAAGCAGCAGTGTTAATAATAACAGAAACGCCAAAGAGTCACATCTAATAGAAATATATAAAAGCATTTATTTTAATTGTGTAGCATTCGGTTTATAATTTTGGCAGCACTGTTGAGCATTTTGAAAATGTATTTTCATGCCTCTGTTCAAGGCTTAGTCTTTCTATCTTTATAGCCACTGGTGTAAAGTAACTAAGTTCATAAACTCAAGTACTACTTGGGTACAATTTTGAGATACTTGTACTTTATTTAAGTATTTCAATGTTTTGCTACTTTGTTCTTCTTCTCCTCTACAGTTCAGAGGTACATGGTGTACTTTTACTCCACTACATGTATTTAATACCTTTAGTTACTTCACAGATCTGGATGAATGATGTGAAATATAATCAAGTGTTGAATCAGACTTTAGTTCCACCTGGAGTAAATCCACAAGCTACCCTGCAGTATACAAAGTCATTCAAACTAGCTGAACACTTTAATGTTCAATCATTATAAAACATATCATATATATTATTCTGAAATGGACCAATCTGCACAATGACTACTTTTACTGTCGCTACTTTCACTATATTTTGATGAGAATACTTTTGTACTTTTATTTGAGGAACATTTTGATTGCAGAATTGTTCCTACATTCTGGTACTTCTACTTTTACTCAAGTACAAGACCTGAGTACTTCTACTTTTACTCAAGTACAAGATCTGAGTAATTATACTTTTACTCAAGTACAAGATATATACTTATACCACCTCCGTTTATAGCCTATGAAAAAAACTATTAGAAAACGAAGGCTAAAGCTAACGTTAGCAGATAGTGACAATGTATACTAGTTAGCTAGCTCAACGATAATATTGCGACCTGATTGCGACAGAAACACTTTTCAGTGCACCTCACGCTCTGCCGCTCTGCTCTGAACACCTGAACGGCCCGTTCTAACAGCTGTTCACCAGCGGTCCAGTTTGTGCCACAGTGACTCCGGACCACACAGTTAATATTAACGAACGCACCCGTAGGTAATGTAGCTGCTGAAGCTAGACCCTCATACCGGAGCAGCAGAGCCTTATTATATATCGATGAGCAGAGCCGACAGGCAGGAAGACTCGAGCTTCATTATAATATATAAAAAAAGAACACCATGCGTGTCATGATGGCACATAACGGCTCGCGGCCGCAGATTACTCCGGGTCCCAGACCCCCCCCCCCCCCCATACCCCACAAATATTTTTATTGCAGATCTACATGAATCACACAAACGACCTATTTTGGATTCAAAACGGCGAATTTCGCCGAAAGGTGACAAGTTTGCATCCCTGCTAATAACAACAGCGCCGGTACCGGGCGGTGCGCCCTTCTCTCTCTCCCTCGCTCGCTCACTCGCACTTTGGCTGTGAGCTGCGGGTGCCAGATAAGCCAACATCCCCCATTTTCATCACTTACAGCGCCCATCGTACAGGGCAAATGAAACGTGTAACCAGGAGGAAAAGGGTGTTACATTGACTTAATTATGAATATTGTTACATCAAGGCCGAAAATTAGGATGAGCACCAACGGTCACAAATGTTTTTTTCCCTCCCAGAGCTGCCAGCTCAGTGACTCCCCGGATCTGGCGCCCTAGGCGAACATCTATAACGCCAGTGCTACGTGCCGACCCTGAGTTCATATGCAACTCGCAAATATTTTTCTCTTCCTCTCTCCTCTCTTTTCTCTTTTCCCTTCTCTCTCTCCCTCTCTCAATTTTGGTACACAAATGTGCCTTTTTTCAAATGACCCGGTGCTCTTTTTTTGGCGGAGGTGCGCATGCGCACCAGTTATGTGCAGCCCTGCCCCTGAGGCTCAGGCAGGGGTAGAGCTCAGCCCATTCATCACATTTACCATGTTGTGTGTGGTATAGCCATGGCTTAAATGGAGGCATATTCAACCACTCTGGATCAAATCCAGTGCGTCTATGCTTGCTGCTTGCTTCACAATTACAGAAATGAGGCACAGAAGAATAGAAATGATGCCTCAGAAATCTGGTTTTCTGACAACCTGACCTGCTTCTATATCTCTCTGTGTTTGCTGTCAATCTCACCTGCTGCTTCTGAGCTAGCTGGTTCTGCCACGGCTCCCTGACCCTCTCTTGCTGCTACACTAGCACTGGTTGAAGCCTGGAAATATTTCAAACAAATTAATTGGATAGCTAATCGGACTGTTCAGCTTTCCCGCGTGTGTCCCACCAACGTGTGTTTCTATAGGTACTCTTGCTAATACCTCTGTTCCTGGCTGTGTTTGCTCCTCTTCAGGATGAGCCCGTTTCTGCCTCTGAAAATATGTTTCTATATTCATCTGGTTTGAGGGAGCAAACATCATTCAGCGTCAGAGTTAAAGAATTAAATGCAGTCGGTAGTTGACTAATGTTAGGAGCGCTATAATGTTACACAGCATGCTTACCTCGACAACCCAGCTAGCAACTAGCTTGCTAGCTAATAACTTATTTGAAGAGCTGGGTTTCCGCGATTTACAGTGTGATACAAACACAGTTAACTTGAATACATCCATTTTGGACAAATGTATGCATATACCAACCATTCGTGAAGTGATTCTCCGGCACGCAGCATCTGGTTTCCAACTTCAGAAATGTCTTGCAGAGAGGAGGGGGCGGGGCTCAGGGGCCGTTGAGAGCAAAGAGCACGCAAAGAGGGGCTGAGCGGGTAACTGCGCTCTACAATGAAATATATATTTTATTAAAAAAAAATGTTGGGAAAATAATTTTTTATACATTTTTTTTTACGAGATCTATTTGTGGCGGACGATATTTAATTGTGGCGGCCCGCCACAAATAAATCAATATATGGGAAACACTGGGTGTTCTAATTCAATAACCACAAAATATGTGCCCAGATTTAATTATCTCTGACTTCATCAACCAAAAGATCAATTTTGATATTTAACATGACATACTCAGAAAGAAAAACACACTGTCTGCCTGCCTTATACAACTTGAGTTGGTCATCTTTGAATATCATCCAAGTTTTCTAGAAGGACAATTTTGCTATTATTAGTATAAGGTTTACACTAGGCTATATATTTCACTATGGGGTGTGTTAAGACCCAGAATGATATTTGGCTATTTCTGTGTAAATGTCACTTTGAACAGAGACAAGATAAGGGCAGCAACTTGAGTTGACTGCTAAAGTTTCAAATGTTCTCTTTAGTTCAGTTTCCATTGTCGCATAATCCAGATCCAGATCCTGAATGTTTTCCTATCTGACCATGGCTGTCCTCTGTCTCCTGCTATCTGTATATTTTGCGCAGTCTATCTCTGCTCACGCTGTTGCGTCGGCGTGTTCTCCTGCGTGTTGGCCATGTGTTGCACTGGAACCAGATACCGAAAATACTTCAGCCGAGCACGTACGAACTGCGCATACGTTATTGGCAATAACTCTCCTTACCAGCAGGTGGCGGTAGTGTGTATTCATCATTCAAAACAGGCAACAACCGGAAAACGGAGAAGAAGAACAGACTACGTGATATAAACAAACAACAAATAGCTGTGCGTTAGCTTCACCTTAGCATGTGTTCTTTGCAGGTGTTTGTTGAGGTTTTATTATGACTGATTTTAGTAAGTAACGAAGTAACGCATGTCGGGGCAATGTTAGTAACTAGATTTTTTTCTAAGTCACTAGATGGGATGTCCTGCTATCACCCTGAAGTGAAATGAGTCTTTGATACTGGACAGTTTTTGTTTTATTCTCATCTAAACACAGAGGCAGCGTTTCCAGGATTCTACCGTAATGCATAGGATATTCGCGCACCGCAATATCACGTGCGGGCTGGCTTGACTAGGTTTTCCCGAGTGGAGGCTGGCTTGACCGCAGTTTGAACTCGGCCAAATGGAGTTTAATGCTTTGGGATTTAAGTTAGGCCACATAGTACGTGCATGGGTTTGAAAGTATAACATGCTAGCCTGCTGTCAGGCACACATTTATGAGATTTAACAATGGACAATTATATTTCTTAAATAATATGTAGCCTATTCCCAGAGCATAATTTATGGGGCAACAAGGTGAGGTGTAAAATGTGTTTTTAATATCATACATTTTACGCCAGCAAACTTCTTGTACGGACTTCGGCAGTAGTGAAGACTCACTGAACGAATTAAGTACAAAGACGAATCGTTCGCGAACGTGCAAATCACCAGAAGTCGTTCGTGAACTGGTGAACGAATCTTTAAAGTGAACTGAATCAAAAGATTCGTGTCCCCGAAGGGAATCTAAATGCCCATCACTACTACACTACATCCTTCACTCTTCATACACAGCATTACCCAGTTGCATACATAAATGACCAGTGTTGCCGTGTTTTACTGGGCAGTACTGACTTCAGATATTAAGCATTCCATCCACTTGGTTGTTGT
Organism: Gymnodraco acuticeps; assembly: GCF_902827175.1. Taxonomy (NCBI): domain Eukaryota; kingdom Metazoa; phylum Chordata; class Actinopteri; order Perciformes; family Bathydraconidae; genus Gymnodraco; species Gymnodraco acuticeps. Next base: position 1,474,537 of record NW_022992081.1, read on the forward strand.
GCTGGCTGTTAGCAAGATATTTAATTATAGTCCTGTTTAGCGATGGAATGACTTCCAACAATTACATTTCTTGGAGCTACTTTTCAGTACCTCTTTTCTCTTGTTTTCCATCCCTTTTTCTCAAACTCCTCATGTTCTCTTTCACAGGAAAAAAGAACAGGCTACTACGAAGAAGGACAGGGTCACCCACTGTCTGACAATATGTGAAAACATCGTGGCTCAGTCTCTGAGGTAGGCCTTGTTGATTTAACTTGTTTTATTCAATCAAATTAACGTTTCACAGTGTGTTTAATTAAACTTGAGCTGGGCTACATTGAAATTGTACCCCTTCTGATTCTGAAAATATGTATGTGCGTAATGACATTTGGCTCACTTTTCCTCCCTATGGTTCTGGGAGCAGAACGTCTCCAGAGTTTCAGAAACTGCTGGGCATCGCTATGGAGATGTTCCTGCTCTGCAGTGATGACAGCGAATCAGATGTCCGGATGGTAGCCGACGAGTGCCTGAACAAAATCATTAAAGTGAGCAGGACCCTGTACTTCTCCCTCCTTCCCTCCGTCTCCCCCTTTCAACTCTGTCTCCATTAAAGGCACTGGTGGCCTAAGATAATTTTTTGAATTTTTCTTTTATCATCTATACATTTTTTGTGCCTTTACAGAAAAATAAGCTGTGATTTGGGTTTGTGTATTATGATAATACTTCAACAATCCATTTGAAGACCATAAAGATTATTGATTATTATCAAATAATTCTTCCCCAAGATAGCTTCCAACAAAAAAGGTGTGAAATAAACAACTGAAATACCTTTTTTGTAATGTTTATTTTCAGGCGCTGATGGACTCCAACCTGCCTAGACTGCAGCTGGAGCTGTACAAAGAAATTAAAAAGGTATAAAGATATGCGTCGGTGGTGTTTTTTTGGTTTCTGTCTAGTGTTTAATCTAAAGAGTGAAAATGAAATCACTCTGATGTGAATGAGTCTGTCTCTGTAGAATGGTGCCTCTCGGAGTCTGAGGGCGGCTCTGTGGAGGTTTGCCGAGCTCGCTCACCTCATCAGACCACAGAAATGCAGGTATGCACACACAATGCCTGGAAAGGACTTTTTACTTAATTCATGTGACAAAACCGTTTTAATAACATAAGGGGAAACCCCATTTGAAGCATTGCACATTTGGCTCTGATTATAAACTTGCCTTCAAAAAATCAGTTGTTAGTTAAAGAAAAATGTGTTATTTTTTTAACATTGCATGCCTCCCAATCAGAATGTATTAGTGGAAGAAACATCAATTACTAACTCTTGGTAAATCCTTTTTACTGAACATGTTTCCACTGATACTAATGTTAAAAATAAAAACTTTTACTGATTTGCGTTTGAACTAGTGTTGCACGGTGTACCGATACTTGAAAGGTACCGCGATACCCTGCCGTTAAAAACGTTACGATTCCTCCGTTTCATTAGTATCGGTACTTTAAGAATGACGGGGAAAAGTACTCCGGTGAGAAAGCGCTGTTTTAATAAGAGCCGTGTGTGTTCAGCGCTCTGCTCCGTGCCTGGAGTCCCTCCCCTCTCAAGCACGCTCTAAGACCCTCCCCTCTCTCATGCAAGCGCTAGCTGCCAGAGCATGTGATAAAACGAGAAGCATGGCTGCAAGTGGGAGTGCAGCTGCCGCTGCGCCTCGGCTTGTTGACAAAAAAGACGCCAGAAGTGAAATTTGGAAGTATTTGAGCTATATCTCTGACAGTGAGGGCAAGCCTACGGACACCACGAGGCCTGTCTGTAAGACATGTATTAATTTTATTTAATACGAATTCTTGTCATTATTTTATTTATTGTTCTCATTGTTTAAAAGTTTGTGTTATGGTTCTGGTGTGAAATAAAGCACAATAATTACATTTAAGACTGTTTCCCTTTTTTTAAGAAAAGTATCGAAAAAGAATCGGAATCGCAATTCTTGACTTGGTATCGAAACCAAAATGTTGGTATCGTGACAACACTAGTTTGAACTAGTGTTAATTTCGTTGACTAAAACAATGACGAAATATGTTCGTCAACGACCTTTTTTTCCATGACTAAAACGAGACGATGACGAGACGGCACCGACGGCAGTAAACAATAACTGTAACGAAATCATCATGCAATATCGTTGACGAAAAGTGACGAGACGAAAATGTAGTTTACTAAATAAAAACTATGCCAAAATCTCTCTTTACTTTCGTTGACGAAAAATGAGGAGACGAAATATTATCAAAAATAACGTTACATCTCTGATAGTCAGTTTTTCTCCCAGCAGTTCCATTTCCGGTGCTGCGGCAGGGCAGCAGCTGTGTGTCTGTGCTGCGCGCGGCGGTACATTTGAATTACACCGGGCACTGTGAACTGTCAGGAAGACTCGGGTCTAACTCATGGTCTAACTAACCTTATTTAACAGAAAATAAAATGGCAACAACAGGGCTTGGGAGCAGTGGTCGCACTCGCGTTAACCAAATACCCCCCCGTCAGCGCGAGTGATTGATAAATTGTGCACTCGACGGATAATAATGGATTATGACAGAAATTTTACGATCCTGTCCGTCAAAATGACTGACAACGAAAAAGTCTAAAGCCACCACTGCTTGGGAGAAAGAAACGATGTGATATTTGGGCCCATTTTCGCTACAATGAGGTGGAGAAAAAAAGCGAATGCATTGTTTCATCAGAAGGGATGCAATGTGGCCATTACACAAAAACACCACAAACCTGAGCAGATTAGAGATCGGCGAGTCATGATTCATCCGGATTATTAACCCGGATCCTAGTAATGAGCCGGTCGTGACGAGTCTCCCTCTCGATTAACCCGAGTCCTTTGAGTCCTACACCTGATGTGACGTAACAATTAAAACTATAAATTGCGTCACTCTTTACTCTCTTTATAACGTGTACAATCACATTACAACGTTGTTGTATCCAGAGATCCAGCAGACTCGTCGCCATGCACGAATCAACAGCAAATTCAGCCCCTCCTCCGGCTCCCGCGAGAGTCCCGTGAGCCGTGAGTGAGCCGTGAGTCGTTGGACTCGCGGGAGCCGTGAGTGAGCCGTGAGCCGTGAGTGAGCCGTGAGCCGTGAGTCCGCAAATCTCTGAGTCTGCTGCGACTCGTCGAGGGAGCCGTGGGACTCGCGGGAGCCGTGGGACTCGCGGGAGCCGTGCGAGCCGGAGGAGGGGCTGAGTCTGCTGTAGATTCGTGCATGGGGACGAGTCTGCTGGATCTCTGGATCTGCTGCCTGCTATATGTTACGGCTCTGAGTCCTCGTAGGCTACTGGTCTCTCTCGATCATTGACCTGGATTCACGGATCCCGCGATTTTTCCGGCTCTAAATTAAGTTTCAGTGTAGACTTCTAACAAAATGGTCATGTTGTGCAACAGTCTCCTGTAATAATATCTGCATTTCCAATAAGGATCTTACTTGGAAACTCGTTTATTTTGAACATGGCACACAAAAAGAAACAAATGATAGAAAATTGCAAAACAGTTAGAATATATAAAATGTAATTATACAATTATTATTATTATTATTATTATTATTAAATGAAAACACAATTGTGCAAAATTAGCTTAAGTACAGGAACATATTAAAATAACTATATACATATAATGCAAAACACTTATTTTTTAAAATGCACACACACACACATGTTTTATTAAAGCAAAAGACACTGTGTAGCGAAGGTTAATGTAACGTTAGTTTAATATGCTGATTAAATGCAACAACTTTTCGGTTTCACCGGTAGGATTTCTACGGTCTTGGTCATGCTGACTCATATGACTCAAATGACTCGTATGATCCGGATCTCTTCAATGATTGACTCAGAAGACTCCGAGTCCATAAAATGATCCGGATTTGCCATCTCTAGAGCAGATACTCTCTGCAAAGCTTCTTAATCATTCAACCTGTGTTTTTCATCAAATAAGGACAAGATATAAACCTATTTATTTATATATGCTAAAATGACAAATTATTGGTTTTGGCTAGACTAGTTTGACTGAAATGTTCTATATAATCTGATGACTAAAAAAGACTCAACAGTTTCCATTGACAAAAAGTGGACTAAAATAATTAGTGTTCTTTGACTAAAATGCTGAGACTTTTAGTCGACTAAATCTTGACTAAAATAGTTACTGTTTTAGTCGACTAAAATAAGACTAAAATGCTCAGACTTTTAGTCGACTAAAACTTGACTAAATAAAAACAGGATGAATATGATACTAAATATGACTAAAACTAAAAAGGAAATTTAACACAGGACTAAGACTAAAACTAAATAACAAAATAGCTGACGAAATGAACACTAGTTTGAACCCATCCTCCTCATCTGTGTTGCAGACCCTACCTGGTGAACCTGCTGCCGTGCCTCTCCCGAATCACCAAGCGGCAGGAGGAGAGTGTGCAGGAGACTCTGGCTGCTGCGATGCCCAAGATCATGTCCGCCTTGGGGCACTTCGCCAATGACGGCGAGATCAAGGCATCTACACAGAGCAGAAACATCACAACTGTTTATTATGGAAATATTATTTGGGTTAAGATAACTTTAGCTTTTAATGGTTGATTTTCTACATTTTGTCTTTGGGAATTTGATGTCTTGGGTTTCCTATTCAAAAATGTGCTTGAGTTAGTTTACCTGGAAGTCATTCTTAAGAATGTAATTTCAAAGACTTAACATCTTATTAGAACTAATACACCACTGTATAGAACAAAAGTGTGTACACTTTTTACTTTTTTTTTATAATATATTCTATTTTCTTTTAATTAAAATCTCAAATGGAGCAACTGTCACAAAACCCAATTTTCCTTGGATGAATGAATTGTTCGGATTACATTACTGTGAGAAATTTATCATTTTTAAGATGCAGCATTTATCATTTAACAAAAATGACTGGAAAAGGGTGTGTTTATATATTAATTTAAGGCAGTTTGCAAAATGTATTAGTTACATCTTGCAACAATTGGCTCTCATTGTAGTGCAACCCTTGTGGTCCCAGGTGCTGCTGAAGTCGTTTGTGGCCAACCTGAAGTCCAGCTCCCCGACCATCAGACGCACAGCAGCCAGCTCCGCCGTCAGCGTGTGCCAACACTCCAGACGCGCCAGCTACTTCTACACCTGGCTCCTTAATGTGCTGCTGGGTAAGGCCACATACTCTGGACTTTTCCCCTTCCCACTTTCATTTAAGGGCTATTTTGGACTCTTTATCATTCCATTTTATGTTGAATTCAGCATATGTTCCCACCTAAAATCCACTGAAATATCCCTATAAGATTGTTCCAGCGAACATTTGAGATCTAGTTGAAGCAACAGACATCGAATGAGAACACACACCCTGACCTGTCCTTTCATGTGTTAGGTCTGCTGGTTCCCGTGGATGAGGAGCATCCCACACACCTAATTCTGGGGGTCCTGTTGACCCTTCGCTACCTGATGCCTCTGCTGCAGCAGCAGGTTAACACATCCAGCCTCAAAGGAAGCTTCGGAGTCACGAGGAAGGAGGCCGACGTCCAGCCCTCACCTGAGCAGCTCCTACAGGTAGAGAGAAAATCGATGGGATATGTTTTTGTTTTCTTTTTTGAGTATTTGCTCCATTTCACATTTGTGTGTCCAAAGGTGTACGAGCTGACGTTACACTACACGCAGCACTGGGATCACAATGTGGTCACAGCGTCTCTGGAGCTCCTGCAGCAGATGTTCAGGACCCCCCCACCAGAGCTCCTGCACATGCTCATCACAGCGGGCAGCATCCTGCATGGCTCCGTGTTCCGGCAGGACGCAGAGAGTCGCGCACGCTCCGGCAGCATCCTGGAGCTCATTGGTAAACACATCACAGACTCAGACGGGACTGTCTCCATTAAGCTTTTGTATAACCCGGGCTCTACATAGAAGCCTGGTACCCGGGACGCTAACATATCTGCTTTAGGTAGATCTCATTCCATTAACCCTAACCTTCGCCAGGTAGTCGAGCAAACTGTGCTGTCGCTCCGCTCTAGCTCCTGCTTTGGTCCGTGTTCGCAGCCTTTTTCTTTGCTTGCTAACTTTCCCTGTTTCGTCTAATCATTTTGCTGTTCCCAACGAGTCCTTCTGAGCTTTTGCTGCTTCTCTCCTGTTTCTACTTCCTGTCTCCTGCCACTTGCAGCGGGGGGAGGGTCTTCCTGCAGTCCACTCCTTCTTAGGAAACCAAGAGGTGACTAGTCTATTTATCTCCCGTGCTCACCTCTACCCTCCAACTGATGTTTAAATCAGCCTTTGGGCTAATTTACCTTAAACTGAGTCACCTATGCTGGTTGATTGTCCTCTTAATTCTAGATTTATTTTGAATAATGCACATTATTCTCTCAAAAATATGAGGTGCAGCCTTTTGTTGGTTTTTAATGTACTATAACATTTGCACCAGTCTAGTACATAGCTCTGGTGCCGATGTCATGTTGACTCTAAACGTGTGTTTCCAGGTAAAATGCTCTCTGGAGAGGAGGACGGCTTGGAGGATGACGCTGAGAGAACAGAGGTCACATTCACAGGTGAGATGCACCTACCAGGAAGTAAAATTGGCAGCTTCAATGACACTTACAGCTGTAAAAAATATTTATTCTTTGTGCATCTTTGCTTTAGCGTCAGTCGTTGGTGCGGACGGCTCCTCGGCGACCCAGGTGGACATCATAACCGAGCAGCCGCGCTCCTCCCAGCATACCCTGCAGCCCGGCGAGTCCACGGACCTCAGTGCCTCCTCGGAGCAGGGCGGAGGAGGCGGGACTTCGGCTTCAGACACTCCTGAGTCACCCAACGACAACGAGGAAGAAATGCTCAGTCGCAGCTCCAGCGGTGGGGCCAACGTTACCCCAGAGACGGCCGACTACACCACCCCAGAGACGGAGGCAGTACCCTTAGGAGACGGCGGGCCTTTGCTCAGCACAAACGACCGCTCCCTTCCACCCAGCGACTCCTCGCAGACCACCACGGAGGGGCCGGACTCAGCCGTCACCCCTTCGGATGTAGCAGAACTGGTCAGTGTGACTGGGCATGCCAGGGAGATTTAATATGGTTTGACAACACAGCTTAAATAAACGGTACTTCTGTGTATATGTATGAAACACAGAAGACAGTGAGCTTCCCTAGACTCTGAAATACTTAATTACCATGCACTGTCATAATTAGCTGTGTAACTGATGTCCCTCATGGCTTAGTCGCAGTGAATGAATGATGTTATACTTCATAGGGTTAGGATTTCTAGAATAGACAAATATTAATTCCCACTATTTATAAATAAAATAAAAACATTATACTAGTATTAGTAATATTGCATTAACTTGAAATCATATTCATCATAGTCGATCAGCTTCATATATGATTTTTTTCCAGGACATATTTAAAGTTCTGCAGCACAAATGAAGAAACAAAGTTTGCAATTTGTAACACAAGCTAATCTAAAATAGTAATTAGAGGTACAAGGCAATTTAAAAAAAAAAATGTATATAGCACTTTTTTGCACGTGGCGATTCAAAGTGCTTTACAGATTAAAAGCAAAAGACATTTAAGAACAAATACAGCATAAATACATTATTGAAAACAACCTTACACAATTTCTTTTTTTTGACAAGATTCTTGTATAACTTCATGCCATATGTTAAAATGATTTCATTGTCTATAATTATTATTATTATTATTATACAAGTTAGTTGGACTTTTCCATGAGAGTAGTAACACAATTGTTGTATATGCCCCCATTGAAATGTCTTTTAATTTGAGTAAATCGAAATCTGCAAAAAAATTGAAATTCGCAGCTTAAATAAAAAAGAAATTAGGAATCTTAATAACTTTAAAATAAAATAAATTGTTGCAACTCTTATTCTTTTAGTCGATATATTAGCTAACAGTCGCGGTTGATGCTGTTAAAAGCTTGATGTGCCCCTAAGAATACAGAAGATGAGTCATCACACACTTTAGCTGCTCCCCCTCCAGAGAAATGTTGGTGTCCACTCTAACAGTTCTACCTCTACGGTCCCCCCCCTCCTTTACCCCTCTCCCCGCTTCGCCGCAGTCACACACTCCATTGCCGCTGGTGATGGAGCCGTCCCCTCCCTCACCAACTTCCACCGAGGGTCCCGATGCCTCAGACAGCGACTCTTCCGTCTACACGGCTTCTTCTTCGTCGTCTTCTTTCTCTTTCTCCTCCTCTTCCTCCTTCTATGCCACCTCCTCCTCCTCTAGCACTAGTGACAAGGTCAGCCAATTGGACACTTTGAACCAAGTGGGAGGGGCTTGCTTGTCTGGAAACTTTTGGCTTTCTCTATCTCCATTCGTTCCTCCATGCACTCAGTTTCCCATGCCTATTGCTACGTTCCCCTTGTTGTTATTGCGAAAACGTTCTGCCCCCTTTTCTCTCCCCCTCGTTTCCAGTGACTCCCTCCCCAAAATGAGAAGCTTTAAAAATATCTTTGTAAAAAAAAACAAGCAACCCCAAACCCCCATGTTGATGGCTTGCAGTGAAGAGTTCAAAGTAGAAGCATGAAGGCCATCTGTTCCTTTTTTCTTTTAAATGTTGTCCTTCAGATTTGCCTTTTCAAGAGACGGTAATGGGCTTTTGTTCCAGCGGAGGTCAAAACTGGATAAATAATGATTTATTTCCTCTTTTTTTAGTACTCTTCGTACTATACGTCTTGCTTGGAAAAATTACATTTCTGTACTGTTATGTTGTGTAAATACTTACTTGATTCAAAAGGAATCAATTTCAAAGTTGAGTTGTTCGGATCAAAAGCTTGCTCTTCTTCTGGTGGATTGAGTTCTGAAGCCTGTGCTCTTTCCCGTGTCTTTGTGTAGTTCATTTGCTGTAAATGAAGTGACCCAAGCATGATCCAGTCGAGTTTTAAAAAGAGAACGTTTGACTTGAAGTCGTCGTTTGTCTCCAATCCAACAAATCTAACTGAATGAGCCTAAACTATTTCAATACACTCTGCATGCGGTGGCTTTTCAAACGTGTTGCATATGGTGTGTGTGTTGTGTGAGCTTTGTTCCTAACTGGAGGAGTCTGCTCTGTGTGTGTGCATCAGGTGCTGGACGGCAGTGAGAGCCAGTACTCAGGGATGCAGATCGGGACATTACAGGATGAAGAAGATGAAGGAGCAGCACCTTCCTCCCAGGAAGAGCCCCAGGAACCCTTCATCCAGTCAGCTCTGGGTATGTTTGTGCACACAACTAATCTTTCCTAAGTCCCACCCCATTCGCTTTGTGCTCCAATCACATTTAAGGAAGCTTTTAATCTGGTAAAACCTCTGTGAATTGTCCCTTTCCTGTGACACTGAGATATGCTATGTCAGAACAAAGGGAACATTATAAGGGAAGTAATGTTTGATTGGTGTCAAAATCTTAACAGACACATTTTATGTAGTCAAATCTCAGGCCCCGGCCACACGAGGACGATAACGGTCGTTTGCGTTACTGTTTAGTGTCATATAGACCATTCGGCCACACTAGGACGACAGAATACGGCACTAAACGACTACGGTAACGATAACGGGTCCCAAGGTGGATAGAACGGCATACGCAACGCTCTGGGGGGTCCAACGGCTCCGTGTGTACGCCCTATACGATCATTTTCTGATAATGATGAGGCAATAGCCCCGCCTCTCCCCACCTCTGCTGCTCACCCCCGCGTTAAAGTAAACTGCACTGAATTCAGATTATTTATCTTTCTCTCGATATGGACATAAACGCGAGTGAAGTCTAATCTGACAGGACGGAGACACGCAGCTCTGCTCACCTGCAGCTCTTCCCGCTGTGATGCAGCGGTGAATGGCGCAAAACACACACTTCAAGTCAGATCATCACCCTTAGCTATTTTAAATACCTCTCAAACTACCTAAACTAGTTATAAATATGTTTATTTTTACTGTCGGTCGGGTCACTCATTACTGGATCAGCTGCTGCATGAAACAGACACTGGCGCTGTCCGAAGAGAGGGAGGAAAAAGAGAGGCTCCGTGTATTTTTATTATTATATTATATAGAGTCGTTATTCATTTGTTTTAAAGCTCAATAAATAACAAAGAAGACCTTTGACCGGCACTTTTATAATTTTGTCGGAAGATTTAAACTTTAATACACGTTGACTGGCGAAAAACTCTGCCCGGTTCCCTCGGCCCCCACCGCGGAGAATAAACAGAAGGGCAACCATGACAACCATGCTTCTTCGCTGCTTTTGTGGAGGAAGTTACAGCGCCACGTACAGGCTCCTGCATATGTACTGCAGCTTCTCCAGCGGTTGGAGCTAAACGGAGCTGTCTCGTGTGGACAGACACTATCCGGTGAATATTGCGTGTGGACGGAAACTTTTTTGCGTTTGCGTTAATCCTATGCGTTTAGCCGTTTTCGTCCTCGTGTGGCCGGGGCCTTAAGTAAGCTCATGCTAAAGCAAGAATAGCTGGTGTCAGATCACCAACATTAACCATGTTGATTTTCCCCTTTAATTTTGTGGATACATTAACTAGATTTGGTTTAGTTACTGACATATTAAGAAAACATGAAATGTGTCCAGAAAAGCTAAAGACTGATCTTACTTTGTTTATATTATTTCTCTTAGGCTGTATGCCGCCCACAAGTTACTTATATGGATATAGACAACATATAAAATCACAACTGTAAAAGTTATGATTTAGAATATTTCCTTTAATTGCATACAAAAATTATGCTGTTGGCCCAGAAACGAATACTGTCAAGCTCTTCTGACTTAACAACGGTAACTAAAAGGAGGCGGAACTTTGGATCTGTCAGTTGTGCGTAGAATTCCCAGTAATTATTTGGCTGAAACGTATCTGTATAAGGCTTTAAAATGCGTATTGGTTCCCCGTGTGCTTGTGTGCAGCTCTGAGCAAACCTCATCTCTTCGACGGCCGAGGCCACAACCGGCAGGGTTCGGACAGCAGCGTGGACCGCTTCATACCAAAGGACGAGCCCGCCGAACCTGAACCTGACGTCAAGGTATGGGAACATCAAGAAAACATCCATGTCAGTTGTTTGCACCGTATTGTGTAGCAAGCGGCATGATTCTACATCTGGCTTTAATTCTACATCTGGCTTTAATTCTACATCCCTTCTTCTCAGCCATCACGGATAAAAGGTCCAATCGGACATTACACAGACCAAGGGGCGGAGCCACTGGTGCACTGTGTACGGCTTCTCGCTGCTTCCTTCCTATTGACGGGACAGAAAAATGGTGAGTATTATCAAAATATGGCATAGGTGTGTTTTTTTTAAAAAGCACATTTGTTAAGATTATCATGTTGGAGCCACTGGAAAGCTCGCCAAACATGCCATTTACTATGATACAAAGCCTGTTATGAAACCTTGAACATCACCATGCCTGTATATTCATCTCTTCTCTGTTATGTTTCCCAGGTCTGACCCCTGACAAGGAGGTGCGAGTGAGCGTGAAGGCTCTGGCGGTCAGCTGCATCGGGGCTGCAGCAGCGCTCCACCCTGAAGCCTTCTTTAATTCCCTCTACCTGGAGCCGCTGGACGGCACTCCAGTAGTAGGTAGGGACACAAACACATTGGAGATACAATCCTATTTAGATATGTGATGCCTGAACAAGTCATGGGACTGCATCTCCATAAAGGCATTGCAGACATTTTCAATAGCATTTAGAGAATCACATCATGGCCGCCATTCTGATACTTCCAGGTCAACTCACTCACTTTGACAAAAAGTAAAAGAATCTAGCCCAGGAACCTGAAACTAAAGCAGCTGAATGAAATACAGCCATTGATTTTGACCAATGCTTTTTCTACTGTAATATGTCAATATTTCTTGTGTTAATTTTTGAAAAATACTGCAGTTGCATACCACTAATACTTTTTGCCACCATTTTTGTTGTCTTCAGCATCTGTTTTGATCCCTACTCTCTCTGTTTGCCCCCTTGCAGAACAGCAGTATATCAGTGACATGCTGGGCCTGGCTGACCACGGGGACCCCCAGATCAGAGGGGCCATAGCCATCCTCTGCGGAGCCATCATACAAGCCGCACTCACCAAAACACGCTACAACATACACAGCTGGCTGGCCAGTGTGCAGAGTGCAACAGGTTAGTGTGTGTGTGTGTGTATGATCAGGTGTGTTTGTCTTGGTGATGGCTAATTAACGATTCCCTCTCACCTGTATGTTGTTGATCTTCAGGTAACCCTCTGTCCCTGGTGGACTTGTTGCCTTTGCTCCAGAGAACTCTGAAAGATGAATCCTCCGTCACCTGCAAGATGGCGTGCTCTGCAGTGAGGGTAAGACATGTAAGGGTTAATATGCAGCGGCTCGTTGTATATTTTCCTGCTTATTACATGGCTGATTACAAAAATACATTGACACAGCAGTTTGATTTAAACATGATTTTATTGATCTAAAATTATCGTTTTACTTCCGCAAACTACTAAGTAGTACCGGCTGGAACTTTTTGAGTTTAACAGAAAGCGCAGACCACTGAATGTCAACTCGGTATCAAGTATTCATCTAAGCTGTGTAATGTTAGTAATCATTGGGTGTGTTTGTGTGTTAAGAGTTAAGAGGCTGACCTTTTTGAATGTGTGTTTCAGCACTGCCTCATGACCGTGTGTAGCAGTACCCTCAGTGAGCTGGGCCTGCAGTTGATGATAGACCTTCTTGCTCTGAGGGACTCGTCCTATTGGCTCGTTCGCACTGAGCTCTTGGAGACTCTGGCAGAGATGGACTTCCGGTAGGATCATTTTAAACTTTTGTTTTGTTACCCGAGCTACTGGCTGAGGCATCGTGCTATTTCAATACAAATGTATAATAACTAAGCTTTTTATTTATAAACTGTTAGGGGTGTTGCAATATGCTATCTTTGATAATGTAATATTTTTAAAACAATAACTTTTTTCAGGCTTTTGTTCAGTAATGGTTACAGATCTTCTATTATCTATCCATTTTCTTTACAAAACGCACAATAAACAATGTTTAAGATGAATTTCAATCGTTCCCTTATTTCTTTGTTTACACATTTTATATAGATACCGCAATAATATTGTTATGATAAGTCTTTGATATCTGGGATTATTAGTAAAGATATGCACTCTTTTCTCTTTTAGGTTAGTGAATTTCTTGGAGAGAAGAACAGAACATTTGCACAAAGGGGATCATCACTACACTGGGGTAAGTCTCCATTCTATCTTCCTGGTAGTCTTTCTGTAGAGATTAGAAGTAAGTCTTTTTATATTTTTAGATGCCAAAATGTTAAACTTGAGTTAATTCTATTGTTAACCACAAAAAATAACACTACAACTTGGAACATGTGGTCCCTAATATGTCCGATTCCTCTCTATCTAGCGGCTGTGCCTGCAGGACCGAGTCCTGAACGATTTGGTCATCCGTCTGTTGGGAGATGACGACCCCAGAGTCCGACACGTGGCAGCGTCAGCTGTCAGCAGGTAAACTCATCAGTTTCTTTCATACAAGAAAAAATCAGTTACAATTTATTAAACTCTAACCCAGAGTTGGTACTTTTTTATTTTATCTACTTTTTTAGAAATGAATTGGGATTTAGCTACCAGATGATAAAGGGTACATCATTGATTCTCATACCTAGAATCGATGACAAATCTAACCAGAGGGTCATTAGTAATGATCTGTCTTCTATACCTCATCCATTTTTCCATTCTATCTTCAAAGATATGATCTTCTTTTCTTTTCTAATTGTTCCATTGCATATCATTATTTACAAGATCCTTTTATTAAGAGTTCATTAGATAATCTTCTTTTAACCAGTTCCTTGTAGCAAGCAAGATTCTTACTTATTGCTAGCAATAAGAGTAGCAACAATATAACACATTACAAGTAGTAAGATAAGTGGGTTTTTGTTTGGATGACCAAAACACATGACTTTGTTTTGCTTTCTGCTCACTCTTTAGCTTTTTGAAGTACAATTTTCTTTGTACTTACTTTGAATTTGGGGTGTCTTCTTTCTAATGTTCCCTTCTCTCTGTCTCTCAACAGGCTGGTTTCCAGATTGTTCTACGACTGCGACCAGGGTCAAGTGGACCCAGTAGTGGCGATTGCCCGGGACCAGAGTTCAGTCTACCTGCAGCTGCTGATGCACGAGGCCCAACCCCCCTCCCAGTTCACAGTTAGTACCATCACAAGGTACGGAAACACACTCCTTTGATGTCGCATCTCATAGGCTAAAGCCTCATTGGTCAATCATCTGTGATTCCTTTCTCTGCCAGGACGTACAGAGGCTACAACTTGTCCAACAACGTGTCTGATGTCACAATCGAGAACAATTTGTCCAGAGTCGTCACCGCCATCTCCCACGCTTTCACCTCCTCTACCTCCAAAGCCCTGACTGTGAGCTTTCACACCTTTTAGTTTGCCCCCTGGATAGAACATCTCTCTTGTATTTTTTATATGAACATGTTTGAAAACTATTCCTTTTGTCTTGTTTCTCTACAGTTTGGCTGCTGTGAGGCCTTATGCCTCCTGGCTACACATTTCCCAGTGTGCACCTGGAGTACAGGCTGGCACTGCGGCTATGTGAGCTCCAGCAGCAGCTTCTCTTCCCGCTCTAGTCTGAACCGCAGCAGGGGCCGGGCCCTCAGGTACGTGCACTCCTTCTCTTGTTACTTCATCCTCCTTTCTTTTTCCTTTCCCTTCCTCTCTTCTCAATAGTAACTGATCCTCTCCTGTCTCTCGGCTCTGCAGTGTGTCGCAGACCGGCAGTGCTCCAGCCTCTTCAGCCTCCTCCTCGTCTGCACCCGACACTGAGCGCAGGACTCTGACAGTAGGCATGGCCAACATGGTGCTCTCCTTACTCTCCTCCGCCTGGTTTCCACTTGATCTGGCCTCACACCAAGATGCACTTTTGCTGTCTGGCAATCTGCTTGCTGGTGGGTAATATTCATAGAAATTCTAGATTCATATATTATTTTAGAAGAGGGATCCCTCCTTTGTTGCTCTCCAAGAAGTTTATTCCAAATTGCCCCATGAATTGTGGGCTTTTTTTTGGGGAGTTTTTCCTCGTGTGCTGCGAGGGTCTAAGGAAAGAAGGTGACCTGTACTCAGAGTTGGGTGTAACGCGTTACAAAGTAACAGTAATAATATTATTGCTGTTGGTAACGGAGGAGTGTAACGCGTTACTTTAGTAATTCAGTAATCACACTACAGTTACTAACATTGCCCCGACACGCGTTACTTCGTTACTTGTATAAAAGAATCACACTCACTGACAGACAAGAGGGGTTTCCGCCGCAGGTTTATATCGGTTTATATACATGTAGGCCTATGTAATCTGCGCGACTTGCGAGACCACATCTTCACGTGCAGCAGTGCTGCATAAACATGGCTGAGTCTTTTCATCTGTAAACTCCCTCAACGGGCCGCTCGCTCTCTTTTGTTGATCGCCCTCTCACGGGTGAACAGTTCAATGTCCCGCTTCATTGTAGGAATTCTGCCATGTCTCTACCACTTTAGTTTGACCATCTCTGTTACTAAGTTATGGAATACTAAATACATAAGTAATTAGATACCTTACCGTTACTGCGCTCATAAAGAATGATAAGAATAATGCGTCTTGAACTGGTTTAATTAATTAGTGTCTTGACGTTTCACAGACTGTGAGCTTGTTGTGTGGCTGGTAGCCTATTTTAGAGCATATAAAAAGAAAGACTTGTGTTATGTCTTCCTTAATGCAATAGTAAT
The DNA here is from genome assembly GCF_902827175.1 of Gymnodraco acuticeps. Taxonomy (NCBI): domain Eukaryota; kingdom Metazoa; phylum Chordata; class Actinopteri; order Perciformes; family Bathydraconidae; genus Gymnodraco; species Gymnodraco acuticeps. The sequence goes on from NW_022992081.1 coordinate 1,490,251, forward strand.
TGGGGGTGCAAGTGGAGTCTCGCAGAGGCAAAACTGTGGCGCGCACACTGTAGGTGCGCCACAGTCTGCGTGATCTGCCTGTAGGGAGGGGCGGGCCGGCCCTGCGAGTAAAGTAACGAGTAAAGTAACGAGTTACTTTATCTAGAGAGTAACGAAGTAGTGTAATATATTACTTTTTTTTAAAAGTAATATGTAATATATTACTTTTTTTTAGTAACGACCCCATCTCTGCCTGTACTCTTCACATGGTAAAGCCCCCTAAGACAATAAGTCAGTTGTGATTTTAGTTGGGATAAGATGTTTTTTTGCTTATTTAAAGAGCAAATATACTTTAACAAAAGAGAAAAAAAAAATGTAGTTCTATTTTTAAGTTAGCAACTAATTGGTTCACTGTTATTGTTTAAAATGTACAAACGTGTCAGTCTCAACTCAAAACTTAACCTATTTTGTGCATTAAAGTGCCCTTTTTACATTCTGGGCTGTAAAGATAACATCTTCTGAAATTTAAATAAATAATGGTGGTGCGGTTAATAAAAGCAAATATTTTCAGTACTCATGTTGCTCGAGTTCCTCAAAGAACTTTCACCCATCATTTTAAAACATGATATTTAATTTAGCTGATGCTTTAGCCAAAGTGACTTTCAAAAAGTGCAACAATCATGAAAATAGAAATGGCTAGAAACCTGCTTCAAGTAAGCCAAACCATCGAAGAGCTGGTGCCTTAAATTCAAATGAGCTAAATCTTTAAAGTAATTTAGTTTTGTTTTTTGGTGACGTCACTACCCTTAAAAATACAGAGACAGAAGCTGTAAAAAGTCTGTTATTCATGTTCCCAGCTGTGGCTCCTAAATGCATGCGTAACCCCTGGGCTGGAGAGGAGGAAGGCGGCAGTGGTAGCACCAACACCAGTGGAGGCCCCAACAAGATGGAGGAGCCCTGGGCAGGGCTGTCGGAGCGCTCCCTGGTGGCCATGGTGGAGCAGCTCTTCTCCCACATACTGAAGATCCTCAACATCTGCGCCCACGTGCTGGACGACACCCCCCCCGGACCAGCTATTAAAGTAACCACTTGCAATACTTCTGTTGTTTGATTTGATCAGTCATATCTGCGGATCACATAGTTGCATCCACTGGAAGGCCGATTGTTATATTATTTAATTATGATTTAATCTGTTCCCCCTTTTTTCAGGCCACCCTCCCCTCCTTGAGCAACACCCCCTCCCTCAGTCCCATCAGGAGGAAAGGCAAGGAGAAGGATATTGTGGAGCCCAGTGCTGCCCCCATGAGCCCAAAGAAAAGTGTTGACATCAACACAGGTACATATACAGTGTATTTCTATGTCTATATACCCAGGCAGAGGTGGAAGAAATACTTAAGTAGAAGTACCAGAGTGTATAAATACTCTGTTACAAGTAAAGGTCCTGTATTCAAATGTTTAGCTTTAAAATGTACTAAAAGTATTCAGACTGATATTGTAATTCCAATATGATAAACGGTTATAGAGGGAATGAAACATACATTTTCTCTTTTTGAGGATCTGTACCAAACCGTTTGTAGGTCTTTCAGAATGATATTTTCACATATTTAGCCTTTACTGAATATCTCGCTTACTGTGATTTGCACATTGCATAGTCCATTTTGTGATTTTGGTAACATTTTCGATCAATGGTGCAGCCCTAAAAGAAAGTCTTACTTATGTTTCTGAATATTTCAAATGTTTGTTTTGTGAGCAGGCAGGCCAGCAGACGGCACGGGGTCCACCGCCGTAAACAAGTCTACCACCGTCGGCAACTTCTACCACCTGCCCACCTACCTCAAGCTCTACGACGTCCTCAAAGCTACACACGCCAACTACAAGGTCAGAAGGAGCATCCAGCTTCAAATACTCTGTCAGTAATCGTATTAGAGTAGCCTCATCTTTATCTGCCACTGTGCAGATGCACCGTAAAACAAAATGAATAATGGTCAGCAGTTTAATCTATAAATGAAGTTTCAAACTAATTTGTACAGTTTTTCCACGTTTCTTTTGTTAATTGTGTTTTTCTTCTGGCCTAGGTGACGCTGGACCTCCACAGTAGTCAGGAGAAGTTTGGAGGATTTCTGCGTTCAGCTCTAGATGTTCTCTCTCAGCTCCTGGAGCTCACCACACTACATGACATCAGCAAGGTAAAGATATTTAAACAGCTCTGTTTGAAATCAGACATTGTTAGAGTTCATTAGAAGAAGGAGAAAATAAATAACATGCATCGGTATCTTCATATAAGCCAATGTACCATCACAGTTGTTCACATGGACATAATCCATTAAATAAAATGGTGTTTGTTCTTTGTCAGTGTGTGGAGGAAATCTTGAGCTACCTCAAGTCCTGCTTCTCCAGAGAACCCACCATGGCGACAGTTTGTGTACAACAGGTCAGTAATATGTGTTTTATGTCTGATGATAGATTTACTTGTGTGTTGTGTCAAGTTTTTTGTTTCGTGTGTGGCAGTCTTTATGGTTCCAACACTGAGCAGTGTGCTGCGACCGCTGCGACTCCACACAGAGTGAAGTGGTGCTTTACGACAGGGCCCGTAAAGGAGCTGGTTTCCCTGAGCGATGGTTCCATACATCTTTTATACACACACACACACACACACACACACACACACACACACACACACACACACACACACACACACACACACACACACACACACTCACTACCAGCTGGACGTCATGTTGCCTGCACCTTTATCGACACCAAACTGTTAGAAATAAAGGATGATGTCATTGTGAATCAGTTTGCCCATTTATAACGGTAACGGTTTCAGAAGTGTACTTTTCTACATAAACAAAAACCAATCACTCTGCCTGATACACTTTTATTAATATTATTCAGAGCTAGCCAATGAGTCTGATCTCAGAATTAAGAAAATATTCCATTATAAATATGATTACATTTTATTACAGAAAATAAACCAATCCATGTGTCTGACTCAATCCAAATGGAAGTAATGTGGCTTTTAATGGAGTTGTAGGCAAGTTTATTTTTAGAGAAGACTGCTGTTAAGTGCAACACGTCTATCATGCTCCTCTCCTGTTGAATCAGCTCCCAGTTTGTGTTCGGGAGGCAGAAACCCCTTTGAAATGTAAGAGTAGGCTTAAGACTTTCCTTTTTGGTACTGCTTATAGTTGGGTCTGGCTCAGGCTTGCCATGAACACCCTCCTGAAACCTATATTCTATATATACGTACACATAGAAATGTTTCTCATTGGACAGTCTGCTCTACGTTGTAATCTTATGTTTTATGTCTTCATGAGTCATTCTGTATAGACTATAAGCCCCCCTGAGACAAATATGTTATTTGTGATATTAGGCTGTATAAATAAAAATAGATATGATTTGACCTAAACAAATTCTACTCTATTATTTTTTTTAAAGGGGCCCTATTATGGTTTTTGGGGCTTTCCCTTCCCTGTAGTTTGTTTTTATAGGTTTTTGTGCATGTCAATGGTCTCCAAAGGCTAAAATCCCTGTGTTCCCTCCAGAGGGAGTTTCTCTCCCTTGCCTTAAACGCCTAGCTTGGTCTCCTTTGTTTACTCCTGTAACATGGTGACATCACTACGTAACAAAAACGCTTGTATTGGCTAGCCCTCCAACACATTGTCTGTGATAGAGGCCGGACATCTTTAAGCAGTTGAGCAATCACAAGGGCCGGCCAGCTAACCAATCAGAGCAGACTGGGCTCTGATTTCAGACCGAGGGTGAAGCACAGGCAGTATGAGAAAAATAAAGCACTCTGAACATTAAAGCATGTAAACGTGTCACAGTGGACGGACAAAATACAAATATTAACCTGAAAATGAGCATGAGCACATGACCCGTTTTTTTTCTTTTTAAGTGACGTTTTTCTTTCTTTAGCTGTTGAAGACCCTGTTTGGCACCAACCTGGCCTCTCAGTGCGAGAGCGTCCTGAGCGGACCCAGCCGCTCCCAGGGCAAGGCTCTGCGCCTCGGCTCCTCCAGCCTGCGACCCGGCCTCTACCACTACTGCTTCATGGCGCCGTACACGCACTTCACCCAGGCTTTAGCCGACGCCAGCCTACGCAACATGGTGCAGGCCGAACAGGAGCAGGACACCTCTGGGTGAGTGGTAGCAACACGAAGTTTAGAAACAGGAACATGAAATCAGATATCCTTAACCCGTAGAACAATGTGGACATTTCAGTTTTTACAACTAAAGAGGACAGTGCAGATAAATGGAAACAATCTGTTGTCTTTTTCCACTTTTAGATGGTTTGATGTGATGCAAAAAGCTTCGAACCAGCTGAGGTCCAACATTGCAAACGCGACACGCCAAAGAGGAGACAAGGTAAAGTTACACTGTTTTTTCATTGCTCATTTGTGAACAGCTCTATTGAAATGAGTCTGATGTAGCAATGACTCATTCTAAGATAAATATGGATTTATGTCAAAAACACGTGGTCATTTTGGGGATTTGGTTGATTTGAATCAAAACGAAGTCTACAGTGCCCATATTATATTAAGCCTGAAGCCTCATCCCTAAATAACTTTGGCTATTATTTGATAACTTTGAAGTCCTTTTTCTCAATCGTGACGATAACTGCCATTTTATTGTTTGACATATTTCTTCTTCACTTAACAATTTGAAAAAGTGTTTCAGGGTCAACACGACTTCTTTGAGCAAGTCACATTAGCTTAAGCTAGCTGCTGCTGTTCTGAAAGCTGCTGCCTCCTCTTTGTTTTCCCAGAATGCCATCCACAACCACATCCGTCTGTTTGAGCCGCTGGTCATCAAAGCTCTGAAGCAGTACACCACGAGCACCTCGGTGGCGCTGCAGAGACAAGTCCTGGACCTGCTCGCACAGCTGGTGCAGCTCAGAGTCAACTACTGCCTGCTGGACTCTGATCAGGTCAAACTAAACACGCATTCATATGCATGAGTTTATCTTCAACTGCTGGAATTTAGCTCACTCACTCGGATATTTCTCTTCCAGGTGTTCATAGGGTTTGTCCTGAAGCAGTTTGAGTACATTGAAGTGGGACAGTTCAGGTGAGTTATCTTTGTGACTGCTTCTGCATGCGTCTGTTCCAGAGGTGATTTTCACTTTGCTGTATACTAGCTCAAATATTCCAGTGTTGTTCTGTAAACTATAAAAAATGATTGTTGTCACACAGAGATTCGGAGGCCATCATCCCCAACATCTTTTTCTTCCTGGTGCTCCTTTCATACGAGCGCTACCACTCCAAGCAGATAATCAGCATCCCCAAGATCATCCAGCTGTGTGACGGCATCATGGCGAGCGGCAGGAAAGCTGTCACACATGGTGAGGGGAACTACCTTTATAATGTTTTCTTCTACTCGTCAACACATGTCACTGAAGTTTACTCTCCCAATTGATTCATCCAGAGGGAAACTGTGTTTTTAGACAGTTGCTCCATTTTAGATATAATAAATAAAAGAACATAAAAAAAGTGTAATACAAATATTTGTATACACATAAGAAGTTAAACTGCAATAGAAATATATTTTAAGAAACCTATAGACTAAAAGTTAAATGATCAATAGTCTTTTTTTTAAAAATAGAATACAATTATTTATACAAAAAAAACAATTTAAAGTAAAAATGTGAAAATTGTAATTCAATAAATAACTTGTATATTACAAAATATAAAATTGAGAATGAGTTTAAATACAATTGTAATGCTTTCGTTCCATAAACTGTGCATACACACCTCCTCACAGGACTTCTGTCATAAAACAGACATGACTTTAAAGTAATGAGATTTGTCTTTCCTTCTTCCTCCACAGCCATCCCAGCCCTGCAGCCTATAGTCCACGACCTGTTTGTGCTGAGGGGCTCCAACAAAGCAGACGCAGGCAAAGAGTTGGAAACACAGAAAGAGGTGGTGGTCTCCATGCTGCTCAGACTGGTGCAACACCATCAGGTACGGTCACACATGGATTCTAACACGTCATGCTAATGTGGAAAACGTTCTTGACAATCTTTTCTCTGCCAAAATGTTATTTGACTTTGTATATTTTTTGTTGTAGGTGTTGGAGATGTTCATCCTCGTGCTGCAACAGTGTCACAAAGAGAATGAAGACAAGTGGAAGCGATTGTCAAGGCAGATTGCTGACGTCATTCTTCCCATGATTTCGAAGCAGCAGGTATGAAAACAGAAGTTCTAGTCAAAATCAAACCATTGGTGAATGTTGAAAAACAATGTATTGGCATCAAAATGTACTTCATGATTCAATAGTAAAAATACTTAGTGTGCAGAATGTCACTCTTATCAGCAAATGCATACCATAACATTTGTATCTTGTAGTTTGTCAATATTGGCTCCAATTACTTACTGTGTACTATTTAAACTTTCTGGGTAGATTATTAGTACAGTACTGCATCACATCATCTTAGCATATGTGTTTTTATCAATCCAAAGTAGCTAGTAAGCGTCACAGATGCTGTGGAAGCAACGGCTATTTATTTATTTGATAGTTCATTTGTTTGTTCTAGTGGTTTTTAAATGTGATGAAGCATGGAATACTTAAAAAAAGTGTTGTCTGTGGTGTTTTAAAACGTGTGTCAAAATGGATGCCTTGTCTTTCTGCTAGAAACCAAATATACCTACTGTACGGTTACAAATCAGTAACCTGAACCTGTAACTCGTTAGTCTTTGTTTAATAACTGTAATAGAGTAAAAAGTACAACATTTGCCACCAAAATGTAAAAGTAAATGGAGCATAAATCTGAAATACTCAGCTACAAATGTGTCACTTAAGCAAATGCACTTTGTTTCATTACATCACTAATATTTATATAGTGAGATAAAACATTTTGGTGCACTCTGACAAATATTATCCCTTGATTTGAAACCTGTATGCTTTGAAATGGTCTGGTGAAAACCTTTCTTGTCATTAGTGAACATTGTCTGTTGTGCCTCCCAGATGCACCTGGACTCTCCGGAGGCGTTGGGGGTGTTGAACACTCTCTTTGAGACGGTGGCCCCCTCCTCTCTCCGACCTGTGGACATGCTGCTCAAGAGTATGTTCACCACCCCGGTTACCATGGTGAGACATCTCTTCTGATATCTACACAAAGCCCTGGATAGACTTTTCATTTGTTCATCTAATGTACCTTAAACCATGTCTATTTTTTAAGTAAAAGCAAACTTACTGACTTTTTTCTCCTCCAGGCTTCCGTAGGGACGGTGCAGCTGTGGGTGTCGGGGATCCTGGCGGTGCTCCGGGTGCTCGTCTCCCAGTCTACTGAGGACATCGTCCTGTCCCGGGTCCACGAGCTCTCCCTCACCCCTCATCTCCTCTCCTGCCACACGATCCGCCGCCTGCATCAGCAGAGCCCCTCCCCAAGCGACCCCCCCGCTGCCGACACACTCTGCAGCCAGGACGGTGAGGCACAAAAAGCCCTGCCTGAGGAAACCTTCGCCAGGTTAGTGACAGTACACTATCTCATGTTCAACTTCCTGTTTTTATTAGGGAGGCAGACCAAGATGTTAAGTGTGTTGAAGAGCTTCCTTTTTAACACTAGAACCGCCAGAGGTCGCAGTATACCTAAAACCACCAACGGGTAAAATTTACCCGCTATTGATTTTCAAGGTACAATGTTCTTTTATTTATCATGTAGAACAGTGAGTTTTGATCACACAGGGATGAAATGTATACCAATATAATCAGTGGACTCTCAGCTCTTCATTTGATATAGTTTGTGCAGATAGCATGAAGTATAACATATCGCTAAGAGTGCTGATTTAAACGCTTGGTGTTAGACTTGTGTTTTGTTTAGGTACAAATCTCTCTATCTATAACTATCTATCGATCCATCTGTAATGTTCTGTTCTATGGACATATAATTGTTTACATAAACAGACGACACGGACTACTTCTCTCATTCCGAGTGTCCATCTTTATTCAACTCACGTAACCTGCAGACATGCATTACGTCCTCAACGTGAGCTCAGTCATCCAAGATCTTGTATTCTCCAAGATGTTACACTATCTATAACTATCTATCTATCTATCTATCTCAATCTATCTCTCTATCTATAAGGAACCGCAGTAGATAAAAGGCGTTGCTATAGCAACACGTTATGTTTACGCTGCATTTTCTATGAGGTAAATATTACCCGCTGGCGGATATAGGTATAATGGCATTTTTTTTGGCGATTTTTTCAATCTGACTTCATATTGACAATTGTTAACAACTGAGGGTGCTACATAACGCACTTTCAGGAAAAGTCACGGACTGGGAGACTTTAATATGTTATTGAAAAAAAGTTACATACAATCTAAAAACAGCTGCGGGTAAAATTTACCCGTTGGCGGTTCTAGTGTTAATAAAGCCTAAAGTTAGAGCTGGTTTAAGAATACCCTTTGTTTGTCCTCCTGAGTCCTACATTTTGTGGTATTTAATTAGTGCGAATGCTGTTTGTCCCCTCTGCCTTCTCCCAGGTTCCTGCTGCAGCTGGTAGGAGTGTTGCTGGATGACATTTCCTCCAGACAGGTTAAAGTGGACATTACAGAGCAGCAGCACACCTTCTACTGCCAGCAGCTGGGCACCCTGCTCATGTGTCTCATACATGTCTTCAAAAGTGGTGAGCTCATATCCTTTTTAACAGTAATTATTGAGGTTTGGTAGATTAATCACTGCATGATATTCTTTGGAAACTGACAGCCCTTGCCCTCTGTCCTTTTTCTTTCCAGGTATGTTCCGCAGGATCACCACTGCAGCTACCCGCCTCCTAAAGGGTGAGGGTGGGGGTGTGCAGCCTGGAGCAGAGGCTGGCCTGTTTTACCCTTTAGAGGCTCTGAACAGCATGGTGCAGTGCATGATCACCACCCACCCCTCCCTGGTGCTGCTTTGGTGCCAGGTCCTCCTCATCATCGACTACACAAACTACTCGTGGTGGGCAGAGGTGCACCAGACACCCAGGTACAAACAGATCCTGGAAAATCGATGTCAAATGTATTTGTGTAGACTAGTGTTGTCACGATACCAACATCTTGGTTTCGATACCGATACCAAGTCAAGAATTGCGATTCCGATTCTTTTTCGATACTTTTCTTAAAAAAAGGGAAACAGTCTTAAATGTAATTTATTGTGCTTTATTTCACACCAGAACCAGAACACAAACTTTTAAACGATGAGAACAATAAATAAAATAAATGACAAGAATTCGTATTAAATACAATTAAAACATGTCTCACAGACAGGCCTCGTGGTGTCCGTAGGCTTGCCCTCACTGTCAGAGATATAGCTCAAATACTTCCAAATTTCGCTACTGGCGTCTTTTTTGTCAACAAGCCGAGGCGCAGCGGCAGTTGCACTCCCACTTGGAGCCATGCTTCTCGCTTTCTCACATGCTCTGGCAGCTAGCGCTTGCACGAGAGAGGGGAGGGACTTAGAGCGTGCTTGAGAGGGGAGGGACTCCAGACACGGAGCAGAGCGCTGAACACACACGGCTCTTATTAAAACAGCGCTTTCTCACCGGAGTACTTTTCCCCGTCATTCTTAAAGTACCGATACTAATGAAACGGAGGAATCGTAACGTTTTTAACGGCAGGGTATCGCGGTACCTTTCAAGTATCGGTACACCGTGCAACACTAGTGTAGACCTTTTTAACCATACAAGCTTTTTTCTTTATTCAACTATTTCAATATTAATATACAGTCAGGGGACAAGAAATCAAATGTATTTGAAGCTGGAGGGCAGAAAGCCTCTAAATAAATAAAAAAATATCCATCCTGTATCTATAACCCTATCAAACCAATTTTAAGGAATAACCAAAAACCCAACAATCTGCTCCTGTCAGCCACAGCATTTCTAGAATAAAAAACAAACAGCGGCCCAAAACATTTCCTTGCTGCAGTTTTAAAAACAATGCAAATATCAAACGCAAACTTGGCACGTTTGTTTTAATTTTTTATTTGCATAGTTTTTGAAACTGCGGGGTTACTGAAAGAAACGGCGATGAACATAAGTTAACTGTTGGATTAATACTGCTAAAAAATGACCTTCCTATGAAAACATGCAGACTGCATGTCGGCAAAACCTCCATTGATAGTGCAACAAATCGCCCAAAATCAAACCCAGGTTGGATTTCTCACCGAATATTGTACCAATCTACCCTGTCTCGATCCTTCTCTCAGGAGACAAAGCCTCTCGTGCACAAAGCTGCTGAGCCCTCACTCCTCAGGGGAAGGAGAAGAGGAGAAGCATGAGACCCGGTTAGCCATGGTCAACCGAGAGATCGTCCGAAGAGGAGCACTCATCCTCTTCTGTGACTACGTGGTGAGAAAATAAACATCAAACAGACAATCGTACACAAATATGTAATCGACAAACCTTTTGTTTTAAGTGGAAATAATTGTTTCTTCTCACGGGACAATAGTGTCAGAACCTCCATGACTCTGAGCATCTGACATGGCTGATCGTCAACCATGTGCAGGACCTCATCAGCCTTTCCCATGAGCCTCCAGTGCAGGATTTCATCAGCGCTGTGCACCGTAACTCAGCTGCCAGCGGCCTCTTCATCCAGGCCATCCAGTCCCGCTGTGACAACCTCAGTGCTGTAAGAGTACACCCTTGAACTCCCCCCACCCTCTCTATACTTAAAATGAAAAATACTTAAAACCTGCTAAGTCTTAAGTCATTTAATTAGTAACCCCCTGTTTTTCTTTTTAGAATTGGAACAAATAAAAAGTGTTTTATTTGTTCCTCTCTTATCTTACTACCCTTTCCCTTTGCTCTCCATCGTCACCCGCCTCTGCCTCCCTTAATGAATCCTGTTGCAGCCTACCATGTTGAAGAAGACTCTGCAGTGTTTGGAAGGCATCCACCTGAGTCAGTCCGGCTCCCTGCTGGTGCTGTACGTGGACAAGCTGCTCAACACGCCCTTCAGGGTTCTGGCTCGCATGGTGGACACACTGGCGTGTCGCAGGGTGGAGATGCTGCTGGCTGAGACACTACAGGTGATGATTGTGGATGTGTTTGCATTTTAGTGTCACAAGGGAGTTTAATAAATTGAAGACTTGATCAATTCTATTAATGTATATGACCGATGAACACACCAATAGAAATAGATCTCTTTCTATGATGCTTTGGGAGATCTTAGGAAAGATGTGTGAATCTACAAATGTTGTTCTTGATTTCTCTCAAGTTGATGGTGTGTTGTTGTGTCCGTCCACCCTGCAGAACAGTAAAGCTCAGGTGCCTGTGGAGGAGCTCAACAGGATCCAGGAATACCTCCAGACCAGCGGCCTAGCTCAGAGGTAACACCCTTTTGTCTTTTAGGCCAATTTAAGGAATATTCCTAGCAGTCGTTTGGACATTGACATTTAAAAGAAAATGGAACAAACAATAATGTTTGATACGCAAACAAATCTTGCAATCTAGATTTACAGAACCACAACTTAAAAAGTGCACTCTGCAGAGTACAGATGTCTACCAGGTGTCTCTCTCAACCCTAGTTTGAAAGAATAGCTGCAGACAGACTGACAGACACAGGCAAGCGATCCCCGCCGGCGCCTAGCAAAGATAATTACATGAAGACAATGTTTTGCTTGATTTCAAATGTAAAGCGGGGAAGATGCTGACACTAGATCACAAATATTCAAACTCAAGTACATGCAAGTTTGCCAAATAAAACATTTGTAAACTGCTCTTCATTGAAAAGCCAGCCTTTTTAGTGTTTATCTGGATTACGGTTACCCTCAGACTATGGTAACATCTCATCCTCTGCTTTCAGTGTGCTGTTCAGGTTGATGTATATCTGAGTGAACTTATCCACAGGACATATTTCTGTCAACAAAATGAAGTTATTGTAACATCTGGATGTCTCTCTTATCGCAGGCATCAGAGGTTCTACTCCCTGCTGGACAGGTTCAGAGCCACTGTCACCGACACCTGCAGCCCCACGCCTCCTGTGACATCACACCCCCTCGACGGAGACCCGCCTCCTGCCCCAGAGCTGGTTAATGCAGATAAGGTGAGGGACTAGATAAGATACAAGTCTGTATTTGATGTTTTTTTTTGTGTCCTCATTGTGCAAAGTAAAGAAATTAATTATAGAAGGTATAATTATGTTTTTTACGTATTCAATTTTGTTTTTCAGGAGTGGTACGTGGCTCTAGTGAAGTCTCAGTGTTGTCTCCGTGGAGATGTTTCCCTGTTGGAGACGACAGAACTCCTCACCAAACTGCCTCCCGCTGACCTCTTAAACATCATGAGCTGCAAGGTGACATTGATATTTTTTAACTGCAGTCTGACTTCTCAATATATAAATGTTCTTTACCATATTGATCAATTAAAATGTGATTTTATTGCATCTGATCCTGGCCTTTGTTCTACCGCAGGAGTTCAACCTAAGCCTGCTGTGTCCATGCCTGAGTATGGGGATGCAGCGGTGTGCCCGGGGTCAGGGGTCCCTCTTGTTAGAGACAGCCTTGCAGGTAACCCTAGAGCGGCTCGAGGGGGTCACCGGGTCACTTCCTGTCCCGCACCAGTCCTTCCTGCCGCCCGCCCAGCCACAGCCCTACTGGAAACAACTAGCTGATGTGTATGGTGAGAGTTAGCATTTGACACGTCTTGGTCAGTTTTTGTATAGCAAAAGTATGCTGCATCATTCTTTTACAGCAGTCGTCCTCGACCACCAATCCATATATCAGTCCGTGTCATTTGTTACCGGGCCGTACAGAAAGATTTAATAACAAATATTTTATTGATTATCAGCCTAAAACATTTTTATACCTGTGTCTGTCTCTTGACAAGACGCTTGTCCCAGTCTTGTGATACTTTCCTTAAAAAAAATGAAGCCTGCAAGGTAGCAACAGGTGGCTTTAAAAGTACGTATCAGAAAACTACTCAAATCAAGGCAGAATATCCTGAGATTGCCAAAAACGCACTGAAAACCCTTATTCCATTTCCAACATCCTATCTTTGTGAAGCGGCTTATAAAAATTAGAGAGACAAGTTACACTCTATGTATACAATGACTAAATGGCAAACACAGAGTATATTCGATATATCGCCGAGCCTGCCTTCATATTTGTTTTTATGCCAGTCGTATCATTTTCTTTCGTCCTATATTTACAACTTGAAGGTCGGTCTGAGAAAATGTTGTCGTACATGAAACCGGTCTATGACGCATACAAGTTTGGGGACCGCTGCAAGCATTGACCTTATTTTCAGTTTTAAATATCCTGTGTATATATGTGTCTGTATTTCAGATGAGCCAGGTTTCTACCCCAGGGTTCTGTCGCTGTGCAGAGCGCTGTCCCAGTACCTGCTGAGTGTGAGCCAGCTGCCCTCCTCACTACACATCCCCCCTGACAAGGAACATCTCATCACCTCTTTCACCTGCACTGCTGCAGAGGTAAAACGCCACATTTAAGAACATCCTTTTTCATGTACCTTGTTTGTTTGATTCTTGCTTCCAAATATATACAAAAGTAGGGATGTCCCGATCTCATTTTTTAGCTTCCGATCCGATTCTGATATTTTCATATAGGTTCCGATCCGATCCCGATATTTCCCGATACCGGTTTTCCGATACCGATTTCCGATATCACTTTTTGTGTTGGCAAACAGCATTTAATTTCGTATACATTAAGAAATAGACAGGCACCCAAATAATTTATTAGACGACAAAAACCGGAGTTTTCCACAAGTGAAATTGGCTGGTCGTCCCCTGCTATGCACTCCACAATCAGCTCAGTAATCTTGCGAAATCTCTCGGAGTCTCGAGGAAGTAAAGCCTTTCGTTTCAAGCTGTCCCGCAGTGTTTGTTGATGGAGTCCATCAGTCGCAGACGCTGTCGCTTTACAGTACGCGGCGTGTTCGTCGGGGTGGTGCTTTTTAAGATGTTTTATTAGGTTTGTGGTGTTGTAGGAGACCCTGTTAGCACCACCTCGTGAGACTTCCACACCACAGACTTTGCATATCGCAGTCGGCGACTCACTTGTAGTTATTTTAAAATGATGCCAAACTGCAGACATTTTAACTAGCTAACGATATGTGTCCGTTCCACTTTTCCAACTCGATAATGGCGGCTGATGCAATAGAACAACAACGACAAACAACGTAACAACGTAACAACGTAACAATGGAATCATGGGAAATATTAACTATGGATCGGCCATGACATTTAATTGGATCTGCCGATCCCGATCCACCTTAAAACCCAGTATCGGGGGCCGATCCGATCCGGGGATCGGGATCGGGACATCTCTATACAAAAGCATACATTTGAAGAAAGCTTTATTTCTCTTTAGGTAGATTTCCAGGCTTCAGTCTAAATCATACAATAGTGGTAACTGAGTTTCTAATGTAATTGTGACCCATCATTCTTATCGTTCAATTTAAATCCAGTTAGATAGCTCAACACGAACTGCACAAAAGATGACAAAATATACAAGTCTCTCTCTCCAGGTGTATTCCTTATTACTTAAAAAAACGACAAAATTGCAAGTATGAAAGGCCTTTCTGCAAACTTTACAAAAGCTAATAAACACTGTTTACTGATAACATGGCCTCATTTTTGGTTAAAGATCTTGTTAGTTACATAAAATTCAAAAAGATATTAATTGATTTTTTTCTTCCACAAACATTTAGTGATTTAGTTCATTAGCTGGTGTTATGCCCATCTAGCTGGGCATGAGCAAAACATAAAAGTTAAAGGGGCCCTATCATGCTTTTAGAGTTTTCCCCTTTCTGTAGTGTGTTTATATAGGCCCAATCCCAAACCACACCCTACCCCTACACACTACCCCTCCGTTCGCGCGGAGGGTCCGCCACATTAAGTGCTGTTCCAAACCAACGAGTGTGGAGGGGGAGTGGGCTACCAAGCCCTCAAACAGCGAGTCTGCATCGGTCCTAACTTCACCTGCTGCCCTACCTGACCGGACTCAACGATGTGTGTCCGTCAGGAAACACGCTGTTTACAAACAGTTCCAGCAAACATCCACTGATACACTGCGATGTTAACAACCTCATGGTAACCTCATATGTTTTTAACTTAGGATCATACCTGTGTTTAGTCTAGAAAAAGGTAAATGTGTGCATTTTATTATAAGGTTGTGTATATTTACAGACTGTTGCAAAAACTAAGATGCTTATAAAAATCAGGTTTAAAACTAAAAGAGCTTTACAAAAAAGTAAGACAATGAAAGATGTTTGGAGTTTTATTTGAGTTGAGTTATTAATTTACATTTTTTGTCAAAGAGAGGCTGATTTGAAACCGTTGTTACATTCAGTGACGGTCTTTCCTGTTTCTGCCTGGAGAGAGGGGAGGCCGTCCCAAAGCTTGCTGCTGTATTTACTCCCTCCATCTGACAGGAGGGAGCCTCGTTGAGCTGCAGTGTCACTCCACGGAGTTCACTCTGTCACAGAGGGGTAGGGCGTGGTTTGGGATTGGGCCATAGGTTTTTGTTCATGTAAATGCTCTGCAAAGGCTAAAATCCCAAAGTTTCCTCCAGAGGGAGTTTCTCTCCCACACAGAGTAGTCCATTTCCCCAAAAGTGCTGTCTAACCCTTCGGGAAATAAATAAAAAACAAACAGACATTTACCAAAATTGACTAGTTACTTAAGTTAAGTTTGAGCAGCTAACATATCATATATATTGTTACTTGAAGGATAATAGAGCAGATTTGCTTCTTTAGAGGTATGCAAGTTATGCCTCTATCTCTTTTTATAAGTTATATTATGTCTAAACACACTCTTCTTCCCTCCTTGTACGTCTCTGTCTCCGCCCAGGTGGTGGCGTGGCGTCTGCTCCAGAACCAGCTGCCCCTCAGTGTGGACCTGCAGTGGGCTCTGTCCTGCCTGTGCCTGGCCCTGCAGCAGCCCTGCGTCTGGAACAAACTCTCAACTGCGGAGTACGCCACACACACCTGCTCCCTCATCTACTCTCTACGCCTCATCATCGTTGCAGGTAAGCCGGGCCTCCAGTACAGTTTGTGCATTCCCTTGTAACGGTTTGACATAAGTTGCTGGGGTGCCACTCATAAAGAAATCATAAACCACTTCTCTTTAAATGCAACAAAACATTTATATAGAAATGTTGATAATCAGTTGATCTCTAGTGTGTGAATGTTTAAATGAATCCAAGTTTCCCAGCAACAACACAATGAAGTCTGATCAAAAACAATAATTCACATTTCTTTCAGTTAAACAAAGAAAACATCTTCATTCCAAACAATTGCATGTTTGTTTCTAAGAGGAAAAAAAACATAATTAACATAAACATTAAATCTACAATTGTAAGTACAGTTAAACGTACGATATTAACGTACTACTAACATTAAATGTTTACAAAACTAAGGTGTAATTATATAATATGTGTCCTGATGCTGCGGTACCGCCTGCCAGACGGCAGCAGACAGAACAGTTTGTGGCTGGGGTGGTGGGGGTCTTTGATAATCCTGAGGGGCTTTCTTCCTGAGCCGCTGGGAGTAGAGGTCCTCCATGGATGGCAGCTCCGTCCTGGTGATGTGCTGTGCAGTTTCACCACCCTCTGTAGAGTCTTACGGTCAAGGGTGGTGCAACTGCCGTACAAGGCCGTAATGCAGCCAGTCAGGATCCTCTCTATGGTGCACCTGTAGAAGGTCAGGATGCTCTCTATGGTGCACCTGTAGAAGGTCAGGATGCTCTCTATGGTGCACCTGTAGAAGGTCAGGATGCTCTCTATGGAGCACCTGTAGGTCAGGATCCTCTCTATGGTGCACCTGTAGAAGGTCAGGATGCTCTCTATGGTGCACCTGTAGAAGGTCAGGATGCTCTCTATGGTGCACCTGTAGGAGGTCAGGATCCTCTCTATGGTGCACCTGTAGAAGGTCAGGATCCTCTCTATGGTGCACCTGTAGAAGGTCAGGATCCTCTCTACGGTGCACCTGTAGAAGGTCAGGATCCTCTCTATGGTGCACCTGTAGAAGGTCAGGATGCTCTCTATGGTGCACCTGTAGAAGGTCAGGATGCTCTCTATGGAGCACCTGTAGGTCAGGATCCTCTCTATGGTGCACCTGTAGAAGGTCAGGATGCTCTCTATGGAGCACCTGTAGAAGGTCAGGATGCTCTCTATGGTGCACCTGTAGAAGGTCAGGATGCTCTCTATTGTGCACCTGTAGAAGGTCAGGATGCTCTCTATGGTGCACCTGTAGAAGGTCAGGATGCTCTCTATGGTGCACCTGTAGAAGGTCAGGATCCTCTCTATGGTGCACCTGTAGAAGGTCAGGATGCTCTCTATGGTGCACCTGTAGAAGGTCAGGATGCTCTCTATGGTGCACCTGTAGAAGGTCAGGATCCTCTCTATGGTGCACCTGTAGAAGGTCAGGATGCTCTCTATGGTGCACCTGTAGAAGTTGCAGAGTATTCTGGAGTCCATGTTAAACCTCTTCAGCCTGCAAAGGAAGAAGAGCTGCTGTCGAGCTGTGATGGTGTTAGTGTGAAGAGTCCATGTCAGGTCCTCAGTGATGTGGACACCGAGGAACCTGAAGCTGCTGACTCTCTCCATAGTACTCCTGTTGATGGCGATAGGGGCGTGTCCCTCTCTCTGCTGCTTCCTGTAATCCACAATCAGCTCCTTGCCTTTGCTGACACTAAAGGCTTCTCAATACTCTAATTTCCCCTCCTCGACTCCTATCCTCGAGACTTAGTCCTGCCCACAGGAGATGCGAGCGGAGGAGCCGAGGAGGGGAGCCGAGAGGAGGGGAAGCAGCAGGCGGTTAGAGAAATGAGAACTCCTCTGAGCGGTCATTTTAAAGAGACGTCCATTAATGATGACAGGAGGCACAGCAGCCCTCTGTCTGATGGACAGATGTGTTCATGACGACTTATATATTTACTTTTAATTAATTATCCGCTATGTCCACTGCAAACAGCGCTCTGCATGTCCGACTGTTCCCCCGTCTGTGTGTGTCTGTCAACGCATTGGTCCAATCACATTCAGCATCCCGTCAGTGTTTTTCCCCCACCAACAGTCTGCGAATCAGAGGCACAGTAGGGCGGGTCTTCGCGGAATGCAGGTGGGAAAAATGCGTGTGTCGTCTCTTTCAACCTGTCTGAGTCAGAGCGAGAGTTTAAAAAAAAAAACTGGAAAAAAGTCACCACTTTGATTGAACTAGGCCAGTAGGTAAGGACTTTCCACTGGATAATAACTGAAGTATAAAATAATGCATGACTGAAGTGATGGAGACCATGTTGAAGGCAAACAAAAAGAGGAAATAACAGGTCAAATCAAGCAAATCCCCTCTCAGATTCCACAACAACCAGAAGAACATAAATACTGGCTGGTGATTTGATTCATCAGCTTTGTGATGGAATAAAAAAATGCACAGTGCATTTCCTTAGCTGTGGGTGAGTCCACTGACACCACTGACAATGCTCAGTTGCTGGTGTTTGTGAGTTTTTATGATGAGGCAAAGGGAGAGTTTGTTGAAGATGTGTTGGGCCTGACGAACCTCAGTGGACACACAAGGGGGCAAGACATTTATAAAGCAATAATGGGAATGCTGAATGAAAGAGGGTGCAGCTGCCTTTATTCATAACTGTGCAGCTCTTACACTGCGACTCTGAGGGGTCAAGCACAGAAACAATAACAATGAAAACTGCTACATACAGATTATTTTTGTTTTTACAACCTCGTGTTAAGAATCTTGTTGCAATTGTTTAAAGGTTTAAATGACCGTAATAAACGGACCTTTGTCTTATTGAAAAATGTGTTTTAGACCTTTTAAGATTTGTATTTGCTTTATACACTAGAATTTTAATCTGTGGAAGACATACAAAATGTGATTGCCATTTGTTGTCACCTTCAATACGAGGTTGTAGGTTTCTCATTTCAAAATAACACATAATGCAGCATCAGATTTTATAATAAGAGTTTGTAATCTACCTCTTGCATAGCTCGCTCAAAGAAAAGGGGTCTATCCTTGGATATTTTAACGGCCTTCTTTGTGTTGGTTACATTGTCCATACAAATGGCCACCTTACCAAAGCTGCCCTCCCCGAGAAAGGCCTCCACCTCGTAGCCGGAGGACAGCAGGGTCCCCTCGTGGATCGGGAAATCGTCTGTGGAGGAGAGGATATGGACACAAAGTTACATTTCACAGTCTATATCAGGGATGGGCAAATGGCGTCCCGCGGGTCGCATGCGGCCCCCACCTCCTCTTTTTGCAGCCCTCAGATTAATTTATAAACAACGTAATTTAATTGAAAAAAAAAAAAAATGTTTTTACTTGTAGTACTGATACCGTCCACTAGACTCCTAGTTACGTCGCGAGCTGCGTACATGATTTCAAATACCGCGAAATAATCTGTGACGCATTTGTGTGTATTGTGTTTGTTTCCCGGGGAAACCGTCACAAGAAACACCGGCTGTTGTTATGCCTGCTGTGACGTTAAGTTGCCTCTTGTAATTATGCCTTTACAAGCTAAAAGGTTGTATTTATCATCTGAATTTGGCGAAACAAGTTTAGTATTCTTAAAACCAAGACTTTGTTTATTTGAAATCAGATGAAAACAAACTGTCACGGACCCTGCCGTGTTATCTATGATTACTACGCTTTTCATTCATAATTTCAGCGGGAGGGAGGGGGAGCTGCGCTGAGGAACAGCAGAGTGCGGGCTGACGGGTGTCTGTGTTGACATTCCCCTATTGTGGAATAAGGGGAATGCAGAGACTGGCTACAAGTGTTTTAGGTTCAAGTTAGACAACTAATGTCTGGGTTAGTGTTCATGACTTCATGTTTATGTCATCTTAATTGTTAATCTCAATACACACATATTTTCCGTGCTTTCCAATAGTTTAAAATACTTTTATTCCACTGTTTAATAACCTGTTCAATACAAACATGCCACTTGTAAAAATGAAATAACATTTCTGTGAACTGATATTTGTTTAGTGAGCTTATTAGAGGATGTTCCCATTTTTGGGGATGTTCCCTTTGATTGTAAAATGTCAATGAAGATGTCAGACTTAGTATATTTGTTAATAATTACATACAACAACACATGGAATTTTTGTGTGTGTGTTCCAAGTGATTCTGCGGCCCCCTGGTGGCCAGTACATCAATTATGTGGCCCCCACCACCATCAAAGTTGCCCATCCCTGGTCTATATAGTCAGTGCTGTCACTGATATCTAATGCAAGAAAAAATATCCTTTTTGTTTTTTCTTTCAATTCTGAATGCGTCCCAGGACATAACAAATTCGAGAAACAACCCGCTCAACTTAAGTTTTGTAAATTCCAGATGTACATGTTTCTGGGGCAATGGAGAAAAAAATAAAGTGCAACTTTATTTAGAAAGATGTACTCAATTACAAGATTTAGGATCCAAAAAAAATGATATTTCTAACCATAACATGTTACTTTCATTAGTTTAAAAAAATATAGGAAACATGTATTTGATCACTTAGTACTAAGCCTGGTTCTTATTTTGTAACCACAGACTTAAAAAAAACTGTATTGGGCAAACATAAACGTAAGTCTGTTTTGCAGGACTTTACTTTACTAATTATTGTTTACTACTCTGCTTACTCCAAAAGTAAAAGGCTAGAGGGAAAGCTAACAACTGGGCCTGAAACTCTGATTGTGGGTGACTCTGCTGTAAGAGATGTAAAAAGTCTGTGTAGTAAGAACAACACCAAAATACTCTGTTTTCCCAAGGATATGGTCTCTGACTTGGCTGAGAAGATCTTGTATATTGGGGCTGAACATCAGACTGTAAAAAATGTGGTACTGCACATTGGAACAAATGATATTATGAAACAACAGTCAGAAGTGCTGAAAAATACTTTAAATGTTTGTTGGAAACTGTCAGCTCTCTAAATGCAGAGGTGGCCCTCTACCGCCAGTCAGAAGAGGAGTGGAGAGATTCAGCAGATTGTTTGCACTGAACACGTGGCTTTCAACTGCCTGTACTGACCATTCTGTCCATGTTATTGACAACTTTAACTTTTTCTGGGACCGCAGACATCTTTTTAAGGCAAATGGAGTTTGCCTTAACAAGTCAGGAGTAACATTGTTTATCTCTAACTAGGGCTGTCAGTCGATTAAAATATTGAATCGCATGATTGTCCATATTTAATCGCGAATTAATCGCACATTTTGTATCTGTTCTAAATGTACTTTAGAGGGATATTTTTCAAGTTTTGAATACTCCTATCAACATATGAGTGGACAAATATGCGTTATGCAAATGTTTGTTAATTATCATTTGAACAATGACAAATATTCTCATGAATATTAAACACAACAACCTCTGAACATTACAAATATTCGCCTCAATTCAACCTGGAACCTCTCTCATACTGTGTGTGTGTGTGGTTCCCACTGTGGGTGAAAATAATGCGCTGTGACCCCGAGGTAACTGTCATTACTGAGTGAAGTCCAATAGTCTCCGGTGAGCGCAACTGTGGAAGTCTTTCTTAAATCCTCCTCTACTATCGCTTTTTGGACTTCATACAAGTTGACTATTTTCGACACAGTGGTGGCTCTGGAAGGCAATTCATAAGTGCAGTCGTTGGATGCGACCCGAATTATATTTAGCGATCTTTGTTGAAAGTTTGCTGCTCGTAGACGTGTCCAGGCGTCTCCCCCGCACACTTTCAAGTGTAGTCTGCCACTAGCGGGCGGCAGGAGCGGGGCTGTCGGCATCAACAGTGTGCTTGGATTGTATAGATGGTATTTTAAACTCGATGCGCTCTGAAACTACGGGGCAGCCGAGGACAAAAAATGCACATGTGTTATTAGTGGCGTTAATTTTGTTTGCGTTATTAACGCGTTAACTCGACAGCCCTATCGCTAACATATTCAACTGCCTGCGTCATCAATCTGTTCCCTCTGCCAAGGACAAGCAACAAGAGGAATCAAAACAAGAGAAAGACACAACACATCGCTCAGAAAATCTATCACTGCACCCACCTGAGGAATGTCTTGATTATGGGAGACAAATGGAGGAGTCTCCACCACCCTTCACCCCCCCTATCACCTCTGAGGATACTCTTCCTTTACCCCACAGCTCTCTCTACTCTCCATTCACCCTTTCACCCTCGCCCACCCTCCTGGAGATCGCTGAACACATGAAGGAGATACAGAGGGTTGGCACCAAGTCCTTCCTGGAGTTCAATGACCAAACTAAGGCGATGCGCAGGGCTGGCAGCATGTCCTTTACCCCCGCTCCTCAACGACGACCATCAAAATCACCGAAGCCAGTAGCTTTGCCGATAATATGACATGTGGGGTTCCTCAAGGCTCCATCTTGGGGCCTCTTCTCTTTAACATCTACATGCTACCACTGGCTCAGATAATGAAAAACAACAAAATAAGTTACCATAGGATGACACAAATTTACATAACCATTTCACCAGGAGACTATTCTCCAGTTAAAACACTGAGTAAGTGCATTGAACAAATCAATGACTGGATGTGTCAGAACTTTCTCCAATTAAACAAAGACAAAACTGAGGTAATGGTTTTTGGAGCCAAAAGTTAGCGTTGAGCTTCAGTCTGCAATGTTCAAAACAACAGAAAGCCAGAAATCTAGGTGTAGTCATGGACTCTGACCTGAGTTTCAACAGTCACATTAAAACAATTACTAAATCAGCCTACTATCACCTAAAGAACATATCTAGGATTAAAAGACTAACGTCACAGCAGGATTTGGACAAATTGTCCATGCTTTTATCTTCAGTAGACTCGACTACTGTAATGGTGTCTTCACAGGTCTCACTAAAAAATCTATTGGAAAGCTGCAGCTGATTCAGAACGCTGCTGCTCGAGTCCTCACTGACACTAAGAAAGTGGATCACATCACTCCTGTTCTGAAGTCTTTACACTGGCTTCCTGTGTGTCAAAGAATAGATTTCAAAATACTGCTGCTGGTTTATAAAGCATTGAATGGTTTAGGCCCAAAATACATTTCTGATCTTCTGCTAAATTATGAACCATCCAGATCTCTCAGGTCTTCAGGGACTGGTCAGCTTTCTGTCCCCAGAGTCAGAACTAAACATGGTAAAGCAGCGTTCAGTTATTATGCTCCAAATATCTGGAACAAACTCCCAGAAACCTGCAGGTCCGCTGCAACTCTGACTACTTTTAAATCCAGGCTGAAGACTTTTCTTTTTGTCGCTGCTTTTAATTGAAACTGAGCCGTTGTGTTCATCAGTAAAGTGGAACTTCTGTGTGAACTATTCATATCTTAAACTGCACTTAAACTCTTTTTATTCATGTACTTTTTATTCATGTATTTTTTCTTTTAATGTTTCTTTTATTATCTTTTCTTTTTAATAACTGTTTTTAAATGCCTTTGTCTGAATGTCTTTCATTTTTGTAAAGCACCTTGAATTGCCTTGTGTTGAAAGGTGCTATAAAGATAAACTTGCCTTGCCTTGCCTTGCCTTACCTGTGACTGACATGTCACTTATTGTCTGTGATAGTTCTGAATCAAATCGTGCTTGTGTTGAAAAGGCGGTGAGGAGCAACAGATGTGTGTCTGTGCGTCTCAATTTCAGGTGAATAACTGAACAGTTGGCCTGGAAGCCGGTCCATATGTTTCTAAAACCTTCCAGTGTTCCATTCTGGAGTTCCATCCACTAAAATGGAAGGCATATGCAATTGAGGAAACTTGTAAAATGTATCTTAATAAAACATGGAAGTTACATTTGCATATAATGTAGTGGAGTAAAAGGTATAATATTGGCTAACAAACTAGTTGAGTAAAAGTACAAAGTATCAAAATGTGAAAATACTCAAGTATCAGCGCCTACATTTTTATTAAAGTACAGTACTTGATTAAATGTGCTTGGTTACATTACACCAGTGCAAATAGCCCCATGTGAAACGCCTATTATATATAATATAAATATTGTAGGCCATGAGTGACTTAAGACTCAGCATTTCTGATTGCCATTTCAATAACGGTCTAACGGTTTGTCTCGCCTTTCTAGTTGCTGTGAGTCCTGGTGACCAGCTTCTGCATCCGGAGAAGAAGAAGACGAGGGCGGAGAGAGACACCGAAGGAGACGAGGTGGACACGGCACATGCTGACCGTAAGTGCTTTCTAGAGAGTCAGTCAAACTTCTGGGTTGTTTCATGTGATTTGGGATTTTAAGGGCTTTGCTTTGCCACTCTTTTGAAAGGAATTTCTTCTGACCTACAAGGGGAATTTGCCATCATATATCTCTAAAAGCTTTCACCTGTATGTTGCAGACATTTGCGAGTCGCAAGCATGCGAGATCATGGCGGAGCTGGTGGAAGGCCTGCAGAGCATCCTTGCCCTGGGTCACCATAGAAACAGTGCATTTCCCGCTTTCCTCACACCAACCCTGCGCAACATTGTCATCAGTCTGTCCCGGCTGCCTCTGGTCAACAGCTACACCCGAGTACCTCCACTGGTCAGTGTGTGTAAGATATCATGCATAGAGTTTGTACAAATGGATGGATTTGTATATTTAAATGTTGTGTTTGTGTGTAGGTTTGGAAACTGGGCTGGTCCCCTCAGCCAGGAGGAGAGTATGGCACCACACTGCCTGAGATCCCTGTGGACTTCCTGCAGGAAAAGGATGTCTTCAGAGAGTTCCTCTACCGCATCAACACACTGGGTACAGTCATGAAACATGCTGTCCCTTTAAAGTCTTATTTAGGTTTATAAAATAAATGATGTTGTCTACTAGGGCTGTCAACAAGGATTTTAAATCTGAGTATTTATATGTGAATTGCACGTGCTGGGGTGTGTGGTTAAAGATGTTTGAATAAATTAAATATAAATGATACTACTACGCCGCCCATTTAGGACATTCATGGACCTAATGCGTAAAACTGTTTATTTGAACGGTCGCAACATATGTTTTTTTATTTATTAGGAATATGTTTGAATTACTTCTGGCCATTTTCACAGCCCTATTGTCTCTTACCCATTTGTGCAAGTCTAGAATATTATGGCGCTGGAAACGTTCTGCATTTTGGGCTTCATGTAAATTGTTCTGTTATACCTTCAAGGCTGGAGCAGCAGGACTCAGTTTGAGGAGACCTGGGCCACACTGCTGGGGGTGCTGGTCACCCAACCCATCACTATGGACCAGGAGGAGGAGACGCAGCAGGAGGTAAACACACACACTCAAGAATATTCTTTATATCCTTAAACGTGCTGCTGGTTAGTGAATCTGATATGTCTACAGAACCCCATCAATCCTGTAACTCAGAGATCACCAATCTTTTTGAGACTGTGAGCTACCTGAAAGATAACGAGATAAGTTCCGCCACCCACTGGACATAAGTGGGAGACGCTTCCAAGTTGCCTAGCATTTAGGGCAGCGAAAGCCACAGCATTTTAGTAATGTCTGGAAAAGACAATGTCCTCCAGAACGACTCCAAATATTACCATAAGCGGAGAAGGGGTAATTTTGACTCTAAAGGTCTCAGAAAATGTATTAAATGTAGACATCCAACAATTACGAAGATTTGGACATTATGCCTTTGTGTAAATTCAGTGTGTGAGCCGTGAAGACATACGCATATGCGTGTATTTAATTACACCATAGCTATTTAATTTTTCCCATCCTTCTCAATGTTTTGTTCCTCCTCTTTGTCTCTAGGAGGACTTGGAGCGAACCCAGTTGAATGTGTTAGCAGTGCAGGCCATCACCAGCCTGGTGCTGAGTGCCATGACCCTGCCCACTGCTGGCAACCCTGCAGTCAGCTGTCTGGAACAGCAGCCCCGCAACAAGACCCTCAAAGCCCTGGAAACACGGTACGCTTACACAATCACACTTGATTTACATTAGATACAATCATTTATGTTTCTACAGGACATTATTAGGAAATGTATAGTCATTCATAATAATAACAATACAATATATTATTTTAGCCAAACAAATACCAGTATAATAATAAAAAAGAATACACAATATTAATCACAATAACACTATGTGCCCAGGTTTGGAAGGAAACTGGCAGTGATAAGAGGCGAGGTGGAGAGAGAGATTCAGTCTCTTGTGTCGAAGAGAGACAACGTCCACACACACCACCCGTACCACGCCTGGGACCCTGTGCCCTCGCTGTCGGCAGCCTCTGCTGGTAACACATCCATAAAGCCTCTCACCAGACCTACAGATGCTGCCCTCACACCTCCAAACTCTAATTAATTAATTTTATTTTTTATTTTAAGCAGGCACACTGATCAGCCATGAGAAGCTGCTGCTTCAGATCAACACAGAGAGGGAGATGGGAAATATGGACTACAAACTAGGACAGGTATGTGATGCATGAAAACAGCTGTGCTAAATGGAGTTTATACAATATAGTGTTTTTGTTTTTTTACCAAATACCTCAATATCAATGTTAAGATGACTATGTGCTTTAAAATATATAGACAATGAGATTTTTGATAAATAATCACGAGTAATGTAGATATAATGACTTGGTGGCTAAAGACAAATAATAAGCATTAGAAAGTCACGCCTTTTATTATAATGCAGTCTTTAAAACCAGGGAAAGACGACCATTATGTTCTGATACTACGATATCCAAAATCTTTGACGATATCATCACAATATTGATATATGAATGCCCAGCCCTACGAGGAACAGTGTGTTTTGGTTTAGGTTCTAAACTTTAAGAGATTTTCATTACCACAATGAACATTTGTTTCCTTCACCCTCTAGGTCTCTATCCACTCAGTGTGGCTAGGTAACAACATCACCCCACTGAGAGAGGAAGAATGGGGGGAGGATGAAGAAGATGAAGCAGACACTCCAGCCCCCACCTCCCCACCCACATCTCCTATCAACTCCAGGTCTGTCAAACAAGATGTTCACCGCACACATATGCACTGAAACGGGAATACCTAACATGACTTACCGCTGTATTTACTGCTTTCAGGAAGCACCGCGCAGGAGTGGACATTCATTCATGTTCCCAGTTCCTCCTGGAGCTCTACAGTCAGTGGCTGATCCCCGGCTCCCCGAGCAACAGGAGGACCCCGACCATCCTCATCAGTGAGGTGGTCCGATCGGTGAGCTACCATGCACCATTCTCACTTCAACCAGACATCAGTTAATACTAGTCAAGAGAGTTTTCCTATATCTGTTTACAGTTGTAAAGTTATTCTTAACATGGCATTAGAAAAATACTCAAGTTTGCTATTTCCTCACCCCAGAAACAAGACAATAGAATTCCATAACCTTGTCTTTTCTGAGAAAATTAGAAATGTTTGAGGGGACTAAACGATAAATGGTCATGTGTATGTTCAGCTCCACTAGGGGGGACTGACGAAACCTTGAAATAATCCAAAGAGCGTATATTCTTCTCCTCTCTGTAAGGAAGGAGAGATTAACAAAGTGCTTTCAGGAATGGGAAATGAAATCCACTATTTATAGTATCTTGCCCACTTCTGATCACTCTCCTGTCCTTATGTTCCCGACTTTAAAGCTTGTGTTGTAGTTGTGCTAGTTTAGCTCATTTGGTCTCCAATGTGGCATCAGAACATCTAGGGTTCAGCCATCAGAACTAAATGGCCGCATTGTTTTTATTGGTCTGCTTTGTCACTGGAATAAAAAAATCATTCATCTTTTTCATTTGTGTGGACATCTTTCCCCTCCATGCCCTTATAAATGCATGATCAATTGGTTTTTCCTGTATATTATTGAATGAATGAAATGCTTACACAGGCTACATCATTAAAACTAAGGGTAATAACAGAGTGGAATGTAACCCGCAACACTGCTCTCACCCTCTCACTGTCTTCCCCCTGTTGTTCTCTGTAGCTGCTGGCGGTGTCGGACCTGTTCACAGAGAGGAACCAGTTCGACATGATGTTCTCCACCCTGATGGAACTGCAGAAGCTCCACCCCCCAGAGGACGAGATCCTCAACCAATACCTGGTGCCTGCCATCTGCAAGGCTGCCGCCGTCCTGGGAATGGTGAGTACAGCTTAGTGTGGTCGGAAGGATGTGATAAGATGCGGGAGTTTGTCAATAATCCTACATTACACAGTGTCTGAACACTCTAAAATGTACATCTGTAGGACAAAGCAATAGCGGAGCCTGTGTGCCGCCTGTTGGAGACCACCCTGCGCAGCACCCACCTTCCCAGCCGCATGGGGGCTCTGCACGGGGTGCTGTACGTGTTGGAGTGTGACCTGCTGGACGACACGGCCAAACAGCTCATTCCCACCATCTCCGAGTACCTGCTGTCCAACCTGCGGGCCATCGCTCAGTGAGTACCGCTCATTCCCTAGGAGACTAAAACTCTATATTTAGCACAGAATCTGCAATAACAATGTGACAGGAAATCATTCCTGTCAACAGCTACAACCGTATACATCGCCTCACCTGTTGCTAGCAGAGAACTCACAGCTTCATAGTTTCTTAATTGCTTTTTTTAACGGGACTCAACTGTTCGTCACTGTATATATATAAATCTCTTTCTACTCTTGATATCCATATTTACTTTTTATTTTATATTCTAAATTCATCTTTAATTCCTTTTCCACATGCTGCTCACAAGACAAATTCCAAATTCGCAAGAATGGAGTGCAACATTTAGCCACTGGGTGCTGCCCTATACATTTCAAACCAACACTCTACTGGTCTTTCTGTTTTATTTCAATCTTAATTTTGTTCCACCAACTTTGTTTGTCTGTGTCCTCTCTCTGTGTGCTGTAGCTGTGTGAACCTGCACAACCAGCAGCATGTGTTGGTGATGTGCGCCGTGGCCTTCTACATGATGGAGAACTACCCTCTGGACGTAGGGGCTGAGTTTATGGCTGGCATTATACAGGTAAACATTCCGTCTGTATATATTTGAAGTCACGTTAACTTCACTAGTTGTCAACATTAAAGAAAGGGACACAAATAACATATTTAAATGAATACAATACTTTGAGTTGATTTGCTGTTGTATATCTTTGGCATTGTAGTAAGGCCCTAATCTAGGTTAATAGAAGCACTACATCAAAGATAGGAACGTTTATTTTCTCCAGGTTCCCAAAACAAAGCCCGGCCCGTGATTTGCAATTAGAGGAAAACAATTGATGGCACCATTGGTTTGTAGCTATATATTGTGTTTGAATTGAATCCATTTAACTCAGGGGAACCAAGGACAAAACAACAAACAGAATCATTGATTTTTCCAAAGTGCTGTCTAACCCTAAGGGAAACAAACAAACAAAAATACATTCAATGATTCGCGGCTCACTAGGATGAAGGAGAAAAGGGTACAAATAAAATGGAAGTCCATTTATCTCTCTCACGGCAAACACAACCACTAAAACAGAATATAAACAAGATGCATTTCAAAATACTACCAAGGATTTATTTCCTGCCTCTGTCTCCGGCTTCCAGGTGTGTGGTGTGATGGTGTCGGCCAGCGAGGACTCCACCCCCTCCGTCATCTACCACTGTGTGCTGCGGGGCCTGGAGCGCCTGCTGCTGTCGGAGCAGCTGTCCCGCGTGGACGGAGAAACGCTGGTCAAACTCAGCGTGGATCGAGTCAACATGCCGTCGCCACACAGAGCCATGGCTGCCCTGGGCCTCATGCTCACCTGCATGTACACCGGTAAGAAAAGCTCTCCAAAGACTGACTGTCCACAAACGTAACGTAGCATTCTGGCTTCATCGGCAGCAAGTACTGTAATGAGGACTGGTGTTTCCATTACTGCTGTAACTGACTTTCTCAATTCACCGAAAATTCACTATTGGATTGAGCTAGCTGGTCTACCCACCTGCACGGGCACTCTTAATACGTTCATCAACACTTAACCTAGCATTGTAATTAGTACATACACTTAAAGCTCTGCAAACTAATGCTAAGCTTAAGCTAATGTCAGTACTGATTAAGCTTTAGTAAGGATGTGTCCCATTTATCTCCGGTGACTTACCCTAGACCCCTTCCTTTCTAATATTGATGGCTGTTTTTTGCCACAAAATCGGAAGTTAGCATAGCAAGGGCTACTTTCAATTGGATGTCAAAATATTGCAGAAAATAAACTCTGTGGCAGACATATGTTTATGATACTTACACGTTTTGTTCAGCAGGATAATCTTTATGTATTCACATACTTTTATGATTAAGGAAGCATAAATGCAGTTGCCAGTTAATAAGTAAATGGCTAGCATAAGGCTATAAATGAACTGCATCACAAACTGCACATCGCCACATCCAAGCTCAAGGTGGCTAATGTTCAGCGCAATAACGTTTAGTAGTCTCATTTAGTCACTTGGTTGCAACCGCCGTTTTTGACATATAGAAGCTTCTACATTCACCAGTAGGGTGATTACAGATCTTTTCTAATGCCTTCGAACAAGACTTGAACATCTCATAAGCTTGGGTTAACCCCAGACCTTATTTAGGAAATCCAACCAAAATCGTATTCAAATATAAAAACACTCTATTTAGTAGTCAAATGTAAAATGTAGTGCAAGTTTATTTATATAGCACCTTTCAACTCAAGGCAATTCAAAGTGCTTTACAAAAATGAAAGATATTAAGAAACATATTATAAAATGATATCTAGAAACACTCATTTAAAAGCAATGATATAAGATGACATTTAAAAACATAATAAAAGTTACAGTGCAGTTTAAGATATGTGTAGCGTAATTTTCATAAAACAATTTAGAAAATTCAGTTTTGAGTTTCCCAAATGAAGAGATTTCCTGCTTAACTTTGGGTTTTGGACTGACAATCAAGGCATTTAAAGACATCACCTTGGACGTACAGATACTACAATTGACATGTTATATATTTAGAAATCTAGAAAATCATCTGGAGATGAATTGATAATAAAAGAAGTCATAGTAGCAGCCCTTCATCTACACCAATTCCCACCTTGGCTTCTGCTGGTGTGTCCCTCACTGGAGGAGCTTCTTTCATAGCTGAGGGTGACACTAAAAGAAATTGGGACATTTTATGAAGCAGAACTTGGGCAATCATAATAAAAAATAAATGTCGGAATATATTGCTGCCTCTTATTCTACTGAAATACTAACTCACCAGCTTATGTCTGATTGTGCATGCCCCCATGCATTAAGCTCACAGTACATATATCATAGTTTACATATGTGCCCTCTACCAATAGTAGTGATTTAAATAAATTAAATCTCTGTTTACTGCTTAACAGACCTTTTTTTTTTTTTTTTTTTTAAAGCTCCAAATAACCTTTTATTGATGCCTGTGTGACGCTGCTTGCTTCCTGCATGTGATACAAGTGTTCTATATATACCTCTGATATACCATACCTCTAACCCCTACGTCGTCCCTTACTAACTCCAGCTGCTCTTAGCATACAGTATTGTTAGCCACCCTTCTTTGTTGCCCAGGGCCAGCCAGCAAATCCTTTATGTAAACCCAGACTCTTGAAAATGTGAAATGATTTAAACTTTAGGCATACCTCTCTTAATGTGCATAACGGCAAAGAAAGCTGAAGCACAATCAGGTCAGAAGAGAGGATAATCTAGTATGTAATGTACCCAGGAAACATGGCATTCAAAATCTCTCCTAATACTTTAAGCAGCAGCCTCTCAAAGAAAACCTTAAGTGCCTGTGTCCACATACTGCCTTTTTAAAATAGCCAGTGTCTTTTTTCAATTGTTCCTAAGGAGGAGAGAGCACATCCTGTCAATTGCGGCGTAAGAGCGCGGCACCCAGCAACTTTTTTTTAGCACTCAAAAGTGTGGCTGCTCCAAGCGCTATTCATTTCTGGAAGGCATCAGAGATGTAAGAATTGGAGGAAAAGCTTGTTTTTGATCATAACAAGGATTGAGAGGCTCATTTGTTGTAGCAGATCAATTGGGAGGACACTGGATGTTGCTGCGAATAAACTGTTGTTCCTTTTTAACGCGTACGCAGATGGTCCTCCTGGCTCTACAGCTGTCAGATTGAGTGGTAAAACTCATTCATGTGAGAGCAAGCAGCATCGTGTTGGTTTTAATGGTGAAAAACAATGCCACACATATATGAAGTAACCCAAACGGATCATAAAAACAAAGGGGGCGCTGCTAGTTTATCAAGCGTCAGCGTCGGTACATTGTCGAGATATCGTTGTCAACTTTTGGATGAAACGCTGGGAGGGGGCTCACAGAAAGAAAAAGGCACTATGTGGACAC
Organism: Gymnodraco acuticeps; assembly: GCF_902827175.1. Classification (NCBI taxonomy): domain Eukaryota; kingdom Metazoa; phylum Chordata; class Actinopteri; order Perciformes; family Bathydraconidae; genus Gymnodraco; species Gymnodraco acuticeps. Next base: position 1,522,372 of record NW_022992081.1, read on the forward strand.
AGGCCCTAAAAGGGATTTACTGAAGGTAGCTCTAAATTCTGATCTGAATCTTGTGATATCAGTGTCCCGCTCTAACCTGTCCCCCACTGGTCAACCGGCCCCCCCTCCTCCCCCTCTCGCCCTCTCAGCGGTGCTTGCGTCGGGTTCAGACGTGACAGGGGTTAGAGGTCAGGTTGACTGTGCCTCAGCAGAGGCGATGGGCGTCACGGCGGGTCATGTTGGTTTCTCCTCAGGCAAGGAGAAAGCCAGCCCTGCCAGTCGCCCCGCCCACTCTGACCCTCAGGCCCCGGACAGCGAGTCCATCATTGTTGCCATGGAGAGGGTCTCTGTGCTCTTTGACAGGTACACACACACTCACACACCCTCCATTATACAATAAATGCTCAGATTTATTCATACTTTTTTTTTTTTTAATTGAGCTACTTATTGATAGTCAGTTTATTACTTACAGTAGATTTAGGTCAACAAGCCCTACATTTGGAGAAACAGACAGGAATACTAATGTTTATATTAGCCACCAATAAAAAGCAATATTAGTTTAAGTGTATGCTATGTTAAGGATATTGTCACCACTTCACCTTGCTGTCAGACAGCCCATTCTGACGGGGAAATGGAAGCTGTTTTCTACGCTCTCTTCAAGCCCATGTCTTTAGAACATCCAGGATGACTGAGTCCAATTTTACCAGGGACAAAATGTGTGTTTCTGATCTGCATTGCCTCCATTGGTTGGGTATTTTGTGCTGTTGGGTGACTTTGGTGGTACGGATAAGTACCTTTTACAATCTGTCCACTATCCAAACTATCCATTTAAATTTGCATCCTAATTCATTCATCTTTGACCTCAATGGGTTTGTGGCATCTAAATATGATGCTGGCAGCTGCTCTTGTTTTGATTATCACATCATTTTCTCCCCTGGGGTTTCCCGCTTGCAGGATCCGGAAAGGTTTACCCAGCGAGGCTCGGGTCGTGGCCAGGATTCTTCCCCAGTTTCTGGACGATTTCTTCCCCCCACAGGACGTCATGAACAAGGTCATCGGAGAGTTCCTGTCCAATCAGCAACCTTACCCACAATTCATGGCCACTGTCGTCTACAAGGTCAGCAGCGGAACAGTCACTCTACACAGAACATGAGGCTCGCAAGGCCAACTGGAAACTCCTTTGTTAAATCAAATTCCTCTTCAAGGAGACTTGCAGAGAATTTCAATGAAGTCCAGTCTCGATAAAGTTGTTACTTAGTTACCCTGTTTTGACTGCAGCTAGCTCTTTTGTTGTGCAATCAGACAATATGTTGTCAAGGCAACATCAAGCTAAAGCTAACACAGTGGGTTCCAGTTGTTGTCTTGAGATTTAAAACCAAGAATGAATTCACTGCAGTCAGTATTTGGATTAATAAGGCAGCATTCAGCCTTGTATTGATATAGAACACTGATTTGAAAACCATTTTTAGCGGGTGATTTAGGGTAATTTCCTTTTGTATTGCCACACATCATTTACTAACCATAGTTAAAAGCTGCTTTTGTAATTTGTTATATTTTGACTAATGTAATCTTTCCAAAAATAATTTAAAGCCATCTATTTTTCTAATTCCTCTTCTTGTCCCCCCTCTGCTCCCCCCCCCCCAGGTGTTCCAGACCCTCCACGCCACAGGACAGTCCTCTATGGTGAGAGACTGGGTGCTGCTGTCCCTGTCTAACTTCACCCAGAGGACGCCGGTGGCCATGGCGATGTGGAGCCTCTCCTGTTTCTTTGTCTCCGCCTCCACCTCCCAGTGGATCTCTGCCCTGTATCCTTACATGACACGAGTCACATGAACAGGACAGTACTTTGCTTTGTTGTATCTTCCATGGACGGGCATTTCAAGCAAAAGCACTATGCAACAGTCACAAGGAACTATACTTACACACACTTTCACTAGGCTCCCCAAGTGCATAGTTTTAGTCAGTGATGTGCTATCTTTACCTGTTCCAGTTCCACACAGAATGTCTTGACAGCTGTAGTAGTTTCTGCTGTTTGAACAGTACGCACCTAGACCATCTCACAGCACCGTAGCAAATTCTCTAATGCCTTCTGTGCGCAAAACAACCGTGCTAGATGATAGTTTCACAGGTGGGTTATTATCAAGCACTAGGGCATTCAATTGCATTGGAGCTGGAATTTCGCTGCTCTACACAAGTTCAACATTTCACCAAATTGATCTCAAATGTCGTCGCACTCAACTCAAATTCCTCCGCTAACAGGGCAGGCGCCTTTTTACAACAAGGGAAAATGAATATATATTTTGAAAGTCAAGACAAGTGCATGAAGTAATCTGTTTTTATGCCTTTGCTTAGGCGGCAACATTTTTGAGTGTTGTCAGTCGCATTCTTGTGACTGCAATACCTCATGTATGCCATTAAGGGCATTTGGCCATACTTGCCAACCCTCCCGATTTCATTGCCCTCTCCCGGGTTCCTCCCGGGGTCATATTTCTCCCGATTTCTGACAAAATCAGATTTACTCAGGACTGTTTCCACTCGGACTTTAATACAGCTACACCATTGTTTGGTTTCCACGGTAGCACGACTCCTTAGTAGCGCGCGCAACTGAAAGTCTGAAAGGGTGAGGAAGATATATCACAGAAAACAGAACAAGAATGGACAACTCGACCCTCTGCTCACTCCTTTCCTGGTCCAGATACAGGTCCAACCCACACATATGCTCCATCAAGGATGGTGCTTCAGACCGCAAGGCAGTGCACTTACAACTAATCTAGTACAGCTCCGGCGATCCACTAGCACAGCACCCCCCCCCCCCGCGGTGGTTTTGAGGTCGCAAGGTTGCATTAACGTATTGCACAAACGTCTACTCCTACTCGCACATTAACTCATTTGATTTTGATGATCAGACTCAAGGTGACTGGCCATTGCTCAAGAATTCATGCTTAAGGTCTAATGAGATACATCCATTATTTGTATGTCTTTTATTAAACAAGGACCATGCATGTGACATTAATCACAAAAGAGAAGAGATTATCTTTGTGAGATTTAGCCATTTGCTCATTACCATCTGCACTCCCTCGGCAGGTACATAACAAATGCAAACAAATACAGAATTCCCTTTAAAATATTACAAAGTCTCTATCGCACTAACGGTGATACAGTCAGAGGTAAGGGTAGATCGCTGTGATTAACTCTAAACTGATTGTGATGTAAACTGCAACTTGACAAGCTGGCGAAGGATTACAACAGTGACGCAGTAATTCTGGTTTTATTATTTAATGACTATGAGCATCCATCATGTACAGTCTGTTGTCCTTAGCCCCCCCTCCTGTACCAGACTGCCACATGTGATCAGCCGTATGGGCTCCAGCGAGGTGGTGGACGTCAACCTGTTCTGCCTGGTGGCCATGGACTTCTACCGGCACCAGATCGACGAGGAGCTCGACCGCAGGGCCTTCCAGTCCGTGTTCGAGACCGTGGCCTCGCCGGGGAGCCCCTACCATCAGCTGCTGGGCTGCCTGCAGTCCATCCACCAGGACACGTCCCTCTGAGGGGGGGGGGGGAGAACATGGAGGCAGACGGAGAGAGGCCGGGGGCAACGGACGACGGGGAGAAAAGTGGATTAGAGTGGGAAATGTGGTAGGGCGAGAAATTAGATCTCCATTCACTCCTCCCCATTTGAGCTGGAGGGGAAGGTTTCATTAGAAGATTCTGCTGTAGCCTCACCCCGTTCCCTCCTGAAATGAGAACTACTGATAATGAATTCAGTAGAGCAAGCAGAAAGAAAGAAAAAAAAGTAGCTCAACGTTGTGGACAAAATGTCTAAACCGTTCACCTAGATGAAGGACACCAGCTGAAAATCCTTCAAACTGTGGTTCCACCTACGACCACCCCCCCCACCCACAGACCATTCCTCCGAACGACGGCACCTTGAACACCTCCTCCCACCCAGCACCTTGATTTAAAAAAACAAAACAACATTAATCAAACAGAGATTGGATTTGTTTATTTTCCTGTGAGGACTTGCTTGAGTATTGTGATGTCAGTCAAGTCAAATAGAAGAAATTAGAAAATGCAAAGTATTTACTATATTTAAAGTTTCAATGCATCTATTTTTCAGTGCGTTTAGTAAAGAGTGCTTAAGGTCGGGTTAGGACAATGGGCTGACACAAATGCCTGCATAATGTTGGCGATAATTATAATCTCTAAAGACCGGTTTTATATTTATGTTACTAGGGGTCATTCTCTGACACACACGAGTTGAATAGTAAATATTTTATGTATAAGAATGATCACTAATAGCCATATCATTTATTTCTCCAGTGATGGATGTTATTTTGTCAAAGGACATTTCTGTATCTGTGCAGGCATTCTGGATGTTAAAAAGAACTACAGGTAAAAACCTCTCACTCTTTTGAGTTTTCAAAATTCTACATATTGTTAGCCCATTCACAACACTAAAGAGGGTGGGAAATACCAAGCAACAAATACCAAAATGGCAGTAGAATTAATTTGTAGAATCTAATTTGTTCAACCAGTAGCATGCGGGGAAAGTATTTCCTCCTATGACTTTTATCATATTGCTAAAGTCCGTGTTTTTTCTTTCTTTATTTTTCAAGTCTTGTGTGCTCCCCATGCACCTGAATGATTCCACCTGTCCATTTCCTGTACTCTTTTAATTCTCAGGATGTAAGATGTGACTTTTAATGTTGTACTAAGACTGGAAGTGATTTGCAGTCTTTAAATGGATTTACATTTGTATCTTGTAAAACAAATATATATTGTAAAGTAGTATGAAAGCCATGGTGCATGATGAAGTAAGATCTGTGTTAAGATGAGCGATGTTTAAAATAGACGGTAAGATAATGTGATTCTTTTTCTGTCTTAACACGTATACATGATGAGAAAATCACTCGGCAGAAAGTATTTTATTGAAGACTTGACCTCGAGTTGCCTGGGGAGCGTTACTCTGTACATACACTTGCCTTAGATAAAGACTGAATATATGTATGTCCTGTACACTGAAAGCTTGAAAGCATGCTTAGCGTTAATGCTAATTTTCTTGCAAAGTCCTTAATACTGTATTCCCGCAGAGGGTATGGTTGCCATGAGTGGAAGAGATGTGACGCAATCCAAAGGGAGCCTTGTAACCTTAGCGATCAACCGCAGCTTTGACAAATCAACAGATGAGAAAGTGTAGCCTAGCGATGCCACGGTGACGGCGGGAGCTTTTCTGTTTTTGTGTTGAATTTTAAACATTTCACTCATCGTTGTGCAGAATATTAAATACACCAAGCACTTAAACTTGGACTAACTCATGTTTGTTAGGTGCTTTCTTGATATGCAACAGTACATAAGAATGATTTGTTTGCTAAATATGTTGCCACTTTCAAGCAAGGTGACAGACTTCCTTTTGGTCATCATCCTCCCAATCAGAGCAGACTAGGCTCTGGTTTCAGACAGAGGGTGAAAAGAGTTGCTCCACCAGCTTTTTTGAACATTCAAACATGTAAACATGTCACAAAAATACACACATAAACCTGAAAATGAGCATAGTAGGGCCTCTTTAATATATCAATAAATGACTCTGCAGCTGTCGTTAAAATTCCATTGTGAGGCCTCCCTGATTAGACGAGCATAATGAGTCCTGTTTCAGTTCAAGTCTGTTTGTGTGGGGGAAGAAAACTGACGATAATAGAAAACCTGTTTTCCTGCGCTACTTAAAGGAAATGATCCAAAGCAGAATGTTCTTTTCATCTTGTCTTTTAGTATCTTAAGAGCAAAAGACAGACTGGGGACCCCTGCAGGGGGTAATGCGATTACCCAGAAATCTGTTGTGGTTTTGGGGAGGTGGGCGTGGAGGTCGTGGACAAAGGTCATGTTCAACAGATTTAACATGCTTCCCTTTTAAAGACTTTATTTTCCTTCCACAAGAATCGGCAAATTGGAAAAAATAGTTTTTGTTCTGATTAAAAAGCTGAGAATCACAGTTACATTTTCTCTGCCAAGTTCATTCCATTCTCCATAATGTCGTGCGTTTAGCATGTTGGTGCTTGGCTTTTAAAAAAGACCTCCTTTGTTCCCCCGTCTTAAAATATACAGTTTGGCTACTGACTAGCCACAACTGATTCATACAATGATTCTAAAAGGACTGCAGATTGTGTCACTCCCCTCTAGTTTCTTGTCTTGAGCTTCAAGCCTCCTTAACATCTTTTTTTTTTTTACAAAAGCCTGTAAAAAAACAAAAAACATTGTGTATTTCTGTTTTAATATTTTAAAGATATTGATCACTGCATATGGTCTGTTGTAGAAATGAATAAATTATTTAAAGATGTTGAACTTGTAAGATGTTTGTGAGAGTTGTGGCAGGTCAATCGAACGTGTATGCAGATTCATCTTTTGCAAACATGACTGATGGCAAACACAGGATCCACTGTGTGTCTAACGTTATGAACCTGTCAGAAGATTACCTCTAATGAGACCTGGTCTGCTTGTCTTCCTCTTAGTTATTAGCCAGGCAGGAAACAAAAAGTCATTTGACGCCTGTTATTAGACCTTCACTGACCTCTTGACACGATCACGTTATCACATTTTCACAATTTCCTTTTCTCAGCCCTCTAATTCCCTTTTATAGACACCACAGTATAAAACATATGTTGCTCTTGTTTTACAGTATCCATTAAGATGGGTGGTTCATGATTAAAAGGTATTAACAGGATTAGCAGACAGCTGCCATATGGTTCATGAAATGTCGATGGCACAGGTTTTAAGCAATGCACATGGCAAACTGCTTTTTATGACTGAACCTTATAAAGGGTTTTATCATGTCATCTATATGAGCTGCACTAAAAGCAACACTTTTTTGCACTTTAATTACAAAACTGAACAATCACATAAAGCTGGAGGGGTTACAAATAACGAAAGAAAATCCTGTCCCAAAAAATGACTTAAAAAATACTTTAAATAAGGGTTGCAACAAATAATATTTTAAATTGACCAATCCTATGATTATTTTCTATATTAATTGATGGTGTTGTGTACAAAATCAGAAAATGCCAGTTTTTTTAAATCCCAAACTCAAAAACCCAAAGATATTTATTTTATGAGTTAAAACAGAGAAATATTTGTATTCCGTAGGCTGGACACAATATTGTATGCAGCTTCTGTATGAGAAATTATATGTAACAACATACCAATTACCAAAAATAATTGACGATTCTTAGTTAAGATAATTGATAAGTTGACTCATCATTGCAGCTCCACTAAAAATTGCAAAACAATTTTTTTTTTAAAGCAACAAAAAACAAAACGAACCAAGAGTTGTGTGTGTGCTCTAATCTGCTGTCTTTGTGGTATGAAACAGCTATGCAGGTACAATAGAAACACACTTTGAAGTTCGACCTCAGAAATGCAGATGTCTTTCTGAAGTTGGTTTATTTAGTTGAATCCACTGTTTCACTTTGAAGTGTTGGGTGGGGCTGCTCTGTGCCACATTGTGTTGATGCTTTTCAATAGTTAATGGACTTTGAGATGTATTTTCTTCATCATGTTTGAAGTCCCCCCTCTGACCACCACCCCCCTCCGCTGCCCTCTCTAAACACACCTCCCTCTCCTGCCGGCCTCCTCCTCCTCCTCCTCCTCCTCTAAGGCTACTTCGCCAGATGGTGCAGCCTTTTCTTTTGTTTACCCACCGTCCCTGAGTTTACCTTACTAACCCTTAGCTACTAAACTATGGAAACTGCCCAAACATCATCACCACCGGACACCGACAAGTAAGTCACTTTTATTCTCCCGCTGAGGGGCCCCGCTACAGCGAACTCATTAAAAACTGTTTTGCATCCACCTTTTACTTTGCTATACCAGATTTACAACTCAGACGTATTGAGTCCAGCTGTTATCGTTTGCTTTCTTGCTATGTGATGCTAAAATACAAATCGATATATGCATCCTGTTTTCCAAGAATACTCTCATAATTACAAAAGCAGACTAAGTTTGGCGCTGACGTTCTGCTGAGTTTTGACACCTGTAGAATATGCTACTGTTGATACTTTTATCTGTGATTTCTCAAACTAACTTTTATTCAAGTTATCCCACATAACTGTTCGCTGCGTGACTGACAACTCGGAAAACCAATGACAGGATGTAAAAGTCTGTGTACAGCACCGTTACCGTAGTTACGGACCGACATTCCAAAGAACTGGAAATCAGGGGGCGGGACTACAGGTTAAGCACGGGTGGTTGCACTTTTGAACAGCGAGCCACGGCAAGAAACTTTTTATGGTAACTTTCGTGAATTGACAGAGAAAACGCATGCACTCCTGAGTGTAAAGTGACACACACACACAGTTGGTAGTTTCGTTCAAAAGCAAGCATTGCAACCCGTTCTAACGTGAAGCTTTACTAGCATGTGCCGCTAAGCTAACAGTAACGCGTCAGCTAATCTCAGCTAACGGTAACTCTTTCTTTACTGACTTTTAGACATTGTTCCCGACTATTTGTGAACAAACGGTCGTTAAACTCAAACGAAAGCCACAGGCAATGTTGATAAAAAGCCAAATTAAAAGTTACCGTGTAGTTCCAGTTGTGGTGGTCAGGGTCTGTTTAATTTACCTGCATGCCTGCCAGGTGTCTAAACGCCTCTGGTTTAAAAACATTACTTCCCATTGGACATAGCTGCTCTGACTCCACCCTGTAGCCTACAGGTATGGCTGTGTGTTCAACCCCTTCATCTTATTAATATACCATAATAACTGTCAACATTGCCATTAATGACAGTATAATGCTTTCATTTGACATTTTGGAGTGTTTTAATAACTGTAATGAGCTCTTAAGCTGCCTCATAGACCAGATAGAGGGCATGTTTGATCTGTGATATGGAAGCATCATGGGAACTAAGATGTATGCATGTTAAAGAAGAAAACGCCCTTATTAAGCATTCCATCTTTTATATCTATGGCCTAGGAGAATTCTGTTCATATTTGTGAACATGACCTACCCTTCTCAATGTAAGCTTAAACTTGGTGTCATGAATTGTATCTACCGGAGCTGCTCCATCGACAATGAATAGGAGACTGATTATATGGAGTCACAGAATGTTTGTTTTATTTTGTATCCCAAATTGAGCTCTATTGTATATTTCTACCACAGAAAATGTCTCCATACAATTCCCTGGGTGCTCTGAGTGTCATCTGTAACATATTTTCCAAATCATTGTCAATGGAGCCGTTCCAGGTTTTATACTGTACATGAATATTCACACATTTTACTTCAATCATTCTAGTTTTTGGACTGCCTGCAACCATAGGAATAACATGTATGCATTTTGAATATGGGAGTAAAAGGTGCTCATGGCTGACTTGATTCTGTTCTGTTGTGCTGCAGGTAAATGAGTCTATGAATTGGGAGGAATAGTGACACCAGGATGGGAATGCTACAGTAGCAAGGCCGTGCCATAACTGAGGACGAAACTTTCACCCATCTGCTGCATTTAGTACAGCTGCTAATTTTTTCTCGCCAGCAGAGCAGTTTGAAAGGAAGACTCATTGGATAATGCCCTGCGTTGGTACTTGAGCAGAGCCTAGGGATGTATAATGACTAATTAAAACGCAGGCCTACTAATTCAATGGACAAGAGGAAGTTCCCTGGCACAATGTTCAGGCAAGGGGATGCGTCATCAAAAAGACGCCCGGTTGGTGGAAGTGCACCGCCCTCCTCCTCTATGCAGCAGGGTCGTATCCGGGCCGTGGAGGTGGCGAGAGGAAGAACTGGGTACGGCTTTACACTGACAGGTCAAAGTCCATGTATCCTCAGCTGCATCCTGAAGGGGAGTCCAGCAGACTATGTAGGGTTGCGTTCAGGAGACCACATCCTGTCTGTCAATGACATCAACGTCTCCATGGCATCGCATGAAGATGTCGTCAAACTCATCGGGCGCTGCACCGGTGTCCTGAAGCTGGTGATCGCTGAGGGAGAACGTCAGAGGCGTCACCACCACCAACGCACCCCTGGAAGTCGTCACCACAGCAGCAACACAATGGCAGCATCTTACCCGGACTCGTGCTCAAGTGATGATGAGTTGGATGTCTTCTATGACAATGGTGTTAACAACAACAACAACAGCAGGTCAGGCTGTGGAGCCCGTGGGGGTTGGTACAAACCCAAAATGGATTCTAAGCAGCTGGGCATCAACAGGGCGGAGAAGGTTGTGGCGGAGCTGCAGTCTGGAGGGATTTTCAACATGATCTTTGAGAACTCCAGCCAGTCCTCCAGCAGCTCCGACAAGGACAGACCCAGACCCAGCTCGTCGTCAAAGCCACGTCCGATCTCTGATCCAGAGTTGCCTTCGTATCAGAACACCTCCCGTTCCCAGAGCAACCCCAACCTGCTCTCCGAGGAGGAGATGGCCCAAGTTCTGAATGACGACTCTGTCTTTCTGGATGCTGACTTCCGCCACCTCCACCTTCAACACCACGAGGAAGAGCAAGATTTAGATGTAGGAGATGGGGGCGACTTTAGCCTAGAGCCCAGCGAGGGCATCCTCAATGTGGGCATGATCGTTGGGTACCTGGGCTCCATTGAGCTGGCCTCCATAGGGGCGAGCTTGGAGAGTGACAGCCTGCAGGCCATCAGATGCAGCATGAGGCGCCTCCGGGCTGAGCAGAAGATCCATTCACTGGTCCTCATGAAGGTGAAAATATATCTTTTGTTAACCATCTGATGATATATTTCTTATTCAGTTATTAAGATACTCAAATAGGCAAAGATATGATAATACTAATTTAAAAAGAAGTTCCACAATTCCATAATTAAAGTTAAGGATCTGCTATGGGTGCCTTTTAAAATGTCTCAGGAATATTTTTACTAGGGACCATTTATGAGTGTTGCATAGCGTTGTTGAAACTTTGGCTTTTACTGTCATAATACAGCACATTTGCACTTCAGTTACTATAGTTACACTTCACTCGCATCTTCCTCCTTTAATGTTACCTGACAGCTTTATTGTCAGTGCTTACTATCTCCTACCAAATAAAAGACAACAAAAATAAGCAAAACCGACAGAAGATGTGAATGGTTTTCTAATAGTATATTACATATTTTTTAAATATAATTTGCATTATATTATTTACATTTTAAATATCCAGCTATTTATTTATTCATACTCTGATACATATCCTCTAAAATGGTTACTAACAAGCTTCTCGTAACACATCAGGGAACACTTATGTAGCTAAGGGCCAATGGCATCCTAAGAAAATCCTTGTTTTATACAACACAGTTCTTTAAGGCATACTTAGCCTAAGTGGTTTTGTCCTTACGAGGCACTTGAAAAGTAATGTTCTAGGATTATTGTATGTCAGCAGTATAAACAGTATATATATAAACTGTTATTGTCTCCTCCTTGTCTGATATTGTAACGTGTTAACTGTGTCCCACCAGGTCATGCATGACAGTGTGCGTCTGTGCAGTGACAGAGGTCATGTTCTGGCCACCTACCCTGCAGAGAAACTGGCCTTCAGCGCCTGTTGTCCTGACGACCGCAGATTCTTCGGACTGGTCACGATGCAGGCCACTGATGACCACGACGAGTTTCATTTCAGCTGTGGACGAGATGAAGAGGGCAGTTTGAGGACTTCCTGTCACGTGTTCATCGTGGACCCAGACCTCTGTCAACACCAGGTAACGTGATGAGATACAATAAGGGTTACAAATCACTCTCACTGTAAAAGGAGATGACATCATTTTATCATAAAAATATAAAAGAGAACATGTCATGACTATACAGATAAATACACAAGCCATTCCTTATAATAAGCTCCTATAAAAGCTTATATAAGCAAGTTCGATTTTTAACATTATATAGGTGTTTTTTAAGAGTTAATAAATACTCACATTCACTTTTTTTAGACCTCATAAGTTCTTCATAAGGGAGAAAAATACTATTTTAAAAAAAAAGGGCGTTTTACTTCTGTTATTTTTTTGTAGCTGTGCAAATACAATACTATTTCTAAATACCTCATAAAGTGGAATATGAATATACATTTTCAACAAACTTGCCCAACTTCTCAAAGGCAGCAGTGTTGCATGTAATCGCATCATAACATTTATGACAAATCTAAAATTCGAAATTATGATTTAAATAAGGACAAATCTGTTCATAAATAAGAAACAACATTTTATATATAAGCCTTTTGTTTCTTGAGATTTCTACAGACACCTAAAGTTACTTTAAATGTGGGTCACTGAGGCTAATCAGCCAGACATATACTAACAACCAAATATATGTATGAATTTAAAATCAGCTAACAACAATTCAAACATGCTCATATTTTGTCACTGAGAAAAGGGGACTGCATTGTAGAAAACGTCTGCCTCTCTGTTGTCTCCTCAGGTGCATTCAGGTGTATCGAGGAGGTTCGGCTTTGAGTGCACCCCGGACCCCGACACAGGGGGCTGCCTGGAGTTCCCGCCCAGCTCTCAGCCTCTCCTCCAGTTCGTCTCAGTCCTCTATCGGGACATGGGGGACAACATTGAGGGGGTCCGCGCCCGGGCCTTCCATGATCCAGACAACGACGCCCAGCAGAACCACAGCACCAGCAGCAACAGCGACAGCGGCATCGGAAACTTTCTACCTGAGGAGAAGAGCAACAGAGTGCTGTTAGTGGACCTCGGGGGTCCTCCGAACCACAACCACATCTCCGGGCCACGCCACTGGGACAGCCCCCCTTCATCCCAGCAGGCCTGGAGCCCCACCCTCGGGGCCTCGGCGCCTCTCCCACCTCCCCCTCCTCCGCCAGCTCTGAGAAACGGCCACTACCGCCACGATCCACACCTGGTTGACCTCCCTCACCCTCTCCCCTTAGCTCACCCCGATGTCCCCGGCCGGCATTCTCGAGGAGTCAACCCAAACCACAACTCACAGGGGAAGAGAGGAGGAGCTGTGGGAGGGGAGAAGAGAGGGGGTGGAGGAGCAGGGGTGGAGCCCCAGCGTTGGCTGCCAGTCCATGTGCTGAGAGACTGGCGGCAGCAGCACCACCACAGCCAGCTCCAGGGCCTGAGCAGCGACCAGGAGTCCTACGCCGAGTCCACCGACGGATGGTCCTCAGCCAACTGCAGCACCCTGCCCCCACCCATGAATAAGATCCCGGCCGACCGTTACCGGGCCCCGCTGGCCCCCGGAGACAACCTGCCAGCACCTGGAGAGAGCCAGCCTCCCCCTCCCTCTCATCCCCACTCCCACGCTCACCGGCTGGCTGCTCAGAAAGAAGAGTGGGCGAAGAAGCTGTTTGGAGACCGGGAGAGAGGGGGAGCAGAAAGGGAGAAGAAACGAGGGAACACAAAGGATGGAGACAAAAAGGTATGTTTTTTTTTATCAAGTTAAGCCGATTTGTAAAACCCTTTATTTTCCTGCTGATCAAGTATTTTATTCATTCTTATTTTCATTTCATTTTTCATTTAATCGTTTATTTGGCAGGGACAATGCACATTATTGAACACTTAAAACAAAAAGTGTAAATATGCCGGATTTAAGCTTGGAGCTAGTTTCCCTCATGACATGACTTTTAACAACATGTTATCCCAATACATACAGTGGTCTGTCTTTCTACAATGCTGCATTCAGTACCGCTTTACCAGTTTGTTGGCTTTGGGCTTTTTGGAAGAGTTGTGTTAAAACTGACCATGAGATGAGAATCCAGGCAGCAGGTAGCCTCCCCCATCACACCCCCCTGCTGTGGAAAGTTACTCTGACTCCTGTGTGTCCAGGACTACGGTTTATTGAGGCCATAAATCCATCTGTGTTCGTCCCACTGCCCTCCATCGCACACTCTCACCCGCTCCTCTTCAGAGCCTCACCTTTAACTCTATCAGTCCTAGAGAGAGTTTCACTCGGATATGAAAACTTTTTGGTGGTTTTGTTGCGATGTACCTTGTTGTGCCCCCAGAAAACATCCTGAATAATGCGATCACCTCACTTGGCTTTCTCCCCAGACTTGCTACACATGGATTGATAAGTTATTTATCCCCACTGCTCCAGTATCAGATCATGAATTATGCACAAGCCTGACATCTGCTTCACCTGAAAACCACCTGTTTCCCACCGTAATGAGACGCAACAGCAGAGCAGGCTTTAGACTGGCTCAATAAAGTATTTGTTTGAACTGGTTTTAGCCTTTATTTGCTGACAGATTAATTTTGAGTAGTCAAATCTTCATGGTTACATAAATTGTGACTAACGGTGAAAATAAGATAAGAGCTGCAACAATTAATCTGCTTTTCCATCAGCTGATCAAATGAAAAATAATTGCAAACTATTCTGAAAATGAGTGGATATTAAGCAATTTTTTATAGCAAAAATGGCAGAAAAGGCTTTTATCAGACTCACATAAATTGAGATGGCCTGACTTGTATGTTCTACAATTATTATTAATGAATCTAGAAAATAATCAGCAGATTAATCGATGAATATTTGTATTTTGCAAATTAAGATAAATCTATAGTAAGTAAAAGTAGCAGAAATCCTTTTTTTCGTCCCACAGTGTGGACATTTCAAATAAAGAGGCAAGCACAAGTTAATGAATAAAAGTAGTACAAAAGTATCATGAATAAAGGAAATACTATTCGCTGTAACAGGCTGCCACTCAAAATACATTGCAAATACATTGGCTGCATTTTATTTGTGAGAACATACAGTGCACTATTGACTGACGGTATGTTGTTTCCAGACAATAGAGAGGAAGAGATAGAGAGCCAGAAATATCAAGCGGATATATCTACATTTCTGAATCCAAACCAAGGAGAGACTTGCGTTTCCTTGATAGTGAAGGAGGCTTGTGCTTCTCCACGAGTATTGTAGGACAGACAGGTTCCCAGGGACCCCCATGGGACAATCAGAGGAAGTGTTTATTTGCCCTGGGCCGGGGTGGAGGCTGACAGTGACAGGAAGGTGGATGTTAACCTCTCAACAATGCCCTCTGACTATAGACTCAGAACTTTGGAGTTAGTATTCCTTCTGTCTTTACGTAGAGCTAACACTGCGGCAGTAGCTCAGTGTGTGTGAACTTGGCTTGGGCACTGGTTGCCGGTTCAAGTCCTGATCGGATCAAAGTACAGAGTAGACTAGTAGCTGGAGAGGTTACATACATTACATCTAAAGATACTTACAATAACTTCAATACATTAGACATACTTTTTTTGGGGGGGGGGGGATTCAGGGTTAAGTACCTTCCACAAGGGTGGGGATCGAACCACTGACCCTCTGATTAGTAGGCGCAAAATTACTCCCCTCAGCCACAACTGTTTCAGTTCACCTCGTTCCATGGGATCCAAGACACTAAACCCCTCCAGTTTTTTCCCTAAAGAGAGTACATAATCTGTCACTAATAACAGATGATGTTGTGTTCGCCACATGGTGGCACTGTTCCGCTATCTAAACCTCCATCAGCCTTCTGCACTTTCCTGACCTCCATGGGAAACTAATTTAGAATATAAAACATACAAAAAGAAAATATATTTTCATCTTGACTATGCCTTTGAACCTTAAGTTCATCCATCCACACAGGTTTTTGTTCTACTTACATGACAACATTGGTAAATTTGAGCAACTTATTGTGGATTTAATGTCGGAAAATATTAAATAAGGAAAACATCAAAACAGACTGAGTTGAATCCTTGCTCTTGAAATGTGATACAGTAATGGTTTTCTACCACAAATTGTAGAATTAAAGAGATACTAATTCAATGATGTCGCCTGTGCCTTCGAGGTAAATCTCAGCAAAAGCACCACCCAAAACAACCCAAAACAACCCAATATTGGATCTCAGCATCTCTTTATTAAACCTTTTGTTTACCTGCCATTGCAAATAAGTACTTGTTTCAAACTGACCAGTTTAAACTTAGATCTAGTGAGAGTGTTTGCATCCAAATAACATTTGAGTGTTCAACCCTGTGTTATCTGACACACACACACACACACACACACACACACACACACACACACACACACACACACACACACACACACACACACACACACACACACACACACACACACACACACACACACACACACACACACACACACACACACACACACACACACTCACAGATGCCATTGCCTCAGTATCCCAGTATCCAGGCAACACGGCCGGTCATCTCCTGATGAAACACTTAGACCTGCTCCTGATCAGCAGTCAGATTCAACATGTGTCACAGCAAAGCCTCTGGAGCCTGTCAGCCTGGATTAATTACTTTTCAGTCAGCTGGGATCCACGGTTATCCACCCTCTCCTGCAGTATAAGGACATCTGCTTAATTTGTGAGAGCAGAAAGGAGCTGCATTTTTCTGTTGTCCTCTAAAGGCGAATGGACAGCAGTTGTTAAAAGGCTAATTGTAGACTTGTAAAAGCAACGCGAGACGCTCTTGGGTAAACTCTCTGGTTTACAGCACTTTGCGATGTGGTTACATCACTGTCAGATGGATTCAGACAATAAATCTTGATGACCCATGGAGTAATTTTCTCATGTGCTCATTTAAGGCAGCGGTTTATGGCTTTATTTAACCACCGGCCAGATTTTATTCCAGTGTGTGGGTTTGCACTGCAGTAGTTCTTACAAAACTGCGGTACTATCTTTAATCAGAAACCAGTTAATTGCCAAGTAGGTTCACACATATAGGGAGGTTGCCACACTATGGTTTGTGTGATGGTGCCAATATAATCACAGTAAAAGGATTTCAGTTGTAAAAAAAGGCAGATATAGAGCAGTTCAAAGGGGCCCTATTATGCTTTTTGTGGTTTCGCCTTTACTGTAGTGTGTTATATAGGTATATGTGCATGAAAATGTTAAAATCCCAAAGTTCCCTCCAGGGGAAGTTTCTCTCCCACATACTGGCTGCCTGAAATGCCTCCATTGGACTCCTTTGTTTACTTTTGCAGCATAGTGACATCACTACGTAACAATCCTGCTTCTATCGTCTAGCACTCCAACACTTTGTACGTGATAGGCTAAGGGGCAGGACATCTCAAAGCTGTTGACCAATCACAACAAAGCAAGTCAGCTAACCAATCAGCGCAGACTGGGCTTTTGTTTCAGACAGAGGGTGAAAAGAGTTGGTGCTGCAGCACTTTTAAGCGCATTTTCATTTTTCAATAATGAACCCGGAACTTAGCATAAAAAAAGGAAAATGTTCAACTTTAAATTAACAAAAAATTAAGAATATAAGTAGTACAGCATACCAGTATTTCAGTGGAAAAGCTGTGCAGTAATATCTAATAATGTAAAAATAAATAATAATAACATTTGTTATATAAAGGGAGTCAGTTAACCCAGTAATAAAACCACCTGAACAATATAATCCAATTCAAGAACACAACACACTACCTCCTTTGATAAAGAAGTGTTGTCATCACGCCGTGTGTGTGTGTGTGTGTGTGTGTGTGTGTGTGTGTGTGTGTGTGTGTGTGTGTGTGTGTGTGTGTGTGTGTGTGTGTGTGTGTGTGTGTGTGTGTGTGTGTGTGTGTGTGTGTGTGTGTGTGTGTGTGTGTGTGTGTGTGTGTGTGTGTGTGTGTGTGTGTGTGTGTGTGTGTGTGTGTGTGTGTGTGTTATTGTGCTCTGACTGTGGCTACAGGGTTGGCTAAAGTATTATCTGGAACTGCAGGCAAAATAACAAGACTGTACATGCCTGCACATAACATGTGGAATGTAACATTTGAGTGGAAAAAGAAACCCATCATGAATGGACACGCATGTGTAGCAGAGGAATGCTTCTGCTCAAACCGCTACATGTAAACACCCATGTAATACTGTCTCCATGTTGAGTTGTGTCTTTATACAAATGACACTTAAACATTTACATTTCAATAACACACACACACACACACACACACACCCACCCATATAAGCTTCAGTCATCATTAAAACGTGTTTGGATAAGAGCGATGTTTTTATTAACAAAGTTATTGACAAATAAGCAAAGACCTTACCTAGGGGCTGCCATACTTCCATGTTATTTCCAAACATTTGGACTACCTATGTTGCAAATGTATTATCTTTTCAATTTACACACGGCATCTATTGCACGTCTGTCCGTCCTGGGAGAGGGATCCCTCCTCTGTTGCTCTCCCTGAGGTTTCTCCCATTTTTCCCTTTAAACTGTGGGTTTTCTCCGGAAGTTTTTCCTTGTACGATGTGAGGGTCTAAGGACAGAGGGTGTCGTATTGTCATACTGATATTTTGTACAAACTGTAAAGTCCACTGAGACAAATGTAACATTTGTGATATTGGGCTATATAAATAAACATTGATTGATTGATTGATACTAGGCACGGCAAGGCAAGTTTATTTATATAGCACCTTTCAACACAAGGCAATTCAAGGTGCTTTACAAAAATGAAAGACATTCAGACAAAGGCATTTCAAAACAGTTATTAAAAAGAAAAGATGTTAAATGTACATGTTATTTTACACAGTCCACAGTACACCAACAGTGTAAACACTGTAAAACATGCAGTAATACTATCGGAATAATGATAAAATGTGACTGAATTTGTATATGTTGGCAAGATGATTAGAGTAGAAGTAAATCCTTGAAAAGACAGCTTTAGTATTTTGCCATAATAGTCTGGAATAATAACTGAAACAAACTCACATTATAAAGGCAATTCAAACACCAGAGACACTCTACTGGTTAAAATGTATAAACTATCGTAAAAACAACTCTATATAAAACTTGAGAAAAACATTAGCATTAAACATTAAAAGCAGTTTAGAAAATGTTCGTTATTATATGTGATTTGAACATGGACAGATCGGTGCAGACTCAGATGTGTTCATATTTGTATTTGTTTATTTGTAATTGTTTATTGTCATGAGATTGTAGGCCAGTAGGAGTGACAGAAAGAAAGAGAGACAGGGTGAAGGAAGAATCCTCAATAACCATCAATGATATTCTGTACAAACTGAAGTCCACTGAGACAAGTGTAACATTTGTGATATTGGGCTATATAAATAAACATTGATTGATTGATTGATTGATTGATTGATTGATCAATGTCATATCACTATTTTCACTGTTAATGAGGGAAATAGAGGGATTTATTTGACATTTGTGTTTTCGGGCAACTTTTAGCTCCACATTACAACGTCTCCTTTTCTGATCAACGGATATAGAACTAGCAACCTCATAGTCAGCTTGCTTCTCTAACCTCTCTGACCCCTACCTATATGTACCTTACATATAGCATGTGTACTCATCATGATATATATTTTTTCTCTCCTCAGGGTGGTCGTTTCCGTGGTCTGACCATGGGCTTCCCTCCTCTCCCTGTGCGCTCCTCAGCAAGACGCTCCTTTGGACGCTCCAAACGTCACAGCTTAGCCCGCTCACTGGATGACCTAGAGGTAGGACACACACACACACACACACACACACACACACACACACACACACACCCACACCCACACACACACACACACACACACACACACACACACACACACACACACACACACACACACACACACACACACACACACACACACACACACACACACACACACACACACACACACGTACACACACACACATCACTTCCATCTGCCAACACAGTATGGAGTGTTACAGGCAGTACTCAAGTTCAATCTGTCCATTGTGTGATTGTCACATTTCAGCCATACCTGCTGCATCCACCTCTAATAATAGCAGCACATGCGCATCATACATCCTCACATGACAAGTCAAGCCCTCTTCTCAATATTATCACCATGACAACATACACAGTCGTGGACAGAGACACTGTAGAGAAAGAGATATATTAACACGCTGGTGTTTATGGAGTTGGACTGCAGTGCAGCTTTGCTAGCAGGGGATTTCTCAACATTAGCAATGGTTACTATTTAATGTGTGCAGCCATATGTTTAGGGGTCGAAGTATTCTGCTGACTGGGGGGGCAATATGGCTACTCTGTTGCACAAATGTTACTTAAGCTCTCCTTTTAGCTGCGAGATATTACCTGTTATCCAGTCATTTGAGAGCCATGAGTTTAGCCATAACAGTATGCCTATTTAGTACAACATTTTATAAAAGAGAACGTCTGCTACGGCTGCTGTAGTACTCAGGCATGAGTGATAGAATAGCCTGCTGTCATGGCTACCACCAAATGTGCACAAGGTTATGTTCATCTTAGTTGTGTTAAAATGATTGTATATGGAGTTGCAGTTCGAGCTACTATTTTTACAGCTTTTTAACTGAAGAGGCCATATTATGTTTTTTTGGGTTGTCTCTTTTTTTTGGGTTATATATATATATATATTGCATGTAAATGTTCTACAACGGCTTACATTGAAAAAAAAATAAAAAATCGGTCCCACACAATACCCCCCCCCCCCCCGCCTAAAACGACTCGATTGGACTCCTTTGTTTACTCCCGTAACATAATGACATCACTATGTAACACGTGCGCTTTTATTGGCTAGCATTCCAACACATTGTACGTCATAGGCTAAGGGGCGGGACATCTCTAAGGGGTTGACCAATCACAACAGAGCCAGCCAGCTAACCAATCAGAGCAGACTGGGCTCTGGTTTCAGACAGAGGGTGAAAAGAGGTGCTGCAGCACAGGCAGTATGAGGAAATAAAGAGCTTTTCTCCATTAAAGCATGTAGACATGTCACAGTAGAGGCACACAATACAAATATGAACCTGAAAATGAGCATGATTTAGCCCCTTTATCTTAAAGGGAGTGAACTAGCTACAGGACAATCAAGTTAAACAAAAGTGGAACATTCCGGGTGTTGTTCTTACTATGGCCTGCATGCAAGTGTGTGAATTTGTGTGAGTATGTGGGCACAAGTCATAACTGCTGTTTTGGTTCTCAGATAGAGATCAGTAGAAAGCTAAATGTTTCCGCCGTTTAGTGGCCACTGAGGCACCATGGGACCAGATAAGCCCATCCCACACTGTCGCTTCAGTCAAAGTTTTTTTTTTTTTTTAAATGTACATATTTTGAACGTTTCACTTCATTGGACGGCACAGAAGCGATAGACAGGATGTATGAGGAGAAAAGGGAGCCAGACTCAGAATTACATGCTACAAGGGCTCACACTGTGCTGTGCTAATGTCGTAATATTTTATTGTCAGTCCAAATGTTAACGAGGCACTTAACTCCACCCTAACCAACATATTACACAACTGATCTTACAACTATATTAATTTTGATCATGACAGCAACAATTACACAACTAAATGTACCATCAGGTGGTGAGATCGGAAGCCCCAGTGCATCAGAAGATATTTGAATTGGGGGGCGGTTCTTTCTCTGTGCCAGTGGCTGAACGTCCAATGGCAGGGTTCCTCTCTGCTTTTCTCCTCACCACCCCCCCCCCCTCTATTCTACCTTTTTCTTCCGGTCGTTAGGCCTTTTTCTCTTGCTGCTTATGCGGTAATGTCCACAAACAGAGAGGGCTTTGTGTTGTGAGAGGGGGGAGGGTGAGATTGGTGTGTGTGTTCGTTTGGTGATGGTGATGGTGGTGATGGGAGGTAATGGGGTTCGAAGTGTTAGCCTGCACTTCTAATGAGCTCTGATGAGCAACTAGCTGACATTCCCCTCGTTAGCGAGGCCTCAACACAAAAGCACCGGACACACACACACACACACACACACACACACACACACATTGACGCACATATACAGGAAAAGCCATGCACGCACACACACAAGAAAATTGCAAGTCGGTAACACACAAACACATCAATGCACATGAGCATGATTACACTGTAATTGCACACACACAGTTCTCAGCCATCTTGTCCGCTGTGCCAGTGGAGCTTCTCCTGCAGCTTTCTCCTGTAGCTGAAGTGTGTGTGCTCAGTACACACTTGATGTTTTATGTGGCTTTCTTTTATCATATGTTCAAGTACAATCGAGAGATCTTGGTTCTGTTAGTGTGATGTTTTTATCTTGTAGACATAGTTTAGGGCTTGAGATTCCCAGGGTGAGACTATAAACTAATTTCAATGCCTGTTTATTCTATTCTATGTTCTGTATATCTGTGAATGTCTGCCAGAGCTTGAGGCTTGCAGCTTGTCTTGTGATGTCTTATTGTCGAGCTTAACCAATTTGTACTCTCACACACACACACACACACACACACACACACACACACACACACACACACACACACACACACACACACACACACACACACACACACACACACACACACACCACACACACACACACACACACAAACAGACAATGTCTTATGACATGGGAAAGACCTCAGACTGTAAGTCTCCTCCAGCTGTGTGTGATTGGATTTCAGCTGTTCCATATTTCTGCCAAATCGTTTGTGGACATCATAAATGCATATTGGCCACGACACATAATTGCATTTTCTTTTTGTGAAACGGCTAATGTTCACTTAGAAGCTTCGGACATTTACAAGTGGGATTCGTTTTTTACACATTTAATGTTGTGGAACAAACTGCGAAAATCTTCAACTTAAATTAACCACTGCCTTTATTTCAGACATCTAACCAAAAACACGTAGACTTCCAGATCAGAAGTGTCAGAATAATTTCCGGTTTCAGCACACATTCCTGCACCACCTGATCCTCACCTGTTGCTGAAGGGTTGAGGTCTGAATATCAAGGTTATGTGTCACACCTGCATAAGCTGTTTACCAAAAGAGGCTGACAAATGAAAGCAGGCAGAGATAAATCATCAGAGGTTGAATGCACACATATAAGTGGCAAACAATGCCCTCAATAGGCTGATTGCAAGGCAGATGCTCCTCCATGAGCTGAAACATAATGATAGTCGGAGGAAGATGACATTTCTCTGTCAGTGGAGCTCGAGTGTTTTTGGGAGAAACAATTCCAAAGGAGATTCTCTGAGCAGGCGGTGTTCTCTTTATGTTTTCTGCCCGCACAGGCAATTGCTGCTTTGCTTTCTAACAAAGTAATAAGCGTTGACTGTAGCCACTTATGGGCTGTAAACACGTAACAAGTGATCCAAGCAGCACACAGGTTAGGTTAGGTTAGGTTAGGTTAGGTTAGGTTAGGTTAGTTTAGGTTAGGTTAGGTTAGGTTAGGTTAGGTTAGGTTAGGTTACGTTAGGTTAGGTTAGGTTAGTTTAGGTTAGGTTAGGTTAGTTTAGGTTAGGTTAGGTTAGGTTAGGTTAGGTTAGGTTAGGTTAGGCGAGGAATCACTGCTTGAATTCTACTCAATGCTGATGCCTGCATCATTTATATACAAGAAGACTGGAAGTAATGACGGAAATGAGAACAATTGTACTTTATTTTGCTGTTAAGACATGATCAATCACATTTTTACTATGTTTACATAATTACGATTTAGGAATTTATTGTATCAAAACCCATGTTTATACTATAAATGGCTGAGATGTTATCAACAAGTACAACTGTGTATCCACGACACATGTTATT
This sequence comes from Gymnodraco acuticeps, assembly GCF_902827175.1. Taxonomy (NCBI): domain Eukaryota; kingdom Metazoa; phylum Chordata; class Actinopteri; order Perciformes; family Bathydraconidae; genus Gymnodraco; species Gymnodraco acuticeps. Next base: position 1,545,792 of record NW_022992081.1, read on the forward strand.
TACCAACAAATGAGACACCTACTAGTGATGATGGTATAAAGACTCACATCCTACACTTAAGTAAAAGTATAAATACTCCAGTAATGTACTGCATCATATCATAGTAGCGTATCATGTGTTTTATATGTTCAAAGCAACAAGTAAGTATAAGTGTAAAAGACATAGTGAAGTAAAAATATATAACATTTGCCTCAAAAATGTAGTGGAGTAGAAGTATATGGAGCATGACATTAAAATACAGTAAAAGTAAATTGAAAGTATGTCTAAAAAGTATTCGAGTACGATAATTAAGAGAAAGAACTTTGTTAATTTTTCTAGATTTAGTTCACGGCAAATCCAGTAACTCTCTAATGTATCTATAATCCACACTATTGACATGATCATGTGTCTGTGTGTGCTTGTTTTTGTGTTTTTAAGTTTGAATGCTTTTTTATTCCCCCCTAATATTGGCTTCTCCTGTGAACACCGAGACGGATGCATCTTGTTTGGTGGGAACGCTCACGCACAAACACGCATCATCGGCCGATCCTTAAGACATCTGACTGTGCTCTGAACTCAAAACACTTTTGTATGATCTCTGGGGTGCTAATTTTGACGAGTAAAAAACATTCTTAAAACAAAATGAACTGAAAGTACTGCTAGTAGTGTCTTTTAGGACAACCAAAAGCTGAACAAGAAAGGAGTCTTACAAGTTACAATCATCTTTCATGCGCTGGAAACACATTGTGAAAAGACGAAAACACACCTTTTTTAATGCTAACAGGGCCATGAACACGCATTGCTACGCCTCTATCCTGAGTGACAGGACGCTGTCAATCACAATGTAGACCCGCCCTTAAGCATACCCTTCCTTAGCTTAATGGGACCATAGCTAATAGTATGAAAATCATGCTTTAGTGAGGATGACTTGAAACTGAATCAACTGAAGCCATAAACTCAATCGGAAACGGTTTACTGATGTAAGAAACCATGTGAGAAGAAACATCATTTTCTCATAGACGTCTACACATTTAAACTTTGGAGTTGCAACATACTGGACATGAGGAAGAATGCAAGTGTAAGGCACTTCTGAATTGGCTTCACTTTTCAGAAATTGAGGTTGCCTAAAGAGTCCCCCTTGTGAACCAAACAGAAACATATTTTACGAAACTTTACTATCCTGTCTGAAGCCTATACAGTATCAATGTAAAAACATATAGAGCTGGGACTTTCCTCTATAGGGCTGTTCTGCATTAGGTGAAATATAGACATGAATGAACTTTGTCTGTAGTTATCCACAGCTTCTAAATATGTGTGTTTAAACAGGATATCTCTTAAGATGACCTTACAACACTTGTAAGCTGTTTGAAAGTGACATTCTGATGAGTCTTATTGAGGCAAACATTGTTTTTCTGCGGCTTGACAGTGAATGTGGTTGCCTCCTGAGCCGAGGGGTGTGTGTCAAGGCATGTTGAGGAATGCAACAACTTCTTGGTTCAGTTGAACACAACCTAATGATCGCTTAAGATATCAATCCTGGCTGTCAACTCCCTGTTTTTCTCAACATATCTTTATCTGTGTTCTTCTAATTCTACAGGAGAAATCATTGCTCCTGTGCGGACATTTTTCCATGTTTTGCCTCTTTCACCCCCCCCCCCCCCCCCCTCTCTCTCCAGCCATCATGAATGTCAGTTTACTCTGCGTGCTCCAGACATGCATGGGGCATACTAAGCAGATGACAAAAGAGCACTGAGGGTAACACATTCAGCTCAGCACAGTTTTATGTGTGGGTGTGTGTTCCTTAATGGCAAAGGGTTCTCCCTCTGCAGCCGCATTTGTTTGAGTGTGTGTATGCGGGTGTCTCTCAGCCCACAGCAGTGTGGGTGGAATAGAAATGATACGAGGGTGGGTGGAAAGAAAAGCAGAGAAAGAGGAGGGGGGAGAGCAGAGAGGCAGAGTGAGGGAGAAGATAGAGAGGGAGGAGGAGGAGGGGGTATGACAGGGAGAGAAAGCGAGAGGGAATCTGGCGACATTCTGTAGCGGCTTGGACATTTGAAAGCCATCAAGCTTTGCCGCTTTGTCGCTCTGCGCGCACACACACACTCTCTCACACACACACACACACACACACACACACACACACACACACACACACACACACACACACACACACACACACATTCAACAGCTGATGACAATGTGGGCTAGAAGAAGCTCTCACATGCAGCGCTGAGGATTACTTGTCTCTTTCTTCATGGAGCAGAAAACTTTGAGCGTTGATTCTGAATCCGCCGCTGATCCAGTGAGTACACAAGCTGTCACTGCACGTGTGTGTGGGAATTTATGTGCGTGTGTTTGCTCTTCCTATATCTGATGCAACCTTTTCTTTCACAGTGGTGACTCCCTTTCTTCTGTCACACATAGCATGCAGTCTGTGTTACACAGGCGTGACCGTGGATAACTGGAGGAAATGATAGTGATCGAAAAACACATTAAAATGGATTTGTCTTGTTGGCTTGAATTTAAATCCCTATAAACTCTTTATTAACTTCCTTTAACTTTTTTAATGTCAGTGTTTCTCGTGGAATTGTCAGTATATATTAATTAACCAATCAGCCAGTACGTTTCTATTTAGGTTGAAAATAAAATACTGTTCCAAAAGTTTAGTTACAAGGCCCTCTCTCTGGAATGACAGCTCATGTGACCTGTGCAGACCAATCAGCAGGAGCTTTAAGGCCCAGTTGAGTTAAAGGGAAACCTGTTGACTCTTGGTTCAGTCCATTGGATCAGTTGTTTTTTGTGTTCGATATGTCTTGATTATTATTTCGATAATGGGCTAAATGGATCTCCTATTGAGATATCACCATGCCAGGTAGTTAGTTTAAAGGTGGCACGATATTGCAATATTTTGCGTGGCAATATTGTATCGATGCACCGAAGCCAAGTATCGGCCTGCTTTGATATACATTCTCAATATTGCAAATACAAGTTGTTACCAAACCTCTTGGCGAAAATGTATTTTTCAGTCAACTTGATGGTGATACGATTGTTGTACTGCTCAGGTCAGGGAGATTGGCAGGAAGTTGGTCCAAACAAAGATGGAGATATCTCAGAAAGTCATAAGAAATTTGCCGAAAGCGTTATCTTATTATAAACAGATGATTACACAATTATAACCTCAGTTTAAAACAGGTAATTCATTGCAATGAAGTGCAACACATGGAATAACAATAGTCACATGTTTAAAATCTCAATAATATATCATTGGGCCTCTTGTTTTTCTCACCCCTAGTTCAACTGAATGCATGGTCAAATTAATGTAAATATATGACATCATCTTTGAATATATTTAATATAGTGGTGTATTCAATAAACTCATTGTATCCAAAATATTGTATTTATTTACTGTAATCTGAAGTTGTGTGTGTGTGTGACGTGCAATGTCAAGGGGGGTTTTAACACTGTAAATCAGCAGTGTGTTTGTGTGAGCCCTCTGACCCAATACACACACACACACACACACACACACACACACATGAAAAAAACTCATACACATACAGAAAGAGTGAAGAAGAGCACTATCAGATGAAGAACGTTGGTGCACATTTCTTCTCCTGTGTGTGTGTACTCTCACTGTGTGGGTGTGTGTGTGTGTGTGTTCCTCGTGATATCCCCTGGGAGCAGAGTGTGTTGGGGAGGGAAAATCAGATGATGAGACGGAATCAGCGCTGTTCCTGTACATGAAACACCTCAGGAGGCCAGGAGTCACAGCAGTCGCTGCTCCAATTTGCAAATAAACACAAGTGCTTCTTTTTATCTTCATAAAGTACCAGACGGTGCAGTTCACCACGTCAGCACAATCAAACGGCATCATGTGATGAGTCAGCCTGCATATTCAATTGACTTGCAGACATAGAGTGTTGACAAAATATAGGAGAAAAATGGATAACCAACGTGAGGCTGTATTTGTCGCAGCAGTTTATAAAACATCCTGTCTTTCTGTGTTCCTCTTCACTGCTGCGCTCTTCCTGGTCGCCATGCATTTTTCTTCAAGATTTTGCATCTTTCTTCCTTGCATAATTTAGCGGATATTGGGTGAATCACCTCTTTTATAAGATTGAATGTTAAGTAGCAGGTTTTGTCATGTCTAAGGGAGATTTACAGTCACCAGTTATGAGACCACACACACAAAGAAACCATCAAATCATTGCCTTACACTCCAAAAGGAACTCTTTGGAGGAACTTAAATAATACATAGACAGTATTACATAACATTCTTTTAACCTTAAGCTATTTTTTCATCTGATTACATTTTTCGGGAAGGATCAGCTTCATTTGTTGTTTTTCTCTTATTATTTATGTTAATGTTGTAGTTTTTCAAAATGTAGTTTTACTGTAGTAAAATTAACTAATAGTGTATCAATCCTAGATACAGAACATTTGTAAAACATAATCATATTTATTTGTGTGCTCAGCCCGATTAGCAATTGATGCTAACAAACAGTATGACAAGGCTAATCAGCTAACTCATCATTGGTTGGCATTGAAGAGCAGTGCTGTAGCAGCAACAAGGTCTGAAGTAACCATCAGTGTTTTCCTGCTCAGCTCTATGCACTGCCCCCCCCCCCCCCCCCCCCCCCCCCATCATGGCAGCAGAGGGCAGTGTTGAGTTGTTTTGGTAATGTTTCTGTGCAAAGCAGAGGTACTGTATAGCGAAACTGGGAAATGATGAACCTTACGGAAAGAATATGGTTATTTAAAAAATATGTATCGTTTTTTTGAGAAATCGCACGATAACATAAAAATAATATAAAGGCTTTTTTATTTTTTTTATTTTTTTTTTAACGGAGTTGTCACCGATTTGATTTCTGGATTTCTGTTTTTTTTTTCTATTTACACACTTTTCTTAGATTTTTATAGAAATGTACTATATCACAGTAAAGCATTGTTTAAAACTGCAAACTAATTACTTATCTATAGTGTCCTCATGTTCCAAAGACTTACACATAGCAGTCACAAGTTAGAAAATAAACAACAAGGACATGGCAGTTTGGCAAATTAGACTGCAGCCTCATATGACGCAATAAACTATAGTTATATTGTTAATAAAGCAAACACTTGTCTCCTTAACCATGCATGATTCAGCTATATACATATAAGTGTGTTACAGTGAGGCTTTTAACATGTGTCCTGCACATGTATGTGAGTTTTATGAGTGTCATTTTGTCATCTGATATCAGCGGTGGAGAACATTTCCCTTTTATGTTGACTTACCCCAGACATACAATGGAAACAGAGCTGCCTGGCTAGACCACAAGAATTAGGTTAAAGAAAAATATCTTCTCATCTCTTTTCTTCTTTCTTTGTTTATTCCTTTTCTCATCATGTGGATTTAGCCAACTGAAACCTCGTCACCTCCCTCGTATCCTGCTTGTACTTTCCTCTTCCCCTCAGCTGACAGATTTAATTTGGACTGAACTTGAGCAGTTACTCATAGTTCTTCCTGTTCTGTCAAAGATGTGTGAAACACTAGTAATCTGTTCTAAAATGAAGCACCCAAGGTAACGGATGGGAGAAAAATGTATTCATGGTCTAATAAATTCCCCCCAAATTAGTTTTACCCTTCTAAATAACATGGGTAATGCTACTCATGGACAGCAATCCTACAAACCAATTCAAAGCTTGGTCAGGCAGTATTTTGGGAATTGGTGAAAAACACAAAATAACTAGTGTGGTTTTGCGTACAATTTATTTATAATAAACACAGGCAGCTCGAACTTTATCTTTGTTACAGGCAGTATTTTAATTCCTTGTATAACTTCAACTTGTTATCTGAAAGTCACTGAATATTGAGAAAAACTAAATCTGTTCCTCAAATAAAAGTGTTTATTTGTGCCAGTTAAGCCTGAATAAATGTTAACTTTCCTGGGCGAACAGAGCCTTGCGGTAAAAACAGTCAATGTTATGGTTACCTACTGATATAGTGCTGTAGTCTGATTGGTTGCAAGTCGTAAGGTCAGCTGTAAACGAGGTCAAGGTTAAAATAATTTGAACTATGACCAGATCGGTCGGCGACAATTTTGAGCTGTGTGCGAAGCCGAGGGTAGCGATTCCGCCTAGTCGGGCTTACCGCACTATGACACAAAACAACGGCAACGTCAGGGCAGAGCTTTACCCTATGACTCCTATGGACTGAAACCAAAACAGATTTAGAATCGGGAACGATTTTAAATCGAATGGTCAAAGTATCGCCATCACATTTGACATACTGAGGAAACCAAGGTTTTCTGTATTTTAGGCGGTATTTAACGAAAGTAGCGGAACCGGTCAAACTTGAAAGCGTTTAATTAACGCTCCATTAGATTCCTTTTCCCATATATTATGAAGCTCTGGGAATTAAGGGCTTTCACAATGCCTCCAGCTTCAGTTTGTGTGTGTGTGTGCTATGATACAAAGGCGTTGGAAATCAAGGTTAACTTCAACAACACTATTGCGCTTGTACTGCAGTGAAGAATTCTGTTTTGGGACCACTGGTCTTTTAGTGGCACTTTTTTCCTCAGACAAAACTGTAGTGGGCATAGCTCTTAAAATGTGTTTTGGGTGCAGCTGAGCCTTTTGATGTTTTTATTCTTCTGGGTGGTGGTGCCACATTCTATCAGGCAAGCGTCCAAAATAAATAAGGCAGATTTCAATAACTACACTGTATTACATTAAATAGAATAACATTTACATTTACTACAGCCACAGAATCTTGAATAGTTAAAACACTCAAAACAGAGGTATGTGGTTTGCAAGAAAGACACAATTGTAGGTTATAAAAATATCATATGTATTGTATCCACACACAGTTACCACTTGCTATTCCTTTCTTAACCAGGTGAAACAGACTCTCACACATTTGTACTTGCTGTACAGTACACAGCCGTGAGTCATCACAGATGGAGACAGTGACACCAAACAGAGTGTGGAGGTAAAGGAGTCGCTGTAACAGAAACTCTTACTCTTTCTTTGCCAAAACAGGAAATTAGGGGGCAGCTAGGTCTTAAGGCTCAAGGCTACATTTCATACTAATTCAACTGCAGCCTTTGTTGTGTGTGCATGTGAGAGTGTGTGTGTGTGTGTGTGTGTGTCGCTGCTCTGACCTGTGAAGTGCCTTTGTTCCCTTAAGGTGACCTTTTAACAAACCTGCAGAAGGCCCATTACAGAAAACGCCATGTTAATACATTGAGCAAAATACAATTTTCCGAAGAAACAGTTTGTATCATTCTGTAAATCTGTGATTTGAACAGGGACGAGTAGAAGGAGGGCGGAGAGGTACAGGCTGTGCTGCAGCGTGATTGGCAGGTCGGCTTTTGTTCCCTCCCCTTTTGCTGCCTGATGGGGGCGTGTCACTATGGAAACCGAGCCGAGTATGCATGTGTGTGTGTGTGTGTGTCTGCTAGAGAATGGAACTTCCTAGTCAGTCCGTCAGTTAGGTGTGTGGAGGAGTGTGTGAGAAAGAGAGAAAGGAATAGATGATGTAGTAAGGAGTGCAGTATATCTACTTAATGCAACTTGAGCAGGCTAATTCTTCAGGTGTGTGTGACGGACGGGCTGTGGCATGGCTCCATCCAACTCAGATGTCTGCACCACTTTCCTGTTTTAGAAAGCTCCCAAAGAAGCTCTGTCGGTTACCCGGGTGTGTGTCTATTCTCACGAGTGTGTGATATGTAGATTTAGAAAGTGTCCTCCTGTGTGAGAGGAGAGCAGGATGAGCCTGAGGAAGAGGCTCTCCTTCAAGCGAGTCTGGAACTTCAATACAGTGAGTAGCACACACACATACACACTTACTGTACACATGGTCTGCATAGGGAGGTTTTTTTTAAACAGGAGAAAGTGAATGAAAGACTCACATTTATTCATGTCCATAGAAGAAAACTGTATTGCTGCCAAACTGCCATGAGGAGAAAAAAAAATCAGCTGCACTTTCTCAACTTTTTACCGTCACCTTTGGTTTTTGCTTCAGCCATTTAGATGGCAAATGTAAGAGAGGATGTAAGAGAAAAGGAGGGCTATAACATCATTCAGTGTAAGCGTCACTGCATAGCAGTGTTGTTCTGTTCACTACAAGTGAGAAGGACAGGGACAGATGGGGGAAAGAGGTTACCTACAGCAAAGAACACAGGGAGAGTAATCATTACCTTCAGAGGAAGACGCAGGGATGGGAAAAGAAAAATGGAGAAGACAAAATAAAGGGAAAGGACAGAGACTCCAGGGAAAAGAACAACAGTTAACAGGCTGGTGTTTTAAGAAAGAAGGGACGTGATAACGGTGGCTGCGGGCTGGGAAAGTGTGTGTAAAGGTAAAGTGAGACAGAAAGAATAACAGTAGACGGCTGTGGGCTGTTTCCCTTCCTCTCAAGGCCAGATGTGTTTCTGGCCAGAGCGGATAGAGAGGAAGAGAAACAAAGGTAAAGACAGGGCCACAGATTGAGACTAATGATTCTTTTTTTGTCTTGCCTTGACTCAAAGGGCTTATCTTTTGTGTCTTTTTGTGAAAGAAAGGGAGAAGCAATCAGCTGTAATACAAAGGAAAGGTGAATAATTTCATGTGAATTTCACTTAATTCAGTGTGAGGACTGTGAGCGTGTTCAGACGCTTGATCTGATTGCATTGTGTGAGCGTCCTGCACCTTCTTCTGTTTGCATGCGATGACGGCACGGGGCCAAGTAAAACAGACCAGCTCAGCCTCTGAGTCACATCTCCTGTGTGGCTCTTTTGTAGGAAAACAAACATTATCTGCATTCCTTCCTTTCATAGAGAGTGGATATTGATTCCTGAATGCGATGAAGGGATTTCAGGGCTTTCGTCACGGAATTCCAGAGACGCTAACAGAGGATTTCACTTTGGAATATAACAAGATAAAATGGACATGTATGAGGGGACGTTGAGATTGGGTTCCATTGACTCAGAATGTGCCTTTGGTTTGTTTATTCAATGATTTAGTCAGTTGTGATTTGAAAATCTGCAAATCTGACTTTTTTATCCAAGGGGCATCATCACCGGTGGTGGCCAGTAACCAAACACATTTACTCAAATAATGTGCTTAAGTACAATGTTGAGGTACTTGACTCGAATATATATATTAACCTGCTACTTTATATATATTGTCCACTTCAATTAAGAGGCAAACATACTGTGCTACAGGTTTCTTATAACATAGGTAAAGATTTGATTAATATAATACAAAATATAACCTACTAATTTGTCATGTTTTATTAACGTTACGAAACGTTTTTGTTCCGTTAGTGAAATTATAAATAAATCCCGCAGTACATGTCGTCCTCCTTTAAGGCCCTGTCACACTGTCCCGAAATTGACACCCGATGGACACACGAATATGGAATTGTGAATTTCGCACGATGATGGCCCCGAACCACACACGAAGGCAACATTTACATTACATTTAAGACATACAACTGCAATGAAGTACCAAAAACAATTGTGTTACAGTACTATGATACTGTACTGATATCTTCAGACTTTGTTCTTTACTTTATCCGTTGTTATATGTAGAAAATATTACGTTTTCTCCGTAATGTTGTTTCCATAACAACAACAACTTCCTGTCAACTGTCCTTCAAAATAATATATTATATCCTTTTTAGTTTCACAGAACACAAATTGGGTTATTTACATAATATATTTACATGATTTTGTTGTGCAATAAAACAACCCGATGGACACACGATAAAGGAAATGTTCAAATTCGGCTGTGATCGTAGCAACATCGGGCCATTCGTGAGGGCATCTTAAGCCATCGTATGATCGCTGGTGGAGTTTCTCAGGCTCCGGCAGCAACTTCGTGAGCGGTGGAAAAATCTTTGGCATGCCAAAAAATTGCCGAAGGACCTTGCGAAGGTTCATTTTCGTGTTGAATTCGTGTGTCAATTGTGCCCTTCGTAAGGCCATCGTGAGGGCATCTTGTTATCATCGGTGCCATCGGGCATTCGCCCCGATCAGAGTGAGGGTGAATGCACCGATGATAACACGAAGATGACACGATTTGACAAGATGTCCTCACGAGTGCCTTACGAAGTTGCCGCTCACTAAGTTGCTGCCGGAGCCTGAGAAACTCCACCGGCGGTCATACGAAGGCTTAAGATGCCCTCACGAATGGCCCGATGTTGCTACGATCACAGCCGAATTTGAACATTTCCTTTATCGCGTGTCCATCGGGTGTCAATTTCGGGACAGTGTGACAGGGCCTTTAGCAGCTGCATCAGTATGGTTAGGAATACATTAATGCATCAATAGCTATAATTCAAATACAAAATATATATTATTCTATAATGGGGCATTATGAACAGAAAGTGCCGTTATTTTGGATACGTCGACTATATTTTTACACTTTTTTGGTATACTTAAGTATAATTGTGAGTTATTTTAATGGCCTATGTCCACACTTTGGTAAGTTTACATTATTAGAAGTTTGAAGTACTTCATCCACCTTTGTTTGTCACCATGAACACACCTGCAGAGCCTCATTTGACTTTTGGATCATTAACCTAATCCTCTTGTTCACCCCATCCTTTCTAAATGACACTACGCTGAAGCTATAAGCTCTCTCATGGCTGTTGGTGCTGGCAGGGTGACTCTGGTCTCTCAATAGCAGCCACTATTCACCTCATATTCAAAAGTAAACAGGCAGGCACGCACACATCGAGACTGTTGGCGCACCAGCTTCCTCCTCAGCTGGAAGTGTGTGTGGTTGCGTGCAGTTGGGGGGGAAATCTGTGTTTTGAAGTCACCTTTTAAGGACAGTATGTGTGTGTCGGTTGTTCGGGTACAGGCATGGTCTCCTGTAGTAATGCCAGTGTTTACATGCACATGAGTAGACAGGAGATATGTGCAGTGTTCCTCCATATTACTCTCTCTTCAAGTCCTCTCATTCCTTACAGCGGCAGTGTTGGAGCCAGGAGTAGGTGGTACAAACACTGTTGTCTTTGTGTGTGTGTGTGTGTGGTGTGTGTGTGTGTGTGTGTGTGTGTGTGTGTGTGTGGTGTGTGGTGTGTGTGGTGTGTGTGTGTGTGTGTGTGTGTGTGTTTGTGGTGTGTGTGTGTGTGTGGTGTGTGTGTGTGTGTGTGTTGTGTGTGTTGGTGTGTGTGTGTTGTGTTGTGTGTGTGTGTGTGTGTGTGTGTGTGTGTGTGTGTGTGTGGGTGTGTGTGTGTTGTGCATACGTTCTCCCCGATAGAAAGTTATTCCCCTTGTTTAGTATTACTGGCAGCTCTGTGTCTCATTTTATAAAACAGATAAAATCTTCCTGGAACGTCTTTTTCCAGGAATCCTCATCCAACTAGACGCATGCATGCAGACAGGGAACCTTTTTCAGAAACTTGAGATTGTTTAAGGAGACTTTTACGGCTGTTAATGTTATGATAACATTGGGAATTAACGGCTGTAAATTGTACGCTGTGTTTTGCCGTAGTTTGAACCCCACGTCCAGGCTTCATAACAGATGATGTAAGCCACCCCTCTCCCGCTAGTCACAGCTAATAAAGCACATGGGACCTACACACACACTGACCAACCACTCCCTGCACACCACACACAACTCACACACACAACTAACACACACAACTAACACAACATAAACAGGCCAGGCATGTGGGGCAACAAGGTGGCATTTCATGTGAAGGGAGCTGAAAGCAGGAGGATGTCGGTGTTTAAACCGACATGTTGTGACCTGCGGACAAAATAATCATGTTTTTACATAATCTAACGGGTTAGTTTAAAGCTACTGATCAATATCATTTCTAGGAAGGAAGAATAGCAGTGTGTGTTGTGAAGACTCACGCGTCTTATCTTTGTTGAAGTGGGTGTGAGAGTGTGTTCATTGTATAACACTCCCACTGGATCACTAGTTAGAGCATGACATTTATCAGAATACAAGAATGTTCCAATCCATCTTTTCATGGTATTCTTTATTTTTTATGAATTACAAGGTTCAAGGTAAATCCAGATGTGCCAGAATGTACTGACATACTGTCAGGAGAATCTCAACACTGATTGCTTTCACGAAAAAAATAATCAATAGAAATGTCAACTCACGCAACACTTGTGCTAATTCGAGTCACATATCGACTAAGCATGTAATCGTGCTAAACTAGCTCTTACAATTAGCTTACTTTTTAGTTTAAGCAACCGAAGAACAGAAGTTGAAGTTGAAAACGCCCCACATTTAGAAAATATTTGTAGAAATAGCGCAAAATGGTTTTAAATCGACTGGTCTTTGTTGGAAAAGTTGGTACATTGATAAAAGTGCAAATGATGATGTCACAAACCACTGCTACTTCACCGCGCTGAGCTGATGTAAGCTTGCTCACATTAAGAAAAAGGGATAACACAAATATCATATTTCCTATGACTTTTCTTTCCTTCTTTATGTCAGCTTTTTATCGTTCTTCTTCTGCAATGGTATAATAGTTCATCGGGTGGACAATAGGTGAGACTTATGCTTATCTCAAGGAAGCCACTCCTACAAATCCCATGGATAGGTCCAAACATTTATTTGAATTTCTCTGTGAATTTTAGTTGTACATTTGAAATTCATTTTCTAAAAGCCTTCCTTCATACTGCTTAAATGGCAAGCTAATACTGTGTTTCTTTGACATGTTAACTGATGAGAAAAAACATTGCCTACAGTTCTGTTTTAAATACAAGAAATGTATAACCACATGCACATTCTGAGGTTTTGCTTGGAAGCAAGTCCTCCGCGTATGTGGAAACCGTAATCAAGAGCTGCTGTCATTTTTTTTAATGCTGATGGTTTCAGTGCATTAACTGTATAATATATGGGACATAAAAGCCCCATTATTATCTGTGAACAATCAGCATCAGCAGAAAACAACCGCAGACATTATTGGGGCTTTGACATAGCGGTAAATCCCTCCTGCCAGTAATGTGTGCCAAGCTAATGTAGAGAAGATTGAAAGCAATGGAGGCTAAAAGCACTTTGTGACATATTGTAGGGGATGTTATGATTCTCTGTTATCAAGAATGACCCTTTCCAGATGCTCTGTAAAGAAGGGCTTTTGGGAGAGAATCTTGAGAAGGGAGAGTCTGGAAAACCCCAGTCCTTCCCTGTGGGCTGTCAGGAATGACCAGGATCTGCCAGGAGAGGAGGGGGAACACCACTGGAATGACTGGGGAAAGGTTGAAAGAGAGAGGGAGTGAAGAAGGGAATAACCTGCGGGAAGAGTGGAAGGAGGAGATGTGGTAATACAGAGGAAGAAAGAGTGGAGGGGAAAAGAAGAAACAAAAGGAGGGGGTTTGAAATGGGTTAGAGGTGCAGGGAGGAAAGGAGAGGGGCATCAACGAGGGGCCAAACCACAGAGAACGTCTGGAAGTGATCACACCAGAGCTGAATTGAGTCGGGGGGTGAACACATATGCAGAAAAATCCACCCTACACACAAAGGACATCTCGAACAGATGTTGAGCACATGCATAAATGTGGGCTACACTCCATATAAAACACACAACATGTCTTAACACAAACACGAAACACTCACAGAATACACACTGTGGAAATGTGTGGGAGTGTGACCAGCGTAAAGATCAGGTAACTATACTTTCCACTTCTCATTTTCCTCACGTCCTGTGCGACCACAATCAACCACTATAAAGTCACATCAAATCTCTTTTCACACGTCAGTGCCAACCTGCTCCTCCAAGGACAGTCTGAAATAGCTAATCCCAGAGATTACGCTGGCACTGCCATCTGGCCGGGGCAGGTGGATCAAGTGAGGGAATGACCAAGATGCACATTAATCAACCAGCACATATGCTATAGGAGCAGTCACTCTCTCTCACTATCATTAGCTTCGATTCGTTTTTTACTGTACAATGAATCTAAAGCAGGATTTATGGTGGGAAATCTGAGAGTGCACTTTGCTAACCTGGTTACCTGCAATTAAATCTGCATATTTATAATAATGTTCATTGTGTTGGCTCTATGATGGCGCACTTCCATTGCAGGGCCTCGCTCGGCTTAGTACGGTATAGTTAGGCCTTGTTAAGACTGGCTCACTTTATGCTGCGTTTCCATTACAGTTTAGTAGCTGGCGCAGTAACTATAGTAACGCAGTGTAGGCGGAGCCAATGAGAACCACAGAAAAACAACATCAGTCGTTAGCTGTTAGCCTCAGCTCACAGCTCCTCATATCTGTTCAGAAACTAGAGGGCCTAGGTATAAAAGTCACGGCTCGCCACTGATCAATAGGCTCCCTGTCGCCACTCTTCATACATTTGTTCTTGAAGGAACTTCATTAGCAACGCAGTTAAGTACAGTACACACATGCCTGGGGGGGACTGAGGCTAACAGAGTAATGCACCAATTGGAAGATCAGCGGTTCCATCTCCAGCTTCTCCTATTTGCATGTCAAACCCCAACGTGTGTGGCCTAGCATTACTATACTTGTGGGGACCTAAATCTGTTTACACAGTCACGTGTGGGGACTCGCCTCCCTTATGGGGACAAAATGGAGGTCCCCATAAGGGGAATTATTAATTGTAGGGTGAAGACTTGGTTAGGTTTAGGGTTAGGGTAAGGTTAAGGGTTAGGCATGTGTTGGTTATGGTTAAGGTTAGGATAAGTCTCCAGGAAATGCATGTAAGTCAATGTAATGTCCCCTGAAGTGATGCGTGCACGCACGCACGCTTTGTACATCAATATTTTTCCAGCTCGCTAATGCTTTACTTATACACGGGGTTTAAACTGGGCGTCTTTCGTAATATACATTTAATATATATCAGTTTACTGCAGAAAGGCAAGCTGATGTATATTCTCTAGGCGAAGTATACTGTATACTCATCCTGTGCTACTTTAAACTCCATAAGAAAACTGTTATTCTCCCATGCCTCAACAGTGAACGCATAGTCAAAGTGAGAACATTCTTGATTAATTAAAAGCAATTAGGGCCATGTTTAACAAAATAAATACCATGTCAAAAAAGTTCACACAAGTTGTGCCATATCATCCAGGTCCATTCACAGCAGAAGCCTGCGAGAAAACAACATTTTCGACACAAATGTAAGGTTAAACAGTGTGAGGAATATTGATATACAAACTAGCTTTTGTGGGGGTTCAGTATTTCTTAAAGTTAAAAACATGTCTAACTGATGACCCGGAGATAAATTCACAGAAATATGAGTCATCCAGGAACTTGTGTCGTGCTGAGTCATGATAAGGTCATTAAAATGCAAATGTGCCATAGAAAATACCCTCACAACAAGACATGCCCTCGTAGATACTCTATAACCTGCTTTCCATCAAAGAGCCTGCCATTAGCACGATTAGCTGACGGGTTAACAGCATCAAAAGATTTACAGTGTGGATTATTTATACAGAGACCAACACTCTTTCATACTGCTCCCGCTTCCTCCAGTCTTTCTCTCTATCGCCTGTCCTTTTGAACTTTCTGAGTCACAGAGCATTTCAACAGTGTTAGCTACATTACTGATGTCTGTGTCGGATGATCTCATCATCCCAGCACAGCATGTCTGGCATACAAATCACTGCATTGTTTGTGTTCTTCTATGTAATGAAAATAGGATGACTCTCAAAGGATTTTTTTTTTTTATTAAATGTGTCTGAAAAGACATCTGTGACTCTGTGGTTAAAAATCTGAGTAGATATGCAAACAAAACATCACATTTCCCCGTGAGTGGGGGGGGCAGGTAGGCCGAAAGTTCCCCTCTTCTTCAACTCTGCCTACACAGACACACACAATAAGCCCTGCCCCTCTGAGGAGGCTTTCCTGCAGAGCAAGCACAGCCAGTTCACAGAGGTTTCCACCCACACACACAAGACAAAGACTGTGGGTGCTATCCTGACTCTGTCATGATGTGAAAAGTGTGTGTGTGTGTGTGTGAGTGTGTTAATGAGCCAGGTCCTGTGAGAAACACAGGAGTTAGTGTGTGTGTGTGTGTCTGCATGTGAACATGCCCGGGCAGCTGCCTCCTGGTGCTCATTTACTGTGTGAGCTTGTATGAATATGTGTCATCTGTGTGATGAGGGAATCTCCTAATCCATGTCTCTCTGTGCTTTTTTACAGTCCACTGCAGTCTCCGATGGAGGTGAGTAAACACGTCTCCACAACATCTGACAAAACCTCTCTACTTTTCTCATGATCTCTTAGTGGCTTATTTAATTGTCTTCCCTCATCATTCAGTATTTGTAATCTAGTTTAAGTAGCATTTAATGGGATAAGGAAAAGGACTTATTATGTTAGGCCGGATGTCCAGTTCTGACGTCTAGTAGGAGTATGGCTGTTTTCATGTTGGAAACCTCCTTATTATCTGGCTGCTTCCACTTATTCCCAGAAGCAACAGAGAGTGGTTCAACCTGCTCAACATCTGCCCCACCTCCGCGGCAACCTAAAGACAAAGTCTTTGTGAACGTTGGCTGCATAAAAACAACTTGTTGTGGTGGATAGGGCATGGAGCAGTTTGGACTGCACCATGAAAGGCTCAATCGTTATTTTTGCATTCACACGCTAATTTATACCAGTGTGTTGGTGAAAAAGCATTGAGAATTAGGGCTTAAAATATACTGAAGCACACAGATTAAAGGTAAACAAATATCATTTAATGTAAAAATAGTTCAAACCAGCCATCCAAGCTTCACAGACCCAAATATGACGTCTTGAAATGTCTGGTTTAGTTTGAACAAAAGTCCTGGCTTGCACCCACAAATATTTTGTAGTTATTACTTCACAACGATATATGACGAAGAAAGTCCAAAAAGCCTCTCATTTTGAAGGCTGGAATCAGAGAATATTGGAATTGTTTCACCATACTTGCTTGAAGAATGACTGAAAATATGAACAAATAATCAAAACGGTTGCCAATTGTTTTCCTCTTGCTTCACTCATTCATTAGTTGACACACTGTTGCAGCTCTTTGGGAATTTTAATACAATAGTTTAATATTTATAAGTTCATTACCAAAATGCAATTTGATAACAAAACAACATGTCCTAATTCTTTTGTAGTCTGCTGGCCTGTTGCTTTATTTGCATTTCACAGCTTCCAGGCATTGTTTTTCTTATCCTGTGTTCCTTCATCAACTTGTGTTGTATTGGCCCTAATTTGAAGTTAACTGTTGGTGCCGTCCACAATTAACATGTGCCAACATTAACAAAAGTTCTCTAATTTAGGAGTCTTCTAATGGTGCTTTAACACCTCACAAATGCACATGAAAGGCACGATATATGGCAGATGGGGGATTAGTGGAGGAAGAGGAGGTGAGAAAAAGACCAGCTCCGATGTGGAAGTGTTTATAGCCGTTTGTTCACGCCACAGTCGTGTGGTGGAGAGGACGGGTTGTTTGTGGATAAAGTGGAGAGCGTGAAAATGTTTATTCGGCCCTCTTTGTTATTTTTACTAGTAGAAGGAGTATATTAAACTATTGCCAACATATGTTAAGTGAAGTCCATACAGTAATCAACTAGCTTCATGTCAGTCTATATTATTTATTTTGGCATTTGGCAACAGCTATCCATTGGTCTTGTCCTTGCTGCTTGGTATTGCTTATTCTGAGATGACATAACAGGCAAACACTAAGGAAAAGGGCGGGAGTTTGGTAGTTTATTCAGTCTGCACTCTGAGTTAATGAGATGAGAAATGCATTAACTCAGTGATGGTTAAATAATGGTTGTGATCTTAGCACAATTAACAATTCTGTGGGAAAGTTGCTATAATCTGCTCCGTATAGTGAGACGCACCAGTCAAACATATTACGATTTGAAATAGAATTTGACTTTTTCAAACCCTTTAATTTAGCCTGCACCCATACCGTCTTGTAGATGCTTACAGTACAATAAATGAAGTATGATTGAAAGCTAACGTGATCATTTATCCATAGTTCTGTGTAGAAACCAAGAAGATAGCTTACAATATATATCTTGAGGGATAAAGTAAATCAAAGTGTGATGTTTTCGGAAATGTTGGTAGAGACTAGTGCAGACCAGGCTGTCGGTCCGGCATGACAATAGTGCATTGAAAGGGAGACAATCTGCAGGTAACATTAGCATAGCACGCTGCTGCTCATAAAATGCTAACAGCTAAGTAGAAAACAATCTCTGTGTCGTTACAGTTTATCATTTACTAGTCGAGTGTTATACATCTGTATCTCTATCCACCATTAGCATTTGAGATTAGCCACAAACAGACTAGACTAGAACTACACACGCTCACTCATTCAAACATTTGAATAAACGATTATGCCTGGTGGAGAGCATTTTATGTTATTTGTGAAAATAACATTAATTATATTTCATGCCTCATTTTGTATTTGAATGAATATCCTATTTACGCATGAATTCAGACCATTTCTTCTGTGCAGACAATAACACATTTCAATTGTGAAATACAACAGTTAAAGGTAGGGTAGGTAAGAATGGAGAAACCAGCTCGAGGGTGCTAGAATTTGAAAGTACACAACCGAAAAAAATCCTTACTTCCTTACAGAGCCCTCCTCCAACACAAAACGAACGTGCACACGACCAATGAGGGCACGAGATAAGTTTGTGCATGAGATGGAAGGCTGACAGGCAGGTAGGCCATCCAGTTATCTACCCCGGGCCGGGGCCACTTTTTACAGCACCACGGCTTCCACAGATATTTGTATATATTTAATTTATTGTCAAAGCATTTAATTTATTCATTGCTATCGGGATGTTGAGAGCACACAAAAAGTGTTTCTGAAGTGAATTACCTACCCTACCTTTAAGACAGCACTTACAAAGTAATTTAGGCCCATAGTAAGTACAGAATACTTTTTTTTGACAGACATTCTAGCTGGTTCTTTCTGTGTGTGTGCTACATGGGGGCTGTAGACCTCATTAGTCTCAGTAGTAGCCCTCCTTTAACAAGTGCCTCATCAATACTGCAGTTGTGTGTGTGTGTGTGTGTGTGTGTGTGTGTGTGTGTGTGTGTGTGTGTGTGTGTGTGTGTGTGTGTGTGTGTGTGTGTGTGTGTGTGTGTGTGTGTGTGTGTGTGTGTGTGTGGTGTGTGTGTGTGTGTGTGTGTGTGTGTGTGTGTGTGTGTGTGTGTGTGTGTGTTGTTAGTGCACTATGGGCTTGTGCTCCGGCCGTTTTTGGTTCCGTTGTCCCTCGGCTCTGAATTATTCATCACCTTAAGGCCTGTGTGTGCTTATATCACTTACCTGGGAGCTCACAGTGGTGTGTTTTTGCATGTATTTGTGTGTGTGTGTTTGTGACCTGCTCTCTCTGTGGTCAGTCAGGTATTCATCCAGGGTGCCTCTCTCTCTTCGTCTTCTTCTCTCCCTGTTATTCCCGTCTTACGGTGTCTCCTTCCTGTGATGTTGTAGGCTGTGCTTGTGTGTGTGCGCGCCCCATCTCAGATTCTGGGTTCCACTTTGTGTGTTTGAGTTTGTGAGGGGGGCCTGCTTAGTATGGATGGAGGGGCTTGGATACCCCTCAGGATTCGCTACCTTCCCTGCTGGCACCACACAGGCTCCTATCAGCTCTACCCAGGTGAGGACACAGCTGCTTTAGGTGCTCCTTATCTGACTAAATTAAAATGATATGCAACGAAGATCAGACATAATGACCGCAGAGGCTTTGATGTTGAGTATCAGTTTAGCTTTGTTTCAGTTACTGAGGAGCCATTTCTAAAAGGAATCCCCACCGTCACAACATACAGACGTTTTTTTTAATAAATGGTTTTCTTTTGTTACTAGTATGAATGTGTTTACTGTTGCAAAGTGTTGCTCTGACGTCTCATTTCTCCAGTCATTACAAGATAAAAGTGAAGTTAGTGTCCGCTTTAGAGTTTTTTTTTTAAAGAACTCTGTGCTCACTGAGTTCATTGTGCATTTTCACAGTTGTATATCGCTAAGTGGCTGATGAAATGTTGCATTCTTAGTTAGTTAAATGTTGATAACACAGTTTACAAAAATATTCACCAACCTAACATTAACTCTGTGAAAACTCAGTTTAAATTATTATATTATTAAATACTCTTTTATATTGGTTTTAAAGTCTCCATGGCCTTAAGAACCTTATTCTTTGAATATTTAATTTGAGTAATGCAGGTGTCAGAAAAGGTCATATCTTACTGTGTAATTTCTAGATCATTTGCTGACTTTATAGATCATTTTTCGTTTTGTTTGTTGGTCTATTTGAACTGTGTTGTGATTGTGATGAAGATAAAACATTGAAATTAATTAGTTAATTAATGGATTCTTGTTTTCCTCTCATTCACTGCAGTAGTTTGATGACGAAAGCCAAAGTCCTGAGAGCTCTTTACTATAGAGTTTGAAACTGAATCCGAGTGAATGAACTGTTTGGAAAAACTGAAGAAAAATAACCTTATTGTGAAAACTCTCTTTGATAAACATGATTGGGGAATCACACTGGATGTATTCATTAGCAGCTGGGTTCCTACATTTAGAAAGAGACAGGAAATAGCTTTGAGCGGTACAATTCTCTTTCAGTTTATTTTCAGGAATTGCTCCGTCTCGGGCACCTGATCGTTGATGCCCTCCCTTTGGCTGTTCTTGTTTTTAGTTTTATCTCAACTGATCATCCCCATTTCTGTTGATCTGGCCTGAAGGCTGAAGCTTTCTTATTTTGGTTATTCTCATCCTCTTTCTGGGACCTTTGCTCTGCAAGTCTGTGTATTTGTATGTTAAAGATGTTCCTTTTGTGTAGCTAGTGTTTAAGGTGTTAGAACAATTGTTTAATACTGTTGGGACTTGTTTAAAGCTGCAGCCACACAAGGACGATAACGGTTGTATCCGCTACAGTTCTCTATCTCAGATAGATGGTTCGGCCACACGAGGCCGACAGGGAAACGCAGATAACGATAACGGGTCCCAAGGTGGGTAGATCTGCGGATGAAACGCTCTGGGGGGCCAAACGGCTCCGTGTCTACGCCCTATAACCATAGGCGCCGCCAGGGGGGTGCTGAAGATCCCCCTAGGATAGCCATAGCACCCCCCAAGCACCCCAAGAAATGTATGTCTTTTTTAATTTTTACGTGTGAAATTCATAATTTGAAAAATTATTGATTCGAAAAAAATATGCCACAGAACAAGTACTTCTGGGTCTCTGTGTTTCATTCAAGCTCGGCTCTGTGTGTGTGTGTGTGTGTGTGTGTGTGTGGTGTGTGTGTGTGTGTGTGTGGTGTGTGTGTGTGTGTGGTGTGTGTGTGTGTGTGTGTGTGTGTGTGTGTGTGTGTGTGTGTGTGTGTGTGTGTGTGTGTGTGTGTGTGTGTGTGTGTGTGTGTGTGTGTGTGTGTGTGTGTGTGTGTGTGTGTGTGTGTGTGTGTGTGGTGTGTGTGTGTGTTGGGAGTGCACATTTAGTGTGATTAAGCGAGCGAGAGAGAGAGCTCACCGGTGCCAGGGACCGTGTTGTTAGCATCTGTTTAGCTAGCTGCACTAACGGATATAAGGAGCTATTTCTACAACAAGGTGAAGGAGAGTCCTCTCCTGTCAGACTCAGGTGAGCTAAAGGACTCTCTGAATGTTTTAGATAGTTATCTCTCAGTGGGTCTCAAACGGTTTGGTCACGATTTATGTAAACAATTATTTCCGAGGCACACCCTCATATGATCATTATAGTTATAAAACAATAAGAGAATAAATGAAAAACAGTTATGAAATACTATATGACAGTAAAACAAGAATACAGTTTGAAAGGGGAGTGATTTGTAAAATAAAGAAATAGAAAATCTGTTTACTGTTCTGTTTCATTTGGGTGTTGAGAGATGTATCCATAGATCTCTTAATGTTGCTCTCAAAGTACACCAGATTGATGCTTTTAACTTCAATATTAAAAAGATAAATCTTCCCGGGGGAGCATGCCCCCGGACCCCCCTATAGGATATTAGGTCCACCCCCCACTTATAAACATAGCACTTTACCCCTGCTTACACCTATATGCTGTGAGATGATTATCGAGCCTTCATTGTAACAAGTGTAGGCTACTGTGTATGTGCGTGGGGAGTGTTGCAGTAGAAAATTCCACTGTAGCGCCCAGTACATCAATGGGAAACGCTAAATGTTTGAGCACCCTCTATGAATAGGGTGACCAGATGTCCCGCTTTGCGCGGGACTGCACAGCATTTTCACGACTTTTGGTACGTCCCGCAAATTGAGACGATGTCCCATATATTTCATTTTGATTGGCTAAAACGCTTTTCTTTAAAATCAGATTCATCCAATGGCTGTTGAGAAAGCAGGGAAGGCTATCATCACGGGGCTGTGTTTGCTGTCAATCAAACTGTAACACACGGCGGGTGCTGGTCAAGTGTTAACCAATGAGAGTAACTAGGCTTGTTTGAGACGCGTTGCGGCTCGCCTCGAAAGTAGACGAGAATAGCCGATCGCAGCCGGGAGAGGTCTCAAAAAGCTCGCCTGAAGTCGGACAGCTCGGAGTCGGCTTCGTCTTCTTCTTCTTCTTCTTCTCTCGTTTTTTTGGCGGATTGCAAACAACTTTAAGGTGCATACCGCCACCTCCGGAGTCGGCTTGACTCGGTTTGCATTTATAAAGAATGCACACATGTGTTTAATCGTTAATGTCAGATATGTACTAAGTAAATACATTTGTTCCTGCTCAAGATTAGATTCAACTTTATTGTTATTGCACATATTACAGGTACTGAGACAACGAAATGCAGTTTAGCTTCTAACCAGGTGCAACAACTGGGGTTACGTAATGTAACCCAGCTTCTATGAGTATAGGCGCAGCCCTCTAAGGCTATCGCTATTGGGTAATCCCACTGCACGTGTGCAGCACTGACAGATTTATTCCACGCCCACCTATGACGTGGGCCCCATCTCCGGGCTCACTTCCGTATAAATAGGAAGTAGGCCCTACAATCCACTCCAACAGCTTTTCTTCAGCTATTCGCGGAACCAGTGAGGCCTGAACCTTAGAGGGCTGCGCCTATACTCATAGAAGCTGGGTTACATTATGTAACCCCAGTTCTATATCGTATAAGGCTTCGCCCTCTAAGGCTATCGCTATTGGGTTAAGGGTGAAGCAGGATGTAGTCTACGCCCCACTGGTTCCGTCCGTTACCAGAAGCTCAAAACACACCTACTCAGTTAATAACCCATGTCCATTTCGCCATGCGTAAATGGAGCATCACATTCCCAGGGAATATCGCATTAAAAAATGAATATTCTCCATCAGGGAACGAAGGTAGGCTTACTCGGCCTACCTGTCATTTATAAAAAGTAGAGATCGAGTCTCACTTGTTAAAAACAATCAAGAGAGGGGGGAAAAAAGCAGCTCTCTAAGTGCCGACAGGCAGGAGAGAGGGCATGCAATTGAAAAACCCCGACATTACTCATTCTGGCAGGCTATTCAGTATTGAATGTGTCAGAGAGGAATGGGAGAAATCCCTCAAATACAAATGAATAAAAGAACAGGGGGAAGACCAAGATGCAGCAGTGCAAATGTCTTTCACTGTCATTCCTCCGTGCAACGCCGTAAAGGAGGGGAGGAGGAGGAAAGAAGCCATCCAAAGTTATCACTCTCGATCTAAAACGAGCTTGTGATAACCTTTGGCATAAAAACCGGGTTAGGGCGCAAAACAGCTAAACTGCCATCTCCTTGGATCCGGAGACATGACGGAGCCACCGAGAGAGCAGACCAATCACTCACCCTTTTAGCTGATGTCAGAGCCAAGAGCAGAGCTGCTTTGGCTGACAAAAACTTCAGGGGAACCTGATCTAAAGGTTAAAATGGAGCTTTACTCAGTGCGCGTAACACTAAAGCCGAAACCCATTGAGGCGCCAAAGCGCGTGACACAGGTCTGAGTCTCTGCTCCCCGTAGAAAACGTTTTGTCAGAGGTGCTGACACCAATCTACGTGGCAAGATGAAATGGCAGCAGCATATGTTTCGACCGTGCTATAAGCCAATTCCTGTCCAGCAACAGCTGGAGGAACGACAGCACGAGGCAGGGGGCCCAACGGGGTCCAGGATTTTCCCTACACACCAAACGGAACATTGTCCATTTGGCTGTGTAGGATGTGTGTTCAGCAGCTGCGCTGATCGAACACCTCCCTGGTGATTTATGTAGGCCGCCGCTGCTTTGTTGTCGGTTCGAATCAACACATGTTGATTGTACAGCCACCGGGCGAAGTGCTGGATTACTTTCCATATAGTAATTCCAGCACGTTTATATTACATTACATTGCATTTAGCTGACGCTTTTATCCAAAGCGACTTACAATAAGTACATTCGACCAGGAAGACACAACCTTGAAGAAAACAGAATCATAAGTACATCAGGTTTCATAGAGCCAAACATTTCAAGTGCTACTTGTTGTGGAAATAATTATCATAAGACGCCAATTAGTAACATACAGGACAAACCTCGATGTCTGTTTACCTTCTTTAAGGACACAGGCGGCTTAGCCAATAATGTTATTTTTCCCATTCTGTGACCGGTCAATACTGGGATACAGATGGTCTGTGTTGTGGGTACACTGGGACACTTCCTTCTCTGTATTTGTGGACTCCAAGGTAAAATCTTCGAGGTCATAAGTGTCCGAGGCAAGTAGCTCTGTGTTCCCACACTGTTTAGGCTATCTCCTCAAATATGTTGTTTACTCTCTGCGAAACCAGTTAGATGGGCTGGCAAGAGAGAGGCTCTCCAGAATTGACGTGGCAACTCTACCGTGGAGTCAGAACCTCTGACTCTTGGATTTGTGATGTGAATACTCTGGTACCAACTCCAAATAAATCACAGTGGTTTGACATCAAAGCTCCGACTCTTCCCGTGTCTCCTTCCTGAGTCGGTGACTCCACTGCATGCTACACAGAAGTTTCCTCTACACTACTCAACTGGCTTTAGGTAAGCCAGTCCTTTATTAGTATAAAAGTGCTTCGTTAATAGTTCTAACGCTCGAAGTGGAGTCGAAAGAGATGAGTTTTCAGTTTGCGCCGGAAGATGTGCAAGCTATCTGCCGTCCTGATGTCAATGGGGAGCTCATTCCACCATCTTGGAGCCAGGACAGCAAACCCACGTGTTTTCGCCGATGGGAACTTGGGTCCCCCTCGCAGCGAGGGCGCAACGAGTCGTTTGGCTGATGCAGAGCGTAGTGCACGCGCTGGGGTGTACGGTTTAACCATGTCCTGGATGTAGGAAGGGCCAGATCCATTCGCAGCATGGTAAGCAAGTACCAGTGTCTTGAAGTGGATTCTAGCAGTTACCGGAAGCCAGTGAAGGGAGCGTAGGAGGAGCGGAGTGGTGTGGGAACATTTAGGAAGGTTGAAGACCAGACGAGCCGCTGCATTCTGGATGAGCTGCAGAGGTCGGATGGCACATGCAGGTAGACCAGCCAGGAGGGAGTTGCAGTAGTCTAGGCGTGAGATGACGAGAGCCTGGACCAGAACCTGAGTCGCTTTCTGAGTCAGCTGGGGACGTATCTTCCTGATGTTGTAAAGCGTGTATCTGCAGCAACGGGTTGTAGCAGCGATGTTTGCAGTGAAGGACAGGTTGTTATCTAGGATCACACCCAGATTCCTTGCAGTCTGAGTCGGGGAAACAACTGAGGTGCCGATGTTGATTGTTAGGTCAAGAGTGGGACAATCTTTTCCTGGGAGGAAGAGCAGCTCAGTCTTGTCAAGGTTGAGCTTGAGGTGGTGAGCAGACATCCACTGAGAGATGTCAGCTAGACAAGCAGAGATGCGTGCAACGACCTGGGTCTCTGAGCGGGGAAAGGACAGAATTAATTGGGTGTCATCAGCGTAGCAGTGGTAAGAAAAACCATGCGGGCTAATGACTGATCCGAGCGAGTTTGTGTACAGGGAGAAGAGGAGGGGACCAAGAACAGAGCCCTGAGGGACCCCTGTAGTTAATTGACAAGGGTCGGACTCAGACCCTCTCCAAGTCACCCTGTAGGTACGGTCTTTCATGTATGAGGTAAGGAGGGAAAGTGCAGAGCCTGAAACTCCAAGTTTTTGGAGAGTGCGAAGGAGGATCTGATGATTCACCGTGTCGAATGCAGCAGACAGGTCCAACAGGATGATGACAGAGGAGAGGGATGCAGTTTTGGCAGTGTGCAGTTCCTCCGTGACAGCAATGAGAGCAGTTTCTGTGGAGTGACCTGCCTTGAAACCAGACTGGTGCGGATCCAGAAGGTTGTTCTGATTGAGATAACAGGAGAGTTGTTTAAAGACAGCGCGTTCAAGTGATTTAGACAGGAACGGGAGGAGAGAGACAGGCCTGTAGTTTATAACATCAGACGGGTTGAGAGTGGGTTTCTTTAGGAGAGGGTTTACTCTTGCCTCCTTGAGACTGTTTGGAAAGTGACCAGAAGTTAGAGAAGTGTTGATGAAATGGGTGAGAAACGGTAGAATATCAGGAGCGATAGTCTGAAGGAGGTTTGAAGGGATAGGGTCCAGAGGACAGGTGGTAGGGGCGGGCAGAGGTAATGAGGGTAAGAACCTCACTTGGAGAGAGAGGGGAAAAGGAGGTAAGTGTGTTGGTGGAAGGAGGGTCTGGTGACCCAGCGGTGAGTAAAGGTGAGTCAGAAAAAGAAGAGCGAATATCATCAACCTTTTTTTCAAAGTGGGGTAACAAAGTCGCTTGACAGAAGTGAGGAGGGGGGAGGAGCTTTTGGAGGGTCCAAGAGGGTGGAGAAGATGGAAAATAGTTTTTTAGGATTGGAATAGGAAGATTGGATCTTATCTTGAAAGAAAGTGCTTTTTGCCTGAGAGATCGAAGCAGAGAAAGAGGAGAGGAGAGCTTGATAGGTTAGGAGGTCGTAACGGTGTTTGGATTTCCACCATTTCTGCTCTGCTGCCCTAAGGACGGTTCTATTAGCACGCAGTGCATCATTTAGCCAGGGAGCAGGAGGGGACTGACGAGCCTGCCGAGATGTGAGAGGACAGAGCGAGTCCAGAGTGGATGAGAGAGTAGAGAGGAGAGTTTCTGCAGCAGAGTTTGGAGGCAGGAGATGGAACGAATCAGAGGAAGGGAGGGCTGAGAGCACCGACGAGACAAAGGTAGAGGGGGAGAGGGAGCGAAGGTTACGGCGGACAAGTGCAGGATGGGAAGAGATTAGTTTGTTATGTTTGGAAAGGGATAGAGAGAATGAAATGAAGAAGTGATCGGATGTGTGGAGCGGGTTTACATAGAGGTTAGAAGTAGCGCAGTTCCTTGAGAATATGAGATCAAGGACATTGCCAGCTTTATGAGTCGGTGGGGACGGAGACAGTGAGAAAGCTAAGGCGGTTAACAGAGATGTTAGTTCGTCTATCTTCCCCGTCTGGAGGTTGAAGTCTCCGAGAAGTACAGCGGGAGGGCCAGTTTCAGGGATGAGTGAGAGGAGATTATCTAATTCCTCCAAGAAGTCCCCCAAGGCGCCTGGTGGACGGTAGAGAACAACAATGGTTAACTGTATAGGATGGGTTACTGTGACGGCATGGAATTCAAAGGTGGAAGGAGTGAAGTTAGGTAGCTTGAAGAGGGAAAAGCTCCATTTGGGAGAGAGCAGGAGACCAGTGCCACCTCCTCTGCCAGTGGGTCTGGGTGTATGGGAGAAGGAATATGCAGTGGAGAGAGCTGCTGGGGTGGATGTGTTGGATGGAGTAATCCAGGTCTCAGTGAGAGCAAGGAAATCCAGAGACTGCAGGGAGGCGTAGCCAGAGATGAAGTCAGCCTTAGGAACAGCTGACTGGCAATTCCACAGGCCACCAGAAACTAGATGTTGGATCTCAGTGGAGCACGTGGGATAGACGAGAGCAGGCCGGTTATATCGATTAGGAGATACACGGTGCCAGTGATAATTGCGAGAAGACACATGAACAGGAATGGAGAAAATACACATGATTATAGCATGAGGGGCTAGAAAACTAAAGAAAAGATAAATAAGACACCAGCTCAATCAGAGTAGGATTTGCCTCCTCTTTGCCTCCCTCGTGACTCCCGCAGGACTCCAATGTCTTTGTCAGTCTTCGGCTGTCTGACGCTGATTGCTCAGTTCACACAGCTGTAGGGCCCTCTAATTAGTTAACTATCTACAGCTGATGGGCGACAATAGACTGGCCGTGCCTATATTAATGCAGGCTTGAGTGCTGAGACCTGTAAAGCAGGTTTCGCCTGAGCAGATCTGAGATTTAAAATCTCTCAAACGCGATTTAGCCGTTTAAGCTACAATAACAATTTATACAGAGTCGAATAAATGAAACAGAGAAGTCTAATTAAACAAGAATATAACTTACAGTGGTTGCTGCGTCAATAGGTAATGTCGTCACCGGGTCCAGATGCACACTGAGTTCATCAGATTTTAAATGCGGTATTTAAATGATTTTTAAGGTACAAAATGACTGAGTCACGCGGTTGTACTTCACGCTATCAATAGACTGGCCGTGCCTATATTAATGCAGGCTTGAGTGCTGAGACCTGTAAAGCAGGTTTCGCCTGAGCAGATCTGAGATTTAAAATCTCTCAAACGCGATTTAGCCGTTTAAGCTACAATAACAATTTATACAGAGTCGAATAAATGAAACAGAGAAGTCTAATTAAACAAGAATATAACTTACAGTGGTTGCTGCGTCAATAGGTAATGTCGTCACCGGGTCCAGATGCACACGGATGCATATGGAGAGACATGTGACCCGGCCACTGTCCCCCCACTGCCTGCGACATGCACGTTCCTCAGCCTGCTAGAGATGCGTCTGTGAACACTGCGGTGTGTGACGTCCCTCTGCTCAGGGGCATCCCCACTGACGTGGAGATTTTTCCAGTGGGTTCAATCCAAACCCACGGAAGGAGGAATGTACACCATGCGTCTCCTCTGACTGACGGGGTCGATACGCAGGCAAATAAACCACCTCTGGAGTCTCCTCACTGTGAAGGAGTCCCAGGGGGATCACCACGTGACCAGCTGATATCATACCTAACAGCTGCATCACGGAGAGGGCTGTCACCGCCCCGCGGGGGTGTGACGCGCCGGAGGAGAGCTGTCCGAGCTGCTTAAAAACCAATAGGTTTTTAAAGACAGCCGGTTTATGCAGCGAGCCATGCTGCCTATAACCGACAGGTCAGGGGCAGCCGGCTTAACCGGTGAGCCTTGCTGCTTATTATTATCCATCTGTCCATCGAACACGCGCGTCGCCCCTCTGAGTAATACTCTGAGTAATACTCTGAGAGCGCGCGACCTGCTCTGGATGTGCTGTGGTTGTCATGGTGACGAGCCACGTCAGAGCCCTCGCCGCCGTTGCCCGTGAAGCAACCCAAGAGGGGCCCGGTCCGGAAAGGCTGCGAGGGGGCCTCCACACACTGCCTCCACACACTGCATCCCACACCGGCTCTCATCCTGTCTCTGTTTAGGAGAAGGCTCGTAAACTAGAGGAGAGCTGTCACTTTCTCCATTCTCTGCTGTGAGAGTCGCGCTCTCATGCGGGCTGAGTTCAATTCCACTCCCAGTTAAATGTCTGGGAGGGAAGAGGACAGCTCTTCTTCCAGTTGATAATGAAACCCAGGCTTGACAGATGAGATACGAACTGTATCGTCTGAAAAACAGCTTCCTCCCTGGAGCGAGCCAGCCACAGCTGGTCGTCCAGGCAAAATAACCCTCATCCCCATTCTGAGTAGCTGCTCCAACCGTCTCCACCCACTTTGAAAAAAGTGTGTGGAGCCAGGAATGAGAAACGCAGGAATTTGCTGTGTTTCGGGATGATGGTTACGTGGAGGTAAGCATCCTTCAGGACTATGGATGTGCACCTCCCTGGTGAACACACTCCAGCACCTGTTTGATCGTCAGCATGGGAAAAGGCCATTCCCTTGTTGGACACTGACAGATCGAGGATGGGTCTCATTCCCCCCGCCCCGTCTCCTTCGGGACCAGAAAATAGCGGGAGTAACAACCCCTGATTTTCTTCCCTTTGAGGAACCCCGGGAAAAAGCTTTCTTTAACCAGAGTTCCTGCCGCTCTGCACAGAGCGCGAGACACTGTTTCTGGGATGACAGGACTTCCTGTATCCCGAAGAACTGCGGGGGGGAGAGGCGAATTGCAGAGACTACCCTCTGCCCATCCGCCTGCTCATCCATCTGTCCATCAGACACACTCGCCGCCACCCTGAGTACCATACAGTACTCTGATAGCGCCGGGTGTACATTCTCTGGCTGTGCTGTGGTTGGTGACAAACCATGCCAGAGCCCTCCACACGCTGCATTTCACACAGGCTCTCAATATGTCGTTGTTTAGGAGAATACTCGTAAACTGCGCATTCACGCTCAACACCACTAAGGGATGAGCGGAGGTGTGTGCAGTGCTGTCCACACAAGGCGTAATAATGGCCCTCCGTGGGCTCATTACGACCGTGGGTAGGAGGTGTCTGAGACAGAGGAAAAATCCATGCTGCCTAAACCCAAAACGTTTATGGTAGACGGATTTGAATATCAAGCCCAGTTGTTTTATTAACTGATAAGTTAAAAAACCCAGCCGGCTTAGGCAGCGAGCCTTGCTGCCAAGTAACCAATAGGCTATTGGCAGCTGGCTTAACCGGGGAGCCTTGCTGCATATTAACTTCCCTCTGTCCATCTAACCCACGCGCCGTCACTCAAGGCGCGAACCTGCTCTGGATGTGCTGTGGTTGTCATGGTGACGAGCCAGGCCAGAGCCCTCCAGATGTTGCATTTCACACAGGCTCTCCTTATGTCGCGTTTAGGAGAAGGCTCGTAAACCGGACATTTAAGGTGCGTTCACGCTCAAGACCCCTAAGGGATGAGCGGAGGTGTGTGCAGTGCTGTCCACACTGTAATAATGGCACCCTATGGCTCATTACGACCGTGTGTAGGAGGTAGGTTTGGGACAGAGGAAAAAAATCCGAGCTGCCTAAAAACCAACAGGTTTTAAAGACAGCCGGTTATGCAGTGAGCCATGCTGCCTATAACCAACAGGTTAGGGGCAGCCAGCTTACCCGGTGGGCCTTGCTGCTTATTATTATCCATCTGTCCATCGAATACACGCGTCGCCACTCTGAGTAATACTCTGAGAGCGCACGCATGTTTTGGATGTGCTGTGCTTGTCATGGTGACGAGCCACGTCAGAGCCCTCGCCGCCGTTGCCCGTGAAGCAGCCCAAGAGGGGCCCTGACCGAAAAGGCTGCGAGGGGCCCTCCACACGCTGCATCTCACACCGGCTCTCATCCTGTCTCTGTTTCGGAGAAGGCTCGAAAACTTGACATTGAGGCGCGTTCACGCTTAAACCCGCTGAGGGAATGAGCGGAGGTGTGTGCAGTGCTATTCACACAGTGCGTAATAACAGCCCTAGGCTCATTACGACCGTGTGTAGTATAGGCACATCTGGGACAGAGGAAAAACCGTGCTGCCTATAACCGACAGGTTAGGAGCATCAGGTTTAACCGTCAAGCCCTGCTGTTTAATAACCGACTGGTTAATAACAGCTGGCTTGTGCCGCGAGCCCCGCTGCCGCGCTAACCAACAGGTTACAGCCGGCTCAAACGGCGAGCCCCGCTGTCTGTTAACCGTACAGGTAACAAACAGCTGGCTTATGCACCTCCACACGCTGTATTACACAGCGGCTCGCCGTTTAGGAGAAAACTCGTAAAACGGACATTGAGGTTCACGCTCAAACCTGTTTGAGGAATGAGCGGAGGTGTGTGTAGGAGGCACATCTGTGACATAGGAAACAAACCCGGGCTGTCTAATTAACCGACAGGTTTTAAAGACAGCTGGTTTGAGCCGTAAGCTCTCCTGAACCGGGGGAACAGGGAGATCTCATTAGGCGGCTGCCTTTCCGATGATCTCCGGGAGTTCCTGGAGAATACCGCCTATCGACGGCAGAGCCATGATGGCGGATAGAGGGACCCGTTGACCCGTCGTCAGCCCGGTAGCCGAGCCTAGGTCCGGCTGCCGGGCTGACGACGGGACCCCGGGCCCCCGCCCCGTCTCCCCTGCCGGAGGAGAGGGAGACAGGGCGGGGGAACCACATGGTGATCCGTGAATGGAGGGGAAGGAGTCGCCTGACTGCTGCCCGCCACTCGGATCCAATAAATAAAGGGCTTGGTCCACAGAGTAAAACTCCTGGACTAGCCAATCATCCTCGGCCGCAGCAGCGAGAGTGTCCGCTCTCCACTGCCTGTGGGCCAGAGGGAGACGGACACAATGAGTGCACGACACCTGGAATGGATGTGGCGACGTAAAACTGACACAAAACAACAACAAACTTTTGCCGAGCCAATTGGAGAGTTTCATCAGCAGCACGGGGTAAAAACCACCAATGAGCGCTCAGCTCGAGATACCAGCGAGTCGTTTCCCATCAAGCATTTCGCTTCCGCAGCCCGTGGAGAGGAACTGCGCCGCCTCGCCGCGCCTCGCTCTCAAGGCTGCGGGCATCTTTGTCCCGCGAGATTTCAGCGTCTCATGTAGGCGAGCCTCCAGAGCAAGTCGGACAAAATGACTAACCATCATGCAACGCACTAGCAAGACGTTGATCGCAACTGCGCAGGTCTCGCTTGTCTCAAACAAGCCTATTCACTCCAAGCGGCAAACTCTGGGGAACAGCCGGGAAGCCAATACGGAAGTGCCACACACTGCAGTTCATACATGGGCCGCTAGGGACTGGCTGCAGAAAGGAGCAATTTCCATAGACCCCCATGTTAAAATGCCCAACTTTACAGCAGAAAAAAACATGTTTCTACCCATGGATGCAATAAATATTATTATCGATATAGTTAGATTCCACCTTCATGATTATGGATCTGTGAGTGAATTGTTTTCTAACACGACCCTTTTATTTATATTAGGTCTTAAAGTTTTTGCATAAATTAGGGCGTGGTCACGTTGATGGACACGTACATGCCTCACTGTCAGCTAACAGCAACTTGTCCACTCTGCTAGGCTACAACCATAGAGGCGACAACGTTAGTTAGTCATAGCACTGTACTTGACCCTTTAGCTTTAGCCGTGTTCGTGGTGATTGTGCCTTTTAGAGAATATTGTTACAAATACTAGACAATTAAAATGTCGTGCTGTGCGCTTGAATGTACTAACAGAACTTCCAAGAAGTCTAAAATGATAATATTATACATGTTAACCCCGTTCGCAGGTGTTTGTGTGCTTGGTAGTTTAGCTTGTTACTTATTAGCCAGCTAAGGACGTAACACTTTATGCATACATATACATTTTAGTTTATGATTCAGCCTTGGGTAAGACTTTTATAGTCTATGGCTATGACGCCCATAATGCTAAACGGGAGCAAATGTTAATAGGGGACCCAATTATCCCAGTGGTGGCCGCCGGAGCTAACGGAGCCGCAGGGGGCTAGCTCCAGCCACTGCGGCTCCGTTAGGTCCGGGCGGTGGAGTCCGTCTTTTCTCAACGTGTGAATGACAAGCATTAAGAATAATAAAATATAGCTAATTCTCTTGCAGATTGTCTCATTTGATTATGAATGTAACGTTTATATAGGGGAACTACACTGTTAGCAGTAACTTGGTATGCATGTATTTCATGTTAGCTTAGCTTCTTAGCCTGAGCTAGCTCTGTTTACTTCCAGTTCGGAGGCAGCAGGTCCCGCCTCGGCTCCGCCTCTTTGCCCTTATTTGGAGCAGGCGGGATTAGACTCTGACGTTGCTGTCAAGCCGTTAGTGGCCGACTCCGCCTACTAAAGGCTTCACGGCAACTCTGCAGAATCCTATGGGTGACGTCACGGACACTACGTCCATTTATATACAGTCTATGATTCACTCACACCCCCCACCCCGCCAAACAACAACAACGAACGCAGGCGACGCAGCAGGTTATGGAAAATGGAGGAAACTGAAACTACAGCTAAGAAGAAAAGAAGATGCACATACAACAAAGACTGGGAAGACACTTACCTGTGGGTGAAGCTAGTGCAGGGCGACTCTCAGAGTTTTTTGCAATCATTGCAAGAGTAATTTTTAAATTTCACATGGCGGTGAATACGACGTCAAAAGACACCGAGAATGCGATTCTCACAAGAAACGTGTCGCTCAAAAAGAGACATCCCACTCTATGGAGACATTCCACTCTATGGAGACATTCCTACTCAAACCAAAAAATGATGGCCACTCAGACAAGGTAACTGCAGCAGAAATAACCAGTGTTTACCATACAGTGCAACACTCCCAATCATACCGGTCAAATGACTTGTAACAAGCTAGCTCCGACCATTTTTCCAGACTCTGAGATTGTAAAGAAAATGTCATGTGGTCGTACAAAAGTAGCGTCCATAATAACAGATGTGCTTGCCCCTGCCTCTGTGGAGAGTTGTTTGACAGAGTCAAAGACACCAGTGGTTCTAGGTGACAAAATAGCCCACACACTGTGTGTGGGGGCCCACCTGCTGTTGCTGTGATGGACAAAACTGAAAGCTATTTTATTTTATGTATTATTATGTTTCTGTTCCCTCCTGGCCAGTGTTGGTTTTATTTTATCTATTAATTTATGTTGTGCCTACTTGTACAGGTAATACACTAGTTGAATTAAGAAGATGCATTTCTAAACACTTGAAGTGAATAATGCCTGCTGCCTTGGTTAGCCTTAGTTTACTTTTCTTTATTAAAAAACTGCATTTTGACTTCACTTTCTGCTCTGTTGTTATATATTTGTTAATGGGGGGTGCTGTTGAGAGGGTGTCCCACATTGTCCCACAGAACCATACTCCTTGTCCCACATTTGGTTTGTTGGGATCTGTTCACCTTATCTATGAAACGTCAAGCTACCCCACAGCACCCCCAAAAGAAAATCTCTGGCGCCGCCACTGCCTAACGACAATTTCCTGCTAACGATGACGCAATCGCCCCAGTGTTTCGAGCCAGGTCCCGGTTTCTCACAGGACAGTGCACCCAGCAGGAGCTTCCATCTAGATTTGATCGATATGGACAACAACGCGAGTGAAGTCAAATCGGACAGGAGAGGAGACACGCAGCTCTGCATGATAAGCTGCTGCTCCGCCCGCTGTGATGGAGCGATGAGCTGCCATGGAAAACACACACTTCAATTTAGATCATCACCCTTAGCTATTTTAATTACCTCTCAAACTACCTAAACTAGTTATAAATATGTTTATTTTTACTGTCGGGTCACTCATTACTGGATCAGCCAGCTGCATGAGACCACGGATACTGACGGGCTGTCAGGAGAGGGGGAGGAAAAGAGAGACTCCGCCCCCCGTGTATTATTCTTATATTATTATATAGAGTCGTTATTCATTCGTTTTAAAGCTCAATAAATAACAAAGAAGACCTTTGACCGGCACTTTTATAATTTTGTCTGGAAGATTTAAACTTTAACGGACATGTTGACCGGCTAAACCCCACCTCTGCTGCTAAATCCATCGTGGAGAATAAACAGAAGGGCAACCATGCATGCGGGAGAAGTCTTCTTCGCTGCTTTTGGTGTATTTTGTGGCAGAAGTACAGCGCCACTTACAGGCCCGGCATATGAACTACAGCGTCTCCAGCGGTTCGAGCTGTCTCATTTGGACGGACACGTTTCTGGTGCCTATTGCGTGTGGACGGAATACTTTTTTGATGACGATTTCGGTTTGTTTCCGTTATCGTCCTCGTGTGGCTGCAGCCTAAGACCAAATCAAATAGACTGTGACAAGTGCTAGACACAGATAAAGATAACATGTACAAAGGAGCATTTTTTTATTTTGTATTATTACATTGCATTTAGCTGACGCTTTTATCCAAAGCGACTTACAATAAGTGCGTTCGACCAACAAAATACAAACTTGAAGAAAACAGAATCATATAAGTACATCAGGCTTCATAGAGCAAAAACATTTCAAGTGCTACTCAACTGGCTTTAGGTAAGCCAGTCCTTTATTAGTATATAAGTGCTTTGTTAATAGTTCTATCGCTCGAAGTGGAGTCGAAAGAGATGAGTTTTCAGTCTGCGCCGGAAGGTGTGTAAGCAATCTGCTGTCCTGATTTCAATGGGGAGCTCATTCCACCATTTTGGAGCCAGGATAGCAAACCCACGTGTTTTTGCTGATGGGAACTTGGGTCCCCTTCGCAGCGAGGGTGCAGCGAGCCGTTTGGTTGATGCAGAGCGGAGTGCACATGCTGGGGTGTACGGTTTAACCATGTCCTGGATGTAGGAATGGCCAGATCCATTCGCAGCATGGTAAGCAAGTACCAGTGTCTTGAAGTGGATTCTAGCAGTTACCGGAAGCCAGTGAAGTGAGCGGAGGAGCGGCGTGGTGTGGGAGAATTTAGGAAGGTTGAAGACCAGACGAGCCGCTGCATTCTGGATGAGCTGCAGAGGTCGGATGGCACATGCAGGTAGACCAGCCAGGAGGGAGTTGCAGTAGTCTAGGCGTGAGATGACGAGAGCCTGGACTAGAACCTGCGTCGCTTTCTGGGTCAGCTGGGGACGTATCTTCCTGATGTTGTAAAGCGTGTATCTGCAGCAATGGGTTGTAGCAGCGATGTTTGCAGTGAAGGACAGGTTGTTATCTAGGATCACACCCAGATTCCTTGCAGTCTGAGTCGGGGAAACAATAGAGGTGCCGATGTTGATTGTTAGGTCAAGAGTGGGACAATCTTTTCCCGGAAGGAAAAGCAGTTCAGTCTTGTCAAGGTTGCATAAAGTCAACATTTCACCAGTTCTGCCGTTTGGATATTCAGGGACACTTAACAGCTATTAGTGATACTTGTCAAAGGGTATCATCTTTACAGGCCGTGAATGTAAAGCTGGTTCGTTTTTTTTCACCTTCCAAATATTTGTGTGTGTGGTTGTATTTTGGGAGGCGTGTGGTGCAGTGGGTTGTGCGTTGGTATTCGGATCAGGGTTCACACACAGGTTCAAACCCCACTGCAGTCAGCATGTTGTTGTGTCCCTGGGCAAGACGCTTCACCCCAAATTGCTCCTGTGGGGATTGTCCACAGTATTAAGTCGCTTTGGATAAAAGTGTCAACATTTGCCCAGAGAGATAACTAACTTGGCAGTAACTTCACCAGAAGTTGTTTTGAGTAAATTGCCAGGTGTTTGTATTTCTTTCATTGGACAGATTTTGTGAGTACTGCAACCGGGCAACACTGTTTAAGATGCATTCACAACAGATTTTTAGTTGAGATAAAAACATTTAGATTGAGTTTCAAAGGGGGCCTGGTCGAAAGCAAGGGGTTGCAAGCATTGGGGCTATAAATGGCGAATGGGTGATTGGCCCCCTGGCTTCACGGTCCTAGTTCTGTTTCACGTTGCGGCTGTCGAGTTCACTATCTTACATAATGCATAACATGGGAACTTCTTGTGTACTTGGATAAATGAAATAAAACAACAAAAAAGACAAAAATGTGAAGCTTCAAATTCCCCTTAAAACACGGAAAAGACATATCATGGTATATTATCTTATGTCATAACCTGTTGCTTGGACTGTAAAAGTAATAAGAGAGAATGGATCAATCAAATCTCTAATATCAGTATCTGAGGGATAGTACGAGTGAAAGTGTGCTATAGGGGTGTTATGTTGCAGAGTGAAAGACAAAGCACAGCCCAAACACATGTGGGTCGGGGGAGTTCATTGGACAGACCGCTACTCTTGCCTTATTAAAGCAGACAAAGAAAAAAATCATATCACCCACCCAAAACCACCATTGAGTATGCTGTAAAAAGAATGGTGATAAAAAAAAAAAACTGAGATGAGAACATATTTAATCATTGCACCACCAATAAAGTCGTATTGAGAAGGACAAAGAGTTGTCACTGAAGTCACTTCCAACTATTTGATTTTATGTGTGTTTGTGTTGTTCAGAACTAAACAGTGTGGAGCTGCAGGGCTGCAGCAGCGACAACAGTCTGAACAGTAATGCCAGCCTGCCCAGTGTTCAGAGCCACCGGCGCCACACGGAGCGGAGAGTGGCCAGCTGGGCCGTCTGCTTCGAGAGGCTGCTGCAGGACCCTGTGGGGGTCCGCTACTTCTCGGTACTGTAACACACATGGCACATTCACATTGCGGATATGTTTACATAAATTTGCCAGCTTTTCCTAATTTTGTATGCTTGTGTTGCAGGAGTTCCTAAAGAAAGAGTTCAGCGAGGAGAACATCCTGTTCTGGCAGGCTTGTGAGTTCTTTAGCCACGTGCCTGAGAATGACAAGAAGCAGGTAACTGACATGCAGGACATTGATCACACACATGCTTCCATTTACACCACAATAATGAGGGAAAATGTTACATGTTAGACGAACATTTCAGCCTCAAAATTAAAAAAATTATATTAATTACTCGATTTATCAAGATTCTAATCAATTGTTATTGTTGACCATAGAAGCATGCTAGAACAAACTTTCCTTATGAATCCAAGTTCAGGGCTGTGAAATTGCTATAAAAACGATCATTATTAAGGTGACGTTTTCCTTCAATCAGCTCCTGTAATTCCTCATCTTCTTCTAACTCATTCCTTACTCTCTGTCTTTTTGTTATCTACATATCGACCTTCTCCAGCTCTCTCAGCGCGCCAGGGAGATCTACAACAGCTTCCTGTCCAGTAAAGCCACAACACCGGTCAACATCGATAGTCAAGCCCAACTTGCCGACGACATTCTCAACGCCCCCCGACCTGACATGTTCAAGGAGCAGCAGCTGCAGGTAGCTGATAAACACACTATTTTATTAAAATCTCGATTGTGATTCTGTTCCAGTAGCTGTAGTGACCTCTGACTATCCTTTTGAATGGGAAATGCAAAAAAGGCTATCTCTGAGGGGCAAATGTATTTGCACACACACACACACACACACACACACACACACACACACACACACACACACACACACACACACACACACACACACACACACACACACACACACACACACACACACATTTGAATACTTTATTTGGTTCCACAAATGATATTACATAAGACAGGGAATCAAATATATCGGGGCTAAGCAGCACAGAACACTTAGGGGAACACATAGCACCTCCTTCTCCACACGGCTAAGCTGCCAATAATAGCTGAAACAGAGCAATATTTGGCAATTTGTTTGGCTTTTCTCTTTGACATTCCAGCAATTCTCAGACCAATCATGGTATATAATCATTTATATACATGGCCAAGACTTCCGAATATAAGTATGCTGTATCTACACTTGTACCCAAAGCTGGTTATCACATCGAGCAGTGGTTGGTATTTGATATACTTGTCCTGGAAAGCCTGGTCCATGTACAGGTCAAAGGCACAGCCTACTTCTAATATTAGCACCTCCCTGTGGTTGGTGTCAACAAAAACAACATCAGGTGTATTTGGGATGTTAGCAAAGACATCATTGGTAAAAACCAAACCATTCTGGTAGCACTCTAGCGTGCTTGTACATTGCTGCGCTAGATGGTAAGATGTTTCGTACCGCATCAGACACAATGTCCACAATACGGTCATGACGAGCTATGTACAGGCGTTTGTATGCATTACATCCATTTGTTATGTGTGCAATGGATTCTAGGTGTTGTTGTGAATCCTGATGGTTTAAACAGAATGGAGTGTGAATGCGAGGGTACCAGGTGGACAGATTGTACTCAGTGGGTAATACCTGCAGTCTTGCTTTGATGGTAAATGTCAGAACATCCTCACCAACAGCGGCGTTCTTAAACACTGAGTGTGAGACTGAGTGGTCAGCAAACCCCAAACAGGCTTTCCCTGTAGTCTGAGTCCACACCAGTGCTGCCTGATCTCAGACTGCTTCATGCTGAGCAGAACCCTCCTTGCAGAGTCTCTGTGCAGTTCCACAGTCTCTTCCTGAGGTGTTGTGATGTCGGCCTTCACAACCACACTGGGGTCAGTGATCAGTTCATCAGAGACAGGGACTTCAGTCTGTGTGTTGAGTCTTGTCCATTTCAGCTGGACTCCAGTCCGATTGCAGAGGTCATTGAGATCTGGCCAGTCAGACCAGACCCCGAAGCCCCTGGCCTGAGAGTCCAGTTTCCCAGAGTCTTTCCTCCTGAAGCCGAGGAAGTTGTTCTGGTCTGCGCTGGCCAGGGGGATCTTCCTTCTTTGTAGATCCAGCAGGAGAGAGGCCCTGGCCATTTCTCTTACGGTGACATCATTGTTAAGCATGTGGATCAGGTGGGCTAGCCTGGTGGCTATGTAGGTCCACTCGACATTGGGGACTCCCAGCCCCCCCTCTCCACATGGGAGAAAGATGATGCCCCGTGTGGAGTGTGTGTTGAGGCCCACCCACTTTCTGACCAGCTGGACAGTTTTGTTTGTCATTTCTCTCAGTGCCTTGAGAGGGATGTGTACATTGGCAAAGAGATGTTGAATTTTAGCCAAAGCCACCTCTCTCACAGCCTGGGGCTTCATGAGGACGGGGAGGGGGGACAAGTCAATCAGGTGGAGAGATGGAGAAACTCTGTAGTGAGCTCCTCGACCTGCTCCCCCCACTCGCCAGCGATGTTAAACCTGTGGCCAAGGTATGGGTAGCACGGTAGGAAAAAGTAGGATTCCAAGAAAACACACCTTGTGAATAGGAACGACCCGAAGGGGCTGCTCGTGGGATATGAGTCTTTATCTTTATTTCTCATTTCCCTTGCATTCAACATGTTTTTGTCATCCATTTTACCAGTGTTACTTTTAGTTTGAAATTCTTAATCCTCTCAAACCATCTTCTTTTCTCCTTTTAATTTACCTTTAGTTTTAAATCCTTATGCCATTGCATTTTGTCTCATCTCTTCTTGTCTTCCATCGCTTTTCCTTATTTAATTTAGCCTTTCTCTTTGTTCTGTGTTTATTAATTCCTTCCTGCATTTTTCTGTTGCCCGCTGATTACTCCTTTCCTTCCTTTTCACCTCTTTAGATCTTTAACCTGATGAAGTTCGACAGCTACACGCGGTTCCTCAAGTCTCTGCTGTACCAGGAGTGTATGCTGGCGGAGGTGGAGGGAAGACCCTTGCCGGACCCTTACCACATCCCCAGCAGCCCCAACTCCAAACACAGCACCACCAGCTCCGACCGCTCCAACCTGTCAACACCCAAGAAGGTAAGATGCAACGCAAAGCCTCCACAAGTATTTTCCATTTGGCTGCGTCTTGTCATTAGTGTTGTGAAATGTTTTTAATAGATAATACAAACTTTTTCACTAAGATCTGGAGTAAGACTGGGCATTGCCACCTAGTGCAAAAGATGATTCAGTCGGGTGTGATAAAAGCACAGCGTTTGGTTTGCCTGTATTTATTTTTGTGTCGTCCCACATCAGGTTTTATTCATCCATTTATCCTCTGCTTGGTTTCTTGTGTTGCCACCTGTGTCCTTGTGTCCTTTAATTTATTTTGTTTGTGTCTTATAGGAGGACAAAAAGAGCAAGTCGGGCAGGTCTTTAAATGATGACTCTAAGGATGATTCAGGAGATCGGAAGAAAGGCTTGTTCTTTTCTTGGTCGCGCAACAGGAGCTTCGGCAAAGGCCCCAAAAAACGAGAGCTGGCCGACTTCAACTACAGTGAGTAGTTTAACACGTTGTTTAACATGTTATTGTTTGTGTAGATTGCCGCATAATTGGAGGGCTATTTTCCAAGTTGGACGTAGAGGTTTGTAGATTTCCCCTTTGGCTGATGTGTGTATTCTCTTTCAGATTTCTCTGGCAGCAATGGTCGCCGTGAGTCCCAGGGCTCGCTGTCTTCAGGAGCCAGTCTGGAGCTGGGGACGCCGGGGTCGGGGAAGAATGAGGTCAGTCTGCAATGAAACATCCCCCTCTGATAATTAGTTTAGACATTGCAGTCATAGGCACACAGTCATTTTTTCGCTAAGCAGCTTCATCTGCAGCCTCTTCCTATCAATGTATCTGCTATAAGAGCATAAAAACATTGAGAATAGTAAAATAATGCTTTTGTTTCTCTTACATTTTTTACTATCACGTTTTCCTCTCCCCCTAACTCTCTGTCTCGGTTTTATTCCTTCAGGTGGATGTTTCCCGCGGTGCAGTCTCAGTGTTAGCAGAGCGTGGGGGGAGCAGCGCCCCCTTGAGGCAGTGTAACATAAGCCTGCCGGACGGCTCATGTTGCTCAGTGCCACTGAGAGCAGGGGTGTCCATCAGGGAGCTGTTGCTGGGCCTCTGTGAGAAGCTCTGCATCAACCTGGCAGCTATAGACCTCTTCTTGGTCGGAGGGGAGAAGGTACAACACAACGTGCACATGCTGCTGACC
This sequence comes from Gymnodraco acuticeps, assembly GCF_902827175.1. Taxonomy (NCBI): domain Eukaryota; kingdom Metazoa; phylum Chordata; class Actinopteri; order Perciformes; family Bathydraconidae; genus Gymnodraco; species Gymnodraco acuticeps. The sequence continues at coordinate 1,587,938 of NW_022992081.1, forward strand.
AAAAGACCTCTCATGGGGGCTTCAAATATTCTTTATACAAATGATCAAATAACTCAATGAGTCATGCCAAACAAAGTTAAAAGATACATATACAAAATATTTGGTTTTAACTTGAAAGGGCAATACTTTTTCTTGAAGATACAATAATCTATATTTTGTATACACACAATAGGTCCAAAGACAATGTGTTATGTGCAGGTGTGAAAGAAGTACTCATGTTATACTATTGTAAGTCACAGTCCTGCATTCAAAATCTTAATAAAGTGAAAGTACCAAAGTATTGGCATCAAAATGTATCAAAAGTAGTAGTACTTGTTATGGGTAATGACCCATTTGAGAATAATTTATATTAAATGACTGGATTATGATTATTCATTCGGTAGCCTGTTTATCAGAGCTGTTAAATGTGGAGCTAATTTTAAGTACTAAATACATACTGCTGTTGGGTATCTGAACATATATTTATATGTCAATGTACATTTTTTGTATTACCTAATAATCTGTAAAGACACTGGTGACTAACCAAATCAAATGTAGTGGATTGAAATGTACCACATTTTCTTCGAATCAGTCAGTGGTTCAGAGAGCTGTAATCCTCACATGTTTTATCTTTTGCTGTTCTATTTAACAGTCACTGATTGCACTTTAGGGTTTGGCAAATACCTGAACATTTTCCATAATAACTTCTCTCGTATTCTCTGCCTCACTCCATCAGCCACTTGTGTTAGACCAAGACTGTCTGACGTTGTGCTCGCGGGACCTTCGACTAGAAAAACGCACTCTCTTCAGGTACGTTTATCTTGAGAACAACTATAAGCTTTACAACACTTCAAAGCTGTACTGAGAGAAAAAATGCTCGTTGTGAAACCACAGCGGCCATTGAAGTAAAAAAAAAAAATGACATTGCCTGGGGATAATTCTGAGAAGAACTTCTGAAATTCCAAGAATAAAGTCATGAATGTATCAGAAAAAAACTTGAGATTCTATTTACGGGAATAATGTGGTATATTCATGAGAACAAAACTCACTGCAAGAGGGGATCAACCTCAAAAGATGCCGCTGGTAAACAGTAAACGCCTCAGAGATATGTTAGTGAGGAGGGAACATATGTCCTTTGCATTTTGTATCCCTTCCTTCCCTGTAATCCATTCATATTTTTACCCAAAATCCCCCCTAATATATCAGTTGCACAATTACAACTTATTTTACTGCTACAGAACATTTTCATTCTTCTTTTCTAGACTCGACTTGGTTCCTATTAACCGCTCTGTGGGCCTAAAAGCAAAACCAACCAAGCCTGTGGCGGAGGTCCTCAGGCCTGTGGTGGCCAAATACGGCCTGCACCTGGCCAACTTAGTGGCACGCATTGTAAGTCCATACTCATTCAGATAGACAGAAAGGCATACAGTCAGCACATGTGATGACGTCATGTTCTGTGTGATGCAGAGTGGGGAGATGGAGCCATTAGATCTCGGTCTTCCTATATCCAACCTGGACGGGCTTCGAGTGGTATTAGATCTTGCAGAAAACACTCCTGCGAAAGGTTAGGAACACACATGCAGTTGCTATCATTAGAACATTTAATCGAGTAACAAAACACTTGTATATGTATTGCTGTTTCAATGTATTTTCTTCATCCAGCAGACAAACAGAAAGCAGCTCCCTCAAAGAACGTCGTCGCGGCCTCCACCAGCAGAAACCAATCGACAACAGTAAGATCTCCCCCCCAGCATCTTATTGCCTGTTTCCTTCTCGCTCTGGAATGTTCCATAACCCACAGAATGTCTCCACTTCCCGGTTGATGATGTCACGCTACTAAGTGTCTCTCTCGCTGTCGTCAATCTCCCATGTCTGTTTGCAACGTGTCAGAAATGTGCGCAGGTGTATGATATGTCTCTGTCGGCGTTGGGGCTGTGTGTGTGTTTATTTACTGTATGTGCACTGTCGCTGTGGAGCCCTGTCACACTCTCCAGGTTCCTAATGTTCCATTTTTATGGTGTGCCTGTGGCCGAATGCTTCGTCAACTTTTCTCTATTGGTTTGCTGGTTCTCTTTCTTCCATAACAAACCAAGAGGCAGAGCCATCAGAGCCCAGCCTGCCGCAGCGTTTGCTGGGTCTCCAAGCCTCAAACACCCCCTCTGTGCACCTGGAAAGCTCTTCGTTGGTGGTGGCAGTAGAACTGTAGAATGCTGTGCGGGTTTTTCTTGTTATGATTGTGGCTTCAAAGTAATATTTTACCCCCAAAATGATCATTTGCAATTTCAAATACTCACCCTGTGTTACCTTGGATTTGTGACAACTTTTCATGCATGTCTCAAAAATAAAGAATGCAAAAACTGATTTTGTTTTAAATAAATGAACGTAAACGTGGTGTAACAATAGCTAAATGATATCAAAACAACTGTTTAGCAACTCTTGCGAAACTGTACTTCGGACTCACATGGAAAAACACGAGTTGAGTGTCAGTTAGTAAAGGATCCTTTATTTATAGCTCGACTGTTGTTAAAAGTAACGCCCATAACTCAATTGATCAACAGTTTACTCATGTTTTTGTACTCATGTCATTCACTGTGCAGGCATGTGAGAAAAGTTAACAAAAAATAAATGAAGGTAACCCTGGGTGAGTAATTGGTATACAAATGATCATTTTGGGGGTGAAGTATTCTTTTAACCTGATTGGTGGCCATCTGTAAAGGTCATGCATTGCTTTGTTGGTTGATTATTTATAGATGTTTGAAAATGCTAGTTGTATCCCACTTGAAGGGCAGTAGTGCGGCTTTATGAAGTAGGAAGTTGGTTCCTCTGGTGTTGTGGTGTGTTGTACTGTTAGCCTACGTGTTGGTGATGCTTAGCACACAGTGTTAAGCATTGTGCTTGTCTGAATGGAACATCCCATCTGTCTTTCTATAAGAATCTAATATAGATATATGTTTTATTAGAATTACTCTCTATACATGTCATTGATGATGAATCACACAAACTAAATTCATTATCCATTTAATTGTCCAAATCAAAAAACATCTGCCCCCTTCCCCCTGTTAAATTGTTCTCATTTGACCCTTGATCACCCTCCCCACCGTCAGTAGCACTAGTCCCCACCGTGTTGTCATTACTTGCGCCCGTACTTGTACCATCCTCACTTACCAGGGCTCTAACAGCCCCCTCCGCTCTCCTTGTGGCCCTCCAGGGGGAGGACAGGCCGTCAGGGAAAGCCGGTTCAGCCCGCCCCCATGGGGAAAACGGCCCTGACACAGGCAGCCAGCCCTTACCCAACCACTCTGTCTCTCTCCATAAGGCTCCGGAGAAAAGAAAGCAGAAAAAGATTAATATAGACGAAGCTGAAGGTAAAGACTGAACGACCTCCATCTCTCTCTCTGTCTCTTTTGTTTCCGTAGCTTGGTTGCTGTGATCACACTAACCCTTTGGCCTGTCTGCCGTGTAGACGCAGCACCTTCCAAAGCTAGCTACATGTAGCACAGTCACCTCTGCTCACACTGAATGTAGCTTTGACTTGTCTAACTAATTAATACAAACCCTCTGCTGCATGCTTTCTCAAGTGTTTTCAAGATGTTAATGTGGGAGATTATTCATTTGTGTGTGTGTGTGTGTGTGTGTGTGTGTGTGTGTGTGTGTGTGTGTGTGTGTGTGTGTGTGTGTGTGTGTGTGTGTGTGTGTGTGTGTGTGTGTGTGGTGTGTGTGTGTGTGTGTGTGTGTGTGTGTGTGTGTGTGTGTGTGTGTGTGTGTGTGTGTGTGTGTGTGTGTGTGTCCGCAGAGTTCTTCGACCTCATATCCAAAGCTCAGAGCAACCGAGCAGACGACCAGCGAGGCCTGCTAAACAAAAGCGACCTGCAGCTCCCAGACTTTCTGCGCTTGTCGCCGGTGACAACCAACCGGGCCGCGCCTCCTCCCTACGACACTGAGCCCAGTTGCTCCACCCCTCACACCCGTAACCCCAACAACGGCAGCCTCCCCAGCAGCGGTCGCAGGGGCAATAAGGCCAATAGCAATGACAGGGGACGAGGAGGAGGCGGGGGGGGCGGCGGCCACTTGCTCAACGCGAGCCATCAGTCCCAGAGCTTGGACTCCTCGCTGGGAACTGAGAGCGGAGGGGGGAGGAAAGGCAGGCCACCCCCTCCGTTTCCTGGCACCATCTCCCCCATCCACCCGTCCACCCGGGGGGCCCAGCCTGCTCTCCTCCAGGACTCCAGGGAAGAATCTGTCCAGATGCTGGAGGAGGACACGCTGTCCGACCTGACTCTGGTGGGAGAGGGGGACATTGACAGCCCCTGCCTCACCTACGTCACTCCCTCAGCCCTCCAGTGCAAACCCCACCCCCGACCCCAACAGCAAGCACAGGACGGGCGGCCTAGCTCAGGTACTTCCCCGGTGTGAAAAACCTTTGAACTTTCACCTCTCCCTTTACCTGACTGTAGGACAGGACCCTCGACAAAGTCGGTTTGAAGTTCTTTGGCAGTCACACTTGGCCCAGAATGCATCCAGGTCTCCTCCCTTTATTTCATAATTCAATTAAAGTGACAGAACATGTAAGGTAAAATACATTAAGTCATGTAAAAGACTGAGCTTTTATCACATGCCTTAGAAATGAGTGTTAATTAGTTAAAACCAAGGATATAGTGATAAGCTACGGCCAGCATCTACTGTGAGTCCACAGCAGCCTGAAGATAAACTAGTTCAGACACATAAAGCGAGGAGAAGTGGATGCATTAGGCTCGGACTGAACTTGTCCAGACATTTCCCTTCTGTGTGGTTTGTATCTGTGTGAACCTTTGAGCGGATTTGCTGTGGATTTCTTTCTGGAGACGTTAGCTCGAGGACATGCTCACGAAAAACCGACCAGTGCCAAACTGTCTACTCCCCCCCCCCTCCAGTGTACCGAATCTAACAATGCACTTTAGCCAATTACAAACAACACAACTTTTCACATGTTTCTAAAACTTTTTCTCCCTGCTTTTTATTATTTTATCATGAAAACGTCTGTTTTACAGCACTAGGATCAGAGCATTTGCTAACAAACTATTTTCCAATGCTTTGGAGCACACTGCATACTGACACAGCTGGCCTGACCCCATAAATACAAACACAGGAACACACACATCTGCTCAGCTGTTTCTTCAAGGACACAGTACACTCTGTGTCTCCAGCGCTGTTCCCTCACCTCAGGCATTTCTCGTGTCACCCATGAAAACGGACAGCAGCGAGAGCGCACACATGGAATATCGCTCTCTGGTGAAAATGATCCAGAAGTGTGTGCACTCACTGTGTAAAAAGGCAGTTTTCATCTCCATTCCTCTTCTTTGCACTACATCACACTGCAGCACACCTTTTCTGTCTAGCAATTCAACAGTGTCTGGAAAATAACGGGCTAACACGTCAAACTGTTTCAAAACACTCTTACTTTACTATATTCTCAAGAAGACATTAATTTATCCCACATCCTTTTTCATTTTTACAACCTGTCAGTTAAAAGTATTAATTTGTACATAGTCATCTTTGTGAATTCACAATTTGTTTCCGTAGTCATTGTTGGATCGCAGTGCAGCCATGCTGTTTAGAATAGTAATACATTCTCCTCTCTTCTGTTCAGTTGACTGTACTCTCTGTAAATAGATCAAATAAATGTTATAACGATGAACTCTCTCTGTAGAGCCTCATGTGAGCAGCCTCCTTTCTTTTTTTACACTTTTCATAATATCCATTCTTCTCACTTCATTTGCCATCAGTGTATGTGTGTCAGATTTGTTCTCACTACTTCTGTGCTTGAAGGCTTTGAGCTGCTTGGTATTTTTATGCATCTCTATTTCTTGATTTTTAATGTCAAACACCAGTGGAATAGCCAGAAGTGGAATAGCCAGAAGTGAAGTGTAACTTCTGATGTAAAGTTTTGAGTTACTTCTTACCTTTTTAATACCAATCACTCTTAGGAACTCTATGTCAAGAACACAGTCAAGTTCTAAATGGGGGAAACAACTGAAATAAAGGAAAAAGCAAAACCAACAACTTTCAAAAATAATGTTCTGTTTGGCCAGATAGAGAATAACAAGTGTCCATCTCTGCACTAACATATGATTTTTCATGAACAATTGTGTGACGTGTTGTTTTGTACATCAGGTACACCTCCTCAGTCTCTCAAATGTTCCACTGTAGTTGGATGATTTTGCAACTAAGAATTAGTTAGGTATTCCTTTGTACTTTTACTTGTGTAAGATATTCAAATATTAACTTTTAACTTGTAAGTAAGTTTAACATTGTTTTGCAACATTTACTCGACTGGAGTCTGAAAACTGAAACTTCACTAAAATCTCAGGTTATCAGACTCAAATGCTATGCATGGGTTCCCCTCTGCTCAACGCCTTGTTAGGCCAGCTATGTCATACTTGGTTCTTTGGTAGCCTACAAACAAAACTAGCTTCTGTTTCTTACTCGTCCTCACTCACACACACATGCTTATTTAAACTTCACACGTACGTGCTCATGCTCACCTACAGAGCATTACAATATTTGTGTCTTTTGAATCACATTACTTTTCTTATTCTTTAGCTGCTTTCAGGCAAATTTCAACCACATATGATTTCGTTTTTGTTTCCTCAGAGTCTGACATGTGTCAACAGCAGCAACTGTATTTATAGTCCATATTGTAGTGATCACTGTTTATCATAATTCACTCATGGAACTACAGGTTGGGGGTATTGTTCTGCATGGACACACATGTTGACTACCTCCTGTGTACCTACTGTGTGCCCTCCTTTCTCTTCTCCCCTTCTCTTCCCGGACTGCAACCGGACAACGTGTGCTTTTCTGCTGCTCAATACACTGACATAGAACAAAATCTAGGTTTTGCCTGACTGATGTACGATTTTGGGACAAAAAACAAGGATCTGTATCTTTCAGGATGGTGGATACGGGAATAATCTCCTGTCTAGTGTCTGGTGATGAAGGACAAAGAAGAGCTTTATGACAACCGTAAAATTATTGTTGGACACTTGAGTAAAATCCATTCTGAGTATAGTAAACCAATCTCTTCTTCTTTGTGTAATTCCTGTTTTCTTGCTCAAGGAAACAAAGAGTTATCTGATTGTAGCTGTAATTGCATGGGAAACCATTGTTCACACAAGCCGTTTTTATGAATACAGTTGGAGTTTTAGTGCTTCAGTTCACTGGCTCTTGTTGGGACCGTTGCCCAATCCCACTGCTTCAGAACATTTAGCTTCTCATCTCAAATGCAGTGGCGTAACTATCGACGGTGTAGCCGGAGGCAAAAAAAATATATATATTTGCACCGGGCCAATCACAACCTTGTTACGCCACTGCTCAAATGGCTCCATCTGCTGGTGGGAGAAGTAATACAAAATGATTGGTTGAAAATAAGTAGTAATTTCAACATCAGGTACTTAACTATGAGAGTGACTAAGCAAGAGAAGTTTACATTTGCACTTTTATAGCACTTAAATCGATAGTTACGTCTGTAACTACGGTTCTATGAGTCCCGGATGACCGGCAGAGGTGGTGCTTTAGCACTGGATATGTCCATCGCGTGCATGCGCAGCTCGAGTACCAATAACAACAAAGTCACCTGTGACCCACGTGACACCGGCTATATCTGCCGGTGTCGTCAGAGGATCTGTTCCCAGAATCTTCTCGCGAGCACACAAGAATTCTGAGTGACAGGATACTCTGGCAGTCATCCGGGACTCATAGAACCGTAGTTACATAATATGTGTTATTGTTGAGTAAATAACAGTGTGTTATTTAGAAAAGAATAACAAATATTCCAAAAAATACAGATTTCAGTATTCTGAGGCTCTGAGCCCCATTTATTTTCCTCGCGAACGGCAAAAAAAGTCCGACATTATACGATTTAAAATAAAAACAATAATCGTGGCTTGATATTGAGTAAGAACATGTTTTTATGAACCACACAGCTTCCGGTCTTCCGAGATCCGACCGGACAAAAAGACGTGGTGCAGGCACGAAACATACTACCAATAGAAATACATTGCTTTTAAAATCACTGTGACACGAAAAAAAGGGGGAAATCGTGTTGGTTAACACGAATCAATAGATTAAATGTCGTGACTATAACGGCCTCTACACACGGCGGCGTGCGTTGTCGCTTGTCAAGCACGCGGTTTGATTGGCTAGAGCTTGTACTGGCATATGATTCGATTGGCTGACGCCTCCATCGAGGCGTCAAAAGTAGAACATTGCTCTACTTTTGCGTGCGTTGCCGCTTCAACGCTTCTGCCCATTCACTTTGAATGGGGTGACGTCACGATTCGCCGAACTGCATTGTGGGAGCAAAGCGTAGCTTCTCTCGCGGTGCTCGCTGCAAAAGTATAGCAATGTTCTACTTTTGCCGCCTCGACGGAGGCGTCAGCCAATCAAATCCCGCGTATGCAAATCTGACAGTACAAGCGCTAGCCAATCAAACCGTGTGTATGTTGGGAGAGCCAGACCGCAGTTATTTCCCATATGTCAAAAAATGGAGGAGAAAACTATCGTGGCGATAGGGAATCACCCGGTACTATATGACCAGTCCCTCTTTACATACAGGGATACAAACCGGAGGAGCCAGGCATGCCAGTGCCAGTGACAGTGGGTGAAACTGGTAGGTTTTCGTCTGTTTGGGGAGTTTATATCCAGTGTACTTCGTTTGAATGGACAGCGCAAGCATAGACAGTATATTTAGCCAGCATGGATGTGGCATGAATGCTTTGCTTTGTATGTCCGGGGCGGGACATTCATGTGATTGGTTGTTGCTCGCGTTGACTCCCCAAGCTCAAGACACGCCCACCGCCAAGCGGCAACGCACGCCGCCGTGTGTAGGCTCCGACGCAGCGTCCACACGGCGGCGTGCGTTGAAGCTTGCCAGTGAGCTTGTCTGAAACTCGACCAACAACCAATCACATGAATCTCCCGCTCCGGACACACAAGCAAGCGATTTGATTGGCTAGAGCTTGTACTGGCATATGATTTGATTGGCTGACGCTTCTGCCGAGGCTTCAAAAGTTGAACATTGCTCAACTTTTGAAGCGAGCAACGCGAGCAAAGCGAAGCAACGCTCCCACAATGCAGTTCGGCAAAGTGTGACGGAGCGTCCACACTACAGCTCCAAAAAAAGCTTGGGAGCTGGGCGTGTCTGAAGCTTGGGGATGTTATTCAAGCAACACGACCAACAACCAATCACATGAATCTCCCGCCCCCGACATACAAAGCAAAAACCCCCGGGGATTTTATGGGAGCAATATATATATATATATATATATAAACTCCCCAAACAGGCGAAAACCTACCAGTTTCACCCACTGTCTCTGCCACCTCCCTCCAAGCCTGGTTCCTCCGGTTTGTATCCGGGTAGGTGAAGAGGGTCTGGTCATACAAAACCGGGTGATTCGCTACGGCGATAATTAGTTTCTCCTCCATCTTTTTTTGAAATATAGAAATGAACGGCGGGATATCTCTCCCAGCTTAGACGCGGTTTGATTGGCTACGGCTTGATCTGTCAGATTTTCCGAAACGGGATTTGATTGGCTGGCGCTACTCCGGCGTCAGAAGTTGAACATTGTTCAACTTCTGTCGCCACGGCCCGTCTACACTACAGGCATACAAAAATCTTGAAGCTGGGCGTGTCTGAAGCTTGGCGATTTTTTGCGAGCAACGCGGCCAACAACCAATCACATGAATCTCCCGCCCCCGACATACAAAGCAATAGCAATGTTAAAACAAAGTGAACTGGATATAAAATCCCCAAACAGGCGAAAACCTACCAGTTTCACCCACTGTCTCTGCCACCTCCCTCCATGCCTGGTTCCTCCGGTTTGTATCCCGGTAAATAGTTCTGGTCGGAAAGAACCGGGTGATTTGCTACCGTAATTTCTCGTTTGGAATATGAGGAAATGAACTGCGGTCTGGCTCTCCCAGCTTGCACGCGGTTTGATTGGCTAGCGCTTGTACTGGCGGGAATTGCAAAAACGGGATTTGATTGGCTGACGCCAGCTTCGAGCAAGCATCGAGCCTCAAAAGTTGAACATTGTTCAACTTTTGACGCCGATAGACGCTCGCGATGCTTGCAACGCCTTGCCATGCTACCCACAATGCAGTTCGGCGAAGTTTGAAAATATCCTACGTCACCTCATTCAAATGAATGGGCGAAGCGTTGAAAGCATTTTTTGACGCCTGTAGTGTAGACGGGCCAACGCCGGAGACGGACCGCTCTGCTACCCACAATTCAGTTCGGCGAAAAAAAGCGGCAACGTGACGTCACCCCATTCAAAGTCAATGGGCAGATTGAAGCTCTCGACGCTGCAGACGCTGTAGTGTGGACGGGCCGTGTGAATGGGCAGAAGCGTTGAAGCTTCAAGGCACGCCGCCGTGTGGATGGGCCAACACGAAATGCCGTGAGACTGGGTTGCTCTGCAAGGTTGTTTTAAGCTAACATCAGCATGCTAACAGGCTTACAGTGAAAATGCCTTATTTACATGCTGCTGTTTCCCAAATTGGGTTTAATACGGTGAATCTAATCTAATGCGACATGTTGATGTTTGGTATGGTTAGTATCGTGTTTCCTCAGTTAGCTTAGATTTTTAGCATTCTAATATTTGCTTTGGGAAAATGTAAAACTATTTGTGAAATATTGCAGTACTAGATACAAACCTTGCCTGTGTTGATTCAGAGAGAGGCCGTTCATAGGATGCTCTGCAAAAACGGATGCTAAATTCTGCAGGAAAAGTTGCTATTTGCATTTGCACAACTGCCAACATAGTAAATTCACAATAAAAAAATTGGATCAAAAAGGGAATCTGAAGAAACACTAAAAAAGAAATACCAGGGAGGCATTTGACAGATGAGGGAAATGTTGCTAATAGCTTAGCCTACTGCTAACCATAGCCAAAGACTCACAGTTGTGGCCAATGAAGTTCTTCTTTAGAGCCTCTAATAACAGTATATGTGAAAGGGCTTTACAAGTTAACAAAGAATTGCCACTTAATAAAGGGATTTACCTCACACTCATGATCGGGATGATGATTGGTACTGTCACATTGCTATCAAACATGTGCATGTCCCCATGCTCGGCATGAAAGAGAAGCTTTTTTCAAATTATGGCATATTTTTTAACCTTTTCCCGAAAATATATGCCTACATCTGCTTTAAGGCATCCTCAAAGTTATTTCAAGTCTTCCTGTCTGAACCCAATTTCATGCCAATCTATCCAATGGAAACTTCAGTCTGCAGCAATACTGTCTGACATTGCCATCCATGGGGCATGCAGCTAGCATTACAATTAAATGAAACCCTGGAATGAGAACAGCAGGGAGAGCTTTTATATCCATCATCCAACATCCACTATTCTTTACTTTCACTGACACTGACTTTGACACATGTTACAGCAGGTAGAACCAAAAACATCAACAATGGCTGAGTGTATATCATTATTAATAATAATTACGCCTAGGCTTTTCCTGCTGTGGCATGCACATTTCTACCATAAGAAATACCTGTTGTTGCTTCATTCTGAATGAGACGAAGGAATTCAATATCAATTAAATAACACATCAGCAGATAAAGCAACAAGTTTAGTAATTAATAAAATAGCGGCTACCTAAAAGTAAGACTATTAATCTCTCTTTCTCTTAGCCAGTAGATGGCAGCAGGCTGTATTGAGATGGACACACACACACACACACACACATACCATGTATACATCACTTCAGGGGACATTACATTGATTTACATGCATTTCCTGGAGGCTTATCCTAACCTTAACCAAACCAACACATGCCTATCCCTTACCCTAACCCTAAACCTAACCAAGTCTTCACCCTAAAATTAATAATTCCCCTCATGGGGACCTCTAATTTGTCCCCATAAGGGAGGCGAGTCCCCACACGTGACTGTGTAAACAGATTTAGGTCCCCACAAGTATAGCAATGCTAGGCCACACACATACACACACACACACACTGAACACTGTCTAACTATTTGCCCATGATGTCATAGCCAAGAGCCAGCATGGGAATATCTGACAGATCCACTTAGTTTCCTGCTGTCTCCCATCCCTTCGGGTGTGTGTGTGTGTGTTTTTTGACAGAATGTCATTTATTTTCTTAATTTCTCACTCTCTTCCTCACACACACACACACACATACCGTGGGATGAAGATATCCTCTAGCTTTAGTCTGGCTGTTCTTGTATTTGTAATTGTACTTCTCACTGCACCACAGACACAAGCATTTTGCTCTTATTTTGTGTTTCCCGTGAGTGATTTCTTCCCTGCATGTTGGATGTTTTGCAGTGCCGGTGAGTGCTTTGTCATTTATTTTATTTGTCATTTCTTATATTTCCACCGTCTGTTTGTCTCTCTTTTTTAAATCAGCCTCTTCTTCCTCAGGTAAAGACAGAAACAGATCGAGAGACAGGGAAAGAGGCAGAGGAGGAGGAGGAGGAGGAGGTTTCAAAATGCCCAACAGAAGAATGATACCTTCAAACCCAACCCCTCCCTCTCCTCCTCCTCTTCCTCCCCCACGGCCTCCTATTCGTTCACGTCGCAAATCCAAGTCACCTTCATCCCGCTCTCACCACTCGACACCAAAACGAGCGTTGAATTTGGACAACATCAGGGCCACGACTGACAAAGAGGACAGCAGGCGAGCCCAAAAAGGGCCCCGAGACCTGCAGGGCTCTCGGGGCTCAGAGCTGGACAGGAAGTGGGAGGGTGTGGCCTTGGAGCTGCGTTGCCGTGGCAGCAGGATGAGGTCTGCAGTGTACCAGACTTCAGACTTGCCCTCCATGGTCCCAGCCCGGAGACAGATGGAGCAGAGTGAGGGCAAAGGGCAGAGAGACCGCAGTAAATTAAAAGCCACCTTCGTTTGAGGAGCCGACACTAAGGTGACTCACTCTGTCTGGCCTGATGATGTCGTCTCCGACCGGCAGCTGAAACACTGTAAAGGTTTCAAGTGGATGCTCAGTGTCAACGAATGTGCAGCTGCCAGACTGAACACCAGGGCTGCTATTAGACAGACTGACATAATCAACGGCTGTGTCCCAATTCCATTGTATCGTTCTCAGGATGGTGGAGTATTTAAAAAACAACATGTAAGACTTGTACTTTGAGTATTTCAAGAAAAACTGCTGCTAATTGTGTAGTGGAATTGGCATTTGGCATACCAAGGGAACAGGCATGTTGATATTTTGAAGCTCATGTTTTGAATGATAAAGTATAGTATATTTTTATTTGATATGTTTACTTATTAAAAGATTATCTACAGGTTCATAATTTGCACAGAGAGCATGTAGTACATAATTGGGACACAGCAATGCACTTCCTGTTTTCCCGTGCGGGAGAATACTTGCAACAGAAGTTATTTTGTTATATATTTTAAAATAAATCTGTAGTTCCAGAGATTTATTGTTGCTCTTCCCTAAAGTTGGAGCACTTGCAAATAGTCAAGCAGTAGCTGAAATATTCTGACTTTCAGTCCTCAGTGTGGGTCAAGCTCTTGAAATGTTGGATCCTATATTTCCCCTAATGCAATGTTACGGAATCATTTGTTATACCTTCTCTTACCAGTAAACACTTACATCTTTAAAGCTTGCAATGCAGACTTGGAATGCACAGTGTTCAACCAAAAGACTGTACCAAACTCCTCCAGAGCCATAGAGGACATTTGCAGCTGCTCTCACAAACATGACAACATAATAAAAACTGCAGCAGTATTAAAAACAGTTAAAATACTTTTTTGCATAAACGGTGTAATATGTCCTGAAGAACAATCAAATATGAACAATTTGAAGACTTTGTCAGCTGTCTGCTGCAGTTCACAGGCGAGGAAACGTTCTTGTGAGATAAGCGTTCTTGTGACGTGCACAGGTACGGGCTGATGTTGCCCGGGCAATGGCCCTTTTGAACTTTTTGGCTGACCTGCCCCTCTGTTTTTCTGTTGTGGCCTATGGTTGTGGCCGAATAAACATGATAAGCCCACAATTACATTACATTGCATTTAGCTGACGCTTTTATCCAAAGCGACTTACAATAAGTGCGTTCAACCAACAAGATACACACTTGAAGAAAACAGAATCATATAAGCACATCAGGCTTAGAGCAAAAACATTTCATGTGCTACTCAACTGGCTATAGATAAGCCAGTCCTTTATTAGTATATAAGTGCTTTGTTAATAATTCTATCGCTCGAAGTGGAGTCGAAAGAGATGAGTTTTCAGTCTGCGCCGGAAGATGTGTAAGCTATCTGCTGTCCTGATTTCAATGGGGAGCTCATTCCACCATTTTGGAGCCAGGATAGCAAACCCACATCTTTTTGCTGATGGGAACTTGGGTCCCCCTCGCAGTGTTGGTAGAGCGAGCCGTTTGGCTGATGCAGAGCAGAGTGCTCGTGCTGGGGTGTACGGTTTAACCATGTCCTGGATGTAGGAAGGGCCAGATCCATTCGCAGCATGGTACGCAAGTACCAGTGTCTTGAAGTGGATTCTAGCAGTTACTGGAAGCCAGTGAAGGGAGCGGCGTGGTGTGGGAACATGTAGGAAGGTTGAAGACCAGACGAGCCGCTGCATTCTGGATGAGCTGCAGAGGTCGGATGGCACATGCAGGTAGACCAGCCAGGAGGGAGTTGCAGTAGTCTAGGCGTGAGATGACAAGAGCCTGGACCAGAACCTGCGTCGCTTTCTGGGTCAGCTGGGGACGTATCCTCCTGATGTTGTAAAGCGTGTATCTGCAGCAGCGGGTTGTAGCAGCAATGTTTGCAGTGAAGGACAGGTTGTTATCTAGGGTCACACCCAGATTCCTTGCAGTCTGAGTCGGGGAAACAACAGAGGTGCCGATGTTGATTGTTAGGTCAAGACTGGGACAATCTTTTCCCGGAAGGAAAAGCAGTTCAGTCTTGTCAAGGTTGAGCTTGAGGTGGTGAGCAGACATCCACTGAGAGATGTTGGCTAGACAAGCAGAGATGCGTGTGACGACCTGGGTCTCTGAGCGGGGAAAGGACAGAATTAATTGGGTTTCATCAGCGTGGCAGTGGTATGAAAAACCATGCGGGCTAATGACAGATCAGAACGAGTTTGTGTACAGGGAGAAGAGGAGGGGACCAATAACAGAGCCCTGAGGGACCCTGTGAAGCTGACAATTGAGCAGCCCGACCAAGCAAGGAGGCAGAGGCAGAACGTCCAAAATTATAACCCGGTGTGGGCATTTATTAAACTCGAGCACGGGAAACAGCCCCAATCTTGCTGTTCCCGTGCGAACAGTCACCAGCCACAAGGATCTCACACACAATACCAGCCTAACAAGAAAACAGCACCTAAATACACACACAGACTAACAAGACACAGGTGGGAGGGGAGGAGACAACACAGGGCACCAGGTGCACACAATCAGCAACAGACATGGGGAAAGGGGAACACTTTTCAGAATAAAACCAGGAAACAGAGACAGACAAACTAGTTACATAAATTACATATATTCCCATGCTTCCTGTGCAATGTTTTTAGTGCTATATTACCCGTAACGGAGGCCGAGATATATGGGCCCAGAGATCACCTCCGTTACAGACCCCTGTAGTTAATTGACAAGGGTCGGACTCGGACCCTCTCCAAGTTACCCTGTAGGTACGGTCTTTGAGGTAGAAGGTGAGGAGGGAAAGTGCAGAGCCTGAAACTTCAAGTTCTTGGAGAGTGTGAAGAAGGATCTGATGATTCACCGTGTCGAATGCAGCAGACAGGTCCAGAAGGATGATGACAGAGGAGAGGGAGGCTGCTTTCCTCAGAGACAGCGAGGAGGGCAGTTTCTGTTGAGTGACCTGCCTTGAAACCAGACTGGTGCGGATCCAGAAGGTTATTCTGATGGAGATAACAGGAGAGTTGTTTAAAGACAGCGCGTTCAAGTGTTTTAGACAGGAACGGGAGGAGAGAGACAGGCCTGTAGTTTATAACATCGGACGGGTTGAGAGTGGGTTTCTTTAGGAGAGGGTTTACTCTTGCCTCCTTGAGACTGTTTGGAAAGTGACCAGAAGTGTTGATGAAATGGGTGAGAAACGGTGGAATATCAGGAGCGATAGTCTGAAGGAGGTTTGAGGGGATAGGGTCCAGAGGACAGGTGATAGGACAGGCAGAGGTAATGAGGGTAAGAACCTCACTTGGAGAGAGAGGGGAAAAGGAGGTTAGTGTGTGGGTGAACGGTGGGTCAGGTGACCCAGCGGTGAGTAAGGGTGAGTCGGAAAATGAAGAGCGAATATCATCAACCTTTTTTTCAAAGTTAACAAAGTCGCTTGACAGAAGGGAGGAGGGAGAAGGGGCTTTGGGAGGGTCCAAGAGGGTGGAAAAGAGTGAAAATAATCTTTTGGGATTGGAATAGGAAAATTGGATCTTATGTTGAAAGAAAGTGCTTTTTGCCTGAGAGATCGAAGCAGAGAAAGAGGAGAGGAGAGCCTGATAGGTTAGGAGGTCGTCACGGTGTTTGGATTTCCACCGTTTCCGCTCTGCTGCCCTAAGGATGGTTCTATTAGCACGCAGTGCGTCATTTAGCCAGGGAGCAGGAGGGGACTGACAAGCCTGCCGAGATGGGAGAGGACAGAGAGAGTCCAGAGAGGATGAGAGAGTCGAGAGGAGAGTTTCTGCAGCAGAGTTTGGAGGTAGGAGTTGGAATGAGTCAGAGGAAGGGAGGGCTGAGAGCACCGCTGAGGCAAAGGTAGAGGGGGAGAGGGAACGAAGGTTACGGCGGACAGGTGCAGAATGAGAAGAGATTAGTTTGTTATGTTTGGAAAGGGGTAGAGAGAATGAAATGAAGAAATGATCAGATGTGTGAACCGGATTTACAGAGAGGTTGGAAGTAGAGCAGTTCCTTGAGAATATGAGATCAAGGACGTTGCCAGCTTTATGAGTTGGTGGGGATGGAGACAGTGAGAAAGCAAAGGTGGTCAAAAGAGATGTTAGTTCAGCTATCTTCTCTGTCTAGAGGTTGAAGTCTCCGAGAAGTACAGCGGGAGGACCAGTTTCAGGGATGTGTGAGAGGAGATTATCTAATTCCTCCAAGAAGTCCCCCAAGGCGCCTGGTGGACCTAAGAGAACAACGATGGTTAATTGTATAGGATGGGTTACTGTGACGGCATGGAATTCAAAGGTGGAAGGAGTGATTGTAGAGTCTCGCTGCGATAAAACACACCTTGTCAGCGCTGTCATCTGCCCCCAATCACGTGACTTTGTTTACAATCTGACAGCTGAAAAGCAAAGGAAAGCCCTCCGAGTCCGGTCCGGCCTCATATGGCTATGGTGATCATGTGCCTGCCTGGCTTTGGTCGCCAATCCTCGGGTCAATCTATCCCCGGAAATGTCCCCGTTTTTAAATAAGCTTTTATTGATTTTGAGTTGTCTCATGGCAGTTAGAGTATAGGGGACAAACCGGGGGACTTTACTTCCTCTTGACACCGTCAGTTATTTTTTTTAAAAACAACTAAATATACTTGTTATTGTGCTTCTGTCTTTCTGTGTCTTTTCATCTGCTCCATAAACTCCCTCACCGCTCTCTCTCTTTTCTTGATCGCCCTCTCTCACATACGGGAGAACACTTCACTGCCCCGCTTCATAGGATTTCTGCCATGTCTCAACTTAAGTTTGACCATCTCTGTTATTAAGTTATGGAATACTAAATAAATAAGTAATTAGATAGCCTACCTTACCGTTACTGCGCTCATAAAGAATGATAAGAAAAATAATAATGCGTATTGAACTGGTTTAATCAATTAGTGAGTTTATTTAAGGTCAATTAAAACAGAATTATCCGCATTTTGTCTTTAATAGTTACAACATTAGATATGTTAATGAGATATGGACCGCAAAACAAAAAATGTCCCTGGTTTTCATTTTTTTTTTAAAAGTTATTACGTTTTCGGGGGGCTGGGGGGGGGAGGCCCTTTTTCTAGTTTAGAGCAATAGCCCCTCCAAATGTCTGGCACGTCCATGCTCCTGAACCTTGACAGTAAAGACTTACCAGTCGATAAATTCCTTGATGAAAAACATTGAAAGGATTATCAGTATTTTAACTGGACCTTGTTTCTGAGACAATAAAAAGACAATAAACAACCAGCAGGATTTTCCTATTTGCCCTCGGAATGTGCTCATCCAGTGGACATCACATAATAAAATATTTTCTTGACTAGTAATCTTGCATGATCATTTATTTACTCTTGGGGATTTGAAGCTAATTTGCTCGTTTTACATCTCTTCATTGGCATTTCACAGATTAAAGTGGCTTTCCACAGCCAGAGCCTCACTGATTAACATTAACGCAACCTGAATCCCTGTCTAACACCCGGCTCACAGCCAGATTCAGGAGTTAAGTGAAAGGTGCGCGAGTTATGAGCTTTTAATCGAATTCGCACTTGACGGGCGATGACAACTGTAGCCTACTAACTTGTGCGAGGCCAGCGGGGGGAGGCTGCTCTCTCTGCCCGCCTCGGGGGTCTGATTGTCGGGGAGAAAGGGAGCAGCCTGCCGGCGGGGCAAGAACTGTCAAGGCTATTTTAAAAAGTGAGTTACCTCCCCTCTCTCGCTTTCTCTCTGATCTGACACGCACGCACACATGCACACACACACACACACACACACACACACACACACACACACACACACACACACACACACACACACACCCAGCTGCTCGGAACCATGACAGAAGATGACGGATACAGTTGTCGCGGAGGGACAAGTAAAGTTTAGGGATGGAAAAAAGGTGAGTTTCTCCAATATTCTTCTTGTTTTTTTAACTTCAACATGTCTTTCCATACTTTAGCAACACCTATAGGAATTATTTTGTAATGTATTGATTCTAAACTCCCTCACAGTGGAAGAGTCGGTGCGTCGTTCTTCGGAAGCCCTCTCCGGTCGCAGGTAGGCATGTGAGGCGGTACACACCACTTAGTCATATTATTCCCACTTAAAATGCGCACATTTACACAGAGACCATCACATCTGCGTCATTTAGCACTAATCTGTTCTGCTTTTCCGCTGTTAAACTAATAACAACGTGTTGATTGGTCACTTGGCTGTGCGCCACAGGAGCGCATAACGCATCATATCCGCGTCAACATGTGGGGATGGCACACATCTGAATTGATTGAAATGAACAACTTCACTTTTTTAAATGTTCAGACAAATTAGTAATTCCTGCACCCTTCCAATTAACTGTCTGGACCTCAAATATCTTTCTGGTGCCAATTTGATTCCAGGTTAATTTATTTGAAAGCCCTCCAGCCAAAAACGTAAAGTGTGACATTGCCAAAGTGTTGACAGAGGTCTCTGTCTAACAGCATGTCTCAAAACAGAATCGAGTTTCACTTGAGATGCTGTGTGGAGGACACACTGTGCCCCTCTGCATGCATAAACAAGTGACTCAAGCTGTAGCATGCTGTGCCCTTGAATGAATAGGTATAACATGTATTGTACTCAGCAATGTGTGTGTTCATATGTGTGTGTCTTTATTCATCATCAGCTGTGCCAGTGGATCACTTCATAGTTTAGGGTTTGTTATGGCAGCTGTTCAATAAACATAGGCCGCAGGGATTACAAAAAAGGCACTCTGTTGTTATTCTACATTGTGCTATTATGTTCAAAATGGACTTTAAAGCCTGTCTGTCTTTTAAACAATCTTTCTGTCTCTGCTTCAGACTGCCTGTCTCTGCTGGTGTACAAAGAGAAGAAGAAGAAAAAAGGGAAAAGGGAGAATGGCAGCGGTCACAAGGAGAGGCTCAATGTAACCCTGGAGGTACGTTCAGACGCAAAACACCAAAGGCTTTTTGCCTCTGATCTAAAGGGCAGTTATTACAGCTTTTTAATATTGCTGCATCACCCACCTGCTGCCACATTTACAGAGGGTAGTCCAAATCAAGTGAATGCCATGATGGAGAGTAAGAGCTTGAGGGTGACTTTCGAAAATTATAAGCATTGCTCAAAACATTGTAAGAGAACAAAAAAAAGGACAATATTCCAACACAGTAAGCAACAATAAACAAAGAGGAACGATTTCTTCTGCTGTAATAGTTCCCCCACCTGACCTTAACCAACAGAGAGGTTACTCTTTTGATTTAGGTGATAAGACTTTGGAAAACAAATAAGCTGATCTGATCTTAGACTGATGTTTAATGAGAAGCTTGGCCAAGGAGAAACAGAAGATACGATACAAGCGAATACAAGAGTCCAGTCACATTATATGTCACCATCCATTCTTTGTCAATTGTCCTCCTAAACACGGCCTGTCATAAGGTTCTTTATCTGAAGATGACTGATTTCGATGACTCCTTAATTATCGGTCAAACTAATCTTAGACGTAAGACTTTGTATAATCACTGTCTCAGACCTTCTATCTTCTGTTCCTTGCAAAGAGAGCACTGTGCCCGTCTTAACCACTATCAGCTTGGGTAGACTGCTCTGTGTGTGAATATACTTGGGAGAGAAGGACCTGACACAAGGAGAGATATCTGACCTAAGACCTACTGAAATGATTCCTATCATGAAAAGGACATTCTAATATTAAAATATGCATAACGTCTAATGTTTGAATATACACATGTAGGTATATATTAAAGGGGCACTATTATGCTTTTTGGGGTTTTCCCTTTCCTGTAGTGTGTTTTGTATGTTTTTGTGCATGTAAATGGTCTGCATTTGACCAATCACACCAGAGCCGGCAGCTATCCAATCAGAGCAGACTGGGCTCTGGTTTCAGACAGAGGGTGAAAAGAGGTGCTGCAGCACAGGCAGTTTGAGAAAAATAAAAACCTTTTTGAAAATGTTGAGCATAATATGGCCTAATTTATAGATACGAATTAATAAATGACTCAACATTGATATCATGGAAATAATACGGAGTAAAAGAGAATAAACAAACTAATCTCTAAGTGTGGTTATCTCTTTCCCCTCAGGGTATCTGTGGGGTGGAGCCGGGCCCCGGGTACGACGGGGTCTCCTACAGCCTCTCCATCCTCTGCCTGACACACACACTGGTCCTGGGCTTCAACAGCCGAGAAGCCCTGCTGGCCTGGGACACTCGCATCCGCTACAGCCTGGGAGAAGGTCAGTGCTGCGGCCTGTGTGGATGTCACAGTCCTGAGTAACATTAAAGTGTGTGTGAAGGATTCAAACAAGGGGGAAGTGGGCTCAGTAAGCTGCAGTTATCAGAGGAATCCCAGAGAGTTGCTTAAAGCTGAAGAGGAGGTTTCTTTTGGAATGATAATCAGCCTGTTTTGGTATTTCTTTCAAGGAGTGTTTGAATCAACATTAGTATCTCAGCTATTGCTTCATCAAGCTCTAAAGTCCCCTGTCAACTTTTAAGTCATGTTTTCGCAATACACTGCTGCATTCTTGGACCATTGTAACCTTAAATGTGAACTGGATTAAATATTTGTGTTGATCTGACGTCTGGATCTTAAGTTATCAGAGAATCAAGCTTAGCTAACATTAGCAGGAAGCTTGTAGCCTCTCCATCCTGTGTCCACCTAGCAAACATTGTTTTGATCATGAGCAGAACATTCCTTACAGCATTGTGAGTTTAAAGTGACATCCGATGCTCCATGACCTCCATGACCCAGTTGTTATTGGCCTTTACATTTCAATCCAGAATGTGGTCATATGCATGCAGGGTAAGAACTTCTCTAATCCTTTGTAATTGGTTGGCAACAAGGTGTGTAACCAGGCTGCAAAACATAGTTCACTGGAGGTTCCTTGCCAGAGGGGAACAAAGAGATGTTGATAACATCTGTCCTCCATCACTTGGGCTCTTCTTTATCTGCAGGATCTGCTGTCTCAACTTCACAACTTTGTGTTCAGTGGAAAGTAGTGAGCTGAGGGAAAAAGGTGTGCAAACAAAAAGCCAGAGGACACTGGATCCCATTTTATACACTTGAACTGCACTTGAGAGAAGTGTCCTTATCCAACCTTTAAGATTGTCTTGATATTATTCTAGGTGTAGAATTGCATGTTCTGAAGCAAGTAAAACAAAAAAAGGACATATTTCATAGTGGCCCCTCCTGTTCTTAGCCCTGAGAGACCTTCCCATGTTAACAGTTAGCAAGAAGAGTAAAAAGAGTCAATCATTTGTATTGATGATACCATCTTCCACCTGCGCTCATGCCAAACAGCTTAATGGTGCACTTTATCTCTTAATAAAATATCCGGCTTTCAATTATAAGTTTGCAATGGTTTTATAATTCTAACTTTGGCCATTTACAAATCACTTTTTACCTCTGTCCAAACTTTTTAAAAGCAATTTAAAATGGTCTTATTGAA
The DNA here is from genome assembly GCF_902827175.1 of Gymnodraco acuticeps. NCBI lineage: Eukaryota > Metazoa > Chordata > Actinopteri > Perciformes > Bathydraconidae > Gymnodraco > Gymnodraco acuticeps. The sequence continues at coordinate 1,610,240 of NW_022992081.1, forward strand.
AAATGTCCATTATCATGAATATTTAAAAGAATTACAGTCCGATTTTTTGCTGTACTTCATAGCCGAAATATGAGTTGAACAATAAAATGTCTTGTGCTGCACCCCCATCCTTACCCTTATCTTATTACGCATAAGCGTTTGCTTCCAATTTGAATGTGGCATAATGTAATCTCACTGTTGAAAAGCACAAACAGCAGTTTCTGCTTTTATTAAGAGTTCATAACAGAGAACACTTCCCAGCTCCTTTTCTTTCCTTCTCTCCTGACTGTTAGAATAAATCCCACAGCGCAATAAATATTTTATCTCCCAATATAAAACCCACTGCTAAGAATTCCAATTTAACTACAGAAACACATTTTTTTGCTCTGCTTCCTTTTGCTGTGAATCATTTTAAACACATACACTATTATCTCTATACCCTACTGTTTTCTTTGCCCGACTAACATCTATTTCATGCCTGCAGTTTTGTCCCCAATGTGGAAACCATTTCCCTTTAATGTGCCCTTCTTGCAAATTGTGAACACTTTACATTGCTGTTAACGTCTACCAACGCAGACTGATTGCTTTTCTTCAAGGCAGCCTTTGGTTTCACATAATTTCATTATGCTAGAAAAGCGCTTGCTTCAGATCAGCACACCAACACACCACCCGCTGTTGCCCTCATCTTTAAATGTTTAGCTCCATGCAAACCGTTCTGCAGAGGAGCTCTAGCAGAACCTTTCAGTCTGTTCTGCAGTGAGGAGAAGTGTTCAGATCACAAACACTTATTTGGAATGCTTTCTCTTTACAGAAGTATTGGTTTGTACTTATTCATTTCCTGTCATTATCACTTGTTTAAAAATCTCCTATACTAGCAGTGAAGCACATACAGTGGGGCAAACAAGTATTTAGTCAGCCACCAATTGTGCAAGTTCTCCCACTTAAAAAGATGAGAGGCCTGTAATTTTCATCCTAGGTACACTTCAACTATGAGAGACAGAATGGGGGGAAAGAATCCAGGAAATCACATTGTAGGATTTTTAATGAATTAATTGGTAAATTCCTCGGTAAAATAAGTATTTGGTCACCTACAAACTCCACTATGGCCAAGACCAAAGAGCTGTCGAAGGACACCAGAAACAAAATTGTAGACCTGCACCAGGCTGGGAAGACTGAATCTGCAATAGGTAAGCAGCTTGGTGTGAAGAAATCAACTGTGGGAGCAATTATTAGAAAATGGAAGACATACAAGACCACTGATAATCTCCCTCGATCTGGGGCTCCACGCAAGATCTCACCCCGTGGGGTCAAAATGATCACAAGAACGGTGAGCAAAAATCCCAGAACCACACGGGGGGGCCTAGTCAATGACCTGCAGAGAGCTGGGACCAAAGTAACAAAGGCTACCATCAGTAACACACTACGCCGCGAGGGACTTAATTCCTGCAGTGCCAGACGTGTCCCCCTGCTTAAGCCAGTACATGTCCAGGCCCGTCTGAAGTTTGCTAGAGAGCATTTAGATGATCCAGAAGAGGATTGGGAGAATGTCATATGGTCAGATGAAACCAAAATAGAACTTGTTGGTAAAAACTCAACGGTTTGGAGGAGAAAGAATACCACCATACCTACTGTGAAACATGGGGGTGGAAACATCATGCTTTGGGGCTGTTTTTCTGCAAAGGGACCAGGACGACTGATCCGTGTAAAGGAAAGAATGAATGAGGCCATGTATCGTGAGATTTTGAGTGACAACCTCCTTCCATCAGCAAGGGCATTGAAGATGAAACGTGGCTGGGTCTTTCAGCATGACAATGATCCCAAACACACCGCCCGGGCAACGAAGGAGTGGCTTCGTAAGAAGCATTTCAAGGTCCTGGAGTGGCCTAGCCAGTCTCCAGATCTCAACCCCATAGAAAATCTTTGGAGGGAGTTGAAAGTCCGTGTTGCCCAGCGACAGCCCCAACACATCACTGCTCGAGAGGAGATCTGCATGGACGAATGGGCCAAAATACCAGCAACAGTGTGTGAAAACCTTGTGAAGACTTACAGAAAACGTTTGACCTCTGTCATTGCCAACAAAGGGTATATAACAAAGTATTGAGCTATTGACCAAATACTTATTTTCCACCATAATCTGCAAATAAATTCTTTAAAGATCAGACAATGTGATTTTCTGGATTTTTTTTTCTCATTTTGTCTCTCATAGTTGAGGTATACCTAGGATGAAAATTACAGGCCTTTCTCATCTTTTTAAGTGGGAGAACTTGCACAATTGGTGGCTGACTAAATACTTTTTTGCCCCACTGTACATACATTTACATACTCTATGTGATTCTTTGTGAGGGGGGGAGACAGACCGTTGCACCAAAAAAGAGCCATCTGCACCAACTGAGCGGTGGCAGATTGCAGGCAGCAGAGCTTAAAGCAGTGCTTGATCCTCATTACAACAGACATCACTACATGTGTGTTAATGTCATGTGTTTTTGATACGCTCTGTGGGCTTTTTATTATTATCTCACCTCATTTGTTGTGAGATAAATGTGTGCTTTATGATCGACGATACTTCACTTATCGTCATTTGTCTGTTTGACACACACTCTTCTTTTTCAAACGTTTACCCTGTTCTCTCCTTCAGTCCACAGGTTGTGTGTGAATGTGGAGCCAGGCACCAAGCTGCAGAGCGGCCCCGCCTCCCTCCACCTGTGCAACGACCTGTTGGTCCTCACCAGAGGCGTCCCTCCTGTCATCATCGGCCACTGGAAGCTGTCGGCGTTGCGTCGATATGGAGCGGTGCCAAACGGCTTTGTGTTCGAGGGGGGGACTCGCTGTGGATACTGTGAGTAATCCCTGCACTGAGGGGCTTTTACTGCTGTGGGAATTTGGCCTGCAGCCAAAAAGGGCAACACATTAACACTAATAGTTTGAAAACAGCTCTGGCCAATGTGCAGTTCCTCATGTAACCAGGGTGTCAAGTGTGGGAAAACTGGACCAGTATTCCAGGTTCTTAAAGGATGGGTAATAAATGAAGTCGAACACCAGAGTGAATGAAGTGAATACTGAGATTTTATAAAGATAAAATCATATATATATTGACACAGGAATAAACAACATTCTTCCAAATAATTCCAACTGTTTTAAAGCACTTGACACTTGGGTGCACCCCAAATAAAAATAAAAATAAACCCCCAAAAGAAAATTGTCCTTTGTTCAGTTCCTGTAAATTCTTCTCAAAATCCTACCACTGGTAGCGGAAAGATGAGGTGTTCAGGTTATTAATGGTAGCTCGCCATCCCCCTCGTCAGGGAGAAAATCCAGAGTCCACAATCCAGAAGATCCGGAATCTCTTTATCCAAGGGTATCATAAAAACCCAGCCTGTGTAATATAACACGACTTAAAACATTGCAAATGTATCTTCAACACATGTGCATCAAATATCATAACTGTGCAGTGCTAAATTATCAATGCAAATATACAACACATTTAGATACTATAATATGGAAAACTGTTGCATTGTAAATGAAAGATTCATTCTAAATGCACTACTAAAAACACACTGACTTCAATAACCATGAAATCATGAAATGTAGATCAAGATAAGCATTTACAGTTTAAACATTATTGCTCAAAACATTGTAGTAAACGAAATACATGTCTAGTGCTTGTTAGCACTGTATAGTAATACACAATATATAGCTACTGTAACTCTATCAACCGTAACTCTTTGCTAAATGTAACTGAACTCTCAAAAGAGCTAGGTGGCTAACACACCACGATGCCGCAGCAACTAGCATGTAGCGTGTTGCTTCACTCACCGAGGAAAACAAAATAGCAATCAAAACTCCCGCTTTCCAAAGCAGCTCCAACCTCCAACAACAGCCCCAGAGATTGGTCCAACGCCGTCCCGGTAAAACTATTAATTTGCGCTGTTTTGTGCATATAATGCTCACAAGTGTCTCTGTTCTTCCAGCTTGACGCTGCTCCCTCACACGCACGTCTTCAACGTGCTCTCACTAACCTGAGTGAGGAGGCGGGACTTGGCGGATTTTTGTCCAACAGCAATCAATGAGCTTAGTTCTTAAAAGTTGACCATTGAACTAAAATATACTATAAAATAACTAGATAAATAATAAATAATTATTAACAAACAAAATACAAGAACCTTGTAACCTTGGTTTATCCAGTGGGTTACACTCACATACCCTGAGTGTGTCAGAATCACAAAATAACAGCATTAAAGGCAAACAAATCAGACAAATACCCAGCCATGGTAAAACAATCGTGCAGCATTTAAAGAAGAAAATGTAAATATTAAATATACAAGTAAAAACATTAATAAATGGTGAAAAATAGAGTGAATATTGCACACAAGCAGTGGTATTGCAGTGTGTGTTATATGGGTAACTAACCAAACCAAGGGCACGTAAGGTTAGTGTCCATCCTGCAAGAGCCATGCTGCAGCTTAATGATGAAAGATAGCAATGGTTAACGTCATATTTGAAATATGTTATTAAATCTATCACAAATACTTTATTTTTCATCACCCATATTCAATCTATCATTTGAAGCACCATTAACATTTTGCATTAGCAGTCAAATGGAAACATCAAATCTCATATCGTAATGGATCGCTTGTCTTTTATCTGCAAACCAAACCTTCCCAAATAAATCATCTGAACCTGAGACTTCTGAAAGAGCAGCAACATTTTCTTACTCGATACACATTGGGATTTTAATTGCTTGTTCCCTCTCATAAATTAAAGGTTAAAAGATGCCCTCAAATATTGGAAATACGCTTGTTATTCGAGAAAACAGTTCCATTAATTAGCAGGTCTTGAGGGGTCACAAAATCCATTCAAAGACTGATGTTCAGTGTGAGAGTGAGAGAGAGTGAACTTTGAAGTCTAACCAACCGAGAACTCGCTGGACCAGCAACTTGTTCGTGTGATAAACAACCACTGCAGCACTGTTGTGTAAATTCCACTTTTTAAAGTGCTTTCATTGGATAAATAAGAAACTCCTTTTCATTTCACTCTAGTGCTCCTTAAAGGTTGATAGATCTGTCATTTAACACTAACATAATCATAAAGAAACCTGTGATTCAACACAATTTATAACGTTACCTCATCCATATAAGAAAATACGCTGTCTGTGTGAACCCACCATACTGTACTGTACGCCTGCCCACCATAAAATGCAGTGTGTGTGTGTGTGTTTGTTTGGTTGGTTGCTTGGGTCTAGGTATCTTCTGAATGTCCAGTTGATGTGGGCATGAATGCAAAGAATGCGAGGCAGTTTTATGTTTTACGGGTGTGTGTGATGTGGGGAGTCATCGGGAAAGCAAGACAAGCGTTGAATGGGACGGTGTTCAAGTATTCATTGTTGGAAAAACTAAATTGACAAATCTGCTCTGTTCCTAATCTTATTAAAATCCCAGAAAATATGTTATTTTCTACCTCTCATGATAGGGAGATCTCTTCACTAAACAGCTGTGTTAGTGTTTGGAGAAAGTTCCTGAATGCTCCAATGTGAGGTCTGTCTGTGTATGTGTGTGTGTGTGTGTGTTCACAGTCTCATGGCTCCTACAGGAATAACCATGAGGGCCAAAGGCTCTGGTTTCACTGTTCTTATGAACAGCAGCTATAAATACCAGCCTCCCCTGAATGGGTCACTCAGCCAATCACATAGCCCCAGCTGACTGTACCGCAGTAACACAGTGTTCTCCCTCCGCTCATCGACATATTACCCAGCAGTCACCGGGGCAGTTGGAGGCCCTCTTGGCGTGTCTGCATGAACAGAGTGACAGATAGAAAAAGATGTGAGAGTCAAATTGGGAAGTGAAATTGCTTGCATGAGTGTGAGGTAATGCAAAGTTTTCGCTTACATTTTAACATGTTTATTTGTAATTCTTGAGTTTATGCGAGACATACGAGTGCTAGGCATCCAAGGCAGAATTTATCTTGCGTATTTACACACCTGCTTCCACAAAAACGTTGCAAACATGTCTCCATGCACTTGTCTTTAAGAAAAAGCAGTTTAACATGGCTAATGTGCAGCTGCTGCATTGGGGGGAAAAGTAACAAGATAAAACATGGGTACTTATTAATCATGCAAAACATATAAATCATGCAAAAATATTTAAATACATACAAATTGTCACTGGACCAATGTCAATATGGTTGTAATACCCTCCCAACTCCATAATTTCCCTAGTTCTGTTGCTCAAGTAAATCAGTCGCGGGTGCCTCGGTCATCTTATGCTGTTGTATAAAAATATATTACCTGTGGGGTTTTCTCTGGAAGTTTTTCCTTGTACGATGTGAGGGTCTAAGGACAGAGGGTGTCGTATTGTCATACTGATATTCTGTACAAACTGTGAAGTCCACTGAGACAAATGTAACATTTGTGATATTGGGCTATATAAATAAACATTGATTGATTGATTGATTGATTACCCTTCACTGCCATGTGCTCCATGCTGCAGCTGCACTATGAAAGTCAGCTGTGCCTCAGATCAAACCATTTCTGGCTGCAGAGCTGCAGACAGACCCAACAGTGACCCGACACACACACACACACACACACACACACACACACACACACACACACACACACACACACACACACACACACACACACACACACACACACACACACACACACACACGCACACGCACACGCACACGCACACACACACAAAAAACGTCCTATGGGATAGTGGGCAGTCGCGCAATGCAAAGCCTTTTACTAGGCAGTTGAGCTTTGGTCTTCATCTGTTGGTCGTGTGCATGTGTTGGAAAGGGAATCAGTTCACATTGATACCAGTCCTCCTGCTTCCATTGGATGTGATAATGAGGCCACAGCGTTCTCTAATCGATGATGTTTTGAGCAAAGCCATTTCTTAGCTAGGCAGGTATTTTCTGGCTTATCAGGTTCGCTCACACTCCCCATGAGGACACAATAAAGAATGATCCTCTGCTGAGGTTGGATGGCTGTCAAGCCTTGTGATCTAGATAAAAGCAACTTTAAGATGACATGCTATGTCAGCCATCTTTCCATGTCTCTAGGCATGCATTAACACACTCACACCTCGTATTGTAGTATCGTACGTGTGAGGATGTTTGTCATTACAGTGTCTATATTCATCCTGATCAGGAAGTTTGTAGACGGACAAAGTAAAAGGCAACTTCAACTTATCTAATGCCATGTGACATTAGGGTGTGAATGTCCCACAGAGGTTAAAATGGTGTTGAGTCCTCCATTATAGTAGCCGTAGATAGTTGCACAATATTTGATAGAAACACAGCTTAACAAAGGCAGAGATTTTGCTTGCCTGCTGTAATCTGACAGGAAAGCTGCTTCTTTCTGTTTTCAATATAAAAAGAGGTTGGCCTCTTCTAAGATGACCTGGTATGCAGCAGAATTCAGCGTATTTGTGAGAAATATATGAGGACATAGATTAAGATTAAGGACTCTCCATAACAGCTACAAAAACAATGACAGTGCCCTTACAATTTACAGAAATGGAAAATTACAGCTTGTTTTATTCAAACCAATACAAGGGATTTCCTCTCTAAAGCTAGAATATGTGTCCATTGTTTAAAAGGTTAAGATGACATTCCCACACAAAGGCTTACATTTTCTTCCAAAATTGCACGTGAAGAGACAAAGCTTCTCAAGTCTTCTGAAGATGCTTTTTGTCACACCAGAGAAATGTAGAAAGAGCTATGCAAATGACTCCCCTAGCTCTGCACTAACTATCTTGAGTATTTTCCTTTTTCTCTAAGAAGTCAAATAAAACTATGACATGAACGCATAGCATTCTGCATTGTCTCTCACTGTTTGAGACAAACTGGCTCTCTTTTGCCATCTTGTTTAGTTTATCTTGTTTTCATCTGCAATGTTTTCAGACTAGACAAATGGTGCCAACTATTGCTTACTTAGAAGAACAACTCCTAACAATTGCATAGAAGAAAGCAATAATTCCTTTGTATTTTCTTTTGGCAATTTTCAGATAGATTGCAATACATTCAGATGGATACCTAGCTTTAGTGGTAAACCCTCCAATATTTATTTCCAGATGTATTTGTTCACTTAGCTAGTTCACTCCCACGGCTCTCATAGCACCTTATTGTCAACAACAGTTTTTAGCAGAAAAGCTCTGATAACTTTTTGAACAAGAGTTTCAACAACAACATTAGGAGAAGTCGAGACTCCACAGTACACTACCTGCCGTATGACAGACAACGCAAGTTAGCGACAAGCTAGCTACTGAACATAGTGGGGCGTTTAGCAGCTAAATATCCACATATCTCCCTGATGGTACCTCGTACCCTTTTGAAAGCGGTTCAGAACGGCTTCCAGAGGGCTTGTAATGTGTTGATTAACAAGAGCCAACTTCTTTAGAGTCTCTCAATCAGTTCAGATAACTTGTTTGGATTTAAAAGGACATCTTTACCTTTTGTTGATTTTCTTTCTGTTGTTTTGTAGAGTTTTATGAGGTCTATAGTTCACTTGAAACCATGGCTTTTATACTAGCCTCATCCCAGCTAATAGACTTACACAAACTGCATCTCCCCCCGTTGTGAAAGTGTCACTGAGCCAGTGAGTTGATAGGCAGCTTGAGCAATTCAGTGACTCAAGAAAATACTCTAATGCATAACAGCTAATGGAGCTATCAGGTTTCCATTACATTTAATGCTCAGTGATGGTTCAAGCGAAAAAATCTCCTCAATTATTCAGCTTGAAGAACTAAATAATAAATAATAATACATTTTATTTCTATAGCGCTTTTCTTGAACCCAAAGACACTTTACATTTGGGAGGGAGGGTAGACAAACAAAACAAAACCAAAAAGAAACAAAGAAACAAAACAAAATAGAAAAGCAGTCAAGAGGAAGTTGGTTGAGAGGGGGGGGGGGGGGGGGGGGGCTTATGGAAACAGAGTTGAAGAGGTGGGTTTTGAGGCGGGATTGGAACAGGGTGAGGGACTCAGACTCACGGAGGTCTTGGGGGAGGGAGTTCCAGAGCTTCGGGGCTGCCACAGAGAAGGCTCTGTCCCCGAAGCGCCGGAGTTTGGCCTTGGGGATGGAAAGCAAACCGGCTGAGGTGGATCTGAGGGACCGGGGTGGTTGGTAGAGGATGAGGAGGTCAGTGAGGTTAGGGGGGGGGGGCAGATCCTAGCTAGAAATGTTTTGTTCTAAAAACATTCTGAGAATGTTACATTCATTGTTCTAGGAATGTTTTCAGCAGGAAGTTTTCTTTTGGTTCCCAGAACGTTCTTCTGAAAGGTAGGATAACGTTCTCTAAAAACATTCTTACAATGTTTTTGATAACATTGTTAGAACATTATGCCCTACTGTTCTTAAAACGTTTTCAGCTGCAAGTTAGATTTTTTTTATGTTGCCAGAATGTTATTATTTTAGAGAAGGATAACATGCTTTATGTTTAAAACATTATGCAAATGTTCTGTGGTAACAATTTACATAATATTCCTGTCATTGTTCAACTCAAAATTCCTGGGTAAGTGGACTGACCACTGTGGTCATTAGGATGATTTTGATAGTTTACTTAACTATTGGAATTTGACTATTAACACATGTAAAAGGATGACTCGGAATCAGCTAGTGAAAGTAACATTTGTTTATTAGAAAAGGGGAGCTGGGAGTGGAGGTTGGTTATGGCAGCAGTGGGAAACAGTTGTTCCAGGGTGGAGAGGCCTGGCTGGTCTTGGGAGTGTGGAAGGCCTTGGATTCCTCCTGGGAGAGACACAAAAATGAGTGTGAGGCCAAAGCAGGCAAAGTTGTCAAAGACTATGCTGGCAAAAAGCTAGAGCGGCACGCAACAAACCGTTCACGGCAACAATCTGTTCACGGCAACAATCCGGCAGGGAATGAGTGCAGGCTGCAGGCTTTCATAGTGTGGCTGATGAGCAGGTTGCAGGTGTGGTTGATTGGAGATTGCTCCCAGCCGTGTCGAGCAGACCAGCAGCCAGGTGGGGGGAAGAGAGAGAGACACACACACAGTAGAAACAAACACATACAAACACTAACAGAGGCCTGTACTACGAAGCCGATTCAACATAACCTGGATATGTTTGAGTTAGCCGGTTGGCCTAATCCAAAACATATGCGCTCTCACTAAGCGGTCCTACGACGCTGGTTATCAAGTGGATCGCTCAAGCCAGCCGTTTCCTATCTAGTTAGGTGCGCGTTCACATGAAAGGGGTGGTATTTGGAGCATTCGACCAATCACAAACATGGAGAAGGTACTGGCAGCGCAGCGTCATACTTCCTGAATGAAAGGTCAACTATAATATTAGTCAAATATGAAGACGTTAAACTTTAAACATCCATGACTTAAACCCTTTATCCAGGATAAAAGCCACATAGCTGCACCTGCAAGGTGAATACAGCTGGCAAAAGAAAAAGTGTTTGAATGCGTACATTAACAGGTTTATGATATCACTGCGCCGTCTAAAACACGATCTGACTTGAATTACATTTGACTCGAGTGTTTCGTCAACTCAATGTGTTGCTTAAAATAATACTTCTGCATACAGTATGTGACACTGTGAGTGTTGCACGGCCAGATACGGCTCAAGAAGCTGACTCAGATAAGAAAATATATGATACATTATGATGTGATATGATGCGATATGAATGATAATGGGACACACAGTCGGGGATTTTTGCCGGCCGTCTTTCCTGCAACGGCAGTCTAAACTGTATTTCCTTTCTCCTGTAATATGAATTGATCGCTTTAAACTCCGCACACGGAGCTCTGATTGGTCAGCAGGCGGTGCTTTCACTGAGTTGATTTCTTAGCCTGCAACCTAACCTGGGGGGTATACTACGAAGCAGGATTTTCGCTTAGCCGGCTACATTCAGGGAAAACTCCGGCTTTCCGGTCCTACGAAGCTGGTTCTCTTTTTAGCAGGCTAGATCTCCATGGTAACTTATGCTTAGCGGCTAACCTGGTCGGGACCAGGTTAGGTTGCAGGCTAAGAGCTCAACTCAGTGAAAGCACTGCCTGCTGACCAATCAGAGCTCAGTGTGCGGAGTTTAAAGCGATCAAGTCATATTACAGGAGAAAGGAAATACAGAAAAGCTGCCGTCGCAGGAAAGACGGCCGGCAAAAATCACCGACTGTGTGAACGTGAACATTAATAGAATATCACCTCCCATCTTCAGAGCAATCTGACTATTATAACATTAGCGTTAAGAAAGCTTACTTAAATATCTGCCACAACATAAGTAACCGGATCAGAGTAACATTAAGTAGGCTACAGTCCGCGGTATATCACTTCATAATGTATCATATATTTTCTTATCTGAGTCAGCTGAGCCGTATCTGGCCGTGCAACACTCACAGTGTCACATACTGTATGCAGAAGTATTATTTTAAGCAACACATTAAGTTGACGAAACACTCGAGACAAATGTAGGCTAATTAAAGTCAGATCGTGTTTTAGACGGGGCAGTGATATCATAAACCTGTTAATGTACGCATTCAAACACTTTTTCTTTTGCCAGCTGTATTCACCTTGCAGGTGCAGCTATGTGGCTTTTATCCTGGATAAAGTGTTTAAGTCATGGATGTTAAAGTTTAACTTCTTCATTTTTGACTAGTATTAAAGTTCACTTTTCATTCAGGAAGTATGACGCTGCGCTGTCAGTGCGCTTATCCATGTTTGTGATTGGTCGAATGCTCCAGATACCACCCCTTTCATGTGAACGCGCACCTAACTAGATAGGACACGGCTGGCTTGAGCGATCCACTTGATAACCAGCGTCGTAGTACAGTTTAGCGAGAGCGCGTATGTTTTGGATTAGGCCAACCGGCTAACTCAAACATATCCAGGTTAGGTTGAACCAGCTTCGTAGTATAGGCCCCTGGTCCGGAGCAAGTTAGCCGCACAGCATAAGTTACCATGGAGATCTAGCCCGCTAAGAAGAGAACCAGCGTTGTAGGACCGGAAACCCCGAGTTGTCCCTGAAGTTAGCCCGCTAAGCGAAAATCCTCAGGCCTCAGGGGTTTCAGAGACGGGCAGTGATAGTCGGTCCGTTCTTCTATATGTCTGTCTTTGGTTTTCTAAGTGTTATTCGATCCATATGACCATAGAGATATGTGCATAAACAACAAAAACACTTGGGGTATAATGTTCGAGCAATGTTATCACCAAACATTTTAAGAATGTTTTTAGGGAACGTTATCCTACCTTTTAGAAGTACATTCTAGGAACCAAAATAAACTTCTCGATGAAACCATTCCAAGAACAATGAATGGTAACATTCTCAGAATGTTTTTAGAACCAACAATGTCTGAGACATGCCTACGCAAAAATGCAATATCATGAATTACGTGCTTGTTTTTTTTTTAAAAACGAAAATGTGGTGACATCAGATTTTTTTAAACATCCTTTTCAAACAAATGCAACGCGCACTACAAATAAATCCAACGTTGACTGTGTTAATATTTCGCATCACAGGAACGTTTTATAAAAAAAGAATAACCTCCTGAAAACATCCTCTGAATGTTGCTTGGAGAATGTTCTTCTTTTGTTATCATGTAACATTGAGGGAACGTTTTATAAAGAACATCTTTAATGTGTTACCCCAACAACGTCCAAAACACATCCTTCGAATGTTGGAGGCTAAACGTTCCACCTTTGTTAACATATCACATTAAAGGAACATTTTATAAAACACTTTGTCATCTCAGGCCTCAATAACATCCTCAAAACATCCTCTGAATGTTGCAGTTAAAACGTTATGTCTTAGTTAACCTTAAACCTTATACAGTAGGAACATTATTTGAACAAATAAACATCCTAAAAAGGTTCTTTGAACATCAGATTAAAACATTTCTTTAAAACCATATTAGAACCTGAAGGTAATGTTAGCCAAAGTTGTGAGAACGTTCCCCGCTAGCTGGGATGGTGGAGGGCTTTGTAAGTGAGGACCAGGAGTTTGTAGTGGATGCGGTGTGCAACGGGGAGCCAGTGGAGTTCTTTGAGGACCGGGGTGATGTGATGCCATGATTTGGTGTGGGTGAGGAGTCTGGCGGCTGCGTTCTGGACACGCTGGAGTCTATTGAGGGATGTAGTGCTGATGCCGTAGAGGAGTGAGTTGCAATAGTCAAGGCGGGAGGAGATGAAGGCGTGAATGAGTTGCTCAGCTGCAGGGCGGGTGAGAGAGGGACGGAGTTTGGCAATATTGCGGAGGTGGACAAATTAGGTTTTTACAACTTGACGGATGTGGGGCTCGAGGGAGAGGGTGAGGTCAAATATAACGCCAAGGTTGTGTGCCTGGGTGGAGGGGGAATCAGGGGTGCCATCAATGGTGACTGTCAGGTTGGGGGTTTTGCTGAGGGTGGATTTGGAGCCGATGAGGAGGAGTTCAGTTTTATTGCTGTTGAGTTTGAGGAAGTTGTGTTGCATCCAGGATTTGATTGCAGTCACACAGGATTCGATGTGAGTGAGGGGGGGGGGTTGTTGGGGGATTTGGTGCTGAGGTAAATCTGGGTGTCGTCAGCGTAACAGTAAATGGTGCTCTAAATCAATTTCAACAGCATCGAACACATACTTTACAAAGTCTCTCAGTGCAGCACACAAACCTTTCTGACCACCATTGAGAAAAAGTCTTAAAAGAAAATGAATGCAAACTAACCCTAAATCAAAATGTTGTATATTTACTTTAAAATCTTAAGTTTTTCATTATTGTAGCATAATAAAAACAACATGAAAATGATAAGGAAATAAATAATATTACTTTTCAATTGAATGCAAAATATCCCTGTCCTCCTGAGATTTTAAAATGGACTTAAATCAAAGTAATATGTAACATTCTAATTTGATAGATGAGGTAAGTAGATATCTTCACACAATTACTAAATGTTATTTGTGACAAATGGAATCATTTTTAAAACCATTTTCTGAATACAAACATACTGCTCAGCTGTTTAAAGTGGACATATTATGCAAATGTCCAGGTTCATATTTGTATTTTTAATAAGCTATGGATGTTAGCCTTTGCAGACCCTTTACATGCGCAACAACCTATAGAACACACTACATAAAAGGGAGAACACAAACAAGCACAATGGGCCTCTTTAATGCGAGAGCAGCTTTTAATAAATGTTTGTTTTTTATTACATTTAAAGCAAAGACACTTTGCTGACTGGGGTTACTAGAGACTGACTCAGATGAAAAAACAAAGAGCAAAATTTGTTATGCTGCTTTCTCAGCATTTTTACTAAATGTGCTGAAAACTCAGCTCCATAAGAACAAATTATTTTTAACAAACCCCTGAGGAATGGCTTACGTTGTGACATCTTTTCAATATCTCTGGCAACGAGAGATTTTGACATTTTATGATTATTTTTCTTTGCTTGTCTTGTGTTTTCAAAGACTCCCACTTCTGTGTGGGGCTGATAGCAAAGTGGGGGCTGAATTGAGACGTTTTATGTAACCTTTAGATGAAGTGCATCGTCAAAGAACAGCTTTGCCTTTACAACACCATTCTGAACCTCACTGAATATTGTTTGGCCGTGCTCAAAATGTGGTTTTGCTCCGTATTTTAGCATTTTCTATAATACTGTTTTGTTTCTTCTGCTGTATATAATGACAACAGATTCATGGTTATAGATTTTCTCTTTGATTTTATCGATCATAAATGTATGTCTCTATTTGACTGTGCTGTGCGTTTCTCTCCTTCTTCCAGGGGCCGGTGTTTTCTTCCTGTCCTGTTCAGAAGGAGAGCAGATCAGCTTCCTGTTTGACTGCATTGTGAGGGGCATCACCCCCAGCAGGACCCCTCATGGCCTGCGACCTGTCCTGCCAGGTGAAAACACACACACACACACACACACACACACACACACACACACACACACACACACACACACACACACACAGTATGCCTGCAAAAACTCATGAGGAGCATACAAAACATTCTCAGAAGTATTTCTAGGATATACTAATGTTTCTAGTTTAATAAGAAAAATGGTGGAATCAGTAACGGTGGCACATGACTCCGTGACTTCCGTTCTAAAGGTTTACTGCCTGTTCAGTGTGCATGTTTAGCATTTGTGTCAGGCGCCAAACTAGCAGAATCACAACATGCTTAAAACCCTCCGAGGGTCACCGTTTGGATTCTGGGGTCGTGCCTTTGTGTGTGACTTGTGTGCTATTGTAACGTACTGCTAATTTCAGAGGCATTTCTGAAGCCATAAATATGTAGACGGAGGGTTTGGTGACAGATAGGGAAGAGAAAAGTTGTACTGGGCACATTCCAAGGATGTGACAACTCAGAGGAGACTCAGAGACGAGCCCTCCTCTCTGAAATACACACAGGCCTCGTGTTCTTGTCCTGGCTCTGGACTTTTTGTTATAGGCTAACTTTAGTAATGCTTAAGGTCAAACAGATTAGATGTTAGTGCCAACATGTCTACAATTACTAGAGTTTATAGTGTAATATAAAGCACAAAGAGACCATTATTCTCCATTTGAAGTCATTAGCTCACTGCACTCAACACTTTTTGCAGAGTCAGTTACTATTTAAAAGTTTAATACTGAATATTTTAACTTGCACCAAGTTTTTTTCACATTTCCACTATCTTGATAGAGTAACTTTTCTGTCCGTTTTTCTTAGTAGAACATTTTATTTCCTGAGGGAGTTCTCTACTAACAACAACAACAACAACAACAACATGACTATGTTACACTGGCTGGAGGTATTACATTACATTACATTGCATTTAGCTGACGCTTTTATCCAAAGCGACTTACAATAAGTGCGTTCGTCCAACAAAATACAACTTGAAGAAAACAAAATCATATAAGTACATCAGGCTTCATAGAGCAAAAACATTTCAAGTGCTACTCAACTGGCTTTAGAAAAGCCAGTCCTTTATTAGTATAAAAGTGCTTCGTTAATAGTTCTATCGCTCGAAGTGGAGTCGAAAGAGATGAGTTTTCAGTTTGCGCCGGAAGATGTGCAAGCTATCTGCCGTCCTGATGTCAATGGGGAGCTCATTCCACCATCCTGGAGCCAGGACAGCAAACCCACGTGTTTTCGCCGATGGGAACTTGGGTCCCCCTCGCAGCGAGGGCGCAGCGAGTCGTTTGGCTGATGCAGAGCGTAGTGCACGCGCTGGGGTGTACGGTTTAACCATGTCCTGGATGTACGAAGGGCCAGATCCATTCGCAGCATGGTAAGCAAGTACCAGTGTCTTGAAGTGGATTCTAGCAGTTACCGGAAGCCAGTGAAGGGAGCGGAGGAGCGGAGTGGTGTGGGAGAATTTAGGAAGGTTGAAGACCAGACGAGCCGCTGCATTCTGGATGAGCTGCAGAGGTCGGATGGCACATGCAGGTAGACCAGCCAGGAGGGAGTTGCAGTAGTCTAGGCGTGAGATGACGAGAGCCTGGACCAGAACCTGAGTCGCTTTCTGTGTCAGCTGGGTATTCTGTTTCCTCATGAGCATTATTTCTTTTGACATCTCTTATTCTGTTTGCTAGTAGGCTATATCCACTTTAAGCCGGAGCCTGCAATTCTGGAGAAAAATGATATTTAAACTCTACATCCACACAAACACCTCGGTCCCATCACCATCAGTTGTCAAGTTTCAGATTGAATTTACAGTCCCCCTCACACCCGCTGCCTAACTTTGTCGGCCATGGCCTTTCTCTTAATGGAAGAGAGTTGTGTGGCTCATTGAACTGAACCAAATCATTTTTATATTCATTCAATATTAATTCTTAAAAAACATATTGTAAAAAGGAAGGCTCTTACCTTTAATTATTTAAATGCCTAGAAACAGTTAGCCGATCAACATGATGACATATTTGCTGGTGTGTGTAGCTCTATAGGTTGATGGTTGAGTGATAATCACTGAGATTGATGGAATATCATATGGAAAATATGAATAAACAGCATCCACCTTGACAATCTCCCAGATTAATAGTCAGCCACCCTGAACATTTATTCTCAGCCAACCTGCGTCAGCCTGCTGAGGCCCACCGTCACCCCACTGCATTCAGTTATGTGAAGAAGCTATAATTAGCGTGGAGCTAACATTAGCAAATATTAGCTGACACCCCACATAGCGTAGTGAAGAAACTTGGCATCTTAGCGTTAGCATATGCTGCTGCGGTCTAGAGGCACAGATGCAGGGGTTAGGTTGTTGACATCTACAGTATACACACACCCTTACCCACTGCTCACACACTAGCAAACACACGCACACTATGTATATATAGCAGGCATTAAGTGTGTAATTGGCAGGGTTTCACACTAAATTGACGTTCCAACAGATAGCCTCGGCGCCTTTAACCTCCTGGGAGATGTTACATTTACAAGCGGGTATAACAGTTGGACACACACACACACACACACACACACACACACACACACACACACACACACACACACGCACACGCACACACACACTGGCCTGATGTTGTTGTTTTCTGAAAGACATTCAAGGACACGTTTTCATATTTATTGCCAAAATGAGTAAATTGTGACTGCCCTTCAAATGTTGCTTCTATCTTTGTTCACACCATCACAATTGCAGTGAATACATTCATTCCAAAGTTGATTTGGACTAAAAATCAAAGTAACATCTTCAGTACACAAAAGATCCTTCAGTAGCGAGCTTTACTTTTTAACATTAACTTTAGAAATATAAGAATTTGTTCTCAAATGTTAACTCACTTCTTTATTCAGAAAAGATGATGGACAGGGGGAAAACAGTTTGAATGCACAGAATGTGTGCATTTAACCGGGTCTGGTCTTCATTTGTTTTGCTGAAACATTCTGAATGTCTTACGTTTTTGTTCTCTCTTTTTTTGTGTGCTCGCTATATGAAATGTAGATCCCAACGCTGATCCAGCATCAGCAGAGGAGCGTCTCAGCCTGGAGGCGTCCGAGCTGGAGAAGAGACTCAGCATGTTGTCTCAATGCAGCCTAGCCAGCAGCACAGGTACGTTATACTGGTAAATTCACCCTATAGGTTATATATCCAATATACAACCCATGAGCACTCTGTAATATTAATAACAAAAATAAAATACTTTGTTTAGCAACTCTAATGCAAGAAAATTAGCATGGAGTGCTTTACATTAAGGGAACATTTAATGATCATAAAAATAGAGACAAATGACATGAAAAGTGATGTTATAGTAAACAAAGTACAACATTAGAATGAAAAATGATACATAGAATGCATAACATAGGACAGAAAAATGTGTGCCCATATTTGCAGTATGCACACTTTCATAACTAACATCACAACATCAAAACCTATATTTCAAAGAGAGGGACTCCAATTTTCTTATTTTAATTTTTTTTGTTTCGTACCAATACTAATTAGCACCTAGGTTTCTGACTCTATAATTAAAAACACAACAGAACCTACTTTACTCGACTTACGCAGACTGCTCTTGACATCAAAGTCATATTTTGTTCAGCCTGCTCACAATGTCCTTCCTTGAGTGTAAACTCACAGTGGCTCCTGTAATGTATCAGAGGGATAGTACTCATCATTTCAGGACCTTCAGATGCTGATGCAGTTTAGGTCTGGAGTATGCTATCATACTGGCATTTTTAATTTACACTCTGTGTGGGCTAAGCATACAAAGGCTTAATCACTGTTCCAAATGTATATGTCCATTCTGGGAAAGTTTGTCATAACTACGTGTGTATGAATCATCATTGGTGAAGTTTAGAGGCTCAAAGGACCCATGATTCATTTTTACAGATTGAACAGCTTACAGAACATTTCTGAAAAAAACAACTCCATGATTTCTGCCTTTATTGCAAAAATAATTGAACCGTAAAAAATGAGAGCCGTTGACTGAAAACTGTTTTCAAATTGTCATAATATTGTGTACCCAGTGCTTAGTTAGGTACACAATTTACATATGAATTATTAAATACTCGGAACATCGTAGTTAATCATTTGGTTGGTGACTGATTAATGTCTTACAGTGTGTGTTTGTGCATATTGGGTAATCAGGATCTAATAATTGTCTCTCTTTCTTCAGCTTCCACTTACAGCTGCAGCACATCTGTTGCCGGAGACGACCAAAGCAGCATCTCCAGCTCCTCTTCCAGCCAATCAGATACAAGCTACGGCAGCAGACCTTCCTTTAGGGCGGAGCCGTTAGCTCGACTGCACATCTCCACGGATACGGCCTCCAGCTGCTCCACGCTGAAGGCCCTGAGCGGCTCTGATGACCGGCTGTTCGCTGCTGTGATGGGGAGCTCCGGTCCCCGCCCCCCCTCCGCCCAGCTCCACCTTCGGGGTCTCAATGACAGTGGACGGCAGAGCTCATTGGACAGTGGGATTGGGGTAGCAGCAGGAAGCCAGTCCTCTTACTCAGGGAGCTACTCCTCATACACCGGGAGTCTGGACATGGCCAGCCAGGGCGGGGAGGGGGAGTTTGGCTCTGTGGGCAGCTTACCTGCTCATCTCCCTTCTTCACCTCCTCCTTACCTTCTTTCTTCACCTCCTCCTCCACCTCCCATCTCTCCTCCTCCTTCTTCTCCTTTTCAGACCACCCTTACCCCAGAGCCTGCTTCCTCCTCCTTGTGCCCTTTCACCTCCAGATCTAGCTCTCGTGCGTCCCAGGGACACAGCGAGGACTATCAGATCCCCAGCCTGCTCCGCCTGTGGTATGACACCCCCAGGAGTCTGCTGCAGAGCCTGTCCCTGAGGGAACCCCCCCTCCAACAAGGTCCCCCTGAGCTGGGCCGGGACAGCAGGAGAGGTGTGGAGGCCAGGGGAAGTCAGGGTCAAAGGTTGACTAACAGCCCACCAGGAGGCAGGGCGCAGCGTCAGGCCATGATGCAGCGCTCACACTCCTGGGGAAGCGAGAGGGCGCCCCCTGTGAAGGGTGAGGGGGAGTCTACACCGAGACCCCTGCTGCTGCCTGGAGGCGCTGTTAGTGGAGAAACTCAGGTACTTTCACACTCTCAAATCAATAAACCAGTCAGCCAATTTAGTAGATTATGACACATCAGGGGGAGCATCGTTAAATAATGTATGATGTGATGTTTGAAATGAAAACCCCTCTTTGTGAAGTGGATCATTTATAAATAATTCACAAATATCTCTGTCAGTGGGAGCAGAGAAAATCCGCTTTTAAAAACATTCCCCTAACACTAGAGGCAAAAACTGAGGCGATTTGGTTAATCACATTATCATTTAGTGGGTTAGGGTATACTTTCTCGTTCGCACGAGATACTTTCTTATGGTAAAACACATCGAACTGCCCGATTATTACGCCATATTATTAGTTTTATGAAGAATATGTCTGGTCGCCAGGGTGTGTGTGTGTGTGTGTGTGTGAGTGTGTGTGTGTGTGTGTGTGTGTGGTGTGTGTGTGTGTGTGTGTGTGTGGTGTGTGTGTGTGTGTGTGTGTGTGTGTGTGTGTGTGTGTGTGTGTGTGTGTGTGTGTGTGTGTGTGTGTGTGTGTGTGTGTGTGTGTGTGTGTGTGTGTGTGTGTGTGTGTGTGTGTGTGTGTGTGTGTGTGTGTGTGTGTGTGTGTGTGTGTGTGTGTGCATTTGTTTATGATAGTGTCATTCGTTCCGGTGCACTCCGGCAAGACTATAGCACTACATCGAGATTAAGATTAAACGAATTTCTTTCACTTGGGACTACACATATAACTATGGAGAACCAGATCTGTGGAAATTACTGTTCATGGTCATTTGAAAACAAATGCCGGTGTCGGACACATACAAACACACCGAACGCACACACACAGAGCGGAGCTGAGCACAAACACACACACATCATGCGCCCTGGTGACCGGACATCTCCTTCATAAAACGAGTAATAGGGGGAATAATCGGGCAGTTCGATGTGTGTAGAGGTGTGTGTAGAGGTGTGTGTGGTTGAACATAGCAGCCTCGATCTCTTATCAGTTGTTCTAATGAAGGGAAACGCAGTGAAGTAAACAGTAAAAGGCACAGCTCTTTGCAGCTGGAGCTGCTCTTCTCAGATTCTGCTGAGTTACACGTTACTGCCTCCAGTGCCCTGTACGACGAAGCCAGTTCAACAGACCCTGGATATGTTTGAGTTACCCGGCTTAACTAATCCTAACAAACGCAATCTCGCTAAGCGGTCCTACGAAGCTGGTTATCAACTCAGCAAATCAACCAGGGTTTCTCTGTCCGGCTGAGAGCGCGTTCACGTGAAAGGGACGGGGTTAGCAACATTTGACCAATCACAAACATGGAGACGCGTGCTGATAGCGCAGCGTCATACTGCATGAATGAATACAGTAAACAGCAAATCCTGCTTCGTAGTACAGGCCACTGGTGCCGCAGAGAGTTCATGAAGTGAATGAGGTTTTCCTTCGATAAAACAGCTGCGGGCAGCAGATACTGTGAGAGTCACGGACAGGAATTCATAGATCAAAGCAGACTGGTTTACAGACTCTTCTGTTTTGCGAATCTGGTGCTTAAACAAATGGCTCTAAATCCCTGGCCAAAATGTCCCTAAATGAAGTCCGAGTTTGAAATATATCTCAAATAATGTATGCACTGCCATTTCCCCACATAAACATAACAGTCTGCAATGAAACGGTTGTCTCCACTTCCTACTTGGCGCACCGGTAATTTTCTCGGGCGAACGAGAAACTAACAAAATACTTTCTCGAGATAGTATTTTGTGCGAATGAGAAAGTATATCGTGCGCACAAGATACCTTTTTTTTTCTCCATGAACCTTTAGGGGCTCCGCATTTATGAAATTAAACACATTTTTTTTAATGCTAATATCTTTCTACAGCTCTTGGGTTTAATCCCACGGAAGCTAATTTCTTCTTCATGTTTCTGCTTCTGTTTATTGGGCCCACAG
This sequence comes from Gymnodraco acuticeps, assembly GCF_902827175.1. Taxonomy (NCBI): domain Eukaryota; kingdom Metazoa; phylum Chordata; class Actinopteri; order Perciformes; family Bathydraconidae; genus Gymnodraco; species Gymnodraco acuticeps. The sequence continues at coordinate 1,632,086 of NW_022992081.1, forward strand.
TGGTTTTTCTTACATTGTAATAATAAACGAGGTCTTATGCAAATACAGCTATAGCCTACCTTTGTGCTAACAAGTCACAATGAGCTCCTCTGTAGACGTGTGGTTTGGATGTAGAGATTGCTGAGGTTATCGAGTCGATGATGTCAGAGATGTTTAGCTGTATTCGAATCAAGGCATGTCGGGACACCATAGAGTCTAGACTGTGGGTGTTTCTCAATCTCGAGTACGCTTGCTTGGTAGCACATGTCTTCCGAGCGTCTTGCTTCAGAAGCGAGGCAAGAATACTTCCTGGCATTCGGAAAACAAAGAGTGGAACAGGCTAGCAAGTGTGCAGGTGTGCCTCATATGAGAGGCCCCGCCTTACATTTTCCGCCACAGATTTGGGGAAATTGGTCCGTGCGCAAAGCATTGTGGGGATTTTAAGACCGCGGAGTCTACACATGTGCAGCCTCGACATTTCTCCAAACGAAGTACGCCGTGCTCGGTAGAATTCCAAGTATGCTGGACATTGGAACAGTACTTCGGCGGCACTCGATGCTTGAAATAGTGGCTCTGGAGCAGCTTTACTCGACATTGAGAAACACCCTGGCCATTTCTCAATCTCGAGGATGCTGGCTTGGTAGTCGCAAGTATGCTTCCAAGCCACGGCTTCGGAAAACGAAGAAGAATGGAACAGGCTATCAAGTGTGCCACTCTCTCTAACGGTTTCAACATAAACTGTAGCCTACCGAAAATAAAAACCTCACGATGTCTATTTAATTATGAACTTGCTTTACTTTCACGGAACACATTTTTGGTGATAACAAACAAATGTAACAAAGTAACATATTTACCATATTTTTATGTTCTTCGCCACTACATACTTACATTTAAATGTGTGCTGCGTCAGTTCAGCCATTCTCCGCAAGTGTTTTTTAAATTGGTCCGTGCGCAAAGCATTGTGGGGATTTGTGGGGATTACCCATGTGCAGCCTCGAAATTTCTCCCAATCCAAGGACTCGGCCTCGGTGGAATTCCAAGTATGATGGAGATTGGAACAGTCCTTCGGCGGCACTCGATGACGTAGCATCCTTGAAATATTGGCTTGGAAGCCAGTATCCTCGAGATTGAGAAACGGCCCCTGTATGCGGGACTAGCTGCTGAAAACACTAGTAGGCTATAGAGTGGTGAAGTCCCGCCCATCTACTCCATGGGACCTTATTTCGGAAAAATTATGTAGTGAAGTGAATGGGGAGAGAAGACGTATCTTTCGATCCCATTTGAATTGTGCCACGAATTACACATATGATGTTTGTCAAAAAAGTCAGTGTGTCGTAAAACTGTTGAAATATAAGACTAGGAAAAATACGCAACTAGAAAGACTACAAATCTCAGAATCCCAGTCCCGCATGCTGGCTCTTACGGAACCGACTAACTCCCCTTTTGTACAGCTCTCAACATGCCCAGACTTTTTACCTCGTTTAATACTTTTCGCCTCATTCTGAAAGAAAGAAGTGAAATGTGCCAACGTGACGGCCGTCTTGGTGTGTGGTGCGAGACAGGAGATGTAGTTACTTCATAGTTTTACGACACATTTTAATTTTTTTTACTTGCAAAATTATCTTTTAAATCGTCAAACATCATATGTGTAATTCTTGGCACAATTCAAACAGAATCGCAAGATAATCTTTCTCTCCCCATTGACTTCAATACATAATTTTTCCGAAATAAGGTCCCCCGGAAAGGGAGGGACTTCGCCTCTCTATCTGGAAGAACTATCTTGTGTTGTTTTGCTCTCAAATTACTTACATGTTTCTACAGTACTAGATATTGGAGCACCTCTGTTTTTTCAGCATGCTAGATTTACATTTGTACTTTTGACTTGGAATAAAGAGGATCTTTATTTGAATTCAATCTTAGGTACATTGCCAGGTCAAAAAGAAGGGGCATAAGGCTTATAATAATACTGAATAGAGCTAACCTGTGCTATGTTGTTTTCATGAACATGCATTTCAAAACTTCAGTTCCCAAGTTCCAAATACATAGGAAGCTCAACTAACACAGTAACCTGCTAGAAAGGAAATATAACAATAATGTGTGGAGCTGCTCTTTGATGTCGATCCGCTGAAAACTTTAATGAGTTCTTCCTCGGCCTATGCTACCCTCTTCCACCAATTGTTATGAAAATGTAGTTGTTCCGTAATTCAGCTTGCTTCCAGCAACGAAGCAAAAAAAAAAGAGTCTTCTTGGTGGAGATACTAACACAACAAGTGTAATTCCCTCGAAGCACAGGCAGACACAAGTGGCTTTCTCATTACGGGTTTATTCCTCCGAATCCACCGTGAAAACTACACAAACAAACAGTATAAATGACAAACATAGTTTCGTGTTAGACACACAATAACATGCACAGCATGTGAGATAACTAGCAAGGTAATAAACATAAAAGTGATACAAGCACAACAACATACCTCGTTGGGCTGCATGCTCTGTATACAGAGGGAAGTATTCTTCAGTTCTCTTCACAACTTATATATGTATAAGAATACAACACTAACGGAGCTGTAAGTATCCGTGCATCTTACTCTGAGGGTGCTTCTCATGTTCTCGCTCTCTAACTCACGCAAGAACAGCATAACAAGACGTGAGCTTGGACTTCAAAATAAAAGACTAAATATTGCACGCATGAAACATTACAACAATAATAATTAGTACACATAGAAAATACACATTTCAGTTAAATTATGAACATGTAAAGGCTGCACTTACACTCCCACCAAATCACACATTACTCGTGAGATTTCACACAAAAGATTGTTTGTACAAAGTACACGATTTACCCTTTGAAATAGACATTACCTGTAGATAACAACTTAACATGGAATCTCAGGCAACACATTAAACCCCTTATTCTGCCTCAAGCAGAGTAACAACCTTGTGTACAGGTCTTTCAAGGAACACAGTCCTAATTGTGGGTTTCCCCTTTTTGTCTAATGTGGTTTGGCTAACCAGTAATTTAAGTTTTCTGACCCTACTATCTGACCCTGGAAAGACTTCTTTAGTCTTCTTTCAAGACAATTTAGGCGGTGTACTGCGCACGTCTTGTTGTCAGGTAACTTTGGTCTTTCGCCTTTGAATGGTTGTACATTCATTGGTTCTTTGTTTCACACCTTGGTGTTCTTTGGCATGTCGTTTCAGTCTTGCAACCGCTCTTGACCAATCAGAGCATTTCTGTAAGTGATCCAATAATGACCTGTCTTCCTTGCGAAGTTCAGGATCATCCTCATTGATTTCTCCCACCTTGCATTCTCTTACAGGTAGGTCCTTTTGCCAAAGAAACTTTGGTACTGTGAACCAGTTTGAAGTCTTCAGTCGCTCTGCAGTTAAACCTCGAGAGGCATGCTCTGCTGGATTGTCTTTAACTTTGGTTCGGCTCACATAGTGTACTTCAGTTTTGAGACTGAGAGAAGGTTCTACACCTGGTGTCACTTGTCTTACTACTATGCGATGGCTAACGTCAATGGCGTCTCCATAATCTAGACAGGGATTCATGTTTCCAACAATACTCCATCCAAGGTCTGTACGTTGTGCGTAAGGTTGATTTTCTTTGCCAGACACAACTTCTCTTGGAAGTAAAGCTTGTGAGCAGTTGTACCCTATGAGAAGACCCACTTCACAGTCTTGCAGAGGTGCAATCTCTCCTTGGAGGTGCTCTAGATGAGACCAAGCTTTTGCAGTTTCATCTGTTGGTATGTGAGTTCTGTTGGCTGGAATGAAGTCACGTGTATAGACTGGTGGTAAGGGAATCTTTTTACCGGAGTAAAAGCCTCTGACTTGTAAGTTGTTCACTCTTTGAGCGCTTACAACTGTGGTTCTTGAGGTCATAGTAGATAGCTTGAGCTTGACTTGTTGTTTACTTGCTTCCAAAGCCTCAGCTACTTCACTTAGCACAAATGTTGTGTCACTTTGAGAATCCAACAGAGCGTATACAAGGATTTCTTCTGCTGGTTGACATGTGGATGAAAGCCAGACTGGAATTATAGCAGCTGTTTGTGTATTACCTTCACCAAGTATTACTCTGTTGGAAATAGCCGCTGTGGTTCTTTCTTCTTGTTGTGTTGGTTGAAGTCTTTCTTTGTATCTTTCTCGATTTGTACGCTCTTCATGCAGACAGGTAGGATGTTGCTTCTTGCATACTTCACATACACTCCTACTGTGGCAGCTCCTTGACTGATGGCCAGTCTCGAGACATCCAAAGCATAGCTTCTGAGCTTGAATGTACTTGATTCTGTCTGGAACAGCTTGCTCCATGAACTTCCTGCAATTGTGCAAGGAATGCCAATTCTTCTTACACAGAATACATGTTAAGACGGTGTTTTCGTCTGAACTTGTGGTCAGTGTCTTTGCTGCAAAGCTTTGTTGTCTTTGAGATTTGGTGTTTTCAGCTTCACCTTGCTTCAGTGATTGCAATGATGTGACAGGGTTACAGGCAATCTTTGCTTCTCTTGTCAAAAACTTTACAAATTGGCTGAAGGAGGGAAATTGTTTACTGTCTTCTTGGACTTCAGTAACCTTCCGATTCCAGCTTGCAGTTAGCCAATCTGGTAATTTTGAAAGTATTTGCCTGTTTTCATTACAGTCATTCAAGATTTCTAATGCCTTGATATGGACCATGGCAGCCTCGCAACTACGGAGAAAGTCTGCAAAATATCTGAGCTCAAAGCTGTCCTTAGATCCTATCTTGGGCCACGATTGAAGCTTGTCTCTATAGGCTTTTGCAATTGTAAATGGATTCCCATATCTCTCCTCCAAAATCTCCCATGCTGCAACATAGGCAGATTTGGTTCCGAGCAGGAAATAACCATCAAGTGCTTTCTTAGCTTGTCCACTAACATATCTCCTTAAGTAGTATATATTTTCTTTGTCTTGGATGTTCTTCTGGTCAATCAGTATTTCAAATGAAAGTTTCCAGTCATTGTATTTCAATGCATCCCCACTGAATACTGAAGGTTCAGGAACTGGAATTCTGTTGGCAGTTAAGGCACCAGCTAGCACCTTAACAAGCTCTGCTGTACTTTCACTTGAGGAAGTAGTGACAACCTGTCGTTGAGGACTTGTGGGAGCAGGCACTGGGTTACTTACCAGATCCCTCTCTAGCACGTCTTTCCATTCTTCTTTAATGGACTCGTCTTGGTCATACACTTGCATTCTTGCTCGTGCTGCATTTAAATCTTTTACTGCTTCCAAATGCTGTATTTTTCTCCGTTTGTCATCCAGAGTCTGTTGTAGAGCTGCATGCTCTTCTTCTAGACGAGCTTTAATTTTAGCTTCCTCTTCCTCGCTTTCGGAACAATGTCTTAACTCTTCTGATTCTCTTTCTGAACGATGTCTTAACTCTTCTGATTCTCTTTCTAAACGACGTCTTAACTCTTCTGCTTCTCTTTCTAAACAACGCCTCATGGCTGCAGTCTCTTGATCAGCTATCTTTCTTTTAGCTTCTGCTTCCAGGCGCTGAATCTCCAAATGTTCTCGTTCTTGTTCTTGTAACACTTTCAAGGCAAGGCAAGTTTATTAATATAGCACTTTTCAACACAAGGCAATTCAAAGTGCTTTACAAAAAATGAAAGACATTAAGAAAAAGGCATTTAAAATCAGTCATTAAAAAGAAAAGCTAATAAAATAAACATTAAAAGAAAAAATACATGGATAAAAGTTTCAGTGCAGTCTAAGATATGAATAGTTCAATTAAACATTAAAAGAAAAAGTACATGGATAAAAGTTACAGTGCAGTCTAAGATATGAATAGTTCAATTAAAATCAGCGACAAAAAGAAAAGTCTTCAGCCTGGATTTAAAAGTAGTCAGAGTTGCAGCGGACCTGCAGGTTTCTGGGAGTTTGTTCCAGATATTTGGAGCATAATAACTGAACGCTGCTTTACCATGTTTAGTTCTGACTCTGGGGACAGAAAGCTGACCAGTCCCTGAAGACCTGAGAGATCTGGATGGTTCATAATTTAGCAGGAGGTCAGAAATGTATTTTGGGCCTAAACCATTCAAAGCTTTATAAACCCAGCAGCAGTATTTTGAAATCTATTCTTTGACACACAGGAAGCCAGTGTAAAGACTTCAGAACAGGAGTGATGTGATCCACTTTCTTAGTATTAGTGAGGACTCGAGCAGCGGCGTTCTGAATCAGCTGCAGCTTCCTAATAGATTTTTTAGTGAGACCTGTGAAGACACCATTGCAGTAGTCGAGTCTACTGAAGATAAAAGCATGGACAAGTTTTTCCAAATCCTGCTGTGACATTAGTCTTTTAATCCTAGATATATTCTTTGGGTGATAGTAGGCTGATTTAGTAACTGTTTTAATGTGACTGTTGAAACTCAGGTCAGAGTCCATGACTACACCTAGATTTCTGGCTTTATCTGTTGTTTTGAACATTGCAGACTGAAGCTCAGCGCTAACTTTTATACGTTCTGACTTGGCTCCAAAAACCATTACCTCAGTTTTATCTTTGTTTAATTGGAGAAAGTTCTGACACATCCAGTCATTGATTTGTTCAATGCACTTACTCAGTGTTTTAACTGGAGAATAGTCTCCTGGTGAAATTGTTACGTAAATTTGTGTGTCATCTGCATAGCTATGGTAACTTATTTTGTTGTTTTTCATTATCTGAGCCAGTGGTAGCATGTAGATGTTAAAGAGAAGAGGCCCCAAGATGGAGCCTTGAGGAACCCCACATGTCATATTTGTCAACTCAGATGTGTATTTACCTATAGAAACAAAGTTGTTTCTGTCCTTTAAGTAGGATTCAAACCAATTTAGAACTGTTTCCGAAAGTCCCACCCAGTTTTCCAGTCGGTCTAGTAATATGGTGTGGTCAACAGTGTCAAACGCAGCACTGAGATCTAATAATACTAACACTGAAGTTCTGCCACTGTCTGTGTTTAAGTGGATGTCATTAAAGACCTTTACAAGAGCAGTCTCAGTGCTGTGGTTTGGTCGAAAGCCTGACTGGAACACATCGAAACAGTTATTTAAATGCAAGAAATTACTCAACTGTTGAAAAACAACTTTTTCAATGATTTTACCTAGAAATGGGAGGTTTGATATGGGCCTGTAATTGTTCATTACTGAAGCATCTAGATTATTCTTTTTTAAGAGCGGTTTAATTACTGCAGTTTTCAGGGCCTGTGGAAAAATACCTGAGTGAAGAGATTTGTTTACTATATGAAGTAGATCTGAGGCCATGCAACGAAAAACATCTTTGAAAAATCCTGTTGGAATAATATCAAGGCAGCAGGAGGAGGATTTCAGAAGTTGTATAATGTCCTCTAGGTTTTTATCATTAATCTGATGGAATTGTGTCATGGTGTTTGAATTGATGTTAGGTGGACACAGAGACAACACATTTGCTGTTCCTGATGCAGCAGAGGCACTGGCTGCTTGTCTGATTTTCTGAATTTTGTCAGTGAAGAAGGAGGCAAAATCATTGCACGCCCTGGTGGATAGAAATTCAGAGGCTACTGACACTGGGGGGTTAGTTAGTCTGTCGACGGTAGCAAACAAGGCACGTGCGTTGTTTTTGTTTTTGGTAATGATGTCAGAGAAGAACGATTGTCGTGCGTTTTTCAATTCCAAATTATAAAGGCCAAGTCTCTCTTTATAGATTTCAAAGTGAACCTGGAGATTTGTTTTTCGCCACCTGCGTTCAGCTTTTCGACATTCTCTTTTTTCTGTTTTCACGCTCATGGCCTTTCTCCATGGAGATATTTTCTTGGCAGACACTTCCTTTACCTTAGTTGGAGCAATGGCATCTATAACATTTTTAATTTTTGAATTAAAATGATCTACTAGCTCATTTACTGAGATGTTAGCAGGGGCAAGTGTGGAAGAAAAATTCTGAGTAAACATTTCCCTAGTATTTTCAGTTAAATATCGCTTTGTGGTTATCTCTTTTTGAACATTTTTGTGAACAAAAATAGAGCTCTCAAAGAAAACACAGGAATGGTCAGAGAGTGCAACATCAGTCACCACAACCTTAGAGATATTCAGACCCTTTGAGATAATTAAGTCCAGAGTGTGCCCCTTATTGTGCGTGGGCTCCGTATATGCTGAGTCAGTCCATAGCTATCAAGAACACAAAACAGTTATTTTGCCCCTCTGTCCTGGGGGTTGTCAACATGGATGTTAAAATCACCAACAATGACTAGACGGTCAAAGTCAATACACACTATAGACAGCAGTTCAGTGAAGTCATCAAAAAAGCTTGCACAGTATTTGGGTGGTCTATAGATATTTAGGAACAGAGCTCGAGAGGAGCATTTCAGCTGAAGGGCCACATATTCAAAATAATCAAAGTTTTCTTGTTCTTGTAACACTTTCAGAACAGCTTGGCTTGCAGCAGCCTCAGCAGCAGCTTCTTGTCGTTTCACAGAAGACTGGTTTGATTGCTTGGAGTTGCTTTTCGAAGAAGAAGTGTAGGTGCTTGAGTTAAAGAGAGAACCTGCTTCAGGCCAATCTTTCTTTTCTCCTTCTGGAACCTTTCCATCCAGGAGACTTGAGGCTCTGATGATGACAAACTTAGAAATCTCTGCACACAGATCCACTCTTCGACACGTGTCCTGGTCTGGAGTTGAGATTGTACGCAGATCCTCATAAACATGTTGGACATCTTCTGACAAACTTGTGACATCATGAATTATGTCATTAAGCAAATCTTCAGACAAAGACTCTGTTGTTTGAGATAATGGCCGCTTAGCTGTTTTCACTTGTGTTCTCCATTTCTCATAATTGTAGTTGAACTTTTGTAGGAGCATTTTCATTTGTTCTTCTTGCATTTCTCTACCCTTTTCTGTAGGAGTTTTAGTTATTTGACCTCTTCTTAGCTGCTGTGCTTCAGTGTTATCCACAGCTTCGTATTGGGACTCTGCACTTTCCCTAACCTGAATTGTAGGCTCACTAGACTTAGACATTAGTAATCACTACTTTAAAGTGACTCACTTTTATAAACAGCAAAATGCAGTTAAACCTTTTAATGAACATTCAACACTTACTCAAATGTAAGTGTGACTTAAATGTACCCTATAAGACTTCAATAGAGGTAGAAATGCACTTAAAATAGAAAATGTGCAAAACAGCTTAATTGAACTTTACACCTTTCAAAAATATACTCAAAAATAAGACTTCAGAACTTCAATGAAATAACTTTCACTTATTATTTCCAAAAATACACTTTGAATTAGAAATTCGAAATAAAAACATTTATGTTCCCTTTAACTTTACGCCTTAATTAACAAGCCTTAATAAAATGACATGAGCAAATAAGTCAAAACGCTAACCACACACGCTACTATAGTTGAGCAAACCTTTACAGAAGCCCTTTACTCAGATCACTATTGATTTCTTAGTGTCCAAGTTCTTTATGGCTCTGTCTTGAAGCGTTGCTCTTTTAAGAACTGCGCGCGTCGTCCACTTCTGTGTGTGCATTAGGGATGTGCATCTCCATCACTGAGGCCGATGCGATGCGCATCTCGATACGTTGCCACGATACGATACATTAACGATACATTTGAAACACTAGGCGATGCGATACGATACGATTCACCCCTGTTGCGATACAGTTCGATACGATTTGATTCAACATTATGCGATTTGGTGCGATACGATGCGATTCAACACGATGCAAAAATAATGATAAAAATGATATGTAAACTAAACACCACTCTCTCTGACAGAACACCTCACTGAGTGATTTAACTCGTATGTCTAACTTTCATGTTTCTCTTTTCAGCCGCAGACCCCATGTCGCCTCTTTATGTGCGTCGCTAAGTTCCTCGTACTACTTGTGTACTTTAAAGCGGCTCGGAATCGTTAACAATTTGCGAGCGATTTTTCAAGTTGACCGTCTGTAGTATATAGTGCCGCGCACATATACCATCAGGACGTTACTGATGGGGTGCGGCTGCGGAGTGATACTGTGTGTATGCAAGCCTGTTACCTGTTACGTAATAAAGATACCTCATACAAAGGTCTACGGATACCTTATTACTCTCCATGACCTGCGGTCAACTATGTAGCATAAATGACTATTACACCGTCTTTCTTGAACAATCCGAAGTGTTGCCAAACGTTTGATTTGTAGGTATTTTTTGGTGCGCTGTGTTTCTCTTTCCCCTCAACTTCCGTGTGTGTTGATAACTGAGACTCTCGGCCTCCGTAGTGGCGAAGCAAATATCAAAAATCGTCTCTGCTGAGCGTTGACAAGATGAGGGAATTTTATATGATGAATCGGTTTTTTACCGATGCAAAGACGCTACGCAATCGATGCATCGCGAGTTCAACCCGGTTCAACCCAAACTGTAGCCGATGTGCACTCTTTCAACCGGTGCACTCGCATCTTGAACGTTTATGCCGGTGCACCGATGCGAATCGGTGAATCTTAACATCTCTAGTGTGCATGCGTAGTTTCTCCTCCTCCGGCGGCCATTTGAAGACAGCCTCGTGCTCAGTCCGTGATCCTCTGAAGTTGCCGCTTCGTCAATTTACTCTGAGGGTGCTTCTCATGTTCTCGCTCTTTAACTCACGCGAGAACAGCATAACGACACGTGAGCTTGGACTTCAAAATAAAAGACTAAATATTGCACGCATGAAACATTACAACAATAATAATTAGTACACATAGAAAATACACATTACAGTTAAATTATGAACATGTAAAGGCTGCACTTACAACAAGACTTATGGCCATAGGCGGCGCGTGAGGCTCAGGTTTGGGAAGGCTAAATAACTTGTTTTACCTGACGCTGCCCGCCTCCGGCGTCTATAGAAAAGAGATCAACTCAGTGTGCGTAGTTTAAATCTCTCAAGTCATATTACAGGATAAAGGAAATACAGTTTAAACTGCCATATGCAGAGAAGACGCCGACGTGTCGCACTTATCATTCATATCAGATCATCGATCATATAATATCATAATATATCATATATCTCCTTATCTGAGTCAGCTTCTCCAGCCGTATCTGGCCGTGCAACACTAACAGTGTCACATACTGTATGCAGAAGTATTATTTTAAGCAACACATTATGTTGACGAAACACTCGAGTCAAATGTAATTAAAGTCAGATCCACTCGTGTCTTAGATGGGGCAGTGATATCATAAAACTATACGCTTTCAAACACTCGGTAGGCCTAGTTATTTTTTTAACCAGTTGTTCTGTATTCACCTTGCAGGTGCAACTCTGTGGCTTGTATCCTGGATTATATGTTTAAGTCATGGAGGTTTAAAGCTCATATTTGTCTAATATTAGTTTACTTTTCATTAAAAATCAAATGCAAAGCTTCCAAATATGCTACATTTTTATAGAAATGTTGTTTTTAAGACTGCCTGTATTTTTTATTTTATTTAAATCGAGATAATACACCCAAAAAAAAGCTTTTTATTGATCCAAAACTCGACCCAAAGCCGTCTGAATTTCTGACATGTAATTCCCAGCAGCCTCCGCGCGCGTGACGTAATAGTGGCCAAACAGTCTCTGGACCAAATATCCCGACTCGGCAGTCTCGGTCACATGTTTTTCGAAAATAAAACTGAATTAACATGGGTTATTGTTGTGCTTTTTGTTGTACGAACGGTGCGGGATCTGGGAGAGTTTTACATGCATTTCCCAAAGACCAAATCATCCGCAAAAAATGGATTTTTTTAGTGAATCGTGTTGGATGGCAACCGACAAAATGGAGCAAGTTGTGTTCTGGGCCACTTCGCGTGTGATGCATGCGACGTTGATCCTGCTATCATGAATTCTGTTGGTGGAGAAGCATTAATAGCACGTCGGAGGCTGAAACCCGGAGCCGTCCCCTCCATATTTCAGCACAAGAAACCACTGAAAGAACGAAAGAGCCGGGCGATGCAGAAACGCCAAAGAATTGAGGTAAACAACTTTTGATTAGATTTCAAAGCGCACAGCAGCACAGCACAGCAGATAACGCAGATAACGGAATTGCAGTTTTATTGCTTATAGAGGTGGGCACCGTTAGATTCTGTGTCTTTACGATCATAAACAATGTGTTGGATGTGGAGCTAGGATAAGTAATAAGGGCGCTAGGAGTGATTTCGGTGCAGTAATAGGTTAGCATTTTTCGCTCGGGGCTAATTCACTGTTAGCATTGTAGTTTATCTGCAGCTCATTCATCGCTCCTCCACTCATAACGGAAAAGTGTGAACAATATGCATTATGATAGGGATTAAATCCACTATTATTCCTCCTGGCCCAATTAAAAATGCCCCCCGCGCAATTAAAAGTGACTGTGAGCACTTAGAAAACCCAACATTCTTCTAACCACTTCATTAGGCCTATGCATCAAAAAAGCCCTCCGCCATGCTTTCATTTCTTTCAGCCGAGTGGGTGCTTATAGAGGTGGGCACCGTTAGATTCTGTGTCTTTACGATCATAAACAATGTGTTGGATGTGGAGCTAGGATAAGTAATAAGGGAGCTAGGAGTGATTTCGGTGCAGTAATAGGTTAGCATTTTTCGCTCGGGGCTAATTCAGAGTCTCACTGTTAGCATTGTGTTTGGTTGTGATGGTTCCCAAATTACCCAGTGGTGAGTCCGCCTGTACTTTATTTTTCTAAACCTCTCTAAAAAGGTCAAACGTCACTTGTTTTGCATCAATCTTGATACAGGGTACTTATTATATGTTATAGTTTGGATTCCTAAAGCTTTTAGTCTATAGTCTACTCAGAATCAGACATGATAACGAAACTAAGTTGTACTATCGGCGGAAGCAGCTGTGAGCGATAAGCCAAGGTTTGTTTGTTTGGCCACTGTGACGTCACGCGACGCCATCTTGCGGAGGAGCGGCTGAGAAAATAAATCGTAGGACTTGGTGTTGGGGGTTGAACAAAATAAATATTGCGCATTGCCAGACGCATATTATCTCCGATTTTAATACTGCAATATCTTAGATAGTGTTGTAGCTATATGATTTCGATTTTACTGGCAATTATAAAAAAAACCTTTGCATTTGATCTTTAATGAAGTATGACGCTGCGCTGTCAGTACACTTGTCCCTGTTTGTGATTGGTCAAATGTAGCTAACCCCGCCCCTTTCACGTGAACGCGCTCTCAGCTGGTGAGAGAATCCCTGGCTTGATTTACCGAGTTGATAACCAGCGTCGTGGGACCGCTTAACGAGATCTCGTTTGTTAGTTTGTTGTTGTTAGTTTGTTACTCAAACATATCCAGGGTCTGTTGAACTGGCTTCGTAGTGCAGGGCACAGGTGGCTAGCAGCGCTATTGTCAAAGACATAGACATTATATTTGTATTTTACCAGGATGCAGTGACACAAATATTTGGAAAGGCTTAGCCTTCCCTAGCCTACAGCACCCGCCGCCCCTGGTTATGGCACATTTCCACTGCAGCGGGGTAGCCCCGTTTAAGCGTCCACTCTCAGCCTCGCTGGCCGTCCGAGGCCGTGACGCATTTCCATTACAGTTTAGGACCTGGGGTAGCAACGCAGTGTAGGCGGGACGATCGGCTTTTTTCACATTTCGAGTTGTTCCGTCGAGCTCCTGCTGGATTTTATCATCCCCAATGAGATGTAGGAACGTCGTCACCTCCTCGGTCGACCACGGTGTGCTATTCTTTGACGTTGCCATTTTTGTAGCTCCTCCGTTTACAAAAATGCTGTGTATAAAAATGCTGCAAGCTTGCTTCTAGATATATATGCGACGCTAGGGATGATATCGCGCGCGATCTTGTGACGATTCTCTCGGACCAATCAGCAGTCGAGAGTGTTGACGTCACTAGTTCAGCCCTGGCCTGATAGAACCACGATTTTATGGGGCCGGAAAAAGACAAGAGGGAAAAAGTACCCGCTAGCCGGTGCTACGCTATATGGAAAGGCCACCAAAAACTGGCCTGGCCGCTTGAGGACGATTAAGGACGCTTAAACGGGGCTACCCGCTGCAGTGGAAATGCGCCATAAGAGTACTAAGCCATGCTAGCTGTGTTGTAAGGCTTGTACTTAGCTAAAAGCCCTCCTGTGGCTAACATGCACAAATACTTACAAAGATGACTCAAACATTTGAATGTTAGGTGCGGCGGTGCTTTGAGCCTAATGCTAATGATGTTAAGAAGATAACATCATTCGCATTATAGTTTAGCATGATGACGGCCCGAGATGAAAGTTAAAGGATCAGTGTTGTTCAGTTTGGAAAACAGTCGACAGTCAGAGAAGAACCATAGAGCTACGCGGCTAACATGATTAAAACTGTAGAAGACGAAATCTGGAATGTATAGCTCAATGCCCATATAAAACCTATAGAAATAAAGGAATTTTTCTTCCCTAAGATATCATGTGTAGCCTACATTAATTACTCACCCTGTGTTGAATTATGTATAATTAAGATAGATTTTCCTCAAAATGCTTCAAGGGCGAACTTTTCAAAACACTTTAAATCCTTTTGCCCAACAAGGCCTGAAATAAGAATCTGCATTCAGCATGACAGTATTGGTAAGCTGCACCCTGTGAATAGTTATTCAAATACATATCAACGTTGAGTTGAAAAGCAAATTATTAGAGTATTTCTAAACTTGGTAATCTTTGAAGTTTGTTCAGCAAATTGCCCATTAAGTGTGTTTTAGTCAGCTTTGTTGAGCTGTTATTTTAACTTCTGCCTTTGCCATATAGAATTTTTGCAGAAGCAATTATTCAGCTTCACACACACACACACACACACACACACACACACACACACACACACACACACACACACACACACACACACACACACACACACACACACACACACTCACACACACACACTCACACACACACACACACACACACACACACACACACACACACACACACACACACACTCTTCTGCTTGCAATTCAAGCTAATGACTCTCTAGGGTGCCTTTGTGTTATTGTGTTTCATAGTCAATGCCTCACTGGCTCGTGGGGATGTTGAAAAAACTGCAGTGCTTACCACAGGGGCAGAAAAGTGGTAAACACAATCATTTCTGCATAACATAAACGTGCTATTTATTCTGGGTATAATATGGAGGTACAACACATTTGTAAACTTGCTTTTAAGACCATACACGACTCATACTGTACTGCAATGTAATGTGAAGGCTTCCATCACAGCTTGTTTCTTCCATACAGGCTGTAGCCTCCAGTCCAACAATCAAACACCAGACCAAGAACAAAAGTTAGGTGTGGGTTTACATCAAAAACCTGTCCAGAGCCAGTTTTGTATTCCCTTTGATACCTTTGTCTGAAACTCCAAAAGCCCTCAGAAGAGATTTCAACACATTATATCTAATTTATTTTTTGATGGGTTGTGAGAAGCGCTTCCTCCCTCGTAGTGAGGGAATTATCAGGAGCAGGAGTGGAAGCAGCGTGTCTTGTTATTCCTGACAGCTTGTGTAGGAGTGTGTGTGTTCGTTATACATCATGTTTATACCGAGAAGAGAGATTGAGAGTGAAAGGGGACGGAGAAAGTTTAATGAGTAATGATGAAACGGACGGAAACCTTCAGAGGAGAATCCTGTTGTATGAAACAATAATGAGTTCCTTTATTCATCATCTCTCAACTCTGTAGTGTCAGCTGTTCAATGTTGCAAAAAGCGTGAATCCTTCATGTCGGGTAATGAGACGATGCCCCAGTCCACAAGTTGTATTGTGTGCTTTGGGACAACATATTCCTGAGGCACGAGCCTTCTGCATATTAGCTGTATTGGGAAGTAGGAAAAAAGATGCGTTGTCAAATATATCTCATGTCTAGGCCAGCCTTTTATTTTGTCTACCTCTCAAAATGTTCGTTCTGTCATCTTGGCTCTATATCAAAAATGTTTTTCTTCATCTCAAGCCCTTTCTCTTCCTTGTTTACCTTATCAGTCTTCTTCAAAGCCTCTCTCCTCTCCATACCTAATTTCTCCCCAGTTTGAATGTTTTCTTTGTAGTCATGAACGTTGAATGTTTCAGTTAAATTCAATTAACACGCTAAACTATTTTCTTTCTAGAGCGGTCATGGTTTGGCCAACTACATTACACCAGAGCAGTGGCGTTCAGCGAGGAACAGATGCTTGAGTCAGGTAAGAATGTGTTGTGGTATTGGATCCAGGAGTTGTAAATAAGAAGCTTCTATAGGCTTAAAACAGGACTATTTAGCATTTTAAAATAAGAAATAACACACTCTTTGCACTTTACTCATGAAAAGTGTTATACATACACAAAAATACATGAACTAATGGTTGTTATTTATTGTCTAGGTTGCCAGATCACCATCAAGCCCCTCACCTTCTGCAGATACACAAGGTGTGTTTGTGAATGCAACAAGTTTGGCTGGGTCTAATAAGTGATGGAAAGTAACACAGTGAATTTTAATAATATATATATCTTTTTTAAAGCATACTGTACTTTATTAAATACTATGTCATGACTATTTTTAACTATACTATGTCTTTCTGTTTTAGACAAACTGTATTATTGACTTTTTCATGATAAACTAAACTATGACCTTTTTTGTCATACTATATTATTATATCCTGTGTAGTTTTTTCTAATATTTTTGACATACTGTCACATAATATCTGTTATTTTAGGTATTTTTGCAGTTTTTTCAAAAATGGTAAACATACTATACTATGTCGTTTTATTGTAGATCTGTACTATATTATGCTTTTCTTTCTCATATTTACAACATACTTTACTATGCAGTTTGTCATTTTTCCCAACATGCTATAATAGGTTTTTCCTGCTTTTTCGACGTACCATACTGTAGTTTTGAAGTACTATATGTTATGTTCTTATATCTGATATATTTTTGACATGCTTCACTATTTTATTTCCCCATGCTATACTATCTCGTTTTTCCCACTATTTTTTCAAGTTACTGCACTACTTAATTTCTCTCATGCTTTGGACATATTTTCGACAAACAATATTATTACGTTTTTCCACATTTTTGTCAAACTATTTGATTAATTTGGTACTGACTTACGCCCCTTTTTTTCTCATAGTTTGGAGATGCTACACGATCTATTTTGACATACTATTTGCAGACTTTTTTCTTCAATGTACTATCCTATTATTTGTTTCTGATATTTTTCTAAATTCTAAACTTTTCTTGACATCCTACACTTTGACCTATTTTTCGACATTCTACACTATTTCCGACAATTTTTGAGAATACTAAACTATGACTTTTTTTTCACTTTGTACTTTAATTGACTTGCATCTCAAAACTTTGTTACCAGATCATCCTCTCTGTGTGAGAGAGGAGCAGGATGACGTTGGTGATAAGTGTGAAGGTCCGAGAAGACCGGGGTCCTCCCGGCCACCCTCTGCCCCCCCGCCTCCGCCTGTGAACCTGAGACCAACATCACCCTGGGGTAACACAATCACTTATCAAATAATAACATCCTATGATGTTATATATTTGATGTTATACACCAAGATGGTGTGTTTTTCCATCAAGAGTTGCTTACATACTGACTCTTAATCGTGCTCGTCCGATCTCATACAGTATCATAAGTTCAACAGCTGTCCTTTCTGATTCTCCTTCAGGTATGATCCAGTCTGCCCATCAAGCTCCTCCGTCGGTATCCCTGGAAAGTTGGCACCATATTGACAGCACTGTTAATGATGTCAACATCCCCATCAGCCCCCTGCCAGCTCGCACTAACACAGAGCTGGATCTGCATGACCCCCACTCAGCTGTCAGAGGTAACTCTTTGCAGCTCTGCAGACCCAGTAAGAACACCCTGACCTGACTTTTCCTGCTTCTCTCGGATTGACTTTTAGTCAGCCTTTGCATCTCACAGCTTCACCTCTTTTTGCATTCTGAGCATACACAGCCTTCACATTTTAATTATCAGCATGTTTACCAATTCCTTCAAAAGCCCGACCACAGAAATAGACAAACCTACAAAACACTCTTCCTCCTACATTTGGTTTGGTTTAGAGCATTCTGCTTTTGCTGCTTATTATCCTGCTTACCTCTATATCCCTCGGTTTTATTTGAAGAAATAAAAGTTTTCTTTGCAGGAAAGAAAAGACCCAACTGGCCACTACACTGCAGGCAAAGGAAGAACCAATTTATTCATGAAAAAAAAACATGAACGAAACCATGTCTTGGTGCTAATTGATGTTGTAAAGTCACAGTTACGGAGCGTCCACACACTACAGCTTCAAAAAAAGCTTGGAGCTGGGCGTGTCTGAAGCTTGGGGATTTTATTCGAGCAACGCGACCAACAACCAATCACATGAATCTCCCGCCCCCGACATACAAAGCAAAAACCCCCGGGGATTTTATGCGAGCAATATATATAAACTCCCCAAACAGGCGAAAACCTACCAGTTTCACACACTGTCTCTGCCACCTCCCTCCATGCCTGGTTCCTCCGGTTTGTATCCCGGTAGGCAGTGGCGTTTTTATATGTACAAAAGTGGTGGGGCACAAAAAACTTAGATGTCTATATATAAGCTTCTGCAGTGAGGTTCATGGCTGTTGAGGCTCTGACTCTTCAGGTTTACAAATATTATATTTTGACCTAAATCAAAATATAATATTATTTTCAAAAGCTTTTTTTGTCTGATGCTTCAATTAATTTTAAACAGACAGTTCAACAAAAGGATACCCAAAAAATGTAATTGTACCATTTAAATATTTAATTGTTCTCTCTTAGTAAGATCCCATTTTCAATCAAATTGCAGTCTTACCTTGACATGAAGATGAAGTCCATTTGCCTATCCTTCTGGACAAAAATCTCTATTACTTTTTTGTAAAAGTTCTCCTTATGTTCTTGTAGTTTCATAAATCTGATCTAATCAATAGATTTATGATTCGAAAATTATAAAAGTAGGGTAGACATGTGGATATTATCCGGCTGAACAAAACGTGCATTTATCTAACAGGTTTGTTTCCCACAGATCTTATTTGGAGCTATTTTCTAAAATCCTATGGAGAAATATCATTGCTTTTTTGTGGAAGGAAGCCATGCGCAGTTTATTTCCGGGTTTTAGGACGCCTCACTGCAGCTCTCTCTCTTCCTCTTCACACACCACACTTTTCGCGGCACACGTACTTACAGCCAATCAGCTCTGAATGATGTGAGATGACGTATGGTGGGGATGGCAGCACTATGCCCCTTTGGTCATTATTTTTTTGCCACACACATTAAATAGGACAATACTCTGAGCATGCGCAGTGTAGTTTTTACAGTCACCATTGATTAAACAGGGAGAGGGAGGGGCAGGATCGGGTTTTGTCCCACATGGCTCTAAACAGCTCAATAGGCACACACTGTAGACACTAATTAGAAGAACACAGACTAAAACAGCAATGTACAGACGAATCAGATGAATAAACATGATCTTAAAATATATTTTTTAATTTATTTTTTGCATTTTTTTGTAATCATTACTTTTAATACTTTCTGCTGACACTAGGTGGGGCTGTGCCCCACCTGCCCCTAATGACCAGTCGCCACTGCCGGTAGGTGAAGAGGGTCTGCTCGACAGCTTCAAAAACAGTTTCCAACGCGTCTGCCCATTCAAATTTGAATGGGGTGACGTCACGTTGCCTCGCTTTTCGCCGAACTGAATTGTGGGTAGCATAGCGGTCCGTCTCCGCCGTAGCCAGCGCCAGCCAATCAAATGCCGTTTCTGAAAATCTGACAGCTCAAGCGCTAGCCAATCAAACCGCGTCTAAGCTGGGAGAGATATCCCGCCGTTGATTTCTATATTTCAACAAAAGATGGAGGAGAAACTAATTATCGCCGTAGCAAATCACCCGGTTTTGTATGACCACACCCTCTTCACCTACCGGGATACAAACCGGAAGAACCAGGCATGGAGGGAGGTGGCAGAGACAGTGGGTGAAACTGGTAGGTTTTCGCCTGTTTGGGGAGTTTATATATATTGCTCGCATAAAATCCCCGGGTTTTTTTGATTTGTATGTCGGGGGCGGGAGATTCATGTGATTGGTTGTTGGTCGCGTTGCTCGAATAAAATCCCCAAGCTTCAGACACGCCCAGCTCCAAGCTTTTTTTGAAGCTGTAGTGTGGATGCTCCGTTACTGGACTGTAAAAATAAATAAAAGCAATTTACAGAAGTGACGAAACAATTTACAACAATGTAATTGTCTTAAAATGTTAAGCTCTGAATAGGCAAGTTGAAGAGAGCACCCTAAATGTATAAAGATTCACAAGGGAACAAAACAGAGATCCTCCAGATTGTACCTTAAAATTGTCTTTTTCTTAACGGTTTAGAGTTATAATCCAGCAATACTCTTTTAAAAAACTGTGTATGTTTCAGTTAAATCCATCTCAATGATTAATGTGTTCCTGCATGTGATGAATTTGAACTTCAATTTACAGAACACTTGATTCAAAGTAGAAACACAGTTCAACGGCTTGTCTTTTCTCCCCCTTTGTCGCTGATGTCCTGAACCAGAAGAGGGCTCCATCAGGTACGCCCACCTCGACATCGCTGCCATGGAAACAGCTCAGCGAGTGGGGGCGGAGCATGTTCAGGGCCGAGAGGACAGGCTGAGTCAGCTGGAGAGGCAGCGAGGGCCACCAAACTGACTCACAGCGGTCACAACTCACTTCAAAACAGTTTCTCTGCATCTCTCTGAATAGGCTCAAGGGCTTCATTGCCGTTAATCAAACACATTGTTGTACATAACACACCCACAGTTGTGCCAGTGTACTGTACAGATACTGTCACAAACAATCCATTCCACTAAGAAGATGTCTGGCAAGTCTCTAATGCAGCTGCCATATTGGATGTGTTTAGTGTTATGTTAAAGTTCTTATATTTTTAAATGAGTGATTTATTGAATTTCTGGAAGACGTTTACCCAAGGACTGTTCCTTTTTGTTGCATGGCACTTAATGTCTGCTGAGTTAGGAGCATAAACTGCTTTTTTTAAGATCCTCTCAGGTGAATGGTGAGCATTGGTATAAAAGCCTTAATTTTGAGTGAATTGCATCCAAACACAAATGTTTACCACTAATATGATATTCAGATAGGAGGGAGCAGCTATGCTTGGCATTTCTTATGTGTTGAGATGGATTTCTTCAGACTGCGAGGGCGTGGCTCTCTGTTGTTTCTGCACAACAAGTGAGAGATCAACGAGATCAAGCGCCTTACAATTGAGCGTTAAGATTCCCAGCTCGGCTATCATTCCACATCAGAGCTTTAAAGCATTCGATTGAAATAAGCAGTTTCGAGTAACGTCTGGGTGCAGATCACATTAAACAGGCCCGTGTGGCCAGGCAGGACAGGAGCATTATTCATCACAGTAATCAATGTCTGCTTCAGGTCAGGATTGATGAAGGGAAAAGCATCGTGTGTGTGTTCCAGTTTATCCCCTCCCTCCTGATATCATCATGACAAGTCGTCCGATGTTTGGAGCTAATTTCTTGTTATGGTAGCTGTAGCAGCGGTGAGGAGGAGAAACACTAGGAAGAGTTCAAAAAGCTTCTTCCAGTCACTGCAGGGGCTGCTCTCCTCTACACGATTTGTAAATAGTAAATGCTTTTATTTATGCCACGTCGATAAATGTATATTTTTGAGATATTACTCTTTGTATATTGACAGCATCTATATCTCACTTATTAAAATAATGCTGTTAAATGTTCAGGTTTCTGTGCTTTTTACCTGAATCTGCAAAACATTCTTCATTTTATATTGATCGGACCATGCCAGGGAGCAACTGTTTTTCAGCTAATGTAGGAATATGTCCACCTAAGTATGAGTTCCTACAGTAGTACCAGTCTATTTGATTTAGGATTTACAAATAATGGCAGATGAACGTTTGTCGATACAAGATGAAGTATTCCTGCAGCTATCATCATCTGGTTCAGAGTGACTGTCCATACCTCAAAACACCCACACACAATGTTTCTTTCTGGTAGCAACGCCACCTTTTCAGCCAGACATTTCTCATAGACCTGTCATTAGTTGCACAAATACAAGTAGTAACAGACTAGTATGTAAACTAATTCATCTTTATTTTATGTGACTGATAATCTGACTAGTTTGTCACCCGGATAAATCCAGCTGAATCATACAAAAACTGATATTATGTACAAACATTTTATTCATTCAGTGCTTAAAAGGGAAGAGTGGACGTATAACACTAGAAAGTAGAAACCACTGATCGGTTTGGACAGTAGATGAAGGGGAATGCTGTGTGAGGTTGTGGAGGGAATTATTTCAGTTGTTGATCCTCAGAGCTCATTGTGTTCCAGCCCCTCGCGAGAAATCTTGCTGGACAAGTCCTGCATATGTTTCTTCATCTGAAATAAAAACAATGAGAATACAGACGTCAGCATTGGACTGCAAGGCACATTCCTGTAGGTCTTTACTGGTGATGAGCTTACAAAAGCTCTGCCTTTGCAATGATGCAGAGGATCAGAATTTTGTGTTACTATCTAGGATTTGAGTTGTTTTCATAGTAAATGGCGACTCAATTAATATAATGGGAGGCCTTAATTACTTTATACTACATTATTAATCTTTAAATGGTATAACCGTTACCTTTATGCCATAAAAGATGCAATATAGTTGCGATATTTTACATAAACCATTAGCTGTATTCCAAAAATGAATGCCAGGCTGACACATTTAAACATTAGCTGGAAAAATAAAATCCCTGGTTTAGTCCTCAACTGGCCAGCATTCTAAAAGAAAGGGATATTGCCTGGTCAAGGGCCAGAACATCGAAATCCCAAGTGGATTGGATTGTTTTTAGACAGCTCCGAAATCATTTCACCTTCCTAGTTAAAAAGGCTAAATCTGAGTACTACATTTCTAATACTACTAGTAACTTAAATGATCCAAAGAAATTTTGGAAGGTAATAAAAAACTCATTTGGAACAGAAACTAAAAATGAATTACCAGCCTGCATTGTTACAGACTCGCAAACCCTCACTGACAAATCGGCCAGTCTCAACTGCTTTAATGAACATTTTATTTCATCTGGTTCTTTGTTTGAGTCCCTACATTCGGGCCCTTGACAGAACGTTGATTCCTCACCACCTTCATCCCATCCCATGGCTCAGCCATTCAATTTTACTTTTATCGAGGTGATAGAGGTCCATAAAGCATTGCAGAATCTGGATCCACACAAATCGGCAGGTCCGGACAAACTTCCTCCTAATTTTCTTAAATTAGCAGCAGACTTTATAGCTGAGCCGCTTACTTATCTTTTTAATTTAACTCTTTCCAACAATGAGATTCCTAACATATGGAAATCTGCATATGTTCTTCCTTTACTGAAAGGAGGGGATCCCTCATCTGTTAATAATTATAGGCCAATTTCAAAATGATGTGTTGTAGCGAAGGTCCTCGAAAAGCTTCTCAGTGAACAACTTCAATTATTCTTGGACACAAATGATATTTTGTCAGAACACCAATCCGGTTTTAGAAAACAACACAGCACAACAACTGCTGCTATTAAAGTGGTGAACAACATAATTGAGGCATTGGACTGTAAAAAGTATTGTGCAGCTCTATTTATTGATTTGTCAAAGGCGTTTGACACAGTTGATCATATCATCCTGACGGAAAGACTTCACAGTATCGGCTTATCTAGGCATACTGTAGGTTGGTTTTTTAATTATTTATCAGCGAGAACCCAATGCGTCCAATTTTCTGGGTCCTTTTCTTCCTTCCTCCCGATAGCAAAGGGTGTGCCACAAGGTTCCATATTAGGACCCATTCTTTTTACCATATATGTAAATAATCTATGTAATAATTTAGCAAATGCTTCTTACCATTTGTATGCAGATGACACTGTTATTTATTGTTCCTCCGCTTCTATAGAGCAAAGTCTAGATTTCCTCCAGTCTGCCTTTGATGTCATACAAACCCATTTATATCAACTAAAGTTGGTATTAAATGCTGAAAAATCCAAAGTGATGATATTTTCGAATGGCAAAAAGTTCCCATCTATTCTACCCAAGATTTGTACTGCACAAGGGACTGACATTGAGAGGGTCACTACTTACAAATATCTGGGATTTCTTATTGAACAGAACTTGTCTTTCAAGTTACACATGGAAAATGTTGTTTCAAAGCTAAAAATAAAATTAGGTTTCTTTTACAGGAATAAATCCTGTTTCTCTTTTCAGACAAGGAAACATCTGATATCTGCAACGTTTTTCCCTGTATTAGATTATGGTGACCTGCTATACATGAATGCCTCTGACCAATGCCTAAAGAGCTTGGATACTGTGTACCATTGTGCCTTCCGATTTATCACTGGATGTGGATATCGAGTACACCATTGCACTTTACATGCTGCTGCTAATTGGCCATCTTTGTCTGCTCGCAGACTTTCCCCATTGCTTGGGTTTTATTTATAAATCTCTGCTTGGGTTGGTTCCCTCCTACATTTGCACATATATGTGTCAAAGAGAAAGTCTATATGGCCTGCGCTCCCAAGATTTTATTCAGATACTGGTCCCTACAGTGAGAACAAAACTGGGTAAAACAGCTTTTAGATATGCTGCCCCCACAGCTTGGAACAAAGTACAGAAGGAGCTGAAACTCTCAGATTGAATCACTATGGGGGAATTCAGGTCCATCTTAAAGGACAGAGAACACGACACCATTGGTAGATGCGAGTGCTCGTATATCCTAAAATCGTTTTAAATGTTGCCAGTTTTGAATGATTTTAATAGTTTGTTTTACTTCGCATATTAACTGGCTAATGTGCCATTTTATTTGTGTTTTACAGCTGTATTTGTCTGCCTGTCATGGCTGTGTTTTATCTGTTGTAACTTTGTACATGCTACCCTTCTTGGCCAGGTCGCTCTTGGAAAAGAGATTTTAATCTCAATGAGTCTTTTACCTGGTTAAATAAAGGATATATATAATAAATAATAAAATAACACCATTGCCAATTTTGACCATGTTTGACATTTGGGCATTCTTAGTGTGCTAAAACACAAATGATGCATAATGATTTATCTCTAGTTAAGATGCATGCTTTACACCAGAATGATAGTACAAGCATTTTTTGATATAATGTGGAAGTATTAACATACTATTTTTTTGTGTGAGGTTTGATCAAAACTCATACAGCCTTTTGTTTGTTATCAATAGTTGTTGCAACTCAAACAAGAATCAAGAGACCTGTCTTCTTTGTATCTCTTCCTCAGCAGTGTTTTATTCCTCGGCCATTTTGCAACATTAATCGATACTTTGCAGGCACACAGGCAGCAACTGTTTGATGGCAGAATGTAGAGCTTACAAACAAACGTACCTTGTAACCCATCTCCCTGGTCTTCTCAGCGATGGTGTTGTACTTCTCCTGGTTCCTCTTGATGTGCTCCTTGTCTCCTAGAGACTCCACGTGCTGCAGCTTCTGGTGGGAGAGCTCCAGCTGCTCCTGGTAGTGGCTGTGCTTCTCCACCTTCGTCTCAAAGTGACGCAGCTCCTCCTAAGTGAACGAGGAAAAGCGGGGTGGCGAACACAGAGGGGCGAGTTCAGTTCACCTTCAATTACATGCACAGCTGCACAGGGGAGCCGATATGCATCTCAAGTAGTGAATATAAAAGGAAATGCTACGGAGAAAAGTTGAGCTGAATCTTTTCTGTGACATTTTGAAGCCAGAGGTCCTGAAATGAAATGTTTAAACTGAATCGTTCACGGCTATTCTCTGCTTATGGGACAAAAGGTGAAAGGAGCAGATAGGAGAGTGGAATACTTGGGAATTTGTAATGTCTAATGCATATGGGCTAGTAATGTGTACCCTTTGGGCTTACCATACATACAAAAGTAGTACTTGGTTGCCAAGTGCACTGCAAAAGTTAGATTGTAGCACTCAGGTAAAACAAAAAGTGTTAGTGTGAAACAAATCAGTGCATCAGCACTGAGATATTTACCTTGAGAGAGTCCAGCTCGTTGTCGCTGAGGTTTGCTCTCTTGGCCGCCTCCCACAGTTCAATCACACGGGGCTCCCGGAACTCTGCAGACGACAAACAACCAGAAACAAAGATGAAGAGTTTAACAGTTCAAGAGAGTTTGGAGGCTCACTAATACTTTAAACACACCTGAGAGAGAAGGAGCTTTCTAAAATACAATAACAGAACGAGCTTGTAGCTTATAGGGGCCCTGTTATTTGCATTTTCATTTTCATGTTCATATTCATATTAGTATTTTGTGCGTCTCCTGTGACATTGCTTACATGCTTTAATGTTCAAAAAGGGGGGAACTTTGATGACCATTTACATGCACAGGTTGTGGCATGACCACCTCAACAGAAAGATATGGACACAAGACGTGTGCAAATGTATTTAGTATCCTATCCATGTGAACATGATTTAAGTGGGGGGGACCTCACCTCCTCTAGGGGGGTCCGGGGGCATGCTCCCCCGGGAAGGTTTTTTTTTTTTAAATATTGAAGTTAAAAGCATCAATCTGGTGCACTTTGAGAGCAACATTAGGAGATCTATGGGTACATCTTTCAACACCCATTTGAAACAGAACTGTAAGCAGATTTGTCTTTTTGGATATTTTAGAAATCACTCCCCTTTTAAACTGTATTCTTGTTGTTTTTAACAACTTTTTTGTTACTGTCATATAGTATTTTATACCTGTTTTTCATTTAGTCTCTAATGTCTCAATAACTATAATGATCATATCAAGGTGTGCCTTAACCTCACTGAGCTGAGTGCTCTCCGTCAGCACTCTAGTCTACACTCCTTTCAGACGAGACATAACCGTTACGCTCGTGTTGTGTTCAAGGAACCTGTCCTTGGCCAGGAAAAACAGGCACTCGCTTGTTTCATTATTTTTGCGATCTAGATTTCTTCTTCTTTTTTGAAGTGAGAAGTTGTCGGACACCCCCCCCAAAACGAAAACTGCAACACATACTGCAACACATACTGCAAACCACAACACACCAGCAGAATGTGAAAGATAAAACACTACAACAATAAAACATTTAATAAGGGAAGTTAAAATAGCACAAGGACAAGCTTTAGCTAGTGGATGGATGAGGCTAGGAGGGATGGATGAGGCTAGGAGGGCTGAAATCACTGAAGTTAAGCCGTTAGCATATCAACGCTCGCCAACTGTGACACAGCAGAGTCTTGACTACAAATCCCAGTGATTAAGCTGATGGGATAAACACAGACTAAGATTAATAAAAAGACGACTTGTGTGTGTGTTATGTGTGTGTGAGTGTTTGGTCTCCCTCACCGCTGTCTGTAGAGAAGCCTTCGCGGCTGATCTTGCGGAGGCGCTCGAAGCCTTGGTTCAGGTCGCTCATCTTCTGCTTCAGGTCCGAGTGCTTCTGGTGCAGCACGTGCTCCTTGGTGTCGCCCTCCAGAGCAGAGATCTCATTCTTGTGGATTTCTTCTGAGGCGAACAGACCAAGGAAAAGAGGGGAGAGGAGGTGCAAGGGCAGGTTAGTGTGAAATCACAAGCAATTAAGTATGCAGTCCCATAGTATGCCACCATCCATTCTGCAGATTGTTTCTCAGGTCTGCATATTAACTGATCCTTGGCCTGGTAATAAACTGCCTGAAATCTAAACATGTGCACACTCCAAAAACAGAGGCGCCACAAAGATGAAGATCACAGCTGTTACTATCTGCCTGGTGTGACCTCTTAAAGGGGGACTATTGTTTTTTTTTGGGGGGGGGGTTTCCCTTTCCTGTAGTGGGTTTTTGTGCATTTCCACTGCAGGGCCTCGCACGGCTTAGTACGGTATAGTTAGGCCTTGGTAGGACAGGCTCACTTTATGCTGCGTTTCCATTACAGTTTAGTAGCTGGGGCAGTAACTATAGTAACGCAGTGTAGGCGGAGCCGTGACGTCTTTTTAAATGCGAACCACAAACCCAACATCAGCTGTTAGCTGTTAGCCCTCAGAGCTCACAGCTCTACATATCTGTCCAGAAACTAGACAAAAGTTAAACAAGTACAAACTGCCTGTGTCATGGAGAATACAGTCGCTGCTTTATTTATGTCTGTAGGCCGTTGTTGTGAGTGTGGACGGTCGGAGCATACACTGCGTTAGCTTAGCCCAGTGGTTCTC
This sequence comes from Gymnodraco acuticeps, assembly GCF_902827175.1. Classification (NCBI taxonomy): domain Eukaryota; kingdom Metazoa; phylum Chordata; class Actinopteri; order Perciformes; family Bathydraconidae; genus Gymnodraco; species Gymnodraco acuticeps. The sequence goes on from NW_022992081.1 coordinate 1,660,139, forward strand.
AAAGTGGGGGGCGCAGAGGCATGACAGGGGGGGCGTGAGAGACCAGGGGGGAAAATGGTTATTATTATTACACGCATTTAAAAAGGTTTCCGCCTACCGTCTGTCTGCAGACTTGTCATTCATGGTTTTTACTAACCGGCATCATTTTGAAACGTGTATTACAATTAAATCACGGTAAAATATGTACATTTTGTTGTAGTTGTAACCAGTACTCGAGTTGAGGGGGATGGCATCCCCCCGGAAATAAAAACGGTCAAAATCATCCCCCTTCTAAAACTGCCATCCCCCCTTTCCATCCCTTATGTAATTATCAATGAACGTGGCACTGGTATTACTGCTATTTCAACATTAATTTTGCGCATTTTGAGTAAAATACTGTGGGCGAGGGAGCACGCACACATGCAATGACATTTTTACCAAGTCACTGACGCTATACTATGCGAGTGCCCTAGAGGGCGCCAGAGCGCCGTGATGCGCCTGTTTGATCGATGCCAGAAGCGCAGGTAACGGTCATCACAATGGCCAAGCGACCAGGAGGACAACGCGATCTGAGGGACTTCATATTTAAAAATACTAAAAATAACATTTCAGGTAAGTCAAGAGTCAGTAATCTTAGTCATTACTCATTACTTTAGTCACCAAAGGTGGAATCTATGGACATAAGCAGCAATAACAACTTAGTTTGGAGTTTAGCTACGTTTTTCTCTCGTGTTAGCTAGCTGGTAAGACTCAAAACTGTTGATGAAATGATACCACCAGCACCAGAAGAGCTGAAACCCCTCCTTCAAGCAGTGAACACTGGTCATCTCCACAGCTGAGTGTGAATGTGGGTTTAGTCAGATGAACATTTTAACCACAACTAGAAGCTCCCTAGAGGTAAAAAGCATGTCAGCCTTGCTTTTCATCAAGTGATACGATACGATACGATATACTTTATTGTCCCCGTAAGGAAATTCGTTCTGGGCTCCGTCCAGCAGTTCCGCATACATGTACATAATATACAAACATAGTGGACATTTAAGAGACATACACATATCATCAATCATACACCGTTTGAACAAACACAATACACGCAGACGCACATACTGACAATGGCGACCTATTGCACAACCCTCATGGCCAACATTTAAAAAAAAGTAAATTTCATTACATTTGACTTCGACTACATTTCATTTCCTGTCAATGTTAAGAAGTTTAACGGACATTGGTAGGAATGAGTGCTTATAGCGGTTCAGCCTGCTCTTGGGAAGTGTGTTGGCCCTCCACTGAACAAGTTCAGACCAAAGGTATATGTCAAGACTTGGCTTCAAAGCCATTGCTTAGCTAACAATCCGAAAGCAAGAGCCAGAAAAATTGAGACCAAAAAGCATGATTATGAATATCTTTGGAAACTTCTATGAGATGGGGGAGAGTGGAGTAGGCAGCCATTGACAACATTTGTCCTATTTTGTATTATCTGTATAATCTTTTAATATATTTTCCTATTTTGTAAACAATTTCAATTTGCACTTAATGCCCTGTTAAAAAAAGTAACATTGGGAATGTTAACATAAAATATTTGTATTTGAGCTGCAATAAAATGATGACAGATCAATTTTTTCCCTCAAATTTTTCATGAAGTGTTTAATTTACATAATGATTTAATTAATTACGATACAAATGTAACCCTTTAGATACCAGTTTTGATCGTATACCAGTAACTGCTTTTTTGAAAAAATACACTGTAATTCAATATTCTAAAAACTATTTTGACTTTATTATTAGTATAATCAGTTGATCCATCTGAATAATAAATGAGGGACTGTTAACCTACAAGATTTGTACCATAGACTTCCATTATAACCACATTTTTTGTATCCCCTCCCCCCCCTTTAAATTAAAGTGAAAAAAGATTTTGCACTAATTGTCCTCTGCATTTGACCCTAAATGTTAGTGGTGCCATGGCAGCCCGGGGACCGACTCTAATTCTGAGGTGCCTTGGTCAAGAGCAATGAAAGGAGTATCTGAACATCCATAACATGCATGTTGTTTTAGGAGTATAATAATTATCTTTATGCTGGTTGGTCTCCCACCCTCGGCGGGTTATCAGCACAAATTATGTCCCCATATGATAAAATCCACCATCCCCCCTGATTTTTTTGTACAACTTGAGTACTGGTTGTAGCCCCCTTGCCGTCACTTGTTTAGCATAGTCAGCCCGGTTGTTGGCCCAGAAGGAACCACGATTTTGGAGGGCCAGAAAAACTGTGAAAAAGTACCCGTTAGCCGGAACTACCCCTAGTGGAAACGCAACAAAAACGGGCCGGTTTTGGCACGGCACGCTTAAACCGTGCTACGCGCTGCAGTGGAAATGCGCCATAAATGGTCTGTTAGTCCAAAGTTCCCTCCAGAGAGAGTTTCTCTCTCACACACCATCACATGTTTGAAAATATTAATTTAAATGTATATAAATAAGTAAGATTAAGATTAAAGAATGACTTGACAGTAGGGCTGTGCGATTATGGCAAAAATCATAATCACGATTATTTGGGTCAATAATTGATATCACGATTATTTTGACGATTATTCATTGACCATTTATTGAACTTTAAAACAAATAATATTTTACCAATAAACAAGATCAATAAATGTGTTGGAGCGCACTTCCAAAACCATACTAAACATATATTAATATGATAAATAAAAATAAATTAGACCAAAATAAATGAAATCAAATATGTTGCAGTGCACTGTCACAACCTACTGAAAACTCCTTAACATATCCAACATTTTGGTAAAACATATTCAACATATTCCCCTCAGTTAAACGTTGAAGGCTGGCCAACCGTCATGGTCCAGAAGTAACAGGAAATACATGTTGAACTACAATTTAAGACCAAATAAAAATGTTTAGGCCACCATGGCAAATGATGGTAGGGCTTTTCATGTCATCTCTTAAAGATTTTTTGCAAGAAATACCAGCCTGTTTACATGGTCTGGTTTCAGAGATGAGCGCAGGCAGGTGACGATATTGCCACCTGTACTGAAGACCCTCTCTGAAGAGGAACTTGTGGCAGTGCTGCCACATATGACACAGGAAAAAAAGAAAAGACTCTGAAGAACCCTTTCTTTGCCATTATATCAAAATAGTGTTGCTACAAAAGTATAAATTAGGCTTACTAATAAGACAACTCAGATCTGAAGCTACACAGTAATCTGCTGCAGCAACAGTGCAATAAAAAAGACAACATTAATAGAATCAAACCCATTTTTTGTTGCATTTTATTAGAGTATTAAAAGAAATGCCTTTAAAATAGGATGCAAGCAACACTAGTTTCTGAACTGATAGACTATAATCAATTTAAACAGAACAGATCTTAATGTTTGCATTCTTATACCATTTTGTACAATAATTATCATGAATAAATTCAAACAAACTAAAACTTACAGCTGATTAATAACGGTATCTAAATTGAGTTTTTATTATATCAAAAACCTGTTGAAATGCTGCTGTTATTTTTACTGTCCCACAAAAGCGCGTCGCAGCCTCCAGGAATGCTTCTTTCACAACTTCGCCGTCTTTGAAAGACTTCATGTGTTTCGCAAGAACGTGACTGACACGATAAGATGCTATGATAGCAGCCTTGCTCTTGTTGTTGGGCCTGGTGAAAATGGACTGCTGTGCATTTAGCTGTCCTTTCAGGCCCCTCCCCTTTTGGAGCGTAGGGCAGAATTAGGAGGGAATTCCGTCTCGTAGCGTTTGTGCACTGTTTTGAAATGCCGCTCCTAAATTACCCTTCTTCGATAAAGCCACGCTCGCATTGCAGATGAGACAGATGGACTTCGAATTGGAATAGATACAAAAATAATGATCCTCCCACTTGGAGTGAAAATTATATATTTTGGGCTTTTTTGCTTGTGCCATAATTGCGGTCTTGTGTGTGTGCGGACTGTCACTCCTGTTGACCATCCATGCTGTTGACACGGACAACGTCAGCGAACTAGTGCACTGCTCACCAGCCACGCCCCGACACATGGGGTGAGGCCGGCCAATCACAAAGCTTTGATGCGTTCAAATGCATTATTCTGGCACGGGAACATTATGTTACAGGACATTAACGATAAAACAGAATATTGTTGTTCTATTTTTAGACACATCTCGCGATCGACTGGGAATCTCCCCACGACCCTTCTTTTTAACTAGTTGCTGCTCTTGTTCTGACATCTTCGCTCTCGCTGAACACTCACAACACGTCACTCCCACGTGGCCGAGTGGGCTTTTAGGGAGGGGCGAAAGCGCACCCAGCAAAATAATCGTATTTTGTCAATTATGCTGTTTTCCTAATCGTCGCAAGCCATAATCGTAATCGCGATTAAAATACGATTAATTGCACAGCCCTACTTGACAGTTAGGCCACAAGTTGGTTGGGGAGGGTGGATAAGAGCAAGGTCAGAGGAGACGAGGAAAGGAAATGAAAGAGGCATGAACCAAGAAATCCAAAAGAAAACAAAGAGAAGGAAAGAAGGAAATAAAAACATAAAAGTGCCAAAGAAAAACAGAATTTAATAAGTAGGGTTTAGCTATAACAAGGTGTAAAAGTGATATATATATATATATATATATATATATATATATATATATCACTTTTCTTTTTCCATGAGAACTTAGAGTAGCCTTTACATTTGATCTTATGACAGTGTTTATGAAATAGCTGCCTGTCTCACCTTAAGAATAGGTGAGGAGATGAAAAGAGGACACAGGTCAACCAGACAACGGTTGGCATATAGATCAAAAGACAGAAACAAGACAATACAAAGGCTGGGGAAGGCAGTGAAAGTGTGCGTGGGTGGAAGAGGTGGTGTTGTGCAGGTGCATGTGATGGGCTCTATATTTAAATACACCAGACAGGCAGAAAAACACCCCTGGCTTGTGCACAGAGGAGAGGCTGTGGAGCGGGAGCAGCAAAGTTCTGACAGGAAGCAGCTGCAGAGCGTCAGGTCCGTCAGAGGAAGACGTGCCTGTCCTCCCAGCGTCTTCCTCAAACACAACAGGGCCTATCTGATCCGCTGAAAACTCTGTTTTTTACTCTTGATGTGTTGTGACAAGCACAGAGCGGTAGGCAGACCTGAGTGCAGCGCCATACCTTCCACCTGCGGACATGACCACAAGACTGAACGCACAGACGGAGACGAATGGTTGGATGACTTTTTTTTGCATACATTTGCTTTGGAAGCTGAACTGAAAGCTAGAATGGTCTCAATTTGCAACCAAATTCTCCATGTTCTAATGAATATGCAAATGATAAAATTACCATAATAAAGGCTGAATTAAAAAACACAAAGTGATGAATGGCAAAGAGGAGGACAGGTATTAAGGGCGCTTAAAGAAACAGTGATATAACAAACTGTGACTCAAAGGGAGTGATTGACGCAGCTCACCCTCCGTCCTGCTGATGGTGTCCATCAGGATGTTGTACTCATGCGTCTTGTCCTTGTGGTGCTGGAACTCCCTCTTCAGACTCAGCATCTCCTCGCTGGAGAACTTCCCCGAGCTCTTGGCCTGGAGGAGGGAACGGTCAGAGAGGAGTTAGTGTCAGAGGCAGGGAGTAACGGACATGTTTAGAGAAAATGTCTCTGCTAGATGTTTGATAGGGTTTAGATGGCATCAAATACAGCAATATAGAATAAACATATTTGACAATCGTTAAAGTCAATGGACTGTCAGGACACGAGAAAACCACAACACCATTTTACACTTAATACATTGCATATGTCAAACTTTCTTAAAAGCATATTCTCCAAAAAAAGAATTTATGTTTGCATAAAAACATTTTAATTATACTCCAACATTTAAATTGGTCAGATGATTTTATTCACTTTTTAATGGCCTGTAAAACATAAGCATAGCGTTTCCATATGGCTGTCGTCAAATCTGTACGTCCATCCAACTTGTATATGATTTGTTATGTATTACATACTATACTACAAGTTCTTTTCCACATTCTTAGGTTTGACCGCTGCCTGGTAGCTAATGTAGTATTTTAAATGTAGTGTTGTTGGTTTCTTAGTTATTAAAATATGCATTATCCTTGCAAAATCCTAAACAGCCAATAAAAAAGGAGGATAATAATGTTTGTCGTGTGTGTGTAGACTGAGGGTGTGTGTGTGCCGCCGTCCAGGGCACCAAATGCGGCGATGGAGGTATAATAGAGGGACAAAGCCAGGTTTATATGTTTTTAGAAGCTACATTCTATTTAATAACTTCTTTATGGGCATACACATGAGCTAATTTGTTTTTATGAACTATCGCTGTAATATATAATGTACTAACTGCACATGTTGTTGGTGTAGGGACAATATAAGTAAATAATGGGTGCAAGTTTCAGCAAATTATGAAGGCATATTTAGTCGTCACCCTCTTTGTGGCATTTTAATCGACAGTTGACTTTGGGTACCGAGACTTCAAGGGCCCAGGAGGCTAGGGAGAAAAATGCTTGACATTGTAAAGTACTCCTAACTGAACGGGAAGAGAATAAAGGACTCGGGCTTAAAGACTGAACTGCTGCAGATATTTTACTTCCCCAGGAGATCAAACAAATAAATGGTCTTAGCTGCCGTGTCTCTTAATTACTCACACTGAATGGGTGAGAGGCGACTGACACTCTTTGTTACTCTCCCACTCGTGTGTGTGTGTGTGTGTGTGTGTGTGTGTGTGTGTGTGTGTGGTGTGTGTGTGTGTGTGTGTGTGTGTGTGTGTGTGTGTGTGTGTGTGTGTGTGTGTGTGTGTGTGTATGTTAGCACAAATACAGTATGCGTCATGTGTGAGAGAGATGAACAGTGGCCACCCTGCACCGTTTGGTGAAGCAGTTTTTGTATCCTAGATGTATGCGTCACTACGGGCTAACAATAGATATAATTAGCTGTTACGTAACCATGTTTGGCACAAATGTCAAATTGACGAACTCATTACAATTGTCATAAAGTCAATGTGACCTTCACACAAACGTGTCATGGGGGAAATGATGATCTGATGACATTTCGAACTGACTGCTAGGCACACAACTACAAAGATGTAGAAATATCTTTTTGAACAATTGGTCTAAAAACTAAAAAGTTGTCACAAAAGATTGCCTCTGCTCTGGTCCTTAAGGAACTTCACACTACAAACACGTAATAAGGGGAATTCTTATTAAGCTGCAATACACCAGTACAGTTCTCCATTTTCTTTTTCTAACTAGGCCGGTCACATAGCTGCCATATTAGATGATTTTAAAATCTGAAGAGTGCAGTTACTGTGCAAATGTAAGAGTTGACCTTCTAGTGCTGCTGTGTGAGTGCCCTGTTAAGAATTCAGTTCATTGTTGAATAGAGGTACAATTCTTTTTGAGCTGATTCAAGGGGCATGTCTTCATTTAATCTGTTTCAGATTTCTATTTACTAGCAGAAACATGAAGAGCCTCACAATGCCACAACAAAAAATGCATCATCCCCAAAACATACTTGAACATTTATCTTCCTCCTCCCTCTGCACACATACACACCTTGTTCCAGAGTTTGTCCAGCCTGGGATCTTCAAATGTGTCTCCCTCTTTGATGTCGTGGTCCTTCAAGTGGTTGCTCTCCAGTGATCGAGTGTCTCTTTTGCCATCCATCCCATACTTGGCCAGAATCACTACACAACACAACACAGAGATTTAACAAAGACATGCTTTTATTAATGAGCCTGATCATGTGAGCCTGTTTGGAGTTACAATTCAGGCTGCTGTTGCTTCATGACGGGAAACTGTTAAGTAAGCTAAGCTAAGCGGCTCATCACTTAAAGAAAGACTCTGAAACATTTATCATCAAAAACTACCTGGAGGCCCACAACCATTGACAGCCATTTATTCATTTAAAAGTCACCAAGTATTTGTTTTAAAGAACCGCAAGGGGAGTCGTATCTTTAATGAAGCAACTGCTGAAAATAAACGGAGAGAAACAGGATGGGAATCTAGCGGGAGCTTATGAAAACAAAACCAACTTCACTTTGTTCTTGACATAAGTAGCACAGAGGAGGTGGTTTTATCCATGGGTTTTGTAGTGCTGCTCTTAACCTGAAAAGCGTTGATGATGACAACTGAAACAAAGGGAAAACACTCATTTACGCTCCCGCCTACAAACTCAACAGAACTCCGTACTTAACCCCAAAACTTTGAATGAAGCCTGAATAAAATAGGAAAAGCAAAAGAAGACAAAATATGATTTGAAATTCATTCTAAAAACGTTGGTAGACTAATTTTTGAGGGGAGGTAAAGGATACTATTACTTGTTTGGTTTTTCCGTAGCCAATCAGTTTAATATTGTCAGTTAAGTGCAATATAAAAGCAGTTTTGTCCTCTAAATATTTCTGCCCGCTTCACAACAATACAGATTTGGACTTTGCTCTGAAGAAGCTCTGCCCTCATTATTCTGCTCTGGTAACCAGTTTTTGCGACCTCTGATTCAGCACCATCTCAACCATGAATGTCACTTATTAACTACTTGTACTTCATTGGATCGTTTCCAGAGGCAGGGGCTTGTTTAAAATCCTCATAAACTGGATGCACAAACCTGTAGACAATCTGTGCACTACTGGCAAGCTCGTATACATTGGATTTTATGAGGCTATCGATCCGAGTGTAAACAATAAAACAAGCATCCCGGACCAGCTTAATGCCAAGTGTCAGAGTTTGTCTCTAGTGATAGAGAATCAAGGAGCAGCGTTAGGAAAAGAAAAATATGGAGAGACAGAAGAGCCCAATTAGAGCGACTCTAGCAGGATCGGGTGGGGAGAAGGTGACTGGACGCCCCCCTTGAAGGTTCATATTGAACTAGAGAGGAGCAGAGGGCGACCCTGCTGCTGCCTGGAGCCGGAGGGTCACTCCTCCACCTGACTGACTCAGGAGCCGAGTGACGATGCTTGGTGCTTTACCCGCTTCATTCCCAATTTAACATTTCTATCAAATGAGCTCCCGCGGGAATCATTTTCATGATTTGGAAAGAATAACTAATAGCAAATATTCTTTAATATTTTAACTGCAATCCCCGCCCATATGATTTGAAGTATAAGAGGATCATTTTTTAAACGTTATTTACATTATCATTACAAATATATATTACAATGATCAAGGTGTTTTTTTAAGAAGCTCTATAACAAAAAAAGGTTAATATGAAGTCTGAAGAATACCTTGAGGACTTCCCTAGAGCCCCAATCATTATTCATAAGGACAGAAATTGTATTTTTGTGATTACCAAATATTGCGTTTAATACAATTTGGATATTGCACTAGTCTGTTTTGCAATTTCAATAACATTTCTATTAACTGGGTAACTTTAGAGCAGGGGTGTCCAAACTATGGCTCGGGGCCAAATGCCTCCCGTTGTCCATTTTTAATTAGCCCACAGCATATTCTAAAAGTATAATGGAATATGGCCCACACATATAACTCGTACATCTTATATTGTACTTCTTGAATATATAAAAACATATATTACACAGTAGCATGCATGTGTTCATTGAAACAATTTGTTTTATAAATGCAGTCAATTCAAGTTGAAAACATTTTCTAACAAATCTTAGTTGAGAAAAAAAAGCCCAATACCAGGATAAAATAAATAATGAAATGTATATATCAATGTTTCATACATACTCTATCTATACATGCTGAATATATGCTCCAGTTTCAGAAGGAGCTCTTGTAAAGAGGCCTTGCCAACAGCCTAACTTTGACAGGGATGAGGAATTATAGTTCTTCTTTTTGGCTGATGCAGCAGCACCAAAGTGATACATGCTCTATACTGTCAGCCAAAGGGCAGAGTTGATTACACAAACTACACCATTATTATTTACCCTTTAACTTGAAATGCCAACCAAAAAAAAAAAAAGAAGGCCTTTATGATTAACTATCCTGTTGTTGAAGATTCACAAGCTTTGTGCTTTGACTCAAATAAAACTCACCTCAATCTGCTGAAAAATGGGATCTTTTTAGGCGAGTGGCTTTATATGTAAACCACAACACTAATGAGGTTTCACACAAGAGCGAATATCCACTGTCTTAGCCTTTTCTATGTTTGGAAGAGCACAGACGGACTGGAGCCTCTTGATACAATGAGATCTGATTAATACTGCATATTTTTAAGGTAGGCATTAGCATTACTTTCTCATTTGCAATGCTTTTTACGTCAATGAGCTGTCTCACCATTAAAGTTACGTCGGAGCTGGGCCTCTTTCTCTCCGTTTTCATCCAGCCCCTCCACCTTCAGCTTCTTCCACTGCAGCTCGTCTTTCTCCTGGATCTTCAGATCACTGTGCAGCTCGGACTGCCGCACCGGGGAGAGCTGCATCTGTCATGAACAAAAGGAGAATAAGAGACAACATCAACTTTGGCAAGACAAAAGTGGAAAACAAATTTGACAGTGAAGGGTAAGGAAGGAAGAAAACCAGACAGTGATTTCTCAAAGTGTGAAATTGGTCTTACCATTTTAAGAAAAGGCTCTCTTAAAAAAAAAGTCACACTCACTGTTTTTTCTTGAACAGTTTGTTATAGTCATTATTACTTTAAATAGCATACTCCATACATACACACACACACACACACACACAACACACACACACACACACACACACACAACACACACACACACACACACACACACACACACACACACACACACACACACCACACACAACACACACACACACACACACACACACACACACACACACACACACACACCACACACCACACACACACACACACACACACACACACACACACTTTTTTTAATTTGCACAACAGTTCCAGCTTAGTTTCTGGTTATGAGAATCTTAATCCCAGGCTTTTTTCAACAATGCAACATTTCGTAAACTTAAGACTTAAAAGGACATAACATTGTGGTTTGAATTCCTAACTTCCACCACAACAAACAAAGACATAATGTGCACTTGAGCCTCTGCATTTGTGGAAAGTAAAAGTGCATCTCACGATCTTATTAAAACGTAAGGCTATATCTTCATTAAGTCAACTACATATTACAACTGTCCTGCAGCGTTACAGAGAAGACGGGCGGCAGTAGCCAGCGTTAACTCACTGGCAACCAAACGTGCTGCTACTGTCAGCAGTTTGCTACAGCTTCAAATTAACAGTACAGATAATACTTTCTGAAATATACGTACCCTGTTAGCCTTGTTCCACACCTGGTCCAATTTAGCTATCCTAAATTCCAGCTTCTGCCCATCACTAGACTTGGGCTCGTTCACGTCGCGCGAGTATTTCCCGGCCATTACACCTACTCCGAAGCACAGAGCAACAACTAAACATGGCAGCTTCATTTTTTAAATAACAAGCAAACGATAGAATATGAAATACTAGCTAGACAACACATTAGCCGAACAAATGTTACTGTTGTTGTGGCTCACAAGTCATGTGCTCAAAATGGGGAGGGCAGTTCCTCAAGCCGTGCATTCTGGGATACGTCGTTTCTTCTCTCAGACCATGTGTGATCAGTAAGGAGGAGGCGACCTTATTTGAACTACAATTCCTGAAATGCCACTGTGCGTGTAACCTGGCAACTAAAGGCTGCAAAAACTCTAAGCAAATAGAAAGCCTCCACGCGTTTCACGTGACTGGGCTGGATGCTGGTCACATCATTATTTACGTTACAATAAGGGGATTCCTGGAGATTTACCTTAAAAGCAAATGCTCAAAAATACTGTGTTCCTTAGATAGGCAGTTCACATTAAGCTTACACAAAAATGCTTCATAATATTGTCTGATAGTTGTGTATTTAAAGAAAAGTGGAACACTCCTCATTTTTTCTTATCACTTTCAAATTGAAAAAATATGCTGTGTTGAATATTATTTTTGTATGTTTATCCCTTGTATTTATTTGGTTGATTATGTTTATTTATTTGTATTAGATATAGTATGGATGGGATATACTTGTACTATGTATAGATGTACTAGTGTATTTCATTTATATTTTAGTCCGTTGCCTGCATTGCTGTTTTATCTAATTTATTGATATATTCAATACAAATTAACAATATATGTAATATTAATAATAAAAAGAATACATTTTATATAAAAGGCGCCTTTCACAACACTCTGGTACACCGTACTATTTAATAAATACTATAAGCGGTTGAAAGCAACATAATATATATATATATATATATATTCATGAAAACATAACATAGAAATAAGGGAATATATCATAAAGCATTATTATACTACTTCCTACATCCAATCCTATCCATCTATATTTGAGTTGTTACATTACATTACATTTGTAGGTTGCGTCATCCCACTAACTGTCTTAAGGATATATACGATTATTTGTGTGATGCAAATGAGTTGGAGTTGGATGGACACACACACACACACACACACGCACACACACACACACACACGCGCGCGCGCAATAACGCACTAAAACATTGTTCATCTCACGTTCATGCCAGGCATGCTAATACAATTTAGCAGGATGAGGAATGAGAGGAAACTTTTTATTATTATTATTGATTTGCTGAACTGGTCTCCTTGGCAGAGCTGTTTATACAGCATGCATGCCAGTATACCGCAATAAGTGCTCTGAATTCAGTTAAACTATATTAAACTGGGAGGAAGGGAGGGGGAAGAGAGACAGAGGACATTCAGACAGAGTGACATTATATTGTACACCCCTCACCTTGACAATATTGTTTTATAACCTAATGTTGATAAATGTCATTCAGCTGGGAGTGAATTGAATTGAGGAGAGAGAGAATGGGGTTGAACATATGACTCTAACCATACTGCAATTCATATCGTGCTAAAAAAGATCTCATCCTTGATCAAATACCTGACAATAGGGACTAAAGTAGAATTTCAAATAAAAAAGGATTTGACGGTTTATTACATTTTAACACTAAATAAAAAGTAAATCAACCCAACGTGTAAGGATTATAACACTATGAAGAGATGAGACACAGTAAATCACATAAATAAACCAGGTGTATTGCATTTTATGATTGTAGGCCTAGTGCTGTCTTATTTAATCTTGCAGTATATATCCACTTCTTGTGGCAGTCATTTCCCATCACAGAAATTGCGGTTGATTGGGATAAAGACAAAGAATGACAATATGAAACTTAACACGATTATAGCTGTGCAATCTCTGTCGACTGGTTATTATTATTGTCTGATACGCCGTGACTCCATTATTCACAGATATCGAAGGGCCTGGCAGTTACATTTTCCCCAATAACACACTAAGCTATCAGGTATTCAGTGTACATCAGGTATTTTAAGAAGGGAGAGTGGCAAAAGACCTGGGGATTTCTTTGTTGGTTTGATTTTCACGGAATGAGACTGGGTGACGACAGTTGACTTGGAAGGGCAACTGAAAATTCCACCTCACATCATCCAGTCCTCAATGAGACCAGACATCATTTTGGGCTCTGAGGCCACAAGGCAGCTCATCTTGCTGGAGCTAACTGTGCCCTGGGATGAAAGGATGGAGGAGGCGCAAGAGAGGAAGAGGGTGAAACCAGAAGCTGGTGGAGTGCTGCCGCAGGAACGGATAGAGGACCAGGTGCATGCCAGTGGAAGTGGGCAGCTGGCAGCTGGCAGCTGGCGGTTGGCAGCCCATTCCTTCAGCAAGGCCTATGGAACGTTGGGCATTAAGGAACCAAGCAGGAGAAGAGCCGTCAGTAACAACATGGAGGCAGCAGAGAGAGATGGCTCCGAGCAAAAAGGGGTGACGAGTGGGATCAGTAGAACACAGGCTGTGGCCTCTGTCTTCTCACTGGGAAGAGGGTGTCTGTTGCGAGACACCAACATTTCTCAAGGAAGATACATGATGTTCAGTGTTTGTGCATCAAACTGAAGTAACCTTTTAAAATGTAAACATAAGATTTGTACTTGTAACTGAGTTTTTGAACGCTGTGGTGGTGCTTCCTTTAGTTAGGTAAAAATGAATGTATACAATTATCCAAATAAATACAGTACTCTTTTTTTTGGTACTACTCTGCTGTTTTGCTACTTCTGCTTAGGAAATACTATACGATACTTTCCAACACTGTTGTAATCCTATATTATTTATTTTCTCAAAGATTGAGCTTTGACTTTGAGGATTTTCGAAATATTGTATGTCTACCAAATTAAGTCAAAGTGTAATTGGGCATGTATAAGTCACTGACTTTCTTAAGAAGAAGATGCACTTTGATAGGATATCACAGGTGGTGTTCATTTGCATAAGACAGGCCTGAACACTGGACCACTTACAGTGTGAAACTCCCTTCATCTTTTCCAGCTCCTGCATCTCCCTCGTTCCACCTTATCCTTTGTTGTGTTTCCATCTCTATTTACTGCACGTCCACATTACAGGCTTTTCCTTTAACGAGCAAAATAAGCCTGTCAGGGATCTGCTATTGATGGAGCGACACTTAATGAATGTGTTTGCCTTTAGGGACAGCAGGCTGGCTTGAATTGAAAAGGTTAGCAACAACTTCAAAGGCCCCACTGTATTATCAGGAAGCAATAGAAACTGTCACGTCAGTCTCCTGACACACCGGCAGCATCAGTGGGCGAAGCATCCACCCAAACACCAAGGGATGCAGAATAAATGTGGAATATTGAGAAGGGATTGTTTCAATTTGGGTAATGGCAAACATGTTTTATCTTGCCTCTTTAAATATTGTTTTACCATTCAGGTAACATTTGATCAGAATCACAGATGTACTTTATCAATGACGAACAATTAACTTAAATTCATTGCATTCAAACACTAGCCCAGACATAAAGATGTATTATAGTTACTGTTACAGTATAGCTATAAGTAAAGACTATTTTAATATCTGAGCGCAGATTATGAGATTAGGGACAAAGACACCATTACCTCTCCTAGAAATGACCAACTCTAGACTCTTTTTGTTGTAATTCTGTGTCCCTTTGTAGTTGTTTTGTGTGTGTTTGTGGTCATTTTGTGTCTTTTAGTAGTTGTTTTATTTCTCTTTCTGGTCATTGGGTGTCTCTTTAAAGTTTCATTTGTCCCCAGTTGTTGTGAGTCTTTAGTCTCTTCGATGTTGTTTCTTTGTTGATTTGTTGTCTTTTGAGCTTCTTTATAGTTTCTCTTTATAGTTGTTTGACCCCTTTTTTTTATAGTTTTGTGAGTCTTAAGTTTTTGTTTCTCTTTGTAGTTGTTTCATGTTATATCATTACAGTCCCCTACAAGTTGGTACAGTATGCGCCTCGTAGAGAGACTTCGTGTAGCCGAAGGACAGGAGGGGCCCTGACACTTTTGACCCCATGTTCTTGTTCATGAAATCTACTGGATTCAATAGTAATCTCATATATCACAAAGGGAAATATGACATAGTGAGTGAGTGAGTGTTGGTTTGGTTGTGACTGGGTGGGAACTCGCACAAGAAAGAGAGAGTCTCTGAAGTTAGAAGTCAAGAAGAAGATAGAGAGATGTTATGCAAGTGGGGGAGTGCGGCACAGCAAACAGCCCACAGTACTGTGACTGTTACATAAACTATGTTTGATGACAGCACCATTTTATCTCCCTTTGGCTCCCATTGAGTGGAAGGAGAGACATTGTCTGAGGTGGCATAGGAGAGCAGTGAGACACAGAGCAAAGATAAAGGGAAAAGCAAGAACAGAAAATAAACATAAATTGAGAAAGCAGGTGTTTTTCAGCACTTTGTGTTCTCTTGTGGGCGTGAGGGAGAGTCGTAATGAAATAAAGGACATTGTCAATCACTGACCATGAACAAACACAGTCATTAAGACCAAGCGATTGCAAGACACAGGCTTCCATCATCTTGTTACTTGTGCTAATGTAACTGCAGGGAACAACCGGAGCAAACATCGCTAAAACTAAAGAGTCTAGTTTGGCTCAAATTAGCTCCTAGCTTTTTCATTTTCATCTCAAAGGTTCTGGGAATAGTTTCAGTTTAAGTCATTTAAATAGCAGTTTGCCTGCACTTTGCAGTAGCTTGGTGGTAGAGGAAACCTAAATGATATTAAAGACTGCAGATATATCAACATGTTTGCTAATAAAAGTAAAAAGACATATTCTTCATGCCGTTTCTTCTTTATTATACTTAATTGTCACCTTGCACAATCAAAACAATCATTATTATAACGAACTGCTAACACAAGGGTTTGAGATGTGTTTGACCTTTTGTAAACATCTATGGTTAAATCATATACATTGGCTTGTTTGGCTGGATTTAAGTCCAGCAGTGTAGACACTGCATAGAAAATAAACAGAACTTTGGTGAAACCATTGGTGGGAAAAGATCACAAAAGGAAAAAAAAGTTAGTTAATGTTTAACTAGCATGTTCCTGTTGTAGCTGATCCATGTTGAGCTACTTTTGTCTATTATATCCCCACAATTCAACTTGGAAGGGTCACAGTATAAATCTGAAGGGCAGAGAGAACATCTGAATAAAAAGCACAAAACAAGTCTATAAGCAAATGTACTTTTTGTCACCAAATCAAATGAAATTGTGAGTTACAAATGAATAACCCATGAGTTGATTATGTTCCGTTAAATGAATAGTAAATGGACTTTATGTCAGTAACAGTGCAACAAAAGTAAATGAGCTTTATTCTAGTACTATAGATGCAGATTCAGTACGTCATTTTAAAGAAAGCGCCTGTCTCTTCTTCTGTCTGTTGTCCCCATGTTCTCTATTTCATATTAGAAGGAGCTAAGTGAGCCTCCACGTTTTTATTCATTTAATACAAACCAAATGCATTTACCCAATTTAAATTTTATTTTTCACTGATAAATAATTACAGGATATTTACAACATTGTGCCCTTCGTAGTCCATCCTACTTCCCCCCCACACTGTAACGGGCCTCTTTTATCTGTCTCTCCGAAGCAGAGAGCTGCAACCCGTTGTTTGAAAAAGATGAAGATATCCAAGAAGCCTCACAAAGACGCAACAAAACACATCTTGGTTGACCTTTGCTGCAGCTAATCTCTGTTCTACGGGCCATATCTAGTGCAAATGTGCCAGATGTCCTGTAGTGGACTGTGCTCATCCTCCCTGTGCATATTTTGTAAATGTTGTTGGGCTGAGAGTATCTGCTTCATCAGCACCGCTCAGCAGGGGCCACAGCCACCCAAGGAGGGGGGCTGCTGTGTGATGTAATGCCACACTTCATCTTTTAGACTACAATTTGTGTGCCTCTTTGAATTAGTTTTTTGTTGTTACTGTTTCATCTTCGTGCTTTCCTTACTGATCCTTTAAGCCTGAATATATCAAAGTGTTTGTTAATGGAGCCAACTTCCTAGCAATGTTTTTATTGATGCCTGTAAGCATTACAAAATGTATGCAAGTGATGCATGCCAAGGATTGAAATGTGGTAATTTTAAAGCATGTGTAAAGATAAAAAAGTCTTCCTCTTAGCATCTGAAAAGCAAGACGCTCGTGTCCACATCAGGGGCAGGTTGGCTTGCTGTCAGTTTGAGCATTTTAAAATGATTAGTTCCTTGCTCTGTCAGTGGAGACTTTTTAGCTTTTGACATCTTTGATGCAGCTTACAGCTTGACATGTCAGTGTGAAATTATACTTTTTTTGTTGTCAAAGGGTAAGTGATACAACATTTGGATTATTTTGTGAAGAGATACAAATCATCCAGTAAAAGCAGTCCATCATTAAAAACGACATGGCTAATTTGAAATGCAAAATAGAACATACATAAGATTTAGAAGTTTGGGTAAACAAACATGAAGTCAACATTTAGACCATAATACATTATGGTGTTCGGCTTTATCTCCAACAACGAGGAGAGTAACTACAGGGAGGAGGTGTAGTGGTGCGCTGACAACAACCTGGACCCCAACACCAAGAAGACCAAGGAGCTGATTGTTGACTTCAGAAAGTCCAAGGGCATCACACACTCACCCATCATCATCAACGGGACAGAGGTTGAGCGTGTCACTAGCTTCAAATTCCTTGCCGTTTGCATCACTGAGGACCTCTCCTGGGCGCTCAACACCTCGGTCCTTGTAAAGACCGCCCCCACACACAAACACACACACCCCTGAAGACTCAGGGACTGACTTTTTCACTTACGTCAGCCAACGTTTCTGTATTTATAAAATGCGCGAACATCTATATCATCTTTATGGCACACTCATATTTATTATTGGTATTTAAATCTGAAAAAAAAACGGTCCGTAATATATTTCTATTTATTCTGTATTGTTTCTTATTCATACCATAGCTATAGTGTATTCATTTTCCAAACTGCTGTTTGTAATGTTTATACTGCTAAGATGTATATATTTATACTATACTTAAGATCACTATGCACTTTACTACGGTTTTGCACTTCTGGTTGGATGTAAACTACATTTCATTGTATTAATACTTATACTCTGTGCAATGACAATAAAGTTGAATCTTAATCTTAATTACTATAATGTAAGTTTTATATTACAGCATGTTATTTTAGTTAAACTAGTGACACTTTTTGAACCTTCACTGCAAGTACATGTTGGCAAGTAGTTGGCGACCCAAATTTCCATGTCAGTCTTTCATGTCTTTAACATTTCTATTTTAAAACTTACTGGCATGGAAAGGCAATACATTTTAAATAGGAAACGGATATGGTTGATGAGTCCCTATAGCACGAGTAATATCATGTGCAGTGCTGCCAGTAATGTGTCCTTCTGCCTTTCACTCGATCACCCTGGAGTTGAAGAGAATTGCTCCAATCACTCACACCAGCGAACACGTTCACTGTTACTTCTCTCTGAATTCTCTCCGACAGCTCTACATCCCTTTACTTCATCTGCTTTTATATAACTGAAATTATGTTGTGTGGAGACAGATGAAAGGTCTAACATTCAAAAATATTCTAAGGCTGCTATACAGACTGTTGGCATACAACATTTCAAAACATTGTTTTTGGGGTAAGAAATTGAGTGTTTTGGATAATGGGAGTGGAGAAATGATAAATCACCTGAAAGAAAACATTAATGCTTTTAGTCTTACCTCAGAACATTGGGTAGTGGTGCACTTCAGCCTCTTATTGCTGAAAGCATTTGGAGAAATGATCCTGACAAAAACACACAGAAGAGACAATTATTTAGATCAAACTTATACCATTTCATACATATTTCAAATAATACAATTCAGTTTATTTGATGCAGACACAGATTATGTGACGATTATGTTCCTCACAAATGTATAACGTGACAGAAACACAGAATATAATTTTGTAATTTCATGTTTGCCAAGAAAACAGATTATTGCAAAGGTTATAGTGGATTAAAATTCAAGCAATAAAAAACGTTTGGCAATGGAAGTAAAACCAAAGGTCATGGTTCAGTTTTAGTCAAGGTAAATAAGCAAAACATTTTTGAAGAGTTGGATATGGATGTCTACAAAGCCAACACAGCGTTATGGGACATCGTGCTATTTAAATGTCAAAGTATGGCCTGCTTAGAGCATGTCTGCTGCTCTTAATACTTTAGTGAGCAGGATAATGGCTCTGGTCTTACTCACTGTTAAGAGAAAAATATTGCAGCACTGGTATATACAGAAATTAATGTAATTTAAAAATTAAGTTTAAAGGAGACACATATAAAGTAAAGCACCTCTATCTGCTGTATCAAGGTAAATGTTTAGTAAATAAATCATTCATAAGTAAATTATTGATACTGGCTGGATTAACTGTAGAGCTAAGGACATACAACAATATCATTTTCACAACTCTTCTCCTGTCATGTCACAGCTTGGAATACAGATAATAACGTCCTTTCCCTGAGAGGAACACAATCCTCTTCTGAAATGGTTCACACATATAATTGGTTTCAAATGCATTCTGCTAAAAGAAGGTGTAAGTATATTTCTTTATTGATATTGCCATTATGGCCTTAAGAGACATACTCATGGGATAAGGAGGGAATTTCCTCTGATTAGATAATCTGCTGTGTGTGTGTGTCTGAACGAGAGAGTGGTGGAGGATTCAATATTCATTAAATGTTCTCAGACTGCTGACCTTTTCCTCCCTCCCTCCCTGAGTCCATGCTTCATTTGATTTTATAAGAGACGTTAATTTTCAAAGCAAACATTCACTTAGAGATTTATCCCTGGAGTTATTGCTTTGTGTACAGAGAGGGGAGGGAAAGAACAAGCACTTTATAGATCAGCTGAGAGGAGACAGATGACTATGGGAAAGAAATCCAAAGGGGGGTCTGTTGCAGAACGGTCATTTTGAGAGCGGAAAAGGAAGAGTAGCAGTTACCATTCTTGACTCTCTGCAGGTATATCCATTTTTTAACACCATTGATGACAGTTGAGCTTAAAGTATGACAAGTGTAAAGCAGATCCTTAAATAACAAGAGTTTAGAGGAGGATTATTATAAAGTTGTCGTAATGGAACGACCGTGCATGAGTGCTCAGTGTGCAGTCACCTGGGATGGATAAATAAGCGGCTACAACAGCTGTCAGACTGGGTGTCTACTGCCAGAATAATGTGTATACTGACGTTGACAGTTATTTTCCATGTATTCATATGAGCGATTCACTCGTGCACTAAGCAATTTGTCACGAAATGCACATCAAACTGAGGCATTCATATTGTATAATGCTTGGAGACCTTTACGGGCCAACTGACAGAGACTATTTATTTAGCAGAGGTTGATTTTGGTCCAAGAGTATATGCTTCCTAAGGAGATGTGTGTGTGTGTGTGTGCACTTTGATCATGACCAAAGGCCAGGATGCCACTGACCAGAGCCAAACGACTCACGTGGGTAGGGGGCTGTATTCAGAGCTGCCAAAACAAAGCAAGCACAGACAAACTCAGTGTGACAGTAACCCCAGAAGAGGCCCCTTTTGTCCACAGAAATCTATCTCTCAAAGGAACAGCAGAGGCCCGGGGCTGAGTCCGCAGACCCCCAGAGTAAAGAGTCAGGTTTCTCTTGTTACCTCGCAGACCCCCGCTTGCTGGTGTTAGCCTGAAACCAGCACGGACACAGGCAGGCAGCCGGGACTCTATTTCCTGTGTTGCTGTTACAGGCAGACCGTGGATACAGACTCTGAAATACCATTAACACATGTAGTATTTAGTTTGATGATATTCACTCTTCATTTTCCGACTCACCATTACTCACCGCTGGGTCACCTGACCCTACGTTCACCCACACACTAAACCTCCTTTTCCCCCTCTCTCTCCAAGTGAGGTTCTTACCCTCATTACCTCTGCCCGCCCTACCACCTGTCCTCTGGACCCTATCCCTTCAAACCTCCTTCAGACTATCGCTCCCTGATATCTACTATCTACCATTTCTCACCCATTTCATCAACACTTCTCTAACTTCTGGTCACTTTCCAAACAGTCTCAAGGAGGCAAGAGTAAACCCTCTCCTAAAGAAACCCACTCTCAACCCGTCTGATGTTATAAACTACAGGCCTGTCTCTCTCCTCCCGTTCCTGTCTAAAACACTTGAACGCGCTGTCTTTAGACAACTCTCCTGTTATCTCCATCAGAACAACCTTCTGGATCCGCACCAGTCTGGTTTTCAAGGCAGGTCCACTCCACAGAAACTGCTCTCATTGCAGTTCTGAGGAACTGCACACTGCTAAAGCAGCCTCCCTCTCCTCTGTCATCATCCTTCTGGACCTGTCTGCTGCATTTGACACAGTGAATCATCAGATCCTCCTTCGCACTCTCCAAGAACTTGGAGTTTCAGGCTCTGCACTTTCCCTCCTCACCTCCTACCCTCAAAGGACCGCAACCTACACTTTACAGGAGCAACAACCAGGGTAGCGAGTGGGGAATATGTACGGTCAACATTGTGTGTGAGTGCAGAATTGTGAAAACAAATGACACTCAGACTTGGATACAGATCCACCTTTTTATTTTGAAACGACAGGGATCTGCATTATATAGGGAGGAGGTGGGGATTCACCCTAGCGTCCCGGGTGGAGGAGACCCCGCTGAGACGCTTCCTCCCCCCGTCAATGAACAATGAAACATGCTCTTCTTATGCCAGCTTCCGAGGGCTTGAGGCACCTGTGAGATGTTATTTTGCAAATGGAAGCTGTGCAGAATATCAAAACATCTATTTGATGGGAAATGCATTGAATTGCCTCTAAAATTGTAATGAGCCTCTTTTCATCAAAATGGCTAAGCTACAAAAATATCCACAATATCCATATCCATGCAGCGCTCTCTGAAGGTGTGATCAGATCCCAGCATGGGGCCACCTGCACATATGGTAACATTCACAGTCCAAAGCCTACACTGTAAAAAAAAAAACCCGTTGTTTTTTACGGTATAAAAACCTGGCAGCTTTGTTGCCAGAATAATGATGTAAAAAATACGGTAAACTGTAAACAACTTTACAGAATAACGTGTATATTTTACAGTTTAAAACTGTTGTAATTTACATTTTAAATCTGTAATTTCAACAGCCCTTTTCTGCTGAATTAGCATGATCACGTTGCTATTAAACTCATTATTTCAGTAAGATTAAATGCAGTTGTTGTATATTGTACATTGAATCCCATTCAATTGTACAGAAACATACCAAACAAATAACACTGTTTAACTGTAAAAGCATCAGTGTAATGCGGTGTTTTATGGTGAAAGCAACATCTAAATACTGCAATTTAAGTTTTCTGTAAAACGTATTTATTACAATTAAAATGCAGAAAAAACTGTCTATGAATATCAATCTCAAATATATAGTATAAAACCGCCTGTAAGGATTATTGCTCAGTGGAAAAAAAATGTTTTTCCTATACATTAGTCAGATTGAAAGATTTAATTTAAACTACAATGCCTTCGTGTATATATATATATATATATATATATATATATATATATATATATATATATATATATATATATATATATATATGTTGACTAATACCAGAAACGTGAAGATGTAATCCAGGGTACACAGATTAAGCATTTAAAATTAAAAATGCAAAGCTAGATAAACCTCAAGAGCCACTGTATTAAAAGTTGAACAAATTCCAACAAGAACTTGCCTTTCCAAGAATGTATTATATATATATAATAGCAGTGATCAAAAACATCTGTCATTTCTCAACATACATATTGGTAAAACATACAAACTAAGGCTGCACAATAAACAAACAGCTCACATTGTCAAGGAAATTCAAGCTGAACAAAGTTAAGAGGTTACTTACATCACATCAAATGATTTATGGGAAATAATGTTTTCAAAATATGTTAGTACTTATGTGTCTCATCTCTTATAGTGGGCACCTGTATAATATAATACTCGACTGTCACAGCCACAGACTGAGCTGTAAATTAGCCAAAATAAGGGATTGTCTTAGTTGAATACATGTTCATTGCTAAAGGAAGTGTGTACGTGATGAAGCTACAGTTGCAAAACATATGTGAGTGTGTGTCTAAGTGAGATAGGTGAAGAAGTAGGGTCAGCAGAGACCCTTCACTTCAGAAGCAAAAACCCAAGTGGAAAACAAAACACGTCAACATTTTTACACTCAACAGTAATGTCCTGAGCTTTTACATCCACATAAGCCAAATGAAGATTGTTTAAGCAACTTCACTTTGTAACAGCAAACCGCAAGAGTGGCTACAATGACCTTAAAAGAATAGTTTGACATTTTGAGAGGCACTTCAAATTTTAACTACGATTTAAACAATCAAACAAACTGTAACTTGGGCACATCACCACATGCCATTGATCTTACTGTCCATATTCAGACATCACGCCACTCATGGTCCGAAAGTTCCTGTATCAAGGTGAGGAGTCTCGGGTTCACCTGAAGACGGGATGCGCGTGTCTTCTCCACTTTGGTGGCCTTCTCTGGGTTGATGGAGAAAAAACACCTTAAAATAAAAATACAAACAAACAACAGAATTAATAATAAAATAGCTTGCCTAACAACAAAAAACTTCACATCAAGCCAAAATGACAATTATCTTAACCCCCAATTCATTGAAGCAGCTGCTTTAGATTTAATAAAATAAATTGTTGGATAAAGCCAATCCCAAAAAACACATACCTCTGGACAAACTCCAGGGTGGATGCCAGCTCTGACGGGTAGGCGATGTTGAAGCAATAGTAGCTCCCAAACATCACGGACAGGGCAGAAACCAAGGAGGGGATGTTGTCCCTGTACTATGTTTCGATCCACACTCAGCATGAATCGCCTTGAAGAATAGCATGATCGTCCTAAAAGGAAGAAAAACACAATTCAAACTAAATTAAAACAAGACTTGTCTTCCTGAAACATTTCACAAACAATTTTAGCACACATGTTATTACATTTTAAGGTCTGTTAAATTGCTCACCATCAATACAAAAATGTATGTATGTGTATTTGCAGGTTAAGGGGAGATAAATGTAATGTCAATTTGACTTGCTTTTAGGGGATAGTTCATATTGTTTGAAGGGGGATTGTAGGAGCTACAGTTTGGAGAAACAGAGAGGGGAACCAGCAGACAGCTAAGCAATGAATATTTTCAAAGCTCTACCTTGCTGAAGAATATTTTCAAAGCTCTACCTTGCTGTCATACAGCTATACAGTCTGTTTTCTGATAGGGACTGAAGCAAGCAGGGTACATTTGTGACAATATTATAAATATAGCGTACACATAAACTGAATTTTTAGGTGGCTAAAATACGTTTCGCTGCTGCAGCTCCATCCACAGCTTTACTACAGCCTTCTGGGAAAACCTGGTCTGATTAAGAGAGGACGGCATTCATCCTACGTTTGGAAGGTGCGATCTCATTTCGGCAATCATTTTCAGGGCTTTGGTGGACTTAATCCATGAACAAACTGGAGTTGAGACCAGGAGGGCGGAGTCGCAGTCTTACACGCTTCTCTGCGCTCCTCTTCCTAGGCAGTCATCCATAGGAATCCCGAAACCCAATAAAATACCCAATATTAGCGGTGGTGTGGTGTCTGCCCAAGGACAAGTTAAGGTAAAACCTAATAGAGGTGTCATACATAATAACCTAATAAAAGTAATGTAACAACTACTACAGTGCAAACAAAACAGGAATATTAAATGTGGTCTCTAAAACATAAGATCTCTAGCATCTAAGCAATATTGGTAAATGATTTAATATCAGATTATAATATTGATATATGCTGTCTCACTGAAACTTGGTTGAGACATGAAGAATATGTCAGCATAATGAGGCCACTCCACCCAGCCATATCAATACTCATATTGCCCGAGGTACGGGCCGAGGACGGTGGAGTTGCAAGCAATCTTTGACTCAAGTTTACTTATCAATACTAAACCAAAATTAAATTATACCTCCTTTGAAAAGTCTCGTTTTTAGTCTTACGCATCCGACCTGGAAAACTTTGCAGCCAATCTTATTTGTACAGTTGTACCAGTGCACCAGGTCCTTATTTCAGAATTCTATCTGAATTCTCTGAGTTTTTATCAACTTTGGTACTTCTAAAACAGATAAAGTAATTATCGTAGGTTGACTTTAATAATTCATGTTGACGATGATAAAAATAGCCTTACGTGTTGCATTTAACTCTATATTAGATTCTGTTGGTTTTTGTCAGAGTGTAAATAAACCAACCCACTGCTATAATCACACTCTCGACCTTGTTCTGACTTATGGTATTGAAATTGAGCAAACTATTAGTCGAACCGCATAATCCTGCTTTATCCCGACCATTTCTATTAGTAACTTTTGAAGTAATGTTACGAGACTACAAAACATTAGTCCAAAAGCTCCTGCAGCAGAAACTATCTGTTAGGCTATAGCCAAATTTAAGGAAGAGATTCCACCAATACTTAACTTCGATAAGCATGTCTGGCATGTAAGGGAGGTAACTTATACAAAATGTACACCACCCCAAATTGATCATGTTTGTTGATAGTGCTACCAGATGCGCTTGCGAATAAAATTAGACTCTGTTGCTCCTTTGAAAAAAGAAGAAAATAAAACACAACATAGATTAGCTCCATGGCATAATGCCGAAACCCGCAAAATAAAGCAAAAGTCGAGACAACTTGAAAGGATTATGGCGTTCCACTAACTTGAAGAATCTCGTTTAATCTGGCATATTACTCTCAATGAATATAAGAAAGCACTGCGTAAAGCGAGGAGAGCAGCCTACTACTCTTCATTAATAGATGAGAATAAGAATAATGCAAGATTTCTTTTCAGCACTGTAGCCAGGCTGACAGAAGCCACAGCTCGATTGAGCCTTCTATTCCCATAGCACTCAGTAGTAATGATTTGATGTGCTTTTTTAAACGATAAAAATTGTTACTCTTAGAAACAAAATTAATGACCTCTTGCCTTTGACCAGTATAGTGTTATCAACAACTCCCGGAACCGTTAAGTTCTAATATACACTAGATAGTAACCTAGAATGCTTTTCAGCCATAAACCTTGAACAATTAAATTCAATGATTCTCTCTTCTAAACCATCAACGTGCATGTTAGACCCAATTCCAACTAAGCTCGTTGAAGGGAAGTTTTTTCATTAATTAAGCACTTATTTATTAAATATTATCGAATATGTCTTATTATCAGGCTATGTTCCACATCTCATTCAATAGTAGCAGTGATTATAAAACCGCTTCCTTAAAAGCACAACCTCGATCCAGTAGTGTTTTAGCCAATTATAGACCTATTCCAATCTTCCGTTCCTCTCTCAAAAATTCTTGAGAAGAGACTGTGGCGGTCGCAAACAAGTTTGTGTGATTACTTAAAAAAACAATGATTTATTGTGAAAGCTTTTCAGTCTGGCTTATAACCCATCATAGCACAGAGACAGCTCTGGTTAAGTCAACCAAATGACATTTCTAATACGCCTCATGACAAGGGACATGTCCTCTATCTTGTTTTGCTCGATCTCAGTGCTGCATTTTTGATACTATCGACCATCGAAGATATCTTATTGCAAAAGACTAGAGCACTTAGTTGGCATACAGGGAACTGCTTTAGACTGGTTTAGGTCCTATCTATCTGAAAGCTCTCAGTTTGTACGTGTCAATGATGAATCTTCCACGCAAACCAAAGTTAGCCATGGAGTGCCACAGGTTCAGTGCTCGGACCTAGTTTTGTTCACATTATAATGCTTCCGTTAGGCAATATTATAAGGAACATTCTGTAAACTTTCAATTGTTATGCGGATGATACTCAACTATATTTATCAATCAAGCCTGATGAAATTAATCATCTAAATAAAATTCAAGACTGCCTTAAGGACTTAAAAAACGTGGATGACCCTTAAACTTTTTGATGTTAAACACGACAAAACTGAAGTTATTGTACTTGGCCCGAAGAATCTACGAAACAATTATCTAAGGATATACTAACTAGGATGGCATTAATTTGGCCTCCAGTGAGACTGTAAGGAATCTGGTGTTTATTTTGATCAGGATTTATCCTTTAACGCCCACATAAAATCAATCTTCAAGGACCGCCTACTTCCATCTACGTAACATTGCAAAAATCAGGCATATCTTGCCTCAAACGATGCAGAGAAACTAGTCCAGCATTTGTTACTTCAAGGCTGGATTATTGTAACTCTTTATTATCAGGGTGTACCAAGAAGTCAGTCAAGTCGACTTCAGCTGATTCAAATGCTGCGGCTCGTGTACATAGACCAGAGTTAGGAAAGGGACCACATTACTCCTGTTCTGGGCTGCCTTACACTGGCTCCCTATACAACACAGGATAGAATTTAAAAATTCTTCTCTTCTTCGCCTACAAAGTCCTTAATGGGCAGGCGCCATCTTACCTTAAAGAACTCATTATACCCCTACTGTCCTACTAGGGCATTGCGTTCCAAGAATGCAGGGTGTTGGTTGTTCCTAGAGTCTCTAAAAGTACAATGGGAGCCAGAGCCTTTTCTTATCAAGCTCCACATTTGTGGGAATCAGCTTCCAGTTTGTGTTCGGGCGGCAGACACCCTATCCGTTTTTAAGAGTGCGCTTAAGACCTTCCTTTTTGATAAAGCTTATAGTTAGGGCTGATTAGATTCAGCCCCTAGTTTTGCTGATATAGGCTTAGTTTGTCGGGGGACATCTTACTTCTTCCTTCTCTCTGTCTATACCTGTGTACTCTCATGTTCCGATTAACCAAGCTTCCCCAAATGTCTTTCTTTTTGGTGGCTATATACGCCGGGATCCGGAGTCATGGATGATCCTGCGCTTCTCTGTCCTGGATCTTGAGTCATGGCTGTGGTCCTGGATCATAGGTCCTGGATGGATATCCTCGTGGATTCATCTTCCTATTATACACACATGCATTTCCAAACATTTGGACTACCTATGTTGCAAATGTATTATCTTTTCAATTTACACACACGGCATCTATTGCACGTCTGTCCGTCCTGGGAGAGGGATCCCTCCTCTGTTGCTCTCCCTGAGGTTTCTCCCATTTTTCCCTTTAAACTGTGGGTTTTCTTCGGAAGTTTTTCCTTGTACGATGTGAGGGTCTAAGGACAGAGGGTGTCGTATTGTCATACTGATATTTTGTACAAACTGTAACGTCCACTGAGACAAATGTAACATTTGTGATATTGGGCTATATAAATAAACATTGATTGATTGATACGTACCCGTACTCCTGCCTGTTCCTCCAAAGACATGTAAGCAATACACTGACTATGGATAAGTATCCATAAGCATCCAAACCTATCCCTGTACTGAGCTACAGTAACAAAAAACATTGTGCAACATAAACGTCTCAAATTAGACAGAAAAGAGAGAAAGAAGGTGGCAGAAAGAACAGAAAAAAGTAGAGTTGAACGTTTTACTTACCGACACACCAACAATGGTGGGAGTCAACTGAACTTGGTCCATCTGTACTTCCTCTGGCCAGGCATGTGTCCTCCACATAACAGAACAATCGTTGTCTTCCTTCCTCATCAAAGTAGGACAGTAGAAGCAGCACACCATGTCCTTGACGTCTTCCAGAACAACGCACTTAGCTCCTCCTCTCATCACTTTAAACAAACTTGGTTACAGCATGTAGCAACCTTTTGCCTCTTGTACACAGCGAACATATTCATGTAGTTCAGGAGTGCCGTTTCCTCCCTTGCAGATCCAAATCCGTGGGAAAGTTTCATTAAAAGCTCACTTCCTGTGGAGTTCCTTGAAGTGGACTGCCATGCCAAGGCTCGTCGAACCAAAAAAAACGGCCACTCTTGCAGGAGGGATTTACTATTTTTCCCTGGTTGACTTGTTTACGGCTGCGTGTAGAACGTTGAACTTCATTAGAAGTTTGACCTCCTCTGGATTTGCATCAGTTTGGCTTAGACAATCACCCTCAGTTTTTCCTTTTTCTCCTGCGGCTCTCTTCGGTCTCTCCAAGGGGCAGGAATTTTAAATCCCATTTAATGCACCCATAAGTGTCCTGGATTGCTGCTCTCTGTTCTGGAGGGACTTCACCTGTGTCTGACTCGTCTGTGCGATTCTTCGTCTTCTTATTTTTGGGGTCGTGGATCGCTTCACATTCTCTATTCCTATTTTGACTCTATCTCTTGACCAGAGAGTGATACCCTGGCCCCGATCACGTCTCCCTCTATTATGTCTTGAAGAGACGTAGGATACTTTGCCACTATCTTTTTTGCAACTTCAATAGTGTGTCTTTTACTTAAGCAAGTACTTTTTCGCTTCATTTCACACACCAGAATCCGTACCATCTCTCTTCTCATTTGTGGACTAGGTTAGTTTTCCTCTCTCCAGTGTTCATGCATCAGTTCCTCTGGGAACTTATCCCACGGTATCACAAAGCTATCCATCCAGTCTATATCAGGGCTTTTGCAGCTGTTGGAAGAGGTTGAGGATGAACTTCTGGGTGAATAGGACGGCAAGGATGCAGAAGGTCCTGGGCCTGAGACACAAACAGATGAGCTGCTGGATTCAGGAGTCTGGCCTTGCAAAACACACACATACAAACAAAAAGAGTTATGAGGGAACACCCGTTTTTAATGTTCTATATTTCTGATTGATCTTTTACGCAGCGCCACTGTCGGCCACTGGTTGCATCCTGTACTACAATAGTCACAATTATACATACATCTCAGCTTCCAAGCAGCAAGGACTTTTCTGGCTTGAATTGGCCTCAAAGCTGACAGCAAATCTGCTTCCTTAACAAACTGGAAATCCTCATCGGTCTCCACCCCAAGGGATTATAAAGTCTCTTCCAGAATATCCTTTGTCATCTCTGGAAGGTCATGCAAGACCTCAGTGATGGCACTGCGTATAAATGTTTGCTCCATGTCTGTCATCTCTGGAATCATGGAAGAACGACACTTTTCGGTTTTCAAAATTACAAATGAAAGACAAAGATAATTAGACATTTAGTCAAGTAATACTATTCATACATTATATACAGATAAGAGGAACCTCTAATTTGAGTATAGGGTGTGATTGAGGATGTATACTTTTTATTTCTGTATATTGCAGAACAAAAACTGCTTAATATTTTTCAAATAGTATTTTATCATTTTCCCTTAGCATACATGTGCATTGTTAGAATGGTTTCAACACCACAGTAGCCAATATCGTGTTTATTTTGACAACACTGTGTTTCAGCGGGATGACTTGGTGCCCGTTAACAATGTATGATGGTAATGGATACAAATCTACCAAGTCGTTAATGTTAACACATTGCAACCTTGCATTCTGTTTTGTCACAGAGTACAGGTGGTATTCAGAATGATAGTCAGCTTTATGTATATCCATCACAAAATACACACCTGAATCATTTTGAATTAACAATAATTCTCCGCCGAACTCCATGGACTCGTCATTTTTGACACAAGGAAAAGCCCTTTTTTATATGATGTACCTTTATACTGTATGTCTGTGGAAACACTAGTAGTGTTTTCTGAAAAGCCAAACTCTCTCACTGCATGTTTGATTGAATCACTGTAAAGACTGGGAGTAAAAAGTAACAACTGTCTTTGACTTGCAGAAGTTGACTGCATCCTGGCCCAGCTGAAAGATATGCCTGAAACATCTGATGTCTTTCGGATAAAGTTAGGCAGATGTTTTTTAAAGTTTTTCAAATGCCTGGCACATCTCTTGAAGTAGCTGTGTTTACTTTCAAAATGCATTGTCCATACTCTAATCAAGGGGGCCAAATTTACAAGATGAGTGGCCGGATAGTGTCTCATAAAATGGTGCTTTGGTTTAGTGGACTCTCAGGAAAGAAACACGTCCTTGTTTCCAAATATTCTTGGATTGTAATGTCAAGATAGGCTACCTGTGACAAACGAAAATGTTTGTGCACAAAATCAGATCACAATATCTTTAAGCTGGAGAGTCAACTGCCACACATCATCTTCTGGATTTTGCACTTTGTCACCAATTAATATAGGCAGCAATTCTTAACAAATTCCAGTTCTGAATGGCTTGACCTGAGAGCTTGAATACGTCAGAGTTGACAGCACAGGGCTTAGTGAGAGCATCAGATCCCCTTGTACTTGAACTGTTTTATGCGCCGGTTTCAAAAGTGAATATGTAAACCATTTATTTTTCTTAATAAAATACTTTAAGTACAGTGCAACATCGTAGGATAAGACACCCTCAAATATGTCCTGGCCTAAACAAGGTGGGAGACCTGGCTTGCAAACATGAAAAGATGGTCAGAGCATTGAAGACAGAGTTTGCCTTTATGCCTTTGATGTGTTGACTGTCTTCAACTTGTAGATCAGCAACAGCAGAATCGTAACCTTCGGGTGTGCGCTGTGGTCCACATACATTTGGATCATCACTCTTAAACTCACTTGTGTGATTTCACAGTACCTGCAAAAGTACTTAGAACGACTATAAGTTTTCAGTGAACCCACCAATACCGTGTGAACCCAAGTATCACCCCGCAATGCAGTACAAGAAGCCCCCTTTGACCATGTCTCCACCTGTGTAACTATTCCATTTTCCTCCAAATCTTTTAAATCCATTAACATCTCTGAGAACACCTTAGCAAATCCAAATTGTTTTAGGTCATTCTCCCCCACTACAATAAAACCAGGACATGTGATCAGTATTAGAGCGCACATGAGCAGGTAGATTTGCCACAGAAAGATACACTGCAACAACTTTGTGTTTTTTCCTAGCAGAGCCAAGGGGGTTGACAATTTCAAAAGCATCCTGGTACAGAATTAGCTTCAGGCATCCTGGATTTTCAATGAGGAACTGGTGGACTTAAAGTTGTGGCCAGAGCCATATAATAGAAGAGTTTATGACATCTCCGTTCACCTCCAATGGACCACTTTTTACAGCAATGGCGGATCGTGGAGCCTCTCAATCGTTCCCCGGAAGTTAGCGCCAAGGCTAGCAGAGCTGTGGAGTTGCAGCATAATAGACCGTTCGTGACGGACTTTTAAAGGTAAGAAGAAGTTTAAAGATTTATATTGCGGATATTATCAGTACATCTGATTCATTGAAACATGTGTATTAAAGGATGTCAGTGGATTATCCTAAATTAGTAGATTTAGGGAACGTTTACAGATACACAGATCAAGCTAGGATACCGAAGCAACGTTAGCAACACACGTTGAACAGCCTTTTAATTGTAAATTCCGTTCTCTTAATGTCATTTGTCCAACGTTGTTTGAATTAGAGAAGAGGGGCTTCTAAACGGGATTGTATGCGGGGGGTGGAGGGAGTTTAATATTAGATAAATATAACTTTGGTGCGTGTAAGAGTGAGTGTTTTAGCAGAGCCATAGTTGTGTCCCTTGTGATTATGTTGATTATTACCTGTGTGTATAATGTTGCAGCTCAGCTGATTTGGGATTGATGGCAAAGGGAGAGGAACTTAAGTGAGAGTGAACACACAAGGTAAGTTTAATACTACTGTTTTATATAAGTAAGCATACTAAACATGTATTATATCACTGTATTATATAAGTAATCTTGTTAGTAACCTACTGTATGGCAGGTGGAGGGGCAGTGATGTTACAGGTGGAGGAGCAAGACTGCAAACTCACAAGACAGAGAAATCGAAGTTTGTTCTCCAGAGAAGAGGTTGATTTCACTTCAATTTTTTCATATTTTCTAAAGATGTGGAAATGGCACAAAAAAAACTTGAGAGCTGTAACCAAGACAACTGTAACAACATGAGTAGACAGCCACCAAGGTTTTTCGAGTCCCTCTCTTACTCCATTTTGTCAACCCAAACTTCCAGGTACATGACGGGACACCTTGCTTGTTTTTGTTGTTTGCGCTCCTCTGGCAGGTGGAGGGCAGTGATCCCTTCCCTTCTTCCCTCAATCTTTGAGACTAATGTAAGTAGAAGACATGGCACTGTAAATGTTCGAACATTAAAATATTATACCACTTAAAAATAAGAAATATTACTTTTGTTACTAAGAGTTCATACTTATTATACCTGTGTCACCTTTCACACTATCGCTGTGATCATGAGCTATGGGCTTTGTAGATATAGGTCCCGGGGTGAATCGTGGTGCAGGGGCCCTTCTCTTTTTGAACCACAGGCGATGCACGAAGATGGTGGGTATAGCCTCTGCTCTCAGCCCTTGCCCTTTTTTGTCTTGACAAACTGGTCTGCATCAAAATGTGCCTGCGGAGTGACTTGAGGTTACTTCACACACAGAACAACTCAGTTTTGTCTGCCCACATACATATTCCATAGTGGTTGAATACACAGTATTAGGAAACACTTTATACTTACTGGACATGTTATACTCATTACATACTGTATATACAATATGACCAAGAATGTGAGACAACTTTATAGAAATTCATATCACATATGTTACTAATGCCATTTTGTCATACTTTGTTAAACTCACAAATAATAAAGTTTCCATAACTTCAGTTGGGAACAAAGACCACACCTTATCTCCCCAAGGCAATTTCCCATCCAATAGGTGTGCTATATAGGTGTGTATATAACCCTTTCTCCTGTCTGTTACTCCCTCTTTCAGCACAAGAACCAGAGGGGGGATTCAATGGAGCCTGAATACCTGCACTGAGACCCTCACCCTGCACCCTGAGTCTCAACTCTCAGTGTTTTTCAAGCCTTTCCCTGTTTTTGTATTAAACAAAACATTAAGCTTTCCCAATGGGTGTGGTTTTCGTTTTGTGAAAAAGTGCAAATGCAGTGTTTTGTATATAAATCACATATTTTTTTGCTGTTGGTCGTGAAATTGCTCCTGCTTCCTCCGCTCTGTGTCAGTGGGGGAAGCTGTACATTCGTACTCCTTTCTCTGAGCGATTTGAGCATCCCCAGGCAGCACAGCAACCATTGGTGGCGACTGAGGCAGCACAGCAAACCAGGACAACAAGGAGGAAAAGGCACAGACAAACTGCATGATATGCTATTCATGTTTTATTGAATTCCATGTATTTACAATGGATGTTCCTAAAACAACACATTTAACATCATCATCATGCTGCTGCTGCTAGTCCTTGATAGTCACCTGTCGGTCTCCTGTCCTTTCTGAAAGCCCATAAAGATGACATTAGTCCTTTAGATAACCTTGTGTCCCTCAATTACCATGGGATTACTGAAACTACCATGAATTTAAGAAAATGGTAGACATTAATCTAATCTGAATTTTAAAGCATTACTTTAGATCCCCTCCTCTAAATATATCAATACACATTAGAAAGTGATGCTCCTGACTACCATACAAGTTTAAGAAGATAATATTGGTTTTAAAGAATTCAAAGCATATAAATAAACAGCAACAGGCTCTTTAACCAAGGCACTGTTAGCCTAACATGTAAACTAGTTGTTCACACTAATCCTAATATTATCACTTAATATTAGCAAATTCTATTTTATTTTTTAAAACATATTGATGTAATACATACACATATCGATTTGTTGTATAAATATTGCAAATCAAAACCTTTATTTCACTAATAATTACCAAAAATCGTAGTTCTATCTCCTGTTATCAGTGCATTCACATTGCCCGCCATGAACTTCCGGGGAACGATCCTCGTCTACATGAACCACGTGACGATAACCGTTTTTGGACTTTCCGTTGTCATAACTCTTCTATTATATGGCTCTGGTTGTGGCCATCACTTATGTCACCAAAAACATCTGAGTCTGTTTCACATGACTGCTGTGACATTGAATTCTTCCCAAAATTCTGATTCTAATAAGCTTACTGTTTCACAGGTATGTAGTAAGCAAACCTTTGTGTCATATTTTCATCATTTCCTAATGTTACTTTTTTAGGCTCTATGTATTTGAACATCTTTTGAATGTCTGAGCTCTTGAATATGTTGTTCTCAGTGGTCCCTGGTGACAGACTGAGAACAGATCGGAATCCTTCACACAATCACAGATTTTAGCATAGCATCATCAGTTAGAGACATGTCATCTTTTAAAAGTGAACGTAGTTTACTTAAAATGTAATCCTGTCCCAACTCATGCACATTTTGCATCTCTTCGACAATGGTCTGTATTGTTGAAGCTGGAAGAAGGAGCTGCCCTTGCAATTTTAAGTAGAATAAGCATACATTCCTAAGATATGTCTCATTGAAATGCTGTGGCAAATCAGTGCTTTCATTTGTTGTTGCATCATTTGGGCTCTGGGAAGCATCTTCCTGTGCAGAACACGGAGAAATGGCTTCCCTGTACATGTCACTTATGCTATCAACAGAACATGCTCTGTGTTTTCTGGACATATGAGCAGTAAATGACGATTTCACAGTGAAATTATTTGTACAACCAGTTACTGGACATAACACAGGTCGTCCCTCCACTATATGATCTTTTAAGTGGGATATAAGTTCTTTCACTGTTTGAAATTGGCGCGCACATAACGAAATTGCACATTTCAAATCTGTAACAATGGCTCTAGCAGTGGCTGCAGGCACATTGTGAATCCGATAAAAGTGAGCTTTAAAAGCTGTGTAAGTACAAAATGTTCGCTTGCAGTTCGTGCCAACACATTTGAAAAAACACTGGGGTTCGTTCCTATGCACTCTACAATGCAGCACATAACCCTTCAAAGTCTGTAGCGTTTTGCTGCAAAAACGGCAGGTAATCATTTTTAGCACGTTAACACGACTGCCCGTTAAGTTTGAACCCGCTCAGATGTAGCTTCAAACCCCCCGCTTCACAACAGCATGAATTAAACGAAAATAAAGAGTTCAGCTTTTAGCATGATACTTCAATAACGTTACCAGACTATTTAAATTAACTCCCGGTCAGTAGACGTTATAACTATGACTGCAAAATGCAATAAATCACAAACAGAAGCTAGTATTGTCCTGACAACACACCGCTGTTTGCTTGCAGTTTGCGCCAACACATTTGAAAAACACTGGGGTTCCTATGCAATGCAGAACATAACCCCTCGTCTGTAGCGTTTTGCTGCAAAATGCACTCAATCACAAACAGAAGTTAGTATTGTCCTGACAACCAGCGGCGCCGGATTCATTTCAGAAGTGGGGGGGCCAAAAAGTGCGTGTGTATGTGACATAGCCTACTTGCCAACCCTCCCGATTTTCGCGGGAGACTCCCGTTTTCCTCCCGGGGTCATATTTATCCCGCATTTCTCCTGATTTCTGACTAAATCTGATTTGTTTCATTCTAACATAACGCACCAAATGTTACTGTTTCCACTCGGACTTCAATACAGCTACACCATTGTTTGGTTTCCATGGTAACTTGTCTCTTTAGTAGCGCGAGCAAATGAAAGTCTGAGAGGGTCTTCAGGAGGAAGATAGTCAGAGAAAACAGAACAAGAATGGACAACTCGACCCTCTGCTCACTCCTTTCCTGTACATTAAACTATACAGACCAGCCCACACATATGACAGCGCAGTTGCTCATTCCATCTCTTCTTTTTTCCTGCTAAGCTCTTGTTTGACAAGCTGAATGTTGACTGGTGTTTGACTGAAGTAAGCTCTGTGAAAAGTTCCAGTTATTAACTCGGTATTTACAAAGCTGTCATCTCCACATTTGGAGAAAGTTACAAGCCGTTTGACAGCAGCACATCTGCATATTTCACAGAAGGCTCGTTTAGTGGTTTTGCAAATAATTAACCACTCTCTGTTTTTGTACCATTCTGCATTGAAGTACCTTTCACAATGTCCCGACAACAAACCTCCATGCAGTCGGAACCAGCCTGTTTCGGTTCAACGATGCCGGCGGCGGCGGGTTTTGACAGCCTCTGCGGCCGCAGAGCTGCTGCTGGGGTTCATCTGGCTGCGCTGGTTCTATGGTTGAAGGACCAGGCTCCGGAGTTGTGGATGTCAGGGATGTGACATTCAAGTTGTTGAATGTCAGCTTAGTTTGACTGTATTTTGTTTTCTTATGCGCCGGTTCTTCTGACATGTTTGCAAGTTTATCTATCTAGGTTAACGGCTGACACACACTGAACAACGTAACACATAACGTAAACAACGTAAAAAATAAACACATCTAAGCTTTGTAATTGGTTGTAATGTACATGGATACATTTGAATGGTGTGACAATGTCCTATTTGATTGGATTAAAATGTACATATTCTTCCTGTTATGTCTGCCTGCTGTATTTTACCTAATGCAAAGTGACCTGCTGCTCCATCGAAGTCAGTCGCATTGATCCGAAGACACATTTTGAGTGGTATACACTGTTGGAAAGAGGAGATTCCTAGCTTTCTAATGATATCAGGATTGTTTTTGTACTATATTAAGCAAAATATGTCACATTATATAATGACTGTCACCGAGTCATCATTTTGAGAAAAAGGCCTTTAAAGTTTCCTCTTCTCTGGATCGATCTGATTGATTATTAGCGGAGCAAATGATCAATAGTACGGAGGGAAGATATTTTCGTTTGGATTACTGGTCTGGGGGAAGCTCACGAGTGTGTGTGTGTGTGTGTGTGTGTGTTTGTGTGTGTGTGTGTGTGTGTGTGTGTGTGTGTGTGTGTGTGTGTGTATACGTGTGTGTTGGTGTATTTTTGCGTTTGTTTCCCGGGGAAAACTCTCAGGAGAAACACCGGCTGTTGTTATGCTTGCTGTGACGTCAAGTTACTCCGTTCTCCGCTTGTAATTATGCCGTTAAAAGCTTCAAAGTTGTATTTATCATCTGAATTTGCCGAAACAAGTTTAACATTCTGAAAGCCAAGACTTTGTTTATTTGAAATCAGATGAAAACAAACTGTAACGGACCCTGCGGTGTTATCTATGATTACTATATGCCTTACATTCATAATGTCAGCGGAGGGAGGGGAAGCGGTGCTGTGGAAGAGCAGAGTGGCGAGTGAGAGGCGAGCTGTGTTCTTCCCTTTACAAGCTTCAAAAATGACTGTAGCTAATGAGATTGAATATAACAATCAAAAATAACAAAATATACACAGCTAGATCAGATGGCGTTCTTTTTAGATGCGACTTTAGAGTAGAGGGGAATTATTGAAACGGGATGTGTACAGTGTTCCGCGGCATCCGCTGCTGCGAAAATGTGGGGCAGGGCCGTAAAGTGGGGGGGCCAATGGCCCCCCCCGCTTCCGGCGCCCTTGCAACACACCGTGTTGAAGAAAATAAACGGTTAGCTTACCAGTGCTACAGATGTGATCCTCCGCTCATGTGCACACAGCTCCGTGGTCCGTGGCAGGCAGACTTGAGATAGACTTGGCCGCGCACCGAGCCGTTAACCTGCAAAAAGTGGCTGCTCCCGCGATAATTAAATAGTCCAATGAAATAACAGAAACAAACTCTACTGCTCAGTAGGCGTGTCTCAGTTCAGCGGCCGTTTCCTTCGGAGGCTGCGTTCGTTGACCACTTGCGTCACTTCCGCCGAGAGGCTGTCCCAATTTTAAATAAATACAAGAACGTAACGGCCCGTCCACACGTAGTGGCGCGTTCGATTACTGTTTGGGCTGTCTGCCGTGGGCTGCATTCCACTCCAAATAGCCGGGCGGCCCCAGAATCCAAACGCCAGCTGTTTTATGGATTCTCATTTAATTTCCAAGAATATCTCAGTATTGGGTTCAGTGGCGGCCGGCCCATAGGGGCGCTCGGGGCGCCGCCCCACCTCTTCCAACATACAAACAAAAATATTAAAAAATATATAAAATAAAAATAAAAAAAATAAAAAAATATATTTTATATTCTTATTTTTAATGAACAAGGTAAATATCATACAATTGGTATCAGTAAAATGTATAATCTACAATAAAATCTCGTTTAAAATTGTGTTACGATGTCTAAAGTTACTGATAAGTCACATGTTTCCTGCCTGGCCTTGCCCATGGCATTAGTTTATCATTACCGGGTGGAGCTCCCGAGCCAAACAGCAGCAACCAGCACGTTGCAAAAGTTTCAATAGTAAACTGTGCCGCCGAAACATAATTTCAGCCAATCAGCGCCATCAAATATTTTGGTCACGAGGGCGCTCACGTTGCTTACGTGCGTTGACGTGAGTTGTTTTTTAGACTCGTGAGTGAGGTGACGCAGTATTTGGATGAGAATTAGGTGGGGTCGCCGGACCTCGGTCCGCACCCAATTCCGTGCAAGAGCTACTCTCCAATCCTTTCGAAAGGAGAAGTTTGGGAGATAAATTGATACTTAAAGACCTTGGACCGGACCAACCCGATTTGTATATATCACAGCAAGCTCGTGAAAAAGACAACACGTATCAACCAGGCTTCTCACGTAGCTGGTATACCAGAAAGGCATGGCTAGCTGGATGCAAAAAGGTAAATGCTGTCTTTTGTTTCCCATGCTTGCTCTTCAAACAGCCGGGGACAGATACGATCTGTTCAGAAACTAGACAAAAGTTAAACAAGTACAAACCACAGACTGTCTATGTCATGGAGAATACAGTCGCTGGTTTATTTATGTCTGTATTGGCCGTTGTTGTGAGTGTGGACGGTCGGAGCGTATATAACGTTAGCTTAGCCAAGCTCCATTCAGAAAACAAGCATTCTAAAAGGTTTTTCGCCTGCCGTCTGTCTTCAGACTTGTCAAAGCATTAATTCATGGTTTTTACTAACCGGTATCAGTATGTTGTTACGTCGGCATCATTTAGAAACGTGTATTACAATTTAATCACGGTAAAATATGTTCATTTTGTTGTAGTTGTAGCTCCCGAGCCAGCGCGTCTTGTTTGAATGATGCAAGTAAACACAGCTGGCAGCCGCGGTGAAACGGGTGAAACTCGAGCGACTAGAGCGATGCGATAGGAGCGTTTAGAGTTCTCAAAGTGGGGGGCGCGCCCCCCCTGGGGGGCGCAGAGGCATGCCAGGGGGGGCGCGAGAGACCAGGAGGAAAAATGGTTAGAAAAAAAAGAAAAAAAAAGATTTTTAAAAAAAAAAGAAATCATAATTTGAAAAATTATTGATTCTAAAATAATATGATGCAGTACAGTACCATTACGTCTGGGTCTCTGTGTTTCATTCGAGCTCTGTGTTTGTGTGTGTGTGTGTGTGTGTGTGTGTGTGTGTGTGTGTGTGTGTGTGTGTGTGTGTGTGTGTGTGTGTGTGTGTGTGTGTGTGTGTGTGTGTGTGGAACGAGCCATTTTGTGTGCGCGAGCGAGAGAGAGAGAGCGCACCGGTACCGGAGATCGTTGTTGTTAGCTTCTGGTGCTAGCGAGCTACGCTAACGGATATAAGGAGTTTTTTCAACAACAAAGTGGAGGAGAGTCCTCTCCTGTCAGACTGAGAGACTCAGTGAGCTAAAGGACTCTCTCAGTGTTATCTCAGTGGGTCTCAAATGTTTTGGTCACCATTAATGTAAACAATTATTTCCGAGGCACACATCTATGATCATTATAGTTATACAAAAATAAGAGAATACATGAAAAACAGCTATGAAATACTATATGACAGTAAAACAAGAATAAAGTTTAAAAGGGTGATTTGTAAAATATCCATAAAGAAAAAGTAAATCTGTTTACAGTTCTGTTTCAAATGGGTGTTGAGAGATGTATCCATAGATCTCTTCATTTTGCTCTCAAAGTGCACCAGATTGATGCATTTAACTTCAATATTTAGAAATAAATCTTCCCGGGGGAGCTTGCCTCCGGACCCCGCTATGTGAGGTCCACACACCACCTATAAAAATAGCACTTTACCCCTGCTTCCACCTATATGCCGTGAGCTGATTATCGAGCCTTCATTGTAACAGTAGCGGGTACACTGTCTATGTGCGTGTGGGGAGTGTTGCAGTAGAAAATTCCACTGTAGCGACCGGTACATTAATGGGAAACCCTAAATGTTTGAGCACCCTCTATGAAACGTCAAGCTACCCCACAGCACCGCCAAAAGAAATCTCTGGCGCTGCCACTGAGCCTGACTATTTGTCTTGGGGGGGCCCGACTTTTTTTTTTTCTCCAAAGGGGGGGCCTGACAGAAAAAGTTTGAGAACCACTGGTTTAGAGCGAAGCGAATATTCGCATCGCGTCCGGTCTGAACGCAGCATTAAATCGAGCTCCGCGCTGCACTGGAAACGCGCCATTACATCACCAGAAGTCCTCATTTAAGGGGTCATTTCTCCCAAAAAAAATTGTTTTACTCACTATATCAACAGCCCCACCAAAAATATTTTCCACCAGCCGCCACTGATTGGGTTATTTCCAATTTCTAAATAAACATATGTATAAACAAATAGAAATAAGAAGTAAGTATGTTATAGTATATTCAAGAATGAAAAAATATTAAAAAAACATGATTTTAACACTGTCATGTTGTA
This sequence comes from Gymnodraco acuticeps, assembly GCF_902827175.1. Lineage (NCBI taxonomy): Eukaryota > Metazoa > Chordata > Actinopteri > Perciformes > Bathydraconidae > Gymnodraco > Gymnodraco acuticeps. The sequence continues at coordinate 1,701,762 of NW_022992081.1, forward strand.
ATTTTAACTGTATTGTATTGTTTTATGTATTACAGTTTTTCTGTGTTTAAACCACAGTAATCTGTAAATTATACAATGAAATATTATTATTTTAACATATTCTTAATGTGAATTTAACAGTTTTGTTTGGTTCAGTACTTTACGAAATATTACTGTAAATTAAACACTGCTTCATTGTTTCTCTATTTACAGTTTTTTGATGTCGTGATTTTACAGCTTTTCCCTGTTAATTTCACGGACTTTTTTTTACAGTGTAGGGTAACATTAATTGAGCAAAGATCTCAATTTACCCAAGATGTGAATGTGAATGAATGCAGCCCTACCAGACACCTGCACATTGCAATTAAGATGAGTAGAATAAAGAATGAAAGCCCCCCCCCCCCCCCCCCCGTTGCTGGTGATCAGCAGGTGCCGGGAAAACAAAGGATAGAAGCTGTGTGGCTCTAAGGAGGTACTGAGGATTGTGGGATCCGAGGGGGTTTGGAATTGGATACAACATGGTAAATGGTTTGCAAAAGCTTAATCCAAAAGTAGAGGCACAAAATACATTTCTCAACCTGAAAATCAGCATAATATGTCCTCTTTAAAATAGGAAGGTAATTCATTTGAAATCCAGTTCTTGATAGCTTAAAAGGGTGAGGAGATTGTACGAAGACCATTCACCTTTCTTTTCCTGCAATAATCACAAATTGTAGATAAGCTCAATCTCAACATGAATACTAAAACACGTTATCTGGATAACACAAGAAGAGAGGGAGAGTTGTATGTTTGAAAGGAATCCAATCTTCTCTCAAGCCTTTGTCGGAACACAAATCTTATCAAAAAACTTGTCTTGCTATCCAATTTTGGAGTCAAGCTCAGAGTATTCCTTCACCTGAATCATCTGCTTTATCGAGCTTGAATACAGCTGCTGTTGAAAAAAGAAAGAAAGATATTCCAAAATATTTCTTAGAAAATGTACCAAAATGGTTGCTATTTCAATTCATCTTCTAATGGTGGTACAGGAAAGGATCCTTGAAATGATGGGTTATAAAAAACGTGTGTGAGTGAGTGAGAGAGTTCTTGTAAAGATTTTTAAGAGATGTCAGAGCACAAGTAGACCACAGTTGGAGTGAGAGGATGCTGTTATCTTTAATTTATAGGCAGCAGGGCCATCACTGAACATCATGTTTCAAAGAGACAGACACTGGGAGAGAAAAACAACAAGGACGAAGGGAAACAAAGGAAGAGAGGAATAAAAAAGCTTCGGTGACCTTGCTCCAAGAAAGGACAGATAGACCTGTCCTTTGTTGGAAAAGCTGCTTCCCTTTAAATAACGGTTTCATGGTTGAACGGGCCATCTACTGAATGTATACTGTACATATCCTAAAGATGCATTTACTTGTATTGAAGAGTATACTCGATCTGTAAAAACAGTGTTTTTTTTATGGCGCTGGAAGAACCTTTTCGAGAAAAATTACCCTCTTGATTCCACCTTCTTGATTCCATCCATAGAGGTGTGTGTGGTTAAAACGAAGCAGCCGACAGTCTCTCTTTAGCTGTTCTAATGAAGGTAAACACAGTGAAGGCGGTGTGTAAAAGGCACAGCTCCACTTCCTACATGGTGAACTGGTAACTTTCTTGTGGCAATTTGTGTTTGGTAGATGATTTATATGTTTTAACAATGCTTATTGGCAATATATCTTATACCGTTGGAAAGCCTGTTTTCTTACCTTTCAAATGGTACCACATGTGTGAGGAACAAGCATTTGTGGGATGAGCAGCAGAGCTGAGTATGTGGGGTGCGCCCATGAAAAATGTGACAGATCTCCGCAGGCCAACTTGATCGCCGGACGGCGCCCTATGTTGGCCTCCCCCAAGGACCAGTATGTCGCCCGCCAGGCTGACCGGGCGCACCAATGTGCGTTTCAGGCGTCTGCGGCAGCAAACAACATTGCGTTGCTGGCCAACTCGGTGGTTACGCTGGTGGAGCGGTCCACCACCGTGGCACCAGAGGAGGCGGAGGAGATCGGCAAGGCGGCCAGCACGGCACTCACGCTGTGTGCAGCCGTGGCTGTCTCCCAGGCGAGGATCGCAGTATGGATGACGCAGATCCAGCGCCACCTCTGGCTGCAACAGGCGGCTGTTACAGAGCCAGCCAGGAAGGTCTTGCTGGACGCTCCGATCAGCCCGGACGGACATCCACATTGTCCAAAATGTTACTATGGACATGCATTAAAGTCAGATGTGTCAGTCTCTTCTGTGTCATATTACTCTAGTTGTAGAGGTGGTGGGCTGAGGAGTAGCTGGTGGTCCACTATTTTTATTGAGTTGTTTGTTGGAGAAAAAAATCCAAAATCCTTTGTTGCGCCATTCTATAAAGTTGTCACTCTGCAGTGTGTGTGTGTCGCGTCGATTACGTCACTCTCCCAGGACCTACGACCTAGATGACTCGGATTTTATTTATTTGGAAAATAAATTCAAGCCACCTGATATATACAAATATATACTATGACTATAATATGCTACTGTATACAGCTAATTTTATTTTAAGTAAAATCATAACTATTTTATGTAGTTTAATCATTTTTATTTAGGTGGTCACTCAGTTTTTCAAATGTACACCACTCGCCAACAGGGGTGCTGCAGCACCCCCATCACCCCTACTTCCCGCGGCTATGTGTGAGCGCCAATCAATCAGTATACACTCCAAGTGGGTTGCGGTGCGGGATCGGGAGCTTGAGGAGGGTCTCTCCCGCTAGGGGCGGCCGTTCCTGGGTGCAGACTGCGGGTGCAACCTCAAGCTCCGCGGAGCTGGCTTGGCCATGTACCGGGCATTACTTCACCGCGACTCGCTCTTTTGGCGGGGAAACAGCTGGAGTCTAAATGTGTCTGGCGGCTATGTCTGTGGGCGTTACAATTCGCCGCAACGGGGAGTGGCGGGGGTCATCAGGTTCCAACGTGAGGTGTAGATGTAACGTTCTTGCCGTCTGAAGTCACTGTTGAAAATTATACAATCAGTTTCTTTCTATTTTAATTGTTTACAAATGCACACAATTGTTACATGAGCACACACTATTTATATCCTATTTATGTTGCTCTCAAAGTGCATCAGATTAATGGATTTCAATTTTCAAATATATCAACTGAAATTGTCAACAAAAACAAAAAATCTTGATTTAAATTAGCATAGTTTAAAAGCTAACTGATATTAGTCTACATTTAAAAAGAGTATAGTGTTTACATTCAATGTAACCATAATCTGTTATAATAGTGAAGATGTTGGCTGGCATACTCAGTTGAATAATATGTATTTGATGGTTGTAATATCCAGGTCTTTGTGATTTAAAGGCTATGCCATATTAAAAAAATGTGGTGATGATTTGTCATGTTTGCAATCTTTGCTATAATCGATTAAATGTCTATGTTTTTGTTAGAAATATCTGCTTTCAAATGTTTTATTCTTCCCCATTCAGGCTTTAACAGATGGTGGCAACTCCACACATTCCATGATCACAGCAGTAAAAGGTATTTTTACACACTACACAATTCCTCTCTGATCGTTTGTATTTTTTCTATGAGCAGCGGCGTAAGAGCTTTATGTTAAAGGGCCCATGTCATGCTTTTCCGGTTCTTACCCGTCCCCTTGTGTGTTATGAAGATTTTTCTGCATGTAAACGGTCTGCAGAGTCACAAACCCTTAAAGTACACCCTGTAGCGAGTAAAACTCTAACACAGAAAAACCTCCCCAAAACGCTTCGTTGGAGATTTCTAATTTTCCAATGTTTTCTTCCTGGCCGTTATGACGTGTGAACACCCAGTTGCCCCACCCAGAGCCTTGACGTGCATAGAGCTCCGTGAGCGCTGACAGACGAGTTGGAATCTCACAGCGTTTATCAACCTTTTTCTTTCTCAATATCAAGCCACACTTATTGTTTTTACTTCGGCTGTGAGTGTTTGTGTGTGCTCAGGATGAGTTTGGCTGTGTTTAGGTGTGTATCGCCAATCAGAAAACCACACCGCCACGGAGCGCACACTGCAGCTCAGACTGCAGCTCAGACTGCAGCTGGGAGCTTCTCAACGTCCCGACCAATCAGAGCACACTGGGCTCACAGGGAGGGGGGGGGAGCTCCAACAAGGCGTTTAGGACAGAGTGAAATTCAGTGAATACACGTAGTTTAGAGATGCTGTATGAGAAACCAATGTGATTTTGGAACATTGCACAATATAAATCTATTCTAGTAGACCTCAACAATGGAATTATGATCTGTGGAAATGGCCATGACATGGGCCCTTTAACATCACTAGAATTTGATCACAACAATAGCATGGATGCAATTTAGTCCTCTTCTCACTTTCACTTATTTCATAATACACGTTTTGAATTCTAAATCAGGTAAATACAACACTGTCGTTTCTAAATTGCTGTATATGTGATGTTTGATTATTTGTATTGGTTTGTCGTTCTTGATTTTCAGATTTGCCAAGCAGATCGAAAACCTTCGATGCAGTGGACCTGTAAGTTCTGCTCATTTTTCATTATCATAACATTTGGCAAATATTATTGTTCTAATTTTTTGATCGACTAATCAATTAGTAAACAAAACGTTGCAGCAATAAATCAAAACAATATTATATTAATTATAGAGGCCTGAAATCTCAGCATACAATATTATATTGTTGTGGGCTAGACGTGTACCCTGCCTTTCTATCTAAGCCATAGTGGTTGCCTGCTTGCACAATTGTTATGATTTAAACTAATGTCTTCCTAATGTGCTGGCTTTCCATCTCCTACCCCACCCCCTTCTCTACTTTTTCAGGTATTTGCCGAATTTAATCGGATTACCAGTCGGAAACTCGAGGCAGACTTCTTTGAGGCTCTGGGCCAGCACACCCCACGTTTCATCCAACTGTTCAAGTCAAAAAAAGGATCGGTGGGACAGAAACTGCAGAGCATCAACTGGCCGGTAAGTAATATAACTTAGCAACTTTTTGTCACATACATTGATGACGATATGGTACTACTTCAAAAGCCTTCTAAAATAATTAAAACAACCCCTCCAAAAGATGGAAAAGGCCAAAATGTTTCATCTTGTGAGTTTGTCATTTAACCTTTATCTTCTTTATCTCTATCATTAAACACCGGACGTGACTGAACAGCGCTCTGTTGTCCTCAAAGGCATTCCGATTGTTCTTGGCGACGACTCCAAGGATTTCTTCAAGACATGCTTTGTAAGTACTTGAACACAAAAAAACTGTTTGGTTTGCATTTATTGAAAAGTCATATCCCCTATTTACACAAACTTGCAACCAAAATATTTAATTTGGTGTGTTCAAAATACTGTACACTAAATTCCATGACCAGGAGTCTAGATTAGAAATGAGGTGTAAAATAAATGCACGTTCCTAGCTGTATTTGCATCCATAGCATTAGTTTCCTCATACCACATTTACAGAACCTTTTTGGATATAATGTTACAACGCAGTTTGAGTGTGTACTTCAGCTACATTTTTTAGCAAAGACTTTAATGCAAATGCAACATGAATGTTTTCATAGGAAGACCTACTCTAATAGGTAGCGATGATAGTCTAAATAACGTGTTTTTCTTTGCAGGATACAACGAGAGATGAGGCCCTATCATCCGTCACTGTTGGTGTGCTGACTGTTCTCAGCGAAGACAGTCCTCAGGAGGGTCCAAGCTCAATGCAACTCGAGCCCATCTCCACTGACATTGTGCTTGAGGAAGGTATTGTCATGGAAAAGATCAAAAACTTTCCACAGGCCTGTTATTTGGCCTGATATATGCTTTGCATTTAGATCACCCAAAATGCATGGCAAATACTCTGAGGTTCGTTCAAACAGTGATGCTTGGACTGGGAACCAAAGCTCTCTCACCTAAACTATTAACTTTGAGAAACCCTCTACTGGATTAGACCTTAGTCAAGATAGTCATCAACTATCAGATATACTTGGCACTTAAAAAAGTTGCACCGTTAAATGTTATGACAAAAGTTTGTTACTCTGGGGAAACTGTTATAACTCTGTCAATTGTTGAGAGCAAAGTACAATGTACTCTTCTTCATATAGGTCATTATATATTTTTTATTTTTACAATTGGTGTGTTGTGCACTGCTGTTTTTATTAAGATAAGGGTTTTGAGTACTTACAAAGCACTGTTTGTTGGCACTTGAAAATAAATGTTATATTGCAATTGAATCAATTTGTGTTTTTAATGCATTATTTTTGGAGATTGTTGGAGTTTACACAACGTGTTTAGAGATTTGTTGTAGTACAATTATCTTAGTTAGCAGGAATTAGTTTGTTTAATTTAATAGTAAACCTTAGAAATTACGAGTTAGTAGAATTTAAAAGGGTTAAGTTCTGGTGATTTGTATATTTAAGTAGGGTTTAATTTATTCATTGAGTTCACACAAATAAAAAAAAATAGGTTAATGCAAAGCATGCCTTTTAAGTTTACATAACTTAGTTTACATAAGTTTACATAACTTAAAAGGTTTGTGTCAGCTGTACTTCTCAAAATTAATTGAAGCACACTTAGAATACACAAGTTGTTCATACTCACCATTCTAAGTTAAAGAGCTTACGAAATGAAGGACAATACTGTTCTTATTACGATAATAGATATACTATTATTAATGGGAAATCATGTCATTCATGACAATATGCCCGCTGTATTTATAAATCGTGGTTTATTACAACTTTTCATGCTCGCTTCCGATGTTACACGACCGCTCCGAACAAAACAGCTGTCGCCGGTTAGTGACGTCACGCACGTCACGAATTGAACACTTGTTGAATAATACACTACCTATATGGCTGATGTCGGACTCTGGAGACAGAATCGAGTGACAGTGAGTCGTCAATAGACTCGGTGCACTTTCAAGAAGAGGAGGATTTTATTGAAGAGGATGCCGGTGTGGTGGAATCATATCATGCGGGTGAATCTAACGTGGTGGAACCATACCAGTTTGAGCCACAGTATTCAAGTAGCGGTAGAGATACAGACGGGAGCGAACTAGGGGGTGATGATCCTCTCTTACAGCAACAGAACAGACTGGTATACATTTGACTTTAATTCATAGATTCTCAATAAATAGTCAATCAATAATAATACATCGTAATGTAGCAGGCAAACTTGGCCTAGGCAACAGAAGACTGGTATACATTTGACCATAATTCATAGATTCTCAAAAAATAGTAAATAAATAATGACTGCTGAAAAAACCAGCTTAGATAAATGTAGCAGGCTGTTGTGAATTGACCAGCCAGTAGATATTAGGCTGGAATGGTTGGCTGGTTTAGAGGGTTTTGAACACTTTAGCTGGCCAGGATGGCTGGTTTATCCATCTATCACCAGCTTATGTTTAATAATAGTATTAAATATACCCTGCTGGGAGGTTACCAGGATTCCAAGTGACCAGCACACATTAAATACTGGTATGATTATTTAAACAAGAGAACATACATATATTACAAAGATTCATTGTGTCATGTATTCTGGTATCTACCAAAAATAAAGACATTGTATAGTGTTCATAACAGTATTTTAATTTAATAAATAGCTAGTTATAATAAAATACACAGTAACAATACAATAATTATACAAATAACAACCAACCTGCAAATCAAACTACACATCAAAAATAAATATACTATCTAAAACCGGTGCATTTGATTTAAAATAAAAGTAATACATAGAATTCAATATTTAAATGGTAACAAAAACCGTAACACTATATATGATAAGAAAAAGGCAACAAAGAAAGTGTTTTTTGGTTTTTCCTTGTTCATGTCCATAATGTTTCCCGTTGTGTAGCGTCCAGCCTTTCCCAATCTGGCCTGCACTTCTGTCTGTTGAAGCCACTTCTTCACGCAAACTGAAAAGAAATGTACCGATATAAGTACACTGTAAAAAGAAAACTTGACATTTACGTTAACATTTGGGCTGCTGTGGTTGCCAGACCCGTTAAAGTATAATACATTACAAATTACAGTTGGTTGGCATATACGTTACAGTCAACAACTGCTTATGGTGAATTACAATGGCAAAAACAAATAAGAGCTAGTGTACACGGTGCAGCTGTATTATCTGGGAAATAGAAGAATCGGATCAGGATTCGGTATTGGCAGACAATCCATATCAAATGAATCGGATCATTATTAGCATCTGATCACCTTTGTCGACTTGCAGCCTAAATACAAAGATAACTCCACTCCTCTCCTACCACTCTTACCTCTAGTAAGCCTTGGTAGAACTAGTGTCCGAGTCATAGGGTCCAGAGGCCTGTACTACGAAGCTGGTTCAACCTAACCTGAATATGTTTGAGTTAGCCGGTTGGCCTAATCCAAAACATACGCGCTCTCGCTAAACGGTCCTACGACCCAGGTTATCAAGTGGATCGCTCAAGCCAGCCGTGTCCTATCTAGTTAGGTGCGCGTTCACATGAAAGGGGTGGTATTTGGAGCATTCGACCAATCACAAACATGGAGAAGCGTACTGACAGCGCAGCGTCATACTTCCTGAATGAAAAGTAAACTATAATATTAGACAGAATATGAAGACGTTAAACTTTAAACAGCCATGACTTAAACACTTTATCCAGGATCAAAGCCACAGAGCTGCACCTGCAAGGTGAATACAGCTGGTAAAAGAAAACGTGTTTGAATGCGTACATTAACAGGTTTATGATATCACTGCCCCGTCTAAAACACGAGTGGATCTGACTTTAATTACATTTGACTCGAGTGTTTCGTCAACTTAATGTGTTGCTTAAAATAATACTTCTGCATACAGTATGTGACACTGTGAGTGTTGCACGGCCAGATACGGCTCAGCTGACTCAGATAATGAAATATATGATACATTATGATGTGATATGCCGCGGACTGTACTTAATGTTACTCTGATCCGGTATGTTGTGGCGGATATTTAAGTAAGCTTTCTTAACGCTAATGTTATAATAGTCAGATTGCTCTGAAGATGGGAGGTGATATTCTATTAATGTTCACGTTCACACAGTCGGTGATTTTTGCCGGCCGTATTTCCTGCAACGGCAGCTTTTCTGTATTTCCTTTCTCCTGTAATATGACTTGATCGCTTTAAACTCCGCACACTGAGCTCTGATTGGTCAGCAGGCGGTGCTTTCACTGAGTTGAGCTCTTATCCTGCAACCTAACCTGCTCCGGAGCAGGCTAGCCGCTCAGCCGCTCAGCATCAGTTACCATGGAGATCTAGCCCGCTAAAAAGAGAACCAGCTTCGTAAGCCCGGAAAGCCGGAGTTTTCCCTGAAGTTAGCCGGCTAAGCGAAAATCCTGCTTTGTAGTACAGGCCCCAGGACTGACTGAAGACATGTGGAACAGAGGACTGGCATGGTTCCATGTACAGGAAACTGGAACAGGTGTTTTCATCTTTTCTGCCTGAAGATTCACAAGTTCTTGATCAGGTGTTTGATGTGGGCTGGCATGATCCTTTCTGCAACGATAAATAAAGAAAACATTTTTAATAATGGTAATGATGGTAACAACAATAATATTAGTATAACTATTTATATAGCACTTACACAATTGCAAAGTGATTCTCACATCACAAATCAAGAACAAAACAATATCAACAATAAAAAAACAAATTATTACAGGAATGTTAAGAGACAAAGAAATGTTTTTTCAGTCTTTACAATGCACTATTGGAAATTACCTTCCAAAGGCTAAATTCAAACTCAATACCATAAATAACTGGGTACCAAAGTGCTTTACCTGATAGAACACGTTCCACACGGAGCAGCAACCATCCGGCTGGGCCTTTTGCTGCATATCATCTCCTCCCTCTCTCTGGTGTTAGGTTCCAGTAGATTTCTACTATCCAATAAAACAGAAATTCCCCAAAAAATCATATTAAAAAAGTAAAAAACAATGACTTGTTGTTGGCATTGAAATGGATTAGAATCTCACCATTTTCCTGGATGTCAGGAAGACGTTCCCTTCAAGTCCGTAACCAGTCATAGGAGTTCAAATGCAAAGCCTGAATGATGACAAGAGCAAGAGACTTACATTTTACAATTATATTTTTAATTCATACCAGAGCAGTGTGTACATATGCCCTGTACGACATGCAGAGAACAGATCAAATCCCCTGACAGACTCACACACTTTGGTGATGTCCTCATCTGATAATGTTTCATTTTTTTTAGCAGCAAACTAACATTACTCAAAGTATATGTCGGACCCAACTCATTTACAGTATGTTTTGCATCTCCTCAATAATGGTCTGTATAGTTGAGTTGAAAAAAACTGTCCCTACAATTTCAGGTAGATTAACACACATTTGTAAGAAAAGTTTACAATGAAGCACAAAAACCCTCTTTGTATTAAGCGAGCTGCCACATAAAGTGCAGCTTAACATGCTAACCTTTGGTGAGCTACAGTAAAGCTAACTTCATGCTCAACACAAAACCTTTAACGTGCATTACATTGACGATTTTAAACACAACTTAACTCTCTCTACTTGCAAGATAACGTTTAGTTAACTTACCCTTAAATAACTACATCACGTTTTTCAGTGGAAACACAAACTGCAGAAAACGTTAGCTGCTAACTGTTGTTAGCTAAGACAGCTAGCTCTTAAGGGAAGTAACATAGCTTCATAGCAAACGTAAGGTTAAGTTAACGTAACGTTGTAAGAAAGCAAAACGAACCTTCGAGAAAGCTTTTACTCTCTCTCCTTAGCGGGCATTGTTGATTGTTCGAAACACGATCTCTCGATGTGCTGCCCACACATCGTCGGTTTCATCGACCCCGTGTTACCTGGTCCAGTAAAAGTCCGCCTCATACGACGCACTTGTTTTGTCCATATACGCAACATTTGATAATTTTTTGGCCACAAAAACATCCCATAACCAGATGTTGAGACGGCCCCACATCCCCATACAACATATATTGCTGTGCATCCTTTGTCATAATATTTGGCCCTTCAATGCATTCAAACGGGACTGAGCTCAGCTGTGTTCTACTCATGACGTCACCGCCGGAAATGGCCGAAGTTGATGTTTCCGGCGCAACGAACGATTGTTACTAACCAACAACTTTTGTATGCTGTTATAATCGTGATTTATTAAAAATAGATCAATAATAAAAAAATCATATGGCACATTTCACAATACAAATGCAACCTCTATCATATACTAAGCCCACTAACAGGTGCTAAAAGCATTTCGTAAGCTCTTTAAGTTAACTTACTTATTGTGAGGCAACGAGTTTGCATACTTTTTCTAAGTTACCACAATTTATTAAGTTTTACAGTGTATGTCTTGCGCTCCAATCCGAGCTGATGGAACTCCTGTTGAAAGAGGATATTTCCAGGGTTCCTCAAAGGGAGGAAAATCAGGGGTTTTCACTCCCGTTATTTTTCTAATCCCAAAAAAGACTGGGGCTGATCCTCGATCTGTCAGTATTCCACATGCTGACGATCAAACAGGTGCTAGAATGTGTTCACCAGGACGACTGGTTCACTTCCACCTGAAGGATGCATACTTCCACGTACCCATCATCCCGAAACACAGGAAATTCCTGCGTTTTCTCATTTCAGGGAATATCAGACCAGACAATCGTCTGCCGTTCGGATATTTCCTGGCTCCTCCCATTTTTGTGTAGAGAAGGCTGGAGCCGCTACACAGAGGAGGGATGAGGGTGTGGTTTCCTCTGGACGACCTGCTATTTGCTGGCTCGCTCCAGGGAGGAAGTCGCTTTACATACGGTACATCTCGTATCGCATCTGTCAAAGTCTGGGTTTCATATTTAAATTGGAAGAAGAGCTGTCCTCTTCCCTCTCAGACAAACGTTATCTGGAGTGGAATTAAACTCAGCCAGCAGCAGAGCGCGGCTCTCGCGGCAGCGAGTGGAGAAACTGACAGCTCTCCTCCGGCATGTCACAACCATAGACTGTATATATAAATGGACGTAGTGTCCGTGACGTCACCCATAGGATTCTGCAGAGTTGCCGTGAAGCCCTTAGTAGGCGGAGTCGGCCACTAGCAGCTCGACTGTGACGTCAGAGTCTAATCCCGCCTGCTCCAAATAAGGGCAAAGAGGCGGAGCCGAGGCGGGACCTGCTGCCTCCGAACTGGAAGTAAACAGAGCTAGCTCAGGCTAAGAAGCTAAACTAACATGAAATACATGCATACCAAGTTACTGCTAACAGTGTAGTTCCCCTATATAAACGTTACATTCATAATCAAATGAGACAATCTGCAAGAGAATTAGCTATATTTTGTTATTCTTAATGCTTGTCATTCACACGTTGAGAAAAGACGGACTCCACCGCCCGGACCTAACGGAGCCGCAGTGGGCTAGCTCCGGGACGCCGGCTGGACAACCCAGTCTCACGGCATTTCGTGTTCACCAACACGAGTTTTAATTTATTGATTCGTGTTCACCAACACGATTTGCCCCTTTTTTTCGTGTTGCACAGCACGATTTTAAAAGCAATGTATTTCTACTGCCTGCAGCACGTCATTAGGCTTGTTTGAGACGCGTTGCGGCTCGCCTCGAAAGTAGACGAGAGTAGCCGATCCCAGCCGGGGGAGGTCTCAAAAAGCTCGCCTGAAGTCGGACAGCTCGGAGTCGGCTTCGTCTTCTTCTTCTTCTTCTCTCGTTTTTTTGGCGGATTGCAAACAACTTTAAGGTGCATACCGCCACCTCCGGAGTCGGCTTGACTCGGTTTGCATTTATAAAGAATGCACACATGTGTTTAATCGTTAATGTCAGATATGTACTAAGTAAATACATTTGTTCCTGCTCAAGATTAGATTCAACTTTATTGTTATTGCACATATTACAGGTACTGAGACAACGAAATGCAGTTTAGCTTCTAACCAGGTGCAACAAGCAGTAAAGTGAAAAGTAATGGACACAATCTACAGAATAAAATATAGAATGAATTGAATGATGAATAAACAGTGAGGGCTATGAATACACAGATATCAGCCTGTGAGCAGTATGAACAGTGTGAATGAATATGCTAAGATATATAAAGTATGAAAATGGTAAGCAGTGCAAGTATTGTATAAAATATATGGATATTAATTTAATGATGATAAATATTGTGGAACAATGATGAAAAATGGGAATGGATGTGTCGACGTAAAACTGACACAAAACAACAACAAACTTTTGCTGAGCCAATTGGAGAGTTTCATCACCAGCACGTGGTAAAAACCACCAATGAGCGCTCAGCTCGAGATACCAGCGAGTCGTTTCCCATTAAGCATTTAGCTTCCGCAGCCCGTGGAGAGGAACTGCGCCGTCTCGCCGCGCCTCGCCGCGCCTCGCCGCGCCTCGCTCTCAAGGCTGAGGGCGTCTTTGTCCCGCGAGATTTCAACGTCTCATGTAGGCCGGGCCTCCAGAGCAAGTCGGACAAAATGACTAACCATCATGCAACGTACGAGCAAGACGTTGATCGAAATTGCGCAGGTCTGCGCAGGTCTCGCTTGTCTCAAAGAAGCCTTTTTTCTCCGGTCGGGTCGTGGGAGACCGGAAGCTGTGTGGTTCATAAAAACATGTTCTTACTCAATATCAAGCCACAATTATTGCTTTTGTTTTAAATCGTATAATTTCGGACCTTTGTTGCCGTCTGTGAGGAAAATAAATGGGGCTCAGAGCCTCAGAATACGGAAATCTGTATTTTTTAAATATTTTTTCCTTCTAATTCGTTATTCTTTTCAAAATAACACACTGTTATTTACTCACCAATAACACACAATTATCCTTGCTTTTATTTATTGGTTTAATTCCATAATCTCGGGCGTTTTTGGCGTCCGTCAGGAACTGAATTTCAAAATAAAAATAACCGGAAACAGACGTAGGCCTATAAGGGACATTTCGAGCATCACTGCGATTGTCAACATTTCTGAGTTTAGGATGGCTGAAGACACTACACTACCCATTATCCCCAGCTATCGTTTAGGACTACAGTCCCATAAGGTTACGCAGAGCGTCAAACAGCTGTGTGAAATGGAACGAAACCACGCCAGACTATCCAAAACTGGAATCGAACGCCCCCCCCAGAACTACACATGCTGGCTATTGTGTTTCGCAAAATGTTCTGGACGTCTCTACTGAACGTTTTTGTTTTTCCCACAATTAGAAGTTGTCAGTATTAAACACATTGGTGTTATCAAATGTAAAACATATAATTAATAAATGGGTGAAAATCGCTTGTGTCCATAATGCGCAGCATTAATACCCACATGACAGCTCATTGTTACTTTGTAATTATACTCCACTACAATTCAGAGGTTAACCTGGTATTTTTACTCCACTGCATTTATTTTAGTTACTTTGCAGATTCTGATTAATTATGTGAAATATAAACAACCCTTAAATCAGACTTTAGTTACACCTGAGTAAAATTCAGGTAAGGTGATTGTCAAGTGCCAACAATCAGGAGAGATATTTGATAGTTGGTGCTTGAGAAGACTAAACATGTATCTGCAATTGACATGAATGGAAACGAGTAATAAAGTATATTCATTACTCGTTATTCTCTACTAATAGTTAATTAAAGACTGTATATTATGGCTATTTTGCACATCCCTTTCAAGATTTTCAAAGGTTTATTGACATATCATATACACAACTACGGTGTAGTTATGCAATGAATGAAACACTTGGGTCACAGGTTCCTCAACAAGACATCTATCAATATGTGTGTACCTCCACCATCAAACTGTCATATTCTGCAAATGTCTTATTTTATCTACATACATAAGAGTATAATTCATATGTATAATATCAGTTAAAAATAAGTGCTTCAACATAGTTAACATTGCAGGAAAGCAATATATTAGACGTTAAGTACTTTGTCAGGCTTAATATTTATCTGTAGATAGATACCCCCAAAGTTTTTTTCTTATTTAAAAGAAGACCTTAATCTAAAGTATTATTTAATGTTTAAATAAAGGTTAATTCGTTTTTCTGTTTTACACCTCCTCCTATTAATATCTTTGTACATTCTGCACTAAACTGTTTTATTGTAGAGATCACTTAGAGTATCTTCTTGATTTTTTACATTCTATATTTATACTTTCCCCCTATGAAAGTATGTACTCTTAATATTTTTTAATCAAATATAACAATAATTCAATAACGTGCTTTAACCACTAGGAGGTGCACACAAGGTACACACAGCCATAATAACTTTGTATTATAAATGTAGGACACTTATGTTTTCGTACAACATCTGAAGATGTGTAGTGTTATGCATGCTTTCACATAATTTTACAGCATATTGCTATACTATTTCAGACTCAGTATTTACATTCTTACATTCAAAGAAAATCAGTAATATCTTTAAAAACTACAGTCCTTTTATATCAGCTGTGCACCGTTATGGTGTAAATATAACCTATCTGTGAATTAGATCAAATGTAAAAGTCAGCCGAATTAGTGTTGATACTGCAAGGAGACGTATTGTGTGAAGAGAAATTGAAGATGTTGTTTAATTGTTGAATATATTTATGATCCACGTCAAGTATTCAGTTTCGGCGGCATTTTCTCAGTTTTTCCAAAGGTCTTCTCATCAGGGCTCTATAAATAAAGAACTACGGCAGATCTGTAATATACAATGCAGCCGAACCGTGTATTACAATGCCGTTATGTGATGACTTTCAAAGAGAAAAGCAAGAGAGCTCGGAATTAAGTATTATTTTATTCTTTTAAAATGTTTTCCGGATTTCATATCATATAAACACCAAATCCCAGCATGCATTGCGGCTAAAACATCCAATAAGCGAGCTTAAAACCATAGCTGAGGATCTTGGGTAATCGCTCGAAATACCTATGTCTGTTTCCGGTTATTTTTATTTTGAAATTCAGTTCCTGACGGACGCCAACAAAGCCCGAGATTAAACCAATAAATAAAAGCAAGGATAATTGTGTGTTATTGGTGAGTAAATAACAGTGTGTTATTTTGAAAAGAATAACAAATTAGAAGGAAAAAAAGATTTAAAAAATACAGATTTCAGTATCCTGAGGCTCTAAGCCCCATTTATTTTCCTCACAGACGGCAACAAAAGTCCGAAATTATACGATTTAAAATAAAAGCAATAACTGTGGCTTGATATTGAGTAAGAACATGTTTATGAACCACACAGCTTCCAGTCTCCCACGACCCGACCGGAGAAAAAGACGTGCTGCAGGCAGTAGAAATAAAATCGTGCTGTGCAACACAAAAAAAAGGGGAAAATCGTGTTGGTGAACACGAATCAATAGATTAAAAATCGTGTTGGTGAACACGAAATGCCGTGAGACTTGGTTGGGCGAGCTAGCCCCCTGCGGCTCCGTTAGCTCCGGCGGCCACCACTGGGATAATCGGGTCCCCTATTAACATTTGCTCCCGTTTAGCATTATGAGCGTCTAGCCATAGACTATAAAAGTCTTACCCAAGGCTTAATCATAAACTAAAATGTATATGTATGTATGCATAAAGGGTTACGTCCTTAGCTGGCTAATATGTAACAAGCTAAGCTACCAAGCACACAAACACCTGCGAACGGGGTTAACATGTATAATATTATCATTTTAGACTTCTTGGAAGTTCTGTTAGTACATTAGCGCACAGCACGACATTTTAATTGTCTGGTATTTGTAACAATATTCCCTAAAAGCAGGGATGCCAACTTTGGGTACCTGGCTGGAGTGAGATTTTGATATCATGGGTTTAATTACACATATGCGCACGAAATGACTGCTATCGTGTCAGCAGCGGGACCATAGCATATATATAGGATATATATACAATATATACAAATACACAAAATTGGACACAGACTATAAAGGACACACAGTTTAATTCACTAATGAAAGTCAAACACATGTTTGTTTCCACTGTTTTATTGTGTGCATAGGCCTGTCGCGATAAGCAATTAATTGACTTATCGTACGATAAATAAAAATGAACTCGATAAATTGCCATTTACATGAGGATGTGACTAGCAGTTTGAAAGGATGTACTTGAATTATTATTATATATTATCATTATGTCAGTGGTCTAAAATGGTCATACAACGGTGCAGACAATATTATCGGTTATCGCAATAATTTCCGGGAAAATGTATCCAACAAAATTAATTATCGTGCGAGGCCTATACATGAAACACACAAACACAAAGAAATCTACAGACTTACTCCAAACTGCCAAACATATTAATTAACACACTCTCACTCTCATATACTCTTTGACTCTATTTTGGCCTAGTAGAACAATAAGCAGCAGACTTTTACTTTTTTATCATTTCAACTGGATCTTAGATCTGCGCATGCGCAATACGGGTCGGCAGTTGCGAGAGAGTAGGCTTGTTTGATATGGCGTTATATTTGTGCCTCTATCCTGAGCGCGCACTTGAAAAATGTTGAGCACAGAGAAATATATTTTCTCTCGTAAAACTCCTGCTCCGTGCGCAAGCAGACCGCTGCACGCGCTCTCTCTCCCCCGCTCGCTCGACCTCTCCAGCCTGCGCGCGCTCAGCTTTGCCTGCGCGCGCTCAGCTTTGCCTGCGCGCGCTCAGCTTTGCCTGCGCGCGCTCAGCTTTGCCTGCGCGTGCTCAGCTTTGCCTGCGCGCGCTCAGCTTTGCCTGCGCGCGCTCAGCTTTGCCTGCGCGCGCTCAGCTTTGCCTGCGCTCGCTCAAATTGTCACAGTGTTTACAAATGTGCCACAAAACCATCCAATTGGAGAACTCGAGAAGGTCAATTCTGATTGGCTGGTCGTCTCCAATCATATCTTCTATCTGAGATGAGAGAGGGATTTTCGGTTGCCATCAGGCTGTTGACGTTCTTATTACACATCTATCGTTGACATTTACAGGACATGACAGACTCGAATGAAGAGAATAGCACGCCACAGTGTCAGGTGAGTTATACATTTCTAGTTTTCTGATATCATGTTATTGTTTGCAATGCCTGAGTTTGCTAGCCGGCAACATAGCTATAGGGGTAGTTTAAGCAAACCGCTAACAAACCGTAGCCTACATGTAGCTACATGAACCCTTCTGAGGTATTGATTACTTGCTGTAAGCATTAGAGGTGGCAGAATGACAAAACATGTTTCTCTCGCTATCACAATGTTGGGTTGACCAGAACCTGGACCAACTTCTGTTTCCTGTTCTACAATGGGCATATGCTTGCGTTAATTCTCAACCAGACAGATGAGGCTAGGATACCGGCTAAAGCTAGCAACACACGTTAACCATGAACAGCCTATTAATCCGTTCTCTTAATGTTATTTCTTCCAACGTTGTGGAATTAGAGAAAAGGGGCTTCTTAACGTGCTTTTATCCGGGGTGGAGGGAGTTACATATTAGTTAAATATAACATTGGGGCGTGTGATTGTAGTGGGTGGAGAAATGAGGATATCCATTTTGGAGTTCCAGCTAGTATAATATAGTTAACGTTACACAATAATAAGGAAGAGCTATTTGTGTGATACATCGCCATTGATATGGATTTAGAGTGGATATTTGAGACTTCCAAACAGTAAACAAAAACGTAACTTATGGGTGAGTGTTTTTAGCAGAGCCATATTATGTCCTTGTGATTCTGTTGATTATTACCTGTCTGTATTATATTGCAGCTCAGCTGATTTTGGATTGATGGCAAAGGGAGAGGGACTTAAGTGAGAGTGAAAACACAAGGTAAGTTTAAAATAGGTCAGCAATTTCCCATCCTATAGGTTGCTAGATGTATCTAACCCTTTCTCCTGTCTCCCTCTTTCAGCACAATAACCCCAGGGGGATTCAATGGAGCCTGAAGACCTGCAATGAGACCCTCACCCTGAGCCTGAGTCTTAACTCCCAGAGCTTTGCAAGCCTCTCCCTGTTCCTTATTTTGATTAAACAGACGTTAAGCTTCCCAATGGTGTGGTCTTCGTTTTGTGAAAAATATGATTACCTCACATATGTTGTTGCTGTTGTTGTCTTTTGTGATAGTTAAATTGCTCCTGTTGACTTGAGCCAGCCATTCTTTCCTCCTCTCTGTGTCAGTGGGGAAACCTTACATTCATACTCCTTTCTCTGAGCGCTTGGAGCATCCCTAGGCAGCACAGCAAACCATGGGGGAGACTATATGCCAGGACAACACAGAGGAAAAGGCTCAGACAAACTGCATGATATGCTATTCAATGTTTATTGAATTCCATTTATTTACAATGGATGTTCCAAAAACAACACATGTAACATCATCATCATGCTGCTGCTGCTGCTAGTCCTTTGACTCATTGTGCTGTCAGTTGACAATCATTGATAGGCACTGTGGGTCTCCTGTCCTTTCTGAAAGTCATAAAGATTACATTAGTACTTTAGATTACTTGTGTCCTCAATTACCAAGGGATTACTAAAACCACCATGAATTAAAGAAATGGTAGAAATGTATCTAATCAGAATTTGTAAACCTTCCTTCCCACCCTCTAAATATATCAATAAACATTAGGATGTGATGCTCCTGACTACCATACAAGTTTAAGAAGATAATATTTGTTTTAAAGAATTCAAAGCAATAAACAACAGGCTCTTTAACCAAGGCAACGTTAGCCTAACATGTATGTTAACAGGTAAGATAGCTGTTTACACTATGTATATTTTCTACGTTGTAATGCTATGTTATTTCTATTTAAGATGTTTACATTTTCGATTGTTTAATTATAGTCTTTTAACTGTAATGTACAATGCCTCCTTGTCTTTTGCTGCTGCAGCGTAAACATTTCCCCAATTGGTATCAATAAAGTAGGCTACTTCTTATTTTATCTTAATCCTCAAATATTAGCACATTTAAACAAAAAAACACATTGATGTAACTACACACATATCGATATGTTGTATAAATATTGCAAATCAAAACCTTTATTGACCACTAATTACCAAAAATTGCATTTATATCCTGTTATTAATGCATTCAAATCGTAATTGAAATGGCCCGCCACGAACTTCCGGGAACTTTCTGAGTCTCTCTGAACCACGTGACGATCAAGCATTTTGGACTTCCGCTGGAGCACTCTTCTCTCAACATGGCGCTGGACCAGCCAATCAGAATTGACCTTCTCGAGTTCTCCGATTGGTTGGTTTTGTGGCACATTTGTAACGCTGTGACAACTTGAGCGAGCGCAGGCAAAGCTGAGCGCGCGCAGGCTGGAGAGGTCGAGCGAGCGGGGGAGAGAGAGCGCGTGCAGCGGTCTGCTTGCGCACAGAGCAGGAGTTTTATGAGAGAAAATATATTTCTCTGTGCTCAAAACTGTTCAAGTGCGCGCTCAATAGCATTTTCTATGCTCAACATGTTTCATTGCGTGCTCAGGATAGAGGCACAAATATAACGCCATAGTTTGAGACGTTTGAGACAAGCGAGACCTGCGCAGACCTGCGCAATTTCGATCAACGTCTTGCTCGTGCGTTGCATGATGGTTAGTCATTTTGTCCGACTTGCTCTGGAGGCTCGCATACATGAGACGTTGAAATCTCGCGGGACAAAGACGCCCGCAGCCTTGAGAGCGAGGCCGGGGAGGCGGCGCAGTTCCTCTCCACGGACTGCGGAAGCGAAATGCTTGATGGGAAACGACTCGCTGGTATCTCGAGCTGAGCGCTCATTGGTGGTTTTTTTCCACGTGCTGGTGATGAAACTCTCCAATTGGCTGGGCAAAAGTTTGTTGTTGTTTTGTGTCAGTTTTACGTCGCCACATCCATTCACATTTTTCATCATTGTTCCACAATATTTATCATCATTAAATTAATATCCATATATTTTATACTATACTTGCATTGCTTACCGTTTTCATACTTTATATATCTTAGCATATTCATACACACTGTTCATACTGCTCTCAGGCTGCTGTGTATATCTAGTGTATTCATACCCCTCACTGTTTATTCATCATTCAATTCATTCTATATTTTATTCTGTCTATTGTGTACATTTCTTTTCACTTTACTGCTTGTTGCACCTGGTTAGGAGCTAAACTGTATTTCGTTGTCTCAGTACCTGTAATATGTGCAATAACAATAACGTTGAATCTAATCTTGAGCAGGAACAAATGTATTTACTTAGTACATATCTGATATTAACGATTAAACACATGTGTGCATTCTTTATAAATGCAAACCGAGTCAAGCCGACTCCGGAGGCAGCAGTATGCACCTTCAAGCTGTTTGCAATCCGCCAAAAAACCGAGAGAAGAAGACGAAGCCGACTCCGAGCTGTCCGACTTCAGGCAAGCTTTTTGAGACCTCCCCGGCTACGATCGGCTATTCTCGTCTACTTTCGAGGCGAGCCGCAACGCGTCTCAAACAAGCCTACTATTTGTGTTGGGTAATCTATGGTAGGGCCGGCTAACCCATACAGTGGTGGGGCTCAAGTCAATGTTTGCAATGTAATTACATACACGCTCCCCTTGACAGTGAAACGCCATGCGTGAGGTTTAGATTATTTCCCTGTCTCAATCCAAATTGAACTGTATGAAATAAAAAGGCACATTTGTCTTGTAGTAAATAAAATGGGCGACCTGGAGCCAATCCGGCAATTTCCCCACAGGTGAAAGAGTTGACATGCTGAAAACCCAACCCCTGCAACTGCGGTCAAGCCAGCCGTCTTTCACTTTTGCGTGGTCAAACCAGCCGCCCCTGTATTTCGAGTGCGCGATTAGTTACAGGTTTACGGTAATGCAATAAAACAACCCTGGGAAGCTGGACGTTTCGTATGTGCAGGAACACTTCCGGTGAGGATTTCAAAGTAAAGGATGGCATGTGGTTCAATTATATTATTTGCGATTGAGGAACAGGGTAATTTATGAGAATAATGTTAGGACTTATTGCTTCATAAACTTGTTGCACAAATACTATGAACTACTTTTACTGTGTACCTTTTGAGTAATTTGAGTTTCAAAGTCCTCTCCAAAGAACAAGAATGAGCATTTTTGTCAACTTTAATGTGGGATAAAAAACATTTTTTCCATAAGTAGTTTCTGAAACTGCCATGTTTGTACTTAGTACTTCTAGTACTACTTGCAAAAATAATATGAACTACTTTTACTGTGTACTTTTTGAGTAATTTGAGTTTCAAAGTCCTCTCCAGAGAACAAGAATGAGCATTTGTGTCAACTTTAATGTGGGATAAAACACATTTCTTCCATAAGTAGTTTATGAAACACCCATGTTTGTACTTAATACTTCTAGGACTACTTGCAAAAATAATATGAACTATGTTTACTGTGTACTTTTTGAGTAATTTGAGTTTCAAAGTCCTCTCCGGAGAACAAGAATGAGCATTTTTGTCAACTTTAATGTGGTCTAAAAAACATTTCTTACATAAGTAGTTTATGAAACTGCCATGTTTGTACTTAATACTTCTAGGACTACTTGCGAAAATAATATGAACTACTTTTACTGTCATTTTTTTCAGTAATCCAATGGCAAAGTCACTCCTAGAGAATGTAATATTTCCACCACCATGTTTGACTGCTCAACCCTGTCTCCTAAAAAGTACGTTCCCACAGAACTAAACTGCATTCTCAATTACGTTTAGCTAGAAACGTATTTTCTCCCACGTTACGTTCGTTATGAACGTATCTCAAATACGTTTATTTTCTAAATATCTTCTAGAAACACATTTTCTCCCACGTTATGTTTCTATTGAATATCTTCAGCTTTCTGTCCCCAGAGTCAGAACTAAACACGGTAAAGCAGCGTTCAGTTATTATGCTCCAAATATCTGGAACAAACTCCCAGAAACCTGCAGGTCCGCTGCAACTCTGACTACTTTTAAATCCAGGCTGAAGACTTTTCTTTTTGTCGCTGCTTTTAATTGAACTATTCATATCTTAGACTGCACTGTATCTTTTATCCATGTATTTTTTAATGTTTATTGTATTAGCTTTTCTTTTAATGACTGATTTTTAATGCCATTTTCTTAATGTCTTTCATTTTTGTAAAGCACTTTGAATTGCCTTGTGTTGAAAAGTGCTATATAAATAAACTTGCCTTGCCTTGCCTATGAACGTATCTCAAATACGTTTATTTTCTACATATCTTCTAGCAACATATTTTCTCCCACGTTACGTTTCTTATGAACGTATCTCAAATACGTTTATTTTCTACATATCTTTGCCATTTATTGTCTTGCTTATAATAATGATAATAGTCATTTATAAATATGATTTTAGAGCACACATTTGAAATCAGTAGGCGAGGCTGTGTTATAGTACTTTGGGTTTTCTATTTTGTAATTTAATATACAAATTCAAACACCATGATTTATTTTTAATAAAATAAGGCATCATATTCCTACGAAAACTTTTTTAAAAGTATTTTTATTGCTGTTATAGATCAACTTTAATGATTATCAAGCCGTGATCGCCTTTGTAAATATTGAAAGAACACACTGGAAGTTGCTGGTTAGTGATTGTTTTCATTCAGAAATCCCTTTCATTTAAATATGTATATATGTTTGATGCTGTTTTGAAATAACATCCCTTTTTTGTAGTACTTATTTCCTGCTATAAGATCAGTATTTTTGGTGGATCCAGCGGCAAATTCCAAAGAGAAAGCAGACTCGGAAAATGCTGCGAAAAGAGTACGGTAAGTCAGCAAATTAGATATAAAGTGATCTTAGAATTATATTTAGTGCTTTGTGTTTAAGTAAACATAAGTATGTTAACAGAAGTTCCCAAACCCACACCACTGAAGCATTTATTTTGTGCTTGGTGGTCTCAGCTGTTTTTTAAATGATATTTCCTTATCCCGCCCTTAGTATCTGTGTACACAATTCTAAATGAAGTAGCTCAGTAAGCAAGGTAACCTACAATATTTTCCAGTGTCCATACTGTTGGGATGGAGTGTTTTTATTTTACACAATATTTAAAGATTTGTATTCTACATGTGTCTGTTGGGAGTTACATTAGAGACTATTCCACAATGTGTTTTACAAAGGGAATACTTCAAGATGAGGAGGACCTGCTATGGCAAGGAGGACTGTCAAATGGAGAGGAGCAACCATGCACCATCCAGTTCAACGTGATGGCAGTAGCTGTGGGGTCATTGTTACCATGGTAACGTAGTTTTTTACTTTAACTACTATATGTAATATGTATGCTTCTGCTACATATATATTCTTATATTTATTTCAGTGTCTTGATTATTATACAAGTTTAAAGTATAAAATAGTCAATGATGTTAAAAAATAAGTCATTAGTTTCTGAATTATCAATTTTCAGTTTATTTTTTAGGGGAATTGTGTAAAAGTGATAAGAGGGCTGGTTGTTGACACAACCCATGTAGTTTGTCATGTACATTCTTCAAGTTGTGTTAATTACCTCATTACAACTATTAGTTATTAATAGTTTGATCATTTTTTATTGAAATATCAATTCAATGTTGTAATTTTACTGGCAAAAACAATGTAGCGCAGATGAGAAGTGTGATTCTGTGTGTTGGTGTGTAGATGGCAAGAGCAGTGATGGAGGCCTTTCCTGCATTACCAATTATGTCCTTTGGGACATCCAAAAAGGAGATGGCTTGTGCAGGGGCGTCGCCTGGACCTGGAAACATTCGGGGCTTAGCCCACAGTGGCGGCGCTACAGTCACATTTTCTACTGCAAGACTCCCCACACGCACATACACAATTGCGCCATCTGGTGTCACAAACAAAAAGCTTTGTTACGGCAATGGATTGTGGGAGATTCTCATAGCACGTGAGGATCTCTTGAGGGTAAGGTGCCTGTATTATCTCGGTGGACAAAATGTATGTTTTTATTTTATAAGGACAATAACGTACTGTTGTGTTTGTTTAGTTTAATGTTTAATGCTCACAGTCACAGCAACATGTTTTTAGTGTGATTGGCTATTTGTTTTATATGATTTATCAACGTGATCATCAAGAGTTAATCTGAGCACCAGAACCCAGCTCACGAGTCCTTTTATGCTGTCCATTGAAATGCAGGTATGCGAGTTTTATACACCAGTTTATTTATGTTTAATGTTTCACATTGCTCCACATGATGCCTTGACTACAAAGTATTCCATGTTTCTACGCTTCTTCCTCTGCGTCACAGTTTCGGGAATATCAAGATCATTGCACAGGGCCTTGGTCTTGTCATAGACCTCATGTGCTTTCTCGTTACTTCGGTAACTTTTCAGTGTGTTCTTTTCAAACTGCTGTTTTGTAATCTACTGCCTGCACCAAGTCAATTGTTTCTTTCTGCAGGTATTTGTGCAGGCCCTGAGTGGTTGAGAGCAGTGTCTGGAACATGACAGCATGTAGATGGTACTGCATTTTCAAAGCTTGCTTTCCAGTCCCTTTACTAGAGGGGCTGAAAGGCTCCCTAAAGTCTTGATCAAAGCAGGGAGGTTTTTGACATGCCCAGCGAACAAGTTGTTTGTCCCCTACCTCTAGCTGTTTCTGAAATGTTTGCAATCTCTGATGGTGGACAAGAGATGTGGAGAAGAAAGAGTCGAGACACTCCAGGAGACCAACGCAGGTATGTGAGTTTTGTACACCAGTTTGTATAAGTTTAATGTTTCACATTGCTTGTGAAAAATATACTTTTGTTGTTGACTGGACACTTATTTTGTAAAAGAGATAGCATGAGAGGATCTCTTAAGCAATGCAGCTCACGTGTCCTTTTATATGCTGTCCATTGAAATGCAGGAAAGTAATCAGCTCTGAGTGATCTGTTGCCGAGGGGACACCGGAGTTACATAAGCAGAGATAGTGCTATTTTGGGGGGAACTCACCTCCTCTGGGGTCCCCCAGGAAGACTTTTTTTAAATACTGAAGTTAAAAGCATCAATCTTGTGCACTTTGAGAGCAACATTAAGAGATATGGATACATCTCTCAACACCCATCAAAAAGAAATCAAAGAATCAGAAACGGGTTTATTATTTAAAAACACTTCATTTTCCAATTAAATCATAAACTATGTCAAATTATTAGAAGTTGTTAGTAATCAGATTAAACAGAAAAAAGGGATGGAAGGAGGAAATAATAATCCCTCCTCACTTGCGGCTTCCCTCATCACTTGCTGTTTGCGGTTGAAATGATCTCTTTTGCTGGCCAAACATGCTGGATGGAAAGCAGTGATGTCTCACTTGCCTTGGCCCTATATCTGCAGTCCCTAAATCAGTCATGTTACTCATTGACTCTTGTCTGTTCTGGTGTTCCTGTTCATTGTTGTCTCCATTGTCTTTCTTGTCTGTTGCATCTCCTTCTTGTGTGTCCCTTTCTCCTGTTCTCCTTTCTTCATCCTCTACTCTGTTTGGCTCATCTGTGATGACTGTGTAGGTAAACACAAACAAGTATGTAAGTCAATCAGTTTCCAGCTCTGTCAAATAAATGAATTTCAAGATACACAAATGTGTCTTCATTAAAATGAGTGTCACCACACTGTCACAAAATGTAATACTAACCAATTGAAAATAGTTACATTTACATCTCTTGTAGATATCACTGTTAGAGTAGTTATCTGCCAATAGGACAGAATCATTCCTATACAAATGCAGTTTGAGTAATTCACTTAATATATTTACTTAAAACTTTAATATAGTCATTTTCACTTAATACTCTAATATAGTCCTCTTTCTGCATTCAACACTAAGGAAAGCTGTACAATTTGACATGATAATGAGGAAAAAAGGCCTCCGACAATGCAGATCATTTTTTGATCATATCAATTTTAAGATGCGGGTCAAGGCTTAATATTTGGGAGCATAGTGTCCCTTGCTCCCTTTCAGGAGCCCCACTGGATTGGCTTTGATCTGAAATATTTGTATAAAAAGCTTGTTAGCTGGCTGTCCATCTCATAATGTACACATAGAAACTAGCTGTCAATAGGAAATATAAATCAGAAGAATTATATTTTAATGCAAAATCTGTCACAAAAAGAGGTTGCACATTTAAATGCAGGCGTTGTTATGGCAACGTCAGTGGCCAGACGTTTTTTTGGCGGATTGCAAACAACTTTAAGGTGCATACCGCCACCTCCGGAGTCGGCTTGACTCGGTTTGCATTTATAAAGAATGCACACATGTGTTTAATCGTTAATGTCAGATATGTACTAAGTAAATACATTTGTTCCTGCTCAAGATTAGATTCAACTTTATTGTTATTGCACATATTACAGGTACTGAGACAACGAAATGCAGTTTAGCTTCTAACCAGGTGCAACAAGCAGTAAAGTGAAAAGTAATGGACACAATCTACAGAATAAAATATAGAATGAATTGAATGATGAATAAACAGTGAGGGCTATGAATACACAGATATCAGCCTGTGAGCAGTATGAACAGTGTGAATGAATATGCTAAGATATATAAAGTATGAAAATGGTAAGCAGTGCAAGTATTGTATAAAATATATGGATATTAATTTAATGATGATAAATATTGTGGAACAATGATGAAAAATGGGAATGGATGTGTCGACGTAAAACTGACACAAAACAACAACAAACTTTTGCTGAGCCAATTGGAGAGTTTCATCACCAGCACGTGGTAAAAACCACCAATGAGCGCTCAGCTCGAGATACCAGCGAGTCGTTTCCCATTAAGCATTTCGCTTCCGCAGCCCGTGGAGAGGAACTGCGCCGTCTCGCCGCGCCTCGCCGCGCCTCGCCGCGCCTCGCTCTCAAGGCTGAGGGCGTCTTTGTCCCGCGAGATTTCAACGTCTCATGTAGGCGGGCCTCCAGAGCAAGTCGGACAAAATGACTAACCATCATGCAACGTACGAGCAAGACGTTGATCGAAATTGCGCAGGTCTGCGCAGGTCTCGCTTGTCTCAAAGAAGCCTTTTTTCTCCGGTCGGGTCGTGGGAGACCGGAAGCTGTGTGGTTCATAAAAACATGTTCTTACTCAATATCAAGCCACAATTATTGCTTTTGTTTTAAATCGTATAATTTCGGACCTTTGTTGCCGTCTGTGAGGAAAATAAATGGGGCTCAGAGCCTCAGAATACGGAAATCTGTATTTTTAAATATTTTTCCTTCTAATTCGTTATTCTTTTCAAAATAACACACTGTTATTTACTCACCAATAACACACAATTATCCTTGCTTTTATTTATTGGTTTAATTCCATAATCTCGGGCGTTTTTGGCGTCCGTCAGGAACTGAATTTCAAAATAAAAATAACCGGAAACAGACGTAGGCCTATAAGGGACATTTCGAGCATCACTGCGATTGTCAACATTTCTGAGTTTAGGATGGCTGAAGACACTACACTACCCATTATCCCCAGCTATCGTTTAGGACTACAGTCCCATAAGGTTACGCAGAGCGTCAAACAGCTGTGTGAAATGGAACGAAACCACGCCAGACTATCCAAAACTGGAATCGAACGCCCCCCCAGAACTACACATGCTGGCTATTGTGTTTCGCAAAATGTTCTGGACGTCTCTACTGAACGTTTTTGTTTTTCCCACAATTAGAAGTTGTCAGTATTAAACACATTGGTGTTATCAAATGTAAAACATATAATTAATAAATGGGTGAAAATCGCTTGTGTCCATAATGCGCAGCATTAATACCCACATGACAGCTCATTGTTACTTTGTAATTATACTCCACTACAATTCAGAGGTTAACCTGGTATTTTTACTCCACTGCATTTATTTTAGTTACTTTGCAGATTCTGATTAATTATGTGAAATATAAACAACCCTTAAATCAGACTTTAGTTACACCTGAGTAAAATTCAGGTAAGGTGATTGTCAAGTGCCAACAATCAGGAGAGATATTTGATAGTTGGTGCTTGAGAAGACTAAACATGTATCTGCAATTGACATGAATGGAAACGAGTAATAAAGTATATTCATTACTCGTTATTCTCTACTAATAGTTAATTAAAGACTGTATATTATGGCTATTTTGCACATCCCTTTCAAGATTTTCAAAGGTTTATTGACATATCATATACACAACTACGGTGTAGTTATGCAATGAATGAAACACTTGGGTCACAGGTTCCTCAACAAGACATCTATCAATATGTGTGTACCTCCACCATCAAACTGTCATATTCTGCAAATGTCTTATTTTATCTACATACATAAGAGTATAATTCATATGTATAATATCAGTTAAAAATAAGTGCTTCAACATAGTTAACATTGCAGGAAAGCAATATATTAGACGTTAAGTACTTTGTCAGGCTTAATATTTATCTGTAGATAGATACCCCCAAAGTTTTTTTCTTATTTAAAAGAAGACCTTAATCTAAAGTATTATTTAATGTTTAAATAAAGGTTAATTCGTTTTTCTGTTTTACACCTCCTCCTATTAATATCTTTGTACATTCTGCACTAAACTGTTTTATTGTAGAGATCACTTAGAGTATCTTCTTGATTTTTTACATTCTATATTTATACTTTCCCCCTATGAAAGTATGTACTCTTAATATTTTTTTAATCAAATATAACAATAATTCAATAACGTGCTTTAACCACTAGGAGGTGCACACAAGGTACACACAGCCATAATAACTTTGTATTATAAATGTAGGACACTTATGTTTTCGTACAACATCTGAAGATGTGTAGTGTTATGCATGCTTTCACATAATTTTACAGCATATTGCTATACTATTTCAGACTCAGTATTTACATTCTTACATTCAAAGAAAATCAGTAATATCTTTAAAAACTACAGTCCTTTTATATCAGCTGTGCACCGTTATGGTGTAAATATAACCTATCTGTGAATTAGATCAAATGTAAAAGTCAGCCGAATTAGTGTTGATACTGCAAGGAGACGTATTGTGTGAAGAGAAATTGAAGATGTTGTTTAATTGTTGAATATATTTATGATCCACGTCAAGTATTCAGTTTCGGCGGCATTTTCTCAGTTTTTCCAAAGGTCTTCTCATCAGGGCTCTATAAATAAAGAACTACGGCAGATCTGTAATATACAATGCAGCCGAACCGTGTATTACAATGCCGTTATGTGATGACTTTCAAAGAGAAAAGCAAGAGAGCTCGGAATTAAGTATTATTTTATTCTTTTAAAATGTTTTCCGGATTTCATATCATATAAACACCAAATCCCAGCATGCATTGCGGCTAAAACATCCAATAAGCGAGCTTAAAACCATAGCTGAGGATCTTGGGTAATCGCTCGAAATACCTATGTCTGTTTCCGGTTATTTTTATTTTGAAATTCAGTTCCTGACGGACGCCAACAAAGCCCGAGATTAAACCAATAAATAAAAGCAAGGATAATTGTGTGTTATTGGTGAGTAAATAACAGTGTGTTATTTTGAAAAGAATAACAAATTAGAAGGAAAAAAAGATTTAAAAAATACAGATTTCAGTATCCTGAGGCTCTAAGCCCCATTTATTTTCCTCACAGACGGCAACAAAAGTCCGAAATTATACGATTTAAAATAAAAGCAATAACTGTGGCTTGATATTGAGTAAGAACATGTTTATGAACCACACAGCTTCCAGTCTCCCACGACCCGACCGGAGAAAAAGACGTGCTGCAGGCAGTAGAAATAAAATCGTGCTGTGCAACACAAAAAAAAAGGGGAAAATCGTGTTGGTGAACACGAATCAATAGATTAAAAATCGTGTTGGTGAACACGAAATGCCGTGAGACTTGGTTGGGCGAGCTAGCCCCCTGCGGCTCCGTTAGCTCCGGCGGCCACCACTGGGATAATCGGGTCCCCTATTAACATTTGCTCCCGTTTAGCATTATGAGCGTCTAGCCATAGACTATAAAAGTCTTACCCAAGGCTTAATCATAAACTAAAATGTATATGTATGTATGCATAAAGGGTTACGTCCTTAGCTGGCTAATATGTAACAAGCTAAGCTACCAAGCACACAAACACCTGCGAACGGGGTTAACATGTATAATATTATCATTTTAGACTTCTTGGAAGTTCTGTTAGTACATTAGCGCACAGCACGACATTTTAATTGTCTGGTATTTGTAACAATATTCCCTAAAAGCAGGGATGCCAACTTTGGGTACCTGGCTGGAGTGAGATTTTGATATCATGGGTTTAATTACACATATGCGCACGAAATGACTGCTATCGTGTCAGCAGCGGGACCATAGCATATATATAGGATATATATACAATATATACAAATACACAAAATTGGACACAGACTATAAAGGACACACAGTTTAATTCACTAATGAAAGTCAAACACATGTTTGTTTCCACTGTTTTATTGTGTGCATAGGCCTGTCGCGATAAGCAATTAATTGACTTATCGTACGATAAATAAAAATGAACTCGATAAATTGCCATTTACATGAGGATGTGACTAGCAGTTTGAAAGGATGTACTTGAATTATTATTATATATTATCATTATGTCAGTGGTCTAAAATGGTCATACAACGGTGCCGACAATATTATCGGTTATCGCAATAATTTCCGGGAAAATGTATCCAACAAAATTAATTATCGTGCGAGGCCTATACATGAAACACACAAACACAAAGAAATCTACAGACTTACTCCAAACTGCCAAACATATTAATTAACACACTCTCACTCTCATATACTCTTTGACTCTATTTTGGCCTAGTAGAACAATAAGCAGCAGACTTTTACTTTTTTATCATTTCAACTGGATCTTAGATCTGCGCATGCGCAATACGGGTCGGCAGTTGCGAGAGAGTAGGCTTGTTTGATATGGCGTTATATTTGTGCCTCTATCCTGAGCGCGCACTTGAAAAATGTTGAGCACAGAGAAATATATTTTCTCTCGTAAAACTCCTGCTCCGTGCGCAAGCAGACCGCTGCACGCGCTCTCTCTCCCCCGCTCGCTCGACCTCTCCAGCCTGCGCGCGCTCAGCTTTGCCTGCGCGCGCTCAGCTTTGCCTGCGCGCGCTCAGCTTTGCCTGCGCGCGCTCAGCTTTGCCTGCGCGTGCTCAGCTTTGCCTGCGCGCGCTCAGCTTTGCCTGCGCGCGCTCAGCTTTGCCTGCGCGCGCTCAGCT
The DNA here is from genome assembly GCF_902827175.1 of Gymnodraco acuticeps. Lineage (NCBI taxonomy): Eukaryota > Metazoa > Chordata > Actinopteri > Perciformes > Bathydraconidae > Gymnodraco > Gymnodraco acuticeps. The sequence continues at coordinate 1,733,732 of NW_022992081.1, forward strand.
TTGCCTGCGCTCGCTCAAATTGTCACAGTGTTTACAAATGTGCCACAAAACCATCCAATTGGAGAACTCGAGAAGGTCAATTCTGATTGGCTGGTCGTCTCCAATCATATCTTCTATCTGAGATGAGAGAGGGATTTTCGGTTGCCATCAGGCTGTTGACGTTCTTATTACACATCTATCGTTGACATTTACAGGACATGACAGACTCGAATGAAGAGAATAGCACGCCACAGTGTCAGGTGAGTTATACATTTCTAGTTTTCTGATATCATGTTATTGTTTGCAATGCCTGAGTTTGCTAGCCGGCAACATAGCTATAGGGGTAGTTTAAGCAAACCGCTAACAAACCGTAGCCTACATGTAGCTACATGAACCCTTCTGAGGTATTGATTACTTGCTGTAAGCATTAGAGGTGGCAGAATGACAAAACATGTTTCTCTCGCTATCACAATGTTGGGTTGACCAGAACCTGGACCAACTTCTGTTTCCTGTTCTACAATGGGCATATGCTTGCGTTAATTCTCAACCAGACAGATGAGGCTAGGATACCGGCTAAAGCTAGCAACACACGTTAACCATGAACAGCCTATTAATCCGTTCTCTTAATGTTATTTCTTCCAACGTTGTGGAATTAGAGAAAAGGGGCTTCTTAACGTGCTTTTATCCGGGGTGGAGGGAGTTACATATTAGTTAAATATAACATTGGGGCGTGTGATTGTAGTGGGTGGAGAAATGAGGATATCCATTTTGGAGTTCCAGCTAGTATAATATAGTTAACGTTACACAATAATAAGGAAGAGCTATTTGTGTGATACATCGCCATTGATATGGATTTAGAGTGGATATTTGAGACTTCCAAACAGTAAACAAAAACGTAACTTATGGGTGAGTGTTTTTAGCAGAGCCATATTATGTCCTTGTGATTCTGTTGATTATTACCTGTCTGTATTATATTGCAGCTCAGCTGATTTTGGATTGATGGCAAAGGGAGAGGGACTTAAGTGAGAGTGAAAACACAAGGTAAGTTTAAAATAGGTCAGCAATTTCCCATCCTATAGGTTGCTAGATGTATCTAACCCTTTCTCCTGTCTCCCTCTTTCAGCACAATAACCCCAGGGGGATTCAATGGAGCCTGAAGACCTGCAATGAGACCCTCACCCTGAGCCTGAGTCTTAACTCCCAGAGCTTTGCAAGCCTCTCCCTGTTCCTTATTTTGATTAAACAGACGTTAAGCTTCCCAATGGTGTGGTCTTCGTTTTGTGAAAAATATGATTACCTCACATATGTTGTTGCTGTTGTTGTCTTTTGTGATAGTTAAATTGCTCCTGTTGACTTGAGCCAGCCATTCTTTCCTCCTCTCTGTGTCAGTGGGGAAACCTTACATTCATACTCCTTTCTCTGAGCGCTTGGAGCATCCCTAGGCAGCACAGCAAACCATGGGGGAGACTATATGCCAGGACAACACAGAGGAAAAGGCTCAGACAAACTGCATGATATGCTATTCAATGTTTATTGAATTCCATTTATTTACAATGGATGTTCCAAAAACAACACATGTAACATCATCATCATGCTGCTGCTGCTGCTAGTCCTTTGACTCATTGTGCTGTCAGTTGACAATCATTGATAGGCACTGTGGGTCTCCTGTCCTTTCTGAAAGTCATAAAGATTACATTAGTACTTTAGATTACTTGTGTCCTCAATTACCAAGGGATTACTAAAACCACCATGAATTAAAGAAATGGTAGAAATGTATCTAATCAGAATTTGTAAACCTTCCTTCCCACCCTCTAAATATATCAATAAACATTAGGATGTGATGCTCCTGACTACCATACAAGTTTAAGAAGATAATATTTGTTTTAAAGAATTCAAAGCAATAAACAACAGGCTCTTTAACCAAGGCAACGTTAGCCTAACATGTATGTTAACAGGTAAGATAGCTGTTTACACTATGTATATTTTCTACGTTGTAATGCTATGTTATTTCTATTTAAGATGTTTACATTTTCGATTGTTTAATTATAGTCTTTTAACTGTAATGTACAATGCCTCCTTGTCTTTTGCTGCTGCAGCGTAAACATTTCCCCAATTGGTATCAATAAAGTAGGCTACTTCTTATTTTATCTTAATCCTCAAATATTAGCACATTTAAACAAAAAAACACATTGATGTAACTACACACATATCGATATGTTGTATAAATATTGCAAATCAAAACCTTTATTGACCACTAATTACCAAAAATTGCATTTATATCCTGTTATTAATGCATTCAAATCGTAATTGAAATGGCCCGCCACGAACTTCCGGGAACTTTCTGAGTCTCTCTGAACCACGTGACGATCAAGCATTTTGGACTTCCGCTGGAGCACTCTTCTCTCAACATGGCGCTGGACCAGCCAATCAGAATTGACCTTCTCGAGTTCTCCGATTGGTTGGTTTTGTGGCACATTTGTAACGCTGTGACAACTTGAGCGAGCGCAGGCAAAGCTGAGCGCGCGCAGGCTGGAGAGGTCGAGCGAGCGGGGGAGAGAGAGCGCGTGCAGCGGTCTGCTTGCGCACAGAGCAGGAGTTTTATGAGAGAAAATATATTTCTCTGTGCTCAAAACTGTTCAAGTGCGCGCTCAATAGCATTTTCTATGCTCAACATGTTTCATTGCGTGCTCAGGATAGAGGCACAAATATAACGCCATAGTTTGAGACGTTTGAGACAAGCGAGACCTGCGCAGACCTGCGCAATTTCGATCAACGTCTTGCTCGTGCGTTGCATGATGGTTAGTCATTTTGTCCGACTTGCTCTGGAGGCTCGCATACATGAGACGTTGAAATCTCGCGGGACAAAGACGCCCGCAGACTTGAGAGCGAGGCCGGGGAGGCGGCGCAGTTCCTCTCCACGGACTGCGGAAGCGAAATGCTTGATGGGAAACGACTCGCTGGTATCTCGAGCTGAGCGCTCATTGGTGGTTTTTTCCACGTGCTGGTGATGAAACTCTCCAATTGGCTGGGCAAAAGTTTGTTGTTGTTTTGTGTCAGTTTTACGTCGCCACATCCATTCACATTTTTCATCATTGTTCCACAATATTTATCATCATTAAATTAATATCCATATATTTTATACTATACTTGCATTGCTTACCGTTTTCATACTTTATATATCTTAGCATATTCATACACACTGTTCATACTGCTCTCAGGCTGCTGTGTATATCTAGTGTATTCATACCCCTCACTGTTTATTCATCATTCAATTCATTCTATATTTTATTCTGTCTATTGTGTACATTTCTTTTCACTTTACTGCTTGTTGCACCTGGTTAGGAGCTAAACTGTATTTCGTTGTCTCAGTACCTGTAATATGTGCAATAACAATAACGTTGAATCTAATCTTGAGCAGGAACAAATGTATTTACTTAGTACATATCTGATATTAACGATTAAACACATGTGTGCATTCTTTATAAATGCAAACCGAGTCAAGCCGACTCCGGAGGCAGCAGTATGCACCTTCAAGCTGTTTGCAATCCGCCAAAAAACCGAGAGAAGAAGACGAAGCCGACTCCGAGCTGTCCGACTTCAGGCAAGCTTTTTGAGACCTCCCCGGCTACGATCGGCTATTCTCGTCTACTTTCGAGGCGAGCCGCAACGCGTCTCAAACAAGCCTACTATTTGTGTTGGGTAATCTATGGTAGGGCCGGCTAACCCATACAGTGGTGGGGCTCAAGTCAATGTTTGCAATGTAATTACATACACGCTCCCCTTGACAGTGAAACGCCATGCGTGAGGTTTAGATTATTTCCCTGTCTCAATCCAAATTGAACTGTATGAAATAAAAAGGCACATTTGTCTTGTAGTAAATAAAATGGGCGACCTGGAGCCAATCCGGCAATTTCCCCACAGGTGAAAGAGTTGACATGCTGAAAACCCAACCCCTGCAACTGCGGTCAAGCCAGCCGTCTTTCACTTTTGCGTGGTCAAACCAGCCGCCCCTGTATTTCGAGTGCGCGATTAGTTACAGGTTTACGGTAATGCAATAAAACAACCCTGGGAAGCTGGACGTTTCGTATGTGCAGGAACACTTCCGGTGAGGATTTCAAAGTAAAGGATGGCATGTGGTTCAATTATATTATTTGCGATTGAGGAACAGGGTAATTTATGAGAATAATGTTAGGACTTATTGCTTCATAAACTTGTTGCACAAATACTATGAACTACTTTTACTGTGTACCTTTTGAGTAATTTGAGTTTCAAAGTCCTCTCCAAAGAACAAGAATGAGCATTTTTGTCAACTTTAATGTGGGATAAAAAACATTTTTTCCATAAGTAGTTTCTGAAACTGCCATGTTTGTACTTAGTACTTCTAGTACTACTTGCAAAAATAATATGAACTACTTTTACTGTGTACTTTTTGAGTAATTTGAGTTTCAAAGTCCTCTCCAGAGAACAAGAATGAGCATTTGTGTCAACTTTAATGTGGGATAAAACACATTTCTTCCATAAGTAGTTTATGAAACACCCATGTTTGTACTTAATACTTCTAGGACTACTTGCAAAAATAATATGAACTATGTTTACTGTGTACTTTTTGAGTAATTTGAGTTTCAAAGTCCTCTCCGGAGAACAAGAATGAGCATTTTTGTCAACTTTAATGTGGTCTAAAAAACATTTCTTACATAAGTAGTTTATGAAACTGCCATGTTTGTACTTAATACTTCTAGGACTACTTGCGAAAATAATATGAACTACTTTTACTGTCATTTTTTTCAGTAATCCAATGGCAAAGTCACTCCTAGAGAATGTAATATTTCCACCACCATGTTTGACTGCTCAACCCTGTCTCCTAAAAAGTACGTTCCCACAGAACTAAACTGCATTCTCAATTACGTTTAGCTAGAAACGTATTTTCTCCCACGTTACGTTCGTTATGAACGTATCTCAAATACGTTTATTTTCTAAATATCTTCTAGAAACACATTTTCTCCCACGTTATGTTTCTATTGAATATCTTCAGCTTTCTGTCCCCAGAGTCAGAACTAAACACGGTAAAGCAGCGTTCAGTTATTATGCTCCAAATATCTGGAACAAACTCCCAGAAACCTGCAGGTCCGCTGCAACTCTGACTACTTTTAAATCCAGGCTGAAGACTTTTCTTTTTGTCGCTGCTTTTAATTGAACTATTCATATCTTAGACTGCACTGTATCTTTTATCCATGTATTTTTTAATGTTTATTGTATTAGCTTTTCTTTTAATGACTGATTTTTAATGCCATTTTCTTAATGTCTTTCATTTTTGTAAAGCACTTTGAATTGCCTTGTGTTGAAAAGTGCTATATAAATAAACTTGCCTTGCCTTGCCTATGAACGTATCTCAAATACGTTTATTTTCTACATATCTTCTAGCAACATATTTTCTCCCACGTTACGTTTCTTATGAACGTATCTCAAATACGTTTATTTTCTACATATCTTTGCCATTTATTGTCTTGCTTATAATAATGATAATAGTCATTTATAAATATGATTTTAGAGCACACATTTGAAATCAGTAGGCGAGGCTGTGTTATAGTACTTTGGGTTTTCTATTTTGTAATTTAATATACAAATTCAAACACCATGATTTATTTTTAATAAAATAAGGCATCATATTCCTACGAAAACTTTTTTAAAAGTATTTTTATTGCTGTTATAGATCAACTTTAATGATTATCAAGCCGTGATCGCCTTTGTAAATATTGAAAGAACACACTGGAAGTTGCTGGTTAGTGATTGTTTTCATTCAGAAATCCCTTTCATTTAAATATGTATATATGTTTGATGCTGTTTTGAAATAACATCCCTTTTTTGTAGTACTTATTTCCTGCTATAAGATCAGTATTTTTGGTGGATCCAGCGGCAAATTCCAAAGAGAAAGCAGACTCGGAAAATGCTGCGAAAAGAGTACGGTAAGTCAGCAAATTAGATATAAAGTGATCTTAGAATTATATTTAGTGCTTTGTGTTTAAGTAAACATAAGTATGTTAACAGAAGTTCCCAAACCCACACCACTGAAGCATTTATTTTGTGCTTGGTGGTCTCAGCTGTTTTTTAAATGATATTTCCTTATCCCGCCCTTAGTATCTGTGTACACAATTCTAAATGAAGTAGCTCAGTAAGCAAGGTAACCTACAATATTTTCCAGTGTCCATACTGTTGGGATGGAGTGTTTTTATTTTACACAATATTTAAAGATTTGTATTCTACATGTGTCTGTTGGGAGTTACATTAGAGACTATTCCACAATGTGTTTTACAAAGGGAATACTTCAAGATGAGGAGGACCTGCTATGGCAAGGAGGACTGTCAAATGGAGAGGAGCAACCATGCACCATCCAGTTCAACGTGATGGCAGTAGCTGTGGGGTCATTGTTACCATGGTAACGTAGTTTTTTACTTTAACTACTATATGTAATATGTATGCTTCTGCTACATATATATTCTTATATTTATTTCAGTGTCTTGATTATTATACAAGTTTAAAGTATAAAATAGTCAATGATGTTAAAAAATAAGTCATTAGTTTCTGAATTATCAATTTTCAGTTTATTTTTTAGGGGAATTGTGTAAAAGTGATAAGAGGGCTGGTTGTTGACACAACCCATGTAGTTTGTCATGTACATTCTTCAAGTTGTGTTAATTACCTCATTACAACTATTAGTTATTAATAGTTTGATCATTTTTTATTGAAATATCAATTCAATGTTGTAATTTTACTGGCAAAAACAATGTAGCGCAGATGAGAAGTGTGATTCTGTGTGTTGGTGTGTAGATGGCAAGAGCAGTGATGGAGGCCTTTCCTGCATTACCAATTATGTCCTTTGGGACATCCAAAAAGGAGATGGCTTGTGCAGGGGCGTCGCCTGGACCTGGAAACATTCGGGGCTTAGCCCACAGTGGCGGCGCTACAGTCACATTTTCTACTGCAAGACTCCCCACACGCACATACACAATTGCGCCATCTGGTGTCACAAACAAAAAGCTTTGTTACGGCAATGGATTGTGGGAGATTCTCATAGCACGTGAGGATCTCTTGAGGGTAAGGTGCCTGTATTATCTCGGTGGACAAAATGTATGTTTTTATTTTATAAGGACAATAACGTACTGTTGTGTTTGTTTAGTTTAATGTTTAATGCTCACAGTCACAGCAACATGTTTTTAGTGTGATTGGCTATTTGTTTTATATGATTTATCAACGTGATCATCAAGAGTTAATCTGAGCACCAGAACCCAGCTCACGAGTCCTTTTATGCTGTCCATTGAAATGCAGGTATGCGAGTTTTATACACCAGTTTATTTATGTTTAATGTTTCACATTGCTCCACATGATGCCTTGACTACAAAGTATTCCATGTTTCTACGCTTCTTCCTCTGCGTCACAGTTTCGGGAATATCAAGATCATTGCACAGGGCCTTGGTCTTGTCATAGACCTCATGTGCTTTCTCGTTACTTCGGTAACTTTTCAGTGTGTTCTTTTCAAACTGCTGTTTTGTAATCTACTGCCTGCACCAAGTCAATTGTTTCTTTCTGCAGGTATTTGTGCAGGCCCTGAGTGGTTGAGAGCAGTGTCTGGAACATGACAGCATGTAGATGGTACTGCATTTTCAAAGCTTGCTTTCCAGTCCCTTTACTAGAGGGGCTGAAAGGCTCCCTAAAGTCTTGATCAAAGCAGGGAGGTTTTTGACATGCCCAGCGAACAAGTTGTTTGTCCCCTACCTCTAGCTGTTTCTGAAATGTTTGCAATCTCTGATGGTGGACAAGAGATGTGGAGAAGAAAGAGTCGAGACACTCCAGGAGACCAACGCAGGTATGTGAGTTTTGTACACCAGTTTGTATAAGTTTAATGTTTCACATTGCTTGTGAAAAATATACTTTTGTTGTTGACTGGACACTTATTTTGTAAAAGAGATAGCATGAGAGGATCTCTTAAGCAATGCAGCTCACGTGTCCTTTTTATATGCTGTCCATTGAAATGCAGGAAAGTAATCAGCTCTGAGTGATCTGTTGCCGAGGGGACACCGGAGTTACATAAGCAGAGATAGTGCTATTTTGGGGGGAACTCACCTCCTCTGGGGTCCCCCAGGAAGACTTTTTTTAAATACTGAAGTTAAAAGCATCAATCTTGTGCACTTTGAGAGCAACATTAAGAGATATGGATACATCTCTCAACACCCATCAAAAAGAAATCAAAGAATCAGAAACGGGTTTATTATTTAAAAACACTTCATTTTCCAATTAAATCATAAACTATGTCAAATTATTAGAAGTTGTTAGTAATCAGATTAAACAGAAAAAAGGGATGGAAGGAGGAAATAATAATCCCTCCTCACTTGCGGCTTCCCTCATCACTTGCTGTTTGCGGTTGAAATGATCTCTTTTGCTGGCCAAACATGCTGGATGGAAAGCAGTGATGTCTCACTTGCCTTGGCCCTATATCTGCAGTCCCTAAATCAGTCATGTTACTCATTGACTCTTGTCTGTTCTGGTGTTCCTGTTCATTGTTGTCTCCATTGTCTTTCTTGTCTGTTGCATCTCCTTCTTGTGTGTCCCTTTCTCCTGTTCTCCTTTCTTCATCCTCTACTCTGTTTGGCTCATCTGTGATGACTGTGTAGGTAAACACAAACAAGTATGTAAGTCAATCAGTTTCCAGCTCTGTCAAATAAATGAATTTCAAGATACACAAATGTGTCTTCATTAAAATGAGTGTCACCACACTGTCACAAAATGTAATACTAACCAATTGAAAATAGTTACATTTACATCTCTTGTAGATATCACTGTTAGAGTAGTTATCTGCCAATAGGACAGAATCATTCCTATACAAATGCAGTTTGAGTAATTCACTTAATATATTTACTTAAAACTTTAATATAGTCATTTTCACTTAATACTCTAATATAGTCATCTTTCTGCATTCAACACTAAGGAAAGCTGTACAATTTGACATGATAATGAGGAAAAAAGGCCTCCGACAATGCAGATCATTTTTTGATCATATCAATTTTAAGATGCGGGTCAAGGCTTAATATTTGGGAGCATAGTGTCCCTTGCTCCCTTTCAGGAGCCCCACTGGATTGGCTTTGATCTGAAATATTTGTATAAAAAGCTTGTTAGCTGGCTGTCCATCTCATAATGTACACATAGAAACTAGCTGTCAATAGGAAATATAAATCAGAAGAATTATATTTTAATGCAAAATCTGTCACAAAAAGAGGTTGCACATTTAAATGCAGGCGTTGTTATGGCAACGTCAGTGGCCAGACAGCCACATTTACTGCTGCAAATATGTTCAAACATGCTGTCGACAGTAAAGCAGTGGCATGCCACCATTTCAGCTGACCTTTTCTCAGACATACTGTCACATAACATCCATATATATATTTCAGTGCTAGGTTGATGCTTAGCTAAGCTAACTATGAAACACTTTAACTGACAGGACTCAGGAATCAGGATCAACTGTGTACTACTGTAAGGCAGCTTCTAGCTTCATGTCGAACACAGACAGTAAGTCAACATTTCCCAGAGAGCTTTCTTTGAAATCACCAAGTAACGCTAAAAAACACAACATTTAGATTGTATGACAAAGTGTTGATTTCATATATCTGGCTAGCTATATCTACTTGCTAACGGTTTAGCTTACCCGCGCGATTCAAAGTAACGTCAACGTAGCTATAATGTATGCTTTGCTTACATGTTCGCATAACTTGTAAGTTTACTGACAGGTACATACCTTGTTCATCTGGCTCAGGTGGTGGCTCTGGGGTTGTTGTGTGAGCCACCACTTGAGAATTGCCGTCTTTTTTATTAAAGAAATGTCTAATGTCCATCTTCAGAATCTCCGCGTCCGGGGCTGACAGTTTAAAGTTTAAACATTGTCACAGAGGAGAGGTACGTACCTGTCAGCCAATAAAACACGTTTATTTCCATGCAACTCTCTGATTGGTCCGGTGGCGTCGTCTTTGCCTCTGTGTTGCATTCACTGAACATGGGAAATTACATTTCTGCCGTCCGTCCTATAGGTAAAGTAGGTTAATGTATTATATTATTGAGGGAGAATTTGTCCGGGGCTAAAGAAAAAACATCCGGGGCTAAAGCCCCGGATGCCTACCCCAGGCGACGCCCCTGGGCTTGTGAGAGGAGAAAGTTTGCACTTTCAATACTCAGTGGTTCAGGTTTGTAAGTCATTTGTCCTGCTTTATGTTATGGTTCTTAGTTAGTTGTTATGGAAATGATGAACTTCTATTAATCCAATGCAATCAAACAAATCTACAATAACTACAGCCTGTAAAATTGCCTTTGAGTCCACACACTACAGCATTTATAGCCTACAGCATCATTGATTTTAAGCACAGGGCCCAAACCAAATATTCCATACATCTCTCAGTTGAACCCATAACTTATATTTCTCTCACACACACTCCATTGAGACATTAACAGTTGAAGAATAACTTTTTTTCCTGCTGCAATAAGGAATGTAAATACTGACACTTAAACTGTCACGGTTTGTGTCAGGAGAGCAGGGAAGAGGAAACGAATACAGATTGTACCAGGCATCCAGGAAAAGTTTATAGGTGGTTTATTGAAAGCTTACAGGCAGAGTGGCAGGAGGCATGGGTGAAATATGGAACACAAAACAGGGCTTAGAGTGAAACAGTGACAAATATAAATTCCTGCATTTTTAAATGTGTTGCATACAGGTCATTGCCTAGTAATGTTTAGAATATTACGGATTGTTTATGTATGTCTGTTTATATGTTGTTCTGTTCACACTGTGTACATAGTCTTCTTTTTAAAACATCCATCCTTAAAAACATATTAAACCTGTGTTAATGATCCCATTCATGATCCATTTAGAGTTCATAAGCTATAATTTACAGCTGAACAGCTGCATAGAATTTGACTGCACTTCTGCTGCCAATAAACTGTTAACTGTATACATATACAGTATGTCTAAATAACATATTTTCTTTTCCTGCAGTGTTTCACATGGAGAACAACTGTGCAATGTGCTCTGCCTCAAAGCCCCCATGATCTGGGCCTCCCACTACAGATTGGGTGAGTATTTGTCGTAGTGTAGTTATAATAGGGCTTCATCATATTCTAATCAAATTCAATTTATGATATTAGATGTATTTACAAAACTGTTGAGTCACTGGGTCTATCCAGATCAGGCGGTCCAGCGAAAACGCTGCAGGGCCATGCTTCGATTTCTACTTTTCGGCGCATGCAGAATAATTTTTTTACGGCAACCTCGTGCGTCGCCCCAGCTGCAGCCCACACACATTAACTCTATTCAAAATGACTGTGGAACCGATATAAATTGATTTACTAACAAAACAGTCAAGACAACTTCTCTCAGATAAATGGTAATGTATATACATTGTTTACACATATAATGAACAGAGAGAATATAAAATGTGATGAGTAGTGGAATAGGGATACTGACAATTCTAATCATGTCTAATAGCAACATATTAAATTAAAGTGTAACTTCACCCCAGGTTTGAGTCTAAGTCCACCCACATGATGACAATAGCCTCAATGCAGCGTTGACAAATATGACAAAGCTACATTAGCTTGGAAAATAGCAATATGGGGCACTGAATTAGCGCACCCCGCGGTTCCTCCACCTCACTCTACGCCGCTGGGAGACTGACGGTACATGTCCACCAGATCAGGCCTGGAAAACAAGTTATACCTTGAGGCAACACTCCTAATGTAAAACGGACCACTTGGAAAGAGGTTTGTGTGTGTTATCTGCTGTTGTCCTCTTTCACACACCAACATCCTGTAAGTCACTATCAAAATATGGGAAGCAGGGAGAAGCAGCTCGTATGCAATACATAACTGACCAATTAAGAATACCAAAAGGTAACTACATTATAGTGATGCAACATGGGGTTTTCCCAGAACTATAAATCTTCTACCTATAACTACCTAAAAAACATTTTTATTTGAAAAACTGAAAATGTAGACATAATATAGTTATTTTCAGATATTAAACTGGTGTTTGAGGTGAGTATGCTACAGACTATAGATACATGTAATAAAGTTGACATGAATCTAATTTTGTCAAAATTATTCTCAGATTTGATGGTCACTCATTTCATTTTACAGTGTGACACCTGTGAAAGATGGTTCCATGAGCAGTGCCTGGGGATGAATCAGGACCAACTCCAAGAAGCCAGGGCAAGCAATTGGAATTGCTTTCTCTGCAACTAGAGCAGAAGAACATGCCAGTGTCATATGTCTATGGCAGAAATGTTTTTAGACCACATTAAAGTTGACACAAATGCTCATTCTTGTTCTCTGGAGGGGACTTTGAAACTCAAATTACTGAAAAAGTACACAGTAAAATTAGTTCATATTATTTGTGCAAGTAGTCCTAGAAGTATTAAGTACAAACATGGCAGTTTCATAAACTACTTATGGAAGAAATGTTTTTTAGACCACATTAAAGTTGACAAAAATGCTCATTCTTGTTCTCCGGAGGGGACTTTGAAACTCAAATTACTCAAAAAGTACACAGTAAAAATAGTTCATATTATTTTTGCAAGTAGTCCTAGAAGTATTATGTACAAACATGGCAGTGTCATAAACTACTTATGGAAGAAATGTTTTTTATCCCACATTAAAGTTGACAAAAATGCTCATTCTTGTTCTCTGGAGAGGACTTTGAAACTCAAATTACTCAAAAAGTACACAGTAAAATTAGTTCATATTATTTTTGCAAGTAGTCCTAGAAGTACTAAGTACAAACATGGCAGTTTCATAAACTACTTATGGAAGAAATGTTTTTTAGACCACATTAAAGTTGACACAAATGCTCATTCTTGTTCTCCGGAGAGGACTTTGAAACTCAAATTACTCAAAAAGTACACAGTAAAAGTAGTTCATATTATTTTTGCAAGTAGTCCTAGAAGTATTAAGTACAAACATGGCAGTTTCATAAACTACTTATGGAAGAAATGTTTTTTATCCCACATTAAAGTTGACAAAAATGCTCATTCTTGTTCTCCGGAGAGGACTTTGAAACTCAAATTACTCAAACGTACACAGTAAAAGTAGTTCATATTATTTTTGCAAGTAGTACTAGAAGTACAAAGTACAAACATGGCAGTTTCAGAAACTACTTATGGAAGAAATGTTTTTTATCCCACAATAAAGTTGACAAAAATGTTCATTCTTGTTCTCTGGAGAGGACTTTGAAACTCAAATTACTCAAAAGTACACAGTAAAAGTAGTTCATATTATTTTTGCAAGTAGTACTAGAAGTACTAAGTACAAACATGGCAGTTTCAGATACTACTTATGGAAGAAATGTTTTTTATCCCACATTAAAGTTGACACAAATGCTCATTCTTGTTCTCCAGAGAGGACTTTGAAACTCAAATTACTCAAAAGTACACAGTAAAAGTAGTTCATATTATTTTTGCAAGTAGTACTAGAAGTACTAAGTACAAACATGGCAGTTTCAGAAACTACTTATGGAAGAAATGTTTTTTATCTCACATTAAAGTTGACAAAAATGCTCATTCTTGTTCTCCGGAGAGGACTTTGAAACTCAAATTACTCAAAGTACACAGTAAAAGTAGTTCATATTATTTTTGCAAGTAGTACTAGAAGTACTAAGTACAAACATGGCAGTTTCAGAAACTACTTATGGAATAAACGTTTTTATCCCACAATAAAGTTGACAAAAATGCTCATTCTTGTTCTCTGGAGAGGACTTTGAAACTCAAATTACTCAAAAGTACACAGTAAAAGTAGTTCATATTATTTTTGCAAGTAGTACTAGAAGTACTAAGTACAAACATGGCCGTTTCATAAACTACTTATGGAAGAAATGTTTTTTATCCCACATTAAAGTTGACAAAAATGCTCATTCTTGTTCTCTGGAGGGAATTTTGCCATTCTCAAAAAGTACACAGTAAAAGTAGTTCATAGTATTTGTGCAACAAGTTTATGAAGCAATTAGTCCTAACATTATTCTCATAAATTACCCTGTTCCTCAATCGCAAATAATATAAATGAACCACATGCCATCCTTTACTTTGAAATCCTCACCGGAAGTGTTCCTCGGTGGGTTTTTCTGTAGCTTTAAAGTGGTCGAATATATAATACTGCACATACGAAACGGGAGAAGTGTACGGCCGGGCACTAGAAAGCTTCCCAGCCAGGGTTGTTTTATTTGCATTACCGTAAACCTGTAACTAATCGCGCACTCGAAATACAGGGGCGGCTGGTTTGACCACGCAGAAGTGAAAGACGGCTGGCTTGACCGCAGTCTCCTGCAGGGGGGTCTGGGGGGATTCTTTTGAAATACTAACATAAAATACACATTCTGGTACTCTCTTGAGAAGAAAAATAAATAAATCTATTACTACACGACAAAAAAATGAATGCCATTTTAGTTTTGTGTTACTTTGTTCTGAAAGCTGAACCTGCTGCTCCTCACAGAGAAAAGGGAAGAGGCTGTGTGAATTACTTTACATTGTGGATAAGGGTGGATAGCCCCCATTGTTCTGTGTGTCAAAATTAAAGACAGCACACACACCTATCAATCATCAAACCGTGGGGTCTTATTTCATTAGGTGTTGATTTCTATCAACACGTAATGTTGTATCGATTATAGAGATGTACTACAGCAAAAGTATTCTCCGTCGGGACTTCCTGCAACAACACCACGCCGTTATCTTGATTCGGATTGGCCAGAAGACATTATCAAAGATGTTCTATTGAGAAGATGATCACTACGTGACAACAGTTTTCAAAACCGTTTCTAGTCTTCGGTATTCTTGTTTTTGGCGTGAGAATAGTTTGGGCAGCGTGAGAGCGTGAGATTGAGAGTGAAAGCGTGTGTCACACGCCAGATGCGTGAGAGTTGGCAACCCTGCTAAAAGGCACAATCACCACGAACACGGCTAAAGCTAAAGGGTCAAGTACAGTACTATGACTAACTAACGTTGTAGCCTCTATGGTTGTGCCTAGCAGAGTGGACAAGTTGCTGTTAGCTGACAGTGAGGCATGTACGTGTCCATCAAAGTGACCACGCCCTAATTTATGCAACAACTTTAAGACCTAATATAAATAAAAGGGTCGTGTTAGAAAACAATTCACTCACAGATTCATAATCATGAAGGTGGAATCTAACTATATCGATAATAATATGTATTGCATCCATGGGTAGAAACATGTTTTTTTCTGCTGTAAAGTTGGGCATGTTAACATGGGGGTCTATGGAAATTGCTCCTTTCTGCAGCCAGTCCCTAGCGGCCCATGTATGAACTGCAGTGTGTGGCACTTCCGTATTGGCTTCCCGGCTCTACCCCACAGTTTGCCGCTTGGTCACAACCCACACAGCCCTCTCTGTGACGCAGCTGCTCGGCGTTGGCGTCAGCTTGTCACGTGGGGATTCCCCTGGGTCTCTTCCAACAGGGGGACACTCCAGAGGTGGTTCATTCACGGCAGAAGCCTGCTGTTTTTAACCTATTGGTTTATAAACTGCAGAGCTCGCGGCATTCCTCTGTCCCAGATATGCCTCCTACACACGGTCATAATAAATCCACGAGCACCGCTATAACGCCTCGTGTGGACAGCATACACACACCTCTCATCCTCTGGGCGTGCACGCGCCTCATGATGAGAGACGGAGTGAAATGCAGCGTGTGGAAACTCCCTCGCAGCCGGGCAGCGGGGGCGATGGCGTGGCTCGTCACCATGACGACCATTACGGCACATCACAGAGAAGCCTCTCCCCCCAGCAGTTCCATGGGATACAAGAAACACTCCTGTCATCCCAGGAACAGTGTCTTGCGCGGTTTTTACCCCCGCTATTTTCTAAATCTCGGAAAAGAACGGGGGAGTCGCCCCGTTGCGGTACAATCAAACATGTGTTGATTTGCACAGACAACAGGCCACGGCTATGGA
Source organism: Gymnodraco acuticeps (assembly GCF_902827175.1). Lineage (NCBI taxonomy): Eukaryota > Metazoa > Chordata > Actinopteri > Perciformes > Bathydraconidae > Gymnodraco > Gymnodraco acuticeps. The sequence goes on from NW_022992081.1 coordinate 1,749,695, forward strand.
AGCAGCCTACCTCAATCGCCAGGGAGGAGTACGATCTGCGCAGCTTCTGAACGCAGCCAGGCGGCTGCTGTTCTGGGCGCGCACACACGTTGCTCTCCATCAGAGCAATGTATATTCCCGGCGAAATTAACAGTGGGGCTCGCAGAACGCAGCAGCCGTTGTATGCAAGGAGTATGGAGACTCAGACCTGTTTCACGCACACTGGCGCCTCAGTGGGATTTGGCTTTGGTGTTACGCGCACTAAAGCAAAGCCCCATTTGAACCTGATCAGGTTCCCCTTAAACTGTTTTCAGCCAAAGTAGTGCTACTTTTGGCTCGATCAGCGAAAAGGGTGAGTGATTTGTTTGCTCTCTCTGTGGCTCCGTCAGGTCTCCGGATCCAATGAGATGGCAGTTCAGCTGTTTTACGCCCTAATCCGGCTTCATGCCTAAGGTCATCACAACTCTTTTAGGTCAAGAGTGATCACCCTGGCTGGCTTATTCCCCCCTCCTCACAGGTCGGAGGAAGAAGCCACGTCTCATCTCCTCTGTCCTGTGCGCGCGCTGTCTTGCTATGTGGCGCGCACGGCGGCCTGGCGCCGTTCTCAGCGCCTGTTTGTGCACTATAGAGAGCGCTCGATCGGGCAACTTCTGTCTGCACAACGGCTGTCACACTGGCTGTGTGAGGCTGTGTCACAGGCATATGTCTCCTCTGGGGTGGAGCCCCCGGAGAACATCAATGCGCACTCCACCAGAGGAATTTCCTCCTCCACGGCTTTGCACGGAGGAATGTCAGTGGAAGATATTTGCACTGCTGCATCTTGACCTTCCCCCTGTTCATGTATTCATTTTTATTTGAGGGATGTCTCCCTTTCCTCTCTGACACACCCTGTAATGGGTGTCCTGTCGGAGTGAATGACGTCAGGGAGCCAGCTGTGCGCCTCTCTCCTGCCTCTCGGCACGCGGAGAGCGGCCCTTTTTCCTTCTTATAGGAGGGATGTTCCTTTTTCCTCTGACACACTTTGTAGGGAGTGTCTGGTCAGAGTGAGTGACGTCAGGGATCCAGCTGGGCGCTCTCCTACCTTTCTGACACGCAGAGAGCTGCTGTTCCCCCTCTATGATCGCCGGGCAAGGTGGGACCTTCGTCTCTACTTTCTCACAGCGGCCGGTATGTATCGTTCCCAGCCTCACCCCGTCGGGAAGATCGGCATGTTTTGCTATGTTCCAGGGACGGTGATGCGCCGCCATTACACATGGCACAACAGGCAGGGGGTGTTATTGAGCAGTGTGTCTGTGCTTCTTGTGCCGGGCGGACCCAGTGGGGCGCAGACTACATCATGCTTCGCCCTTAACCCAATTGCGATAGCCTTAGAGGGCGAAGCCATATACAAAATAGAACTGAGGTTACTGTAACCCCAGCTTCTATGAGTAAATGGCGCAGCCCTCTAAGTGCGGGGCCCCACTGGCTCTACGAATAGCTGAAGAAAAGTTATTTTGTATGGGAGCAGAGTGCCGGGCCCCCTTCCTATTTATACTGGAAGGAGGCCCGAGGGTGGGGCCCACCGGGTGGGCGTGGACTACAAGTGTTTCAGTGCTGCGCGGGGGCGCAGGGGGATAACCCAATAGCGATAGCCTTATGGGCTGCGCCATTTACTCATAGAAGCTGGGGTTACAGTACGTAACCTCAGATTCTGCCTCCTTGGTTTATATTATTATTACTTTTTCTGCAAATACCTGCCACAAAGTATAATAATAGTGTGACATCATGCCAAATAGGCGTATATATTAATGTAACTTTCAGTGCTGCTCAGTATTAATGGCATCCTGACACATCAGGACACCCAAACACAGTGTCACAATGTGGCAACAAAACATATTGTTATTGTTAAAACTAACTTTAATCTACCACTTGGCCACAACAAGTCAATACAAAATGGCAATTATCGTCAACAAAGAATAGTTCTTGCCTGCATGTGGTTTAGGCATAGAGCAAGCAAAGATGTAACTCAATTTAGTTGGAAAACATATTGGATCCAAAGGCCTTGTTACTATTGTGTAATTGTTCTTACAAACAATGACATAACAAAAGGACACATATCTTTAAAAAGCCTTAAAATCAGTTCAGTACCTACATTCATTGTTTTGAGCAGTATTATTTTTGCCTGATACTTAAGATAAACTAAATTATTATACATTTGTCTTGGGATTGATTGCTTATTTGATTAGCCCCCATGTTTGTCTGACATGGTTTTCAATTCAAACATGATCTGCTACGCATCAAAACAGATTGAAAAAACCTTTCTTATCTTATCTTATACATTTTCATGCAAGTCTCTGTTTTAATAAAACAGAAATGATATCAAGATATGAATGTGACGGTCATCATTTCCATAAGGTAGCACCTGCATTGATATAATAGGAATTTCTAAATTAATCAGAAGCTGTTACAATTGTTTTTGATTACCGGTAACTGTATCTTCTTATCTGATCCAGTCATATTATGTGCTTTCCTCCAACAGTACATTAAAACCACAAGGGCTTTTGTTTTAAACAAGATTTCTAGCCACTTTAGCGGCTTTGACTCCAGGGATGGCAGTCGTCTGTCAGTCCACCATTGTAGTCCATGAATACATATCTCAACAACATTGAATGCACTATCATAACATTTGGTACACAGTTACATTTCCCCCTTTGAATTAATTGGTCACTTTGGGCATGCTTACCTTTTCATCTACTGACGTTTTCAGGTCAAGATGTTATTTGCTCAGTACTTTGGTTCATGATGAAATACCTGCAAAACCAATGAAATGCCTTCTATATAAGCTTCATCAGCACTTGGTGTTTTTTAAGGATCCTAATATGGTAAACTTAGATGGTGAACACAGTAAATATGATATCTGCCAAACATCAGTTGCACTAGTTGGCTTTCAGCATGTCACTTTACCAGGTTTGTTATTTTAATATGAATTTAGTTGTTGATTCCTAAAAGACAAAGGCAGACATGTGCGGATAAGTTCTGAAACATTTAAATCTTATATACAGTGCCCACAATTGAATCAATGTATGTTGAACTTGAGAATCTGTCCAAAAAAAAAGTCAGATTCAATTGCAATCAGTTCAGTATAATATGGCATACAGTGCAGTCAGGCTGTGGTTAAATAGTTTTAATGTTCAGCCCATAATGTCAGACTGCGTTCATATCCTTCAGGCGTATTCACAGAGAGAAATACATTCTACTCCTGCCAAGCATGTTTTACTTGGTTTTGAATAATACCTTGTTTTTCTATCTATAGTGCAAATAAAAGGAATCTCATTCTGAACAATTTGAAACATCTGACATCCTTTATTAAAGTGTGGATGAGAAAGTCCAAGGATAGTGTCATTTCAAGATCTTTTGAAAAAGATGTGAATAAATATATACTTTTAAATGAAATAAAGTGATGCTATAATTTGCAGTGTTTACATTTGAAACTCCTCAAATAGTTTTGGCCCTGAAGGCACAACAACACAGACAACAGCTGGCTCAGTTTCACTCTTCTGCACAACTGATGGGGCGGGTGTGTGTGTGTGTGTGTGTGTGTGTGTGTGTGTGTGTGTGTGTGTGTGTGTGTGTGTGTGTGTGTGTGTCTGTGTGTGTTGTGTGTGTGTGTGTGTGTGTGTGTGTGTGTGTGTGTGTGTGTGTGTGTGTGTGTGTCAGTGTAATGCTGTGTGAAGACTGCTTGTACAGTTTAAGTGTATCTGAGCATGTGTGTGTGTGTGTATGTTCTTGTGTGACTTTTTTATGTTCATGTTAGTCAATGACAAACAGCAGAAAATATAACACAGTTGCATATTGTCCATGTTAACAGTCCTCAGAAACACGTAAAGCTCAGTGTATTTTTTATAATGCATTGCTTAAAGAGGTTTATGGATAATGTCTCTCCAGTAAAAGCAACAATTCATTTTGTTCAATATCAAGGCGACCCATAAAACGTTCATATGCAGCATGCTGCATCATGTCATTTCTTTTTTTTACAATGTGCTCCAAATGGTTGTAATGCTTTCATCTGTGCCATGTGGTCTGGTGTAGTAGAATACATGTAAAGAAGAGGGCTGCGCCACCTTTAGTTTTCCGGGCTTTGTATAGTGGCCAATCGTTTAACTATGGTTAATCCCTGGCGCTGATTTGATGACAAACCACAGCTTATTTATTGTTTTAAGAAAATACATTTGATTCCTTTGGAGTTCGCCTTTGTTGGTGGTTCATTGGGACCTAAGGCAAAAGGTACATTTGTATATCTCATCATAAAATAGTTTGTGCTTGACCAAGAGATTTTATCTAGGAAAACAGAGTTGCTGGCGGCATTATATTATAATGAATATAAATGTGATGAACATGTATTGATAAATAAAACGATTAACTTGCAAGCTAAATCAAAAGTTGAAAAAACGACTTACTTAATTGATCAAATCGACGGTTTTGCCTTAACGGCCAAACACAACGTGACATCATCATCACTGACTATTGAGGCGTGTTCAACATTCAATTAGGCTAGCTAGCATTTAACCAGTTTCCAATTTCCAAGTGTGACAACCCCTCCACACCACGTGGGGTGCCGTCGAGGGCAAAGTGTGTTTGTGGGTGTTTACAGGTTCCAGTGCCTGATGAGCTGCACCTGTCGGATGAGGATACCTGCCTGATGAGCTACACCTGGGGAAAGAATATAGGAGGAGCCAAGCCGGATACATCTCCCTCACTCCTCTGGGCACTCTCTCCGTGCCAGCCTCGGGGACCTGTGGCTGGTTCCTTGCGCTATATTGTTTATTAAGAATAAACAACTGTTATATTCTTACCCCTCGTCTCGCCTCCCTGCTTTTTGTTGCAGCCCAGGAGCCGTGCTGTAACACAAGCAACTTCCCCAAGCGTGATTAACAATGTTTTTTCAGGTTCGCCCACCTAATGTAAGCGCTGACTCCGGCAGTTTAGAGATTGTTAGTTCATTTTATGTTATATGTTAACTTTGTGTCATTCTGTCTTTTGTATAATACATAGATGCACATATGTTTCTTACACTATTTCCACACCATTCTACTCAGCCGCCTATCCCTCTACCTTGGTCTCTCTGGTACAGCCCTCTCCTGGTTCCATTCCTACCTCTACAACAGGCAACAGTTTGTAACCATCAGAAAATCCAGCTCTCCCCCAGCCCCTGTCAACCAAGGTGTGCCGCAAGGTTCGGTGCTCGGCCCCCTTCTATTTAACATCTACATGCTCCCCCTCGGTGAAATCATCCGCCAACATGGTCTCAACTTTCACTCCTATGCCGACGACACCCAACTCTACATCAGCACCAATCCATCATCCCAGCTACCCCCACCGTCAGTAGTCAACCGCCTCCACGACATCAAAACCTGGATGTCAACAAATCTACTGAGACTCAATAAAAACAAAACAGAGCTCATGGTTGTGGCCCTAAAAACACTGCTCCGGAAGGTCGGAGATCTCCTCCTCACCATCGATGGCTGCTCCATCCACCCTTCCCCTGAGGTTCGCAGCCTGGGCGTCACTCTACTGTAGCCTCACCTTCAACTCCCACATCAGGTCGACTGTCAAAACTGCGTTCTTCCACCTTCGAAACATCTCCAGACTCCGGCCCTCTCTCCCCGACCCTGTTGCAGAAACATTAATTCATACATTCATCTCCTCATGCCTGGACTACTGCAATGGAGTCCTCTTCGGGGTCACCAGCAAAGCCCTGGACAGGCTCCAGTACGTCCAGAACTCTGCAGCCAGGCTCCTCACCCACACTAAGCCCTGGCAACACATTACCCCCACCCTCATCCACCTTCACTGGCTCCCGGTCAAGTCACGCATCCAGTACAAACTCCTCCTGCTAACTTACAAATCTCTCCACTCCCTAGCCCCTACTTACATCTCTGACCTCCTTCAGCCCTACACCCCCTCTCGTCAACTGCGGTCCTCCGACAACGGGCTGCTCTCCATCCAGCGCTCCAAGCTAAAAACCTTTGGCAAAAGGGCGTTCAGTGTCGCAGCTCCCACCCTCTGGAATGCTCTCCCCTTTGCTAACAGGAATGCAGACTCTCTGGACACTTTCAAAAAACAACTCAAACACCATCTGTTCACCAGGGCCTTTGGCCTCAGCTAAAATGCAGTACCCAGCAACCGGTCATTTATTTGTTCTAACCTGTGTATCCTTGTGACTATTATTATTTTGTTGTTTTGTTTCCCATTGTAAAGCGTCCTTGGGTCTCTTGAAAGGCGCTATAAAAATAAAAATGATTATTATTATTATTATTACACTGGGGTTATACACAAGATTGCCCTTGGTTGAATACTTCATTCTGATTGCTCCAAGGATAGAAGTTAATAATCAGTAAAAGGACACCTACTCGGCCTGTCAAACTCATATGTAATATCGTTTCATACGACTGAAACAAAAGTCCAATCTATGACCATGTAATAAGGAGGTTGCCACCTTTAAAAAACATTACACCCTTTGCTGATAATTGGCTGGCGTTGGCGCTGACTGACGGTGTTATAAATTGATAGAGTGAGGACATGTGCACTTGCCTGCACTGATGAGGTGTGATGTACTGTATGAGCTGATTTCTTAGATGAATTACATTTCCCCTTGAGGCTAGGGCACCTTTAATCTTACATGTAGTGTTTTGTTCAAGAATATGAGACAGCCTTCTCCTCTTAAAGAAGAGAGGAAACTGTGTCAAAGGTCGAAATACAAAACTGCCTTCATAACCGGTTGAGGAAGTAAACAACCAAGCATCGAAGTGAAAATAACACATTTCTATCTCCAGATCTATGCTTTCCTCTTCCTTTTGACTTTCAGGACATTCAAACTGCATAAATAAACTTGCATCCACCTGTCCTTAATACACAGAAGTTTACTGTACACCAAGGCCCATGATACAGGATCCTGTTTAATTACGTTACCTAATTATGACTGAATCTCCTGCCACAAGTGCCTAAATTATCCATCAGAGATCAAACATAAGCAGATTAAAGCAGCTGGATCTTGATAAAAGACAACAGGAGACCTCATTAACATCTTATCCCAGCTAAATATTCTAACAGAATCAAATGACAGCACACATTGCAAAACAAACGTCAAATTAGTTCCCCACATGTCACCCAAGAGTAATTCAGTGAATGTACCAGGCCACGCTTTGATTAGGCGTTGTAATGGTCACAGGGGTGAATAATTGGAAATAATGAATAATTATGGTAATTAAGGGAGAGAGTCCTCACAATACATGGTTCAGCTTAGGCTACATGAATTTCCTGAGGCTATTCCGAGTTTCTGCCCAGAATAATTATTTGTTAACTAAATATGGAGGTTTGGTCTCGGGGACACAATAAGAAGATTAGTAGAAAAAACAATAAATAAAAAATTCAAACATAATTTCCTGGTTATGCCAATTATAGGAAATCATTGAATTAAATGCATGAATTACCTTATGTTAAGAGGTAAAACCTAGGAGAAGAAAATACCATAAAGCACTCCATGCTATTCATAAAGCTAATTGGTGTGTGCACTTTAATAAAGGAAACTCAGACATCTAGGACACTCTTAAAATAATCTTTACTGAATGAATTAATCTAGAGCGAGTGAATGAATTTTAGTGCTTTTTTGTAAAAAGATGAGCTTCTCAAAATAGTTCTCCAACAATTTAGCATTGCATCTCTCCACTAAAACGTATTGGATGTATGGACAGTTACATCGCCTACAATACCCATAATCCATCTAGACTGCAAAGTTATGCTTCTTTCAAATGTTGTAAACTTATTGTTTGTTGTGGTATGGGAAGCCTTGTACACGATATGCTCAGCGCTCAAATTGTGATGCCATCTAGAAACTATTGGGGTAGTTTAGCAAACTAGTGAGCAGGTAACATAATCCATAAAATGTAGAGCTATAAAGGAAAATATGAGGCGAATTGAAATATGAACTATATTTTATAAAATGTTGATACATCTTACGTTTTTATATTTTAACTTAACATCGACCAACAAATCCATTTGTCCTAAGTCTTCGCCATTTCTGAAAATGTTAGCAAACATTTCAGAAGTCGTGGACTTGGAGCTTTAATAACATTTTTACTTACAAGGTTTTGAATGCAACAAGAGAGCCGTTCATATGGACAATTCTAGCGAACCCGGTAAACATGACCCTATTTGCCGGCAGCATGAGGTTGGAGATTCATGTGTGCTAGTAGCGAATGTAGCCTTGAGCCGCTAGCTGCTGGCAGAGATGAGGTGTGGGCTACCGAGGTCAGGTAAGGTCTTCTCCTCAGAAGATTTCCCACTGTCAATGCTAGGAAGCTTGATGCAGTGCAGCTTTCCTCATTTAAATTATTTCTTAGCCCATGTGCGACATCTTGATAGTACCATCCCCTTTGATGGTTCCTTAAGAATTCACTTGCGCGAGATGGCAACACAGTCTCACGGCATTTTGTGTTATAGTCACGAAATTAATCTATTGATTCGTGTTCACCAACACGATTTCGCCATTTTTTTCGTGTCACACAGAACGATTTTAAAAGCAATGTAAATAATAACAAATTAGAAGGAAAAACAGATAAAGAAATACAGATTTCAGTATTCTGACACAGAACGATTTTAGAAGCAATGTATTTCTATTGGTAGTATGTTTCTTGCCTGCACCAAATAATAACAAATTAGAAGGAAAAAAATATGACAAAAAATACAGATTTCAGTATTCTGAGGCTCTGAGCCCCATTTATTTTCCTCGCGGACGGCAAAAAAACGCTGACATTATACAATTTAAAATAAAAGGGTTAGGCTTAGTGTAAGATATTGAGTAAGAAAATGTGTTTATGAACCACACAGCTTCCGGTCTTCCAAGACCCGACAAAAAGACGTGGTGCAGGCACGAAACATACTACCAATAGAAATACATTGCTTTTAAAATCGTTCTGTGTGACAAGAAAAAAATGAGAAAATCGTGTTGGTGAACACGAATCAATAGATTCAATTAATTTTGTGACTATAGTACGAAATGCCGTGAGTCTGGGTTGGAGATGAAGAAGATGACAGTGGGTGGTCGTCCAAAGGGCTGAGATTATTATCATTCCCTTTTTATCATTTATGTAAGGTTATTGACACCCATTGTTATGTTATCTTTTGTGACTTTTTTACTGCTTGTCTTTTGTTTCTTATCAGTATTCATCATCTTTTTCCCGTTTTACACCAGGAAATTGATTCCGCTCAGCATATTGTTGTCATGTAGAGACATGAGCACACATATTAGTTTCTTTCACAACCAATGTGGACACACCACGATTTACACGTTTATTACTTAGCTCCATGTATCCCTCTGGACAATGTCATTATACAATAGAGCTGGGATTTGCAGTTGAATAGGAACCAATGTTTGTGCAAAGCTGAACATCTTAATCTGGCCCTATGTTTAGCGTGCATTCTTGCATGTGCGAGTGTGTGTATCTGCAGCATGGAGCCATGTACTCCCACTGGCCATCTGTACCTGCTGTTCTCTTTCACTGAACCGTACAGGTAGATAGAACATGAACACTAACTCTCTGCTTGCCAACCCAACATGGTCCCCTGGCTGAGAAACACACACACGCCCACAAATGCCTTTTTGGTGTGGATTTCAGTTACATTTCATCACAACAAATGCTGTTTTCTTAATGTGTTTTTAATGGCCTGAATGCATTTCAGTCTCCTCACAAAGCCAAAGCCAGAGATCAAACTCAGGCAGATTAAGCAGCAGGATCTTGATAACAGACAATAGGAGGCATCATTTACATTTTATACAAGCTAAATAATCCAACAGAATCAAATGGATGCTCACATTTCAAAGCAAACATTTCCAGTGAGTCACTCCAAAGTATTGTATTCAGTACATTTAATGAATTATTAAGCTTTTTAGTTGTAACAGGAGTCAATTTTTGGAAATAATTAATAATTAAAGTAATAAAGATTGAAGATTTTCACTTTGCTCATTGTGGTCTGTTCGGCTCTGTTGCTTGATGGAAGTGTCATGTCAGGTGACGGCACAGCGGATGACAGATGCAGTCCTTCAGTGATACACTCCCTTACTTATTCATTTTGTCTGTTTTTGAGCAAAACTTGAACCGTTGTAATGGTCGTAAAACAATCCCTAGCTATTAGTCATAGTTAACAACAGGAACTCAAAAATATAACCTTGTATTCAAGGATTGTGCAGGCAAGATAGGCACTGAACTGAAAACAACCACAAGTGCTGCAATCATGTCCATCAAGCCAGAAACAACAACTCGTCAAGTCTGCAACATTTTGATACATGACTTGCCAGGGTAAAGTCACACTACACAAAACATGAAATAAGGTTTTACAAATACATACGTTTGGTTTACAGCTAATTTGTCATGTCACTGGATCACGTAACATCACAGTAACCAACATTTTCAAAAAGTTATGAATTGCTTTAAAATTGAAAACAACAAAAAAATGTTTGTACCTGTTACTTGTGTGAATAAATATGAAAAAGGAGCACCTGACAAGGAGATGAGCAGCAGGTGGTCGGAAGGACATATGCTCAGGTGTGGGGAATGTGTTGATGAGACAGGAGAACAGGCAGGGGGTGGGATAAACTCAGCCTCGTTAAAGCTGATTCAGAGCAGGTGTGCACGATGGGCAACGGAGGTAAAGCAGCACAGGAACACAGGAGGAGAAACAACAAACTGAACAATCCAAAACCCAGAAAAACAGAATCCTTTACTTTAATCCTATAATCCTAAACAAAAAAGCATTAACTGCGTGAGTATAGACTGCAGTAAAAATAAAAGACATACTGGCTTATATAGGCAAACCAAATGATTATTATGCTAGAGAGAGTCCTCCAACTGTATAACCTGGTAAAGTTTGAGGGTATCTGAGCATAACATTACATTACATTGCATTTAGCTGACGCTTTTATCCAAAGCGACTTACAATAAGTGCGTTCGACCAACAAGATACAAACTTGAAGAAAACAGAATCATATAAGTACATCAGGTTTCATAGAACCAAAACAATTCAAGTGCTACTCAACTGGCTTTAGGTAAGCCAGTCCTTTATTAGTATATAAGTGCTTTGTTAGTATTTCTTTGTTAGTAATTATATCGCTCGAAGTGGAGTCGAAAGAGATGAGTTTTCAGTCTGCGCCGGAAGGTGTGTAAGCTATCTGCTGTCCTGATGTCAATGGGGAGCTCATTCCACCATCTTGGAGCCAGGATAGCAAACCCACGTGTTTTTGCTGATGGGAACTTGGGTCCCCCTCGCAGTGCGGGTGCAGCGAGCTGTTTGGCTGATGCAGAGCGGAGTGCACGTGCTGACATAGTTGCCTAATTGCACCATTAGCACACATGGTGCAATATAATCATTCATTTGAAGTCATACTTGTGGTCACAAAGTGGCTGTTTAGGTCTCCTCCCCCACCCAATGAGGGAACAATACTCTTTGGCCAAATACCAAACTGCTCCCTACCCAGTGAGCTCCGTCTGAGTCACAATCACAGCTGAATGAGACTCCCTTCTTTACTATGAGGGTGTAAACACAGGAACAAGCTTAGGGACGGGCCGCCCTCTCTCCGGCAGACAAATCGAAAGGCGTACATCTTTGTGACAACGGTTTCAATCATCATCGCTTGGAAAAAAAACTAAATGATAACTAAAATAAAACTCCAAAAATCTATAATGGTGATTTGTTGTTAAGTTCTCTTTGTTTCAAATCTGACGCTTATAAGCTGCTTGGTTTTTGGAACAGTCCCTGTAAATACTGTATATAAGACTTTACAATCAAATGAACACATTTATAGTTTTCTAAACTAGACACGGATACATGATCCTAACAAAAACAATGGTTGGGAATTGGGCCTATAGATAGTAAATGCACCACTGTGTTAAGCAGATAGTTGATAAACACAGAAAAGTACAACATATCTGATACTGATGAATATAACAATCACAATATCCATCCATCCATCTTCTCCCGCTTATCTGTGGTCGGGTCGCGGAGGTAGCAGTTCCAGCAGAGAGCCCCAAACTTTCTTTTCCCTGGCCACATCAACCAGCTCTGACTGGGGGATCCCAAGGCGCTCCCAGGCCAGCGAAGAGATATAATCCCTCCACCTGGTCCTAGGTCTACCCCTTGGTCTCTTCCCAGCTGGACGTGCCTGGAACACCTCCCTAGGGAGGCGCCCAGGTGGCATCCTAACTAGGTGCCCGAACCACCTCAACTGGCTCCTTTCGACGCGAAGAAGGAGCGGTTCAACTCTGAGTCCCTCCCGGATGACCGAACTTCTCACCTTATCCCTAAGGGAGACACCAGCCACCCTGCGGAGAAAACCCATCTCGGCCGCTTGTATTCGCGATCTCGTTCTTTCGGTCATGACCCATTCTTCATGACCATAGCTAAAGGTAGGAACGAAAATGGCCCGGTAGACAGAGAGCTTTGTCTTCTGGCTCAGCTCCCTTTTCGTCACAACAGTGCGGTAAAGCGACTGCAGTACCGCTCCTGCTGCTCTGATTCTCCGGCCCATCTCACGCTCCATTGTTCCCTCACTCGAGAACAAGACCCCGAGATACTTGAACTCCTTCACTTGGGCTAAGGACTCATTCCCTACTTGGAGTGGACAGTCCATCGGTTTCCTGCTGAGAACCATGGCCTCAGATTTGGAGGTGCTGATCCTCATCCCAGCCGCTTCACACTCGGTTGCGAACCGATCCAGTGAGTGCTGAAGGTCGCAGACCGATGAAGCCATTAGAACCACATCATCTGCAAAAAGCAGTGGTGCAATCCTTAGTCCACCGAACTGCAGACCCCCTCCCCCACGACTACGCCATGTGCGTTGAAGTCTCCCAGCAAGATTAAAGAGTCCCCGTCAGGAGCCCCATACAGGACTCTTTCCAGGGTCTCCAAGAAGGCTGTATACTCTGAACTGCTGTTGGGTACACAACAGTCAGAGTTTTCCCCCCCCATAACCCGCAGGCGTAGGGAGGCGACCGTCTCATCCACTGGGGTAAACTCCAACAACGAAGCACCCAACCGGGGACTTGTGAGTATCCCCACACCCGCCCGGCGCCTCACACCTTGAGCAACTCCGGAGAAGAATAGAGTCCAACCCCTATCCAGAAGTAAGGTTCCAGAGCCAACGCTGTGCGTAGAGGTGAGCCCAACCAGATCCAACTGGTAACGCTCCACCTCCCGCACAAGCTCCGGCTCCTTCCCCCCCAGAGAGGTGACGTTCCACGTCCCCAAAGCCAGCTTCTGTCGCCCGGGTCTGGTCCGTCGAGACCCTCTGCTTTCACTGCCACCCTTCTGGCAGCGCACCCGACCCCATCACTGTTTCCCGTAGGTGGTGGGCCCGCGGGACGGAGAAGCAGAGGTGTTGCCCACGTTGCCTTTTCGGGCTGTGCCCGGCCGGGCTCCGTGGCAAGCCCGGCCACCAGACGCTCGCCGACGAGTCCTCCTTCTGGGCCTGGCTCCAGAAGGGGACCCCGGGCTTCCTCCAGGCCGGGTATCCTCACTTCTTGTTTTTTCTTTCATGAGGTCTTTTTGAACCAATCTTAGTCTGGCCCCTTGCCTGAGACCAATTTGCCATGGGAGACCCTACCAGGAACACAAGGTTCCAGACAACACAGCCCCCAGGTTCATCAGTCACAATATATATTACTTTATACGTCTCTGTAGGTTTTCAATATTAATCAAAGTGTGTCTCAGTGTGCTGAGATCTCTTCTTCTGGTCTCCCCGCGTGCACAGAAATATGTTGATCTCCTACAGTATGTAGTCAGTAAATGTAATTATGTATGTGTTGACTGATGGATGAATAGTTCTTTAATTCTGAGATCAAGAAGCATGAAAACAGAAATAACTACAAAATTGGATAAAGTTTCGAAAGATTGGGTTCAGAGTGAAAGAAGAGTGTGAGAGGTGAGAGAAACAGATTGGGAGGCAGAAGGAGCAGATTCCCACTTTTAACCAAACTCCTTTGTCATCACCTACTTTCTCATTCAATTCCCCTGGCTGTAGATGATGCAAACTTAATTTAGCGCAATTCATTCCCGGCTCATTTACAGCAATCAACCCTGCCTTGTTTTTTCAACCCTCTGCTGAATTCAACAGCAATTCATTATGTACGCACATGTGTGTGTGTGTGCGCGTGTGTGTATTCCCAGTGAGACGCATCGTATTCAAGCCACACTCCGTTATTGCCTTTTCTCCTCTGTCACTTCATGTAACGCCTGTAATATCCTTTGTGGGTACGTGAGAATCTGGAAATAAATCAGCGAGTGCAACATTTCAAACTGCTCCACTGTGTATTAAAAATTCTCCAACCTCAATATTCCCTGACCAAATAATGTAATCACATGCATCAGAGACTTGCATCTTAACAGAATCACAGGGCTGAATACTGGACTTCAATAAAGACATTACTAGAAGAAATGATCCTTCAACCCAAACTCAATTTTTGAATTTTCTCAGCAGCCGCACGGCAATGAATGAGTTTCTTCATATAGAGAAAAAAAAAAGGAATCTCTTTTTCAGGCTGTGCTTTTCAGAAAACTCATTGCTCTAAAATATTCATCCTCAAACACTGGGTTTTTCCGGGAATTTCTCTAGATTTTCAATGTGCCCGGCTGCCTACAAAAGGAAGAGGAAGCTGAGAATGCAAGAGAGCAAGCTTTAATTGAGTGAAACTCTTTCTGTGTGTGTGACTGGGCTCCGGAAAAGAGGGATAACTGATGGGTCTGCAATACACCGACTATTACTGAAAAACTCTGGTGCACTACAACGATGAATGGAAATGTACTGTATCTCTGTAATGTGCGTGTGCCTAACTGGCAGTAGCTGTAGGTTAAGGTAGAGCTGTCGCAGAGCTGAGCATAAATTGTCATTGGAACATGAATAAGAGCCAGCAGATGGTGATTGTAAGCTACAGTAATTGCTGGCTGTCACTTGAACAGAAAACAAAATCCTATATAACATGTCATCTCTTGCTGTGAATTTAACGCACAATAATAGCCTGTATACTTTTATTGCGGGTCATCCTATGTCCCCAGTTTCCCATATTGTTTATTTAACATGATAAGAGTTTGGTGAGGGCTATCTTGGTGCTTCATATTGCAAACGACTGAAGGGAGATGGGCGCTTCAAATGCAGTTTGACCAGCAAAATCTGTTTAGCTTCCGGGGAGATATCCATTTCTAAAGAAAAGAAAGTGCCCTCACGGCACATCTGAGGGTTTACATTTCAAGGAGTATAGCATCATAAGCTAAAGCTGTAGGTGGGTGATTTCAACACATGAGAAACATAGATTGCTGACAACATAAAATCCTTTGAATGGTCATATTACATATATATTAAGCTGGGGTGCATAGGACCGTGGGAACATAGATCTACTCCTGTTTATCGATGCATGCCTGGTCATTTTTACTTCAAACAGATCATTGCCAATCCAATATCACATTTCTCACTTCATTAAAATATAGCACTTATAGTAAAAAAGGTGATAGCCCAAGAGAGACAAGTGCAGAGGAGATGTTAATACTGAAACGGCTGCTGAGGGGCAAGAAGAGAATGAAAAGCTGATTAAAGACCAATACAAGACATTCATTAAGAAAATACATTTTGAACACAAAGATCTGAATAGTGTGTAGTCAAACAGGACCATCATTTGTTTGTGACAGCTGTGCCCAGTATGGGCTCACAGATGCAGTTTGGTGGTTTCTTCATCAGGCCTGGTCCTCCTCCATCAGGCCTGGTCCTCCTCCCAGAGAAAGACCTCTCCACCTCAGTCCTCTCCAGCCAAACCCACAGACCATCCGTCACACTGAGTCCCAAAGTCTCTGCAGCTCTCTGGACACCACGCTGTCTCAATTAATCCACACTGTGAATATGAGAGGGGAAAACGTGTGAATTAAATTCTTTAGACAATAAGAAATATGAAGTTACTGTAACTGTAAGGAGTGGCTCAGTTTAAAAAAAATAAACAATACTATTACTGTATTTCAATATCTCACGTCTGAAAGTTTAATTTAAAAGAAGAAGAGGCACCCAAAATGAAGATTGTTATTTCAATAAATGTAGTTGATTTTGTCTTTTTAATTGTTTAAAGTAAAGTAGATAAAACTGGTACTCAAGAGTTTTAATACAGTCTGGCAAAAAATCTATAACTAAAATCATGCAAAAATGTGAATCTTTGCTGGATCCACTGTTGAATTTGCCACAAAATATATATTTTAGAAACCTGAAGGCATTTTAAGATTTGTATGCAAGTATTATCCCAAAAACTCAATACCTTAGATTATTATTGAACGTTTTGCTGAATAGTTTCATGTTAACTTACCCTAAGCAACGTAAAATGTGCAGACCGGGAGCAACAGACGTAGGTTAGTCGGCTAGCATCACAGAGCAGCACTGCTGAGCATGTTAGCTTAGCTTGGTAGCCTCAGCCAGAGTCCTGCATCGAGTCCTGCACGGGTACCCGACGGATGACCCGCAAAAAAAGTGATTCGCGGGTGGTATTTTTTCAACCGCTTTTTTCCGGGTTCGGTTCTGGGTAAAACAAAGATGATGCGGGTCGGGTCGCGGGTGTTGCATAATAAATGTATTAAAATAACAATAATTGAGTTTAATGTTTAAATCCTCACCTCTCCCCCGCGGGACCACGCATTATCATAACCTCTGCACCGCATCAATCTGCTGCTGAGCGCGCCACATTCAAAATGGCTGAGGTGAAGGCGGAGCCCGGAGAATACAGCATTGTCAATAACACTTCCTCAAGAGCGAAATCCAACGTCTGGGAGGCTTTTGGTGTCATCCTAGATGGAGAAAATAACCAACATCCCACGCTTTTTGAGCCAAATATGCAACTGCGTGAGTTAATAATTGCATGTTTTCACTGCTCATAGGATATGCGGGTTCGGGTCGGTTTGCGGATCTTGTGCCGACGGGTCGGGTCGGTTTGCGGAACTAATTGGCAATGTGTGCGGGTGGCGGGGCGGGTTCGGTATTGCACGTCGCGGGTGCGGGGCGGGAGCGGGTCTTGAAAATCAGCGTCCATTTATATATACAGTCTATGGGCGCGCCCCACTGGTGGAGCGTAGAGATTGGATAGGTGGGTCGCGAATGGACGTGATAATTATTTTAAAAAAAATAAATTTAAAACAATAAACAACAAAAGAACGGCGGTGGACTTTCACAGCGCCGCTGCGCCGGACCTGTTTGCGGCGCTGTGAAAGTCCACGGCCCACCTATGCCAGAGCCAGCAGCCCACCGGGAAAAGTCCAGAAAGACAGCGTTGCAGTCGGGAAGAAAAGCACTGTGGAGCGGCACCTCACCACTTCATAAGGAGTTTAACCGTGACACTTTTCGAAATCCCGTTTGTGTCCCCTCACTTTACAAATAGGCCTATGTTTCTTTTTCTTTTTTTACGCAAGCCGTCATCTCGCCCACGGAGGAGCACACAAGCCTCTGTTAGCGAGCGAGAGAGAGAGAGAGAGAGAGAGAGAGAGGAGAGGCGAGAGAGAGATGAGAGAGATGAGAGAGAGAGAGCGAGAGAGAGCGAGAGAGGAAGAGAGAGTAGTGAGATGGATAGAGAGAGCTAGAGAGAGCACACCTTTATCTATTTAATATAGCTGTAAAAAATAAAGTAAGAAATCATTCCAATGTGTGCTATAGGACAGTAAAAAAAAAGAAAAGAAATGTTTAAAAGGGGAGTGATTAGTAAAATATGCATACATAAAAAGAAAGAATGCTAACTAGGTAACATAAAATCAGAATAAACCAGTTAAATGATTAGTTATTGGTTGTGATCATATTCTAAAGATGTTTGGATTATTGAAAAGTATACAGCTCTCTTTCATCTGAGTGTTGAGAGCTGTATCCATAAATTCATTTTGTGCTCAAAGTGCACCAGATAGATGCATTTAACTTCTACATTTAAAAAAAATCTTCCCGGACCCCCCTTGAGGATGTGAGGTCCACCCCCAAATAAAGCAGTTTAAAATAATTAAATTGAATACATTTTCTTTTAGTAAACTCTGAAAACGGGTCCCACAGACCCAAACAGCACGCAAAGGTTAAAGGTAAGCATATAATAATGTTAAAATGTGCTAAGTATATACCCTGCAAAAAACAAAAAAAAGAGGAGTAAAAGTAGCTCACGACTTGTTTTATTTTTTGAAAGTAGTTCTCATCCTAAAAAAGGTTGGAGACCCCTGTTATAGAACGATACCTTTGACAATTTTAAGCTTGGCCTACCATTTTCTTGGAGCGATGAGGAACATGTGGGGCTTGAAAAGGCCCACCTGTTCAAAGTGGGGAATGACTGAAATGTTTGAGAACCACTGGCTTAGCACATAGACAGAAAACAGGAAAACAGCAGGCATGACTCTATCCAAAAGTAACAAATTCACCCAATTAGCACCTCTATTTCGTGAAGTAACTTCCTAGAGACTTGTTATCACGGTTGTCAAGGGAACCACTGGAGAATCCAGATAGTTACTGCGTGTAGGTAGAAATAGACTTAACCCCCTTTGAACCCACAATGTGCTGTAATAAATAAAATAAAGTGTGTTGTTAATCTACAATGCAGAGGAGCTGAAGGTTGGAATATTTTTTTAACCTTTGGACGGTGCCAGAGTGCTGTTAGACCGGGCTTCCACTCTATGCTAAGAACAACTGGCTGCTCTATATTTAATGAACACATAGTTATAATTCCACCGAAGTCTCTGAAAAAAGTATATTTCTTACAATTTCAAACTTTTCCTGACACAAAGTGCAACCTATCATAATACTTATTAACATTTTAGAAGTAATTTATAAATAATACCCAAATATGGTTTAAGGCTTTAATGGTAATTTTATACCAGTGTGTGGCAGCTGTAACTTTTGTGGGAGCGGTGGGCAGGTGGGAGCACTCGGGGTATTGAACTGCACATACATTACTTTCTGATTCAACACCACTGCTGTCAGCCTTCACAGATTCTGCTGACAGCAACACAACTAGACCCCTGCCTTTTTTCAAACACTACCACAGAACAAGACACATGTGGGTAGTGAGGAGAGAAGAGGCAATTGGGTTTGCAGCTTGAATAGGGGATTCACTTTACAACAGTGATATGTTAGATTTCTGCCACAGTCAGTGGCCTATGTGTATCAAATAATGGAAAACATTGCAGAACCTACCACAAGAGACATCTTTAAAGACAGATGAAACATTTTCCTATCAGACAAATAGGTTGAACACCAGAGGACACCGTGTAATGAGAACCGTGTAGAATCAATAGATTCCTAAAATGTGACTCTGATTTGATTTAGTCTACAAGCAAGCTACCAAATGTATGCACTTCCCACAGATGATTGCTTTTAGATGGAAATGGGTTGGACGTGGTCCAAGGAAAAGAAGGTATCCCTGAAGATCGTTTATTTCATTTTTCTTGAAAAAGTTTCTGTGTTGGAACATTTACCAATTTGCACTGCTACAAGGTCCGCACCAATTGTCAACAAGTCCTCAATGGCGTCTGGGAGAAGACATATTGTGTAGTAACAAGAGGCCCTTCGTCAGGTAAACACATGTTGTTGTAGGTGTTCAAACAAATCACTAAAGTGTTCGAGGTTGGAAGTGAGCTGCACTGCATGCGTTGCTTGGTTGAGTGTAGATCTGACTACATGTTCTGGTAGGTTGCGAAGGAGCGTGCAAAGGTAAGGTCTTCAAAAAATACCATTCATTCATACATAGTTTCATTGTTGCCGACAATGGGGATGCATGTATGTTGTGCTTAAAAGTTTGCCCTAGCACATGCCCGAATAAGAATAAAATCAGCAAAGAGAATGTGGGTGCATGAGATCCTGCCTCGAGAGAGCATTTGGGATAGTTTGTTCTAGTGAAGGACCTATAATTGGGGGTCATTTCTCTTTATTTACTTCCATGCCTGTATGTGTGTGTGTGTGTGTGTGTGTGTGTGTGTGTGTGTGTGTGTGTGTGTGTGTGTGTGTGTGTGTGTGTGTGTACCCTGCATTATTCCTTTCTAATCTCTGGCCCTCAGGATATACATTGCAGTGTGGATTGAGATTGTGCTTTGAATACATTTACAGAGGTTAGAGAGGGAGATGCTTTGCACCTCAGTGCAGAGTCCTGCATCGGGTCGGGTACCCGACGGGTGACCCGCAAAAAAGGTGATTCGCGGGTGGTATTTTTTCAAACGCTTTTTTCCGGGTTCGGTTCTGGGTAAAACAAAGATGATGCGGGTCGGGTCGCGGGTATTGCATAATAAATATATTAAAATAATAATGAATTAGTTTAATGTTTAAAATCCTCAGACCTCTCCCCCGCGGGACCGCGCATAATCATAACCTCTGCAGCGCATCAATCTGCTGCTGTGCGCGCCACATTCGAAATGGCTGAGGTGAAGCTCTCTAGCGGAGAATACAGCATTTTCAATAACACTTCCTCAAGAGCGAAATCCAACGTCTGGGAGGCTTTTTGTGTCATCCTAGATGGAGGAAATAACCAACATCCCACGCTTTCTGAGACAAATATGAAACTGCGTGTGTTAATAATTGCACGTTTTCACTGCTCATAGGCTATGCGGGTTCGGGTCGGGTTGCGGATCTTGTGCCGACGGGTCGGGTCGGGTTGCGGAACTAATTGGCAATATGTGCGGGTAGCGGGGCGGGTTCGGTATTGCACGTCGCGGGTGCGGGGCGGGAGCGGGTCTTGAAAATCAGACCCGTGCAGGACTCTGCCTCAGTGTGAGTTATCATTTACAGTGCAGCTCCGTCAACACACATAGATCAACACTGTGGCACTGGCAACACTCCAGCAGAGATGGGGTCGTTACTAAAAAAATGTAATATATTACATATTACTTTAAAAAAAGTAATATATTACACTACTTCGTTACTATCTACATAAAGTAACTCGTTACTTTACTCGTTACTTTAGTCGTTACTTTACTCGCAGGGCCGGCCCGCCCCTCCCTACAGGCAGATCACGCAGACTGCTAAAGTTTCAAATGTTCTCTTTAGTTCAGTTTCCATTGTCGCATAAGACTGATCCAGATCCTGAATGTTTTCCTATCTGACTATGGCTGTCCTCTGTCTCCTGCTATCTGTATTTTGCGCAGTATATCTCTGCTCACGCTGTTGCGTCGGCGTGTTCTCCTGCGTCTTGCCATGTGTTGCACTGGAACACACCGCAAAGACTTCAGCCGAGCACGTACGAACTGCGCATGCGTGAGTGGCAATAACTCTCCTTACCAGCAGGCGGCGGTAGTGTGTATTAATCATTCAAAACCGGAAGACAGAGAAGAAGAACATACTACGTGATATAAACAAACAACAAATAGCGTGTGCGTTAGCTTCACCTTAGCATGTGTTCTTTGTAGGTGTGTGTTGAGGTTTGACCACGTGGTGTTTACAGCAGTGGATAACAGCTTCTGGCCTGGACACAGTTTGCACCTCACCGTCACATTCCTGTCTATTCTTCGGACGAACTCAAAATAATGGGCATACCTCCACCCCTCGAAAGTTATCGCTGACTCAGACAACCATGTTTATGCAGCACTGCACGTGGAGATGTGGACGCGCGCGCAGATTACGTACATATAAACCTGCGGCGGAAACCCCTCTTGTCTGTCAGTGTGATGATTATGACTGATTTTAGTAAGTAACGAAGTAACGCGTGCCGGGGCAATGTTAGTAACTGTTGTGTGATTACTGAATTATAAAAGTAGCGCGTTACACTACTCCGTTACCGACAAAAGTAATATTATTACAGTAACGCGCTACTTTGTAACGCGTTACGGCCCGTCCACACAGCGGCGTGCGTTGAAGCTTCCAATGCTTCTGCCCATTCACTTTGAATGGGGTGACGTCACTTTTAGCCGAACTGCATCGTGGGAAGCGACGCGGAGCGTTGCTGGCGTGGCTCGCTGCAAAAGTTGAGCAATGTTCAACTTTTGACGCCTCGGCAGAAGCGTCAGCCAATCGAATCATATGCCAGTACAAGCTCTAGCCAATCAAACCGCTGCTTGTGTGTCAGGGGCGGGAGATTCATGTGATTGGTTGTTGGTCGAGTGTCAGACACGCCCGCCGGCAAGCGTCAACGCACGCCACTGTGTGGACGGGCCGTTACTGTCAACTCTGCACTCCAGTCATCATGAGAGAGAAAAGTAAACACAAATAAAATATGGAGGAATACAAGAGTTACAGTTTAATCCATCACCGTGTAAATAATTGAATTTACTGAGGTTACATTTATTCAATTAATTTGATATGGTTGTTTTGCCGTTTGATTCTGTTGGATTATACAACCTGGATAAGATCTCAAGAACAAGCTGCTTTAATCTGCTTAAACTTTGTTTAATTGGAGAGAATTACTTTAGACACCATGTGCTGTCATTATACAGGGATTTCTCTCATGGACACTTGGAAGAGGCTATAAGTATTAAACAGATATAAAGAAGTCTTACACTAAAACAAGTAGAGGTAAAGTTGAAAAATGGAGGGGGAGGTGAAAGGGAAAAAGAAGTGTCAAAGGGGAAAGCCATGAGAATTTCATAAGACTGTGAGGAGCTTAGGTCCTCGGCTTTGTGCTCTTTACCTTTTGTCCCTTGAGGTACGAGTCGGCGTACTGTAGGTTAGGATGCTGGAGCACACAGACCGTGACTGAAAAGGCCATCGATCGAATTCCCCGCAGGGATTAAACCTTAATGCTCCATTAATAAATACTAAAAGGGCAGCTGACAGCAGTGTAGCAGCTGTGCCCCACAGGTGCACCATTCTGTGTTTTACAGGGACAATACGGTTTCTGACATGTTGTCATATGGTATGTCCGTACAGCATGTGTTAGCACTCAAATGTTAGGTTTCAGTACAAAAACACTGAAAGCAGTAGGGGATTGTGAACAGGAATGACTGATTTGTTCACCCACCAGCTCTCGACAATATTATAGACCCAAACGTAGACTGCCAGAAGAGTCTGTCTGACACTTCAGGCTACTGATACTAAAATCAAAGACGAGTACAATTCTACCTCAGTCAGATAGTCAGTCAGACTAAACCAACATATTAAACGTAATAACCCTTCTGGGCCAATGCAAATCTAACCGGAGCTACAGATGTAATCTTTGGTGCAGGTGGGATTGGGTGATCAAATAATAATTGGTGGCCCAGAGAGCTACAGGACATGAATATGAAGACCATTTTTAGTGGATCACCAATGTCCGCAGGGTTCCTATTATGGGGAACTCGACAGACCGATCAACCTAACCTTCCCTAGAGCCATGCGTGTGGCACAGCTAAACATGTGCCATGTCACTCAATACCTGAGATACAGGTCATTTCATTTCATTTCATTTCAAACCTTTATTTATACAGATAAATCCCATTGAGATCATTGATCTCTTTTTCAAGGGAGACCTGCTCAAGTAGTTCCACATGAAACATAAAAACATAAATAGAACAACAAAAGGACATCATACAGCATCATTTACATAATTATCCACATAAACAGGTACCAATAGCTTCCGATTGACTAGCATCCAACAGAGCTTTAAAAACATTTAGTGGCACCAGATTGTTCAGTTTCCATTTAATTTGCAGACTATTCCAAGACAGAGGAGCTGCGCATCTAAAAGCTGTCTTCCCTAAGACAGTCCTAGCAGTTGGCACATTTAATAAAACCACAGCATGCGATCTCAGGCAGTAGCCACTTACAATTTTCCGTGAGATCAGGGAGCAGATATAAGATGGAAGTTTCCCTAACATGGCTTTGTATATAAAAATGTACCAGTGACTGAGCCTCCGTACAGTTAGCGAAAGCAAACCAGCCCTTGCATACAGGGTACAGTGATGGGTTAATGCTTTACAGTTAGTCACAAATCTCAGTGCGCTGTGATACGCAGCATCTAACTTGATCAGGCAATTGGCAGGTGCATTCATATAAATCAGATCACCATAGTCCAGCACAGGTAAAAAGGTCACAGTGACTAGCCTTTTCCTGGCCTTAAGCGAGAAACAGGACTTGTTCCTGTAGAAGAAACCTAGCCTAACCCTCAGCTTTTTAAGCAGGTTATTGACATGAAGTTTAAAAGTGAGACAATCATCAAGCCAGATACCAAGGTATACCAAGGTCAACATGGAACTGGTAATTTGCTTTTAAGGTTTGCTAATGCAGACACAATGTCAAATATAAAATGATCGTACTTAAATAATTGCAACATATGCTCTGAAGTGAGAACATTGGAAACAATAGGTCAGAAAAAACACAACTTTCGGGTGAAAGTGTTAGAAAAGCTGTTAATTAAAACATTAGCGGAATTCTTTCTTTTCTTGTGGTTTGTTTAAGAATAAACAGTAAAGTAAGAAATGGATTGCTGCAATTAAAAAGGACCCATTACTGTGCCACAGCCAGTAATTAATTGCTAACGTTAATGATGCTGCAACTCTTTGCAGTGTTGAAGCCCGCTCCAGCAGCCTGCTATAGCATTGCTTAATGATATGGATTACCTTGACACTTAAATGGAACGGACATGGTTGCTGTAATTAGTAACACATGTGCTTCACCTGCTATGACAAGTCATAATGTCAGCAGTGAAAAAGGCCTGTATGTTGTGATATATGGTTATGGTGATAGAAAATGGCAGGCGGACAAATACGATGTGATACACGTCCCTGCAGATGGTTTCACGATATTCCCTGCGGCAATGAGCCAGAAAAAGGCAATAAAGACAGCAAACAAGTACACATTAATGTAAATTATGCTCTTTTGTTTCAGGGCTGTTGCAATGCAATGCACTGGATGGCTTTCAACTGATTTAATATAGTCAAAGCAGCACAACACTTTGAATTAGTTTTCTTTTTAGCAATGTAGATATAAATCTCATAACAATGGATCAGGTTTTTCCTCTGAACTTTGCTTCGTCATTTATACAATTTTAATGGTCGCTTCCAACTCTGTAAAAGCAATGAAGATTTCATTATAGGAAGTTGGAAAATAAGGTAAAACTTTTAAAGAGTTGAAGAATCCAATGCATTTGCAATACTTGAATTGGCTCAAGGCCATTTACACTTGGCAGCTACTTTTAAGAACACTTAACCCGAATAAGTGAGTAAGTGAGGGCGAACCAGAGGCAAAGGAAGCGAGGGACACACACACATTGTCCTCCTGAGGGTGGCCCCCGGATTTGGAATAGAAGTTGACAAGCAAAAAAAACATTTCCAAAGACAAATATTGTTAGAGCCAGTATTTTGTTTTTATAAGAAAGGCCACTTAATTGTGACATCTGTAGTCAACACACTATAAAAGACTACAATTCCCATGGCACATCCTATAAAGTGACAGTGATGGGCAACCTGCTAGAAAGACGCCGTTGAGGAACAGTTTTTAACCGTCCAATTACCCTTTAAGTTATTTAAGCCTTATCAAAAAGAAAGAATACCTAAGTTTATTTGAGTTTTGCCTATTTGTTTTGACAATTGTAAAGGCCTCTTTTCTGTGTTGCATGTGTAAAAGTTTGTTAATTTATTTTGAGCAAACACATCGCATAACACCATCTAAAGTACCATCGGAGGCCAAGCAAATCTATGTGTGTGGGAGAGAAACTTTGGGATTTCAGCCTTTGCAACACACTACAGGGGAGGGAAACCCACCAAAAGAGATTGGGCCTCTTCAAGTGATTGACAGCCTCATTAAAAATAGGTACTACTAATTATATTCTCATAATAACAGAATAGAAAACAGAAAAAAAGGTAAAAATAATAATAACTGTAAATACACTATATCTACAGCCCTTCTGAAAAACATTAAACAAGAAAAACATTACCTGAGTGATAAAATGCTCCCAATTAAAAAATAACAATGGTATTAATAATAATTTGTTTCTTAATAAGTTGCTTTCTATCTTGAAGGTCACATGCATTTCCATTTACAGCCTTGTTTGTAATGATTAAGTACAGTGATGCTGCTTTGCATACTAATAGCTAATAACAGGGGAGTGCCTTTGCTTACATTTCCAGGTGCACTCCTGACCCCTGTCATTGTTTAATCGAATGTAAAGATAATAAATGCCGTAGAGATGCGGCTTTGCATCCATGAACATCACAAACACTGATTTGATGCAGAAACACACACACACACACACACGGCCCTACAATCTTGTTCCAGTCGCAGCTTTTTTCCAATCCCTCCCTATCCCTCTTGTTGATGTAGTCATTACGTTTCCCTTGCGGGCGACTTTGGATTCTTTGTATTACTTTTTTCGTATTATTGACGAGGCTCGTTATTGCTGTTTGTGTTAAACAGACAAGTGGGGACGCTGCCACATCTGCCTCCCGTATGTTGACTCTGTAGTTTATGCGCTGTTTTCTCATTCTGTAAAGCTGTTGTGTTCGAGTCGAGTGCGCTCTCAGAGAAGTGCCCCACTGAATGAACCCAGACAGAAGCTGGACACGTTTGTTTGTTTTTCTTGTTTGGACTGTTGCAGTCAGCTCCAACATCAGTAATGATGATAACACGGTACCTCAAATATGTTTTCCCATGTTTATGTCATTAGGAAATCATTAGGCTTGTTGACTATGATGCTTCTTTGTTTGCTGATTGTGGATTGTTGTATACAGCCGGGTGAGACCTGTCACGATCTGTCTGTGTTTTATTTTTGTCCTGTGTAGATCTGTCTTTTTGGTTTCCTGTTTTAGTTTGAAAAGTGTTCAACCCCTTGTTTGTTTGATTTAGGTTCTGCTTTTTCTGTTAGTCGTTGTGAGATCCTTGTTGTTTTTTGAATGTGTTCACAGGGGAGAGAGTTCTGCTCTGTATGTCTAGTTGTATCCTTGAAATAAAGGTATTTTTTCAGTTAAACCTGCATTTGGGTCCTGCCTGCTTCGCTCAACCCTGACAGAAGGATCTCACCAAGAATGGACCCAGCCTGTACGAGGTTACGTACAATTTAATTTGCTTTAAAAATGACTGTCGATACGCCTCCAGTAGAGAGGAGAGGCAGTCTATTATCTCTATGTCACGCCAATAGGTAACCTCGAGGCCCTGGTTAAGGGAATTACTACCCGAGTGGGTGGAGGACTTTTTCGGTAGCTTTGAGGTCAAACCTGTTTCCCGGCCTCCTAGCCCCAGGCATGCTAGCCCCCTGCCTGCCACAGTTCCCAACAAGGCTCCTTTCGAGGACCCTTACAATGGGTCTCGTCTGGCCTTAGGAGGACCTCTGAGCCTCCGCAAGGCTTCAAGGCAGCATGGAAGGAAACGCAAAGCCAGGATTCCTGTTCCGGCCCCCGCAGCCATGGTTCCAGCTCCCGTTCCGCCTCCAGTTCCGCTTTCCTGGCCCACTCCAGCCCCTCGTGTCCTGTCGGCGTTCCGGCCCACTCCAGCCTCCCGTGTCCTGCCGGTGTTCCGGCCCACTCCAGCTCCCCGGTTCCTGTTGGCGGCCCCACCGACTCAAGTCCCTTCTCTGCCGGGGGTACTGCCGACATCATCTCCTGTTCCGTTGGGGGTTCCGCTGGGGGTCCTGCCAACACTGTGTCCTGTTCCATTGGGGGTCCAGCCGACTACTGTCCCGCCGGGGGTCCTGCCAACTCTGTGTCCTGTCCTGTTGGAGGTCCCGTCGACACCTGTTCCACCGGGGGTCCTGCCAACACCGTGTCCTGTTTTGTTGGGGGTTCCACTGGGGGTCCTGCCAACACCATGTCCTGTCCCGTTGGGGGTCCCGCCAACTACTGTTCTGCCGGGGGTCCTGCCAACCCCATGTCCTGTTCCGTTGGGGGTCCAGCGACACGTGTTTCGTCAGGGGGCCTGCCAATTCCATGTCCTGTTTCGTTGGGAGTTCTGCTGAGGGTCCTGCCAACTCCATGTCCTGTCCCGTTGGGGGTCTCGCCGACTACTGTTCTGCCGGGGGGCCTGCCAACTCCATGTCCTGTTTCGTTGGGGGTTCCGCTGAGGGTCCTGCCAACTCCATGTCCTGTCCCGTTGGGGGTCCCACCGACTACGGTTCTGCCGGGGGTCCTGCCAGCCCCATGTTCTGTTCCGTTGGGGGTCCCGCCGGGAGTCCTGCCAACTCTGTGTCCTGACCTGTTGGGTCTCGCCGATACCTGTCCCTGCCGGGGGTCCCGCCGACACGTGTTCCGTCGGAGGTCCAGCTGCAACCAGATCTTGACCCGCCGGGGGTCCCGCCTACACCATGTCCAGTTCCGTTGGGGGTCCCGCTGACGTCTGGGGTCCAGTTGACACCAGCACTTGCTCCGTCCGGGGTCCCACTGACACCAGCCCATGTTCTGTCCAGGGTCCCGTCTGTGCCTGTCCTGTCGGGGGTTCCGTCTGCACCTGTCCCGACCATGGATGTATAATAAGAACTGGATACAGCGTGGGAGGCGGGGCCTCATTCATTCTTATGAGAGTTGCTCATTAGCGCATGATGATAAAATGGCCCAACTTTTGAGAGACCGAAACGTCACAGATTACCCGGCATGCCTGAGAAGTACCCGTATGTGCACTCATAGCGCATGCGCAACTTTAACCATGCCGCCCAAAAGGCTCGTTCACATTAAGCACGTGAATTTGCGTACACGTAACAGCACTGCGCGTTCATGACAGCATGGTACTGGATTTATATTAACGAGGCGGCAGTTAGCAGCTAGCGGCTAGCTAGTAAATGATGCTAACTTACACATCAATCGTTATGTACTTTTATATTACGCTGACATCAGGATCTAGTGATATCAGAGCAACAGAGCTTCATTTAGCATGATACTTGTGTGGGTTGTACATGAAACCACTTGGTAATATATACAAATGTATATGTTGAAGCCTGTTATGATCAATTGTGAGTTAAAACTTTATCTAAAAAGTAAAGCTGATGATGGATTACTGTAGTGGAGTTAAAATAACAATATCCCATTTCTTTTTGAAATGTGATGGAGTAAAAGGATAGTAACTGATTATTCATGTTAAGTAGCCCACAAGTAACTACAACGTATAATACTTGAAGGAAAGGTGTAAAATGTTCTCATAAATACCAATATCACAGTACAACACCCCTTGTTGTTAAATACCAACCATGTGTATATATATATATATATATATATATATATATAAATATAAATATGCCGCTACAACTGTGTAATATACCAGGCTGCTAAATCCTCCAAACTGTTCAAGGTTAATTCAAGGTTAATGGCTGAAAAGCATTCTAGTTTACTATCTAGTGTAATATTAGAACTTACGTTTCCGGGAGCTGTTGATAACATTATACTGGTCAAAGGCAAGAGGTCAATAATTTTGTTTCTAAGAGTAACAATTTTATCGTTAAAAAAGCACATCAAATCATTACTACTGAGTGCTATGGGAATAGAAGGCTCAATCGAGCTGTGGCTCTCTGTCAGCCTGGCAACAGTGCTGAAAAGAAATCTTGCATTATTCTTATTCTCATCTATTAATGAAGAGTAGTAGGCTGCTCTCGCTTTACGCAGTGCTTTCTTATATTCATTGAGAGTAATATGCCAAATTAAACGAGATTCTTCAAGTTTAGTGGAACGCCATATCCTTTCAAGTTGTCTCGACTTTTGCTTTATTTTGCGGGTTTCGGCATTATGCCATGGAGCTAATCTATGTTGTTTTATTTTCTTCTTTTTCAAAGGAGCAACAGAGTCTAATTTTATTCGCAGCGCATCTATAGAACTATCAACAACATGATCAATTTGGGGTGGTGTACATTTTGTATAAGTTTCCTCCCTTACATGCAGACATGCTATCGAGTTAAGTATTGGTGGAATCTCTTCCTTAATTTTGGCTATAGCACTAACAGATAGATTTCTGCTGCAGGAGCTTTTGACTAATGCTTTGTAGTCTAGTAACAGTACTTCAAAAGTTACTAAGAAATGGTCGGATAAAGCAGGATTATGCGGTTCGACTAATAGTTGCTCAATTTCAATACCATAAGTCAGAACAAGGTCGAGAGTGTGATTATAGCAGTGGGTTGGTTTATTTACACTCTGACAGAAACCAACAGAACCTAATATAGAGTTAAATGCAACAGTAAGGCTATTTTTATCATCGTCAACATGAATATTAAAGTCACCTACGATAATTATTTTATCTGTTTTAACTACCAAAGTTGATAAAAACTCAGAGAATTCTGATAAGAATTCTGAATAAGGACCTGGTGCACGGTACACTGTAACAAATAAGATAGGCTGCAAAGTTTTCCAGGTCGGATGCGTAAGACTAAAAACGAGGCTTTCAAAGGAGGTATAATTTAATTTTGGTTTAGTATTGATAAGTAAACTTGAGTCAAAGATTGCTGCAACTCCACCTCCTCGGCCCGTCCCTCGGGCAATATGAGTATTGATATGGCTGGGTGGAGTGGCCTCATTTATGCTGACATATTCTTCATGTCTCAACCAAGTTTCAGTGAGACAGCATATATCAATATTATAATCTGATATTAAATCATTTACCAATATTGCTTTAGATGATAGAGATCTTATGTTTTAAAGACCACATTTAATATTCCTGTTTTGTTGCACTGTAGTAGTTGTTACATTTACTTTTATTAGGTTATTATGTATGACACCTCTATTAGGTTTTACCTTAAATTGTCCTTGGGCAGACACACACACCGTTAATATTGGGTATTTTATTGGGTTCGGGATTCCTATGGATGACTGCCTAGGAGAGAGCGAAGAGAAGCGTGTAAGACTGCGACTCCGCCTCCTGGTCTCAACTCCAGTTTGTCATGGATTAAGTCCACAAAGCCCTGAAATGTTTGCCGAAATGAGATTTGCACCATCCAAAGTAGGATGAATGCCGTCTCTCTTAATCAGACCAGGTTTTCCCCATAAGGCTGTCCAATTATTTACGAAGCCCACATTGTTTGCTGGGCACTACCAAGACAACCAGCGCTGAAATGATGACATGCGGCTATACATGTCATGATTGATCAGATTGGGGAGGGGACCAGAGAAGATTACGGTGTCCGACATTGTTTTAGCATAACTACACTGTTGTGGAAATAATTATCATAAGACGCCAATTAGTAACATACAGGACAAACCTCGATGTCTGTTTACCTTCTTTAAGGACACAGGCGGCTTAGCCAATAATGTTATTGTTCCCATTCTGTGACCGGTCAATACTGGGTCACAGATGGTCTGTGTTGTGGGTACACTGGGACACTTCCTTCTCTGTATTTGTGGACTCCAAGGTAAAATCTTCGAGGTCATAAGTGTCCGAGGCAAGTAGCTCTGTGTTCCCACACTGTTTAGGCTATCTCCTCAAATATGTTGTTTACTCTCTGCGAAACCAGTTAGATGGGCTGGCAAGAGAGAGGCTCTCCAGAATTGACGTGGCAACTCTACCGTGAAGTCAGAACCTCTGACTCTTGGACTTGTGATGTGAATCCTCCGGCCGTTAACTCCAAATAAACCATCATGTGTTTGACATCAAAGCTACTGCTCTTCCCGTGTCTCCTTCCTGAGTCGGTGACTCCCACTGCATAGCTACACAGAAGTTTCCTCTACAAATTGGCGTTGTCGGCAGGATGCCAACAGATCTTCAGATTGTGGTAAGTGTGATTTTCAAATCTACTTTGGACATTGCCTTATCAGAATCTGTGATTGACGGTATCCTAAAATTACCTGTGAAACTGATCGGCTGCGTTTCCTTTTGGTTAATGAACATTTGGGGATGATAAACCCAGGGAATCAGTGTCTGGGGACTCAGTCCTGGCTTATTTCCTCTGTGTATGCTGCTCGGGACGGAAGTGCCATACAAGCATACACAGCTCATGTTTAGAGATACCTTAAGGAAAGGGCATCAGTGAAGTGGAGCTTCTGTGTGAATTGAAAGCAATGTAAAAGATTTGTACTGGACAAATCACCGGATTTTGAGGGTCTTAGCGGCCAAACATAGCAGTTGAAAATAAGCAGCCAGAGATATTTACTGCTATCACCTCTCTGTAAAAACACGGCTCCAGCTGCAGCCTTGCGTGTGTGTGTGTAAAAGAAACCTCACTGCGTGCGTGTGGGGCTGGAGCAGTGCAGGCTGAGAGGGAGAAAGTCACAGCTTATTGTCTAGGTTTTAACTCACGGCACCGCCGTCCTTCAAACGGGACGGTCTAAAAGCACTCGTTGTTTAGGACCGCTTTTCTCATGGTTAGACGGGCCGGCGCGAAGTGCGTGCATCACCCGATGCGCTACGGCTCTCTGGAGCAGGTAGCGGTCAGGAGTGCATACATACAATTATAGGCTAATTGATCAGAGGTGTGTAGTGGCAAGCAAGCATAGGCAAACTGTGTTTCACCTTGAGGTGAACTCGATGGCGAGTAGATATAGGCTGGTCGTACGGACTACAGTCAACTGAGCTGTTGTTTGGAGAGAAAGGGCAGGGGAAAAGTCTGTGGGCTCCGATCGGGGGGGCACAGCGCCACTAGAAACAAATAGCCTAGTGGTTGTCGCAAGAGGATAAGCTAGTTACCGCTCTTGGACGGCTTTCAGGCACCGATAAATCACTTGTATGCAAGGGTGAGGCGTGAGAAGACGCCCCACTAATTCCCCCCCCCCCCTCTAAGATCTCTAAAATCCGGACTAAATTGAGCTGGATGAGCTTTGCTGTCGCGCTGGTGTTTATTACGAGTTCATGTTTTGTTTGTCTGATTGTTTGTATGGGGGTCTATATTGGTTTGTCCCGCCGTCTTGTGTATGTTTTGTAACAACTAATGAATCAGTCCATAGACAGGGTAAAATGAACTAAACTGTAGTTATCTCACCAAAAGTAAATGACTTGAGAAAAATAAAAAGTGTTTTTATGTCCTGCCTCTGAGTGCAGGGGAACATGTAAACAAGAAGCACACTGTTCAGGGTGAGCGCTAGGTGTAAGAAGAAAATAAGATTATATTGCTTTAAGAATCCATTCTTAGATGGTATTGCTGGTATGTTAAGATATCTTTGTGACCTTGTATAAACCCTATGCCCGTCCTGCGCCCCGAGACCCTCAGAGACTTGCCTGAGGAGATCAGGGTTGCAAAATCTGGTTTTAGGTCAATGTTGTATTATTTGTTTCATTTATTCTTAATCTATGTATTGTATGGTAATAATGAATAAAAACGTAATGTATTGAACACATTCCGAAACAAAGCAGATAAGACAGAACTAGACTCAGACATAATACTAATTGTTGTTGAAAACTTTTGCGCTGTTGCAGCAAAATGGAAACTGTGTTAATTATTCTGTTCCAACTGGCCACTGGAATCAGGTAATTAATATAAGTTGAAGTTCAATTACAGTTTTAAAAATAGTTTAACATTCTTTATTAAACTGCTTTAAATTATTTCTAGTATCAACCAATTGGTCTCCATAGAGGATGCTAAAATTAAAATAGTTGTTAAACTACTGACAAGTTTTCTGAAACCGAGCTTATGAACAACAGACTAAAGGTTGCTGGTTAAGCCAGGATCAATATATTTGTTGAAGTTTTTATTGTGTGCATAATAAATGTGTTAAATTAATTGAGCAATTCTTTAAAAGTATAATGTTGCAATTTCTTTAAAATAAGTAATTACAGTTAAAAAACAGATGTTGTTTTCCAAGGGCCTCTCTTTCACAGGCACTTTGAATCATAACACTTCCAAGTCCTACAGAGATCAGTATCACTTTGTGTTGCAAGCCAAATCCAGGGGTTCTACTCGAGCCCAATTTTAAATACCATAAAGAAAAGTATTGAACCCAGCTCGAGCTAAATGTGAAATGTATTTAATTAATGTGCAAGTGTTTTGATTTATTTAAAATGTTCCAGTCTAGCTTCCTTCGAGTTTAGTGTAAACAACAGATTGGTTCTCATAACATTCTCACTGCTGTGCTGTCCCAAATGTTTGAAACCTTGGGCAGACAAGCACACACACACACACACTTTGGATGAGTAATCACTTCATCCAAATTGTAAATTGTTGCCTTCTTTAAAGTTATTAGTAATTCAAGATTAATTATTAAATTAAATTAGGTACATAACAATAAACAAAATAACTTTGACTTGATCATTTTGTTCACGACATTAGACCTTGTCCTCTAATTTCTACTAGAATAAGATAAGTGTGCATGTTTGGGTGTGGAACACTCCTGTAAAGTACCTAATCTTGTTATCCTTTTCATTACAGAGCTGGGGAAATGGTGTATTGCTTAGATTCGGATCTGTGCAAAGTCCAATTATGACTGACTTTAGTTCTAATGTTAATTTGATTTCAACCCATAAGGAATTATTTAGATTAACTCAACATTTCACATGATGATGGATTAGTGCTCCACATTTATCCCACTAATTTGTTGTGCAATTAGGCCAATGGTAAAGAGAGACATTGATGACCTTGTGTCCCTTTTGTTGGTACGTGGTTCCATTCTGTCTATGGCCTTGGACGGCTTCAC
The DNA here is from genome assembly GCF_902827175.1 of Gymnodraco acuticeps. Classification (NCBI taxonomy): domain Eukaryota; kingdom Metazoa; phylum Chordata; class Actinopteri; order Perciformes; family Bathydraconidae; genus Gymnodraco; species Gymnodraco acuticeps. Next base: position 1,784,114 of record NW_022992081.1, read on the forward strand.
TAAGAATCACCCAGTTCTGACACAGTTCTGAGTGCAGTCACAGAGATGCTATGGCTGCTCTACATGAAATGACATTAATGGTCTGGTCTGAGAATGGACACCATTACCTGCTTCCAGAGACAATGCCGCTCCTCAAACTGAACAATACTGTCTCACGTGGGCCACTCCCCCCACCAAGCCATGAACTGAAAGCTTGACATCTGCTTTAAACACCTGGAAGCCTCCCGGTCACACCAGCACCAACCCTTGGGTCAGTCAGATGGGACTAACGGCTTAACTTAGGGCATTTGGTTCAGAAATATGACTCTCGTTACCGCAGAGTGGGTTGTTTTTTTAAGGCTATTCATACTGCTATGCAGAGGATGCCTGTAGGTTGGCAAGCTGTTAAAAGCCCCTACTATTTTTAAAATAGGCCTAATGTCAGGAGCCTCTTAATGTCTAGTTCTACATGTATTCACATTATATGGACAATGTTTCCACCTGGTGAAACTGAAGGCTGCACGGTACTCAGGCTACAATACGACCATTCTGTTCTGCTCTAACGATTCAATTGATAGATTCTACATCAAAACAATTAGCTTTTATTGTTTCCAATGATAACGTCATTTTAAGAGAAGGAATGCAAACCTGTTTTCAAATGTAAGGTTTTGAATGTGTTTGACATTTCTCAGTAATAACACCCTCAGACACCCACTATCATTTATGCTATGCTTTCAGTAATAACTCAGATGTTAAGGGGGATGAAGCTTTTCCTCCCAAATCAGATATGCTTTGTTTTTTTAACAAAGGTATGCATTTCCTGCATAATATATGTTTCTCACAATTGTTTTGTTTGTAAGCTGCACACAGGTGATACTGAGTCTTCTCGAGTAATAGATTACACCATGCTTAAATAGACTCCTAAGTTATTATTTCATATGAGACATATGTAAGAAAAGGGAGGGAAGAGTCAATTATATTGAGTAATTGATTTTATATTGGAACATTTATTTCTCAAACCTGTTTTATGGAAGAGGAAAATATTTCTGATAAACTAATATTTTATCAAACGGTAAATGGTGAATTAATATAACATTTAGAATCATTGAGAAGGGGTGATATCCGCAGGGACTAGCTCACCTTTAAATTACAATAACATTTCTCTACTTTGGACTGATGAGTTTATGATTCTTGCATGTTAAATGACTAACACAAACCTTACATTTATGCATGTGCATGTCTCAGGAAGGCTCCCAAATAATTCTGAGGGGCCTATCCTATTTTTGTATTTAAATGATAATGTGCTAATCCATTACCTTGAGTTGTCTGCACTCAGGAAAACATCCCTATCAAGTGTTAACCCAATAACTACAGTAGGACAGCTCTGAAGGCCAAGGGTCAGCGAGAGAGCTACGTGGGTCCACGCCAGCCACTGCAAGGTCCTAGTCACCAACAAAAGTAGATGACAACAAGTGATGTGTCCTAGTCACCAACAGAAGTAGATGACAACAAGTGATGTGTCCTAGTCACCAACAAAAGTAGATGACAACAAGTGATGTGTCCTAATCACCAACAAAAGTAGATGACAACAAGTGATGTGTCCTAATCACCAACTTGCACCACACTTGCACTACATACACCAAAACACACTACACACAAGGTGTCACAGGCAAGTGCCAGCTGAGCGGTTCCATATGCTCTCTGGTTCCTCGTTTGTGTTACCGGTGTGCGGAGTCTGACTGTCCGTGTCACAAAATCGACCGAAGGAATACACACACACACCCCATGGAGCATTCCCACCTCGTGATGACGGCTCGCCTGGGACAACGCAACCGTGAGCAATACAACTGGTCTGGCCCAGTGATGTGGGGTTTAGCTCGCCACAAGATTACGTTTGGTTGTGCGGCGACAAGCTCTATCAAGTTCTGGCTCCCCTCTGGATAGGTACATGCACTCTAGTGGATTTGAATCCAGCAATCAGGCTTAACAACACTACTCTTTAATGTATTATCCATGCATAGAAAGACCTACAATGATGTTTCAAGTACTGGATTAATTTCAGTTTTGGCCCAAAACAAATATTTATAATATTTCATATAACAATTATGTAGCATATTTGATCCTCAAATTAGAGAAGTATAATTTAAAGAAATTGATATTCTCAACATTAGATAAACACAGAAGAATCCTTTCCAAGTACCATAAGTAGCTCAGGTAAGTATGGCTAATAGGAATACTTGATAGACTTAATTTGGTACAGATCAGTGGTAGCATTTACAAATGTAATAATTCAAGGTTTAAAAATGTTTAATCCTTCCTTTCCAGGTTTTTACAAACGTCTTTGAATATTTGCCTAACTTTTCCTTTTCAGATTTTGAACAATGTACTTGACTAAAATGAATGTATTGATTTCACTAAGTGCCTTACTCTTGACTAAAGCGTATTTAAGTAAACGTAAAAGTAATCCTAAAATTGAGGACACTGCACTTTTGCAGATTACAGATTGATCAAATCACCATTGTGAATTCTATACTCTAACTGTACATTTTTAGCTGGATCTCTTACGATCCTGAGTTTTAAAATGCTTTTGACTAGTGATTGCCTTGAAGTAAATCTTTAAAGCGGCAAGCTGGTTTTGATTTTATAGTTTGATGAATGAAATTAACTAATGGTAAATGATCAAATATATTAGTTTAAAAACAAATATTTAGCCATTGTGCACCTGTGTTTTATGTGTGTTCATTATTATGCTTTTGACAAAAGATGATCAAACACTGATGAGAGATGATTTTTCCTATTATGATTGGCTGTATCAATCATTGTGATTGAATGTTTCAATCTTATTCCACTTTGTGATGTAATTAATGTAAGGTGAGACCACACTCGAACCTGGAGACGCCTATTGAGTTAATTATTGACCAAATTATTATTAGACTAATGTTTTTAGGTTATCATAAATGATAAAAAGAGAGGACTGTTGTGGAAATAATTATCATAAGACGCCAATTAGTAACATACAGGACAAACCTCGATGTCTGTTTATCTTCTTTAAGGACACAGGCGGCTTAGCCAATAATGTTATTGTTCCCATTCTGTGACCGGTCAATACTGGGTCACAGATGGTCTGTGTTGTGGGTACACTGGGACACTTCCTTCTCTGTATTTGTGGACTCCAAGGTAAAATCTTCGAGGTCATAAGTGTCCGAGGCAAGTAGCTCTGTGTTCCCACACTGTTTAGGCTATCTCCTCAAATATGTTGTTTACTCTCTGCGAAACCAGTTAGATGGGCTGGCAAGAGAGAGGCTCTCCAGAATTGACGTGGCAACTCTACCGTGAAGTCAGAACCTCTGACTCTTGGACTTGTGATGTGAATCCTCCGGCCGTTAACTCCAAATAAACCATCATGTGTTTGACATCAAAGCTACTGCTCTTCCCGTGTCTCCTTCCTGAGTCGGTGACTCCCACTGCATAGCTACACAGAAGTTTCCTCTACATACACACCGACTCCACATTAAGTTTGGTGCATTCTGATTGGCGTAAATGAACATCATTACCACCGACGTGAATAACAATCCTACTGTATTTACGTTTATTTTTAGCCAGCAGTTTAAGATGCGCCTCAACGTCGCCCGCTCTGGCCCCCGGAATGCATGTGACTGTGGAGGCTTCGGTCTCTAAATTCACGTGTCTCATAATTCTTTCACACACAGTGACGTCACGAGCTACCCACAATGCAACGCGCGCCATATACATATATATAAATACGCCATTTTCCTGGAGGTGCTAATATCCTGGAGGTGCTAATATAAACAGCTAGATAAAGTAGCCAGGCAGAGCGCACTAGGTTTTTTTTCTGAATTAACGACCGAAGAAATCGCTGCATGTCTTCGGATTACATTTCTGGACTTGAGGGGTGTGCTCTAGGTCGTTACCAGCGTAAACTAGAGCTGTGTGGGTTGTCCGATTGCCCTTACAGACTGCCTGCAGATGTATGGAAAAACGACTCTCGAAAGTGGCCTTCGGTCGATTTTGGCAGCATCTACGTTTATCTTCTGGAAACACCAGGTGAATACCCCACTTGTCACAATAATATTATCATGCCAATGCATATATGTGGTATTTTAGAGTTGACTAGATATTGATTAAGGCAATAGACTATGATATTCTGCTTGCACCTCGTGTGAAATTGTGGATACCGGAAGTACGGTGTCGCCCTCGGCCCAAAACCCGTATGTGCAAACCAATAACCAATAAGTTGCTGCCGGAGCCTGAGAAACTCCACCGGCGGTCATACGAAGGCTTAAGATGCCCTCACGAATGGCCCGATGTTGCTACGATCACAGCCGAATTTGAACATTTCCTTTATCGTGTGTCCATCGGGTTGTTTTATTGCACAACAAAATCATGTAAACATATTATGTAAATAACCCAATTTGTGTTCTGTGAAACTAAAAAGGATATAATATATTATTTTGAAGGATAGTTGACAGGAAGTAGTTGTTGTTATGGAAACAACATTACGGAGAAAACGTAATATTTGCTACATATAAAGACGGATAAAGTAAAGAACAAAGTCTGAAGATATCAGTACAGTATCATAGTACTGTAACATAATTGTTTTTGGTACTTTCATTGCAGTTGTATGTCTTAAATGTAATGTAAATGTTGCCTTCGTGTGTGGTTCGGGGCCATCTTCGTGCGAAATTCACAATTCCATATTCGTGTGTCCATCGGGTGTCAATTTCGGGACAGTGTGACAGGGGCTTAACAGACCAAACAACACAACTTTAATTTAGTTCCATATGGATCAGGAGTCATTTCCTAAGACAAACCTACATGTTATGAGCACCATCTGGCTGACAGTTGTTTGGTGTGTTGGGAATGTGAAATCTATCAGCAACATTTGGAGGCTTGGGGTCTCAGAATGCTCCAGATGGCTTTTACAGCACAAGGAGAAAACTGGTAAAAAGACCCGAATAAACAAAGGCAGGGGTATTTGGAAACATGATGAATATCTGTGTCTTCTTTAGATGAAAATATGAGGTTGCCTGCTTGTAACAGCAGGCAAAGATGCATATTTTGGAGGTGTTGGATCATAATGTCTCTGATGCTCTAATCTGTCTTGCTGTTTGGGGCACCGAGGCGTGAACACACACATTGCACCATCTTCCCAGTAAACACCTAATAACTCTTAATCAGCAGCTCCATATTGCGACTTTATTACATTTTGGAAAACCTAAATGCATAATGTTTGTGTTGAACACAAACTTCGAAAAATCTTGTAAAGCATCTGACTCTTCCTCTCCAAATATTTGTCTGTTTCCCTAAATGATCCTACGGAGCCCTGGAGGGTTCATAGAGAGAAAAATAAATAAAACGTGGCCACGTTTTACTTTCTCGTGCGCACGCTTTAGTAACTCGTGCGCACGAGTTACTAAAGCGTGCGCACAAGTTACTAAAGCGTGCGCACGAGTTAATAAAGCGTGGCCTCGTTTTATTTAAATTGAGGGATTCCTGTCCGTGACTCACAGTATCTGCTGCCCACAGCTGTTTTATAGAAGGAAAACCTCCTTCACTTTATGAAATCTCTGCGGCACCAGTGGCCTGTACTACGAAGCAGGATTTGCTATTTACACTATTCATTCATGAAGTATGACGCTGCGCTGTCAGCACGCGTCTCCATGTTTGTGATTGGTCAAATGTTGCTAACCCCTGTCCCTTTCACATGAACGCGCTCTCAGCCGGACAGAGAAACCCTGGTTGATTTACTGAGTTGATAACCAGCTTCGTAGGACCGCTTATCGACATTGCGTTTGTTAGGGTTAGTTAAACTGGGTAAATCGAACATGTCCAAGTCCAGGGTCCGTTGAACTGGCTTCGTCGTACAGGGCACTGGAGGCAGTAACGTGTAACTCAGCAGAATCTGAGAAGAGCAGCACCAGCTGCAAAGAGCTGTGCCTTTTACTGTTTACTTCACTGCGTTTCCCTTCATTAGAACCGCTGAATAGAGATCGAGGCTGCTACGTTTAACCACACACACCTATACACACATCGAACTACCAGAGTATTCTCCCTCGTTTTATGAAGGAGATGTCCTGTCACCGGGGCGCATGATGTGTGTGTGTGTGCTCAGCTCCGCTCTGTGTGCGTGTTCGTGTGTATCCGACACCACCGGCATTTGTTTTCAAATGACCACGAACAGTACTTTAAACAAATCTGGTTCCCCATAGTTAAGTGTATTCTCAAGTGAAAGAAATGTGTTTAATCTTAATCTCGATGTGCTATAGTCCTGCCGGAGTGCACCGGAACGAACGATACTATCATAAACAAATGCCCCCCCCCCACACACACACACAAAACGAGGCCATGCTTTATTAACTCGTGCGCACGCTTTATTAACTCGTGCGCACGCTTTATTAACTCGTGCGCACGCTTTAGTAACTCGTGCGCACGCTTTAGTAACTCGTGCGCACGAGTTACTAAAGCGTGCGCACGAGAAAGTAAAACGTGGCCATGTTTTATTTATTTTTCTCTCTATGAACCCTCCAGGGCTCCGTATGATCCACAGCCGCCTGATTATGGTTATTCAGCACTGTGCGTAAAGGTGCAATGTTTTTATGCTTTTCTGTAGCGACTACTCACATAAACCATACAAAAGAGACAATAATGCTCAATAACACTACAGGCATTGTACTTTGCTGACATTTATAGTTGCTGAGTTTGCATTTCAAACAGTTGGAGATAATCATTAGAATGCTTTCGCAGGGTTTTACTGACTCTCGGGAAGCCATTTTTGTAACACTTTGATGAGAAGCACAAACGTTTACAAAGGCATTCCTCCTCTGCTTATCCGTCCTAAAAGTGCTCTATTATTGGCTCTATAATTGCAATGCTTTCTCTAAAAATACTTTCCTGATCAGACAACCTGTCTTCACAAAGATACTTTTATCCTTAAGTTGGTACAAATTTGTTGGAAATCAGCAGCTTATGATATTGCTATGATAGGCTGTAGAGTATACTTAAAGTCAGCAAAAAGCTGCCACCAACTGCGGTCCCACTGCTCCCAGATGGCTCCTTGCACACAGCCAGTTCAGCTAAAACAGCCCTGGGCGATTAAACTGAGTAATTACTGGGGCATTGAAGGAGGCCAAAGGCTAAAAGCTGGGTCAACAGTGCCCTCTCAGGATTTGCAGGTGGAGACATTAGGTCAGAAAAACTGAACATAACCTTTTAAAAACTCTCAGCACCTCTTACCCTGTCACCATCATGGACTGTATATAAGAAGTGAATGTAGCCACTGTAACACCGCCCTGTTTGTTTGTCTACTAAGGTTTCAAAGCCTCGAGTTCGGGTCTTGGTTGTCGTCATTTCGTTTTTTTGGAACAGGAAGTGAAACTGGAGGGTCGAAACAAGTATAACCGAAAATTGAAATGTTTTAAGCACCCAAAATGTTCGAATTACATTTAATCTAAAAACACACTGAAAAGTCAAAAACACGGGCAACACCTAAACCCGACAATGCAGACAAAGTTACTTTTTAATCAAAAGGTAGCTGCACACTAAAGAATACCCTGCACCAGAGTCTATCTTACTCTAAATGGGACCATCATTTACAAAAACAACATCATGCTGTGTCAAATAAGACTTGTCACAAGTAATTGAGACCATCGACTAATTTGAACAATATTTACGAGGTAATAAATCAAGTGAGAAGTAGGGTCATTTTATCATAGACTGGTATACAATTGGACTTCTTTATCGACCAGTGGGGCTGCCACCTTCTGGTATTTAAAAAGATTAAAGCAATTCAGCATTAGCTTCTCTTTTCCAACTCAGAAGTTGTCCTTGGTTCAAGTAAATAGGGATCACATGCAATCTGCATTATAAAACCAGGATATTGTTTTAATAACCATCACTGATAATGATTGGAAGATTCCGTCTGGTTTGGGTGATATGGGTTATTTGCCTTCATCTATTTCTTTATGGCTCACTGTTTTGAAAATGTATTACTGTAGCTCCTCTATTCCCCATGACAGGTTTGGTGCAAATTATTTCAACTTTGAACAATGTACAAAGACAAAACGTAACTAAGGGGTATGCAGAGATTAAGAATGCACTAATCCTGTGGCTAAATCCACTGTTGGAAATAATAGTGGCACAGTAACCTGAAATGCAATAACAGCAAAATAGGAGGAAAATTGGTACGCAGTGAATGACCTGCACATATTCAGGAATGTTAAAACAGTTGTGGATATTATTGTGCAGGACCTATGACAACCTTCCATATAATGATGACCAGAAAATATTCTGCTGGACACCTAAGCATTTACTACTGTCTTTCACATTTTGCCTGAGTCCAACTTGAACCCCCCCCCCCCCCAAAAAAATATTACATTTAAATTATATCAGTTGGAGAAAAGTTGCACATTCTTACATAGAGAAGCTGAAATTAGTAAATATTTGGTAATTATGCTTTGATGAAGAAATACTTTATCTGCAAAATATCCATTTGTATATCGATCACTCAACCTGTCAATTTTTCTAGCATGACCCCACATTAATCAAAAAACGTAGCTGTTAAACTGAAATTAATAGGGTCAGGTTTTAGTAACAGCTAGACTAAAAAAATATGGTTACAAACTCTCAAAACAAGTCGTATTTACTACTGAGGGTTGGCGCCAAGGATAAACAACAACCTGAAAATCACATCAAAAGGTGTTACAGTATGAGCCACCATATGCCAGCTCATTTAGAAACATAGCACAATAACATGAGAGCTAACATTACCCTTAATATCAAAGTGTACAACGCAAGAAATACATTTAAAAAGGCACATAAGTGGATCTATGAACTCACTACTAGAACAGCTGGAGTCACCGTCTGTGAGAATCTCAACAACACGAATTCTATTTGTGTGTTTGTTAGAGATCTAGCTCAAAAGTTAGCTACAAGAGCTGACTCTCGCAGCCGAGCATCATTGCATGTCTAAGTGAAAAGGTAGAGAATAAGATTTTCTCATGGCAGTAAAGGCAATCAATGTGTTCAAGTTCCAACAACACATGCACAGTGGCCTTGAGTTTGTTGTGTTATTCTGAGTGGAGCCTTTTAACAGTCCATTGTCCTCAACTATTAAGCTGCATTCACTTGATACGCGATTACAGAAATTGTTTCTATGGTTACGTGACGTCCCCTGCTAGCATGCGGCGTTACATACAGCTGTCATCTGAATGGTTGACCGTCAAACAGTCAGTGGTAAATCATAATAATAATACAGTGCAAGTTGAAATAATTTGAACTTTGAGAATAGTGCTCAACTACAAATTTCAAAAGGTGAGGCGGGGCTGCTGCCTGTCTCCATAGAAACACAATGGCAGTGTCACAGAGAGCCGTCTTTACCGCGCATCACGTGAATGCAGCTTTACTGTTTTTGAGTTTAGAGATGTACTGTTCTGCAACATAGCTTTTGACTACACAACATTGGTTATTGCCGTTGCATCCAAAAATGTCTCCGCCCCTCGACCCAGCCCTTTAAGTTCAGTGGTTGTACTTGTATCAGCACTATCTGCAGCACAACTAAGCACTGAAATACAGTCTCTTTAGCTTTCATTTTATTGTGTTTTAGTTGAGTTTTTTTTGTCAGGAAGGTCCTGAACACCCAAGGCTCATAATGCCTGCCGACGCTGTTACAACACGTGCTTTTACACTAAACCTAACTTTCTATATTTTTAAACTTCTCCAAACTCAAACAGGTGAGTACGGTGCCTACCAAACTTATTGTTGATTTGACAACTGTACATTTAACTGACTGTTGATTTAATTAGAAACTGGTAAAAATGCATGTGTTCAGGGACTTGTAAGCAGATGGCTGGACAAATAAGACTTTAATTATAATTCTTGAGTTGTGTGAGAGGGAGTAAACGGATGTTTTGCTGATGTTAAACAAGCCTATTGTACTTAGATTGTTGGTTCTTTGTTCACCTATTTCAAGTTGACAAAGGGTGAGTACTGATATTCCAATGGTCATTTTGTCAGGGCAGTATTTCTTGAATTACTTTTAGTTGACAGTAAACAAAATGGTTGCGGATATATTTTCTGTTGATCAACATATTCATTATTCAACTGGTTGTATCAGCACTGACATGACATACAGTTAGGGTTGCAAAATTCCGGGAATTTTCAAAGATGGAAACTTTCCATGGGAATAAACGGAAATGTATGGGAATAAACTGGGAATTTTCCAAATTGAAGGTTGGCTCTTCATAGGGAACTTAAATATAGTTGGGGAAAGTATATTTTAGCATAATCTTGACTAAAACAAACAGATGCCATTCAAGTACTCTTGAATATCCATGCCATTGCACACTGCTTACTGCATGGCTATTGAGACCACAACCCCTACAGGCACGGATGATTTCGAGAAGACTGAATCACACTTTAGAGCCCAAAGCACAAGACAAATGAAGCCACATCTTTTCATTTAACATTTTGGGACTTTGTGGGAACTTTGGATGGGGGGTGCATTTTTGTTCATTTTTTAATGAGTGGGGTTGGGGGGGATGAGTAATATTGAACTCAACATTGCTGTTTTCGTTCTTCAATGAAACAAATAATTGTTCAATAAAATAATTAAAACTTGTTCTGTTCTACTTAAAAAAAAAATCTGTTGAAATGTCATGTTTTTTGATTAATTTTGCATTGAATATTTCCAAAATTCCCCAGCTTAACTTCCCATGGAAACTTTCTGGAAATGTACCGGAAATGTTCCGCCCCTTTCGAACCCTACATACAGTGCTTACAGCGCTGGAGACACACTTGTTCTACTCTTTCTTGTTATACCAATCCTCTGCATTCATCTGTCTTCTCTGACCAGCAGGATCCTGTGAGCTGTGCTTACCGTGGTAAAATTCTGCTGCGTTAGCGAGGAACACAGGTTCTTCTGAATCCCCTCCAAGTTCATTAATTGTGAGTTCACTGGCTGTAAGCACACGCAAGCAAACACACAGCGAGACACCCTGATGACAGGTCATCCCTCACCATGTAGGGGAGGGTTTTTTCTTGAATGAACAGATCCATCACAGACTTGGAAGTGAAGAAACTGTCAGGATGAAGAGGGCTGGGAATAAATGCATGTTTGGGAAGTTGGTAATAAAGGGAGCAGAGCTCGGGTAGTGAGGCAATTGCCCAAAAGTATGAGCACTCACAACATTACACAGTTCACTCTCCAGAGCCAGTGATTTGGTGCTTTAGTGTAATTACTCTGCATGGCTGCGGTTTTGTGTCTGCATCCATGGTGTCAGCAGAATCTTCAATCACCGAAAATACTTTTCTGTTAAGTTATTGGCCCATTGCTTATCTGGTTCACAAAGGCACCCCATTGAAATGCAGTGCTATGAGCACAGTGAACTAATTAAGAGTTGAATCAAAGCGTTTTCACTCAATATGCGGGTGTCAGTGTGTGGTCAGTGAGTCATGACAAATTGGTACAGCCCCTATAGTGGCAATTTCCTTCTTCTCGTTTCAAAAACGCCAGTACTTAGACTATGTACGGACTCTTTACATCTCTTTCAGGTTGGACATGATACTGTATCAGATGCATTGCCTCTACAGATACATTTATCGAGGGGTAACCTCTACGGATGGACTGTATGTGCTTAAATGAACTCGATCAATACTGCAGCCATGGTCGTACTGGCAGACTCCCGAGCACATTGCTTGACATGGCGTCTCTCCGTGAGACTGGAGAATCAATGAGCTCTGTTACATATGGGTATTACACAGCCAATTACACACACATGAGCTACAGTAAAGTATACTGGAGTTGCTCATTTGTGTACACAGGTTTATGTGATGGAAAAGTATTCAATTCCAAGGCCTTGTGTAAGAAAATGTATAGGGGAAGATGCCAAGGATAAATTAATACATGACCGAATATATTATTTAGTATGCCAGTAAATGTTATAAACAATATATGTAGGCATTAAAGCACCCAGATATTGTTCTAAACTGTATTAAAGTAAACAGGTATTATCTTGAACTGTATTGAAGTGAACATGTATTATTTGGGACTGTTTAAAGTAATCCTATATATCTAAACCTTCTTACTTACACTCCATGACCCAGAGACCCTGACACACACACATACACCCCCTCCTGTCTTCATGCAGCACACACACATAAACTCCTCAACCCAGATATCAGCAACACACACACATATGCCTCTGCTTATCAGCATGCACACACACACACATACACTTTCCCTCACTAACACACACACATGTTCTTTTTCTTTGGTCCTTGCTGGGAATAATCCGAAGCATCAATATTTCTGTGTACAATGTTTGATTGTTTTAAAAGAATAGTTTGTGTGAAATCTTCCCTGGGAAATTAAAGGAGTTAACCCAGGTATAAGATCAAAAGTGATTCTGACCTTGTATAGTTCAGTTTGTGTGAAATCTTCCCTGGGAAATTAAAGGAGTTATCCCAGGTATAAGATAAAAAGGGATTCTGACCTTGTATAGTTCCGATGCTGTCACGCTCTGTTCAGAAGAAAAATACTTTTTCCCAGAACTCTAATTCGCTTAGGAGTGAAATGGGACGGAAGAGCCGACACACATCTCCACCTCCAAATATGTCCATATATACTGTTGTTTCTTCATGCAAAATGCCCCCTGTTTCTGACTGGCTGGTCCCGATACCTGTATCGCACAGCAGTAGAACTGGGAGTCCGGAGTACTCTGTAAACTTGTATTGGTGTTTTTTACCATTAAAATCAGATTATTGTTATAACTTTATGCCGGTGTGTTGAACTCCCTCTTTTATCAATCTGACCAGGCTCATCTAACGGACGGCGCGGAGCACAGGTGGGCTTTGAGCCACCACTATTGTGTCTGCTCCTACAGCATACATTAATTTTACTGACCTAAAACGATTAATGTTTTATAATTGATTCATTGTATATTTAACCTTTGATTATTTATTTTTCTTTCATACTACATTTTTCCTCATTAACGTTTTTGTGCACGTTATTTTAATTTTTAATAGATATATTTTTTGCTGCTGCTTTTGTTTTATTCTAAGTGAACTGGGAATTACAGTAAGGCAGTCCATAAATCTTCTTCTTCCAAAAACCAAGAATGTAAAATATCATTACTGATAGAGATGTAATGGTTCTGATGCTTCTTTCTAACAGTAGAGCAGCAAGTCAAGCTGCTAAATACATTTTTTAACTAAAGATATCTCGACAGTTTTGCTGCACCATGTTGTTGACCAAATCGACATTGTCTACATGGGCACAACATGCTTTGTAATTACGTTTTTTGGCCGTGGACATGTTTTAATGGATAATGATGCACAATTATATTTGGAATAACAATGACACACTTAAGAGCCATAATTGCAAAAAATATCGTTGTTACAAGTTTGTCCTAGAGATTGGTCACAACATGTCAAGAAGGCTGTTTCAGCTTCTGAGAGAGAAAAGAGAAATAACACAGGGAAATAATGACAAGGTCTTTTTTGTGGGGATTATGATGGAACATTTAAGTTGATTTTATGTTGGTGACTATTTGTCAACCTAAATAAAATATAACGATCAAAAAAGGTTGTGTTCAGGAAGGGAGATTAAAGGGGCCCTGTTATGTTTTATGCCTCTACTGCAGGGATCACCAACTACATTTGTCCAAGGGCCAAAATGTATCCAATAGACACTATTGCGGGCCAGCGATTTTTATATAGTTCAGAAAGGGGGGGGGGGGGGGGGGGGGGGTATTGAGTGTTCTGTAATCAGTTACTAAATACTGAATACATGGCTCTGAAAGTAATCAGAATACAGTTACAGTTACGTGTCTTAAACGTTGGAATCGGGTCTACTTTAACGTATTCAGATTACTTTTAGAATACTTTTGGAATACTTTCGTTTTCCATAACAGATGGGTATGTTTTGGTGAACAGGAGACACGTATTTTACTGTTTTAATGGCTTATCAAGAACTCAAACACAACATCTTGGTGTCATTCTGGACAGCTCCCTCTCATCTGCACCACACATAAAAAACATCACCCGGACTGCATTCTTTGTACTGTCTTAAAACCTTTCCTTAGAATATGTTATGAATTGTAAGGTGTCCTTGGGTGCTTTGAAAGGCGCCCCTAAATAGAATGTATTATCATTATTATTTATTATCTGAAACGATGTTATAACTTTTAAAACTTTTTCCAGTCACTTGCCCCAGGCATTCAGCAGCAGCAGGCCATTCACTTTGATTTGATCCCGTTATGAAATGTCATCATTTCGACAATAAAGAAATTCTACATAAACGTTATCTTGCACATTTTATCTAACCATCTCCGTTTCTAACTTTCAATATATTTTAAAAGAGATCTCTCTCTCATCTGCGTGCGGGGGCGGGGCCTCACAGACGCGCTGCATCTCTCTCTCGCTCACAGACATGCTGCAGCGCCGTGCAGTGTGAATGAATATTACATTTTGTGAGGAAATTTTTCCACCAATAATTCCAATAAGTATTCCAAAATGTATTCACTTCAGGTTTACGAAAGTAACTGTAATCAGATTAGTCGTTTTTCAAATGTAACGCCAGCTGAATACAGTTAGCCTACTTGATTTTTGTATTCTGATTACGTAACGCCGTTACATGTATTCCGTTACAACCCAACCCTGCTTCTAGGCTACTGTCCCGCAGCTCCTGCCTCTCTGTTGGACTCTGTCGCAGTATATGGCGTTATATTTGTGCCTCTATCCTGAGCACGCAATGAAACATGTTGAGCATAGAAAATGCTATTGAGCACGCACTTGAACAGTTTTGAGCACAGAGAAATATATTTTCTCTCATAAAACTCCTGCTCCGTGCGCAAGCAGACCGCTGCACGCGCTCTCTCCCCCGTTCGACCTCTCCAGCCTGCGCGCGCTCAGTTTTGCCTGCGCGCGCTCAAGTTGTCACAGCGTTACAAATGTGCCACAAAACCAACCAATCGGAGAACTCGAGAAGGTCAATTCTGATTGGCTGGTCCAGCGCCATGTTGAGAGAAGAGTTGCTCCAGCGGAAGTCCAAAATGCTTGATCGTCACATGGTTCAGAGAGACTCAGAAAGTTCCCGGAAGTTCGTGGCGGGCCATTTCAATTACGATTTGAATGCATTAATAACAGGATATAAATGCAATTTTTGGTAATTAGTGGTCAATAAAGGTTTTGATTTGCAATATTTATACAACATATCGATATGTGTGTAGTTACATCAATGTGTTTTTAAAAAAAAAAAGTGCTAATATTTGAGGATTAAGATAAAATAAGAAGTAGCCTACTTTATTGATACCAATTGGGGAAATGTTTACGCTGCAGCAGCAAAAGACAAGGAGGCATTGTACATTACAGTTAAAAGACTATAATTAAACAATCGAAAATGTAAACATCTTAAATAGAAATAACATAGCATTACAACCATAGACTGTATCAGAGCCATATAATAGAAGAGTTATGACAACGGAAGTCCAAAAACGGTTATCGTCACGTGGTTCATGTAGAAGAGGATCGTTCCCCGGAAGTTCATGGCGGGCAATGTGAATGCATTGATAACAGGAGATAGAACTACGATTTTTGGTAATTATTAGTGAATAAAGGTTTTGATTTGCAATATTTATACAACAAATCGATATGTGTATGTATTTACATCAATATGTTTTAAAAAATAAAATAGAATTTGCTAATATTAAGTGATAATATTAGGATTAGTGTGAACAACTAGTTTACATGTTAGGCTAACAGTGCCTTGGTTAAAGAGCCTGTTGCTGTTTATTTATAGCTTTGAATTCTTTAAAAACCAATATTATCTTCTTAAACTTATATGGTAGTCAGGAGCATCACTTTCTAATGTTTATTGATATATTTAGAGGGAGGGGATCTAAAGTAATGCTTTAAAATTCAGATTAGATTAATGTCTACCATTTTCTTAAATTCATGGTAGTTTCAGTAATCCCATGGTAATTGAGGACACAAGTTATCTAAATGACTAATGTCATCTTTATGGCTTTCAGAAAGGACAGGAGACCGACAGGTGACTATCAAAGGACTAGCAGCAGCAGCATGATGATGATGATGTTAAATGTGTTGTTTTAGGAACATCCATTGCAAATACATGGAATTCAATAAACATTGAATAGCATATCATGCAGGTTGTCTGTGCCTTTTCCTCCTTGTTGTCCTGGTTTGCTGTGCTGCCTCCTAGTCGCCACCATGGTTTGCTGTGCTGCCTGGGGATGCTCCAATCGCTCAGAGAAAGGAGTACGAATGTACAGCTTCCCCACTGACACAGAGCGGAGGAAGCAGGAGCAATTTCACGACCAACAGCAAAAAAATATGTGATTTATATACAAACACTGCATTTGCACTTTTTCACAAAACGAAAACCACACCATCGGGAAAGCTTAATGTTTTGTTTAATACAAAAAACAGGGAAAGGCTTGAAAAACACTGAGTTGAGACTCAGGGTGCAGGGTGAGGGTCTCAGTGCAGGTATTCAGGCTCCATTGAATCCCCCTCTGGTTCTTGTGCTGAAAGAGGGAGTAACAGACAGGAGAAAGGGTTATACACACCTATATAGCACACCTATTGGATGGGGAATTGCCTTGGGGAGATAAGGTGTGGTCTTTGTTCCCAACTGAAGTTATGGAACTTTATTATTTGTGAGTTTAACAAAGTATGACAAATGGCATCAGTAACATATGTGATATGAATTTCTATAAAGTTGTCTCACATTCTTGGTCATATTGTATATACAGTATGTAATGAGTATAACATGTCCAGTAAGTATAAAGTGTTTCCTAATACTGTGTATTCAACCACTATGGAATATGTATGTGGGCAGACAAAACTGAGTTGTTCTGTGTGTGAAGTAACCTCAAGTCACTCCGCAGGCACATTTTGATGCAGACCAGTTTGTCACGACAAAAAAGGGCAAGACTAGGCAGAGAGCAGAGGCTATACCCACCATCTTCGTGCATCGCCCTGTGGTCAAAAAGAGAAGGGCCCCTGCACCACGATTCACCCCGGGACCTGTATCTACAAAGCCCATAGCTCATGATCACAGCGATAGTGTGAAAGGTGACACAGGTATAATAAGTATGAACTCTTAGTAACAAAAGTAATATTTCTTATTTTTAAGTGGTATAATATTTTAAATGTTCGAACATTTACAGTGCCATGTCTTCTACTTACATTAGTCTCAAAGATTGAGGGAAGAAGGGAAGGGATCACTGCCCTCCACCTGCCAGAGGAGCGCAAACAATAAAAACAAGCAAGGTCATGTACCTGGAAGTTTGGGTTGGCAAAATGGAGTAAGAGAGGGACTTGAAAAACCTTGGTGGCTGTCTACTCATGTTGTTACAGTTGTCTTGGTTACAGCTCTCAAGTGTTTTTTTGTGCCATTTCCACATCTTTAGAAAATATGAAAAAATTGAAGTGAAATCAACCTCTTCTCTGGAGAACAAACTTCGATTTCTCTGTCTTGTGAGTTTGCAGTCTTGCAGTTTTGCTCCTCCACCTGTAACATCACTGCCCCTCCACCTGCCATACAGTAGGTTACTAACAAGATTACTTATATAATACAGTGATATAATACATGTTTAGTATGCTTTCTTATATAAAACAGTAGTATTAAACTTACCTTGTGTGTTCACTCTCACTTAAGTTCCTCTCCCTTTGCCATCAATCCAAAATCAGCTGAGCTGCAACATTATACACACAGGTAATAATCAACATAATCACAAGGACACAATATGGCTCTGCTAAAAACACTCACTCTTACACGCACCAAAGTTATATTTATCTAATATTTAACTCCCTCCACCCCCGCATACAATCCCGTTTAGAAGCCCCTCTTCTCTAATTCAACAACGTTGGACCAAATGACATTAAGAGAACGGCATTTACAATTAAAAGGCTGTTCAACGTGTGTTGCTAACTTGCTTCGGTATCCTAGCTTGATCTGTTATCTGTAAAGGTTCCCTAAATCTACTAATTTAGGGATAATCCACTGACATTCTTTAATACACATGTTCAATTGAATCAGATGTACTGATAATATCCGCAATATAAATCTTTAAACTTCTTCTTACCTTTAAAAGTCCGTCACGAACGGTCTATTATGCTGCAACTCCACAGCTCTGCTAGGCTTGGCGCTAACTTCCGGGGAACGATTGAGAGGCTCCACGATCCGCCATTGCTGTAAAAAAGTGGTCCATTGGAGTAGAGATGGGCGAGTCATGATTCATCCGGATCATTAACCCGGATCCTAGTAATGAGCCGGTCGTGACGAGTCTCCCTCTCGATTAACCCGAGTCCTTTGAGTCCTACACCTGATGTGACGTAACAATTAAAACTATAAATTGCGTCACTCTTTACTCTCTTTATAACGTGTACAATCACATTACAACGTTGTTGTATCCAGAGATCCAGCAGACTCGTCGCCATGCACGAATCAACAGCAAATTCAGCCCCTCCTCCGGCTCCCGCGAGAGTCCCGTGAGCCGTGAGTGAGCCGTGAGTCGTTGGACTCGCGGGAGCCGTGAGTGAGCCGTGAGCCGTGAGTGAGCCGTGAGTCCGCAAATCTCTGAGTCTGCTGCGACTCGTCGAGGGAGCCGTGGGACTCGCGGGAGCCGTGGGACTCGCGGGAGCCGTGCGAGCCGGAGGAGGGGCTGAGTCTGCTGTAGATTCGTGCATGGGGACGAGTCTGCTGGATCTCTGGATCTGCTGCCTGCTATATGTTACGGCTCTGAGTCCTCGTAGGCTACTGGTCTCTCTCGATCATTGACCTGGATTCACGGATCCCGCGATTTTTCCGGCTCTAAATTAAGTTTCAGTGTAGACTTCTAACAAAATGGTCATGTTGTGCAACAGTCTCCTGTAATAATATCTGCATTTCCAATAAGGATCTTACTTGGAAACTCGTTTATTTTGAACATGGCACACAAAAAGAAACAAATGATAGAAAATTGCAAAACAGTTAGAATATATAAAATGTAATTATACAATTATTATTATTATTATTATTATTATTATTATTATTATTATTATTATTAAATGAAAACACAATTGTGCAAAATTAGCTTAAGTACAGGAACATATTAAAATAACTATATACATATAATGCAAAACACTTATTTTTTAAAATGCACACACACACACATGTTTTATTAAAGCAAAAGACACTGTGTAGCGGAGGTTAATGTAACGTTAGTTTAATATGCTGGTTAAATGCAACAACTTTCGGTTTCACCGGTAGGATTTCTACGGTCTTGGTCATGCTGACTCATATGACTCAAATGACTCGTATGATCCGGATCTCTTCAATGATTGACTCAGAAGACTCCGAGTCCATAAAATGATCCGGATTTGCCATCTCTACATTGGAGTGAACGGAGATGTCATAACTCTTCTATTATATGGCTCTGGTATGGAAGCAAACAAGAGACAGAAGTATTTGAATTGTATTAGACACCGAATTTATAACATTGAAAATAATTACTTTGAAAATCATGTATCTAAATGTTTTTGCTCCGAATTTACCTATGTGAAATAAAAATGTAAAAATTCAAGTGAAAAAAATTCGAATATTCAAATTCAGATCCCAAAAATTCAACGTCAAAAAATTCGATGTCAAAAAATTCGATGTATAAAATTCGATGTCCAAAATTGCGATGCAGCATCATCCGGGCTACGCAGACAGGATAAGCAATCGAGCCCTAATGCAACTCCGACTTCTGGCCTATCAGAGCACGGCTTTGTCAGTCATGTGATCACAACAACCCGGGAGAAAAATGACGGAGAACAGCGGGGCTCGCCGCTCGGGTAAGTAGTCAGTTTGTGCTTTTTATTTTACAAGCAGTGAGGGCTCGACAGCATTTGTATCTTACATTAGCTAGCTAAATGAGTGAAGTAGCCTTGTGCCTTGCTGTTAGCAAGCTCCGTTACCATTAATTGAAGTGAATCACAATGTGTGTGTGTGTGTAGGTTGGTTGGTTGGGGGTGACGGTTTGCAAAGTAACGTAACGATCACTTCGGTTAGATAAGTCAAGTAGACCATGATACACTATACCAGGGGTGGCCAACCAGTCAGAGGTTAAGAGCCACATTTTTTCTATGTTACTGCAAAGAGCCACATCAAACACACAGGCACTGATACCGCTTGTTTCCGTTTTTTTGTTTTCTGGAGACAAGATTTCAACCACGTCACTGATTATTTTTGTGGCATTGGGATATATATTTTTTAAATCCTCTGGAGCAGAGAGAGGAGCTGTGGATTATTGTTATTGATTAATGCATCAGTGTTTCTTAGGGTCAAAAACACTAAATTCACAACTTAAAATGAAAGCGTTTAGTTTATTTAATAAAAGAGCACATGTTCAATGTGAAAAGTGACAGTAGTTATAGATTATTTGCAATTTGGTGCTATATATATTTTTAAAAAAAAATTATATATATTTTTTAAACACCTTGAATTTCAGGGGGGGGGGGCGGGGCTCCGTTGGCGGGGCGCAGCGCCCCTCCAAAAACAATGGTAGGGGAAACACTGGATAGTGTTTAATCAACGATAGGTTTCCCCCCCTCAAAGGTGATTGGTTCACTGCATCGCAGGTATT
The DNA here is from genome assembly GCF_902827175.1 of Gymnodraco acuticeps. Classification (NCBI taxonomy): domain Eukaryota; kingdom Metazoa; phylum Chordata; class Actinopteri; order Perciformes; family Bathydraconidae; genus Gymnodraco; species Gymnodraco acuticeps. Next base: position 1,804,741 of record NW_022992081.1, read on the forward strand.
ATTGTGATTGACTCTTGGGCCACATCAAAATGAGACTTGCTGTCATCCTCTCATACCTTACACCACACATACACACGTAGGGAGAGCCGGGACGAAAGTAACGGAGCGATTTTATCCGAGCCCAAACAACTTTGACCGGACAAATTACGTTAATACTTAACAGACCTACTAAATATCAGGTTTAACTGTCAGGAGTAGCTAGTGTTGTCACGATACCAACATTTTGGTTTCGATACCAAGTCAAGAATTGCGATTCCGATTATTTTTCGATACTTTTCTTAAAAAACAGTCTTAAATGTAATTATTGTGCTTTATTTCACACCAGAACCATAACCATAACACAAACTTTTAAACAATGAGAACAATAAATTAAATAAATGACAAGATTTCCTATTAAATACAATTAATACATTTCTTACAGACAGGCCTCGTGGTGTCCGTAGGCTTGCCCTCACTGTCAGAGATATCGCTCAAATACTTCCAAATTTCGCTTCTGGCGTCTTTTTTGTCAACAAACTGAGGCGCAGCGGCAGTTGCACTCCCACTTGCAGCCATGCTTCTCGCTTTCTCACATGCTCTGGCAGCTAGCGCGTGCACGAGAGAGGGGAGGGACTTAGAGCGTGCTTGAGAGGGGCGGGACTGCAGGCACGGCTGCAGTGCAGGGAGTGGAAGCAGAGCGCTGAACACACACGGCTCTTATTAAAACGGCGCTTTCTCACCGGAGTACTTTCCCCCCGTCATTCTTAAAGTACCGATACTAATGAAACGGAGGAATCGTAACGTTTTTAACGACAGGGTATCGCGGTATACCTTTCAAGTATCGGTACACCGTGCAACACTAGTCAGGAGTCAGTGTCTCTCCCCCAAACTCACACATATACAATTCGATATGAACTGAAGAGCCGCATGAAACTAGGCAAAGAGCCGCATGCGGCTCGAGAGCCGCGGGTTGGCCACCCCTGCACTATACGAAATACTCTCTTACAAAAGCCCTGCATTTAAACATGTTAATGTTACTTTAGTAAAAGTATGCTAGTATAATTAGGAAAGTGTTGTTAAAGTAGACACAAGTTATACTATTATATTATATCATTTGATTTATTGTTATTACCGATGCACGAGTTGACTTAACTGTTGTAGTTGGAGCTCATTTGAACAATGAGCCAACTAATTATTACTTTCATAATGGTGTAATGTGCCGACTATTTTCAACATTAACAGATGAAGGTCTGGTTTGTTCAAACTCTCAAAATAGTAGAACCAGAGCCCTAGAGACTCTAGGGCTCTGAGTAGGACATGCTGTCATAATTAGTCCGAAGTGACACCTTTACAATGTTAAAGCTGTTAGATAAATGTAGTGACGTAAAAACGAAAGTATTCAAGATAGTGTAGTGAAAAAGAGATGTTTTTTTTTTTTTTAAATGTTACCAAAACAAAATCTCTTGTTTTGGACTGACAGTAATAATTCAAGAAATAGTAGATAAATAAATACACACACATCAATCTGTTGTGGATGGAACACAACAAATGGTGCTCTTACCTGTGATGCCTCCTCCAAACATTATAACCAGACAGTATCATTCAAACTATAAGTAACAGTTCTAGCTACTTGACTTCAGACAAACAATTCAAAAGACAAAATCAACACAATTTATTGAAAGACCAATCTTTATTTATCTCCTTTTGTTTGTGTTATTAAACCCTGTCAATCTAAAAAAACTGAGCGACTCAACAGTTAACTTTATATTTCTTATTGTCCAAAGCATCTATTACACTATTTGTTCCCCTCTCATATTCACAGGATGGATGATTAGAGACTTTGGGGGAAACCTCAGCTTTATGAACGTCCTGTCTGTTGCTTTGGCCAGAGAGGGCTGAGGGTCTTTCCCTCCTCGCAGGGAAAGACCCTGCAGGCCTGAGGGAGGAGGACCTGCACCAGCTGCACCTACAGAACTTAGCCCATGCTGGGCATAGCTGTTACCATCTGCACAGGCCTGTCAATTAACAGATTAACATTGAGTGTAACTTATGTATATTATTTCGTTTTTATTTAAAAAAAATGGTGATGGTTCATGCTTGATAACTTTTAGTTCACATTTCAATAAATTGTATTTGCACTCCTTTTGTCCGTTATTCTTGCTGAAAATGTTAGATTACACATTCACATCTGACTGAAGATTGGCACCATTTATTTATGACGTTGCAAACTCTGCGGTACAAGGCACAAGTGATGTGAAGCTCAAAGTGAGTCAAATGCATTTGATCAGCTGACTTTTTTTTTTTGCCAAACTTAATAGGCCTGACAATAATCACACTGTCTCTGAGGTGCAACGTAAAACACAAAACAACACACAAATGAAGTTCCTGTTGGACTACAAAACTAGTCAGTGTGCAGGTCTTTGTGTTACAATACAAGTGTCTCTTAGTGAATGTCCTGTACTGCTCTTAAATCTCATAACATCAGCTTCTCCTTTCCCTCTTGGATGTTCTTCTGGACCCTCAGAGAAAGAGAACATGGTGAAGCAGTCCTGTCTCTCAGGCATGTCCTTTCCTAACAGAAATATCAAAAAACATATTATTGCAGAGCAAGTGTGTTATTTAAGAAAGAGGTGTGTTTGTTTGTTCATAAATATAATGATTTTTTTATTTGAATGTGTTTTTTAAATCCAACAGTGTACTACAAAGATAATCAGATTATGAATAAACCGTTCTAAATTCATCAACATTGAAATAAATGTATTATTAAAATAATATTTAACTGTTATCAAAACTTAGTGCAACTGTAGAAGCTTGCTCTGTCCGGTTGTCTCACTGAAAGCCAAAGGGTCGCAGCTCTCACTATGTTCAATAATATTTGCCTTAAATACATTGAAATGTGAAAGTTGAACAAAAAAGTGATGTTGCTTGGTAAAATGGAAATGTAACCTTTTGCTAAGAAAGTCCACTCAACATCACTGATGTGTAGGTGATCTAGTATTCACTCAGTCATGTTTAATGGCATGTATATCAGTGTATTAGAGTCATTACTTTATGCATTATTTGTAAAGCATGAAAAAGGTATACCTTGGAATCCGTGCTGAAGTTCTCTGCTGTTAGGAGTCCAGATCTGTCTCTCCTCCTCTGGTCCAGCCTGTCTGGATCACCTTAAGGACACTTTGAACAAACAGATGTAAAGTTACATGCGTGGGTTACAGACTTCTTTACATGCAAACTACTTTTTATCTTCTTTTAAAAACAGGTCATAATCTTATTGTTATACTTAAGAAATGGCTGGATATCACAATCCTTATACTGTATCAGTTTGATTGAGCATTATTGTGTAGGTCCTTTTTATTTTACTGTTACTTTGGATGAGGTTTTCATGAGTCAGTCAAATTAATTTGTTTTCAAATGCCATATTCATATGCATCACACACGTAAGGGTAAGACACAAACCTATTGAACAAATGCAATGCAATGGATAAGCTTAATTTCCACTGAAGTCACAGATAACGTCATATATAATATTTAAACAAATCATTTCCTTGTCACTAAAGCATTGACTACGCTATTCATCGTCCTTAAATGCAGGAATTAAGTTACATGTTCTGTTCTACAGCCACGATAAGGCTGTTTCTCAAGTGTGATGATAATACAATTAAAAGAGGCATTGGTAATAATATTAAAAACAACAATGTTTGGGTCGTTCGTCGGATAGACGGTTAGCTGCAATAAATAACTCCAGTTCAACAAACCATATTACAATATCTAAGGGAGCGTTATTTCTGGACCATCTTGAAATGTGACGTTCATATTTTAAAGATACACACATTTCATTGTGAGGTTGATTTAATATACACTAAGCCTCTCTTCAACAATACGTTGAAGTTAGCTAGTCTATTTTATGCTATAGTAGAGCATAGCGAATTTAAATGAACCTTAACAATGCATACATTAACCTAAATAGCAAACTAACTATCTAACGTACAAGGATTACCTTATTTTAGCAACCTCGCACAGAAGCCTTTTGGTATACAGTAGCATCCCACTTAATGTTTTACACTCTTGGATGCTACGCATAGCATCGTTAGCACAGATGGAGCTACGATTGCTCAAATGCTAACCCAACTCTAAACATTCATTAACGTTAGCTTAATAAAAACACCAGTAACATAACATAAAGTACGCAGGGTTGACTGACCGAAGAAACTGCATTCATGGACGGTCTGTTTCAACCGCAGATAAATCCTATATTTGCAGGACGAATAGTCCACCAGGAACCAACACTACAAACACGTTCCGAGTTCAAGTAGTGTTCTCCTCATGCGCTGAGCCGCTGTAGCATCACGGAGCTAACCGTGAGACAGAGGAGCTAGGAGCAGCAGTCCCGTTGTCATGAAGGGGGAATCTAACTATATACAGAATATGTTTTTGTAGATCCAGGCTAGAAACATGTTCATTTTCTTATGTTAAGTTGGACATTTTAACATAGGGTCTACAGGAATTGCTCCCATCTGCATCCATCGCCTATAGTTTGCAGCATTGGTATGGAAGCAAACAAGAGACAGAAGTATTTGAATTTTATTAGACACCGAATTTATAGCATTGAAAAGAATTACTTTGAAAATCATGTATCTGAATGTTTTTGCTCCGAATTTACCTATGTGAAATAAAAATGTAAAAATTCAAGTGAAAAAAATTCGAATGTTCAAATTCAGATCCCAAAAATTCGACGTCAAAAAATTCGATGTCAAAAAATTCGGTGTATAAATTTCGATGTCCAAAATTGCGATGCAGCATCATCCGGGCTACTCAGACAGGATAAGCAATCGAGCCCTAATGCAATCAAACTGACTTGGCCTATCAGAGCACGGCTTTGCCAGTCATGTGATCACAACAACCCGGGAGAAAAATGACGGAGAACAGCTGGGCTCGCTGCTCGGGTAAGTTGTCAGTTTGTGCTCTTTATTTTACAAGCAGTGAGGGCTCGACAGCATTTGTATCTTACATTAGCTAGCTAAATGAGTGAAGTAGCCTTGTGCCTTGCTGTTAGCAAGCTCCGTAGTTATCATTAATTGAAGTGAATCACAACGTTACCGTGTCCTTTTGTGTGTGTGTGTGGGGGGGGGGGGGGACGGTTTGCAAAGTAACGTAATGATCACTTCGGTTAGATAAGTCAAGTAGACCATGCTACACTATACGAAATACTCTCTTACAAAAGCCCTGCATTTAAACATGTTACTTTATTACAAGTATGCTAGTATAATTAGGAAAGTGTTGTTAAAGTATTTAAAGTAGACACAAGTTATACTATTATATTATATCATTTGATTTATTGTTATTACCGATGCACAAGTTGACTTACCTGTTGTAGTTGGAGCTCATTTTGAACAATGAGCTAACTAATTCTTACTTTCATAATGGTTTAATGTGCTGACTATTTTCTACATTAATAGATGAAGGTCTGGTTTGTTCAAAGTCTCAAAATAGTAGGTCCAGAGCCCTAGAGACTCTAGGGCTCTGAGTAGGACATGCTGTCATAATTACCCAGAGTTCGAAGTGACACCTTTACAATGTTAAAGCTGTTAGATAAATGTAGTGATGTAAAAACTAAAGTATTCAAGATAGTGTAGTGAAAAAGAGATAGTTTTTTTTAAATGTTACTAAAACAAAATCTCTTGTTTTGGACTGACAGTAATGATTCAAGAAATAGTAAATAAATAAATACACACACATCAATCTGTTGTGGATGGAACACAACAAATGGTGCTCTTACCTGTGATGCCTCCTCCAAACATTATAACCAGACTGTATCATTCAAACTATAAGTAACAGTTCTAGCTACTTGACTTTAGACAAATAATTCAAAAGACTTGAAAAACCAATCTTTATTTTACGGTGCCTCTCCTTTTGTTTGTATTATTAAACCCTTTCAATCTAAAAAACTGAGCAACTCAACAGTTAACTTTATATTTCTTATTGTCCAAAGCATCTAATAATAATAATAATAATAATAATCATAATACATGGGACTTTTATATAGCTTTTCATGAAACTCAAAGACTATTACACAATTTTGTTCCCCTCTCATATTCACAGGATGGATGATTAGAGACTTTGGGGGAAACCTCAGCTTTATGAACGTCCTGTCTGTTGGTTTGGCCTGAGAGGCCTGCAGGGTCTTTCCCTGCGAGGAGTCCTCCTCGCAGGGAAAGACCCTGCAGGCCTGAGGGAGGAGGACCAGACCTGATGGAGGAGGTCCTGCACCAGCTGCACCTACAGAACTTAGCCCATGCTGGGCATAGCTGTTACCACCTGCACAGGCCTGTCAATTAACAGATTAACATTTAGTGTAACTTATGTATATTATTTCGTTTTTATTTAAAAAAAAAATGGTGATGGTTCATGCTTGATAACTTTTAGTTCACATTTCAATCAATTGTATTTGCACTCCTTTTGTCCGTTATTCTTACTGAAAATGTTAGATTACACATTCACATCTGACTGAAGATTGGTACCATTTATTTATGACGTTCCAAACTCCGCGGTACAAGGCACAAGTATTGTGAAGCTCATAAAGTGAGGCAAATGCATTTGATCAGCTGACTTTTTTTTTTTTGCCAAACTTTATAGGCCTGACAATAATCACACTGTCTCTGAGGTGCAACGTAAAACACAAAACAACACAAATGAAGTTCCTGTTAGACTACAAAACTATTCAGTGTGCAGGTCTTTGTGTTACAATACAAGTGTCTCTTAGTGAATGTCCTGTACTGCTCTTAAATCTCATCACATCAGCTTCTCCTTTCCCTCTTGGATGTTCTTCTGGACCCTCAGAGAAAGAGAACATGGTGAAGCAGTCCTGTCTCTCAGGCATGTCCTTTCCTAACAGAAATATCAAAAAACATATTATTGCAGAGCAAGTGTGTTATTTAAGAAAGAGGTGTGTTTGTTTGTTCATAAATATAATGATTTTTTTTATTTGAATGTGTTTTTTAAATCCAACAGTGTACTACAAAGATAATCAGATTATGAATAAACCGTTCTAAATTCATCAACATTGAAATAAATGTATTATTATAATAATATTTAACGGTTATCAAAACTTAGTGCAACTGTAGAAGCTTGCTCTGTTCGGTTGTCTCACTGAAAGACAAAGGGTCGCAGCTCTCACTATGTTCAATAATATTTGCCTTAAATACATTGAAATGTGAAAGTTGAACAAAAAAGTGATGTTGCTTGGTAAAAATGTAAATGTAACGTTTTGCTAAGAAAGTCCACTCAACATCACTGATGTGTAGGTGATCTAGTATTCACTCAGTCATGTTTAATGGCATGTATATCAGTGTATTAGAGTCATTACTTTATGCATTCTTTGTAAAGCATGAAAAAGGTGTACCTTGGAATCCGTGCTGAAGTTCTCTGCTGTCCAGATCTGTCTCTCCTCCTCTGGTCCAGCCTGTCTGGATCACCTTAAGGAGACTTTGAACAAACAGATGTAAAGTTACATGCATGGGTTACAGACTTCTTTACATGCAAACAACTTTGTATCTTCTTTTAAAAACAGGTCATAATCTTATTGTTATACTTAAGAAATTGCTGGATATCACAGTCCTTATACTGTATCAGTTTGATTGAGTATTATTGTGTAGGTCCTTTTTATTTTACTGTTATTTTGGATGAAGTTTTCATGAGTCAGTCAAATTAATTTGTTTTCAAATGCCATATTCATATGTATCACACACATAGGGGTAAGACACAAACCTATTGAACAAATGCAATGCAATGGATAAGCTTCATTCTGACTGAAGTCACAGATAACGTCATACTGCATCTAATATTTAAACAAATAATTTCCTTGTCACTAAAGCATTGACTACGCTATTCATCGTCCTTAAATGCAGGCATTAAGTTACATGTTCTGTTCTACAGCCACGATGAGGCTGTTTCTCAAGTGTGATGATAATACAATTAAAAGAGGCATTGGTAATAATATTAAAAACAACAATGTTTGGGTCGTTCGTCGGATAGACGGTTAGCTGCAATAAATAACTCCAGTTCATCAAACCATATTACAATATCTAAGGGAGCGTTATTATCTTGAAATGTGACGTTCATATTTTAAAGATACACACATTTCATTGTGAGGTTGATTTAATATACACTAAGCCTCTCTTCAACAATACGTTGACGTTAGCTAGTCTATTTTATGCTATAGTAGAGCATAGCGAATTTAAATTAACCTTAACAATGCATACAGTAACCTAACTTTCTAACGTACAAGGATGACCTTATTTTAGCAACCTCGCACAGAAGTTTTTTGGTATACAGTAGCATCCCACTTAATGTTTTACACTCTTGGATGCTACGCATAGCATCGTTAGCACAGATGGAACTACGATTGCTCAAATGCTAACCCAACTCTAAACATTCATTAACGTTAGCTTAATAAAAACACCAGTAACATAACATAAAGTACGCAGGCTTCACTTACCGAATAAACTGCATTCATGGACGGTCTGTTTTAACCGCAGATAAATCCTATATTTGCATGACGAATAGTCCACCAGGAACCAACACTACAAACACGTTCCGAGTTCAAGTAGTGTTCTCCTCATGAGCTGAGCCGCTGTAGCATCACGGAGCCAATGGGGCTAACGGAGCTAGCAGAGAGGAGCTAGGAGCAGCAGTCCCGTTGTCATGAAGGGGGAATCTAACTATATACAGAATATGTTTTTGTGGATCCAGGCTAGAAACATGTTCATTTTCTGCTATTAAGTTGGACATTTTAACATAGGGTCTACGGGAATTGCTCCCATCTGCATCCATCGCCTATAGTTTGCAGCATTGGGCTTCACCGCACTGTCCCGGGGTTTGCCGCTTGGCTCTGATAGGCCAGAAGTCGGTTTGATTGCATTCGGACTCGATTGCTTATCCTGTCTGAGTAGCCCGGATGAGGCTGCATCGCAATTTTTGACGTCGAAATTTATACACCGAATTTTTTGACATCGAATTTTAAACACCGAAATATTTGACGTCGAATTGTTTTCACTTTAATTTTTGGGATCTGAATTTGAACATTCGAATTTTTTTAACTTGAATTTTTACATTTTTATTTCACATAGGTAATTTCGGAGCAAAAAAAATTCAGATACATGATTTTCAAAGTAATTATTTTCAATGCTATAAATTCGGTGTCTGATAAAATTCAAATACTTCTGTCTCTTGTTTGCTTCCATACATTGGGCTTCACCGCACTGTCCCGGGGTTTGCCGCTTGGCTCTGATAGGCCAGAAGTCGGTTTGATTGCATTAGGGCTCGATTGCTTATCCTGTCTGAGTAGCCCGGATGATGCTGCATCGCAATTTTTGACGTCGAATTTTACACACCAAAATATTTGACGTCGAATTTTTTTCACTTGAATTTTTGGGATCTGAATTTGAACATTCGAATTTTTTTAACTTGAATTTTTACATTTTTATTTCACATAGATAAATTCGGAGCAAAACAAATTCAGATTCATGATTTTCAAAGTAATTATTTTCAATGCTATAAATTCGGTGTCTAATACAATTCGAATACTTCTGTCTCTTGTTTGCTTCCATACACCCATAGACTGTATATATAAATGGACGTAGGGTCCGTGACGTCACCCATAGGATTCTGCAGAGTTGCGGTGAAGCCCTTAGTAGGCGGAGTCGGCCACTAACGGCTCGACAGTGACGCCAGAGTTCAACTCCCGCCTTCTCCAGCCTGCTCCAAATAAGGGCAAAGAGGCGGAGCCGAGGCGGGACCTGCTGCCACCAAGCTGGAAGTGCCAGAGCTAGCTGAAGCTACCAAGCTAAGCTAACATGCTCCACATCTGCACGCTGCCGTCGCATTTTACGTTTCTAAGGTAAGCGGACATTAAACTATTCAGCAAAACTATAAATAATAATCTAAGTTATTGAGCTTTTAGCATAATACTTCAGAATCTTAAAACCCCTTAACGTTTGTATGCAATTGTGCTAAATTCAACACTGGAATCAAGCAAATATTAATATGTTTGCATGACATTAGTTATTTATATTTTGATATCACTTAACTATACGTTTAAGTCAAGCTAAGGTACATGTGATAGTAGCTAGTTAGCGCTCTTACCTTTGAGGCCTCCTCCAAACAGCATAATAACCAGACTATCATTAAAACTAAGTACCAGTTATAGATCCTTGACTTTAGACAAACAATTCAAAAGACAAAATGTATTTAAAGACCAATCTTTATTTGAATGTGCCTCTTAACCTGAGATATTAGTTATACAGTAATAGTATTGACAATCAAAAAAAACTGAGCAACTCAACAGTCAACTTTATGTTTCTTATTGTCTAAAGCATTTATTATTTTCATTTTCCCCCTCTCATATTCAGTGTGGACGGATTGAGACAGCATGGTCTCCAGAGAGCTGCAGAGACTTCAGGGAGAAACCTCCGTGTGATGGACGTCCTGTCTGTTCGTTTGGAGAGGACTGAGGGTCTTTCCTCTGCGAGGAGGACCAGGGCTGATGAAGGAGCCCATGCTGGGCAAAGCTGATACCAACTGCACAGGCCTAGTCGGTCACTTTATTTGACTAAATGTGTTTAATACATTTAATAGGTTTACACCTTCTGTCCATATGTGCTTTTTATTTAAAACATTTGATTAACTTTTGGTTCACATTTCAATAAATTGTATTTGTATTTGCACTCCTTTTGTCCATTATTCTTACTGAAAATGTTAGATTACACATTCACATATGACTGAAGATTGGCCCCATTTATTTGTGACGTTGCAAAACAAGGTACATGTTGTGAAGCTCATAAAGTGAGGCAAATAGAAATAATCAGCTGATGGAGTGTTGATGTGGAAATAGCTGCATTCGATCAGCTGACTGTTTTTACAATAAAAGTAGTTTCTTAGTGAATGTCCTGTACTGGTCTTAAAATCTCATAACATCAGCTTTTAATGTTCCTCTTGGATGTTCTTCTTGACCCTCAGAGAAGGAGAAAATGTCCTGTCTTTCAGGCATGTCCTTTCCTAACAAAAATGACAGGAAACATAAAACATATTATTGCAGAACAAGTGTGTTATTTATGAAAGCGGTGTGTTTGTGTGTTTAGGGGCTGTAGATATAATTATTTTGTAATTGTAATGTTTTTTTTTTATTTCAACAATGAGCTACAAAGACAATCAGATTATGAATGAACAGTATGAAGTTCATCAACATTGAAATATATGTTATTATCAAAATAATATTGAACTGTTATCAAAACGTAGTGCAACTGTAGAAGCTTGCTCTGTTGTCTCACTGAAATAATCACTTTTACCACGTTTTTTACAGACAATATTGAGAGATAAATAGTAGCAGTTCTCACTATGTGTTAAATATCTTTGCCTTCAATACATTAAATTAGAAAGCTGACAAAGTCATATTGCTTGTTATTATCTAAATGTAACTTTTTGCATGGAAAAAACCCTCAACTTAACTGATGTGTAGGTGATCTAGTATTTAGTATTGTTTAATGGAATGTATATCAGTGTATTCAAGTCAATACTTCATTCATTTAAACCAATATCTTTCTTGATTCTTTGTACAGTATGAAAAAAGAGTCTTTGTACCTGTGCTGAAGTTCACTGCTGTGAGGAGTCCAGTTCTGTCTCTCACTCTCTGGTCCAGCCTGTCTGCATCACCTGGACACCTTAAACAAACAGATATATATATATATATTAGGGGTGTAACGGTACACGTACCCGTACCGAAATTATTCGGTACGGGCCCTTCGGTTCGGTACAGGTGTGTACCGAAGTGTACCGAACGAATATAACGTTAAACGTAAAAAATTGAGAACGTGAATAACTTTTTGGAAGTAATCTCAGGTGCTGCGTCGCAGCATTCAGAGTAATTTGCTCACATTGGGTTCAACGCGTCATAGAGCGAGCAAGTCATTTCATTGGATGAGAGGCATACTATGAGAGCTGGTCACAGGGATGCGTTCAGATGTAGTCAGTAATTTGAGGAACTGTCAAAAATTAATGGCGAACGCAGATAAAGTTGAGCTCGAAAATCCTCCAGCATCATTGAAGTCTCCGGTTTGGGAACATTTTGATTTCGCAGTTACGAACAAGGATGACGGACAAAGACAGGTGGACCGAACCAAAGCTGTTTGTCGGCATTGTTCAACTAAAATAGGTTACGCGGCTGGCAATACATCAAACTTGCACACTCTTGAAAAGGCATCACCCGAACGTGAATATCACCGGTACCAAAAGAAAAAAGACTGAAGTGCAAACCCAACTCCCGCTAGCATGTAAGCCTCCACCACTGGCAGAGAGTTCAGACCGAGCCAAAGCTATTACAAACACCAAATATCCTCATGTTGCCATGTTAGCAAAGCGCTACCTGGCTGTATCTGCTACCTCTGTCCCTAGCGAGAGGGTTTTCTCCACATCAGGAGACATTGTTAGTGCCAGCAGATCTGCCCTTTCGGCAAGCAATGTGGACAAATTCATCTTTCTTTAAAAAAACATGAAAATACAATGACAAGCAAGTCATTATGTCAAACTGGCTGCTTAGGAACTAGTACAGTACAGTTCAAATACAGATTATTTCAGTTCATCGAAATGCTGCACCTTAATGTTCATTTTATTATATTTTGTATTTATTTGAGTGAATATTCACAGTTTAATAATAATTAAAAACCCAAAACTAATAGTTTATGTTTTGTGAGTACTAGTACAGTAAAGTTCAAATACAGATGATTTCAGTTCATCGAAATGCTGCACCTTAATGTTTATTTTATTATATTTTGTATTTATTTGAGTGAATACATTATTCACAGTTTAATAATAATAATAAAAAAATATATATATATGTTTTGTTTTGTGAAAAAAAATGCTGCTGTACCGAAAACGTACCGAACCGAACCGTGACCAAAAAAACCGAGGTACGTACCGAACCGAAATGTTTGTGAACCGTTACACCCCTAATATATATATATATATATATATATATATATATATATATATATATATATATATATATATATATATATGTAAAGTACCATGTGTACAAACAATATAACTGATTCTCTTCTGTTGAACATGTTGGATTGTGTATTGTCCGAGTCAGGGGCCTTTTTATTTTACTGTAACTTTGGAAGTTGTGTTACCAATGCTTACTGTTTATTTGATACCCATTTGGTAATACAATTAATAAAAACAACAAGGTTTGGGTTCGTTCTTCAGATGACTGTGACGTTAAGGTGTAAGCTCAATAATGAACTCCAGCTCAACCAACCATATTGTAATATCTAAGTACTCATCTTGAAATATGACATTAATAATTGTAATATACACACATCTTATTGTGAGGTTGATTTCACATACACTACTTCGACATTAGCTTGTCTACATACTTGAGCATAGCCAATTTAAATTAACCTTAGATGCATACAGTTCTACCTACATAATACAATATCTCTAAGTTACAAGGATGTAACCTTATTTTATCAACCTCAAACAGAAGCCGTTTGTTCAACAGTATTATCCCACTTAACACTTGTCTATTTCGTTGTAACCTTTATACATACAGTCTATGATTTTAACTTGGAGGCTACGATTACAATCGTTAGCACCGATGTAGCTACCACTAGCTTACATGCTAACCCAAGCCTTACCATTCATTACGTAGCTGATTAAAATCATTAACACATAAATAAAGCACTCGAATTTCACATACCGCAAAACCGCATTCATGCACCGTCTGTTTTAACCGCAGAGCGAGTCACAATAGTCCGATATATAAGCATGAAGAACAAACAACCACGACCGGCTACAAGTTGTGTTTCCTGGATGAGCTGAGCAGGCAGAGTCGCTGTAGCTAGCTTCACGGAGCAGCTAGCAGAGAGACAAGAAGCTAACAGTGGCAGGCACATGACAGAGCCGTCACTCAATGTGACCACGCCCTAATTTATGCACAAACTTTAAGACCTAATATAAATAAAAGGGTCGCGTTAGAAAACAATTCACTCACAGATCCATAATCATGAAGGTGGAATCTAACTATATCGATAATAAAAATGTATGGAGCCAGGGGTAGAAACATGTTTTTTTCTGCTGTAAAGTTGGGCATTTTAACATGGGGTCTATGGAAATTGCTCCTTTCTGCAGCCATCGCCTATCGGCCAATATATGAACTGCAGTGTGTGGCACTTCCGTATTGGCTTCCCGGCTCTACCCCACAATTTGCCGCTTGATTACAACCATAGACTGTATATATAAATGGACGTAGGGTCCGTGACGTCACCCATAGGATTCTGCAGAGTTGCCGTGAAGCCCTTAGTAGGCGGAGTCGGCCACTAACGGCTCGACAGGGACGCCAGAGTTCAACTCCCGCCTTCTCCAGCCTGCTCCAAATAAGGGCAAAGAGGCGGAGCCGAGGCGGGACCTGCTGCCACCGAGCTGGAAGTGCCAGAGCTAGCTGAAGCTACCAAGCTAAGCTAACATGCTCTACATCTGCACGCTGCCGTCGCATTTTACGTTCTAAGGTAAGCGGACATGAAACTATTCAGCAAAACTATAAATAATAATCTAAGTTATTGAGCTTTTAGCATAATACTTCAGAATCTTAAAACCCCTTAACGTTTGTATGCAATTGTGCTAAATTCAACACTGGAATCAAGCAAATATTAATATGTTTGCATGACATTAGTTATTTATATTTTGATATCACTTAACTATACGTTTAAGTCAAGCTAAGGTACATGTGATGGTAGCTAGTTAGTTCACATTTCAATAAATTGTACTTGCACTCCTTTTGTCCATTATTCTTACTGAAAATGTTAGATTACACATTCACATCTGACTGAAGATTGGCCCCATTTTGACGTTGCAAAACAAGGTACATGTTGTGAAGCTCATAAAGTGAGGCAAATAGAAATAATCAGCTGATGGAGTGTAGATGTGGAAATAGCTGCATTCGATCAGCTGACTGTTTTTACAATAAAAGTAGTTTCTTAGTGAATGTCCTGTACTGGTCTTAAAATCTCATAACATCAGCTTTTAATGTTCCTCTTGGATGTTCTTCTTGACCCTCAGAGAAGGAGAAAATGTCCTGTCTTTCAGGCATGTCCTTTCCTAACAAAAATGACAGGAAACATAAAACATATTATTGCAGAACAAGTGTGTTATTTATGAAAGCGGTGTGTTTGTGTGTTTAGGGGCTGTAGATATAATTATTTTGTAATTGTAATGTTTTTTTTATTTCAACAATGAGCTACAAAGACAATCAGATTATGAATGAACAGTATGAAGTTCATCAACATTCAATTAAAGAAATGGTAGAAATGTATATAATCAGAATTTTTAAACCTTCCTTCCCACCCTCTAAATATATCAATAAACATTAGGATGCGATGCTCCTGACTACCATACAAGTTTAAGAAGATAATATTTGTTTTAAAGAATTCAAAGCAATAAACAACAGGCTCTTTAACCAAGGCAACGTTAGCCTAACATGTATGTTAACAGGTAAGATAGCTGTTCACACTATGTATATTTTCTACGTTGTAATCAAGCGGCAAACTGTGGGGTAGAGCCGGGAAGCCAATACGGAAGTGCCACACACTGCAGTTCATATATTGGCCGATAGGCGATGGCTGCAGAAAGGAGCAATTTCCATAGACCCCCATGTTAAAATGCCCAACTTTACAGCAGAAAAAAACATGTTTCTACCCCTGGCTCCATACATTTTTATTATCGATATAGTTAGATTCCACCTTCATGATTATGGATCTGTGAGTGAATTGTTTTCTAACGCGACCCTTTTATTTATATTAGGTCTTAAAGTTTGTGCATAAATTAGGGCGTGGTCACATTGAGTGACGGCTCTGTGAAGTGACTGCCGCTGTTAGCTTCTTGTCTCTCTGCTACCTGCTCCGTGAGGCTAGCTACAGGGACTCTGCCTGCTCAGCTCATCCAGGAAACACAACTTGTAGCCGGCCGTGGTTGTTTGTTCTTCATGCTTATATATCGGACTATTGTGACTCGCTCTGCGGTTAAAACAGACGGTGCATGAATGCGGTTTTGCGGTATGTGAAATTCGAGTGCTTTATTTATGTGTTAATGATTTTAATCAGCTACGTAATGAATGGTAAGGCTTGGGTTAGCATGTAAGCTAGTGGTAGCTACATCGGTGCCAACGATGCTAATCGTAGCCTCCAAGTTAAAATCATAGACTGTATATATGAAGGTTAAAACGAAAAAGACAAGTGTTAAGCGTTAAGTGGGATAATACTGTAGAACAAACGGTTTCTGTTTGAGGTTGATAAAATAAGGTTACATCCTTGTAACTTATGGCGCATTTCCACTGCAGCGGGTAGCCCCGTTTAAGCGTCCTTAACCGTCCTCAAGCGGCCAGGCCAGTTTTTGGTGGCCTTTCCATATAGCCTACTACCGGCTAGCGGGTACTTTTTCCCTCTTTTTCCGGCCCCATAAAATCGTGGTTCTATCAGACCATTTATACTAGTTCAGGGCCAGGGCTGAACTAGTGACGTCAACACTCTCGACTGCTGATTGGTCAGAGAGAATCGTCACAAGATCGCGCGCGAGTACATCTCTAGCGTTGCATATATATTTAGAAGCAAGCTTGCAGCATTTTTATAAACATCATTTTGTAAACGGATGAGCTACAAAAATGGCTACGTCTAATAAGAAAAGCACACCGTGGTCGACCGAGGAGGTGACGACGTTCCTACATCTCATTGGGGATGATCAAATCCAGCGGGAGCTCGACGGAACAACTCAAAATGTGAACAAAAACAAAGCCGATCGCCTCGCCTACACTGCGTTGCTACCCCAGGTCCTAAACTGTAATGGAAATGCGCCACGGCCTCGGACGGCCAGCGAGGCAGCCCGAGGCCTGAGCGAGGACGCTTAGGGACGCTTAAACGGGGCTACCCCGTTGCAGTGGAAATGCGCCATTAGAGAGATATTTTATTATGTAGGTAGGAACTGTATGCATCTAAGGTTAATTTAAATTGGCTATGCTCAAGTATGTAGACAAGCTAATGTCGAAGTAGTGTATGTGAAATCAACCTCACAATAAGATGTGTGTATATTACAATTATTAATGTCATATTTCAAGATGATTACTTAGATATTACAATATGGTTGGTTGAGCTGGAGTTCATTATCGAGCTTACATGTTAACGTCACAGTCATCTGAAGAACGAACCCAAACCTTGTTGTTTTTATTAATTGCATTACCAAATGGGTATCAAATAAACAGTAAGCATTGGTAACACAACTCAACTTCCAAAGTTACAGTAAAATAAAAAGGACCCTGACTCGGACAATACACAATCCAACATGTTCAACAGAAGAGAATCAGTTATATTGTTTGTACACATGGTTCTTTACATATATATTTGTTTGTTTAAGGCAGTGCTTCTCAAAGTGTGGTCCGCGGACCACTGGTGGTCCGTGAGTATATTGGTAAAATTTCACATTTGAAATTAATTAATTAATTAAAGTTTTTCGCACTCTCGCAGGAATATCTCCGCAATGGAGCGAGCTTAAGTTTCACTTTCGATTGCATAATATAGCCAAGATAAACACCTTCATCACACATGTTGCCACTTGTTTGTACCATTTTCAGGCAATTTGTAAAAACCGATGTGTTTTTGGACATTTGTGGAGTTAGGTGGTCCGCGAGTGTTTTTTTTATTGGTTAAGTGGTCCTTGGTATGAAAAAGTTTGAGAAACACTGGTTTAAGGTGTCCAGGTGATGCAGACAGGCTGGACCAGAGAGTGAGAGACAGAACTGGACTCCTCACAGCAGTGAACTTCAGCACAGGTACAAAGACTCTTTTTTTCATAACTGTACAAAGAATCAAGAAAGATATTGGTTTAAATAAATGAAGTATTGACTTGAATACACTGATATACGTTCCATTAAACAATACTAAATACTAGCTCACCTACACATCAGTTAAGTTGAGGGTTTTTTCCATGCAAAAAGTTACATTTAGATATTTAGCAATATGACTTTGTCAGCTTTCTAATTTAATGTATTGAAGGCAAAGATATTTAACACAAAGTGAGAACTGCTACTATTTATCTCTCAATATTGTCTGTAAAAAACGTGGTAAAAGTTATTCTTTCAGTGAGACAACAGAGCAAGCTTCTACAGTTGCACTACGTTTTGATAACAGTTCAATATTATTTTGATAATAACATATATTTCAATGTTGATGAACTTCATACTGTTCATTCATAATCTGATCGTCTTTGTAGCTCACTGTTTAAAAAAAACAAAAAACATTACAATTACAAAATAATTATATCTACAGCCCCTAAACACACAAACACACCGCTTTCATAAATAACACACTTGTTCTGCAATAATATGTTTTATGTTTCCTGTCATTTTTGTTAGGAAAGGACATGCCTGAAAGACACAACATGTTCTCCTTCTCTGAGGGTCAAGAAGAACATCCAAGAGGAACATTAAAAGCTGATGCTATGAGATTTTAAGACCAGTACAGGACATTCACTAAGAAACTACTTTTATTGTAAAAACAGTCAGCTGATCGAATGCAGCTATTTCCACATCTACACTCCATCTGCTGATTATTTCTATTTGCCTCACTTTATGAGCTTCACATCACTTGTGCCTTGTACCGCAGAGTTTGCAACGTCACAAATAAATGGGGCCAATCTTCAGACAGATGTGAATGTGTAATCTAACATTTTCAGTAAGAATAATGGACAAAAGGAATGCAAATACAAATAGAATTTATTGAAATGTGAACCAAAAGTGAATCAAACATGTTTTAAATAAAAAGCACATATGGACAGAAGGTGTAAACCTATTAAATGTATAAGTAAACACATTTAGTCAAATAAAGTGACAGACTAGGCCTGTGCAGTTGGTATCAGCTGTGCCCAGCATGGGCTCTTTCATCAGCCCTGGTCCTCCTCGCAGAGGAAAGACCCTCAGTCCTCTCCAAACCAACAGACAAGACGTCCAATTGCCATCACACAGAGGTTTCTCCCTGAAGTCTCTGCAGCTCTCTGGACACCAGGCTGTCTCAATCCGTCCGCACTGAATATGAGAGGGGGAAAATGAAAATAATAAATGCTTTAGACAATAAGAAACATAAAGTTGAGTTGCTCAGTTTTTTGAGATTGTCAATACTATTACTGTATAACTAATATCTCAGGTTAAGAGGCACATTCAAATAAAGATTGGTCTTTAAATACATTTTGTCTTTTGAATTGTTTGTCTAAAGTCAAGGATCTAGAACTGGTACTTAGTTTTAATGATACAGTCTGGTTATTATGCTGTTTGGAGGAGGCCTCACAGGTAAGAGCACTAACTAGCTACCATCACATGTACCTTAGCTTGACTTAAATGTATTAAACGTATAGTTAAGTGATATCAAAATATAAATAACTAATGTCTTGCAAACATATTAATATTTGCTTGATTCCAGTGTTGAATTTAGCACAATTGCATACAAACGTTAAGGGGTTTTAAGATTCTGAAGTATTATGCTAAAAACTCAATAACTTAGATTATTATTTATAGTTTTGCGGAATAGTTTCATGTCCGCTTACCTTAGAAACGTAAAATGCGACGGCAGCGTGCAGATGCGGAGCATGTTAGCTTAGCTTGGTAGCTTCAGCTAGCTCTGGAACTTCCAGCTCGGTGGCAGCAGGTCCCGCCTCGGCTCCGCCTCTTTGCCCTTATTTGGAGCAGGCGGGAGTTGAACTCTGACGTCACTGTCGAGCCGTTAGTGGCCGACTCCGCCTACTAAGGGCTTCACGGCAACTCTGCAGAATCCTATGGGTGACGTCACGGACCCTACGTCCATTTATATATACAGTCTATGCTGCGAACGCAGTAACCACGCCGCAGTCACCCCCGTCGTGCGGGCCGGATGAGAATGTCTGGCGCGCCTGTGACATATGTTCATGCTTTAATGTTCAAAAAGCTCTTTATTGTTCTCATACTGCCTGTGCTGCAGCACCTCTTTTCACCCTCTGTCTGAAACCAGAGCCCAGTCTGTTCTGATTGTTTAGCTGGCCAACTCTGTTGTGATTGGTCAACCGCTTAGAGATGTCCCGCCCCTTAGCCTATACGTTCTGTTATACTATCCCATATCTCCCTCTCTGTCGACAAAACAACAACGACCACCTGGGCTAAGTCTGTCAAGTTGAAGTTTGAATATGGTTTTCTCTCTCATTGAAACAAGTGTTAAAGTTACAGTTTTACTTCAGCTACGACAGAGGGTTAATAAACAAAAAGGAAAGGACTTCAAACATTATTAAATTCCTAGGCTGAATTAGAGGGAGAGGATGTCTACAGAACGACAAGGCATGCATATTGATAGTATTTTAGATGTTTATATTTTATAATTGTTTATTTCTACTCTTTTTATTTCTAATTATGTGCAATGCCTTGTTTTTTTATGCTGCTGCACAAAAATTAATTCCCAATTTGGGATCAATAAAGTATATCTTATCTTTATTGTTCGAGACTTTTCATCTACAAATAATTGAAAACAATTTAATTATAGTTTTACTGTATACTTATCGGGTTCTAACCTCCTTTAGACAGTGTCCTTAAAGATGTCAAGAAAATCAATACTGACTTACAGTGAGCTCTGGACAGTAATACATCCGAATCATCTTTATTGGCCAAGAATGTGTGCACATACAAGGACTACATATGGAGACAATTCATATCATTTGCAGTACTGCAGTGCAGATCGATAGAAACTCAAGTTAGCCACTTTTTCATTTCCAGAAGACTACTCTCACCATTAGCCTTCTGAGACCCCGGCACAGTTCCCTCTCTTTAAGAGGCTGTAGATGGCTCAACTTTAAAGCTAATAATAATAATAATAATAATCCTTATATTTATTATAGCACTTTATCAATGACTCTCAAAGCGCTTTACAAATACACATTACACATACAGATCATACATACATGTAATGGTCATCTACTGTGGACAATACCCACAGGAGCAAATTCGGGTGAAGTGTCTTGCCCAAGGACACAACGGCCTGACGCAGTGGGGCGGGAGCAGGTTTCGAACTGGAGTTCCCCAACGCCCCCTTGATCTGATGATCAAACGCAGACCACTGCGCCACCCGTAATTGCAGTGATGTGACAAAAGACATAAGGACTTCTTTGTCAGCAACCATGTCATACTAGCCTTTTTTAAGATCAGTAAATACTGTTCCAAAGTAATATACATTTTTGGCAAGGGACATACCAGGGAGGCCTTGACCTCTCATGCAAAGGTCAAGCACTTATTCTTATAATGATGTCTTTGAATATATCTTCAAGCTCGGGTTCCTAAACAGTCGTTGAATTGCATAAATTGATATGACTCGAAAGCTGAGCCTCTTGTGGATCTAATGAGCCTAAGATAAATAGATAAAAGCATATCCTTTCTAGATCATTCAAAACATGCTAGTTTGTGTGTCAAAAGTGTTTCTTCTATTTTTCTTACTTTTGAGGGAGAGTTCATTTCTTAATGATGAGAGTGCTGGTGTCATGTCCCTGCACCAACACATAGACATTACCTCAGTGTCTCTGTCTCTCTGTCTTGAACATGCACACTCACACTCTCACACATACACATGTCACAGGAGGATGACACAATGGACTTTGTCTCACAGCGGAGACAGTATGCTTGAGGCAGGTCAGAGGGCGGTGAGGTGGGAGAAGAAGACCAGGAATTATTTAACGAGACTCCCTCTCTGAATGATAAACAGCTTATATTACAAAGCAGAGTAGGAAGTCAAAGGAAGAAAAACAACATTTGAAAATTGTTCTCTGTGTATATACATGTCATTGCATTTGTCATCTGAGGCTAGAATTAGGAGAAATCAGTGAAAAAAGTATGAAAAAATGCTTGTTGGGTCAAAACCTGTTATCCATCAATTAATACAGTTTTATTTTAATATTTGTAGTGCCTTATATTCTTTTCAGACTGCCAACCATTACTATGGGTTTCTATTTTAAGGAAGCTGCATGGTCATTATTTTTTTCTTCCTTGACTATTTGCCCTGTCCTCTTAGAGCACCTGCTTTTGTAATTCTATAACTCCCATTTTCTTGACTAGGGCAGCATTTAATATATTTTATTCAACAATTCAGCATATTTGATCATTGCTACATTAACAATAATGAAACATATCATACCAATTTAAAAACATAATGACAGCAGGTATTTGTCTGGCAAATGGCACTTGCAGTTGCATTAGGTAATCAGACACTACATTTATTTTTGGAGTTATGGTTTGTGAGGTAACAGTGATCTCTGACCGCCAAAATGTAATCAGTTCTTTCTTGAGTCCAAATGGATGTTTGTAATAAATCTGAAAAAATGTCCTCAAGGTGTTCCTGATATATCACGTTGGTGAGAATGGGACGGGCGCCCCGAAAACATAATGCCTCTGCGACAGTGACCATGAACGTCATTATAAATCGCTTTACAACTGACTATTTGCCGACCCAGGAGGCCATCCTTGTGCCCTTGTCATATCTGCATCTGTCATTTTGGTGTACTCTAAGGTCACAATGGAAAGATTACACATAAAACAACCCACCTAAATAGAGTATCAATTTTTATTGAAAACTGAATTTTGCACAAGTGGTCTGATGTGTACCACTGCATAGGTCACTGATCATGTTTAAACATGGTCTCAAGGCAATTATAGATGCCTTTAAAATAATGAACCTCATTACATAAGGCTCTGTTGTCCCAAACAACTATACTTTAAGATATGGAAAAGTTTTGTGTTTCAAGGTTTTCTGTAAAAAGACAAATATATAATGGAATTTCCATGTGCATAGCTCAAATGTCATCGTTGTTAGCATTTTATACCACAGCCTGATGACAACTGCATGTTTGTCAAGATGGATGTCTTACTGCAAACAACCCCAAGAGGCCACTTATCATCTCAAATAGAAACCTCCAGCATTTCCCGGATTACCATTTCCATGATTACCATAATAATTGGCATAGCAACCAGTTGTTATGGTATGGTTAATTGTGCCCTAACTCACCAGCTCACTTAACTATACCAGTCATGGGATCTGGGGTAAAAACGACTTCCTCACATATTCCAATACAATACTAGTTCTTCCTGAGGTACTATATCCAATATTCTGTGCATATAGAAAGAAATCAAGCAAATGTGTCAACATGTACATAATAATAATAATATCAAAGATGATCCTTTATATCAGGGCTTGGCAATTAGTTGAAGCCACAGGACAGTTTCTCTTACCACTGCTAATTGATAGGCCAAACGTCTTTTCCAGAGACACATGCCTATGACTGAAATTGTTTTCATTATTTTGTAAATAAATAAAATAATGGTTTAACATTTACTGGCCTGAAATTAAGTGCAATTTAAAAAAAAAAAAGAAAATCATATTCCATGGACCTGACATGTACTCACAACCAGAGATTAGGATAAGGATTGATTTTGAATACAAGAAAGACATATTAGAGTTTTGAGCCTTAATTTAGCTGGGCAAGTTGACATGAAAGGCTACAGTGTGTCTGTACTCTAGGCTAATCAGTTTGATGCAGGAGTTTACTCGCTGATCTCGCTAAAATAAATAATCATAAGTCAGATTCATGTTGTATTGATGATGTATTTAATACTTTAGAGGTTTTAGGTTGGATGACAAATCAATTCCTTTTGATGCCCGGTAGACCTAGTGTAACCTCTGAGAGCAATTATATTGCTGAAATCTTTGTAAATACCAAACAGCTGGAAAAACTGGTTTGGTCTGGACAGAGAACCAATGAGATTGTTGCATTTTAAACAAGAGTTGCATAAAGCAGCATTCTATCAGAGACATACAGGCAAACAATAACAGTTGCTTGCTACACAACACAACAGCCAGATACCTTGAACAACAACGGCCATTAGGTTTCCTGCTAATCTAGTTTCTTCTTGTCTAACAGTAAACATGAACAAGTCTTGTCCCGCAGCTTATTGAACAACCAAACAAACATCACCATGGAGAAGTGCACTTCTCAGGCCAATTAGCTGCTCAGCTACAGCACTTGTAAAAAGCACATGTCCAAGTAGATGTATGGTATGGTTCTTCATTTAAATACCACTGCTATAACAACTCACAGTCTGCAATGACTTTATTTACTTCATCTTTGATTCTACTGCCAGTGCTCAGCGTGCCCTCTGCTGTCCATTAAACACAGAGAATGACACATCCTCTCAGCCGTAAAACAGGAATATTTGCAATATTTTCCAGACATTTTCCTTTTGTTAATAATAAAAAAAAAAATAAGAATAGAGCCTTTAGATTTGTGGAGTGATGACATATTTTGATGGGCCAACCTGGAAGTTAGCATCGCATGGATTCCTCGACAAATAGCAATTGGATTTCTCCACTGTATTTCAGAAAGTAGCAAGAAATAAGATTTGTCGCAAAGACACGTTTATGATACGTACATGTTTTTATTCCGAAGGATAATCTCCACATACTGTATTAACATCGCTTTATGATTATTGAGGCATAAATGTAATAGGCAGAAGTAAAAAGCTAACGCTACAAAGGAACTACAGTAGTTATAAGACGCAGTCTTCTGTCCGATTTTGATTTATGACCTGATAAGGAATGATTTATGACCCTAAAACCGGAAGTCCCACCTCCCAAACCGGAAGTCCCACCCCCATAAACCAGCAAAAATCCCTTTGAAGTGGCACCTGTCACTCTGAAATAAGACCTTTGACCCTCTTATATATTCTGACCTTTGACCCCCTTATCTTTTACGACTTGTTTGTGCAAATGTTTCCCCATAGCGGCTGATAAGCCCTTTGATGTGACCCTGTTAATATCTTACTAGGTCATGATCGGTCAATGATAAACCAGATATAGCCCTGATAAGGATATGGCGCAACAGGGGATGATAAGACTTGATATCAACATGTAAGACTTGATCAGCCCTTTGATGTGAACCCTGTTAATATCTTACTAGGTCATGATCGGTCAATGATCAACCAAATAGTTTAGCCTGCTACAGTATAAGATGGCCTGCTATAAGATAGTGTTCTTTAATAATATGACATAGCGACTCTTTTATGGTAATATCAGATCATATGACACTTTATTGTTTAATTACTTTATTAACTATAAGGAAGCCCCTTTGAAGTTGTGTTCCCCTGGATGATGGAAATAGTCTAAGTGCCATGTTAGGGGGACATTATGGAGCTCATGAGTCCGCCCTTCAAGGCTCTTGAAGCGGATAAAGAGAGGTGTATTTACTGGTATGTTTCCCTGGATGATGTAAATAGACTAAGTGCCATTTTAGGGGGACTTTACGGAGCTCATGAGGCCGCCCTTTGAGGCTTGAAGATCGGATAAAGAGAGGTGTATTTACTGGTATAACCAGGGTTGGGAGGGTTACTTTGTAAATGTAATCAGTTACTGATTACTGAATACATGGCTCTGAAAGTAATCCGAATACAGTTACAGTTACGTGTCTTAAAAAAGTAACGTAATCAGATTACTTTTAGATTACTTTTGGATTACTTTCTTTTTCCATCACAGATGAGGACGTGTTGGTGAACAGGAGACACAAAAAGCAAAAGGACACTGAACGTGTTTTTACTGTTTTAATGGCTTATCAAGAGCACAACTGAAACATCACATCTGAAACGATGTAACAACATAATAAACTTGTTGGGGATGCAGTTTGGGATGTGAGGAGTGAGGACACGGCTTAGAACGGGCGTGTCGCCTTCTGTCCTGCCAGTGTTGGCAGGACATGAATTCAAATGTCAAACTCGTACTTCATTTGAAGGACATTTCGGCCAGGGGTGTAGAGCTATATTTGTTTAAGCGCCGGATTGGCAAAACAGGAGAGTGTGTGCACCAGTCTGCCTTGATCTATGTATTCATGTCTGTGACTCTCACAGTATCTGCTGCCCGCAGCTGTTTTATAGAAGGAACACCTCCTTCACTTCATGAAATCTCTGCAGCACCAGGAGGCAGCGGGAGGGTTAACTCAGCCTCTGAGAAGACGAGCACGCAGTGCCTTTCACGCACCGCCTTCACTGTGTTTACCTTCAGAAATAATCATTAGTAAGGCTAAAGATCGACCGCAGGCTGATGTGTTTTAACCACACACACACGCGATTTAAACGCAGACTTTTGTTCCTCCATGTTTCGTTGTTATTGTTTCACTGAGCGGACCCGCGATTTTTTTTCAAACGCTTTTTAGGTCCATCTGCGGCGGTAATAGGTTTTGTGCGCTGCGATGATTCGGCTGTACCTTTAGTAATGAATATTAAATGTTGCGAGGAAATCTTTCAACCAATAATTCCAATAAGTAATCCAAAATGTATTCACTTCAGGTTTACGAAAGTAACTGCAATCAGATTACTCGTTTTTCAAATGTAACGCGAGCTGAATACAGTTACTTGATTTTTGTATTCTGATTACGTAACGCCGTTACATGTATTCCGTTACAACCCAACTCTGGGTATAACACACACACACACACACACACACACACACACACACACACACACACACCTCCCTCCACCCTGGCCGACTTCTGTGTGAGCATAAAGGAGGAGTTTTTGTTGTAGGGAATCATTTGAAGATACTTTTAGATACAGTTTGTAAAACTTTACAACTGGTAGAATGTCAATCATTTTGTAACACATTTATTTTCTTAAAGACTGTGACTGTAAAAGGCAAGTTTGTGATTTTAACACTTATTTACTGACACTAGGCACCAAGATACTTTTAGACACACTTTGAGGTATGCAAAACCTTAAAACTAGAAAATGAAGTACATGGTCTGAATAGATTTTCTTAAAGACTGTTTCTCTAAAAGGCAAGTTTGTGATTTTAACACTTTTTTTACTGACACTCTGCAGATTTGTGTGTAATTCTCTCACAGAGGAACTGTAAGATACACTTTTATGTATGCAAAACCTTAAAAAAACTAGAAAATAAAAATGCTTTGTCTGAATAGATTTTCTTTAAAAGGCACTTTGATTTTAACGCTATTTCAGTGGAACAATCCAGTTTTGCAACACTTAACAACTGGTAGAATATGAAGTACTTTGTAAGGAATTGGGTTTCTTTTAATGGCTGTTTTTTATTTTAACACTTGTTCAAACAATGTAGGTTTTTTAACCTTACATATTTTAGTTATTTTTCTGCTACCAAGATACTTGTTTTGATACACTTTTATGTAGGAACATTTTACAACTGGCAGATTGTCAATTACTTTGTAACAAATGTATTTTCTTAAAGACTGTGACTCTAAAAGGCAGGTTTGTGATTTCTAAATGCACTATTAAATAGCCCTGCTATATACTATGACCATTATTTTCTTATTTATAATATGGTTCAAATGGAGTAATTGGAGTTGTCTGATGCACTTGATACAATTTGACGTGATTATTCAAAACCATTTCAATGTCATGACTTTTTTTCAAGATCTTTTAGACAAACTATACTATGACTTTCTTTATTTTTTTTAAAAAATCCTATACTGACATTGCAGACAAACTAAATCATATAATTCTGAACTACATACTATACTTGGACTTTTTTTTTTTTTTTTCAAGATACTTTTTGACATACAATACTAGTACTTTTAAAATAAATGTACGGACATTCTACACTGTGACTCTTTTAAAATTATATATATATGAAATACTATAGCCACTATGAACAGATTTGATGCAAAACTTTACAACTTGGTAAAATAAGAATTATTTTGTAATCAATTGAGTTTCTTAAAGAATCAAACTCTAATTGGAAAGTTTGTGATTTTAACACTGATTTAACAATACAGTTTTGATAACTTTAATAACCTGACTTTCTTAAATGTTTTTTTAGATGCTTTACTGTGAATTATTTCATGTTATTCTAACATAACATTACTTTTTTCAATGTGCTGTTTTCATATTTTCCACATACTGTGCTATTTTTTTCCCTCTATGACTTTGTTCATTATATTTTGAAAAACTACACTTTTTTTTTTCAACATACAACTATTACAACATACAACTCACTGTTTGTGAAATATTTCAACATACTTTACCTGTACCTGCTTTTCCTTTTTGAAGGGTTCCAGGATATTTTGCACATATTTTTAAAACCACTCATCTTTCTTGAAACTGACATACATTTGAGAAAAAAGACGTGCTGTCCTTTTTACAAAAAAGTTATTTTTTCTACTTCTTCCTCGCCCGTGTCTCTTCCTTCAACCAACACAACAATCTAGTCAGATCTTTCAAATGAATCCTCTACCTCTTCCTTTCCCCCACCCTAGGGTCCAGAGTCAAAACACCTTCCCCTCCAGACCCTCCCCCTTCTTTTATATCCCTTGCCTGTTTTATGATTAGTCCCTGTGACTCTGTCTCTGGCAGGTATGGGTTTTAAAAAAGAAGAAGAATAGACATCTCTGAGGGATGTAACATCACAGTTTTAATGAAAATCCTTTCTTTACATGTCACAGTTTCTTTACTCACAATGTTTTTGAGATAACAGTGTCTCCCATTGTCCCCCCACACACACACCAAACACATGCAAACACACAAAAAGAAACAACACACACTATACTGTGACTCTAAAAGGCTAGTTTGTGTGACCTTTTATTTATATTTTTATGATATTTTGATATACCATACTATTATTAGAGCCAAATGTAACTTAAACCACCAATCTCCATAAGAGTTAGCCTCTATTATTAACTCAACCTCATTTAAAGCTATTGCTTTCAAGATTTTAACTTAAATACGGTATGCAACGTTGGCTAAATACTGAAAGGTATGGTGTGAATATAAAAACACCCCAGAAATAAAAGATAGGTCAGAGCAAACAAAATGATCAGACCCCAATGTTATGTTGTTAGAAAACAGTTGTGACCACCAGAACATAAAAATTAAACATTTTAGTCATCAGTTCCAAGATCCAAGTAGTTCGATATGTCCAGACATATCCAAGATGCACGACCGCAAATACTTAAAGAAAATAAGCCATGATACCTGGACATACCATACTAGTACTTTTTAGTTTTTGTTGTTGATACATTCGAACATATTATAATGACTAGTTGACATATACCAGGGCTATGCGATTGGCAGAGGTAATATATATACAGGCCCTTTGAGTAGAATGTTAAAAAGTAAGCTAGTTCCTGACTGTAGTGCCCACTCCTTAGGTTGGATTCGCTTAGGTTCAATTACTTTAGTTACAAATAGTGAAGTTCTAGCTATAATTCAAATGGAGTAATTTAAGCTGTCTGATGCACTTTATAGTTTGACTTTTTTTAAATACTGATGTGATTATTCAAAACCATAATGCACACAAGCCTGTTTTTTTTGCACTGGTGTGTGCACTTACATTGATGTTGATAGTTAAATGAGTTAATGGTTCACATGTACTGAGTTCTGAATGTCATCTAAATGTAGGAATGCCTTGGGCATATGGTTCCCTGATTTTTGTGTCATGCTTTTACAACATACAATATAAGCAATCCTATGTTGTTGTTGTTGTTGTTGTTGTTGTTGTAGTACACTACTTTATCTGTAGCTATTAACATGATTGCTCATATTTCAAGGCATATTTTTCTTGAGCCCTTATTTTGGATCAGTTCATCAACTGCCCCCATTCAAAAACTATTAAATAGCCTGGCTATATACTATGACCATTCTTTACTTATTTAGAAATATGGTTTGAATGGAGTAATTTGAGTTCAACCCGGAGAGACGTGATGTATGGAATACATATTTATTGTTACACGTCATATGAATGAAATAATTGCCATGATAATACGACAGGAGAACGGAATGGTGTTTGGCGATTAGGCCCCGGTTTACAGGATAATCATTCAGGAGGGAAAGAACCGCTCCGATGAAATCCCCGGGGTCTAGACACTGGTGGTGGTGATAAGTAGGTGGGACCGGTCTGAAGGAGGAAGGTTTAGCTTTGTCCTGGAGGAGACGGGAGGCGAGAGGGGTGGAGGAGGGTTGCGTGTGGTCACCTGAAATGACAACTGACAGGAAGGAAGAGCAGGCATTTAAGGAATTTAACGTGTGCAGCAATTGGCTGCTGAGGGGTGACGCCCACGCATTTAATGAGGGGGGAGAGAGCCATAGAGTGACGTGTAAGTGACTCATTGTTAGGTCTTCCTTATTGAACTTGTGCTAAAGCTTTCATTTCAACCCGGAGAGACGTGATGTATGGAATACATATTTATTGTTACACGTCATATGAATGAAATGATTGCCATGATAATACAACAGGAGAATGGAATGGTGTTTGGCGATTAGGCCCCGGTTTGCAGGATAATCATTCAGGAGGGAAAGAACCGCTCCGATGAAATCCCCAAAACCAGTGAAGTATAGAATACTGAGATGAACTGAGTTTCTTACCTTGTAGGGTGACTGTGGTGATCTGGGGATGAAATAATAGATTAACATATGTATGCGGCAGGAGGCCGGAATCACTGCCGGAGCTTACGGGTCATGCTGAGACTCTGACGGCCGAAATCAGTGCCGGTCTTATCTGAAAACGGCCTGAGGGTCGCCTGCCTGGCTAGCAGGGCTTGACTATGCCGCCACGAAGGTCGAACGTCCTGCCGAAGCAGGGATCTTGTTTTTTAACAGAGACCGAAGTCTACGGTGGCCCACAGTCCACGAGACCGAAGTCTACGGGGACCCACAGTCCACAAGACCGAAGTCTACGGGGACCCGCAGTCCACAAGACCGAAGTCTACGGGGACACACGGTCCACACCTGACGTCGCACGGTATACATTTTACACAGACACATTTGAGCACGGGCCTGGGATTAGATACCTGCGTGCAGGAGAATGTAGCCCGTGACATGTAGATGCAGCGTGAGACGAGACATTATTCCCTGTGGGCAGGGGGCCCGCGGACTAGGACAGGAATGCAGTTTGAAATCCGATACCATAATGAGACATGTATACGTGTAAACGTGTTATGAACCACCACCAGTTATATGCATAGATACCATAGTTAGGGTCCGAGAGATCTTTGGGAAGCCAGTACGGCGCTGATGTCCGGGCGAATTTAGGTTGTGAAGGCGGAGGAGGACCACCGTCCTAGTTGTTGTAGGGATGAGGTAGAGAGACCTTGATTAGCAGCAGAGGTGGCTGCACCTATCCTGAAGGAATGTCCCGAGTATGATATAGGTGATAGGCCGGATTTAATGAGAACTTGCTTGAGGTAGAAATTGACGGGGGCCATGACCCTGCGAACCACTCTCCCTGGAAGAAATCCCCAAAACCCACGGATGGGGCGGCATCCGTGAAAAACCTCATTGAAAGTAACTCCGTTCCAGTGGGCGAGCAGGAGGGACCAGAACGTAGGTCTGAGCGGCAGCTTTCGTCTAAGAAAACGCAGTCATGGAGGTTGTCGACCGCCGATGCTGCGTCCAGGAGGCGGGAGATGAACGAGCGCCCCTGGGGGATGACGCGCATGGCGAAGTTGAGGTGTCCGAGAAGGGAGAGCAACTGTTGTTTTGTGATAACTTGTTGCTCGCAGTATGACTTGGTGATGTCCCGGATGCGCTGCAATTTGTCGGAGGGGAGAGACGCCTTCATGTCTATGGAGTCGAGGATGATGCCTAAGAACTCTAAGCGTGTGTCGGGACCTAACGTTTTCTCTTTGGAGAGAGGGACACCTAACTCCTGAAAGCAATGTTTAAGCTTGGCCAGTGAGATCCCTGAGCTGTCCTGTGGCGGGTCTATGAGGAGGAAGTCGTCCGGTAGGTGAAGGACGGAGGGGATTCTGACGATGTTCAGCAGGATCCAGCAGAGCGCTTCCGAGAAGGAATTGAAAATGCAGGGGCTGCTTCTGCACCCGAAGGTCAGGCGAACGGCGAAATAGAGTTTGGACTCCCACTTAATACCGAACAAATTCCACTGAGACGGATGAATGGGGATGATTTTGAAGGCATCGGTAATGTCCGCTTTGGAGAGCCGAGCTCCGTGCCCTGTGAACTTGATCATCTTTATTGCATTATCCACTGAGGCATAGAGAAGGGAAAACTGATCTGGAGGGATGATACTATTGACGCTGCAGAATGGGCCGGAGCGGGGAGCGGACAGATCGAAAATCAGCCCTTTTTTTTTTTAAATTTTTTTTTTAGAGTATTTGCGTGTGGCTATTCCGATGGGATTTGAACGGAACACTGAGAAGGGGGAGGAGTTAAAAGGACAGATTATATATCCTTTGAGAAGTTCTTTGTCGATGAGCTGGGAAACTATGTTGGGTTCTTTAGCGACTGACTGTAAGTTTCTTGCTACAAAAGTCACTGTGGGAGATGAGAGGACCCCTACCCTGAAGCCTTGGGAGAGCCCTGACAGGAGATAGTCAACAAACACGGAATCTGGGTGAGTAGATAGCGCAGCTGCTAGCTGAGGGATGTTAATGGGAGTGGAGGGGTGATATTTCAAAAATGTTTTTTCACCACGAGGTTTCGCCTGGGGCAAACGGACTTCGGGTGTGCATCCCTGCAGGAACTGCAGATATGAAGAAATGTACAGAAGGGTGAGTGCAAACATTTTCGTTAATACTGGTACCTGAGTGCAATGGAAGTTGAAGCTCCTGTGACGGAGTCTTCCAGGGCCTGGAGGCGAGCATCGATAGCTATCATGGAGCTAGCCAGGGATTGCAGGGAGCCGGCCACGCTACTCTCCATAAGGGGCGTGTTAGTGACACTCCCGGCCTGGCGAGCCTGGGAAGGGGTGGATTTTGGAGGCGGACGGCATCCTGGAGGGCTCGACTTCCTGCCCTTTTTTACCTCCGCGGCTGCGGCCGCGTCCTCGCCCTGCTCTCTGGGGAGCTGACTGGAGCTGCTGCCCCGGACTGGGGAGCTACGCTGGAGACCTGGTCCGAGAGCTCTCGGAGCTGAGAGAGAGTGAGGCCTGGGGCTGTGGGAATGCCCTGCTGCAGGAGCCGGGCGATGAGGAAGTCTGCCTCTGTTGATAAGCCGCTGTTGGGAGCCGAACCGGGATCGAAGACTTCCAGAGAAGGTTCGTGTTCCGAATTGTCCGAGTTGGACATCTTGAGCTAATTGTTTCTTACGGTTTTTCTCACGAGGAGGAGTATTGTAGTACTATCACGGCGTGTGGTCACCTGAAATGACAACTGACAGGAAGGAAGAGCAGGCATTTAAGGAATTTAACATGTGCAGCAATTGGCTGCTGAGGGGTGACGCCCACGCATTTAATGAGGGGGGAGAGAGCAATAGAGTGACGTGTAATGGCGCGTTTCCACTGCAGCGGGTAGCTCGCTTTAAGCGTGCCGAGCCGTGCGGGGCCCGTTTTTGGTTGCGTTTCCACTAGTTTTGGCCCGGGGCTACTTTTTCACCTTTTTTCTGGCCCGACTAAATTGTGGTTCTAGGGCCAGGAACAACCAGGCTGAGTCGGGCTGAGTATGCTAAACTAGAGAGAGAATCGCTGGCAAGGGGGCTACAACTACAACAAGATGAACATATTTGACCGTGATTTAATTGTAATACGTTTCAAAATGATGCCGAAGTAACAACATACTGATACCGGTTAGTAAAAACCATGAATTAATGCTTTGACAAGTCTGCAGACAGACGGCAGGCGAAAAACCCTTTTAAAATGCGTGTTTTCTAAATGTAGCTTGGCTAAGCTAACGTTATATATGCTCCGACCGTCCACACTCACAACAACGGCCTATACAGACATAAATAAACCAGCGACTGTATTCGCCATGACACAGGCAGTCTGTGGTTTGTACTTGTTTAACTTTTGTCTAGTTTCTGAACAGATATGAGGAGCTGTGAGCTCTGAGTGCTAAGAGCTAACGGCTGTGTTGTTTTTCTGGGGCTCTCATTGAAGATGACGTCACGGCTCCGCCTACACTGCGTTACTATAGTAACTGCCCCAGTCCTAAACTGTAATGGAAGCGCAGCATTAAAGTGAGCCTGGCCTAATAAGGCCTAACCAAACCGAGCGAGGCCGAGCGAGGCCTGCAGTGGAAACGCGCCATAAGTGACTCTTTCACACCAACGCGTTTTCAGCTCCGGCTCGGAGTTGGAGCCTGAAAAGTGCCGGTTTTTCCTGTTCACACCGCAGCGGCGCCGCCTCTTAGCTCCGGAATCCGGTTTACTTCCAGCTCCAAAAAATTGTCGGTCTAGAGGCAAGAGCTTCGGAGCTAAGAGGTGGCGTCGCTTACGTCTCTCTTACGTCGAGGCGTGCAGGAAACTAAACCCACCTCCCCTGAACATGGGTCGACTGTCATGCCTGCCTACAAGCAGTAGTGCTTATAAACACACTTTATAAAGTCAGGCAACACTAACCAGGCTTCGTGTGATTCTGTTTATGTGTACCTTACTTTGACCATCCGTTCACTGTTATTGATCATTGTGGAGAGAGGCAGACGTGTTGTTTTGTATTATAGCAGCTATCGGATGGAATCAATACATGGGCTGCACAGGTTGTCGTGTCCGACTATCACAAGTAGAATCATAATAAAAATACGCCGGTAAAATGTGCCTTTAGAAAACGGTTTATGCCACAATAGGATAGCAATAGCAAGTAGTCAGTTTAGCTTCGGTTGCTATGCTAACATCACCCATCTTATACCAGAGAAACTTTCATAACAGCGTTGTGATACCAAAACAGCGTCAATTCAGACTGACACACATTCACTTAGGCTAAGGGGAACTGGGGATATGTATCAGCTGCTTGTGTGAGTCAGACAGTGAATACTTTAGAGCGGCCGCTGCAGTGTGAGCTAACCGGGAGCTAACGGAGGAGAATAAACTCCCGTGGAAGAGCAGCCAACACTGCAGCGGTCGGTAAATGCTGCCGAAACACATTAATAAACAATGAATCACGGCACTCAAAAGTATAAGGTTGGAGAAGTCGTTATTCAATTTATTCTGGCTTCGTGTGATTAAAAGCAACACGATCATCGACCCGACGCAGTTCCCCGTTGTTGTTGTTGTGAGCGCCGTAATGCCGTTGGGGAGCAAATCAGCGATGTAAACGGTGATGTCATGACCAGAAAAGCTCTAGCTCGGAGCTAGAAAGGGAAAAGCGCTGGTGTGAAAGCCGCATCATTGTTAGGTCTTCCTTGAACTTGCGCTAAAGCTTTCATTTGTCTGATGCACTTGATACAATTTGACTTTTTAATATACTAATGTGTTTATTCAAAACCATTTCCACACACACAATGTCATGACTTTTTCAAGATCTTTTAGACAAACTATGACTTTCTTTAATATGTTTAGAAATCCTATACTGACATTACACACAAACTATATAATATAATTCTTAACTACATACTATACTTGGACTTTTTTCAATATACTTTTGACATACTATACTAGTACTTTTAAAATAAATGTTCGGACATTCTACACTGTGACTCTTTTTTAATTAAATATATGAAATACTATACTATGACTAGGATTTGTTCAACATACTGGTGTATACAATAACTGTTTTCATATTTTTCATAATATTCTATTATTTTACCTCTTTTTCTCTATATTTTTAACACACTATACTATGACCGTTTGGACACTGCTATTTACTATTTACCTTTTTTTTTCGATATATTATTAGACTATGTCTTTTATTGAGATATTTTCCGCATACTTTTAAACACATGTTATAGTTATATGAGTTTTTTTTGTTTGTTTTGTTTTTTCATGGTATTTTCGAACATAACATACAATGACTTTTTTCTTTTTCTTCTTAAAGAATATTTTTGGGTCGGATTAGACTTTAAAGGATAATGACAGTGTTAAAGGGGGAGACACGTGTAAAGGTAACAGGCTGGATTTTAAACTGCGTCCATTGTAGCAGCAAATGTTTCAACATACCTTACATTTTTCATGAGTTCTTTAAAATTATTTTTTATTAGAAATATATTTCTACTGTTTTCTTGTTGATGTTTTTTTATTTTTCAGCGTATCAGATTGTATTTTTTCCACATCTTATTTTATTACACTTTTTTCATATTTTCAACATACTTTTATGTTGTCTTTTTCTTTTCATATATGAATATATATATATTATTTTTTTGGACATAATATATAATGAATAATTTACTGTATTTGCTGACATATTTGATCTTTTAGAGCAAAACATGCTTGTTTTAACCACAGACCTTTTTTAGGCTCATAACCATAAACACTAATTTGTGCATAACTTTATTGGAGGCAACATCATTATCATTATCTTGTCCCACTGCTATGAATTTTCCATAATGGTAATGTGCATATCTCATCTTACAATAAAATAACATTTACCGCCTGTGCAGAGGAGATACAAACCAGTTCTGTAAGGAGTTTCCCATTAAAAAAAAAATAATAATAATGTTGACATAATTTAAGAAAATAGTAATTTAAAAAAAACTACCCCTGCTGCGTGAATGTTTGATAACCATTGTAGCGCATGCATTTGTCAAATATCGACAACGTATTTCCACTCAATGGGTTCACTCCAGCAGTTACTTAATTCCCCTTAGCATTTCACATTGCAAAAGGTGCTAAGCATGCACACACTAACATACACACACCAACCTCCACACTAATCACACACCATCAAGGACACTGTGAGGGGTGAAACACATGAAAGCTGGATGTAGCAACGTGGGAGTTGCAGTGGAGCTGTCCTTGGTAGTGAAAAGCAGTGTGGCTTAGGACAATTTCACGCATTATTCAGAAATGTATGTACAGTAACAGACTTCATGCCACATACCACATACTAAATTGCTGAGCATAGTACTTACTGAATGCAACTTTGTATTGTGTCTGTGTCCTGCATTACTCTGTCTAATCTCTGGCCCTCAGGATGTACATTGCAGTGTGAATTGAGATTGCCTTTTGAATACACTGACAGAGATTAAAGAGTGTGTTGTGAATTCTTTAAGCAGCCACTATGATTTTATCGGTGTTCAATAGGGATAAAGGAGGCCCTATTATGTGTCATGGGGTTTTCCCTTTCTTGTCGTGTGTTAGTTCCCTCCAGAAGGAGTTTCATCTAACACAAACTCCCCCCCTGCCTGAAATGCCTCCATTGGACTATTTTGTTTCTTTCCTTAAAATAGTGACATCACTATGTAACACTCATGCTTGTTTTGGCTAGTTCTCCAACACAATGTATGTGATAGGCTAACCCAGGGGTCTGAGACCTTTTTGACCAAAAGAGCCATTTTGCTCCTTTTTGGAAAAAAAAACCATATTTCATCGTTTTTTTATTGTTATATCAGACAAAAACTACAGTTTTTTTGCATTTATTAGGCTATTTATTACATGATATAAAACTGTTAACCTCTAATAAGAAACAAAGAACTCTTATAAGGAGAATTAAAAAATAATACACAGGCCTACTTTAAAATAAATTAAACACAGCACTTGGGGAGTCCTCTGCACATTTGAAGGAAAAACAAATATTATTAAAATGGGCCCACTTTGAAATAAATAAAACATATAGCTGCACCCTAAAAAGAGTTAAAGGTAGGGTAGGTAAGAATGGAGAAACCAGCTCGAGTGCGCTAGAATTTGAAAGTACACAACCGGAAAAAATATGCCTCTTCCTTCAGACTAGGCTTGTTTGAGACAAGCGAGACCGACGCAGACCTGCGCAATTTCGATCAACGTCTTGCTAGTGCGTTGCATGATGGTTAGTCATTTTGTCCGACTTGCTCTGGAGGCTCGCCTACATGAGACGTTGAAATCTCGCGGGACAAAGACGCCCGCAGCCTTGAGAGCGAGGCGCGGCGAGGCGCGGCGAGGCGGCGCAGTTCCTCTCCACGGGCTGCGG
Source organism: Gymnodraco acuticeps (assembly GCF_902827175.1). NCBI lineage: Eukaryota > Metazoa > Chordata > Actinopteri > Perciformes > Bathydraconidae > Gymnodraco > Gymnodraco acuticeps. The sequence continues at coordinate 1,842,597 of NW_022992081.1, forward strand.
AAGCGAAATGCTTGATGGGAAACGACTCGCTGGTATCTCGAGCTGAGCGCTCATTGGTGGTTTTCACCCCGTGCTGCTGATGAAACTCTCCAATTGGCTCGGCAAAAGTTTGTTGTTTTGTGTCAGTTTTACGTCGCCACATCCATTCCCATTTTTCATCATTGTTCCACAATGTTTATCATCATGAAATTAATATCTATATATGTTATACTATACTTGCACTGCTTACCGTTTTCATACTTTATATATCTTAGCATATTCATACACACTGTTCATACTGCTCACAGGCTGATATCTGTGTATTCATAGCCCTCACTGTTTATTCATCATTCAATTAATTCTATATTTTATTCTGTCTATTGTGTACATTTCTTTTCACTTTACTGCTTGTTGCACCTGGTTAGAAGCTAAACTGCATTTCGTTGTCTCAGTACCTGTAATATGTGCAATAACAATAAAGTTGAATCTAATCTTGAGCAGGAACAAATGTATTTTCTTAGTACATATCCGACATTAACGATTAAACACATGTGTGCATTCTTTATAAATGCAAACCGAGTCAAGCCGACTCCGGAGGTGGCGGTATGCACTGTTGAAAGCTTCATATGAAGTGAATACTTAAAACGAAAGTTAATTATAAATCATATATGATCAATTATATTCTTGTATGAACCCTTAATGAGAATGCTTCATATTTTAGTTTTTCTATATTTACAGCATAAACAAAACAAAGTGGTTTGTTTAGGTTGAGTGTGTAAGGTCTATGATTTATGGGTGTCACTGATAAGGAAGAGGGCAGTTTCTTCCCCTTTTTTCTCACAGCAGATCACAGGGAGGGGGGCTCCTGCCTTAAACGAGAAACACATTGAGGCCTCAAAAATGGTTATGTCATAGCTGAGAATAATATTTTTCAAGTCCTACAGGGGTCATGTCCTTTTTACACAAACATGGGAAGGTGTGTCTTAGGCCATGGCCAATGGAGGATGTTGGTTGGGGATAGAGGAGGTGTTTTTGGGGTTTCGATCCGGTTTTTTGAGCATAAAGAGACTGGTTTTTTGAGAGAGCGAGAGAGAGGGGGGGGGAAACCCCTGGTATACTCTTTCGGGTAGGCTCTGTCCTTCAGGGCTGGGTAAAATGGCTCTCGATAAGGTTATCCTGGAAGGCGTTATTAGTACGTACAGGAATCTTAGAACTAATAGCTTTATTTAGATCTATCCTGGAAGGCGTTATTAGTACGTACAGGAATCTTAGAACTAATAGCTTTATTTAGATCTATCCCGGAAGACGTTAATAGGACGTACGGGAATCTTATAACTAATGGCTTTATTTTAGATCTTGGATAGATGAGAAATATGAATTAAGGTTTTAGATAAAAAATATAACCCCAGCATGATATGTTGCATATGATTATAATGTGTTAAAAGCAGGGCTCGACATTAAGGACTGCCCGATGGCCCGGGGCCATCTAGTATTTAGCTCGGGCAATGAAGCCTCACCTGCTGGTTGCCCGATCGGGCAATCTATTATGCCAGTATCATGCAGCTCGCGGATCCAGTAATGAGTGACCCGACAGTAAAACTAAACATATCTATAACTAGTTCAGGTAGTTTGAGAGGTAATTAAAATAGCTATGTGTGATATTCTAACCTGAAGTGTGTGTTTTGTCCGCTCACCGCTGCATGTGATCATGCAGAGCTGCGTGTCGACTCGTCAGCAGCAGCTGATCTCTCTCTCCCGTCAGATTAGACTTCACTCGCGTTTATGTTCATATCGATCAGATCCAGCTAGTTCTAGCTAATGATATGACTACCTGCTTATTAAAAGACACCAAAACAATAAGTGTCGCTATGCAACTTGGTGAGGCCACAAAGTATAGCGCAGCATTATGCATTTGTTTACATGCCCACCGGAACCCCGAGGCATTACCAACAGATCAACGCACAATCAACCCACACAGGACATCTCTTTCTCCACATTAAGTGTTAGACATTAGAATTGACTATTCATGTCTGTCACATACTCTTCTTGTCTGTCACATAAGTGGCGCAACTGAAGTGGTATTGGGCTAAAGGGAAATTATTTTGACCGGACATTTTGACCGAAGAGATTTAGATTTGCCGGCTAACGGGAACTCTGACGTCGCCATTTTGTGTGCTTCGCGGATGCGCTCGGCTCCTCTCGACTGCTGCTCGGTCAGCTTCCGGATGAGGGGGCATTCGTTCGACCAACTTACAGTAGATAACATTACAAACATTTTTAACAGGGGCCATAATAGTGTAAATAATGTTTGTTTTGGCAGTTATAACTGAATGTAATGTTTTCTACTTTTTTACATCTGGGAAGGCATTTGTCTTCATCAGATGGAAAGTGTCTTGACCAACAACTTAAGTATGTATTATGCCATGCAAGCGAGCAAACACAAACAAGAACAAACAAACAAGTGAAATGAAGAATACAATTGAAATTGTACAATACAATATTGTGGTGGTTCATCTTATAATTCAGTCTAGAGAATGCACCAGACAGCATCTAAGACCTGCACAAATCTAAATGTTCTAGGGGGAGGCCCCCCAAACCCTTCGTGCGTCATTTCGTCCGCGCGCATTTTTCAGGGCAATCTCTATTGGGCTCAGGGTCATCTGTAAATTAGCTTAGATGGCCCAAAGGGCCATCTCCCAAAATCCTTAATGTCATGCACTGGTTAAAAGGTAAAAACCCTGTATTAGTTTGGACCTATTTTTCTTCAAATAAACTGACTCCCACCTGTTGGATTGGGATCCTTTAAAAGACACCTGTGCTCTCCTCTCCTGCGTCAAAGGTAAGATTGCACCCTGCCACACACACTTAGGTAGGAGCACACTCCATTTACTGATATCAAAATCCTTCGGGATCGCTTAAACAGATTAAAAGAGAGTTGTCTGAATTGAAACAGCAGTTAATTGAAACCTTGGTTCTTCGGGGGGGTTAGGAAGAGGTGAGATCTTGCTGACGTTGGTGGATCTGAGCCACGCAGCAAACTTACATAGACTCAATAATCTTCGGAAAGGTCAATTAGGAGGTCAGAATAATTTGCCGGAATAAATTATCAGGACCTCTCATACTCTAAACAATAGTCAAGTTCATTCTCTCAACCTGACCTGAGCTCTGTGGATGATAGGGAACATGCAATTGCCATTTGAACCCTAACACTGTAGCTAGACTCTGGGTTATCTTAGAAATGAATGCTGGACCTCTGTCACTGTTAATCCCTGCTGGAACACCAAATCTAGGGACAACATCTTTGAGAAGACACTTTACAACTGTTCTGGCGTCTTCTTTTCTGGTAGGGTAGGCCTCTACCCATTTGGAGAACTGGCACACTATTACCAAAAGATATTTGAATCCTTGGCATGGTGGCATGTGCGAAAAGTCAATTTGCATATTTACAAAGGGCCCCGAGGGGGGCGGTAAATGTTCATGCTGAACTGGACCTTTTCTTCTTCTTGTCTGCTGGCATATCATGCATCTATTTACAAGGGTCTGTGTAGCTAGTGTAATGCCTGGAGCAAACCATTGTGACTTTATAATCCCATTCATCCCTCCTTTTCCTACATGTGATTTGCCATGTGCAACATGTGCCAAAACATGGAGGAATGAACGGGGACAGACCATCCAGCCGTCTGGGTGGAGCCACAAGCTGGACTCAGCGTCAAGTGTACAACCTCGTCTTAGCCATCAATCTTTCTCCCTAACATCAGCGCGGGCTTGCATGTCCGCGACATCATTAAAGGAAGGCAAACAAATAGTTTCTGCGAGTTGTGTCGAGGGGCATTGGAGCACCATAGAAGAGGAGGAAACTGCTGCTTGTTTAGCCGCGGTGTCGGCTAACGCATTTCCACGCGAAATAGGATCATTAGAATTTGTGTGAGCAGCACATTTAACTACTGCTAGCTGTGCAGGGAGCAGGATAGCGTCTAATAGCTCAGCTACTAACGCATGATGTTGAATAGGCTTACCAGCCGATGTTAAGAAACCGCGCATTTTCCACAAGACACCAAAATCATGGCACACACCAAATGCATACCTGGAGTCTGTGAAAATGGTTGCAACTCTACCTTGAGCCAAAATACACGCCCTGAGCAGAGCATACAACTCTGCAGCCTGAGCTGACGTGCCATTTGGCAAGGCCCAGCTTTCTAAAACCTCCCAGTCATTCACAACAGCGTAGCCTGCTAAGTGTACTGTGTCAGACGGCCTGCTCGCAGACCCGTCTGTGTATAGAATCATATCTGAATTAGGGATAGGAGTTTGCAACATATCAGCTCTGGGGGAGGAAGACATGTCAATCGTTGTGACGCAGTCATGTGTTATTTCAAAATCTGGAATTGGCACCAGTGTAGCTGGGTTTAGGGGGGGGGGAACGTTTAAGAGTGATGTGGACTTGAAAGAATTACCGCTTCATAACCAGATCGCCTTGCTGCCGTCATATGCTGAGTAGCAGAGGTGTTCAGAATATGCAAAACTGCATGTGGGACATGTACTACACAGTCACTGGCCAGTACAATGGGAGAGGATTGTTTTACAACTATCGCAACTACGGCCACAGCCCGCAGGCATGAAGGCATACCCAGCACCACAGGGGAGAGTCGAGATGAGTAGTATGCAACAGGCCGGAAATTAGAGCCATGCTTCTGCACCAAGATGCCCGTTGCAAAGCCCCCCTTCTCATGGACGTGCAGGTGAAACGGCTGATGGTAATCAGGTAGACCCAGGGCGGGAGCCGATGTGAGGGCTCGCTTTAAGTCCTGAAAGGCAGTGTGCATGTCCTCAGACCATTGAACAATGTTAGGGGCAGCCTGCAGAGTGGCAGCACGCAGGACAGAATCCATCGCAGCATACTCAAAAATCCAGTGTCTGCAATAATTTGCCATGCCCAAGAAGGAAAGCATGTCTTTCTTTGTGCGAGGTGGTGGTACTTTGTTCAACAGACAAATCCTTGCTGGCGAGAGGAGACGGTGTCCATCCCTCAGAATGTGACCCAAATACGTGACCTCAGTCTGGCAGTATTGCAACTTGGCCAGGGATGCTCTGTGTCCGCATTCAGAAAGTCTTTTCATGAGCAGAATGGAGTCGATGCGACAGGCGTCTTTATTGGGAGAAGCTAACAACAGGTCATCTGCGTACTGAAGCAAGGTACTACCTCCTGTCAGGACCAAAGTGTCCAGATCTCTCCTCACAGCTGCTGCATACACTGTCGGAGATTCAACAAACCCCTGTGGGAGGCGCGTGTATGTGATTTGTTTACCTTTAAAAGTAAATGCAAACAGATACTGGCTGTCTGGATGCAGAGGAACAGAGAAAAATGCTGAACATAAATCAATCACTGTGTAGTACTTAGAGTCCGGGGGCAGAGAAGCTAAAATCGAATTGGTGTCCGGCACTATAGGAGCTGTCGGAACGACAATAGCATTAATAGCTTGCAAATCTTGGACAAAGCGCCACTCATCAGGGCGATTGTGTTTAGGTATGGGTAGAATTGGAGTATTACAGGGACTAGTTGTGTAAATTAACACGCCCTGATCAAGCAAAGATTGGATGACTCCTTCAATCCCCAAAATGGCTCTATGGGGCAAATTGTACTGTCTGATAGCTGGCAATCTGGCGTTGGCTTTAAGTGTTACTCGATGTGGAGGCGCTGAGGCAACAAAACCAACATGGTTCTTGTGTTTTGCCCATAATGTAGCCGGGACTTCTGAAAAATCTGAGGGGGGGCCATACTCTGTGGGGGGGTTCGGTTGTAAATGAAGGAAAGTGCTTTGGGGAAGAGCAATTGGCTCCGCGAGACGCAGCAGGAAATGCTCCCCTCCAAAGTTAATTACGTTAGGCGTGTGTGTGTGTGTGTGTGAGAGAGGGGAAAGTGAGGCTTCCAGCTGGGCCTGGCAGCGGGCTGCCATGGCCCCCACCTCCTTTGGGTTACTGCCTGGCGTAACAGCCACCGTTATGTAGGGGAGGGTTTCTTCAACATGGAGAACCTGCTGGGGTGTTGTGAGTCTGATGGGTAAAGCACATCCTTGTCGGGAAATGAACAAATATTGTTCACTTGTCAACCGATCTGATTTGTTGCAAAAACCTCTTACTGATTGCGCGTAGTCATCTGACGGATTAAAGGCTGTTGTGCAATGACAATTCAACACAGGTCGCATAAGAGACATTAAAGACGCACAAACCGGAGAAATGCTAGCAATCTTCTGAATCCCTGTTGTGGAGAAAACAGAAATCATGTTGAAATCTGGAAATGACCAACAATAAAGGTTGTCTCGTGATGATTGAATGAATTGGACTGCCTGATAGACCTTACTGTCAGGAATTGTCAAAAACAATCCGTCTGAAGTGCAATGTATTGTTGCCTGTAATTTACATAGTAAGTCCCTGCCCATTAAATTAATAGGACTTCCATCTGAAATAATGAAAGAGTGTTGCACGTTTGATCCATTAATTGAAACATTAGTGTTCTCTGAAATGGGTTCGGACATAGAAATTCCCGCAACACCGATAGTTGTGACAAATGTATTGGTTGCTTCACACACTTTCTCCTTAGTACGCACGGCAGACAAGGTGGCTCCGCTGTCAATCAAAATATCTACAGCCGTACCACTAAAATCAACGGGCATAATCGGATCTTCACGCGGGTTATTGGAAAGGCGAATTGTTGCTGCTTGAATGGGGAAATGCTGTGAATCGGATCCTATATCTTCCTGGCACCCCTATCTTCTATTAAATCCACTTTGTTGAGCGTTCTGCTCCTGCTGAGTTTGTCTGTCATACCGTGGATGCTGCATTAATGCCAGATGTCCGGACTGCTGGGGAAGGGTAGGGGGAAGTGCAGGCTGGGAAAAGGGGGGCTGTGTAAGGGGAGGCTGTGTGTGCTGCTGGACCCCCCACCGCTTACCACACTGTCCTGCCCAGTGATCCGTTGCTCCGCAAACATGACATGGCATCAACTTTTTGGGATTTTTGTTCTGCTGCTGTCTGCTCTTATTATGATAATCCTGTGATCTCCCCTGATTTTGATACTGCTGGGTGTGGTTTTGTCCCTGAGTTTGATAAGCCTGGGTGTTTTGAGGAAATTGTTGAAGCAGTTGTGAAATTCTGGGGGTAAGGAACATTTGGCTCCTATGCAGGGCACGCATTGTGGCGATAGTCATTTTCCAAGATTTAATTTTCCAATCGGGGGTCGACATCATGTACGCCTGAGCTGTCTCTGGGATTAAATTATGTAACAAGGTCTGTATGGCAAACAAATCATTACCCTCTCTTTTAATTCCCGCATTATTGTCCCATACTGTCATGAAACGCTGGATCAATTCTGGGACATTTTCTGCTGGGTTTTGTACACAAGCCGTCACTTGGGAGAAATCTGTGTGAGTTTTAGCGCATGCTCTGATAGCCAATGCAGCGACGTTTTGTATCCACATGTCTCGCATCTGTGTCGTGGGCCAGACCCCTGCGGCCGTACACTCAGGAAATTTAAACTCGTCTCTGCACGTGGGCCAATCTGCTTTGTATGTTAAGATTATCAGCTGTTTAACATCATGAACCAAACAGTTATAAACTGAACAAACATTAGTCAACCATGACAGATACTCATCTGGACTTTTAGTGGGACTGGGAGCGTGGTTAGTGACATCAATGACCTCAGCGGGTGTCCAGGGTTTGCAAACTGGAACATCTCCTATCAGAATTTTCGGGGCGGTCACACTTTCTTCAGAATTATTATCCTGAGATGTTTGCATTGTCGTGTACATTTTACGCTGGACATGTTTTGGAAAACTGCTGCCGTACGGCGAACCTGTGTAATCTTGTAAACGGAGTGGCGGAGTGCCAGGAGTGGGGGTCAATAACGGACTGCCATATGAAACATTCCCCTCCCCCGCTGCTGCACTCTGCTCGGCGTGTGCCGATTCTAATTCTCTATATTGTTCTGTCTGATATCTCAAACCATTTTTATTCATGATAGCTGCAGCTGTCATTAACAGATCATCATCGGAGTTTCTCGCAACGGGATTTGAGAGTTCTGTCGCGGGAATTATTTTCGTACAGAGAGATACAGCCTGCTCTCCGTCCAACAGCCCTGCGTCTGTCAAAATACAAATGAGCTGAGATGGGGTTGGAGTTTTGCCACTTCTTTTAATCCAATCATAAATTATGGATTTTGCAATGTCTGGAACATTTTCACCGTGTCTTTCCCTGAATCTGGACATGTTTTCTGATCTTACATCAAAAGCAGCCTCTAGGCTAAGCAAATGACAACTTTTTGCACATTGAGAAACTTTATCAATCAGCGCCTTGAGCTCAATGGAGCCTCGCTCGCTGCCAACAGATTTTGCATTCTTCCTTTCCTCATAACCCCTTTTCTCTGCTATAGTCATCCAAGCTTTCACACATTCTGTCATGTATTTCTGATCCCATGAAAAATTTGAATTATTTTCCACCAGTTTATATGCTTGCCACAACACGGCCATATCAAAACTACCTGTCAGAGGCCAGTCAAATTGAATCAATCCTTTCTGATTAATCTGTTGTGAGTGTTCGCAAAGTAACGATGTAAACGGCATAACTTTAGACCAATCCAAAGTTCTTCCGACAATTCCAGACGGCATGTTTGGAGAAAACAAATGCGTGTAGTGGTTTTCTGCAATCGGGTTTTTTTTAAGTGTCTTTGTGCGTGAAATGGTTTTCCTCTTACCAACTGAATCGTTTGTGGAGGCAGTATTACCCATGTTTAACGGTTAGTACAATAAAACAAACACTGCAATTAGACAAACAAACATGTACTCGCAACAAAATCAGCGCCCTGGCCAAAAAATCATCCAGTCAACGGGAGCACTGAAATATCTGTTTAATATGGGCTCTTCTCAGCCATATTTACTAGTAATCTGTTGATGAGCAATAAACTACCTTATTCTCAATCAAACCCACTATGCAAATGTAGTGGTAAAACTGCTCAACCGACCGAGAGCAGAGATTTTTTAATTAATTCAGTACTTATTTTTTTTTTTTAAACAACATCCAATTCAATAATCCGTTAGTTTATTAAACACAGTGTGAACGTAATATTCTGCCACCACCCTTCCCATTTAATAGCTACATTTAGTTCTTGAGTTTATGGTGTGATTAACAGAAAATACAAGTCTGTGTTCTTAAACATTCCTCGTGTGCCGTTCACCACAGGGGGGAGGGGAATTCGCCCTCCCTCGTGCAGGCTTGAGCAGACACCCGAAAACGGATTGGTCTGATTTAACCCGTTGAAATCTCCAGAATTCGGCAATTTGTTTCAATTACAAATCCTCACATTGCTTTTTGAAACAGAGGTTCCACCTTGCTGATGCTTTCCTTAAGGTCTCTCCGAATATTTGCAGTGTGTGATTGTCCAGTAATTTAATTCTAAAAAACACACACAGCGGAAATCGTTAAAAGTCGATGTTCCGAGGTTATTTATTAGCCCCAAATATTCTTATTGTTTTATACATGAGCTGTGCTTGCTTTTGTTGGCACTTGCCCCAGCAGCAATCACAGGAAAAACCGGCCAGGATAGAATCCCCTAGACACCGATTCCTCAGGTTATGATTAAGCCTTCAAATGTACAAAGTGAAGAGACCAAAACAAATTGCACTCGCGCAGTTTCACAAGTAATTTTGATACCGTCAATCACAGAGTCTGGTAAGGCAGTTGTTCAAATAGATTTGAAAAAAAGCACTTACCAGTCTTCTGAAGAAATCTCGGTATCCTGTTCGTAGACGCCAATTGTGAAGATAAACTTCTGTTGTTGCAATGTTGAGGTAGAATGAAGGAGTCTGGAACCATCGTTAGCCAAAGCACTGAGAGTTTTATTGAACACAGTACATTAATACATTACGGCCGGGAGATCATCTTAGTTTCACACTGTCCTGTGCTCCACCATCATGATCTCTGCTCCAAAAGCCACAAAACATCTAGCACCGCGAGGAGAGGCGGGCCCACAGAAGCCCGCGTTTACCTAATCAATAGCAAATGGGAGACAATGATCTACTTGTCTCAAGGAAACGCAGACAAGCCTGAAACCTTCCCCCCACAGGATATGGGAGAAGCGTTTGACCTGTGACCTCAACTTACAGAGGAGTCTTTGACTGATACTACTACAAACACATGTTTGCAGTATCACAGATTCTAAGAAACTCTATAAACAGATCAGATTAAAATATTCTCTTACATTCTCCACCTCTTCGCTGTCATACTAGTCAATCCTTCTGATCAGAGCCTTTTCTAAATAGCGGTACATTTTACAGTTCAGTGTATACGTTAATTTAGCAATTTAATGCTTTACTGCTGTTGAATAAACCCTATATTGCCAGTGATTTTATTAAAACTATGATTTGCAATATTTTTGATTCCATCACTTTGCAATTGTGTTATATAAATAGTTGTACTAATATTATTGTTGTTACCATCATTACTATTATTAATAATGTTTTCTTTGTTTTTTATATTCATCGCTGCAGAAAGGATCATGCCAGCCCACATCAAACACCTGATCAAGAACTTGTGAATTTTCAGGCAGAAAAGATGAAAACACCTGTTTAAAGTTCCAGTTTCCTGTACATCGAACCATGCCTGTCCTCTGTTCCACATGTCTTCAATCAGTTCTGGACCCTATGACTTGGACACTAGTTATATCAAGGCTTATTAGAGGTAAGAGTGGTCGGAGAGGAGTGGAGTTATCTTTGTATTTAGGCTGCAAGTCGACAAAGGTGATCAAATGCTGATACTAATAATGATCCGATTAATTTGATATTGATTGTCTGCCAATACCGAATCCTGATCCGATTCTTCTATTTCCCAGATAATACAGCTGCACCATATACACTAGCTCTATTTGTTTTTGCCATGATTGTAATTCACCAAGCAATTGTTGACTGTAAGGTCTATGCCAGGGATCACCAACTACATATGTCCAAGGGCCAAAATGTATCCAATAGACACTATCGCGGGCCAGCGATTTTTATATAGTCCAGAATTTTGAAGTTGTAGACCGGGGGGGTATTGAGTGTTCTATAATCAGTTACTAAATACTGAATACATGGCTCTGAAAGTAATCAGAATACAGTTACAGTTACGTGTCTTAAACGTTAGAATCGGGTCTACTTTAACGTATTCAGATTACTTTTAGAATACTTTTGGAATACTTTATTTTTCCATAACAGATGGGTATGTTTTGGTGAACAGGAGACACGTATTTTACTGTTTTAATGGCTTATCAAGAACTCAAACACAACATCTTGGTGTCATTCTGGACAGCTCCCTCTCATCTGCACCACACATAAAAAACATCACCCGGACTGCATTCTTTGTACTGTCTTAAAACCTTTCCTTAGAATATGTTATGAATTGTAAGGTGTCCTTGGGTGCTTTGAAAGGCGCGCCTAAATAGAATGAATTATCATTATTATTTATTATCTGAAACGATGTTATAACTTTTAAAACTTTTTCCAGTCACTTGCCCCAGGCATTCAGCAGCAGCAGGCCATTCACTTTGATTTGATCCCGTTATGAAATGTCATCATTTCGACAATAAAGAAATTCTACATAAAGGTTATCTTGCACATTTTATCTAACCATCTCCGTTTCTAACTTTCAATATATTTTAAAAGAGATCTCTCTCTCATCTGCGTGCGGGGGGCGGGGCCTCACAGACGCGCTGCATCTCTCTCTCGCTCACAGACATGCTGCAGCGGCGTGCAGTGTCCACACAGCTCTGCCGGTAATGAATATTACATTTTGTGAGGACATTTTCCCCCCAATAATTCCAATAAGTATTCCAAAATGTATTCACTTCAGGTTTACGAAAGTAATTGTAATCAGATTACTCGTTTTTCAAATGTAACGCCAGCTGAATACAGTTAGCCTACTTGATTTGTGTATTCTGATTACGTAATGCCGTTACATGTATTCCGTTACAACCCAACCCTGCTTCTAGGCTACTGTCACGCAGCTCCTGCCTCTCTGTTGGACTCTGTCGCAGCAGGGCTGCTGCGGTGGTGCGGAGCGCACAAACCAGACTCTTCACAACGAAGGATCACTTCTTCTTCAAGGCAGGGAAGGTTTTGCAGTACGCAGTCTACTGTCCCGCAGCTGCTGCCTCTCTGTTGGACTCCGGTACTGCACACAGTGGTTACTGCCAGTAACCATGCCGCAGTCACCCCCGTCGTGCGGGCCGGATGAGAATGTCTGGCGGGCCGGATGTGGCCCGCGGGCCGCCAGTTGGTGGTCACTGGTCTATGCCAACAAACTGTAATTTGTAATGTATTTGACCATACTTTAACGGTCAAGTTCTGACAACCACAGCAGCCTAAATGTTAACGTAAATGTCAAGATTTCTTTTTAAAGTGTAGCTACTTATATCGGTACATTTCTTTTCCAACCTGATCTCACCAGAATGCGTGACTCCACCACGCAACCTTAACACCGCATTGCGTGGTGGAGTCACGCATTCTGCTACATTTACGTGTCGGCACCACGCAAAAAACCCCAATGTAAAGTGAATGAGGCTCTTTTGTCGTGGTGCACACACGCATTTCTACAACGTCCCGCAGTGAGCTTTTATTCTATAAAACGTTTTTTAAATCTACTTTATAGCTTGTAGTAACTCACAGGAGGCTTCTTTTATTTTATTTGTATTCATAATAATTTGTATTTGTCGTCAGAATGTATTATGGTGCATTAGTCACACATTTTTGTTCTCAAAAAACAGTGCATTGTGTGTAATACAACTGTGATTTTTATTAAATTAGTTAGTTTTTAAGGAAGGCCAGAGCTTCAGCTGTGTCAATAGATTGTTCCCTTTAGTTAACGTTATTTAAAAGATAATGATCATGTCCCCTGTATTGTATTACGAGCATCCATTCCCATTGGATAACGGAGAATTTTACACCCGGAAGTAAGTATTCTCCTTACAGTCGATTGATTTTACAGTGATATCTGAACTACTCATCAACTCAAAAACACCAGATTATCCTTGTTAATTACACAACATTGATTGGTTTAAATTGTGTACAATGCTTTTGTATTTTCCCCCTTCGATTCGGAGAAACAAATATTTGTTCGGAGTTTTTGGATGGCAGAAGACACTACACTACCCAGAATCCTCAGCTATCGTTTGGGACTACACCATGTGCTCTGTTTGACAAACCCCGTGATCAGTCCTCAAGCTCTGTGATTGGTTGACCTCCAACTGCATTCCATATGAAAAAAAACGTTTCGTAAAAGATAAAATCATACTTTATTCAGCAGTGCTTGCTTTACTCTTTGAAAGTCATCACATTAATGCATTGTAATAAATGGTTTGGCTGCATTAAATATTACACATCTATCGTAGTTCTTTATTTATCTACAGAGATCGGGCATCAGAATAGACCGGAAACTATTCTTTTACCGTTCTGTTTTAATTTCACAATAAAGTTAGTAGTAATAATCTGTTTTGATATTATTGTTTTTTATTAACTACTAGACCGCTGGGTCATGTTAAGACCATCTTTTCTGTGTTACTGTGGGTTTTTCCATCGCTTTTGTTACAAATATCAAAACAATAACAACATATATCCGTCGTAAACTAAACCAGAAACAGCAATATATTTTATTTTGTTAACACTTTAAACTTGACAGTTTTTTAACCCGCACCTCCTACTGGTTAAAGCACGTTATTACACGTTTGGAGTAATTGCAATGCAGGAAGATTATGTTGCTTTTTAATGACTGTTTAAAATGCATTTTTCTTAATGTCTTTCATTTTTGTAAAGCACTTTTGAATGTTATATTTGATGAAAACATTTAAATATTAAGAGTACATACAAAATAGTGGGAAAGTAGAAGGTCAATGATATAAATATAGAATAGAAAATATCAAGAAGATACTGTAAATAATATCTACAACAAAACAGTTTAGTGCCTGATAGGAGGATGCGCAAAACAGACAAACTAATAAGGCTTTATTTAAACATTAAAGAATACTTTAGGCTAAGGTCTTCTTTTAAATAAGAAAAAAGCTTTGGGGGTATCTATCTACAGATACATATTAAGCCTGACAAAGTGCTTAACGTCTAATATATTGCATGGTTTGTTTTGGAACTTGACAATCAACTTTCCTGCAATGTTAACTATGTTGAAGCATTTATTTTAACTGATATTATACACATTAATTATACTCTTATGTAGATAGTATAAGAAATGTGCAGAATATGACAGTTTAATGGTGGAGGTACACACATATTGATAGATGTCTTGTAATGCACTGTTGAGGAACCTGCGACCCAAGTTTTTCATTCATTGCATAACTACACCGTAGTTGTGTATATGATATGTCAATAAACCTTTGAAAATCTTGAAATATTGAAAGGGATGTGCAAAATATCAATTATATGCAGTCTTTAATGAACGATTAGAGAATAACGAGTAATGAATATGCTTTATACGGATCTGCAGATAAATGTTTAGTCTTCTCGAGCACCAACTATCAAATATCTCTCCTGATTGTTGGCACTTGACAATCACCTTCCCTGAATTTTATTCAGGTGTAACTAAAGTCTGATTTAAGGGTTGTTTATATTTCACATCATTAATCCAAATCTGTAAAGTAACTAAAATAAATGTAGTGGAGTAAAAACACCACGTTAACCTTAAAGAAAGCCCTCAGGATTATAAAAGACCCCCATCACCCCAGCCACAAACTGTTCTGTCTGCTGCCGTCTGGCAGGCGGTACCGCAGCATCCGGACTAAAACCATCAGACTCAGGGACAGCTTCATCCCACAGGCCATAAGACTCTGAAACACCTGAACTTAGAAACAACATCCATAACATTCATCTGGCTGCTACTTAGAAATTATTTATCTAATATATCATATTCACAATGTAGTGACTGCTTTTTTGTCTTTTGTTTTCTTAGTTATGTTCTCTTTTATATGTGTGTGTTATGTGTTATGTGTAACGTTGCTAACTTCTTGGCCAGGTCAGCATTGAAAATGAGATTGTATCTCAATGCTTTTATCTGGTTAAATAAAGGTTAAATAAAAATTAAAAAAGATTCCAATCAATCTTGTATATAGACTTTTATTGCACTATTTCACTATTTTTTCTGTGTATCTGTTGTATTGTGTTGCACTGTTGGAGGAGCCTGCAACCTAAGGGGGGGTGGGGGGATAGGACACGTTCGATTCCTGTTTTGAATAGTGTGCCGTCGATGGGTTTCATTCCATTTCAAGGTGCTTTTTGACGCTCCGTGTAAACTTCGCGCACTGCCACTCCAACATCCAATCACAGAGCTTGGGACTGATCACGGGGTTTGTCAAGCTAAGCACATGGTGTAGTCCCAAACGATAGCTGAGGATTCTGGGTAGTGTAGTGTCTTCTGCCATCCAAAAACTCCGAACAAATATTCGTTTCTCCGAATCGAAGGGGGAAAATACAAAAGCATTGTACACAATTTAAACCAATCAATGTTGTGTAATTAACAAGGATAATCTGGTGTTTTTGAGTTGATGAGTAGTTCAGATATCACTGTAAAATCAATCGACAGTAAAGAGAATACTCACTTCCGGGGGTAAAATTCTCCGTTATCCAATGGGAATGGACGCTCGTAATACAATAAAGGGGACATGATCATTATCTTTTAAATAACGTTAACTAAAGGGAACAATCTATTGACACAGCTGAAGCTCTGGCCTTCCTTAAAAACTAACTAATTTAATAAAAATCACAGTTGTATTACACACAATGCACTGTTTTTTGAGAACAAAAATTCGTAACTAATGCACCATAATACATTCTGACGACAAATACAAATTATTATGAATACAAATAAAATAAAAGAAGCCTCCCGTGAGTTACTACAAGCTATAAAGTAGATTTTAAAAACGTTTTATAGAATAAAAGCTCACTGCAGGACGTTGTAGAAATGCGTGTGTGCACCACGACAAAAGAGCCTCATTCACTTTACATTGGGGTTTTTTGCGTGGTGCCGACACGCAAATGTAGCAGAATGCGTGACTCCACCACGCAATGTGGTGTTAAGGTTGCGTGGTGGAGTCACGCATTCTGATGAGATCAGGTTGTTCTTTTCAGTTTGCTTCAAGAAGTGGCTTCAACAGACAGAAATGCAGGCCAGATTGGGAAAGGCTGGACGCTACACAACGGGAAACATTATGGACATGAACAAGGAAAAACCAAAAAACACTTTCTTTGTTAACACTATTGTTACTGTTTTTGTTATCATTTACATATTGAATTATATTTATTACTTTTATTTTAAATCAAATGCACCGGTTTTAAATAATATATTTATTTTGATGTATAGGTTGATTTGCAGGTTGGTTGTTATTTGTATAATTATTGTATTGTTACTGTGTACTTTATTATATGAACTAGCTATTCATTGCTATTTATTAAATTAAAATACTATTATGAACACTATACAATGTCTTTATTTTGGTAGATACCAGAATACATGACAAAATGAATCTTTGTAATATATTTATGTTCTCTGGTTTAAATAATCATACCAGTATTTAAACAATGTATGCTGGTCACCTGGAATCCTGGTAAGCTTCCAGCATGGTATATTTAATACTATTATTAAACATAGACTGGTGTAGGGAACATGTTCTTAGATATAAATACCTAATTTTGAGTTATTTAGACACAATTAACACTTATAGTTTAATGTCTTGTTACATAAGAATAGATCATATGTGTTAAGTATTATTATGGGAGAATTAATATTCTTGTGGTACTACTGCCTTGTTAGGCCCATATTGAGTAGAGCATATTAAGACCAAAACTCATGTACAACAACTTCCTTACTTGCAATAAATAAGCACTAATTAAAGGGTTATTGAGGAAAAACTCTCAACTAATGGCTTATTACTTGTAGAATATGGTTATGTAGAATAAGGCATTAATAAGTGTTTTATAATGACTAATAAAGAGCCAATATACTGCTAATATGCATGTTACTTAACAACTAGTTGATGGTTAATTTGTGTACCTTAATATAAAGTTTTACCCACTTTTTACATGTAGTGACATTTATTATAAACAGTGATAGTATATTTATTGCAGTATATTAACTCTCAGCTCAGCATGCAAGCTGTCAATCAAATGCAAACCATGGCAAACACCTTCGAAGGCTGAGATACAAATGGACATTTCTGACATTTTCCATTCCTTTTCTTAATGACAAAAAGGGTGAATCATTTTGGACTACCACTACGTTGAATGCTTGATTAGGGTTTAAAATAATTAAGATTTTGTGTTTTTTACCCTCAATCACTATGGATGCTACTTGTCCACCATATCTCACCTACCCACTACTTTAAAAAAGTATTCTTTCGCTTCAAATAACCTTTGGCGCTTTCACACTGGAGTACTTTTCCCAGTAAAGTTCCGATATACGTAGTTCCGAAAATGTGAGTTCACACCAAAAACATCCGGAACTAGAACTTAGTTCATGAGAACCTTTCCACCTCCTTTTCAGTCCCTGCTAGAGAGCAGGTACTTTCATGGGAGAAAAAGGTGCCCATTTCTGATTGGCTGGGCGGATTGCAAACCACGCCCCGTAGAACTCCCAAAAAATGTTGTGAAACCGCCATTTTATTTGCTTGCATTTGCATTATTAGCATTAGCATTAGCCCAGCGCACTAATGGAGAGAGACTAATTTATGGCAACACAAAAGAAAACATGGGAGCGGTGGAGATGAGGAGGTGTCGGCGTTCTGGTGATTTACTCGGAAGGCTTCAGTAGAAGCTGCTGGGAGTCCCAGAAGCTTCTTCTGAAGTTCATCAGAACTAAAGAGTTCTGATGAACTAAGTTCTCATGAACTAAGTACGGCAAAGTACTTGGTGTGAAAGCGCCTATTGATTCTAATATTGGCTATAACACATCTCTATAGAAATTGATATTATCACCAACAGTTTTTCACCCCTTTAAACCACAGACATCTGACATCTCTTCAAAACTCAAGGTGTTATGTATTGTGCATGTTTTGATTCTGCTAATGTATATGTGTATTTGAACATATCAACAAAGATTTTAATAATATAAATGTTCTTTCTTTCTTTGTGCATTATAGATTTCTGTCTATATAAGCAACCTCAATTCTCTTGTGGATAAAACGCTTTTCTTTGAGCTCGCATATGATCTGTCTGTTGAAACCCACTTGCTGTCAGCAGCGTTGACATGGAAGACAAGTATGACAAGCATTGATGATTCATACCATGTTCTTGTCTCTTGTCAAGTCAATATCTTTCGTAAGAGCAGTTGCCATGTCCTAGATTTACAGTGTAGTAGAATTTGAGTATTCCATCATGTGCGCAATGTGATACGTACTAAGAAAGACATCCGAAGAGTCCCTCCCAATTAGTGTGTACATATTAATTGGGGAACAAAATGAGAGAGACAGGTAAACAACTACAAACACACGTGTGGTGGAGTGAGGGAGGGGGGGGGGGGGGGGGGGGGGGGGGGCGGGCGGTGACAGCCAGAGCTAGTCATCTCTCTCAGCTCTTTATTGGGTTACAGCTATCACAGAGGACCAGATGGCCAACGAGCTGCAGGCAGTCAGTTTCTGGGAAGGATACACACACGCACGCACACACACAAAAGGATAAAACCTGTGTGCATATATTGGTTCACGCAAACACTGTCGCTGACTCCACTGCACTTTGAGTTGTGGGCAATTTGCGGTCCGATTCGGATTCAGTCGCCTTCTGTGGACATCAAAAATACATCAGAGGCTCAGAGAGGGATGAAAATGAGGAAAGACCAGCATCAATTGAGCTGAATGACTACAGCTCTGTTGGATGATGCTCCCCTCTCCCGTACAGCTTTGCTTGATTAAACTAATATGTCACTGAGGCAATCTTTCTCCCTTGTTTTCAGCAGCTCACTCTGTGTATCTGTCTCTCTGTGTTTCTCACTCTTCGCCTGGTGTTATTTTGGCTTCTTTTCTCCATCTGTTTTGTTGTATTTTTCCAATTGTTATGTCCAGGTTCCTTATGCCTTTCTTAACACTCTCTTTAAGTGGCTCACACTTTTCTCTTCTCTTTTGTTGTGTGCTTTTTCATTAAAAAAAACAAGAAAATCAACAGATTTAAGCAGTTAATTAATTTTTAAAAGTTTTCACACTGGCCATCTAGTCTCTAATTCAATCTCTGTGCATGTTCTCTTTCTTTTTCTGCTACTTCATTTGGAAATCTCTTTATAAGCATTAAGACATTGTGGCAGGGCATACATATACATACTGGCATCTTTACAATACACGTGTAAAGAAGAATACACAGGCACTCATGCACATGCATTATGCATCTCATATAATATGATGCATATGTGTTCTGAATGTGTCTCATGGGAGAGGTGATGTACATCTCAGCTGGGATATCCTGTTTGCTGTTTGACCTTGCTCTTCTCACTCTGCTTATTTCTTTTTTTTGTATACTGTATCCCCCCCCCCCCCCCCACCCCAGTGAGATATATGCATTGCTGAGTTGACAAGCTAATCATAGGATTCTATAGTAACTGGGGAGGGAGTCTTTTTTTGTAGCTCAATCTTTGGCGTTATAGTGTGAGAACACAAGGATAAGAGCAGTGGAGTGAGAGGTAGAGATCAATAATCACATTTATTTACTGTCCATTCAATTGTTTTCCTCAAGCAGATGATATACAAGGCTCGTATCCACTACTCTGGATCACCACTTTCCCCAAAACATTTTCAACCTCTGAAATGAGTCTAAAGCGTAAACAAATCTTGTTCCTTTTTTATTGTTAAATGGGGCGAAGCCTGCGAGCTAGTTCAGGCAGTCAACTCGAGCACTTATGCTGCATTCATACATAACGCCCCCTTGCCACTCTACAACCAACCAAACAGAGTCTCCTTAATATGCCGCTCTATTTAACCTGCCAGATCTCTCTCCATGCATTGCTTGCTGCTGCTATTGCTGCAGCTACCTCTACGTCGCTGCTGCTTGCTGCCCCACCACCACCCCAGCTTCCACCTGTAGGCTCGGGGGGTAGTTATTTAATCATCACTCATCGTGCTATGTATATCTGTGGAGTGATGAGACCCGAGCCTAGACACCAAACTCAACTATATGCTGCTTCTAATAAACATGTTAAAGAAACACGTGAGTTGTCTGACTGAACAGTGGATAGTGTAGTTATTTGCGTAAAACACATCAAATAATAAGGAAATATATGATTGTATTTTTTTATTCAAACCCGCTATGATCCAAATAATGTTGGCTTTAGTATAACATGTACTTTATATTAAAAGCCTCTTAAGACTAGTGTTAATCAGAATACCTTTATTCGAGCCACAGAGGGGACATTTAGCACCTCCACAGTGTCCAGAGGACTCCCCAGGACAGAGCTGGCCTTCTTTACCTCAGTCTCTTCCTGTCAGCAGCCATATAACAACATATTTTACTTTCGTCATACAGTATATTGATTTGAATGAGTAGAGCTGGAATGCATCACAAAGTAACTCAATACAACTTCAATTAACATTAGCTCTGTTTTTTTGCCTCGCAGTGATGCCCACCAGCTGCTAACAGCTAACAGCTAAGTTGCACTCTTCATACCGATTTAAACACACAAATGTGTTATTCAGAGTCTAAATAGTTAATAGACTAGAAAAGCATTAATGTTAATCTCTCAATAGCAAAAGTTGTCACTGAATATCTGTTGATCAAAATCGGTAGTCAATCAAATGAGTGGTGAAGTATAGGGATATAAATGCATGCAAATGTGTATAATCTATAAGGGCTGCATGTTTCTATTTCCCTGCATTGGAACTGATCTAGTATGAAGCATTATTTGCTTCTGCTCACACCAGATTCCATCAGATCCCAATGCACCATTTCACCCGTGCTGCTGACAACTCTCACCCCCTGTTCTTCCCCTTAATTCCCAACAAGATGAAGGCTTGTCAGACAGAAATCATGCTACAAAGCCTGTGAATCCAACCTCGACTGGAAAGCCCCTTCCTCTCAGGACAGCCTTTCAACATTCAATAACCAGCGCCTTGTACTTGCCGGGTTGCCGTTTGAAGGCTTCATCAACGTGATTCTCCCAAGGAACTGTCAGCACCTGCAGGAGAGCTTTGCTTGGTAGATAAACCGAGTTCAAGGAATCCTAATCGCAACATCCTGAAGGAGTTGTTTCTTCAGATCGACCAGCAGGTCTTTGATGCTCCCCGCCTCGAATTATTTTTAAGGCCACGATTCCATCACAACCTGAGCAGATGGCTTTTAACATTGACCTTCAAGATTTGATCATGTCTCCATCTGTATCATCCCTCCACAGCGCAGGGAGCAGCTGCAATGGATGTGCTCCAGGTCTTCACATATAGGGAGGTTTAAATAGCAGCAATAAAAACAGTCTATTTCTGTTATTAGTTATACCGACTAACATCAGGTATTATTAATACAAAATAATATTGATTCTCTTTATCTTGATTCTGATATATGATCTAACATCTTGATTGGGGTTGGATGTAAATAGGAAGTTCGGGCTGGCGAGCTGGTGAGCAACAAGCCTGTATGACCCAAAACAAACAAGGGTATACAAAGGGTCTCTCAAACATTCCCTCATTACTCCTAGATGGCTTTCATCAGTTTCCTCCCATTTTGAGAATAATTAATTTGAAGGAGATTGCGATAGTAGAGAGGAATTCAACGCGAAAGAAAGATTCCCTTCTGGATTCAAACCATGTCACAATGGTTGCAATTTCAACTCCTGGTGTCATACTTATTTAAACAACTTTTTAGCTCGTAGTCCTCAGAGGTTAGTCTTACATTCTGATTGCAATGTGCTCTGTGAAATGTAAACCTTTTATCAACATGCATGTTGTCTTTGTCACAGATAAGATATCCAAACACATACTGTATACCTTGTGTAAAATAATGTAAGACTGTGAATCTTAGGTAATCAGACTTCAAGATTTGTAAATGCATGTATCACTTCACGATAAGTAGGAGAAACCTTTTCCAGCTGTAACTACTTCAGCAAAGATTTGTTACAGCAAGCCCTGTAACAATGGAGGTGGAATTACAAATGACATAAATTAGCCTTCATTCTCTGTCTCATTAAAGCAACAGGAATCATACAGAGGATGCATGAGCTGTAGCCTTTATCTGATCCCTGATCAGTTCAGCCACTGAAGGACTTGTGTGGGTAGCAGCATTCACATCGTTTTGGAACATCATTACGATTTAACCTTGGCCCTTTGCGGTTACAGTCAACTATACGTAATATAAACACAGCAACCCAAGAGGTTCATGAACCAAGAGTGCTGTATAATCAGAAATAAGAGAAGTAAAGACATGCAGGTGGAAGGAAATGGCTTCTTGCCAGTTGACAGACACTGGTCTCTTTACTGCTGACATTAAAGCGTGCGGTTACCCTCCTCTGCCTTTTTCTTCTTTTTCATCTGGGCTGCCCTCCATCCCACAGGACGTGGGACATGTGGCCTGTTGACCAGATAGTTTATTGATCTATTGTCAGAATAGCGGAGCACCCACAGCAGCAGTTGGAGAGCGTGCAGCTCTCTTCTTTTCTGGCACCGCTACCGTCGATCTGATTTAAAAGACTGGTCAGAGTTCATGGTAAATGTGAGGTCAAGCTCTCCTTTGTGCAGTAAGAAAATTGCCTGTGGTGGTCAATGCTGTAATTTAGGCTGGTGACAAAATGAAGGGAGAGGGAAGAGCAGTGTTTGCCTGTCCTACAGTTAAAGTATGACACAGCATAAATCCCAAAGGCATAACATCACTCATTGAATCTGTTTAGCGGAGAGTTGAGTGATTATTTCCATCACCTGATAAAGGATTGTAATAGAGGAAGAGTGGAGCAGCAGCTGCTGGATACACACATCCCTGAACATTGGAACATTGACATTAATTGAACTGCAAGCTGAGGGAAAAATATAGAAATGGCACAATCACTTACACACAGTCTGCTACGTGGACTCTAGTTTTGCCAAAATAGGTAATTACCTCCGGAAAATCTGTCTCTGCATACTGGAAAATCTAATGGGGGGTAAACAGTGGGGAGGGAGAAAGGGGAGGATTGAAAATGAAAGAAGAAGGAGAGATGGATTATTGGAAACAAGCCAAGAGGAAAGAAAAGATTTGAGATAGCGAAATGTAAAAAGGACAAGATAGTTGTAAACAGATGGATGAACAAGGATTCAGGGATAAGAGCTGGTCATTAGAGGCTTTAACAGAACAGGAGTCCTGTAAACCCGGAGAGAGATTAAGTGTCTCGTCCATATTTCAAGGACACACAACGCACACAACGCAAGAAAACAGTGTAGATGGCTCTTTTTTAATTATAACAGACTCCTTTAAAAATAATATATATATATATATGTGTACTATTCAGGATGAGCAATTCCACATTTAAGCAGGCTGTATACTCAAGGCAAGGCAAGGCAAGGCAAGGCAAGGCAAGTTTATTTATATAGCACTTTTCAACACAAGGCAATTCAAAGTGCTTTACTCAGACATTGATAACAATGGTTTCCATAGACACCAATTACTGGGCCTTCAGCAGCCTTCACACACCAACACCAACAACAACAACAACAACAACAACAACAACAACAACAACAACAACAACAGGTTGTCAACCCTCCAAGGCCATTAGTTGTAATTATCGTTATTGGGCTAGGATTTGTTGCTTGGTAACTAATTACTCAATTTGTTAAAATAGCTGTAATCAATACTCTTACTTGTATTTAATGTCAATGTGAAGACAATGTTGTAACGCGCCACTTGTAGTGGTGATTTATCACTTGAAATGGCAGCTACCATCATATATAGAGAGCCTAATAGTGAGTTTAAGGTCATGGTTTAATGGTCTGAACCGCAAATGTATCTTCTTGGCCTATACTCTCACTCCTTTGAGTGGTTTGCGTCAGGTGAGCACCTAAATATTTCAACTGAAACCAATTGGCAATAACTTTGGGCTTTGATTTAAGTAAAACATATGTATTGTGATGCTTTAGAGATAAGTTTCAAGCCCTTCAATTGTGAATACACTTTTTAATTGAACCGTTGTTGACGGTCCAAAAAAATCTATTACATTACACCTTATTTACATCTGAAACTCTAGACGTGATGAATGGAATCATTTTTTATTTCCAATTCATACCACCCATTTGTGATTCTATTCAAATCAAACACAGCAGGGAAATATATGCAGAGGCTGGAACAACAATGAAGAAGCACGGAGCTGACAATGCAGTGTCTAATTCCCTTGTGCTTTGTGACATTTTCATTGTGCGGAAAAGAAAATGACAACAGAACGCTCAGTCGAAGGATATTGCGGCCACCGCAGTCTGGCGACGCTGATGCCTTCTGGCGTTAAAGATGGGCTAATCAAATGCCTGTTCTGAAAATAGACAAAGTGTAGCATCTTTTCGGTGGGAAGGAACTTCATTGTACATGTACTGCCATATGTCCCCGGAGCTTGCACCGTACTGTAGATATACTGTCGAGGAGTTTCCAGCTGATCCCTCTTGGTGGGAGCTAACCTTGAGGCAGTCCCCTTGACAGCCATATCTGCATTTATTGCACTCTGTCCGTTTCTACTCGATGCTATATCATGCAACAACGATTCATAGTCTTTTGACCAGTCAGCGTTTTGTCTTTGTGGTGACAAACAAGTCTCAAACCGTGTTACAATGGGCAGTTGCATACTATTGTTACACCCAATCACACACACAATGGTATTGGACCAAGAAAGAGTCATGTCTCTGAGGACATGGTGAACTTTAAACATTGAAGAATCAAACAATGGCTGCCTATGGCTTTACTGACTGTGTCATAAGGCTTTCTCAGAGATACCGAGGGAAAGTAATTGATCTATGGTCTTTGCATAGGATCACTTTGCATAGGGTCACATTAAAGCAGACGTAATTTATGCCTCATTTGCATGACACAGCTTGACTCATTTTGGTACCAGCTCCTTTCCTCTGTAATGAGAACTATACATTGACTAATGGGTTCCCAACCTATAACTTTGTAGGATCAATTGTTACTACGGCAAAAGAAAACTGTTTATCTAAATCAACATTAGAACATACTATATAACATGAATTTTGCATGCAGCTTGAACTTTGCTATTTTGCATGTGATCTGTCTTCTAAAAAGCTTAATGGACGTCATTTTTGACAGTAAAGGTTAATGAAAACCCTCAATTTCTTGTAGACAGGTGAAAAAAAGGTCCAAAGTGAAGTCAAGAGAGGATTTTTGCACAATGTGTTTTTATCCTTAGACCTTTACTGAAACAACTGTTGATCCTTAGATCTTTATGAAGGTAACAGAACAAAGGTTTTGTAACTAATACATTTCAAAATATTACCATGATTTCACAATATTTAGCTGTAATATTTTACAATAAATTACTGTTTTACCACTTTACAGTCTTTACCTGTGATGTTCACAATATAACACTGTAATTTAGAATTTCACAGTGAAATCAATACATTCAGTTAATTACTGTGAATGTACAGGATAAATGATTACCAGGATTTCACAACATGTTACTGTATTATTTCATAGTAAAATACTGTATTCAGACCATCCTCTGTGATAACACAACAAATTAAGTGATGTTCTTGCTTTTATCACTCTTGCTTGGCTTTAAATACTAATTTCTTTATTTGGTGCAGGTTTTACTTAAATTGAAAGGGGCACCGCTGCATGTGCCTTAAAATAAACTATGCAACGTAAAAATCTATGTAAAATTGAAATGGTTGTCTTGGCTTATTGTTTTCAGGTGCTTCCTGGGCATTAATCCTGAGACGGGCTCGAAAGCCAAAAAGAGGCATGGCAATTTAAACCCCCATGTCAGCACATTCTTCAGAAAACTTGTTGACTTCGAGTGGATGTCCTTGTTTTCTTTTCTGTCTCCCTGCTGCGCAGGTGCACCTGGTCTGCCCCTGGCTCCGCCTCTGCCCAGGTGCACCTGGTCTGCCCCTGGTCTGCCCCTGGCTCCGCCTCTGCCCAGGTGCACCTGGTCTGCCCCTGGCTCCGCCTCTGCCCAGGTGTTCCAAATTCCTCTCAGCCGTGTATATATAAAGAGAAGCTGGAGGAGAAGGATGTCTCGCCCTTTCCTAACGCCGGGAGACACTCTCCTTAGAATACCTCTTTGCCATTTTGAGCTGTAGGCCATATTTTTGTAGATGTGTTTATGTTTAGCCTGGAGCAGGGGCGGACTGGGGGGAAGAAGTGGCCCGGGGATTTTTTTTTTTAAATGTTGAAGTTAAATGCATCAATCTGGTGCACTTTGACAGCAAAATTAGGGACTAAATCTATGGCAGTCAGTAGGGGCTTGGACTGTGAGCCGTAGGGTCGCCGGTTCAAGTCCCCGACCAGACCTACATTTGGAGTGTGGACTTCTAAATGGAGAGGTCCCAGTTCACCTCCTGCCCTGCCGTGGTGCCCTTGAGCAAGGCACCGGACACCCCCCTTCCCCCCTCACTCCCCGGATGCTGAACAATAGCTGCCCACTGCTCCTAGTACTAGACTCCTGGTACTAGAATGGGTTAAAAGCAGATAACACATTTCACTGTGTGTGCTGTGTGCTCTGCATGTGTGACCATTAAAGAGGGTTTCATCCCGCCCCTTCTTCTTCTTCTTCTTCTTCTTCTTCTTCTTCTTCTTCTTCTTCTTCTTCAACACCCATATAAAACAGAACTGTAAACAGATTAACTTTTTCTTTCAACATTTATTTGAACAGCAAGTGGAGGCAAAAGTGACTGCACCCAAAACAATAAACCTGCTAGCTAACTAGCCTAAACTCAGTAACAGAATGTGGGACAACACGTTCTTCTCCACAGCCGCGCGACCTCTGAGTCAGACGTCACTTCCCCCTTTTCTATCCTACGGGTACAGCCGTACAGCCACTCCCCCTGAACCCCGTTTCCCTGCCAACCCCCCCCCCCCCCTATGCAAGCCCCTCCATCTGAACCCAGGGCTCGCTACAATACTGTATACTGTATACACAAACTATACAAAAACGCCTTTACGCTTTGGAGCTTGTTTATCCATCTGTAAGCAACTGCCAGCTAGGTCTCTCAGTCACTCACTCCTGATCGTTCACTGCACAGTGACAGCTGCTACGGGCCTGATGTGTGAAATTGAAACTGATAGAACAAAGGTAGCCTATCACCTGGGCTGGGCCGGTACACTTACAAATGTGGGCCGGTAGGATTTAGGTAAGCAAAAAAAAAGAAAAGGGAGTGGCCGGAACACTTACAAATGTGGGCCGGTAGGATTTAGGCAAAACATTTTTTATTTATTTATTTATTTTTGGCCCTCCGGCCCACACACAGCACCGGCCCACCGGCTGATTATCAATAAATGCTCGTTACCAAGTACCGGTTATTGCGTTTATTCTTTCATGTTGCGGGTCTCAGCACGAGCCACTACCGCGGAGCAGAGGTTGGGGCCGTAACAACAGGTCCAAGACACTGTGAAATGTACTTTGCACTTCAATGGAGTAATACAAAGTTAAAATGGGCATTTTCTTTGTTTTTCTTTGTTGATTGAGCTGATTGAATTGTGTAGTTATGGTAAAATCCCAGTTTACTAGTCAGATTTACAATATAATATCGTATTATTTACATTTTTATATTTAGAGTAAATTACTGGCTAATGTGTTGCATTACTTCTGCAGTAAAAGTGTGAAAATACAAGTAATTACTGTAATTTATGTATAGCAAGGTACCATAATACCACAGCTCTGTATTGCTATATCACAGTACTTCCATGGG
Source organism: Gymnodraco acuticeps (assembly GCF_902827175.1). Taxonomy (NCBI): domain Eukaryota; kingdom Metazoa; phylum Chordata; class Actinopteri; order Perciformes; family Bathydraconidae; genus Gymnodraco; species Gymnodraco acuticeps. The sequence goes on from NW_022992081.1 coordinate 1,870,438, forward strand.
CATGGCAACTGTAAAGTCACAGTATTTAGTTGTACTTTTATTCTAATTTACTGTAAAAATATCTACAGTAAATTACTGTGAAATGTTTACAGTAAATTACTGTGAAATCCATGCAACTAGTAGCCAGTAATTTACTGTAATTTTACAGCCAAACATTTTACAGTGTATGTAACACTTGTGCTCCTATAAGCTAGCACTCTAACACAACTGTTGGGCTAGGGGGAAATACATCTCTTAGCGGTTGACCAATCACAGCAGAGCTGGCCAACTAGCCGATCAGAGCAGACTGGGCCTTTGAGGCACAACATACACAAATGAACATAGCATTAGCATAATAAGTAATTCAAGCATTTTCACTTATAATCTTAGGTTGAGACAGTTTCCATATTCTGTTAGCGTTCAGAGTCTGCTGGTGCAAAATATCTGTGATAGCCTATACATTTTGGATAGAGTAATAAAGCCAATCATAGCTCAGAGTAAACAGACCATTTCAGTATTTTTGCTTCATAATTTCAAAGCCAACTGTGCGTTTAATATAGAAACAAACCCAGCAGGGGAACTTGGAGAATGTTATCCTTGCAGATGGAGGTATAGATCTTAGAATGTAGTTTGTTTTTTCTGTTGGTAGTTTATTTATTTTTTGGGGAAACCAGAAATAGTTTGGATGTACATTTTCAGTTGATTTCCTCTACCCTAGAGGGGGACGTAACACCTATCCTTGGATTAAATACTCCAACTCAACATTTTAGTTTAGTCTCAGTTTGCTTGGATCATCATTCAAAGTTATAGCAAACAAAGAACTATGTACCAAGTGCTACCCACAACTTTTTCTAATGGAAAATCATAACAGAGTGAGTAGAGTTGACTTTTGTGTAGCGGATTGACCTAATTTTGGGGTGCCAGTCAGAAACAAGTCTGACAAATAATAATCAAAAAAAGGGAACAAAAATGGTGAGTCAAACCATACCCAAAGTCATGACTTAATTTGGTAAATATCTCGAATGCAGTACATAATAAATTACACATCAACTTCAATTATTTTCAGGTATACTTCATTGGGCAAAATAACATCAGTGTGTGTGCAATGTGTGTGGTGCATGAGTGTTACGCCCAGGCCTAGGGAAACCTAGGCGCAACACAAAGTGTGCACTCTCTCCTCTTTTCCCACACCCAAGAACATAGACAATGAGACAGTGAATGCCATTTGGTAAATTTAATTATCAAAGTTTTCTTTTTAACAAATAAGTGCAACAACCCACAAAACAAACAAATCTCTGAACACAAAAATCTTGCCTAACAAATAAGAAAATAAACATACAGGACTCTTACCTACACTGACGTAAAAACAGGAGAAAACGAGAATCAACCAAAAGGAAAAGGGCTTCACACTTTCACGTAGACTTACGGCATGTCCAACAAGGACAGGTTAAAGTTATGTCAAAATATTCAAGGACAGAAGTACAAAAGGACAGATACAAATATGCAACGGTTGGGAGCAGGAGAAGCTGAGTCAGAGAGAGGGTAGAGTGACAGGATGGCTGCAGCTTAAATGCTCCCCTCTTCTTCAGGTGGACCAATCAGCCTGTTGAAGGTAGCTAATCAGCTAACGGGCCACACACACACACACACACACACACACACACACACACACACACACACACACACACACACACACACACACACACACACACACACACACACACACACACACACACACACAACACACACACACACACACACACACACACACACACAGACACACACACAGACACACACACACACACACACACACACACACACACACACACACACACACACACACACACACACACACAGGAGAAGGGAAAAATCTCTACACACAATACACATAACTACCAGGGTCGTAACACCCCCCCCCCCCCCCCCAACTAAAAATCAAACATTTCCCCCTAAAGAAAATGTTTGACCTCACAAGGACCAACGGACTCATAAGGACTCTAACGGACCCCAACGGACTCGAAGGACCCTAACGGACACTGAAGGACTCTGAAGGACTGTGAAGGACTCCGAAGGACTCTGACGGACGCTGAAGGCATGGTGGCCTGAACGCCTCATCAATCGCGCTATCCTCCACGTTCGTGCAACGTTTTTTAAGGAGTGGTTTGGTTTGGATAAAACCTATAGGGGACAATGATTCTCCACCTGTTCTTTGCTCTTTCCTCTTTAGACTAGGACAGGTGACGATGAGGTGTCCTTGCTCACGGCAGTAATAGCACTCCCTATTATCAGCTGTTTCGGTGCTACCACGGGGAGGAGATCTTACCCGTCTGTCACTTGCCACAGGCTCACGGCAAACTGGAAGATAAAAGCATTTTTATGAGTTAACACAAATTCATCTGCCAGTACTGCGGCAGCAGCAAGCGACACAACTTTCTGCTCATTTAAATAGGTGACAATTCTTTCCAGCAGTTGATTCTTAAAATCTTCCAAATGAATGAGCTCACGCATGTCCTCCCTGGATGTGACTTTGCTGGCTTGACACCACCTATCAAAAAGGCCACCCTTTCCTCTTGCAACCTCTACATAGGTCTGGTTGACATTTTTCTTACCATTCCTACATTTTTGTCTGTATGCCTCCGGTACCAATTCATACGCTCAAAGGACTGTGGTTTTTACTATATCATAGTCGAGGCTCTCCTCAATAGTCAGGGCATTACAGACTTCCTGAGCTTTACCCACCAATTTGCAATGCAACAACAGAGGCCACACTCTTTTGCCACTGCAGCATAATAGCGAAGCGTTCAAAAGCACTAAAGTACGTGTCTACCTCTGACTCTCTGGAAGGTGGGACTAATGTAATGTGCCTACTCACATCAAAACTATCATCGGGATTTGTGTGTGATCTATGGGTAGGTGTTGGACTGGATGGTAGAGCGACTCCCCGCTCTATCTCCAGAACTTTTACCCTTAGGTCATGGCTTCCACCTCCAACTCCTTGTGTCTTAGCTCTACCTCCCTGATGCGCAGAGTCAGCTGTAGCTCCTCTACAGACATCCTAGCTTGGGAAAGCAGGCCTTGGAGTGGGGCAGAAAAACCTGCCAGATCATCCACTTCACCTGTGCGAGTTGTCTCAAACACACCCCTCTTGATTAGTTTTTCACACAGGAGTTCTTTTAATTCCTGATTTTTGGCATTTATAGGCACAAATACATCATAAGACTAGGCAAATAAAACCAAATCTGCTCTTGTGCAGTCATCTAAACTCTGAATGGAAGGTTCTGTAGTATACAACTCCAATTTACTTTCCATTTTAAATTAAAAAATGTACAGAATGTACAAGAAAAAAAATATATAGATAGCAATGCTTACCCGACACGACGAAAAAAAAAACAGAAGGACCGGACGAACGAACCCCCAATTATGTTACGCCCAGGCCTAGGGAAACCTAGGCGCAACACAAAGTGTGCACTCTCTCCTCTTTTCCCACACCCAAGAACATAGACAATGAGACAGTGAATGCCATTTGGTAAATTTAATTATCAAAGTTTTCTTTTTAACAAATAAGTGCAACAACCCACAAAACAAACAAATCTCTGAACACAAAAATGTTGCCTAACAAATAAGAAAATAAACATACAGGACTCTTACAGTACATACACTGACGTAAAAACAGGAGAAAACGAGAATCAACCAAAAGGAAAAGGGTTTCACACTTTCACGTAGACTTACGGCATGTCCAACAAGGACAGGTTAAAGTTATGTCTATCCTTTCAAGTTTTACAAAATATTCAAGGACAGAAGTACAAAAGGACAGACAGACAGACAGACACACACACACACACACACACACACACACACACACACACACACACACACACACACACACACACACACACACACACACACACACACACACACACACACACACACACACACACACACACACACACACACACACACACACACCACACACACACACACACACACACACACACACACACACACACACACACACACACACACACACACACACACACACACACACACACACACACACACACACACACACACACACACACACACACACACCACACACACACACACACACACACACACACACACAGGAGGAGGGAAACATCTCTACACATAATACACATAACGACCAGGGTCGTAACATGAGTCATTATATATACAGTTCAATCCAGTTAATCAAAAGTCCAATTGGGTACAACACCAACATAAGTCCATTCCAGTTCATATCATCACAAAAAAGTCAGTCGGATCGCTCCAAACAAAAGAAACCAGGAAATAACACAAACTAAATACAGCGTCTTTAACTGAAAAGGCAAACGCAAACCATCGGCTTCAATTTGCCGTTGTTACACTTCCTCAAAGTCAATTCCCATACTCACTGTACGTCAACCAGTCATGGCAAAGTGGTCAGTGGTCTGTAAAGAGTTTCCTCCGGCCTTAAACTCTGAGGAAAGGAAGGCTCCTCTGGACTCCGCACAACGAAAACACTACACCGCGGACTGTTCAACGCGCTTTACTAACAATGCATGTCCTCTCCTTCTCTGCTCACAAACCGGACAGCTCTCTCCTACTCACACTTCCGCCCTCTAGGTTTGAATCTGCCGGCTTTATGTTTGCGAAGCGTTATGGGATGACTCTAGGCGTTACTGGTGGGAATGACTGAATGGATTGACTGTAACAGATGGGCGTGTTGGTGTTTCTTCAGATGGGCAGCAGGGCGTTACACTCCTCCTCCCTTAGTGAAAGCCGACCAAAGGTATGGCGATATAGTTGCTGACTGTGCTTGGGTTTCATTAATTGATGTTTCTGAGTCAGAGTAGCTTTCATTTAGATCTTCCTCTTGTCCCTGTGAAGATTATTTCGCCCACGACTGGAAGCACAACATTCTATCTGCAAGACGCCAAGAAACGCTTCCTCATCAGAGTTCACGTCCAATATCTCCAGAAAATCTCCAAATCCTGCCATCTTTCGGTTTCGGCAGTTCTGCACATATTGCCTGACATCACAGCTCATTGTTGGCCAATGAACTAAGTGTTGGAGTTTCTGGTAGGTTTTGTGCCTTCCAAGATGACCAGAGAGGGACCTTGGTGAAAAAACTCCAGAAGTTGTTTCCTGAAGCTGGCAGGGGAGTGTGGCAACATGGTAGATGAGATACTCCATGATGTTATACAAGGTACTGGAGTTAATTATGACTTTGCCATTTTCCACAATCTTTTGATACAGTTTATGGCATTTTGAGTCTTCCTGCTGTGACTAACACACACGCCCTCAAGTGAGATGCACATCCTTTAATGATTTTGAGGAGTGGACTGCCTTTACATCTCAAACAGTAATCGACCGGGGGGGGAATCACAGTTCTGATTTGAGGGGTTGAGAATTGCTGAGTCTACTTTTTGTTTTTGTTTCACAATTTGTTTTTTCTGTTGTTCATATTGCACTTGACTGGCTTTTTCCAGTTGCTGCCCGAGTCTCACCAGTTCATCCAAGAAAGAGACTCTGCCTCCAAGCTGGCTTGCCAAGTGTGGGTCGATGTTCCTGAATATTAACTTGAGGACTGCAGCCTCCTGAATATCAGGCTTCCATCTTTGACATAGGGAGCGATATTTTAGGCAAATTCACGGATACTTTCTCCATCCCCTTGTGTCCTTGTCCTCAGTCTCTCTGCCAGTTCATCCTCAAAAAAGAAGAACAGAACTTTTCCTTAATGTGTTTTAACATTTTATTGGGCTTTTCTAAAATGCCATTACTTGGAATACAAATTCACATTTTGCAATGAAGTATACCTGAAAATAATTGAAGTTGAGATGTTATCTATTTTCTACTGCATTGCGAGATATTTCTTTTGTTTCTGACTGGTACCCCACTCCATTACATTTAGGTCAAATCCGCTACACTGGTGTACAACGGTGTCCTGTTCGGGGTTCCTAACAAAACCCTGGACAGGCTCCAGTATGTCCAAAACTGTGCTGCTAGGGTACTCACACATACAAAGCCGTGGCAGCACATCACTCCCACCCTCATCGACCTCCACTGGTTGCCGGTCAAGTCCCGCATATCCTACAAAGTTCTCCTCCTCACATACAAGTCCCACCATGCCCTTGCCCCCCAGTACCTATCGGACATCCTTCGCCCACATGCCCCTCCCCGGAACCTGCGGTCCTCAGACTCTGGCCTGCTTACCACCCCCCGCACCAAACTGCGAACCTTCGGGGACAGAGCCTTCAGCGTGGCAGCCCCCACCCTCTGGAACGCTCTCCCTGCGGAGATCCACAACATCCCCACACTTGACGCCTTCAAAAGGGCCCTCAAGTCCCATCTGTTTGCCAAGGCTTTCGGCCCCTAAATCGATCTGTTGTTTTGTCTGTCTGACTTTTGTTTTGTTATGTTTGTTTTTGCCCTATTAATTAGAAAGCGACCTTGGGTCCCTTGAAAGGCGCTATATAAATCCAAGCTATTATTATTATTATTATTATTATTACACTGTAAAGCAGTGGAAATGTGGCATTAGATTTAGAAAAGAGTCAAAGTTGCACAGCATTACAATAAGAGCTGCTACTCAAACCCCACAGTTATCTGGTTGAGAATAAAGGACATTATTCCAGCAGTCTGAATGCAATTACTTGTTGAAAGTGTAGACATGCAAGAACTCAGCTCTGCTTTTATCAATTCACTTTAGAATGAATGCATTTGTTGTTTATTCAGAAATAGCTCAGGCTGACACACCACTCTGAAAGTGCTACGTTAAATACATTATGCTCCAGGTATCTACACAATAATGACTTTCTGATTTATTGCAAAGCAGCCTTTGTTAGAAAACAGAGTGCATTTATTCAACAACTCTTTAGTAATGTAGTTTTGATTCTCACTTGTACAGTAGCAGCAGTAGACTTTTTGTTGCTGTTTATTGCTTGGACTGAGTTGCTGAGGTTATTTTAAAAGCCACTGTAGTCAAAAATGTTATATCAACAATGACTCAAATGAATGTTTATCACATTCATTACGCCCATGCAGGTCCGCTGCAACTCTTATTCATTTTAAATTCAGGCTGAAGACTTTTCTTTTTGCCGCTGCTTTTAATTAATAATAATAATAATAATACATGGGACTTTTATAGCGCTTTTCATGAAACTCAAAGACGCTTTGACAGAGTTAAGAAAAATAAAGACAAGAGAAAACAAATACAATTAAAAAATAGATATAAAGAAATACAAAAAGAGATAAACAAAACAGAAAATAGGGGGGGGGGGGGTCAGTGGTTGAATGCAGTGTTGAACAGGTGGGTTTTGAGTGATGTTTTGAATGCTGTGAGGGAGGAAGAATCTCTGATGGATTGGGGTAGTGAGTTCCAGAGGGTGGGTGCAGCAACAAAAAGAGTGTTGATATATTCATATCTTAAACTGCACTGTCTTTTAATGTTTATTTTATTATCTTTGCTTTTTAATAACTGTTTTTAAATGCCATTTTCTGAATGTCTTTCATTTTTGTAAAGCACTTGCAATTGCTTTGTGTTGAAAGGTGCTATATAAATACACTTGCCTTGCCTTTGACGTCAAAATGTTGTTGTTTTCTAGACAGTGTTTTTTCATTAAAAGCTATTCATTATTTACAATGTGATTATAGGCATTTAAATGAAAGGAATGACAACATAGATAAGCCCATAGTGTGTTTCCTGTCTTGCACATGTATTTGATTACATTTTTTCTCCATTGATTGTACTTCTTTTTCTATAATTGTAAGAATAGTCACACTTAAAGAGGCCTTATTATGCTTTTGGGTTTCTCCTCTCCTGAAGTGTGTTGGTGTTTGTGCATATAAATGGTCTGCAGCAGCTAAAATCCAAAAGTTCAGGCAGGAGGGAGTTTCTCTCCCACACACTCCCAGCCTGCCTGAAACGCCTCCATTGGACTTGTTTTTACTCCAGCTACTTAGTGACATCACTACGTAACACTTGCGCTTCTATTGGCTAGCGCTCCAACACATTGTACGTGATAGGCTAACGGGCAGACATCTCAAAGTGTCTGACCAATCACAACAGAGCCGGCCAGCTAACCAATCAGAGCAGACTGGGCTCTGGTTTCAGACAGAGGGTGAAAAGAGGTGCTGCTGCACAGGCTGTATGAGAAAAATAAAGAGCTTTTTGAACATAAAAACATGGAGACATGTCACAGCAGAGGCACAACATACTGATATGAACCTAAAAATGAGCACAATAGGGCCCCTTTAAGCTTATTTTGCTCTGTATCATGCTTTTGATCATGCAAGCCAGGGAAAATACTTCATAAAAAACACATTGAACTAATGTTATTTCTTTATAAATAAAAGTGGTCTGCTGTGACAAACCTATTGCATGAAAAGCTTTTAAATACAGTTCATGTTTAATATCCTTTTCTTTTGGTTTAAACTCTTTGTATAGTGAATAAACTGCCAGTGAACGTCCATTATCTAATTTGTAAACCTGCACTGGCATCAGACTGAGAGTGAAGCTGTTTTACTTTGTTTTTTCTCCATAACCCAGAAGAGTATGACACAGAATCCAATAGGATTATTCTTATGCAGTAGGGATCAAGGCAGTAATTATAATCAATCTTTATTTGAAAAAGTGTGGGCAGTCTACCTCCTCAAGACTCATAGCAGAGCAGTGCAGAACATAGACTGTATATATAAATGGACGTAGGGTCCGTGACGTCACCCATAGGATTCTGCAGAGTTGCCGAGAAGCCATTAGTAGGCGGAGCCACTAACGGCTCGACAGTGACGTCAGAGTTCAACTCCCGCCTGCTCCAAATAAGGGCAAAGAGGCGGAGCCGAGGCGGGACCTGCTGCCACCGAGCTGGAAGTTCCAGAGCTAGCTGAAGCTACCAAGCTAAGCTAACATGCTCCCCATCTGCACACTGCCGTGGCATTTTACGTGTCTAAGGTAAGCGGACATGAAACTATTTACAGCACTTTGGCTCGACCAAAAATCATTTATAAATGTGCTATATATCAAATCAAATCAAATCAAATCAAGTTTTATTTATATAGCACATTTATAAACGATTTTTGGTCGAGCCAAAGTGCTGTACATAAAATAAAAATAGCCTACAGTAGAGACACTTTACAGCAAATACAACAGCACAGATTGTTCAGAATATCAGTATGAGAAAAACGACACCCTCTATCCTTAGACCCTCACATCGTACAAGGAAAAACTTCCAGAGAAAAACCCACAGTTTAAGGGGAACATGGGAGAAACCTCAGGGAGAGCAACAGAGGAGGGATCCCTCTCCCAGGACGGACAGACGTGCAATAGATGCTGTGTGTAAATCGAAGAGATAATACATTTTACAGCATATAGACCGAATGTTAGGAAATGCATGTGTCTGTAATAAGAAGATGAATCCACGAGGATGTCAGCTACAATCCTGTGGAAGCCATCAGGGAAGCAGCATGACGAGACCCAATGCAGGACCGCAGAGACAGGTTCAGCCACGACCCGAAGTCCACGACTTAATCCAGAACTCAGGATAAAGGATCCAAGACACAGGACTACAGCAAGAGGATCAGCCTCGACTCCGGATCCCGGCGTATATATAGATACAAAACAAGAAAAAAGATTTGGCTGGGTTAATCGGAACAAGAGAATACACAGACACAGACAGAGAGGGAAAAGGTCATTGGATACAAGTTATTCTTGATAACCCTCTAAAAAGATCTCATGAACTTCCCCACTCAATCTATCAAGACCCGAGCAGTTCTATTAGATATAGGATAAGAAACAGAGATATTTATATAAATACAACTTGATTTGATTTGATTTGAAGCTGAAAGTAAAAACATGAAATGTCACACTGGCTCATCCTGATAATTAAAAAGAGATAATTTCCACATTTCTGAAGAGACATCATTACAACACTCAGAGTCCTTCCCACAGGGGTCTTTAAATGTATTTTTTCTTGCATTCATAAAATGGCCTTTTTGGAGGCATTTGTTGCTAGTATATAAAAGTCAAGCTATGACCACATAATACATTCAGGGCCATTTGTTATTGACCATAATCAAACACTTTGAGTAAAAGTTTTAGTAGGAGTCCATGTGGAGTGTGTTTGTGGATGGGCCTGACATTTCCAAAGAAACATCTGGGTTTGATTACAAGCTCATACTGTTACTGAGATTCAATCTATTCCTCTGCCCTGTATTATAATCTGACTTCATTATGCTGCCTGGAAACCCGGTGAATTGCTGTAGAAAACTCATCTGCATTTACACATTCATGAGCAACCTGATTCTTATCTCGCTTATACAGTATCTCTCTTGATGGTTTCAGACAGAGTGAGGAACTGGCTCAGAGGGCATGCTCTACTTACCATGCACAACAAATAATGTATCTTGAACTAAGAAACTTTTAAACTACATTTAATTTGAGACTCAGTAGGTCTGTCTGTCTGTTTATCGGCCCACCAGTTTGGTCTATACTAAAATATCTGAACAGCTACAGATTGCCATGATATTTAGTAGAGACATTCGTGTTCCCCTGAGGATGAATTCTACTTTACATATGTGGGTCTTTAAAACAAGATCAGCAGGCTGACATGTTTTGATTTCTGTGTCTTCACAACAACTGGAGCGATAATCATGACATTTGAATTATTATGGTCCAAATATTCATGTCCCCAGAGGATAAAAGAAACAAATTAGCCGAAAGGTAGTTGCTTTTGCACTAGTACAACCATTGGTTGTATTCTGCAGACTAGAGTTAGCACCATCAGCAGATATCAGGGTTCGTACGGGTGCTTGAAATCCTTGAAAATGCTTGAAATTTGACGTGGTGTTTTCAAGGTTGGGAAAGTGCTTGAATTTTGGCAATGGTGCTTGAAATTGAGATAAAGTGCTTGAAAATGTAAATGCTTTACTTTTACAATAAATTGCTGTCTGACTGAATAGTTCGCTTTTTAGATTAAAAGAAAAGAATTGCTTCGCTTCTACACAAAACAGCTCCGCTGCGGCCTTCCCGCGCTATGCGCGCGACTTGCAAGTGTTTGTGTACTTGTGACCTGGGCATTCTGATGAGAGTGATAGATGACTGTGTGCCAGGAGGTTGCAGTTTCAACGAGCGTTGGCTAGCAGAAGACAAATACAAGCCATGGCTAAGACGAGGGTCAAGCCCACGAGTAGCCTCCTGCAAAGTTTGCAAAAATAACGATGCGAGAGTCTGCGCTGACGAGCCACATGAAAGGTACGCCGTAGTAGAGCATTTTAGATTAGGCTAACGTTGCATGTTACGTTTGTTTAAGCTAACGTTAGCGAGCTGATTAGCGAACTCGATTGAGGGATAATAATAATTGCAGGGGACGATCATTTCAGAGGAGCGTACCTATGTTATGTGCGTTACAGTCGCCATCCTGTGGTCTTCAAAGGATGAAGCACTCACGGCATTTCGTGTTATAGTCACGAAATATAATCTATTGATTCGACACAGAGCGATTTTGAAAGCAATGTATTTCTACTGGTAGTATGTTTCGTGCCTAAACCAAATGTGACTTGATCTATCGAAATCAGTCACATTGACCCGAAGACACATTTTCGTTTATATTACTGGTCTGGGGGAAGCTCGCGAGTGTGTTTGTGTATTTTTGCGTTTGTGTACCGGGGAAACACTTACAAGAAACACCGGCTGTTGTTATGCTTGCTGTGATGTTACATTAGTCCGTTCTCTGCTTGTAATTATGCCGAAGCTTCAAAGTTGTATTTATCATCTGAATTTGCCGAAACAAGTTTAATATTCTGAAAGCCAATACTTTGTTTATTTGAAAACAGATGAAAACAAACTGTCTTTTTAAAAGACAGTTTGAAGTATTATACAAGTAAAACTACATTTTGCTTTAATCCCATGTAATTGTAGAATGAACACAGTCTTCCTTTTAAGATGTATAAGTCAGGTGTCTTGAGTAGTCAAAATTACCTACAAATCATTGTACACATTTGTAAATATTATTTTCCACTTGTTACCATTGTGAGGCTATTTTTATGCAGCTCTGCGTGATTTTGTGGCTACAATCCAGACTAATACGCTACTAGAGGTGGAATAAGTACTCAGATATTGTACTTGAGTAAAAGTACAAGTACTCAGATCTTGTAGTGAAATTATAAGTACTCAGATCTTGTACTTGAGTAAAAGTAGAAGTACCAGAGTGTAATACTCTGTCACAGTAAAAGTCCTGCATTCAAAATGTTCCTCAAGTAAAAGTAGAAAGTATTCTCATCAAAATATAGTTAAAGACAGTAAAAGTAGTCGTTGTGCAGATTGGTCCATTTCAGAATAATATATATGATATGTTTTATAATGATTGATCATGAAAGTGTTCTCAAAGCTGGTAAAGGTGCAGCTAGTTTGAATGGCTTTGTATACTGCAGGGTAGCTGGTGGATTTACTCCAGGTGGAACTAAAGTCTGATTTAACACTTGGTTAGATTTCACATCATTCATCCACATCTGTGAAGTAACTAAAGGTATTAAATACATGTAGTGGAGGAAAAGTACACCATGTACCTCTGACTTATGTTTACTGCCAACCTAAAAGTAGTAATCAATAAAGTATTGAAAAGTTATTTGGCTGATTGTTTTATATTGGCTCAGCCAGGTTATATGGGAGGCCCAGTCTACGTACAGGTCACTAATTTTGAAATATTAAACTTAGTTTTCTTTTCTTTCATTTTTCATCCTTGTGTAGAAGGCTATCACGAAACACACATTTGGTTGTTTATAGCATAAAGAACATCTGATTTAATGTGAGGTAGGGAAATAATCATTTGAGTACAGTATGTGTAAATAAATATGTAATTTACAACAGCTGTAAGATGCTTGAAAAGCTGGAAAATGCACCTTGAAAATGCTTGAATTTGACTTTGGAAAAGGTGTAAGAACCCTGAGATATACATTCCTGGATTTCTGTTGAATGTCTTGACAACCACTGTGGATCAAATATTCAAGGCCCACAAAGGATAAACTAAATGAAAGAACCTAATGAATGTCGATGTTATGCTATTATCACCAGTAGTTTAGATATGAATAATTTGGGAAAAAATGTCAACACTTACTTGATGGATTGGTACAAACTTTCAAACAGAGATACATTTTTGTACTGTAGCACCATCATACATTTGATATTTGTTGTAGAAAGTGAAATATCTCAACAGTTTTTGGATGTGTTTAATGACATTTGATACACATGTTCATGTCCCCTTCTGGATTAATTGTAATCACTTTGGATCTAATTACATTCCCATCATCCTCATCTGAACTTTGTGTTATTTGGCAATATACAGTAAGCATGCTAACATGATATGTGTAGACTCTTTGTCTTGTCAAAACTAACAAACACATTGGTGGTTGTTTATTGTAAACCATACTGTACATCATAACATACTAAAGGTTATTGAAAGTAACCAATTTCTTACCCAGTTTCTTCCTAATTTATTCAAAGAGTGAGAGCCACATATTGTACACATTTGAACAACTCATACATTTATTGGTTGACTTATTTTCTTTTTACGCTGAAGCATGGCAAGAGCCCATATCACAGATTATTTTTATCTCTGCAACTTTTGAATCTCCCTCCCACATAGGGCACTATTATTAATGAGCTGCTGTTGGTTTCACAAAGGACAACCTGTTTCAATTCAATTCACTGTGTGCAGGAGAAAATATATTCTGAATGTTTTCTTTAAGTTTGACATCAGATCGATTAAGAGTTGTTGGTGTCCAGGGAATAGTGTGTTTGTGGTTGATCAGCCCATTTGAACTAAAGAACTTGCAAGTCAACATGCATCCAAGAACATGTATGCAAATAACAGTTGGAAGATGGGATTATTGAGTATCTTCCATTAAACCACCCATTCATCATAATCGTCATCTCCTTTTTTTCACTTCTTTACTTAATTTATTGACAGTATTTTGAGATGTATTACTATGAAAAGGCCCTACAAACCAAATAAAATCAGGTTTTATTTATATAGCACATTTATAAACGATTTTTGGTCGAGCCAAAGTGCTGTACATATAATAAAAATAGCCTACAGTAGAGACACTTTACAGCAAATACAACAGCACAGATTGTTCAGAATATCAGTATGAGAAAAAAACGACACCCTCTATCCTTAGAGGGTGTCTCTTGGGCACACACTAAGGTCATAAACACACTGTAAGGCTACACATAAATAGTTTAGCTTCTCTTTTCGAGACTTGATCTACAAGTTCTACTAATTTTCAGGTTTCAGAATTGTATTTTGTGCCTCTACTGTGACATGTTTGATGTGAATGTTCCAAAAGTGTTTTATTTTTCTCTTACTGCCTGTGCTGCAGCACCTGTTTTCACCCTCTGTCTGAAACCACTGATTGATTAGCTGGCCGGCTCTGTTGTGATTGGTCAAATGCTTCGAGATGTCCCACACATAGCCACGTACAATGTGTCGGAGTGCTAGCCAATAGAAGCTGAGTGTCACATAGTGATTTCATTATGTTACAAAAATAAACAAAGGAGTCCAAAGGAGGCGTTCCATGCCGAGGTGCTACTTAAACCCAGCTGCCCGGAGTCACATGGCCTTCGTGACTTTCTCCAAGCCCGCTGCAGGAGGACTCTCGCCGGTGACACGAAGGACTCACAAAGACTCAAATGCACGATTCTTCCTTGATTTCAAAAAGTACCTTTTATTATACAAAAAAGGTTTAGGATCAACTAGGACTACTAAATAGTTCACTAGGTTTGACTAACTCAAAGTTTGCACGAGAGAATACAGACATGGACTTGGTAGACAAGACGAACCGACAAAAGGAGAACAGGGCTACATATACACAACAGTTAATGGGGCACAGGTGAAAACAATCAAGAGCAGGAGATCACAATCAAGCTGGCAGGTGACACACAACGACAGTAAGTGATGACACCTGAAACGAGAGGACAGAGTCAACATCAAAATAAAATGCAAGGCCACAAGAATAAACACAAAACAATAAGCTAACAGAACTCTAACGCTGAAACCTTACAGTACCCCCCCTCTTACGGACGGCTCCAGACGTCCCTAAAGCCTGAGACTGTTCTCTATCGAAGTCAGATATAAGGGGTCTTGTCCACAATGAAGCTGCCTGGGATCCAACACCTCTCCTCTAATCCATACCCTACCCAGTCGACCAGGAACCGTCTACCTCTGCCCCTCTTCCTTTCAGACAGTATTTTGTCCACAGTGTACACTTGACCTCCGTCGACAATCCGGGGAGGTGGAGGGGGCGTGGAGGCAGGGACCAGTCTGCTCTCTTTGACCGGTTTCAACTTGCTGACATGAAACGTGGGGTGGACCTTGATGGACTTTGGAAGACATAAACGGACAGCAACAGGGTTAACCACTTTGGCTATGGGAAAAGGACCAACGAACCGGGGAGCCAGCTTCCTGGAGGCGACATGGAGAGGAAGATCCTTGGTAGATAACCACACTCGTTGTCCGGCCTGGTACTTAGGGGACGGACGTTGTTTCCGGTCGGCCAATCCCTTCATGTGAATAGCACTCCTCTGCAACATATGGCGAACTCCCGCCCAGACCCGACGGCAGCGGCGAACCAGAGCATGGGCTGATGCTACGGTGACCTCCTTCTCGAGCTCCGGAAACAATGGAGGTTGGTATCCATGGACACATAGAAACGGGGAGATACCGGTGGCTGATGTGGGTAAAGTGTTGTGCGCATACTCCACCCAAATCAGTCTCTTACTCCAGGTGGTAGGTTTCTCGGACACTAGACATCTCAAACAGGTCTCCAAATCCTGATTCATCCTCTCCGCTTGTCCATTCGACTGTGGGTGGTATCCGGAGGTCAGACTAACAGTGGCTTGGATTAGGCGACAAAACTCCTTCCAAAAACGTGACACGAACTGTGGGCCTCGGTCTGAAACGACATCACTGGGAAAACCATGGATCCTGAACACATGGGACAACATGGCCTCTGCTGTTTCTTTGGCAGTAGGTAACTTGGACATGGCGATAAAGTGTACCATTTTAGAAAAACGATCAACCACAGTGAGTATGGTGGTATTACCTGCCGATATTGGTAATCCTGTCACAAAGTCCAACGCAATGTGAGACGCACCATACACACCTGCCGCAGCTTGCCGAGAAGTTTTGTTCCTGGCACACACAGGGCACACTGCCACATATTCTGCAACATCCTTCCACATAGCTGGCCACCAGAATCTGTGTTTCACCATGAAGAGGGTCCTCTTATTTTCCTGGATGACAGGTAAGTACAGACGTATGGGCCCAATGAACAACTTTGAGATCGAAGTTGTTGCTCCGGCACAAACAAGTGATTTCTGAGGACACCTTCTTGGGACAGGATTTCCCGCTGTTTGCCTGTTTGAACCTTGGCTTCAATGGGCCAGGTCCACACTCTCTATCACTCGGTCTGGCCGCAAAATGGGGTCTGGGACTCTTGGGGACTGGCTCAGGGATCATACATTCTGGAGAGTGCATCAGGCTTTCCATTCTGCGAACCAGGTCGATATGACAGAGTGAACCTAAATCTATTTAAAGAACAAGCCCATCTGGCCTACCTAGAGTTCAGACGTTTTGACCTTCCTGATGTATTGCAGGTTTTTGTGATCCATCCAGACTAGGAAATCCTGCTCCGCTCCCTCCAACCAGTGCCACCACTCCTCCAAAGCAATCTTCACAGCCAACAGTTCCCGATTTCCCACGTCGTAATTCCTTTCAGCAGAAGATATCTTACGGGAGAGATATGCACACGGATGAAGTTTGTTGTCCCCGGCTGACCTCTGGGACAGTATAGCTCCAACGCCATCGTTGGAGGCGTCTACTTCCACCACAAACTGTCGGTGGCGATCAGGTACAGTCAGGATGGGAGCTGTGGTGAACCTCCTCTTCAGTTCCAGGAAAGATTTATCTGCCTGTGGATTCCACACAAACTGAACATGGGGAGAGGTAAGGGCATGGAGAGGGGAGGCAATAGCACTGAAATTGCGTATGAAATGTCGAAAAGTTAGCAAACCCCAAGAATTGCTGAACTTTTTTTCTAGAGTCTGGCGTTGGCCAATTAGCCACGTTACTGACCTTAGCTGGGTCCATTTCCACCTTGTTAGGGGAAATCACAAAACCCAAAAATGCCACAGAGTTCACATGAAACTCACATTTTTCGGCTTTCACAAACAAATGGTTAGCCAGGAGTCTCTGAAGAACAAGGTGAACATGGTTAACATGAGTATTCTTATCTGGAGAAAAGATGAGAATATCATCGAGATACACAAAACAGAAAACATTCAGGAAATCTCTTAACACATCATTAATGAGGGCTTGGAAAACAGCAGGTGCATTGCAAAGTCCAAAAGGCATCACCAAATATTCGTAATGTCCTGTAGATGTATTGAAACCTGTTTTTCACTCATCCCCCTCCCGGATGCGCACAAGGTGATAAGCATTCCTTAAGTCAAGCTTGGTAAATATCTTAGCTCCCTGTAACAGTTTGAATGCCGTAGAGATGAGTGGAAGGGGATATCTGTTCTTAACTGTGATCTGATTTAGTGGACTGTAATCAATACAGGGCCTTAATGAACTATCCTTTTCCCCACAGAAAAGAAACCTGCTGCTGCTGGGGATGATGATGGCCGAATCAAGCCAGCTTTGAGTGATGATCCGATATACTCTTCCATGGCCTCCCTTTCTGGACCAGAGAGAGAGTACAACCGTCCTTTGGGGATAGTAGAGCCCGAGAGAAGGTCTATGGGGCAATCATACGGTCTATGGGGAGGCAAAGAAGAAGCTTGTGTTTGTTAAACACCTCCTTAATGTCAAGGTAACACTCTGGCACTTTGGATAAGTCAGGAAAGTCAGAATGTTTTGAAGAGAGTGACACTGTCACTATCTGACGCCTGTTTAAATTCCTAGATCTGTGCGGTCCACTCGAAACTGTATGAGAGGCTAAACAGTGAACGAGAGCACTTCACTCCCCCCACCCCTTAACCTTTCCTGTATGCCAGTCAACATGAGGGTTATGTTTATTAAGCCAAGGGTAACCCAAAATTAGAGGATGTTTGAGCTGAGTTAAATAAATGAAAACTAATATGCTCACGGTGCTCCTAATCTATGACAATAACTATGGGGCTCAGTGCGATGAGTAACTGTACATAAAAGGCGGCCATCCAACGCGCTAGCCTCTAATGGCTGATCTAAAAAGGACAATGTTTAAGTTCAACTCCTTAAGCCAGCTCCCAGTCTAACAAGCTCTCATCAGCCCCAGAATCAATTAATGCATCCTGAGTCACAGTTTTATCACTCAGTTTCATTTGTACCTGAATCAATTTTCTCGAGGGAGGGTCGAAAGAAGTCACTCGGCTCACCAGCGTCCCTCTTCCCGCTGATGAGCCTGATCTTTTGCCGGACAGGCTGCCAGAACATGACCCTGCTGGCCGCAGTAGAAACACCGCCGCTCCCGTAGGCGGCGCTGACGCTCCTCCGGGGTGAGTTTGGCTCTTCCGAGCTGCATCTGTTCCTCCGCGGTGATAGGGGGCGCTGGTCGCTCTGGAGACGAAGTCCGGGTATTTCTCCGCCAACCGTAGTGTTCCCTCTGTAACTCCCGTCTGAACAGTGGAATGGAAGCTGTATTCTCCCCTCTCTCCCGACGTCTCTCTGCTAGACGTTGGTCCACCCGGATAGCCATGGCGATGAGCGAGTCCAATTCTTCAGGCAACTCTAATGGAGCTAACTGATCCTTTATGGGATCCGCTAATCCATGCAGAAACGCATCAAAAAGAGCCGCTGGGTTCCACCCACTCTCCGCTGCCAGGGTCCGGAATTCGATCGCGTAATCCGCCACTCTCCCTCTGCCGTTGTTTGAAATGGAGATCGCACTGTACCAGGAAAGGACGACAGTTTCCAGAATCCCGGGAGAACTTCTCCGGCGAAGCGAGGCGGAGTGTAGACGATGGCATGGGTATCGGAACGGGGATCTCAGCAAACCCGACCTCCGCTGGACCGGAAAACTCTGCCGCATGAACAGCAGGACGTGCCTCGAGGTTTGTAAGTATGTCACGCATTTTCTCCGCCAGGTGATTTATCTCCGTTGTCACTGTAGACTGGAATTTGTGCTGACGGGCATTTAAGTCCTGAACCCCTTGATTTATTGTTGTCAGCTGTCCCTCATGATGATGCAGGAGTGTTCCTTGCGCCTGCAAAGCCGTCTTTAACACTTTGGAATCGGCTGAGTCCATCTTGTTCACGAAGGAACAAAGACAAAGACTCAAATGCACGATTCTTCCTTGATTTCAAAAAGTACCTTTTATTATATAAAAAAGTTTTAGGATCAACTAGGACTACTAAATAGTTCACTAGGTTCGACTAACTCAAAGTTTGCACGAGAGAATACAGACATGGACTTGGTAGACAAGACGAACCGACAAAAGACAAAAGGAGAACAGGGCTACATATACACAACAGTTAATGGGGCACAGGTGAAAACAATCAAGAGCAGGAGATCACAATCAAGCTGGCAGGTGACACACAACGACAGTAAGTGATGACACCTGAAAGGAGAGGACAGAGTCAACATCAAAATAAAATGCAAGGCCACAAGAATAAACACAAAACAATAGGCTAACAGAACTCTAACGCTGAAACCTTACAGCCGGGATCCTTTCCCCTCGCCCATCCTCTCATATTCTCAGTGTTGTTTTGGAAATGCCACAATAAAAGTGCCTTGGTTTTTGGAACCCTCAAACGTCTCTCTCTCCTTTCCTGTTGTGGCCTACGGGCCGGTCACTTTTCGTTTTTAGGTGAGTGCTCTTATCACTGGTTTGAAGGGCTTAGGGTAGGAAAAAAGGCAGTATTTCCATTTTGAAGCAACATCTTAATGAGAGCACTAGTTTATTTGCGTTTGTTGTCACTGTCAATCCAATCTGATCAAGTCAAACCCATACAGTCCTGATAAAGCAGACCAATTATATTCAACGTTAATTTACATTTAGAAACCTGTTTTGGGGGAAAATGTACGTAAATGAACTAAGTAAGGTGTGTGGCCATAACAAGGACCTAGGCCATGGTAGTTGTTGTTACACGGAATACAAAGTAAATGGTTGTACATTGGGTGTTAACCGAAAATACTATGGCGAAGGATTTAAGTTCAAATTATTTATTTTATTATCTAAACCCAATGCTAATAGGGAAAGTGATACAGTTAATGGGGTAATCTTTAAACATTCGGAGTAAAGTCTTGTAGAGGACAAAGTGATAGCAGCAGATCAAACTAAGCACTCTGAGGGTTTGTAAAATAATATTAATATGCTATTTACTTTTGCATTTTGACTATGAAACCACATGTGTTTTGAATTTAGACTACATTTGAGTAACTTTATTGAATCATTTATTAACCTACTTTTTTATTTATCACATTTTATACAATTATAAGTGGCTGTTTTTCATTTATTTCACCTTGGAGGCAATTTTATGGTAATTCTTAGTATGAATTATTTACAGTTATTCTGTGGTCCTTAAATAGTACATAACATTGCTGGTATATTAAGAACCGTACACTACATTGTATGACATGAACACATGGCAGTTAATGAAACATTATTGCAGGGCTGTAATAAGTCTGACATGCTACAAGCCCACCCCCCACTCTGATGCTCTTTCCTCCTGCCTACATAGAGACTATCCATCCTAATATATTCTCTCTTGGACAGTAAAAACAGATGGGAGGATTTCACTCCTGTTGCATGCACCATACTGCCTCTGAATCAGCACCACGGACAGCGCCTCGGGCTGTGCCTGATCCACGATAACAGGCAATACCATAGAACATTTGCTCTGAGAACAGCGCTGTTAGACACTCCTCACATACGCAGACACGCACCCAGAGATACTTAACCCTGTCACTTTCTATCCATCTTGTTTTGCCTTCACTCCATTACTTTATCTCCGTCTCATAAATGGATGTGGGATAAGCGTTTCAATCCACTCCTCTTCCCTCCCACATGCCTTTCAGTCCTTTCTGATGACATTTCCCGCCAATATCTCGACATAACTTGATTTGCTCATCCATTTCCGCCTACAGAAGTGGACCCTCTTTCTCGGTTTTTCCATCCACCTGTCCATCTCCCACTTCTCTATTTCTAAGTACCACAGGCTTATGCTGGGAGAAGGATCATCATTCTGTCCCTGTGCAATACCCACGCCATAATTCACATGCTTGTTTCCTGTTTGAGACCATATAGAGATCAGCTTTCACTTTCCTTCGAATCTCCCCTATTTAGTCAATCCCCTCCCCTCTTTTTGCTCTACTTTCTCTCCTTTGACCTCCCCCCTATCATATGCTCTGGTGGTCTATGCCCATTGATAACACTTGGCGAATAAGGAAGGAATATAAATATGCATGCCTCCTCCGCTTTGCTCCTTTCCCTGCATTAAGTCCTGTTTTTTATCCCGGCTTATCACTCGCTCCATTGGTCCATAATGTCGGACCAGAGGGACAGATGTGGAAATGCTGCAAGCTGCCGAGTAGTATATCTTTGTGTGTGTGTGTTAGTGAGTGTGTGAGCTACTCAGGTGAGCTCAGGCCATAAATTAACAAATCAGGATGCAGACAGAGCGGGGAAGTAGCTCATCCTGATCCAGTGTTTCTGGTAAAGCCTTGGTTAACCCAGTGATGTATGGGCTTGTGTGCATGTGATGGGAATGGAGTGGACACGGGGATGTGTGTGCGCTGTGTGTGTGCGCGGTGGCTCTGTGTTTGCCTGCATTAGGCACAGCGACTGTTGATGGACTACTCTGTGATTGACAGAGACAAAAAGGGGAAGGTGGGAGTCTGATGGCGCCGTTATAAACACGTCAAGTCTGAACCAGCTCTCCATCTCTCTCACCGCTCCCCTCTTTCCTCTGCACATCACTCATAAAAAAACCTCTTCCCACCCCTTTTAAAATGTTCTATCTCATCTCCCTCAGCACTCGCCTTTGCTCTCTTTCTCTTAAGCCTAAACTTTGGTTGAATAAAAAACTAATTTTGTGCAAATGTGAAATCTCTAGTAGACGCGTTGTCACATCCTCACTTTATTTCTACAAACGAGGAAACAACAAACATTTCTTGGAAAATAATCTGATCTTATATACAAAGTAAAATACGATCTGACTCAATTGAATTTGGAAGCCAGAAAGAAGAGGGTCGGAAAGCAAAATAAAGAGATGTTAGTGGCTATAACAGTTCCTACTTTAATCGTATAAAGAGGAGAGAGACGCCTGAGAGACAAGAATGAACCAGGACAGAATGAGATGGAGAGATAAAGAGATGTGGGTGGATGTTGGAGAAAAGACAATAGTAACTACATTAGAAGCCCCGCAGCCCTAGGCACTGACTGGCAATATTGCATTTTCTGCTGGGAAAAACAACATAAAAACAGGCCCACAGAGGAGAGGGAATTCACAGCGCCGCCAATACGGAGCTGTTATTCACCGCTAACACATCAAGACAAATGTGCAGCCAAGCACACGCCCATGACGATGCAACCACATGGTTTCACATGCAGAAACAGAGACAGACCAACACTCATACGGTTGCAGAAACTGAAGCTGCAAAACAGAGTGATTCCGTTTGAAGAATACAAATTACTTCAGAGCAGTCAAAAGTGTGTTTCTCATATTCTGGACATAATTGGGAAGTACATGTTTAACTTGGATAGAGTGCTGTAAAAGTAAACTTGTGTGCCCTCACTATTTGGAACATATGTCAATTCAAATATGTTTTGGTCACTGGAATTATTCCTTCTCTCCATATTGGTTGTAACAAGAGGCACTTTCACACCGGAGTACTTTTCCCAGGAATAGTTCCGATAGTTCTTGGGATTTTGCTTTCACACCAAAAAGATCTGGAACTAGAACCTAGTTCATGCGAACCTTTTCACCCCCAGATAGTCCCTGCTAGAGAGGTGGTACTTTCCTGGGGAGGAAAGGTTCCAATTTCTGATTGGCTGGTGCGAACTGACCCCCCCCCCCCCCCAACAACCACCGCCCCGTGTAAACTTTTGTATAAGCCGACCATTTTATTTTGCTTCGCCATTAGCATTATTAGCATTAGCCATTAGCCCAGCGCACCAAACAGAGAGAGGACTAACTTATTGGCAACACAAAATTAAAACGTGGGAGTCGGTGGAGTAGTGATGAAGGACGGTGTCGGCGCTTCTGGCGATTTACCCGGGGACTCGTGGTGGCAGTACTACGCCCTCTGAAGTTGTTTGCGGCCTGCCAGCAGAAGAAGAAGAAGAAGAAGAAGAAGAAGAAGAGAAGCAGAAGAAGAAGAAGAAGAGAAGAACAAAGAAGAAGAAGAAGAAGAAGAAGAAGAAGAAGAAGAAGAAGAAGAAGAAGAAGAAGAAGAAGAAGAAGAAGAAGAAGAAGAAGAAGAAGAAGAAGAAGAAGAAGAAGAAGAAGAAGAAGAAGAAGAAGAAGAAGAATCAGCGGCTTCATTTGCGTAATCCTATCAGGGATTTATGGCAGAGAAACTTTAGCTGGAGGGAAGTTTAGGATTTTAACCTTTGCAGACCATTTACACATACACAAAAAACCTAAATAACACAATACAGTAAAAACCACAAAAAAGCATAAAAGGGTTTCTTTAAATGCAGAAATATCAACATCAGCAGCACGTAAGATGTGGCTCCATAGATCTGTGTTAACAATTCAAGAGGGTATTCCAAGGAAATGGTGTTATTATACCTATTTCCAATGTCGCATTTCCCCTGTGCAGCGTTTACTTTAAGAGTTTACATTGATACACAAAAAAGGAAAGAGAATTGGTTCTAAAAACTGTGAATTAGTTTAACTCAGTTTATTGAAGCACATGGATGTAAACCGACTATGGACTTTGTTACCTATTACATTGGGATCATATTAGTTATCTTTACTGCTGGTATGGACAAGCAGAAGACAAATGAACCCAGCCATTAAAAAAACACAAAACAGATTCAAGACTGACTGTGGATCCAGCTGTGCATCTATCATCAGACACCAATGTTGCTTGAGATGCATCATTTCCCCAAATGTAAATGTTTCATCAATTATATCCCCTCCTTTATCCTAAATTATTGGGACTAAGAGACAAGTGAGATAAATGAGGAGACATTTTGGGAAATTGCCAAGTAGAGGAACTGTAGCTGTGCCATATTCTGTTAGGGTTGTTAAGATTATGTTTTAAACAGGACCCAGGCGCAGGCAATGACTGAAGATGTTTAAATGGTTTATTGTTTCGGAGACTCAGGCAGGTTTGGTGATTATGGAGGTCCGGAGTGGAGGTAGGCAGTTCAGGCTGGACTGATTACAAGGCAGGCAGGTATGATGCAGGAAGAAGCAGGCAGGTTGGCTGGAAGTAGTGATGGCAGTTTGACACTGAAGCTTCGAACGGCGCTTCAACCCTGGACTTCCTATTTCATAGAAGCAGTGCTTCGAAGCTTGCTTCAAATCACGTGACATGTGACGTCCGAACCAGTAACTGCTTCAAATCACGTGACATATGACGTCAGAAGCAGCAACTGCTTCAAATCACGTGACATGTGACGTCCGAACCAGTAACTGCTTCAAATCACGTGACATATGACGTCAGAAGCAGCAACTGCTTCAAATCACGTGACATGTGACGTCCGAAGCAGCAACTGCTTCATTTCCTGAATGAATCAACTGACTGGTTTGCGGTCCATTCACGCGATTCAATGCACTGCCTCGTCTCGATTCTGACAGGTGACAGGTTGAAACAGTTTCAAATTTGAGCGCTTCAACACTTTATGACCGCTCTAAACAATGCGCAATGTGTGGGTTGTCATAGTTTGCGTTGTTGCTGTTGAGTTGTTGTTGGTATTGCATTTGATTTGTAGTATCATTATAGAGCAAGCCAGGGAGAAAGATAGGTCGTTCTGGCTCGGGAAACACTTCGAAATGTGGAGAAGTTGTGAACAAAAAGACAATTATCAGTAATATAAAAACAGTTCAATAATTTAAGGAATAGATAGCCCAGTGTGTAGAGCCGGCAGCCCGAATGCGGCGTGTCCTCTGCGCAGCTGGTTCAAATCCCGGAATGGATGTACTTTTAATCATTGCTTTTCAACTTTAATACTTTAATAACTGATAAAAGGCCCTCTCCTCCCAAAAATATGTCCAGCACTCTCTAGTCTCTTCTCAATAACCCAATACACACAATTATCAATCTTTAATTGCAAATAGAACATGATATTCAGTCTTAGTGTGTGTGTGTGCATCGAATATTTTTCAAGGCAAAGATACGTTAGACCCACTGCAGCCTTGCACTTCGCCAGGAGAGGTCGCTGTAACTGAAGATTCGAGAAATGAACCTATTTCCGACACAATTGTCCAAGTGGTTCGATGCTTCATTCAAAGCTTCATTTTGCCATCACTAGCTGGAAGCTCTGGTGGATGATGGCCGAGGGATTGCACTGGAAACACAAGAGAAACTAGTTACAAAAAGTACGAAATAACACGCAGACAGGATAACTGAATGGGCAGCCAGGAGGATGTAATACCACTGGTGTAGAAAACAATCTGGCGGTGAGTTGCTGGGAGACTGGAGTAGATAAGCTGTGTCCTGATTAGATGATGAGGGACAGCTGAGTCGGACGGCCAGGTGAGAGCAATCAGGCTGCTGCCTGCAAGGGAAACCACACCCTCTCCACACACACACAGGGGAACAAACAGGAACACAGTTTGCACCGTGACAAGGGTGGCCCATTATCCAAAAGGCCGATAGTTGAAGTGGAATTACATTTAATTAAATATTATGCAAAAATGTGTCATTTTACCTTCCAGTTTGCGATATTTATTTTTCCTATCATGTTAAAGGCATGCTTGCCCCTCTTTCAGTCTGGTTAGCTTATGCTTATATTATACCCTAAAACTAACCAATCAAACTCATCAAGCATAAAAAATATAATATGGAACAATAAGCCATTTTCCAGGAAAAAGGGCTGTCGGACAATTGAACTTTGGTTCCAATTGGACCAAGGTTTAGGCTATTTGGGGTTGTTGAAACACTGGATCAACCAATTGACAGCTTATAGAATATTGTGAATTAGCACTCAAGTAAATCTCAGAACAGGACCAGAACAAATCGACTTACAATGCCACCCTTGAAGCCAATCTGTAAAAAACATACAGTATGAAGAACACAATGAGCCGTTGTATGAGTTAAGAGTTACAATAACACAAGCTCATCAGGCAGCTTAAACAGTTTAGCCTCCCATGTATACATACAAATGCAAAGGGTGTGAGATGAGGTCTATAAACATGTCTGCTCTGCACACATTTGTATGCATGTGCAACAGTGTGTGTGCTGTATAATTGTGTTGCGTATATAATTAATATGACCTTTAACTACTGATTACACTCTCCTGTTAAAGGAGCTTCCTGCGGAAGACTGCTTTCCTGCATCACAGTATGCAAGCTTCCTTTTTCTGGTAGGGGGAATAACTGTGAGGGCACATGTGTAAGTATTCTAATTTCTCATCACTTTGAAATAATTCAAATGGAAGTAACAGAAAATGTTTTAAAATCATGTTTTAGTTTGCACGATGCTCTGAAGCTGACACAATAGCATGTTCTTTTTTCAAACACATGGGTAAAACGAGTAAATTGTTACTAGGGAGAATTATTTGTAACATTGTACTGTATGACCCAAAGGCACAATCAGATGCAAATAAGTTCATCCATGATTTAGGCAAGTTTCATTCCACACAGCCAAAAACACAAAGGGATATCTTCCAAAAGATTATGCACACTATTCCACACTTAATGATCCCTGTCATATTTGAGATATGGCAAGATACAATGACTATTGCCACACTGATAATAGTAAAGATGAAGACTAGGCACAGCATCTACTTTCATAGGGGATGAAAACACAAGCATGAATCATAAGTTAGGACCTGCCCGCCTCGTACAGAATTAGAACAGGTGCGGTAATTACCATAATGTGTACTGCTTTGATGGGGTGGTTGAGAGCAGTGACTGAGACATACTTGGCAAGGTGCTGCAAGTTCTGGCTTCCAAACCTCAATATGTGCTCTATCTTGGCACAGAGCTGCCTGCCCACTGTAATTTCAGGACACTCCAGTTCCCTCCCACACACAAGCAGCCAGAGAGGCAGCCCATTATCTTCATCAGCAACCCACAAAGGCAGGGCTGGTCGACAGTTCAGAAAACACTATATGGGGTACTACATGTTTCTTACAGTGTGTCTTTCGTTGTCATTCCTGAAGCTGAACCTGCTTCGTGAAGTCTGAAGGTTTGAGAATGAACAGAGGAAGAGTCAAAAAGGTTTTGGCAAGCATCCGCCACATGCAAGGCTTAAAGGACTTTTCCCGCAGAGACAATGTTGAGGTGTGATTTATCCACACACTCCTGGGTTACACTTAGGCGTTCAGAGAGAAACGTGTCGCTGTTTATTTCATAACTCTATGTAAAACTTTTATAATGATTGGGCTTATTTTCTGAACCCTCATCCCAGCAGGAGTTGGATATAATCAGCTTGCTCGAGAAGAAGTTAGCTGTATGTATAAGTTAGAAAAAACCGTAGGTCCAGTTACACTGAGTTGTGATTTCACAAAAAGAATGCGTTGCAGCCACCAAAAGCACCATGAATTGGGTACCATTTGAAACAGCTGCCATCTCAAAAGGTAACACGCTCATTACATTAGAGTGGAAAGATACAAATGATCTAGGAACCTTTTGTGAAGGGAGAGTATAATTTGTTTATTACAATATATATATATGGTACAAATGTAAATAATTTTTCATTTTTTATGTGTTTTTCTCATGTATTGTAA
Source organism: Gymnodraco acuticeps (assembly GCF_902827175.1). Taxonomy (NCBI): domain Eukaryota; kingdom Metazoa; phylum Chordata; class Actinopteri; order Perciformes; family Bathydraconidae; genus Gymnodraco; species Gymnodraco acuticeps. The sequence continues at coordinate 1,898,297 of NW_022992081.1, forward strand.
AATATGACAGTCCCAAAATAAATGAGTTTGAGCTAAGTATGACAGTGTCACGATTCTTATGTTATGTCACGTTTTTAGTTTTGGGTTTATTTTGCTGTTCTGTTCTCCTTGTTTCATGTTTTCCTCCTTGTTTCTTGTCTGGTCCTTCTCCCTGTGTTTTCCTTCCTGTCGTTAGTTTCCCTGGTGTGTCTGATTGTCTGATTGTGTTCACCTGTTGCCCTTGTGTTTCTCCCTCCTTTACCCAGCTGTTTCTTGTTCCTTGATTACCCCTCCCTGTATTTAGTCTTGTATTTTCCTGTGTTTCCTCGTCGGTTCATTGTTTATTTGTCCTCCCGTCACGTCACGTCACATGTTTTTTTCTCTCCGGTTTTCCTCCATGTTTTTCACGGTCAGTTTTTGTGTTATTGTTTTCCTGTGCTACCGTTTTGATTCATGCCATGTTTTGTTATCAGCTTTTAAATAAAGCTCGCTTTTTGTTTCTAAACCTTTTTCCGTTTTTGTAGTCTGCATTTGGGTCCTACCTTTTCCGCAATCTTACAGAGATCATAACAGACAGTACATTTATCTGGCTAAAATGGCTGCTGCTGTGATCAATGGAGAGTGTGGGTGTGACTCCCCTGAACTTAAGCTGTTACCAAATCTCAGAGACATTTATCATTTCAGTGTATCTTTCAGTGCTGATCTTTTTGCATAAAAAGCGGCCATTTTTGCAGCAAACAATTTACATTATATAACCTGATTTAAATATTTTTAAATAGCACAGGAACAGTTTTTTGTGTCATTTGAGAATTACCCAGTTTAATAATGTTTCAGTTGTAGCTCCAAAAAGTTTGACAGGCATGAACTGGAGCCTGATACAGCACTGAGGCGACGGCTGATCCATTTGAGACAGCCATCGCCACTATAACAGGAGCTAAAAGCCTTAGCATGGATGGACTATTTGCTCAGTGAGCCAACACGCCATAAATGCCTCTGCTGGCACATACAGCTTGCACACTAGAGTGCTTCCAGGGAATAATTGGGGTGCCATCTTGGAACAGTTATCCAGGTCCCATCATATTCACTGTGTATGGTAACAAGGTGCACATTTCATTTTGTATTATTTTTGTGTCCAGAAAAGTATTGAACAAACATTTGAATGATTGATTGACCAATTAGGTACTTTATCAAGCCAACTAGGAAAAAAAAGGTTTTCAAATGTGAGGATATTCTACAATCATTTACACATTATATTGGCACAACTATTAAACTGAATTGTTCAGCTTACTCATCATTATTGTGAAAATATGTCTTTTCTGTTTGTGTTTGTTTGAGTAATAGCTACTGCAAGTAGATACAGAAATCTGCCACAGTTGCAATTCCCTGGTTGCAAGGTCAGTTTGATAAATGAAAGAAATGTCATGATTCCTTTTTGTCCCCTTATATTTCAGACAAGGGGGTTATCGGCAAGTTGGAGGAAGATGTACAGCAGAGGGTTAGTTCAGTGCCTCCGGTAGTCGGAGGAGTTGATAAAGGAGCGGTGGCGGCCGAGTCCCGACCCGAGAAACGTGGAGAGAAAACCCATTAAAGAAAATCAATACCTCCCAAGTGTTACTTTATAATCCTTTCCACCCCACACATTTTAAATATATTAACATAAGGGTTGCCGGCAGCACACACACACACAAGCAAGTTGATGTTGTTTTTTTCTCAAATGAAAATATATCAGAGGAGTAGCACATTTATTGTTATTTTCCTTCGCACACTCGTCACCTGCTAGGTTGGATGACATCTACTACATGGGGTGCAAAAGCAGCAACTATGCTACAATTCCAATGAGACGGCTATCCATCTGGTTTAACACTGCTGAGGGATGTGTGGGAACAACACTGCAGCAGAGGTGTAAATGTTCCATGTCACTCTGAGAGCTTCTCCATGGGAGACAGAAGTGAGAGGCAGCGACTGACAGTACTCCATGTCCAACAACAGAGCTGTCAGTGTGGCCAGCGGAAACACAATACATTCCAGATAGCTTGCAGGGGAAAGGAGTTCTCCAGTAATGAGTTAGCATTGTAGCACTTCTGTGCTCCTTGTCTCAAAGTCAATGTTTTTATATACGTTTTGGTTAGATGTCTGAAATAAGGTCTGTTTTGTTTGAAGACATAAAATATGCCAGTAAAAACCCCACTTTTAAATGTCTGAGGTTCTTACATGTGTTAAAAAAGCTAAACACCATCACGTTGAACATTAGCCACCTTTAGCTTAGCGGTGTTGACGTCATGCAACCGGGATGTAGTTAGTTTCCTAACATTAGCTATTTATTCGGGCAATTGCATTTAAGCTTTGACAATTATTAAAGTGGTGTTGAACAAATGTGTAATTGTTATGAACGTGTATTTGCCATACAACGACATGTTTCCAATATCCAAAAATCAAATGTTTTTTTATTAAAGGGAGCCCTTCTGATGCTAACTTCTGCATTAGCCTACATAAATACGTCATCACGGCACCGCACTTTATATAGTATAGTTAGTAGGAATTATTTGTCATGGTTAAAGGAAAGACCTACACTAAATACTGCCTTTTATGACCCTTTTGATATAAGTTCAGTGTCACCAAAACTTTTTCAGCATACATGGTAATTATCAGTGTAAAGGTATATAGTGTACATAATAAGTCACCACATAAAAAATTTAACTATAAACAAAATTATTTTATAGAAAGTTTGAGAACAGAAGGTTTCAAGGTTTTTATTTTGTCATACGAACACATATCTATAGTGTAGTTATGACGATGAAAATCTTAGGAAAGAGTAAATGTCATGATTTTAGTGCATTTTACCTGCATCATACTGCACTGATATTCAGCAGTCACTTATAGAGAATGAGATATCAAGTTTCCGACACAAAGACAGAGATTATTATGCAACACCGCTCCTGGACATGTTGTGTTCTGAAGGATGGGTGCATGATTTAGCTTTCTCTCTTGTGGATCCTCACTTTCTTGCTTTCACTGTTGCTATTATTATTGCTACCTGGACCTGCATGTAAAAGAAACAGCTGTATACAAGTCCAGACAGGCTCCCCACGGTTTTCTGAAAGCAATTTATCAGAAGGTTAAAGGTCCCATGTCATGGCCATTTCTACTGATCATAATTCCATTGTTGAGGTATGCTAAAATAGATTTATATTGTTCAATTTTCCAAACTCACATTGGTTTCTCATACAGCATCTCTGTATAGTATGTGTATTCACTCTCTGTCCTAAACGGCTTGTTGGAGCTCCTGTCCCCCCCTCCCTGTGAGCCCAGTGGCCGTCTGCGAGACAGCAAGACACAGCAAAACCCAGCCCGAAACACACCCGCAGCCTGGCTGGGAGTTTGTGTGTGTGTGCCCAGGCTGAGTTCCGCGCTGTCTCGCTGTCTCGCCGACCCCACACCAGTGAGCCAGCTCACAGTGTCCCACTCCTCGCAGCAGCGAGCCTCGCAACGTCCCGCCGAGTGTGTGTGTGAGGAAGTCCGCGGATTGGTCCAAACGTAACGGCTCCGCGGACGTAACGTAAAGTCACTATACCCGAAATACGTCACTATACCCAAGAAGTAAACAATGGAAAAAGATACATCTACAACGAGGCGTTCTGGGGCAGCACAGACAGGTATTTTGTGTGTTAGAGTTTTACTCTCTACATGGTGTACTTTGAGGGTTTGTGACTCTGCAGACCGTTTACATGCATAAAAACCTTCATAACACACAAGGGGACGGGTAATAACCAGAAAAGCATGACATGGGACCTTTAAGTAGAAGTAAACGAGTCATGGTGAAAGATGAGAGGCATCTTACCGTGGTCCACACTCAAATACATCAGCAACAATGGGATGTGATGCCATGATATTTTTTTACAGGCATTCGTGATCCTGAGAGGATGCACACTAATAACTGTATGTTATGTATGTAATTTTCAATTAATAAATACTGGCAAAACAAATAAAATCTCCATCATCGTCAACTGTACTTAATGCTGATTAACAAATGTCAGCATGACAACACACTAAACTCAGATAGTAAATAATGATATACACCAACTAAACAAGTATACCCTGGAAGTATAACATTTATATTCAAGTCAGAAAAAGCTTTTATAAGAGTTTCAAATGACACACAATGAACAAACAGAGCAACACATATAGAAAATACTACAACTTGTATGGAACAATATGAACCATTTACTTTATTTCCAAAAACCCAATCCTTTGGCTGCACATGCCCGACTTGTGGTCACCACCAACTGTAAACTGTATAATGAATAAAAAAGCATGGTAGGATGGTTTTACAATTTTAGGGCTGTGGCTTTTTGTTAGTCTGTTGCCATTAGCAACCTATTTTTGATTCCGAGCGGAAGACCAAAAGACAATAATGCTTTCAGGGCTGGAAACCAGAAAAAATCATCCTACCTGCTGTGCAAATAATTATCTGATGGCCACTATACTATCATCATAAAAAACACACAAAGAGGATTATCACAAACACACACATTGACACATACACAAATTACCACTCGCAATGCCTCCAATGCCCTGCGACTCTGAGTAAAGAGATACAAGGGCAATTGCTAAATTACTTGTTCAATGTCAAATCTGACCCATAAAAATTGAAACCAAGCTTGCGTTAAGGCACCAAAAACGATAGAGTTATGTTTAGAAAAGGATCATGGTTTGGATTAAAACAACTGTGTGTAACGTAATTTAAGAAACACATAAGCTAAGTACTTTACATACCTGACATAAGTTAAGTATGTTACGCAATTTGACTGAAGCACTTATGTTCAAATAAGTGAATGTGTTTACTTATAGTTTCACAGGGGACAGAAATAGCGGTGTCGTGGGTGAAAGTCCTGTGATCGCTAATCCCATCAATCGACCCCAACATAATCTGTACACAGACTTTGTCACATAACTTCCTCCTTTGCCTGCATCATAATTATTACCACTTCAAGAAGTCAACAATGTTGAACCTCCCTGCAATGATCCAGGTAACCTACAGATGATTATACCTACTGAGCCAATTAGAAGGTTGAGTGGGGCCATACCACCTAACATCTATGATACAAATGACAATTGTTAATAGTCATTAAACCCTTAATTAAGCTACTGCCGCCCATGGCAGAGGATAACATGGAGATATGTTAACATTGTTTCAGACCTAATCAGGTTACATTTAAATATCTGTTTTATGTTTTTTGATGGATGTGTTTGCCTCTGCAGCTTGCAGGATGAGTATGTTTTAAGTTCCCTTTTCGTCTATGATTATATGTCCTCTAGCAGCTTTATCTCTTGGGGGTTACCACAGACGTGTAAAGAACAGAAAAGTGAGCTGTTTTCTACCCGTCAGTCAGACATACTGCACAGTCTGCACTCAGACAGACTGATCCATATAAGCGCACATTAGATATGTGGGGCTGCATGGCTGTGTTGGTGAAACAGGACCGCAGGGAGCAGGGAATGATCAATCTGGGATTCAAGAGTATGGTTCATTTGGGAAGGACAGAGAAGAGGCAAAGATACACCCTCATATGGGCAGCATCTCAAAGACCTCTCTGCATACAGCCTGCGTGTGGCAGAGGGAGAATCAGTGTGTGACTGTGAATGAATGACAACGACAAAAAGAGAAAAGGGTGTGATGAAAGAGAAAGAGAGAGTGGTCCAGGGAGCAATGAGCAAACAGACATCCACAGTGCAGGGACTTCAGAGAACTCGCAGAGTTTATAAGGCAGCAGATGGACCATTACTACACCATTAAGGATCAAAGAAGCAATAACCTAGCAAACAATCTCCACATCTGAAATATGGGCCTGTGTGTGTGTCTGCGCAGTCACCCACATGTGTAAAAGGGGTTATGTTCCAATTTCCATTTCCCTTATCTTCAATCCAAGAGTGGTCTTAACAGCTCTCAATCACATTGTTTGAAAAGAGACTTGTACTTCAGCTCTTACAGACATGTACAGGTAGGACATCAAATGTCTCTTTACTGTGGGCTTATGTAAACACCATCTATTTTATACCTAAAGATAACAGGTAACACGTTCATCCTACATTTGTACTAGCCAGTTTTATTATCATTATCATTATTTGTCATCAAGACGTCTTTAAATTAAATCTGTAGTAGATGCTGTTAGCCAGCTAACTTGGTTAGCCGTGCAGCTAGCCGTATAATTGACAAAACGCCCTGTGGTTCCAACAACCAAACTCAGGAAAAAACTCTCAGAATTCTTCAATACATATGGCGCGTAATAACAACTTGAATGCTGAAATTAACAGTGTTTTCACTCAGGGGCACATGATTAAAGTCTCAATCATACAGTATGGCAGCAACCTGACATTCAAATCTATTTTAAAATGGCTTTGAAAAGGTTGTTTGTAGTAGGGAATGTATTCAACACATTAGCTAGATATATGCACACTGCATTTAAACACATATTAATAATACTACATTTCCATATGAATGTTGTTTGTTTTTCAAAGAACTAAAAAAATCACATTTAATGTAGATCTGCTGACGTAAATGACATCTGTTATATAACTGTGTAATGCTAATAAGTCACACAATTCAGACAGGAGGTCTTTGACATGAACGATTGCATTGAAGCTGTCAATCAATTGCATCCTCCATACAAAAACACACACACACACACACACACACACACACACACACAACACACACACACACACACACACACACACACACACACACACACACACACACACACACACACACACACACACACACACACACACACACACACACACATACACACACACACACACACACACACACACACACACACACACACACACAGTGTCTTTGTAAGTAATACAACACACTCCTTATAAACTGTAAGATAAATAGCATTATGCAATAGGCAAATAACCTTCCCAATTATTGCTTCACACCTGGCTAACCTAACCTCAGCTGCAGTATATGGGCTGTGTAATGTATGTAATTAGAGGAAGCGAGCTGAGTGAGAGCTGAGGGATCTTTTCTCTCCCTGTGCAGACCTACGTCACACATTGGTATATTGATAGTCATAGCTCATGTATTTTCATAATCTTTTATTATCGATTCGAACCCACTGTCAATGGGTTTACCTACTGTAAAGAGTGTAGTAGTCCACTACCTTCTTTTTTTTCATGATATCTTCCAATTCCAGTAATTTGGCATACAGTACAAGGCTTCCGTTCTGTGTGTGTTGCTGTGTGTGTATGTTTGTGAGTTCATGGAATGTGTGTGTGTGTGTGTGTGTGTGTGTGGTGTGTGTGTGTGTGTGTGTGTGTGTGTGTGTGTGTGTGTGTGTGTGAGTGAGTGATGTGTGTGTTTTGTATAATCTTCATTTCATTATGGGCAACTGCAATTTAATTAGCCATTCCATGCTCATCTCCTACAATGACTGCGGCAGGCTGTGTCCGCAATTCAACTCGGTCAGGAAGTGTTTGTGTGTGTTCATTTTTCATTGTGTGGTGGGATCATGTCTGGGTTAAAACCTTTTTTAATTTCTGGCACAGTTCAAAAACAAAGAATAACAGAGTCAGCATATTGACATGACTGCTGGCTCCAAAAAGCCAGTGGGATCTGGCCCTACTTGTCAAGACTCAATTATATAAGTGTGTCATGATGATACAGGAAACAGTACAGTAGCCCAAATTAATTGGCTGAAACACCTATACCTTCCTGGTTATTTATGTGTCATTTTATAAAGAAGTTCATACAATATAGCTTTATAGTCTGTCCACAGTTTCTCTTTAAGAAATTTGTTTCAGTAAATTATTCCTTACCTTTCTTTATCAGGTGTACATCTAAGCTGGTTCTGGTCCATGGGCTTGGCCACTTCTTTAAATTGGCTTTTCATTGCCCAGGAGCATGAGTAAAAGATGCAAACCTGGAGAAGTGAGAGCAAAATGAGAGCTTGTTGACAGGCCCAGATCCATACAGAAGTAGGGGAAATACATTTCAAAACAACAAATAGGGAATGTAAGTCCGAATCAGAGATTTTTAGTTTTGTTCAAGATATTTATAACAAACAAGATTTACCTTCCAGAAAGCTAGAGAGTGCTCGATTTGTTGTTAGACCAAACTTTGTATTATTAGGACGTACAGTATAGTCTTTTACAGATGCTTAACCAGTTATTGGCCATTAGGGGTAAGAAACACTTTATCACAGGACAAATGGTGCACAGCTAAAATGTCATGGCTAGCAAACAAGGGAATACATAATTGTCTCTTTAGCTGCTCAAACATTTTGCTCTCTGCTGCTGGACAGGTGGTGAACGGTTAAGAATAAGCTTTATGAAATTGGCTAAGTATGGGGATTAATAAGAAAGGTGAGATAAAACAATAACTTATAGGAGGTGTAAATCACAAGCTTCAGAAAGATTTAAGCTTTGTATCAAAATACATAAAGGTTCAACATTGTCCCACTCTCAATAGTTTTAAAGGTCAACTCAAAGAATGGTTGAGAAACAAACAGATGTGCAATCACCGCTAAATGCACTTTAACAGGGGTATCTCCTCTTGCACTTTGGGTAGCTCTTGTATCTCCTCTTGCACTTTATATGTCGTAGCTGCTATATTGTACTGTGGTAAATACTTGTGTATGCTGCTCTTGCTCTTTTGCACTTTTTGCATATCATGTATTTTGTTTTTACTATGTTTGTAAAATGTAATTTTCTTAAATGTTTTATGTGAGGGACTGCGGATGGAAATGAGCTCAAAGCTAAATCTGGCACTGTTATGCTTGACACATTTTAATGTTTTAAGTGTTCATTACTGAGCATTGTCCCTGCCAAATAAACGATTAAATAAATAAATAAAAAGATTGTCAGGGTTTATTTTTCTGTAAGCTAGCAACAGTTACCATTGTGATGTTCTCCCTAAAGCAAATTACCATTGTGAGAATAGGACTGAAAGTTATAGGGTGGACTTTCCCTTTAGGAAAATGTTCTTAAAGTGATCATATTAACACAATATTTCAAACTTTAGTATCTGCTGTTTTTAACCCCAGAAGATATTACTTTTTGTGGTGGATATAATGAGGCTATCAGAAAGTAAAATATCATCACACATTCCAGCAGGGATGCAACATTACTTTCCTGAAACTCTGCAAGGGTGGTGTAGCTGGTTATTGCATCAATTTAAAAACAAGATTCAAAAGATCAAAACACTAGAATATGTATCACCAAGATTTAAATTCCACGTTTTGTCTTTCGTGTTCACACACAAGTTACTGCCATTCAAAATGCTAAAATGAAATCTCTAGTTTGTCATTATACTCAGAGGTACAGTTGGTGCATTGCTTAAATGACTCAACATGAACACAAATCAAAATAACAAATTAGGGTGTAGAGGAAATGATTAGGTCTCTGTTTGGGACATTTATGAATGAAAATGATTGCAGTTGGTGAAAGGGAGAGGAGAATGTTAAGAGGGGTAGGATAGGGACAAAGGGAGATTACACGGTTCATGACATAATATCCTAATGTCTCGTATCAAAAATATATACACGGTAGCTCTGCATGCTTCATCATAACCAAGGCTGGCTAGATTATCAAAATAAAATCCACTTTGTGATCAAAAACTGATTTTATTTTCCCCATGTAAGTTTCAAACACATTTACCTCATCTAACTGTTGTGACTCGACAGATATGCTAGGTTTAGTTATGTTTTTACTCTAGTTCTGTGTTTTGATCTTGTCACTTCCTGTTTTTATTTTGAAAGTAATCTTTCCTGTCATTCCAGATCCCACATTTCCTGCCTTTGTGAGATTGCTTGGCCCTGCCCTGATTGTTTTCACCTGTGCCCATCCCCCTCACCTATATATAGCCCTGCTGTTTCTTTGTTCCTTTGTCAGTTCGTTATGTTTCATGTCGTGAGCACCTAGGCCTTTTGACTCCTGATACCTACCTTGCGATTTAGACCTTTTGCCAAGTGAGTTTTTGTGTTGCTGTACAACTTAGTTTTGGCTGTGTACTTTCTTTTTTTTGAAAGTACGATTTAGTTTTTGTTATTAAAGAACATTCTATATTTGGACAACTGTCTCCGTGTCCTGCTTTTGGGTCCTGCGTCCTGTGTCTCGGTTCACAACAGTACGAACTGACCCAAAATATGGACCAAGCGGATTCAGAGACAGTGAAGATAGCTCTCCGAGCTCAAGGAACGAGACTACACCAGGATGAGGAGCAGCTGGGCGCCATCAACCTGGGGGTGAGGGACCTGACCGGCCGTCAGGAAAATGTTCAAGCCCCCGTCAATACTCAGGTGAATCACCTTGCCGAACAGCTGCACCGTGTCCTCGCTCACCTGGAAGCTGGTTCATCCCCTCTGCCTCCTGCTGTTGCTCACACACCAATTGCTCCAGCTGACCATGTGCCACTCCATGCTCCACCGCCTCGTCTGGCATCTCCAGAGCGATTCTCCGGAGATTCCGGTGACTGTCGCCCTTTCATTGTTCATTGTGATCTCCATTATAAATATAACCCTGCTGCATTCCCCACTGATCACTCTAAAGTGGCCTTCATGGTGAGCCACTTAACGGGGAAAGCAGCGGCCTGGGCTACGTCCGAATGGGCGAGAGATTCACCTACCTGTAATTCTCTGGATGTATTTACAGACACTCTCACCAAGGTGTTTAATCGCACGGCTCCTGGAAGGGAGGCAGCCAGAGCACTGATGCAGATTAAGCAGAGCCAGCGCAGAGTATCGGACTATGCCATTGAGTTCAGGACCCTTGCAGCAGATAGTGGCTGGAATTCTTCAGCACTGCTCGACGCATTTTTGTCTGGTCTTTCGGATTCCATTAAAGACCAGTTAATACCTTTGGACCTCCCAGAAGACTTGGATTCTGTCATTGCACTGGCAGTTCGAATAGACAATAGACTGGCCGAAAGACAAAAAGAAAGGTTCAAGAATGTGGCACGTTTGCCTCGACACCAAGGGGACACACAGGGGCGCCGCCAGGGTTTTGGGCCCCATGAAAATATATCACATTGGGCCCCACCACCAGGCACAGGCCACTTTGTTTATAAATTACCTCGAGGGCCGTACCAAATGGTCTAGCGGTCCGTATACGGCCCGGGGGCCGGAGGTTCCCCACCCCTGCTTTAATATAATAACATTAGTATTAATATCATAACCAAAATGTCTGTGATTAACATTTTGTTTACAGACTGATCACTCAATGCTTCAAACTGTCCATCATCCTAAATAGACTAAAAGCAGTTTTTTGTTTGATATCGATCATTGGCTATGTGGGAAAATACTGTGTTTGAAATGTATAATTTAAACGAGATGTTAGCTTTTTGTTATATATATATATATTGTATTCCAGTCTCTCTTCAGATATGTTAAGTGGCATGTCATTCAACACAATGCTGCTCACCTCCTTCAGTTGGGAGAAAAGCTGGTTCAGGTTCAGCCTTATGGGGGGACAGGGCTGCTGAGCCTAAAGGTGGATCTGTTGGACCTGGCACCAGAGGGAGGGACAACTGATTTAGTATGAATAGGCGCTAAAAATGTGCCTGCATTTATTAAAGGTAGGTAAGAATGGAGAAACCAGCTCGAGTGCGCTAGAATTTGAAAGTACACAACCGAAAAAAATCTGCCCCTTCCTTCAGAGTTCCTTACAGAGCCCCTCCTCCAACACACACGAACGCGCACATGACCAATGAGGGCACGAGATAAGCTTGTGCACAGATGGAAGGCTGACAGGCAGGTAGGCCATACAGTCATTTTTGCCGGGCCAGCTCAGATGATTGGTCGTGCTTTTTACAGCGCCACGGCTTCCACAGATGACATTTTTGTATGTATTTATTGTCAAAGCATTTAATATATTCATTGCTATCGGGATGTTAAGAGCATTCCATGGAATATAACAAGTGTTTCTGAAGTGAATTACCTACCATACCTTTTAAATATCAGCTAAAAGAGCAGTGAAATTAAATATCTCTGAATTTTCTGTAAAGATATTGACAGTACTTAATGTCAGCTTAGTAAACAAAAACATTAGCTAACAGACTAATTTCCACCACTCATGGACCACACCCACCTTTTCTTGTGAAACTGGGTGACATACTGTCGCCCTTTAGTCCCTCTCGTCTTTCTCTCCTTTCTCTTCTTTTCTTAGAGCCTGACTTTGTTGGTCGTTGAAACATGGTACAACACACGTATGTAGGCTAAGTACTAGCATCCCTCCTTTCTGCAAGTGCCGGTGCCGCACCACGTTTGGAGGCATGACCAAACCATTACATGTAAATAGAAGGGGCTGTACAGAGGCTTTGGGTAATTAACTTTTGGAAGAAAATAAGTTAAATGAATCGTAAGTTTAGTGAGTAATTTATCAATATAACGTTCTATTAATGTTAATTATTGAGGATTGATGAAAGGTTACTTACATTTTTTTTCTTAATGTTCTGAACATTTTGGGGCCCCTGTCAGTCACGGGCCCTTAGAATTGTCCTAACTTTTCACCCCCTTACGGCGCCCCTGGGGACACACCAAGCCATCGTCCCGCCTGGAGACCTCCTGCCGATACTCCTCCTGAGAGAAGAGTGCTCCCTAGTGTCTCAGAGGAGCCCATGCAGTTGGGTCGGGCAAAGTTGACTCCGGAGAAACGTCTTCGGCGCATTCAGGAGGGCAGGTGTTTTTACTGTGGGGAGCAGGGGCACCTCCTGGCTTCTTGTACAGCAAAAGATCGGGCTCATCAGGGACGAGGAGGACCCTGGTGAGCCGACTGTCATCTGGATTCCCTCCTCGTACGTTGACACAGGTACAAGTAAAAGTAGACAGACATGTTTTAACTCAGGGGGTTCTCATAGACACTGGTGCAGTTGAAAGTTTAATGGATTGGTGGTTGGCCAATAAGTGGAACTGTGTGGTAATTCCTTTGAAGCAACCGTTAAAGGCCTCTGCTCTGGATGGTCGGTTATTGTTTACCGTTACCCACTGTACTATGCCCATTGAAATAACCGTAAATGCAACACATACTGAACACATGACTTTCCATTTATTTGACTCTGCTCAGCATCCACTTATTCTTGGTTACCCATGGTTAGTCAAGCACAACCCACACATAGACTGGAGATCTGGGAGAGTTAAGGGATGGGGAGAGGACTGCAAGCATTTCTGTTTGAGAGACAATAAGACTGGTGACAACACTCCCCATGCTAGAAGGATTGAGACCCAAGCTGTTGTTCAGATTGCATGTACAGAAATGACTGAGGCTATCCAAGTACAGGAGCAAGATTTCCCTGACAAGTCCAAGGTGCCAATTGCTATTGGGACCTAAAGAAGGTTTTTAGTAAAGCCCGAGCCACTGACCTGCCACCACATAGGCCTAATGACTGTGCTATAAACTTTGTACCTGGCTCCCCCATTCCCAAGGGTCGCCTCTACTCTCTTTCCGGACCCGAAAGGGAGGCCATGAACAATTATATTGAGACCTCCTTGCAGGCCGGACTCATTCGCCCTTCCTCGTCACCGGCGGGAGCGGGCTTCTTTTTCGTAGACAAGAAGGATGGATCACTCCGGCCCTGTATAGACTACAGCCCTCTGAACGCAATCACCATCAAAAACAGGTACCCTCTCCCACTCATCTCCTCCGCCTTTGAACTTTTGCAAGACGCCAACATTTTCACCAAACTGGATTTAAGGAATGCTTATCATTTGGTGAGAATCAGGGAGGGGGACGGATGGAAGACTGGATTTAACACACCTAGTGGACACTATGAGTACCTAGTGATGCCTTTTGGCTTGACAAATGCACCGGCAGTGTTTCAGGCCCTCATAAATGAGGTGTTGGGGGACTTCCTGAATAAGTTTGTGTTTGTATATCTTGATGACATTTAGATTTTTTTCTCCTGACAACATAACCCACCAGCAGCATGTCCGTCAAGTCCTCGACCGCCTGCTACAGAACCAACTTTATGTTAAAGCAGAGAAGTGCGAGTTCCATGTCCAAACCACATCGTTCCTGGGTTTCATCATTGCCCCCGGTCAAATAAAGATGGACCCTGCCAAGGTCAGTGCCGTGGCCGAGTGGCCAGTTCCTGTCAACAGGAAAAAACTACAGCAGTTCCTGGGGTTTGCACATTTTTATAGACGTTTCATCAGAAATTTCAGTTCTATTGCTTCCCCGCTACATGTACTTACCTCTCCTCATGTCCTTTTTGAATGGAACTCCAAAGCTGCTAACGCTTTTCAAGCTCTAAAGGAGATGTTCACCTCTGCTCCCATCCTCACCATCCCAGATCCACTTTGACAGTTCGTGGTATAGGTGGATGCCTCTAACCTCGGTGTGTGGGCAGTTCTCTCTCAGCGGGCTGCAAAGGATAATAAGCTCCATCCCTGCGCTTATCTCTCCCGTAAGTTGTCCCCAGCGGAAAGGAACTACGACGTGGGCAATCGTGAACTACTGGCAGTGAAACAGGCCTTGGAGGAGTGGAGACATTGGCTAGAGGGGGCCGCTCAGCCGTTCCTGGTATGGACAGACCATAAGAACCTTGAATACATAAAAAAGGCTAAGAGACTGAATTCACGCGAGGCTAGATGGACACTTTTTTTCAGTCGTTTTGATTTTACCTTGTCATTTAGACCTGGCTCCCAGAACACCAAGCCAGATGCCTTGTCCCGTCTGTTTGACCCTGAGCCTGCTGCCAAGGAACCAGAACCCATCCTACCACTAAACTGTGTGGTAGAAGCGGTAACTTGGCAGATAGAAAAAGAGGTGCAGCAAGCAAATGTTGAGAGCCCAGCACCTAGTGAGTGTCCACCGAATAGGCTGTTTGTTACAGTGCCCTTACGCTCCAAGATCATTCACTGGGCTCACACGTCCTTGCTCACTTGTCATCCTGGGGTTAGAGGAACCATGTTCGCACTTAAGCAGCGTTTCTGGTGGCCGTCCATGGCTAAAGATGTTGGTGAATATGTGAATGCCTGTCCTGTTTGTGCTCGCAGCAAAACTTCTTCCAGGTCTCGGGCTGGGTTGCTGCAGCCGTTGCCCATTCCTCAACGGCCCTGGTCTGACATATCCATGGACTTTGTTACTGGACTCCCGGTGTCTCAAGGTGGTCACTGTGCTAACAGTGGTAAATCGTTTTTCTAAAATGACTCATTTTATTCCATTGACCAAGCTACCCTCGGCCAAGGAAACGGCGGAAATGATGATGGTCAATGTGTACATGGATTTCCCAGGGATATTGTGTCAGACCGGGGCCCACAGTTTGTTTCCAAGTTCTGGAAAGAGTTCTGCAGTCTCATTGGAGCCACCGCTAGCCTCTCCTCTGGGTATCACCCCCAGTCCAACGGACAAACGGAGAGATTAAATCAAGTGTTGGAGACATGTCTGAGGTGCTTGGTGGCTCAGAATCCCTCATCGTGGAGCAAGCATCTAACCTGGGTGGAATACGCCCACAATTCTCTTCCCACCTCTGCCACAGGTCTGACTCCCTTCCAGTGCGTCTTTGCCTTTCAACCACCCGTGTTTGCTGAGACTGAAAAGGAGGTCTTGGTCCCGTCTGCACATGCCCTGGTCAGACGTTGCCACCGCATCTGGGCGGCTGCCCGTCGAACCCTTCTAAGGAGTTCTTCTTCAATGAAAAGGGGGGCTGACCGACACTGCCGGCCAGCTCCAGTGTACCAGCCTGGGCAGAAGGTGTGGTTGTCCACGAAAGATCTACCCCTTCATGTCGCTTCAAGAAAATTAGCCCCCAGGTTTGTTGGTCCCTTTCCAATAACGAAGATTGTGAACCCTGTGTCTGTGCGCCTGCGACTCCCCAGGTCCCTGCGGGTCCACCCTACATTCCACGTTGGGAAGATCAAGCCCCCCAGAATTGTTGATGGTGGCCTTGTTTATACGGTCAAGAAACTGCTGGCAGTCCGGAGAAGGGGACGTGGCAAGCAGTTCCTCGTTGACTAGAAAGGCTATGGAGCAGAGGATACGATGTGGATCCCTTCTCGCTACGTTGTGGATCAGGAGTTGATCAGGGATTTCTACAGGCAACATCCTAATCTGCCTGGGCCGTCAAGAGACGTCCCTAGAGGGGGGGGTGGGGGTAATGTTGTGACTCGACAGATATGTTAGGTTTAGTTATGTTTTTACTCTAGTTTTGTGTTTTGATCTTGTCACTTCCTGTTTTTATTTTGAAAGTAATCTTTCCTGTCATTCCAGATCCCACATTTCCTGCCTTTGTGTGTTTCCCGCCCGTGAGATTGCTTGGCCCTGCCCTGATTGTTTTCACCTGTGCCCATCCCCCTCACCTATATATAGCCCTGGTGTTTCTTTGTTCCTTTGTCAGTTCGTTATGTTTCATGTTGTGAGCACCTAGGCCTTTTGAATCCTGATACCTACCTTGCGATTTAGACCTTTTGCCAAGTGAGTTTTTGTGTTGCTGTACAACTTAGTTTTGGCTGTTTAACTACTTTCTATTTTTTTAAAGTACGATATAGTTTTTGTTATTAAAGAACATTCTATTTTTGGACAACTGTCTCCGAGTCCTGCTTTTGGGTCCTGCGTCCTGTGTCTCGGTTCACAACACTAACACACCCAAGATCAGACATTAAAAGAGTAGAAAATAGGTTATAAACTGAATAATACTTTCAATCCTAATGCAGTCCTGTCCCATTAATATCGCTCCAGTTGAGTCCAATCAGTACAATATAGCTTGTCTAAACCTCCAAATTCTCCTGCCATCTCACTGAGCTCAGCATAATTGAATCCACTCAGACCAAACTAAACATGTGCAAACATGTTGAGGGTGATATAATAAGAAAGCCCTGCGCCTCAGAATGATGAAACAAACAGGAATTTGCTTTGACACAAGTTGTTTAACTATGGGCATAGATATGTCTCATAATTATTTGTGTGAACATAAAAATAATTTGTGTGTAAATATGTGATTTGTAAATGTAAAACACCATCCACAAATGCATTTAAAAGATTTGCAAACTCACAAATACATTTGCAAATGTAAAACGGATCTGCAAATACGCAAAATATTTTCACAAATAAAAAAAAGATCTGTGAATATCTCTTTAACATTTACAACTTTCGATCCGGCATTTGTGAATCCATTTTGTATTTGTCGACCAAAAATGCGCTTGCGGATCTCAAATCTCTGCTCGTGGATCTCACATCTGCTTGTGGATCGTCTTTTTACACACACGGAATTTTGAGACATATTTTCCGCTGGTCTCGCTAAAATCTACTCGTGTCACTCGGTTATTTTCGGAAACCACGTGATGGCCTGCTGATGACGACATTTTTGTATGATTTCAAAGTAAGAGCATGATGGTTTGTTTAATGCTGTTTTTATATTATAATGAACAGCGGAACGTTAGATGCATTCTTTATCACCATCATCATCATGTTATAGTGATACAGTTAGTTTGTGTTAGTTTATTGGTTCAATATAGCATATATCGACCACTTTCGTTGATGTTGAAGTACAGGTTATAGCCACGCCAGCGCCATATAGATAGAAGAGTTGCGACAACGGAAGTCCAAAATGCTTGATCGTCACGTGGTTCAGGGAGACTCAATAGTTCCCCGGAAGTTTGTGGCGGGCCATTTGAATCACGATTTGAATGCATTAATACCAGGATCGAAATGCAATTTTTGGTAATTAGTGGTCAATAAAGGTTTTGATTTGCAATATTTATACAACATATCGATATGTGTATGTAGTCACATCAATGTTTTTTTAAAGTAACATTTGTTAATATTTGAGGATTAAGATAAAATAAGAAGTACTTTATTGATACCAATTGGGGAAATGTTTACGCTGCAGCAGCAAAAGACAAGGCATTGTACATTAGACAGTTAAAAGACTAGAATTAAACAATCGAAAATGTAAACATCTTAAATAAAAATAAAATAGCATTACAAAAAGTAGAAACATATACAGTGTGAACAGCTATCTTACCTGTTAACATACATGTTAGGCTAACGTTGCCTTGGTTAAAGAGCCTGTTGTTTATTGCTTTGAATTCTTTAAAACAAATATTATCTTCTTAAACCTGTATGGTAGTCAGGAGCATCACATCCTAATGTTTATTGATATATTTAGAGGGAGGGAAGGAAGGTTTCAAAATTCTGATTAGATACATTTCTACCATTTCTTTAATTCATGGTGGTTTCAGTAATCCCATGGTAATTGAGGACATAAGTAATCTAAATGACTAATGTAGTCTTTATGACTTTCAGAAAGGACAGGAGACCGACAGGTGACTATCAAAGGACTAGCAGCAGCATGATGATGATGATGATGTTAAATGTGTTGTTTTAGGAACATCCATTGTAAATAAATGGAATTCAATAAACATTGAATAGCATATCATGCAGTTTGTCTGTGCCTTTTCCTCTGTGTTGTCCTGGCATATAGTCTCCCCCATGGTTTGCTGTGCTGCCGGGGGATGCTCCAATCGCTCAGAGAAAGGAGTACACATGTAAGGTTTCCCCACTGACACAGAGAGGAAGAAAGAATGGCTGGCTCAAGTCAGCAGGAGCAATTTAACTATCACAAAATACAACAACAGCAACAACAACATATGTGAGGTAATCATATTTTTCACAAAACGAAGACCACACCATTGGGAAGCTTAACGTCTGTTTAATACAAATAAGGAACAGGGAGAGGCTTGCAAAACTCTGGGAGTTGAGACTCAGGTGCAGGGTGAGGGTCTCATTGCAGGTCTTCAGGCTCCATTGAATCCCCCTGGGGTTCTTGTGCTGAGAGAGGGAGACAGGAGAAAGGGTTAGATACATCTAGCAACCTATAGGATGGGAAATTGCTGACATTACCTTGAAACTTACCTTGTGTTTTCACTCTCACTTAAGTCCCTCTCCCTTTGCCATCAATCCAAAATCAGCTGAGCTGCAACATAATACAGACAGGTAATAATCAACAGAATCACAAGGACATTATATGGCTCTGCTAAAAACACTCACCCATAAATTACGTTTTTGTTTACTGTTTGGAAGTCTCAAATATCCACTCTAAATCCATATCAATAGCGATGTATCACAAAAATAGCTCTCTTCCTTATTATTGTGTAACGTGAACTATATTATACTAGCTTGAACTCCAAAATGGATATCCTCATTTCACCACCTCCACCCACTACAATCACACATCCCAATGTTATATTTAACTAATATTTGACTCCCTCCACCCCGGATAAAAGCACGTTAAGAAGCCCCTTTTCTCTAATTCCACAACGTTGGGTTGAAATAACATTAAGAGAACGGATTAATAGGCTGTTCGTGGTTAACGTGTGTTGCTAACGTTATCTGGAATCCTAATCCTAATCTGTTATCTGTAAACGTTGGATTCCGTGAAGCTTATCCCTAAATCAGTAGATTTAGGGATAAGCTTCACGGAATCCACTAACATCCTTTAATACGCATGTTAATTTGACTCAGATGTGCTGATAATATCCGCAATATACATCTTTAAATGTCTTGTTACCTTTCAAAGTCCAACACGAACGGTCTATTATGCTGCAACTCTACTGTGCTACTAGCCGCAGATAGCCCTGCAAGTCAGCGGCAAGCTAACTTCCGGGGAACTATTGAGAGCTCCACGATCCGCCATTGCTGTAAAAAAACTGGTCCATTGGAGTGAACGGAGATGTCGTAACTCTTCTATCTATATGGCGCTGGCCTACGCCACTTTCGGGTCCCGGGGGAGCAGCTGGCAGCGAAGCAGCCCAGATAAAACTCTTTCTTCATTGTTTGTTGTGTATTCAGCGGGTCAAAAAAGCACTTCACATCTTATTAATCGGCCTAATTTTACCTTACCAGGCAGTGCAGTAATAAAGTAATCTGTAGAAAAGTACCGTATTTAGGTTAACCTTCATAGTAAGGCTACATTAAATGTTATAATATTCATTGTGTCCTTTCTCTGTATATGCATATATTCCTGTCTATTGCTTTCATTTGTATTTAATGTTATTGTGTTTATACTTGTTTCCACACATTTCACAATTTGGGATGAATGAAGTATCTATCTATATATGATATCCATCTATCCAGTGGCGGCGCCAGGGTATGGCTGGGGTAGGCTACAGCCATACCAAGAAATGGCTTAGCCCTACCTTAGCCCGACCATGAAAAAAAATGATGTTAAGGTAAGCATGTTGAAAACACGGATTGCGAAAATCTACCGGTCGTGTCCACAACACACAAACTGATCCTGAAGTGCACAACACTGACGCAATATGGTTGAGACCATTTAGGCTTATGCTAGAGGGGTGTAAGGAATAGTCTAAGTAGTGGGGGAGTTTTATACACAAATACACTATACACGTTAGAAGCTTCCAACGCTTCTGCCCATTCACTTTGAATGGGGTGACGTCATTTTTCGCCGAACTGCATTGTGGGAAGCAGAGCGGAGCTATCCTGGTGTTTCAGGCTGCAAAAGTTGAGCAATGTTCAACTTTTGAAGCTTCTGAAGCTTTCGGTGGAAGCGTCAGCCAATCAAATCATATGCCAGTACAAGCTCTAGCCAATCAAACCGCTGCTTGTGTGTCAGGGGCGGGAGATTCATGTGATTGGTTGTTGGTCGAGCTTCAGACACGCCCGCCGGCAAGCTTTTTCCAAAGCCGCTGTGTGGACGGGCCGAAATTGGAAATTCTCTCGCGTTATAATATCAGCGCGGCCGCGGTCAGATCAAAAATGCCTCCGAATGCAATTTGAATAGACCGACAGCCAATCAGAGAAACGAAACGTTGGGACTGCTGCGTCATGCATTACTGATACGTCACGTTCACAGTGAAAAGTCTCCAAACTCGCGCAGAGTAAATTGCAGACAGACAGCAGAACTTCTAGGATTAATTGTATATTTCGGATGGATAGATTTGTTCTTAAACGCCCTCGCATTGAGGTACAACAAGTCGAACAGGCGCTTTAATGCGACCCTACAAGGATGCCTTTACGGATTTACACAGACTCATATGCATCTCCCTGACTCTGCCCTCTGCTGGTGGCGAACGCAGCTTCTCCTGTCACCGTCGCATCAAGAATTATCTAAGAAACAGCAGTGGTGATGCACGGAACAGCAACCTGGGCCTGCTGGCTATCAAGCAGAGGAGTAACGGAGCGTCCACACTACAGCTTCAAAAAAAGCTTGGAGCTGGGCGTGTCTGAAGCTTGGGGATGTTATTCAAGCAACGCGACCAACAACCAATCACATGAATCTCCCGCCCCCGACATACAAAGCAAAAACCCCCGGGGATTTTATGGGAGCAATATATATATAAACTCCCCAAACAGGCGAAAACCTACCAGTTTCACCCACTGTCTCTGCCACCTCCCTCCATGCCTGGTTCCTCCGTTTTGTATCCCGGTAGTTGAAGAGGGTCTGGTCATACAAAACCGGGTGATTTGCTACAGCGATAATTAGTTTCTCCTCCATCTTTTTTTGAAATATAGAAATGAATGGCGGGATATCTCTCCCAGCTTAGACGCGGTTTGATTGGCTACAGCTTGAGCTGTCAGATTTTCCGAAACGGGATTTGATTGGCTGGCGCTGGCTACTCCGGCGTCTCCGGCGTCAGAAGTTGAACATTGTTCATCTTCTGACGCCGGAGACGGCGGAGACGGACCGCTATGCTACCCACAATTCAGTTCGGTGAAAAAGCGAGGCAACGTGACGTCACCCCATTCAAAGTGAATGGGCAGATTGAAGCTGTCGACGCTGTCGTGTGGACGGGCCGTAAGGCACTGGATGTCCAGCGTGTCATTGACATTTTCGCTTCCAACCACAACAACCGGCGGATCGTGCTGCTTTGAGAACGTCAATAGTGAGTTTTGAATATATTTTGTAATAATGGGTCATTTGAAAAAGTGGCCACCTGTTGTGTGCTGTGTCTGTCTCTCTCTGTTTACCTGTGTCTGTGTCTCTCTCTCTGTCTCTCCCTCTCCGTGTCAATTCTATATGCCAACTTTTCTTGTTTCTGCTGCTGCGTAGCATGCTGTAACAACGTGGAATGAGCAGAATAGGCTATTGTATTGTTTAACTCACACTTGTTGCTCTCGATGTAATTTAGCTGATAAAAGGAGACTAATAAAAGCTAATAAAAGCCTCACACGTGGCGTTTCACTGTCAATGGGTGCAATATAGCGTGTATGTAATTACATTAGGCTACAAATACTGACTTGAGCCCCACCACTGTATGGGTTAGCCCTACCTACCATAGACTACCCAACAAAAATACTCTGGCGCCGCCACTGCATCTATCTATCTGTCCGTCAATCAATCTGTCTATCTATCTATCTATCTGTCTGTCTGTCTGTCTGTCTGTCTGTCTGTCTGTCTGTCTGTCTATCTATCTGCCTGCCTACCTATCTGCCTGCCTGCCTACTTACCTACTAGTTGTTTTGTTTGGAAAGGTTTTGTCATTGTATTGCTCTTTACCGGCACCTGCAGAGCACAGGACTTTACATTGTACTTACAATTTTACATTGTAACTTTGACCCACTTGACTGAATACACAACAAACAATGAAGAAATAGTTTTATCTGGGCTGCTTCACTGCCAGCTGCTCCCCCCGGGATCCGAAAGTGGCGCATAGCCTGCACTTCAACATCAACGAAAGTGCTCGATATATGCTGTATTGAACCAAACTAACACAAACTAACTGTATCACTATAACATGATGATGATGATGATGGTGATAAAGAATGCATCTAACGTTCCGCTGCTCATTATAATAAAAAACAGAGCATTAAACAAACCATGATGCTCTTACTTTGAAATCATGCGGAAATGTCGTCATCAGCAGGCCATCACGTGGTTTCCGAAAATAACCGAGTGACACGAGTAGATTTTAGAAGAGACCGGCGGAAAATATGTCTCAAAATTCCGTGTGTGTAAAAAGACGATCCACAAGCAGATGTGAGATCCACGAGCAGAGATTTGAGATCCGCAAGCGCATTTTTGGTTGACAAATACAAAATGGATTCACAAATGCCTGATCGAAAGTTGTAAATGTTAAAGAGATATTCACAGATCTTTTTTTTATTTGTGAAAATATTTTGCGTATTTGCAGATCCGTTTTACATTTGCAAATTTATTTGTGAGTTTGCAAATCTTTTAAATGCATTTGTGGATGGTGTTTTACATTTACAAATCACATATTTACACACAAATTATTTTTATGTTCACACAAATAATTATGAGACATATCTATGCCCATATTTAACTCTTGTCTCTTTAACTCAGTGGTATCATTATCTGCCAACCCAGTCTCATGGCATTTCGTGTTCACCAACACGATTTTTAATCTATTGATTCGTGTTCACCAACACGATTTTCCCCTTTTTTTCGTGTTGCACAGCACGATTTTAAAAGCAATGTATTTCTACTGGTAATGTGTTTCGTGCCTGCAGCACTTATTTTTCTCCGGTCGGGTCGTGGAAGACCGGAAGCTGTGTGGTTCATAAAAACATGTTCTTACTCAATATCAAGCCACAATTATTGCTTTTATTTTAAATCGTATAATTTCGGACTTTTGTTGCCGTCTGTGAGGAAAATAAATGGGGCTCAGAGCCTCAGAATACTGAAATCTGTATTTTTTCAATCTTTTTTTCCTTCTAATTTGTTATTCTTTTCAAAATAACACACTGTTATTTACTCACCAATAACACACAATTATCCTTGCTTTTATTTATTGGTTTAATTCCATAATCTCGGGCTTTTTTGGCGTCCGTCAGGAACTGAATTTCAAAATAAAAATAACCGGAAACAGACGTAGGCCTGTAAGGGACATTTCGAGCATCATTGCGATTGTCAACATTTCTGAGTTTAGGATGGCCGAAGACACTACACTACCCATAATCCCCAGCTATCGTTTAGGACTACAGTCCCCGTGATTAATCTTCAAACTCTGGGATTGGATGTTGGAGTGGCAGTGCGCCAAGGTTACAACCATAGACTGTATATATAAAGTTACAACGAGCGTCAAACAGCTGTTTGAAATGGAACGAAACCACGCCAGACTATCCAAAACTGGAATCGAACGCCCCCCCCAGAACTACACGCTGGCTATTGTGTTTCGCAAAATGTTCTATGGGACATCTCTACTGAACGTTTTCGTTTTTCCCACAATTAGAAGTTGCCAGTATTAAACACATTGGTGTTATCAAATGTAAAACATATAATTAATAAATGGGTGAAAATCGCTTGTGTCCATAATGCGCAGCATTAATATACCCACGCAGCTCATTGTTACTTTGTAATTCTACTCCACTACAATTCAGAGGTTAACCTGGTATTTTTACTCCACTACACTTATTTGAGTTACTTTGCAGATTCTGATTAATGATGTGAAATATAAACAACCCTTAAATCAGACTTTAGTTACACTAAAATTCAGGTAAGGTGATTGTCAAGTGCCAACAATCAGGAGAGATATTGCTTGAGAAGACTAAACATTTATCTTTAATTGACATGAATGGAAACGAGTAATAAAGTATATTCATTACTCGTTATTCTCTACTAATAGTTCATTAAAGACTGTATATTATGGCTATTTTGCACATCCCTTTCAAGGTTTATTGACATATCATATACACAACTATGGTGTATGCAATGAATGGAAATCTTAGGTCACAGGTTCCTCAACAGTGCATTACAAGACATCTATCAATATGTTTGTACTTCCACCATTAAACTGTCATATTCTGCACATTTCTTATACTATCTACATACATAAGAGTATAATTCATATGTATAATATCAGTTAAAATAAGTGCTTCAACATAGTTAACATTGCAGGAAAGCAATTATGTTAAGTACTTTGTCAGGCTTAATATTTATCTGTAGATAGATACCCCCAACGTGTTTTTCTTATTTAAAAGAAGACCTTAATCTAAAGTATTATTTAATGTTTAAATAAAGGTTAATTCGTTTTTCTATTTTGCACCTCCTCCTATTAATACCTTTGTACATCCTGCACTAAACTGTTTTATTGTAGAGATCACTTATAGTATCTTCTTGATTTTGTATATTCTATATTTCTATCACAGACCTTCTACTTTCCCCCTATGTACTCTTAATATTTTTTGTATCAAATATAACACATCAAAACAATAATTCAATAACCTGCTTTAACCACTAGGCGGTGCACACAAGGTACACACATCCATAATAACTTTGTATTATTAGTAATATTATCAGTCGATTAAAATATTTAATCACGATTAATCGCATGATTGTCCATAGTTAATCGCGATTAATCGCAAATTAATCGCACATTTTTGATCTGTTCTAAATGTACCTTAGAGGAATATTTTTCAAGTTTTTAATACTCTTATCAATATATGAGTGGACAAATATGCTTTATGCTAATGTTTATTATCATTTGAACAATGACAAATATTCTCATGAATACTAAACACAACAACCTCTGAACATTACAAATATTCGCCTCAATTCAACCTGGAACCTCTCTCATACAATAATACATACAATACAGTGTGTGTGTGTGTGTGTGTGTGTGTGTGTGTGTGTGTGTGTGTGTGTGTGTGTGTGTGTGTTGTGTGTGTGTGTGTGTGTGTGTGTGTGTGTGTGTGTGTGTGTGTGTGTGTGTGTGTGGTGTGTGTGTGTGTGATGTGTGTGTGTGTGTGTGTGTGTGTGTGTGTGTGTGTGTGTGTGTGTGTGTGTGTGTGTGTGTGTGTGTGTGTGTGTGTGTGTGTGTGTGTGTGTGTGTGTGTGTGTGTGTGTGTTGTGTGTGTGTGTGTGTGTGGTGTGTGTGTGTGTGTGTGTGTGTGTGTGTGTGTGTGTGTGTGTGTGTGTCGTGTGTGGTGTGTGTGTGTGTGTGTGTGTGTGTGTGTGTGTGTGTGTGTGTGTGGTGTGTGTGTGTGTGTGTGTGTGTGTGTGTGTGTGTGTGTGTGTGTGTGTGTGTGTGTGTGTGTGTGTGTGTGTGTGTGTGTGTGTGTGTGTGTGTGTGTGTGTGTGTGTGTGTGTGTCAAGGCATATGCTCGAACGGGAGCTGCCTGGACGCTGCAATCCTGTTGCGCACTATCCGTGCTGAGTGTGCTGACTTTTCGTACAATGTCCCACTGTCTGGCTGCCTGCATAAAGTCAAGTGCTCGGCGCAGTTGTGTGGATAGAGCGCTCCTCTGTTTTCATTTAAACAGCTCCTTATATCCGTTAGCGTAGGTAGCTAGCACCAGATGCTAACAACAACAATGCACGTAAGGTCTCTCTCCCTCGCTCGGGCCACACATACACACACCCTCCCGGTCCTCCCGATAGCCAGTCGGTGCCTGCCGGTGAGCGTGGAAGTGTGGTCTGCCACAAGCGGGCGGCAGGAGCGGGGCTGTCAGCATCAGCTTGTAGACGGTATTTTAAACTCGATGCGCTCTGAAACTACGGGGCGGCTGAGGAAAAAAAATACACATGCGTTAATCACGTTAAAATAATTAGTGGCGTTAATTTTTTTTTGCGTTATTAACGCGTTAACTTGACAGCCCTAATTATTAGTGTAGGACACTTATGTATGTACAACATCTGAAGATGTGTAGTTTTATTCATGCTTTCACATCATTTTACAGCATATTGCTATACTATTTCAGACTCAGTATTTACATTCTTATATTCAAAGAAAATCAGTAATACCTTTTATATCAGCTGTGCACCATTGTGGTGTAAATATAACCTATCTATGAATTAGATCAAATTTAAAAGTCAGCCGAATTAGTGTTGATACTGCAAGGAGACGTATTGTGTGAAGAGAAATTGAAGATGTTGTTTAATTGTTGATATATTTATGATCCACGTCAAGTATTCAGTTTCGGCGGCATTTCTTCCAGTTTTTCCAAAGGTCTTCTCATCAGGGCTCTATAAATAAAGAACTACGGCAGATCTGTAATATGTAATGCAGCCGAACCGTGTATTACAATGCCGTTATATGATGACTTTCAAAGAGAAAAGCAAGAACACTCGGAATTAAGTATTATTTCATTCTTTTAAAATGTTTTCCGGATTTCATATCATATAAACACCAAATCCCAGCATGCATTGCGGCTAAAACATCCAATAAATGAGCTTAAACCATAGCTGAGGATCTTGGGTAATCGATCGAAATGCCTACGTCTGTTTCCGGTTATTTTTATTTTGAAATTCAGTTCCTGACGGATGCCAAAAAAGCCTGAGATTATGGAATTAAACCAATAAATAAAAGCAAGGATAATTGTGTGTTATTGGTGAGTAAATAACAGTGTTATTTTGAAAAGAATAACAAATTAGAAGGAAAAATAGATTTTAAAAATACAGATTTCAGTATTCTGAGGCTCTGAGCCCCATTTATTTTCCTCACAGACGGAAACAAAAGTCCGAAATTATACGAATAATAATAAATAAATAAAAGCAATAATTGTGGCTTGATATTGAGTAAGAACATGTTTTTATGAACCACACAGCTTCCGGTCTTCCACGACCCGACCGGAGAAAAAAACGTGTTGCAGGCACGAAACACATTACCAGTAGAAATACATTGCTTTTAAAATCGTGCTGTGCAACACGAAAAAAAGGGGAAAATCGTGTTGGTGAACACGAATCAATAGATTAAAAATCGTGTTGGTGAACACGAAATGCCATGAGACTGGGTTGTATCTGCACAGTGCTCAAGCACACATACCCACACAGAAACACACACACACACACACACACACACACACACACACACACACACACACACACACACACATAATCCATTACTCTTGGTGCAGGGCGGTAGCCTTGATCGGTTGGAAGGCTGAGATGTCAGCACTCCAGCTGAAAAACCACACTGACAACACAAAGGCAGAGCCTGTATTCAAATCAGCTGGCACTGTCACTGACTGTCCACAGCGCAGACTTTAAAGAGCTTAAAGGCAGACAGTGGGCCGATAGAGGAGTATTCTTAAAACTTAAAGAAGATTCAACTGCTATGTTTTTCTACTGAATAACGCATGTTTCCTCTGGGACTAGGATAAAGGCAAGATTAGCGAAGAACAGTGCAAAAACATGCATATCTAGCAAAGCACAAACACACTAATTAAAAACCACTGAAACAGAACTGATCCGTTACTTTCACAGCTTGGAAAATGTTTTAGAAAATACACAAAGTAAGGGAAAAATATGTGAAACACATGCAGGCAAGGAAAGAAAAAAGACAGGACAGGACACAATGGTTTCATCATGCTATGCCCAGCGTGTAACATGAGAACAATTGATATAAAACACAGTGTGACAATGTGTCAGAATAATTTTCCAGTCCTCATAAAACGTAGGCAAGGCAAGGCAAGTTTATTTATATAGCACCTTTCAACACAAGGCAATTCAAAGTGCTTTACAAAAAACGAAAGACATTAAAAAAATGGCATTTAAAATCAGTCATTAAAAAGAAAAGATAATAAAAGAAACATTATAAGAAAAAATACATGGATAAAAGTTACAGTGCAGTTTAAGATGTAAATACTTCAATTAAAAGCAGCGGCAAAAAGAAAAGTCTTTAGTCTGGATTTAAAAGTAGTCAGAGTTGCAGCGGATCTGCAGTTTTATGGGAGTTTGTTCCAGATATTTGGAGCATAATAACTGAACGCTGCTTTTTACATTACATTACATTGCATTTAGCTGACGCTTTTATCCAAATTCGACCAGGAAGACACAACCTTGAAGAAAACAGAATCATATAAGTACATCAGGTTTCATAGAGCCAAACATTTCAAGTGCTACTCCACTGGCTTTAGGTAAGCCAGTCCTTTATTAGTATAAAAGTGCTTCGTTAGTAGTTCTAACGCTCGAAGCTTTTCCATGTTTAGTTCTAACTCTGGGGAGAGAAAGCTGACCAGTCCCTGAAGACCTGAGAGATCTGGATGGTTCATAATTTAGCAGTAGGTCAGAAATGTATTTTGGGCCTAAACCATTCAAAGCTTTATAAACCAGCAGCAGTATTTTTGAAATCTATTCTTGGACACACAGGAAGCCAGTGTAAAGACTTCAGAACAGGAGTGATGTGATCCACTTTCTTAGTGTTAGTGAGGACTCGAGCAGCAGCGTTCTGAATTAGCTGCAGCTTCCTAATATATTTTTTAGTGAGACCTGTGAAGACACCATTGCAGTAGTCCAGTCTACTGAAGATAAAAGCATGGACACGTTTTTCCAAATCCTGCTGTGACATTAGTCTTTTAATCCTAGATATATTCTTTAGATGATAGTAGGCTGATTTAGTAACTGTTTTAATGTGACTGTTGAAACTCAGGTCAGAGTCCATGACTACACCTAGATTTCTGGCTTTATCTGTTGTTTTGAACATTGCAGACTGAAGCTCAGCGCTAACTTTTATACATTCTGCCTTGGCTCCAATAACCATTACCTCAGTTGTATCTTTGTTTAATTGGAGAAAGTTCTGACACATCCAGTCATTGATTTGTTCAATGCACTTACTCAGTGTTTGAATTGGAGCATAGTCTCCTGGTGAAATTGTTATGTAAATGTGTGTGTCATCCGCATAGCTATGGTAACTTATTTTGTTGTTCTTCATTATCTGAGCCAGTGGTAGCATGTAGATGTTAAAGAGAAGAGGCCCCAAGATGGAGCCTTGAGGAACCCCACATGTCATATTTGTCAACTCAGATGTGTATTTACCTATAGAAACAACGTTTTTTCTGTCCTTTAAGTAGGATTCAAACCAATTTAGAACTGTTGATGAAAGTCCCACCCAGTTTTCTAGTCGGTCGAGTAATATGCTGTGGTCAACAGTGTCAAACGCAGCACTGAGATCTAATAATACTAACACTGAAGTTCTGCCACTGTCTGTGTTTAAGTGGATGTCATTAAAGACCTTTACAAGAGCAGTCTCAGGGCTGTGGTTTGGACGAAAGCCTGACTGGAACACATCGAAACAACTATTTAAATGCAAGAAATTACTCAACGGTTGAAAAACAAATTTTTCAATGATTTTACCTAGAAATGGCAGGTTTGATATGGGCCTGTAATTGTTAATTACTGAAGCATCTAGATTATTCTTTTTTAAGAGCGGTTTAATGACTGCAGTTTTCAGGGCCTGTGGAAAAATACCTGAGTGAAGAGATTTGTTTACTATATGAAGTAGATCTGAGGCCATGCAACGAAAAACATCTTTGAAAAATCCTGTTGGAATAATATCAAGGCAGCAGGAGGAGGATTTCAGAAGTTGAATAATGTCCTCTAGGTTTCTATCATTAATCTGATGGAATTGTGTCATGGTGTTTGAATTGATATTAGGTGGACATAGGGACAACACATTTGCTGTACCTGATGCAGAGGCACTGACTGCTTGTCTGATTTTCTGAATTTTGTCAGTGAAGAAGGAGGCAAAATCATTGCACGCCCTGGTGGATAGAAATTCAGAGGCTACTGACACTGGGGGGTTAGTTAGTCTGTCGACGGTAGCAAACAAGGCACGTGCATTGTTTTTGGTTTTGGTAATGATGTCAGAGAAGAAAGACTGTCGTGCGTTTTTCAATTCCAAATTATAAAGGCCAAGTCTCTCTTTATAGATTTCAAAGTGAACCTGGAGATTTGTTTTTCGCCACCTACGTTCAGCTTTTCGACACTCTCTTTTTTCTGCTCTCACGGTCATGGCCTTTCTCCATGGAGATATTTTCTTCCCAGTCACTTCCTTTACCTTAGTTGGAGCAATGGCATCTATAACATTTTTTATTTTTGAATTAAAATGATCTACTAGCTCATTTACTGAAATGTTAGCAGGGGCAAGTGTGGAAGAACAATTCTGAGTAAACATTTCCCTAGTGTTTTCAGTTAAATATCGCTTTGTGGTTACCTCTTTTTGAACATTTTTGTGAACAGAAATAGAGCTCTCAAAGAAAACACAGGAATGATCAGAGAGTGCAACATCAGTCACCACAACCTTAGAGATATTCAGACCCTTTGAGATAATTAAGTCCAGAGTGTGCCCCTTATTGTCACATGCTGAGTCAGTCCATAGTTATCAAGAACACAAAACAGTTCTTTAGCCCCTTTGTCCTGGGGGTTGTCAACATGGATGTTAAAATCACCAACAATGACTAGACGGTCAAAGTCAATACTCACTATAGACAGCAGTTCAGTAAAGTCATCAAAAAAGCTTGCACAGTATTTGGGTGGTCTATAGATATTTAGGAACAGAGCTCGAGAGGAGCATTTCAGCTGAAGGGCCACATATTCAAAAGAAGCAAAGTTCCCATAAGATGTCTTCCTGCATTGAATGGAATCATTGAACAAAATAGCAACTCCACCCCCTTTCTTATGCATTCTTTCCTGACTCATAAAACTAAAGTTGGGAGGGGTTGATTCGATAAAAACAGCTGCACTGTTATTTTGTTCAATCCAAGTTTCCGTTAAAAACATAAAATCAAGATTGTGCTCAGTGATAAAATCATTGATTAAAAATGTTTTTCCTGCCAGAGACCTGACATTTAATAAAGCTAGTTTAAGTTTGTTAGATACACTATCAGTCAGATGTTTTGTGACAAGCTGTGGCTGACATGGAATCACTGCTAAATGTGATCAACTCACACAAACGTTTGAGGACTTCCTGTTTCTAAGCTGATTCACCGCTCTTAATCTATTACCTATCAACACAGATATCGGCAAAGCTACAGGCAGGCAGGGCCCCGGCATGTCATGGAAACAGTTGAGTGTCATACGCCCTTGAGCCTGGACCCAGCACATATCAGTAAGAGTTTGTTGCATTTTGTAAACACACATCCTCCTTATCAGGCTTCGGAGATTGCAGATGCTTTCTTGAAGGGAGGGGAGGTGGTTGACGTAGGCACGGTGATGGAGATGGTGCAGGGTTAAAGGACATGCTGCCAGGGGGGGGAGGTGGTTGACGTAGGCACGGTGATGAAGACGGGGGAGATGGTGCGCGTCTCTGCGGTGATTTTGGTGGGCGTCGTTGAGGAGCGGGGGTAAAGGACATGCTTCCAACCCTGCATATCGCCTTAGTTTGGTCTTTGAACTCCAGGAAGGAATCAGTGCCAACCCTCTGTATCTCCTTCGTGTATTCAGCGATCTCCAGGAGGGTGGGCGAGGGTGAAAGGGTGAACGCAGAGTAGAGAGAGCTGTGGGGTGAAGGAAGAGTATCCTCAGAGGTGAACATATTTTCTATTTCACAGTTGAAGATAAGTGGGTGATGTTGACAGGAATAGAGCTGAGTGAAAGTTCAATCAGGGTTAGACTTCATTCATTTCCCTGACTTCATTCAATTACAATATAGCAATGAAAAAGTCTATGAAAGCAATAAAGCACCTTGTAGACAAAACAGTGTTAAAATAATAAAAACAGGGTGATGGCACATCATTGGAATTCTAATCCTTTACTGCTTTAATTGTTTTTTTACAGGCCTAAGACTTAATAGCCCAAAATCTTTGCAATATTTCAAATTGGGAATTAAAGAAATGCTTCACATGTAGTTCCAGAGTAAAAGAACGGTTCATAGTGAGACCCAGATTTTCTATGACACATTTAACAGAGGAAAACAATTTCAAAGCAATATTAAATGTGTAGTTGAACATCTCCTTGTAGCAGTGAGGTACTTTTAAATATCTCCAGGGAACAGGCAATGTTTTGCACAGCGCAATTGATCCTACACCAAGTTGGGCTTTGTGATCAATTGGAAAAAGAGCACCCCCATACCTCACCAACAGGCGTTGTATTTGGGAGTGGTGCTCGATGCAGGCGGGCTGCACGCCACCCTGTCAGAGAGCAGAAGTGCATCCCTGCTTCGGGCGGTTCGCAGGCTGCGACAGGGGGCGACAGTGACAGCTTTAACTGTCATGCAGACTCTGGGTCTCATGGCGGCTGCTCATGTTGTGGTCCCGCTCGGGTTACTGCATATGCGCCGCCTGCAGAGGTGGTTCTCCAGCCTGCGTTTGGATCCCAAGAGGCACAAACGATGTCTGGTAACCATCCCCCCCTCAGTGGACGGCAACCTCCGGTTCTGGGGGTCCCCGGATCACCTCCGGAGGGGATCTCTACTGGGACGGGTGACCTCCTACATCACAGTGTTCACGGACGCGTCCAGAACAGGAAGGGGAGGGGCCTGCCTGAAGAGGGCTATAGGTGGGCGCTGGTCTCTAACAGTAACACGGCACAGCAACCTCCTAGAGCTACGGGCGGTAGTGTTGGTCCTCCAGCATTTCATGCCCTTAATTCGGGGCAGACATGTAATGGTCAGGAGCGACAACATCACCACAGTGGCATACATCAACAGGAAGGGCGGAGGCCACTCCGCCGCCTTGTTGACCACAGCGGAGAAAACTGTGGTTATGGGCTTCAGAGGTGGTGTTATCTCTGAGAGCCCTCCATATCCCGGGACTGGAGAACAGGGGGGCCGACCTCATGTCGAGGGGCGGCCCCCTGCCAGGCGAGTGGGTGCTTCACCCGGAGGTGGTGAAGCAGGTCTGGGCCCAGTTCGGGAGAGCAGGGGTGGACCTGTTCGCCAGTCTGCGCAACAGCCACTGCGCCCTGTGGTTCTCCATGGCTCTGAGCGACGACCCGGCCTTGGAGGTGGACGCGTTCGCACACGAGCCATGGCCAAGAAAGCTGCTCTACGCCTTTCCACCGCTGCGTCTCATTCTCCCTCTCCTGGGGAGAGTGAGGCGAGAACATCTGTAGTAGTAGTAGTCTCTAGTAGCACCGGATCGCGTCGGTGCACCGTGGTACTCAGAGATGACACAGATGAAGGTGGGCCAGCCCTGGGCGGTTCCCCAGTTCTGGGGGGCGATGTCTCAAGAGGCAGGTGCAATCGGGGCGTTACCCACTCTGGGCCGTCCTCTCCAGGCTTGGCTCCTGAGAGGGACAGGCTGAGACAGGGTGGTTTGTCTGACAGTGTTATTCATTACATTACATTACATTGCATTTAGCTGACGCTTTTATCCAAAGCGACTTACAATAAGCACATTCGACCAGGAAGATACAACCTTGAAGAAAACAGAATCATATAAGTACATCAGGTTTCATAGAGCTAAAACATTTCAAGTGCTACTCAACTGGCTATAGATAAGCCAGTCCTTTATATAAGTGTTAGCAGTTCTTTGTTAGTAATTCTTTGTTAGTAATTCTATCGCTCGAAGTGGAGTCGAAAGAGATGAGTTTTCAGTCTGCGCCGGAAGATGTGCAAGCTATCTGCTGTCCTGATTTCAATGGGGAGCTCATTCCACCATTTTGGAGCCAGGATAGCAAACCCATGTGTTTTTGCTGATGGGTCTTGGGTCCCCCTCGCAGCGAGGGTGCAGCTAGTCGTTTGGCTGATACAGAGTGAAGTGCACGCGCTGGGGTGTACAGTTTAACCATGTCCTGGATGTAGGAAGGGCCAGATCCATTTGCAGCATGGTATGCAAGTACCAGTGAAGTGGATTCTAGCAGTTACCGGAAGCCAGTGAAGGGAGCGGAGGAGCGGAGTGGTGTGGGAAAATGTTGGAAGGTTGAAGACCAGACGAGCCGCTGCATTCTGGATGAGCTGCAGAGGTCGGATGGCACATGCAGGTAGACCAGCCAGGAGGGAGTTGCAGTAGTCTAGGCGTGAGATGACGAGAGCCTGGACCAGAACCTGCGTTGTTTTCTGGGTCAGCTGGGGACGTATCCTCCTGATGTTGTAAAGCGTGTATCTGCAGCAGCGGGTTTTACCAGCAATGTTTGCAGTGAAGGACAGTTTGTTATCTAGGATCACACCCAGATTCCTTGCAGTCTGAGTCGGGGAAACAACAGAGGTGCCGATGTTGATTGTTAGGTCAAGAGTGGGACAATCTTTTCCCAGAAGGAAAAGCAGTTCAATCTTGTCAAGGTTGAGCTTGAGGTGATGAGCAGACATCCACTGAGAGATGTCAGCTAGACAAGCAGAGATGCGTCCGACGACCTGGGTCTCTGAGCGGGGAAAGGACAGAATTAATTGGGTGTCGTCAGAGTAGCAGTGGTATGAAAAACCATGCGGGCTAAGGACTGATCCGAGCGAGTTTGTGTACAAGGAGAAGAAGAGGGGACCAAGAACAGAGCCCTGAGGGTCCCCTATAGTTAATTGACAAAGGTCGGACTCGGACCCTCTCCAAGTTACCCTGTAGGTACGGTCTTTGAGGTATGAGGTGAGGAGGGAAAGTGCAGTGCCTGAAACTCCAAGTTTTTGGAGAGTGCGAAGGAGGATCTGATGGTTCACCGTGTCGAATGCAGCAGACAGGTCCAAAAAGATGATGACAGAGGAGAGGGATGCTGCTTTGGCAGTGTGCAGTTCCTCAGAGACAGCAAGGAGAGCAGTTGCTGTGGAGTGACCTGCCTTGAAACCAGACTGGTGCGGATCCAGAAGGTTATTCTGATGGAGATAACAGGAGAGTTGTTTAAAGACAGCGCGTTCAAGTGTTTTAGACAGGAACGGGAGGAGAGAGACTGGCCTGTAGTTTATAACATCAGAAGGGTTGAGAGTGGGCTTCTTTAGGAGAGGGTTTACTCTTGCCTCCTTGAGACTGTTTGGAAAGTGACCAGAAGTTAGAGAAGTGTTGATGAAATAGGTGAGAAACGGTAGAATATCAGGAGCGATAGTCTGAAGGAGGTTTGAAGGGATAGGGTCCAGAGGACAGTTGGTAGGGCGGACAGAGGTAATGAGGGTAAGAACCTCACTTGGAGAGAGAGGGGAAAAGGAGGTCAGTGTGTGGGTGAAAGGAGGGTCTGGTGAACCAGCGGTGAGTAAAGGTGAGTCAGAAAAAGAAGAGCGAATATCATCAACCTTTTTTTCAAAGTAGTTAACAAAGTCGCTTGACAGAAGGGAGGAGGGGGAAGGGGCTTTGGGGGGGTCCAAGAGGGTGGAAAAGATTGAAAATAATCTTTTGGGATTGGAATAGGAAGATTGGATCTTATCTTGAAAGAAAGTGCTTTTTGACTGAGAGATCGAAGCAGAGAAAGAGGAGAGGAGAGCCTGATAGGTTAGGAGGTCGTCATGGTGTTTGGATTTCCACCATTTCCGCTCTGCTGCCCGAAGGATTATTCTATTAGCACGCAGTGCGTCATTTAGCCAGGGAGCAGGAGGGGACTGACGAGCCTGCCGAGATGTGAGAGGACAGAGATAGTCCAGAGAGGATGAGAGAGTAGAGAGGAGAGTTTCCAACCCAGTCTCATAAAAAAACGTGTAATAACTACATTGGTCCACAACGTAGGACGCAGTATTTCTACAAAAACACCTCTGAAATTGTAAGATCCCTACGCTTTATTTCACCATTCATTCCAATGGCTGGCGTCTATGAGTTGTTATTTCAGATTATTTGTGCAGTGGATGTACATGATCTTTAGTTTGCTAGTTATTACGAAGATTACTTCAGGAAATTGTGTCGATATAACGTTTTCATTATTACCAAGGTGGTTGCTAGGGATGCTGCTATCGATATTATTTCTGTTATGTTGTGTAACTGTTTAATGGTGTTATCTTTATTGCTACCCCCTTCCCCGTCAATGTATAGTGTTGGTCCACAGCACAAACGTATTAGTTTAACTAAATCCGCATCTAAAATTGTGGCAAAGATAGTTTATTTTCCCCTGTGCAATTCCAGTCTCACATCTCACATTACATCGTCATAAACAAATACCGGAAACAGACCGAAAACACTTTATTCCGAGTGTGCTTGCTTTTCTCTTTGGAGGTCATCACATAACGGCATTGTAATACACGGTTCGGCTGCATTAAATATTACATATCTGCCATAGTTCTCTATTTATAGAGCCCTGCTGAGAAGACTTCTAGACAAACATGAGGAACTGTCGCCAACACTGAAAACGTGACATGGATCATAAATATATCAGCCATTAAACAACATCTTACATTTCTTTTCACACAATATGTCTCCTTGCAGTATCAACACTAATTCGGCTGACTTTTATATTTGATCCAATTGGTAGATAGGCTGTATTTACACCATAAACGTGCACAGCTGATATAAGGGGACACCTAGTGGTTAAAGCATGTTATTGAATTTCATTATTTTTATTATTAGATATTAATAGGATCCCTATAAAGTATATCCATTACTCGTTATTCTCTACTAATAGTTCATTAAAGACTGTATATAATGGCTATTTAGCACATCCCTTTCAAGATTTCAAGATTTTCTAAGGTTTATTGACATATCATATACACAACTACGGTGTAGTTATGCAATGAATGAAAAACTTTGTGTATACCTCCAGCAATGTTAACTATGTTGAAGCACTTATTTTAACTGATATTATACATATATATTATACTCTTATATAAGATGTATGTAGATAGTATAAGAAATGTGCAGAATACGACAGTTTAATGGTGGAGGTATACACACATATTGATAGATGTCTTGTAATGCACTGTTGAGGAACCTGCGACCAATGTTTTTCATCTCCGGCCTTGTCAGGTATTGAACAATCAATAAATAAAGAACACAGAATTATTAAATATAAAACACAGAATTTGTGTGTGTTGTGCACCGACATAAATGATAGAGAGGTTCAGGTTCATGTTGTTTTATCTTTGTTTTCTCACTCACCAGTTATCTCTCATTCCAGGCTTCCTGATTGTTTTCACCTGGCATCCTTCTGTGTCTCCTGTGCTCATCAGCGTCAGTCCCGCCCCTGATTGTTCACACCTGTTTCTCATTGTCATGTGTTGTTAAATTTCCCTGTCTCTCAGTGTTCCTCGTCAGTTTGTCTTTTCTCTTGCCATGGTCAGGTCTATGCTCTCTGTGCTCTGGAAAAGTTTTTGTTCCTCACTACGTGAGCGCTTTCATTTGGTTCTCTATTTTTGTTATCTCAAACTTGAGATTTGATAGTGACCTTTTTTGTTGTTATTGCTGTATTTTGGAAAAATAAAGTATATTACAAATACTTTACCTCTGTCTCCCGGGTCTTGCAATTGGGTCCTACATCCTAAGTGTCTGAGTTCGTAACAGTGTGATTATACTAAATGATTTACAAATAAACACCACTGCATATTTACAACTGTTACACATGCTGATGTAACGCAAATGTTTCCAACTTGGGATCAATAAAGTATATCTTATCTTAAGATGATCGATGGCTACTGCCATATTTGCAAAATGTGCCTCTGAACCTTGACAAGTGCATGTTTCAGGCGTATCAATTAACAACAGGAGGGGTCACAGACATATGTTAAATAAAGCTCTTCTGACCTTAGCTGGCATGTGGGTATATATTAATGCTGCCCATTATGGGCACAAGCTATTTTCACCCATTTATTAATTATATATGTTTTAAATTTGAGTGTTTCCTATCCCCTTAACCTCCAGGGATGTACACAGTTTAATACTGGCCACTTCTTATTATGGGAAATACGAAAAAGTCTTTTAAAACTACAATTCCCAGTAGAGACGTGCCATAGAACATGTTGCGAAACACACAATAGCCAGCATGTGTAGTTCTGGGGACGGGGGGGTGGCGGGGTGGACCCGTTCAAATCCAGTTTTGGACAGTCTGCCGTGGTTCCATCCCATTTCAAGTGCTGTTCGACGCTCGGCACACTCTCCAATCACAGAGCTTGAGGACTATCACAGGATTTGTCAAGTGAAGCGAAGAGAATACTTACTTCCGGGTGTAATATTCTATAAAGCAAATGAGCTGCTCCGACCCTCGGTCCTGACGGACTCCAACTTGTGTTTATCAAACATAAACACAAGGATAATTATGTGTTATTGTTGAGTAAATGGAGAATTGCACAGGGGAAAATAACGTATCTATGCCACAATTTTAGATGCGGATTTTGTTAAACTAATACGTTTGCGCTGTGGACCAACACTATACATTGACGGGGAAGGGGGTAGCAATAAAGATAACACCATTAAACAGTTACACAACATAACAGAAATAATATCGATAGCAGCATCCCTAGCAACCACCTTGGTAACAATGAAAACGTTGTATAGACACAATTTCCTGAAGTAATCTTCGTAATAACTAGCAAACTAAAGATCATGTACATCCACTGCACACATAATCTGAAATAACAACTCATATTTCTCGCATCAAATGACATCAAAACGCATTTTAATGGCCAAACTAAATTTAAAATAGGCATTTTACACCGAGAACAAAACGAAGTTCGGCCATGTTTTTTTTTCTGCAGGGAGAAATTTGAAGATCACCTGACATAGACGCCAGCCATTGGAATGAATGGTGAAAAAAAACGTAGGGATCTTACAATTTCAGAGGCGTTTTTGTAGAAATACTACGTCCTACGTTGTGGACCAACGTAGTTATTACACGTTTTTTTGTGAGACTGGGTTGGAGTTTCTGCAGAAGAGTTTGGAGGCAGAAGTTGGAACGAGTCAGAGGAGGGCTGAGAGCACAGATGAGGCAAAAGGTAGAGGGAGAGAGGGAACGGAGGTTACGGCGGACAGGTGCAGGATGAGAAGAGATTAGTTTGTTATGTTTGGAAAGGGGTAAAGAGAATGAAATGAAGAAGTGATCGGATGTGTGGAGTGGGTTTACAGAGAGGTTAGAAGCAGTGCAGTTCCTTGAGAATATGAGATCAAGGACATTGTCAGCTTTATGAGTTGGTGGGGATGGAGACAGTGAGAAAGCAAAGGCGGTTAACAGAGATGTTAGTTCAGATATCTTCCCTGTCTGGAGGTTGAAGTCTCCAAGAAGTACAGCGGGAGGACCAGTTTCAGGGATGTGTGAGAGGAGATTATCTAATTCCTCCAAGAAGACCCCCAAGGCGCCTGGTCGACGGTAGAGAACAAAAATGGTTAATTGTATAGGATGGGTTACTGTGATGGCATGGAATTCAAAGGTGGAAGGAGTGAAGTTAGGTAGCTTGAAGAGGGAAAAGCTCCATTTGGGAGAGAGCAGGAGACCAGTGCCACCTCCTCTGCCAGTGGGTCTGGGTGTATGGGAGAAGGAATATGCTGTGGAGAGAGCTGCTGGGGTGGATGTGTTGTATGGAGTAATCCAGGTCTCAGTGAGAGCAAGGAAATCCAGAGACTGCAGAGAAGCGTAGCCAGAGATGAAGTCAGCCTTAGGAACAGCTGACTGGCAGTTCCACAGGCCACCTAAAACTAGATGTTGGATCTCAGTGGAGCATGTGGGATAGATGAGAGCAGGCCGGTTATATCGATTAGGAGATACACGGGGCCAGTGATAATTGCGAGAAGACACATGAACAGGAATGGAGAAAATACACATGATTATAGCATGAGGGGCTAGAAAACTAAATAAAATAAAAATAAAACACCAGCGATACTTAGCTCAATCAGAGTAGGATTTGCCTCCTCTTTGCCTCCCTCGTGACTCCCGCAGGACTCCAATGTCTTTGTCAGTCTTCGTCTGACGCTGAAGCTGACGCTCCAGGAAAGAGCTGATTTCCAACACAGTCTCACTCCCTGATATTCCAATAGCGACGCTTGGTCAGGGTCCTTAGGCGTGGAGTTGTGACGCGCCGAGTCTCCTTCAGCTTCATAAACGGACGCAAAGAGCTTTCAACTGATTGCAATGTATTCCCATCGGCAGCGGTATTTGACGCTCAGGGAAGCACCGCATTGGTTCATGTCGGCGGCAATTAAAGGCAATGTGAGCGTCCATTCCCATTGGATAACGGATTTTACACCCGGAAGTAAGTATTCTCCTTACTGTCGATTGATTTTACAGTGATATCTGCACTACTCATCAACTCAAAACACCAGATTATCCTTGTTAATTACACAACATTGATTGGTTTAAATTGTGTACAATGCTTTTGTATTTTTCACCTTCGATTTATATTCTTTCTGAGTTTATGATTGCCGAATACACTACACTACCCAGAATTCTCAGCTATTGTTCCGCTTTGCTTGACAAACCCCGTGATTAGTCCTCAAGCTCTGTGAAAAGATAAAATCATACTTTATTCAGCAGTGCTTGCTTTACTCTTTGAAAGTCATCACATGAATGCATTATAAATGGTTCGGCTGCATTCAATATTACACATCTGTCGTAGTTCTTTATTTATCTACAGAAATCGAGCCTCAGAATAGACCGGAAACACTTATTTTACCGTTCTGTTTTAATTTCATAATAAAGTTAGTAGTAATCATTTGTTTTGATATTATTGTTTTTTATTAACTACTAGACCGCTGGGTCATGTTAAGACCATCTTTTCTGTGTTCCTGTGGGTTTTTTCCATCGCTTTTGTGTTACAAATTAAAAAAAAATAACAAAATATATCTGTCGTAAACTAAACCGTAAACAGCAGTATATTTTATTGTGTTAACACTGTGAACTTGACAGTTTTTAACCATAGACTGTATATATAAAGGTTTTAACCATAGACGTATATATAAATGGACGTAGGGTCCGTGACATCACCCATAGGATTCTGCAGAGTTGCCGTGAAGCCCTTAGTAGGCGGAGTCGGCCACTAACGGCTCGACAGTGACGCCAGAGTTCAACTCCCGCCTTCTCCAGCCTGCTCCAAATAAGGGCAAAGAGGCGGGACCTGCTGCCACCGAGCTGGAAGTTCCAGAGCTAGCTGAAGCTACCAAGCTAAGCTAACATGCTCCCCATCTGCACGCTGCCGTCGCATTTTACGTTTCTAAGGTAAGCGGACATGAACTATTCAGCAAAACTATAAATAATAATCTAAGTTATTGAGCTTTTAGCATAATACTTCAGAATCTTAAAACCCCTTAACGTTTGTATGCAATTGTGCTAAATTCAACACTGGAATCAAGCAAATATTAATATGTTTGCATGACATTAGTTATTTATATTTTGATATCACTTAACTATACGTTTAATACATTTAAGTCAAGCTAAGGTACATGTGATGGTAGCTAGTTAGCGCTCTTACCTGTGAGGCCTCCTCCAAACAGCATAATAACCAGACTCTCATTAAAACTAAGTACCAGTTATAGATCCTTGACTTTAGACAAACAATTCAAAAGACAAAATGTATTTAAAGACCAATCTTTATTTGAATGTGCCTCTTAACCTGAGATATTAGTTATACAGTAATAGTATTGACAATCTAACAAAACTGAGCAACTCAACAGTCAACTTTATGTTTCTTATTGTCTAAAGCATTTATTATTTTCATTTTCCCAATCTCATATTCAGTGTGGACGGATTGAGACAGCATGGTGTCCAGAGAGCTGCAGAGACTTCAGGGAGAAACCTCCGTGTGATGGACGTCCTGTCTGTTGGTTTGGAGAGGACTGAGGGTCTTTCCTCTGCGAGGAGGACCAGGGCTGATGAAGGAGCCCATGCTGGGCAAAGCTGATACCAACTGCACAGGCCTAGTCGGTCACTTTATTTGACTATATGTGTTTAATACATTTAATAGGTTTACACCTTCTGTCCATATGTGCTTTTTATTTAAAACATTTGATTAACTTTTGGTTCACATTTCAATAAATTGTATTTGTATTTGCACTCCTTTTGTCCATTATTCTTACTGAAAATGTTAGATTACACATTCACATCTGACTGAAGATTGGCCTCATTTATTTGTGACGTTGCAAAACAAGGTACATGTTGTGAAGCTCAAAGTGAGGCAAATAGAAATAATCAGCAGATGGAGTGTAGATGTGGAAATAGCTGCATTCGATCAGCTGACTGTTTTTACAATAAAAGTAGTTTCTTAGTGAATGTCCTGTACTGGTCTTAAAATCTCATAACATCAGCTTTTAATGTTCCTCTTGGATGTTCTTCTTGACCCTCAGAGAAGGAGAAAATGTCCTGTCTTTCAGGCATGTCCTTTCCTAACAAAAATGACAGGAAACATAAAACATATTATTGCAGAACAAGTGTGTTATTTATGAAAGTGGTGTGTTTGTGTGTTATGGGGCTGTAGATATAATTATTTTGTAATTGTAATGTTTTTTTTTATTTCAACAATGAGCTACAAAGACAATCAGATTATGAATGAACAGTATGAAGTTCATCAACATTGAAATATATGTTATTATCAAAATAATATTGAACTGTTATCAAAACGTAGTGCAACTGTAGAAGCTTGCTCTGTTGTCTCACTGAAAGAATAACTTTTACCACGTTTTTTCAGACAATATTGAGAGATAAATAGTAGCAGTTCTCACTATGTGTTAAATATCTTTGCCTTCAATACATTAAATTAGAAAGCTGACAAAGTCATATTGCTTGTTATCATCTAAATGTAACTTTTTGCATGGATAAAACCCTC
Source organism: Gymnodraco acuticeps (assembly GCF_902827175.1). Lineage (NCBI taxonomy): Eukaryota > Metazoa > Chordata > Actinopteri > Perciformes > Bathydraconidae > Gymnodraco > Gymnodraco acuticeps. The sequence continues at coordinate 1,941,493 of NW_022992081.1, forward strand.
AACTTAACTGATGTGTAGGTGATCTAGTATTTAGTATTGTTTAATGGAATGTATATCAGTGTATTCAAGTCAATACTTCATTCATTTAAACCAATATCTTTCTTGATTCTTTGTACAGTATGAAAAAAAGAGTCTTTGTACCTGTGCTGAAGTTCACTGCTGCGAGGAGTCCCGTTCTGTCTCTCACTCTCTGGTCCAGCCTGTCTGCATCACCTGGACACCTTAAACAAACATATATATATATATATATATGTAAAGTACCATGTGTACAAACAATATAACTGATTCTCTTCTGTTGAACATGTTGGATTGTGTATTGTCCGAGTCAGGGTCCTTTTTATTTTACTGTAACTTTGGAAGTTGTGTTACCAATGCTTACTGTTTATTTGATACCCATTTGGTAATGAAATTAATAAAAACAACAAGGTTTGGGTTCGTTCTTCAGATGACTGTGACGTTAACGTGTAAGCTCAATAATGCTCCAGCTCAACCAACCATATTGTAATATCTAACTAATCATCTTGAAATATGACATTAATTGTAATATACACACATCTTATTGTGAGGTTGATTTCACATACACTACTTCGACGTTAGCTTGTCTACATACTTGAGCATAGCCAATTTAAATTAACCTTAGCGATGCATACAGTTCTACCTACATAATAAAATATCTCTCTAAGTTACAAGGATGACCTTATTTTATCAACCTCAAGCAGAAGCCGTTTGTTCTACAGTATTATCCCACTTAACGCTTAACACTTGTCTATTTCGTTCTAACCTTTATACAGTCTATGATTTTAACTTGTAGGCTACGATTAGCATCGTTAGCACCGATGTAGCTACCACTCGCTTACAACTAAACCAAGCCTTAACATTCATTACGTAGCCGATTAAAATCATTAACACATAAATAAGTACTCGAATTTCACTTACCGCAAAACCGCATTCATGCACCGTCTGTTTTAACCGCAGAGCGAGTCACAATAGTCCGATATATAAGCATGAAGAACAAACAACCACGGCCGGCTTCAAGTTGTGTTCCCAGGATGAACTGAGCAGGCAGAGTCCCTGTAGCTTCACGGAGCAGGTAGCAGAGAGACAAGAAGCTAGCAGCAGCAGTCACTTGACAGAGCCGTCACTCAATGTGACCACGCCCTAATTTATGCAAAAACGTTAAGACCTAATATAAATAAAAGGGTCGTGTTAGAAAACAATTCACTCACAGATCCATAATCATGAAGGTTGAACCTAACTATATTCATAATAATATTTATTGCATCCATGGGTAGAAACATGTTTTTTTCTGCTGTAAAGTTGGGCATTTTAACATGGGGGTCTATGGAAATTGCTCCTTTCTGCAGTCAGTCCCTATCGGCCAATATATGAACTGCAGTGTGTGGCACTTCCGTATTGGCGTCCCGGTGTTGTGTCACATTATGCCTCCCCGTCATGAAATGCCCCCCTTGTCACGGGAACGCGCATTTCTAAATGACACGTTTACACCTCTAAATGACACGTTAACACCATAGGTTTACACCTTAAAACGATGTTTAAAACGAAAAGTAAACGTTCAGGGTTTTTATTAATGGTAATTTTCAGACTGTGAGTTGTTTAGTGGTAGCTCATAGTCTTGATTCTTCTGGTTTAACTTTTCGCTCCGTATTTGAGGTGTCGAAATTCGTTCGTCACTTCCTTTTCAGTTTGTTTTTTTAAATGGTTTTTTTATCATTATTGTTACGTCCTGTCTGTATAAACGTGCTTTAAAATGTATTGTTTAATTTTACATAGTTGTCATCTAATAATCTAAATATGTTTACAAATGTTACATAGTCTTTGTCAGCATATATGCTATGCGTACAAAATAAAAGTGTGACATTCATGAAACTTGCTCCATTTATTGGTACCAGTCCTAGAACCATACCCTGAAAAATGCTTGAGGGTGGGATTCATAAAAACCTCTTTTGGTGGGGGGGGGCATTTTATGACAGGCCTGGCCATCACAATATGCCCCCCCTTGCTATCTTACAAAATAAAAGTGTCACATTCATGAAACTTGCTCCATTTATTGGTACCAGTCCTAGAACCATACCCTGAAAAATGCTTGAGGGTGGGATTCATATAAACCTCTTTTTTTGGGGGGGGGGGGCATTTTATGACAGGCCTAGCCATCACAATATGCCCCCCCTTGCTATCTTACAAAATAAAAGTGTCACATTCATGAAACTTACTCCATTTATTGGTACCAGTCCTAGAACCATACCCTGAAAAATTCTTGAGGGTGGGATTCATAGAAACCTCTTTTGGTGGGGGGGGGGGGCATTATATGACAGGCCTGGCCATCACAATATGCCCCCCCTTGCTATCTTACAAAATAAAAGTGTCACATTCATGAAACTTGCTCCATTTATTGGTACCAGTCCTAGAACCATACCCAGAAAAATCAACCAGCGCAATGACGGTCAAGCAGCTGTTATTGACACCTACGCTATGACCCCCATCTGGAAACACAAATTTGGAAGAATCCGGGTATGTACATGATTGGAATGACTTTGCTTTTGTAAATGTTGCAAATGTGCATTTTTCAACAGGAATGTAATACTTTTGCAACTACTCTCAGGTTGATCCAATGGCACACAGTCATCGTGGGAATTGTGAACGAGAACCATCATTGGATGTTGGTGGTGACAATAGGAGCATATTTTAAGCTCCAATCTGTATCTATAGTGCTGTATACACCATATATAATTAGTGATTTGCAAGATAACCGGGCCACACATACATGCTGTCACTTATTATTGATCAAATCTAAACAATACCCTACATCGTACCTGCGTAATGTATGGTTCCTGCCTAATGCATGTTGTGTTTCCATGTGAATAATAAAAGGTAATGTACCCCCATGAGAAGAAAACCCTCTTCTTGGATCCACTTGGAGAAGGGAAAGGCAAAACGAAGGTGTGCCTGCAGTCTACAAGGTACATTTGATACAGTGTACTAGTTCCGGTGTTTTATGAGTATTTTGACAATGATGTGCTGCATCTTGACACATGTACTATATACATACTGTAGAGCCTTTATGAGGATGAAAGGCTGCAAGGTGTCAAGATGGACATGCAGCACCCTCCCCCATAATCGCCAACAAGACAGCACATCCTGTGGTGTCCTGGCCTTAAAAGTGAGTGTGAAATGCATTTAGCCAAACATTACTCTCAAACTCAAATTCAGTAGCAATTAGACTGAATATCTTGACTTGCTTTTATACATCTTGATCAAAGATGTATTGAATTGTGTCAAACTACACATATACAACATGTCATTCTTTAAATCTGTTGGGTAATTTGTCTGTATTCCATTTGAGGGTAAAATCATAGACCATGCAGTCCATATACTAATCAAGGTTCTCTTCAGTTTGCAGAGAAGATTTTACTGGGGGAGTCAATTGAGTTTGAAACCTCACAGAAGGCAGTGCACGAGCTGAGGCTGGACATTGCTACTTCTCTCCTCAGAGAATCTGGTTTGTTACCTTTTCTCAACATTGTCAATGACTTCATGTAGTTACTTTTATTAATTGTATCTCATAAGTATGCATCAATAACCTAGTATATTAATAATGTGCCATGCAAATTGTTGTATTGTATCACTGCTTGGACCATTGGTACTGTTGACCAGGGACATTATCAGGGTTTTAAAAGCAACACAGTAGCTTAAGTATAGATTAGGGTAAATAGTCACTACATACAGTATATTGTGTATCTCAACTCCAAATAGATAACATATGAAGCATCGCAGGCAGGCATCTTCAACTGCAATTTCATATAGGCTACACACGTCACACTCTAACACACCCTTTCAATTCTGCGGTTTATTTAAGATGTGAGATTTCCCCATCTTCCTCCTTTCAATGTGCTCATTGGTGTGTATTACTTTTAACTGATATCCTCAGTTAATTTTTACCTTGAACTTATTATAATCAAAGCTGTAAAGCTAATACATGTGATGAACAACAAAAGAACCATGAGAACCAAACTTAAATTGATGCGTACAGTGCGAAAGAAGTTTTTGGATGTTTTGTAATGACATTGTGCAGGTTCCCATTCTAAAGAGGGTAAGGAGAGAGTGAAAGAAGGAGCAGATGGCTCCTCTGTGCTCAGATTTAATCATTTAGAAAATCTATGTGTTTGTGTGTGTTTTGCCTTTTCTTCACACAAAATAATAAAAGACCACAACAAATGTGTCCTTATATAATTGACCTTTTAGTCAAAAATTGGAATGGGTCACCTTGACCCCAAATCTGTAATGTGGTTTATCTGAAGATATTGATTACGTTTTGTCTCAACAGATGATCTAAGCAGGCTTTGCTTTTACTGCGGGATGGAGGAGCAGGATGAAGAACATTGGGTAATTTCCTATTGTACATTACAAATAAAGAAAATTAGCAGAAATATGTTTCCAGACTTTATCAACATAACATTTGCGTTGGTAATTGCTACTATATTTGGCATCTTCAGCATTAACTGATAAAGGATTAATGTTTTGCTTGTTTTTCCATACATTTTTGTTGAAAATGTATTTCTTTCTCATAACACAACATTTATGTTTTTGAAAGATTTCGATTATTGAAGGAATGGTTAGAATGTTAGTGGGAAATACATTAGAGATATTCTATTATCATAACAAAATCCCATAATGCATACCTTACATAACAAGTATTTATTGTTTTCTCAGATTTGCTGTGACATTTGTCAGCAGTGGTACCACCACCAATGTGTACAAAGGCCGCCAGTTGATCAACCGTACTTGTGCCCTGGATGCACATAATGCCCCGAAGGAACCATCATTAACTGTCCACTGTCATTTCAACCAATGCAACTATTGTTTGGCCTGTCATAAAATGCACCCCACCCCAAAAGAGGTTTCTATGAATCCCACCGTCAAGCATTTTTCAGGGTATGGTTCTAGGACTGGTACCAATAAATGGAGCAAGTTTCATGAATGTGACACTTTTATGTTGTAAGATAGCAAGGGGGGGCATATTGTGATGGCCAGGCCTGTCATAAAATGCCCCCCCCACCAAAAGAGGTTTCTATGAATCCCACCGTCAAGCATTTTTCAGGGTATGGTTCTAGGACTGGTACCAATAAATGGAGCAAGTTTCATGAATGTGACACTTTTATGTTGTAAGATAGCAAGGGGGGGCATATTGTGATGGCCAGGCCTGTCATAAAATTCCCCCCCACCAAAAGAGGTTTCTATGAATCCCACCCTCAAGCATTTTTCAGGGTATGGTTCTAGGACTGGTACCAATAAATGGAGCAAGTTTCATGAATGTGACACTTTTATTTTTGTAAGATAGCAAGGGGGGGCATATTGTGATGGCTAGGCCTGTCATAAAATGCCCCCCCCCCCCCCCCAAAAAAAAGAGGTTTCTATGAATCCCACCCTCAAGCATTTTTCAGGGTATGGTTCTAGGACTGGTACCAATAAATGGAGCAAGTTTCATGAATGTCACACTTTTATTTTGTACGCATAGCATATATGCTGACAAAGACTATGTAACATTTGTAAACATATTTTGATTATTAGATGACAACTATGTAAAATTAAACAATACATTTTAAAGCACGTTTATACAGACAGGACGTAACAATAATGATAAAAAAAAACATTTAAAAAAACAAACTGAAAAGGAAGTGACGAACGAATTTCGACACTTCAAATACGGAGCGAAAAGTTAAACCAGAAGAATCAAGACTATGAGCTACCACTAAACAACTCACAGTCTGAAAATTACCATTAATAAAAACCCTGAACGTTTACTTTTCGTTTTAAACATCGTTTTAAGGTGTAAACCTATGGTGTTAACGTGTCATTTAGAGGTGAAACGTGTCATTTAGAAATGCGCGTTCCCGTGACAAGGGGGGCATTTCATGACGGGGAGGCATAATGTGACACAACACCGGCTCTTCCCCAGAGTTTGCCGCTTGGTTTTAACCAAGCTGCAAACTGTGGGGTAAAAAAAAAAACATGTTTCTACCCCGGGCTCCATACATTTTATTATCGATATAGTTAGATTCCACCTTCATGATTATGGATCTGTGAGTGAATTGTTTTCTAAGGCGACTTAAAGTTTGTGATTTTAAGACCAGTACAGGACATTCACTAAGAAACTACTTTTATTGTAAAAACAGTCAGCTGATCGAATGCAGCTATTTCCACATCTACACTCCATCAGCTGATTATTTCTATTTGCCTCACTTTATGAGCTTCACATCACTTGTGCCTTGTACCGCAGAGTTTGCAAAGTCACAAATAAATGGGGCCAATCTTCAGTCAGATGTGAATGTATAATCTAACATTTTCTGTAAGAATAATGGACAAAAGGAATGCAAATACAAATACAATTTATTGAAATGTGAACCAAAAGTTAATCAAATGTTTTAAATAAAAAGCACATATGGACAGAAGGTGTAAACCTATTAAATGTATAAGTAAACACATTTAGTCAAATAAAGTGACAGACTAGGCCTGTGCAGTTGGTATCAGCTTTGCCCAGCATGGGCTCCTTCATCAGCCCTGGTCCTCCTCGCAGAGGAAAGACCCTCAGTCCTCTCCAAACCAACAGACAGGACGTCCATCACACGGAGGTTTCTCCCTGAAGTCTCTGCAGCTCTCTGGACACCATGCTGTCTCAATCCGTCCACACTGAATATGAGATTGGGAAAATGAAAATAATAAATGCTTTAGACAATAAGAAACATAAAGTTGACTGTTGAGTTGCTCAGTTTTTTTAGATTGTCAATACTATTACTGTATAACTAATATCTCAGGTTAAGAGGCACATTCAAATAAAGATTGGTCTTTAAATACATTTTGTCTTTTGAATTGTTTGTCTAAAGTCAAGGATCTATAACTGGTACTTAGTTTTAATGATACAGTCTGGTTATTATGCTGTTTGGAGGAGCCCTCACAGGTAAGAGCGCTAACTAGCTACCATCACATGTACCTTAGCTTGACTCAAATGTATTAAACGTATAGTTAAGTGATATCAAAATATAAATAACTAATGTCATGCAAACATATTAATATTTGCTTGATTCCAGTGTTGAATTTAGCACAATTGCATACAAACGTTAAGGGGTTTTAAGATTCTGAAGTATTATGCTAAAAGCTCAATAACTTAGATTATTATTTATAGTTTTGCTGAATAGTTTCATGTCCGCTTACCTTAGAAACGTAAAATGCGACGGCAGCGTGCAGATGGGGAGCATGTTAGCTTAGCTTGGTAGCTTCAGCTAGCTCTGGAACTTCCAGCTCGGTGGCAGCAGGTCCCGCCTCGGCTCCGCCTCTTTGCCCTTATTTGGAGAAGGCGGGAGTTGAACTCTGGCGTCACTGTCGAGCCGTTAGTGGCCGACTCCGCCTACTAAGGGCTTCACGGCAACTCTGCAGAATCCTATGGGTGACGTCAGGGACCCTACGTCCATTTATATATACAGTCTATGGTTTTAACCCAAACCACCTACTGGTTAAAAAACGTTATTACACGTTTAGAGTAATTGCAATGCAGCTAGATTGTGTTGCTTTTTAATGACTGTTTTAAATTCTTTTTCTTAATGTCTTTCATTTTTGTAAAGCACTTTGAATTGCCTTGTGTTGAAAGGTGCTCTATAAATAAACTGGCCTTGCCTAAGGTCTGTTGCATGTTTTGTTGAATGTGTTATATTTGATGAAAACATTTAAATATTAAGAGTACTTACAAATTAGGGGGAAAGTAGGTCAATGATAGAAATATAGAATAGAAAATATCAAGAAGATACTGTAAATGATCTCTACAATAAAATAATTTAGTGCCGGATGTACAAAGATATTAATATGAGGATGTGCAAAACAGACAAACTAATTAGGCTTTATTAAAACATTAAATAATACTTTAGGTTAAGGTCTTCTTTTAAATACATGTAAGCATAAAGCTTTGGGGGTATCTATCTACAGATACATATTAAGCCTGACAAAGTACTTAAAGTCTAATATATTGCATGGTTTGTTTTGGGACTTGACAATCAACTTTCCTGCAATGTTAACTATGTTGAAGCACTTATTTTAACCGATATTATACATATTTATTATACTCTTATAAGATGTATGTAGATAGAATAAGAAATGTGCAGAATATGTTTAATGGTGGAGGTACACACATATTGATATATGTCTTTGATGACAATGCACTGTTGAGGAACATGTGACCCAAGTTTTTCATTCATTGCATAACTACACTGTAGTTGTGTATATGATATGTCAATAAACCTTTGAAAATCTTGAAATCTTGAAAGGAATGTGCAAAATAGCCATTATATACAGTCTTTAATTAACTATTAGTAGAGAATAACGAGTAATGAATATGCTTTATAGGGATCTGCAGATATATATTTAGTCTTCTCAATCACCAACTATCAAATATCTCGCCTGATTGTTGGCACGTGACAATCACCTTCCCTGCATTTTACTCAGGTGTAACTAAAGTCTGATTTAAGGGTTGTTTATATTTCACATCATTAATCAGAATCTGCAAAGTAACTAAAATAAATGTAGTGGAGTAAAAATACCAGGTTAACCTTAAAGAAAGCCCTCAGGATTATAAAAGACCCCCATCACCCCAACTGTTCTGTCTGCTGCCGTCTGGCAGGCGGTACTGCAGCATCAGGACTAAAACCACCAGACTCAGGGACAGCTTCATCCTACAGGCAATACGACTATTAAACACCTGAACTTTGAAACAACATCCATAACATTAATCTGGCTGCTACATATAAATTAGGTATCTAATATATATTATATTCCAATCACTTGTATATAGACTCTTATTGCACTATTTCACTATTTTATTATTTTTCTTTTTGTATTTACTTGCACTATTTCTTCTGTGTATCTGTTTTATTGTGTTGCACTGTTGGAGGAGCCTGTGACCCAAAGGGGGGTGGGACACGTTCGAGTCCTGTTTGGGATAGTGTGCTGTCGATGGGGCGAAGCCTGCGAGCTAGTTCAGGCAGTCAACTCGAGCACTTATGCTGCATTCATACATAACGCCCCTTGCCACTCTACAACCAACCAAACAGAGTCTCCTTAATATGCCGCTCTATTTAACCTGCCAGATCTCTCTCCATGCATTGCTTGCTGCTGCTATTGCTGCAGCTACCTCTACGTCGCTGCTGCTTGCCTGCCCCACCACCACCCCAGCTTCCACCCCAGCTTCCACCTGTAGGCTCGGGGGTTAGTTATTTGATCATCACTCATCGTGCTATGTATATCTATGGAGTGATGATACCCGAGCCTAGTCGCCAAACTTAACTATATGCTGCTTCTAATAAACATGTTAAAGAAACACGTGAGTTGTCTGACTGAAATGGGTTTCATTCCATTTCAAAGTGCTGTTTGACGCTCGGCGTAAACTTCCCGCACTGCCACTCCAACATTCAATCACAGAGCTTGAGGACTAATCACGGGCTTTGTCAAGCAAAGCACATGGTGTAATCCCAAATGATAGCTGAGGATTCTGGGTAGTGTAGTGTCTTCTGCCATCCTAAACTCGGAAAAAATATTTGTTTCTCCGAATCGAAGGGGAAAAATACAAAAGCATCCACAATTTAAACCAATCAATATTGTGTAATTAACAAGGATAATGTGGTGTTTTTGAGTTGATGAGTAGTGTCGATATCACTGTAAAATGAATCGACAGTAAGGAGAATACTTACTTCCGGGTGTAAAATCCACCGTTATCCAATGGGAATTGACACTCACATTGCCTTTAACTGCCGCCGACATGGACCGATGCGGTGCTTCCCTGAGCGTCAAATACCGCCGCCGATGGGAATACATTGCAATCAGTTGAAAGCTCTTTGCGTCCGTCAATGAAGCTGAAGGAGATTCGGCGCGTCACAACTGCACGCCAAAGGACCCTGACCAAACGTCGCTATTGGACTATCAGGGAGTGAGACTGTGTTGGTTATTCAGTATATCCAGGCAGCTAGAGCGGGATCACCACAGCCTGTTACAGGCCAAAGTGGCTAGTATGCCAGCGATGGTGTGAGGAGCGGAGAATAGAGCCCCTATCTTGTGAGTTGGGCTCTATTTTATCCTTCTTACAGTACAGTTAGTGGTGGACAGAGAGTTTGCTCATTCTACAGTGAAAGTGTATGCAGCAGCCATCTCGTCCTGCCATGAGGGATTTGACGGCAGGTCAGCCTTTAGTCAGCCACTGATGTCACGGTTTGTACAGGGGGTCAGCAGGCTGCGCCCAGTAGTGCACGCCTCCGCCCCGCAGTGGGACCTGCCGTTGGTGGTCGAGGCTCTGGTCACAGAACCATTTGAGCCTCTGGAGCTCTCCTCCCTGAAAGCACTGTCGTGGAAGACAGCATTGCTACTTGCCTTAACGTCAGCCAAGAGAGTGTCCGAGTTAACCACTTGATTCGGGGAGACCAGAGCGGAACACCTGTTTGTGTGCTTCTGGGGCGGGGTGACCGGGAAAGCTCTGTCCAAGAAACACCTGGCAGGCTGGCTCTGCGAATGCATTGCACATGCCTACGGACAGGTGGGGAGAGCCTGCCCCGCGGGGGTCCGTGCGCACTCCACACGGGCTGTGGCTGTGACAACGGTGTGAGTGTGGAGGATATATGCACGGCGGCATCTTGGTCAACGCCAGGCCCCTTCATAAAGTTGTATCTCTTGGACATGTCTGGCTCTTTCTCAGCATCTGTGCTTGCTGGGGCAACACAGGACTGGTGAGGACTGGCCCCCTCCCCGGGCGTAAATGCGCTTACGTTTTTTCCGGGCCCCCTGGAGGGTCGTGGGGGACGTAGTGCACACTTGGCCCTAACGGGGCTGGAGGGCTCGCCTCGCCTGCCTGGGGGCAGGAGGGGAGAGCCCTCCACACTATAGTCCGCACGCACTCTGTACGGGGACAGTGTCTGAGTGTGGGGGACATGGGGGCACTTTGCTCTCCCCATGCTCTTTAGGAACTCGGGAGAGGTGGTGCATAGTGAACCCATACAGGGCTGTGGACTTTCTCCGTCTGCCTATTGGCCTATCAGCACTGTTTCCGAGCACATTTTTCGCGAGGTAAGCGTGTCAGTGTGCTCTGTCAGCCGCAGCCTGGACTTCTCCACGGTTACAACCGAGGGAGAGTTGAGTGAGGCGCAGCAGCTGCTAAAGCCGGTCAGGGACAGTGAGGTGGAACGGTGTGTTGGACGACAGTGCGTGTATACATCCTGTGAGAGATATAACGATGGTATAGGTTTGGTAACCCTTGTTATATAAGCACAGGCAGAGCCCTCTACTCTGGGCACTGTCTGTCCTATACCACTCGCTGAAGAGAGATGATGGTCAGGAGGCGAGGCCTGCTTTTATACGGTGAGATGCGTGCACATTCAGGTAGGCGCGCCCCGGGCCGGCTACGTCTATAGAAGTCTCAGTAGGTGAATGCTTGCATGATAAGGTAGTACCCATCGAGTCCAGTAGAGGGCTCCGCCTGTGCTTATATAACAAGGGTTACCATACGTAACCTCTCATTTTAGTTTGTTTCCCATAATGTTCTTCTGAAAGGTAGGATAACGTTCTTTAAAAACATTCTTGAAATATTTGGTGATAACCTTCTTAAGATGTGTTTGATAACATTGTTAGAACATTATGCCCTACTATTCTTAAAACGTTTTCAGCGGGACGTTTTATTTTGGTTCCCAGAATGTTCTTCTGAAAGGTAGGATAACGTTCTTAAGATGTATGAGCGCATTGAGACAATGAATAGGACGTATACAAAAATGTGCATGCCAATATTCACTCACATGCACTTATAATCACAGTAAGGTATGTAGGCCCACAGTATTCATAATTTCATATGTGTAAAATATCAGAAAATAATCACACTTCTTTCTGACTATAAAGGTTGTGTCTCATATTTAGGTTCTAACTGTTGGATAAGCTATCTGACCGTGTGTGGCTTGTGAGGGCTGCTTATAAACAGTGTCCGCTGTTTATGCATATTGGATAAAAATCGTTATTGCACCCTTTAGATTTGAGACCGACAGATATAAAGAAGAACGGACCGACTGTCATTGCCCGTCCCTGAAACCCCTGTTAGTGTTTGTATGTACCCTGCCTGCTGGTTTGCTCGACACGGCTGGGAGCAATCTCCAATCAACCACACCTGCAACCTGCTCATCAGCCACACTATGAAAGCCTGCAGCCTGCACTCATTCCCTGCCGGATTGTTGCCGTGAACGGATTGTTGCCGTGAACGGTTTGTTGCGTGCCGCTCTAGCTTTTTACCAGCATAGTCTTTGACAACTTTGCCTGCTTTGGCCTCACACTCATTTTTATGTCTCTCCCAGGAGGAATCCAAGGCCTTCCACACTCCCAAGACCAGACAGGCCTCTCTACCCACCCTGGAACAACTGTTTCCCACTGCCGCCATAACCAACTTCCACTTTTCTAATAAACAAATGTTACTTTCACCAGCTGATTCCGAGTCTGATTCTGGGTCCCCTCCAGTACATGTGACACCGACAGTGACTTGTACTAGCTGCTGGTCGCATTTAAAATAAAGAAGAAGAAAAGACTTCTGATAAATCGGAACGATAAAGCATGTTATCCTACTCTAAAATAATAACATTCTGGCAACATAAAAAAATCTAACTTGCCCCTGAAAAAGTTTTAATAGTAGGGCATAATGTTCTAACAATGTTATCAAAAACATTTAAAAAAGGTTATTACCAAGCATTTTAAGAATGTTTTTAGAGAAAGTTATCCTACCTTTCAGAATAACATTCTGGGAACCAAAATAAAACGTCCCGCTGAAAACGTTTTAAGAATAGTAGGGCATAATGTTCGAACAATGTTATCAAAAACATCTTAAAGGTCCCATGACATGGCCATTTCTACTGATCATAATTCCATTGTTGAGGTCTACTAGAATATATTTACATTGTGCAATTTTCCAAACTCACATTTGTTTTCTCAAACAGCATCTCTGTATAGTATGTGTATTCACTGAATGTCACTCTCTGTCCTGGCTGCAGCCACTAGCTCTGTGTAGGTTATTAGAGGGTGCCTGCAGCTGATTTACAGCTCAATATCTTGACTTGGATTCATTTGTATGTCAACATTATATAGTTTTTCTTCCAGGGAGCCTAAATTTGTAGGGCAATGGCTCACAGGATAATGTAAAATGAGTCCAACGTTTCGAGATTTATTTCAGTATGGTACTAGGCACACATGAAGCATTTAGCTTTTAAGTGTTGATTTCATCGGCAAACCAGAACTAATGATGACTTCTTGTAGACAATCTATTGCTTTTCCTCTCATTTGATTTATTTATCAGTTTGTCTGTCCTCTCCGAAGCATCTCAGAGTGACACTTCACAGATGGTCATTTTTCACCAAAGTCAAGTCAATCTGGTGCGCAGATCATGATGCAACACCTAGTCGATTGGTGTCGCCCTTTGCCTGGAGTGTCACGTTTTCAACACCTTCCTGCTGCGCATAACGCTCAAGATGTCTGCGGATCTGCCAGTTCGGCCCAACTGTCACTCAGATTGACGGTAATGACTTTGCCAGGCCAGACTCTACATAACCACTCATCTCAAGCAAAGCTGCACTTATAATTGGATAGTTAACCTTTCTCGGGTGACTTGCATGATCTAAAGAGCTGTGTCTCAGCACTGTGACAATGTGTTGTGCAGATATTCAATCGTTGTATGAGGCCAAAATGAGTTCATAGTTGCATTTGGATATTTGGTGTTGATATTTGATGTGTTAATAAGCATGGAGTGAAGATGGAGTTACTACTACATCTTTGTTGCATTCATCTGAAGTTATCAAAGAATGCCAAAAAAGAACTACAATAAACAGATAATTATTTTATGTGCAGAATATCAGCCTCGTAAAAAAAAAAGGCATTTGACAGACAGCAAACTAAATTCTGTATTTACTACATTTGATGGTGACTTCATAGGCTTATAGGGGTTTATATGAAGGTAGATAAGGTGCAAAATGCAAAAATTACAAAGTGTACAAAGTGAGAACTTGCAGAAAACAAATCTGAGCCTGTGTGCATACATTTACTTACACTTGTATAACATATCCACGTATCTGTGAACCAAATTTGAAGTCACAGAAAAAAATAAAATGTTATAGCTTGTAGAAAAAAAATGAAGTTAGAGATGAAATGTTCACTTGCAGAAAAATACATATTTTTTAAATATATTTTCCATTACAACTGCAACTTGGTTAATACAACCTTTCAAATCAGTCATTACAACTTCACGGAACTGCTCTGTGGCAGTATACATCGACGAATCTGCGGCCTTGACTTTTGCTACACTTCTTGCGATGAATGTGTCGCTAAAGTAATTTTCACCTGTAGATGTGGGTGGAGGCAGGGGGGTTGGAGCGAAGGGGCGGAGCTATCAGAACGACGAGGCGCAGGCTCGGGTCAGTCACACACACAGTTACATCCATAGTCAGGTCGAACCGGATGACTGCGGGGGCCCGCACATGCCCCTTTCACACCAACGTGGTTCCAGGGCCGGTTCGGAGCTTGAGCCTGATAAGCACCGGTTTTTCCTGTTCACACCGCAGCGGAGCCGGCTCTTGTAAAAAATTGTACGGCAAATAAAAGTTTAAACAAGCAGTAGCGCTGAGCAAACGGAACCACACACTTTATAAAGTCAGGCAACACTAACCAGGCTTCGTGTGATTCTGTGTATTTGTACCTTACTTTGACCATCCGTTCGCTGTCATTGATCATTGTGGAGAGCAGGCAGACGTTTTGTTTTGTATTATAGTAGCTATCAGATGGAATCAATACATGGGCTGCACAGGTTGTCATGTCGGACTATCAAAAGTAGAATCATAATGAAAAATACGCCGGTAAAATGTGCCTGTAGAAAATGGCTTATGCCACAATAGGATAGCAACAAGTAGTCAATATAGTCAGTTTAGCAATTCATACTGAAACACATTCACTTATGGGGAAATGTATCAGCTGCTTGTGTGACAGTCAGACAGTGAAGACTTTACAGCGGCCGCTGGGGTGAGTTAACAGGAGAATAAACTCTGGTGGACGAGCAGCACTGCAGCCGCAGCAGTCGGTAAATGCAGCTGAAACACATTAATAAACAATGAACCACGGCACTCAGAAAAGTACAAGGTTGGAGGAGTAGTTATTTAATTTAATCTGCGTTGGTGTTGGTGTGAAACCCTAACCCTTTTCAGCCCCCGTTTTGTTCACACCGCCCAGAACCCGACTGGTGCTGCCACTCCTGCGTCATGACGTCACCGTTTACGTCGCTGATTTTCTCCCCATCGGCGCTCACAAAAACAACAACAATGGGGGACTGCGTTGGGTCGATGATCGTGTTACTTTTAATCCTACAAAGCCAGATTCAATTAAATAACTGGAATAATACAAATAATACATTTTAATAACGTGCTTTAACCACTAGGTGTCCCTTTCTATCAGCTGTGCACCGTTATGGTGTAAATATAGCCTATCTACCAATTGGATCAAATATAAAAGTCAGCAGAATTAGTGTTGATACTGCAAGGAGACGTATTGTGTGAAAAGAAATCTAAGATGTTGTTTAATTGCTGATATATTTATGATCCACGTCACGTTTTCAGTTTTGGCGGCAGTTCTTCCTGTTTGTCTAGAAGTCTTCTCATCAGGGCTCTATAAATAGAGAACTACGGCAGATATGTAATATTTAATGCAGCCGAACCGTGTATTACAATAGCGTTATGTGATGACTTTCAAAGAGAAAAGCAAGCACACTCGGAATAAAGTATTATTTTATTTTTTAAAAATGTTTTCGGATTTCACATCGCATAAACACCATATCCCAACATGCATTGCGGCTAAACCATCCAATCACCGAGCGGAGGATCTTGCCTACGTCTGTTTCCGGTATTGTTTATGACAGATGTATTTTGTTATACACACAGTCCTTCACATTTAAATTTTAATTTACATTAAAGTATTTCGTGAGGCCTTCTAAAATGTTTTTAAATATAACTACGGTTCTAGTTGAAGAGTTTGTAAATGAACATGAAGCCAAGTTGTTACCTGGCAACGCAATCACACAACGTCACGTCCGTTAATTCCACAACCGCACACATGGATTAACATAGATTTAATACATTAGCCTTTGTTTCTGCTAAAAGAGGTGTCGACCAGCTGGGGCAACAAGAAAATCGGCGAAATCGAGTGTGACTATTAAAAAATAAATCATTATTATATTAATATTGACAATAACAACCGACCGTCGTGGGACAGCATTTGCTTAGCATTTCCGGGTATTTGGGCCATGTTAACAATACCGTTTAACTGTCACGTTTGAAGGGACGAAATCGTGACATCTTCACATCTCCCAGCATGGTAAATCGCCACATGTTCACGTCTTGCCGTGATACCAGGTTGGTAATACACGGTTCGGCTGCATTACATATTACACATCTTCCGTAGTTCTTTATAGAGCCCTGATTAGAAGACTTCTAGACAAACTGGAAGAACTGCCACCGAAACTGAATATGTGACGTGGATCATAAACATATCAGCAATTAAACAACATCTTAAATTTCTCTTCACAAAATACATCTCCTTGCAGTATCAACATTAATTCGGCTGACTTTTATATTTGATCCAATTGGTAAATAGGCTATATTTACACCATAACGGTGCATAGCTGATAGACAGGGACTTGTAGTTTTTAAATATATTACTGATTTTCTTTGAATATAAGAATGAGAGAGAATAGTCAGGGGTTTTGACATTACATTACATATCATTTGTTAGACGTTTTTATACAAAGCGACTTACATACATTCAGTACTGTGGACAATCCCCACAGGAGCAATTTGTGGTGAAGTGTCTTGCCCAGGGACACAACGACATGCTGACTGCAGTGGGACTTGAACTTGCTACCCCCTAATTCGAAGTCCAGCACCCTATCCACTGATCCACAGCCTGCATGGAATCAGAATTTAAATAGCTTACCATTAAATGACGGATATACCTTTCTGTCTATGATGTTTTACAAATCAGATATTAATGTGTAGAATTACAATATGTGAAAAAATATAGCAATATCCTGTAAAATTATGTGAAAACATGAATAAAACTACACATCTTCAGATGTTATACATGCATAAGTGTCCTACACTAATAATACAAAGTTATTATGGCATTGTATGCTGTGTGTACCTTATTTGTAACATCTTCAGACCTTTCCAACTCCTCAACACTTGTCTGTCTTTGACTGTTGCTGGTGTAGGTTCAAATATCAAAAAAATATACGTGTGGATAACAAAATACATCCGTCATGAACTAAGCTGGAAACTTATACTGGAAAGTATAATTTATTGTGTTAACACTTCAAACTAGACAGTTTTTTAACCCGCACGTTATTGGATTTGTTTTGCTGAATATGTTGTATTTACATACAAAATAGGGGGAAAGTAGAAGATCAATGATAGAAATATAGAATATAAAAAATCAAGAAGATACTGTGAGTGATCTCTACAATAAAACAGTTTAGTGCAGGATGTACAAAGATATTAATTGGAGGATGTGCAAAACAGAAAAACGAATTAACCTTTATTTAAACATTAAAGAATACTTTAGATTAAGTTCTTCTTTTAAATATCAAAAGAAGATGATCAAAAGAGTGTCAACATTCACCTGATTGGTACTCTTTACAATAAAGCCATCGCACTATTTGGTGCAAGCCAGTTTGTAAATCCATTAAGGATCTTTTCTTTGTTGACATTGAGGTTATTGGCATAGTTGAAATGCAACACTCGTCTCTCTTTTCAAAGCTAAATCATCAAATCCAAGAAATATCTGATCTATTCTGTTTCAAATGCATCCTGCTTGACATCCAGCTGCCTGCTTCAGAGGGACAATGCTGCCAAGGTCACTGGATGTGCTGGCAATACTCTGGAGGCAGCATAGGGTCGAGAAAGACAGCAGAGCAAGATATGGCTAAGATATATAGCTCCTCCTAGCTTTTTAATGGCTCTGAACCCTTGTAGTTCTGACAATCCTATACTCCAATGATAGAATGGTTAGGATCAGTTGCTGAGGTATGAGGTTGTTTAAAAAAAAGAAAAGGATATGGCGAGCTAAGAAATATAGAAAGGCCCCAACTTTATGTTCCATTGAGAGTCCCAATCAACAATTTCATTGATCTTGTTTTACTGTTTTTCCTACAAGGTAATTTGTCACAGAAAGGCACTAGATAAGAAGGCTCTCTGAGGTGAGGTGATGCCGGCAGAGAGAATCTCCCCTGGGCTAGGTGTTGCTCCCCTGAACTATTTGTTCCTGGCTCTATAGTTGTCTGCCAGCATAGCAATGCCATTTGTCACTGTCAACAGCTGGTGCAATACCTCCTTAAGGGTGGGACTTATACGGATACCACTGCACATTAGTGATGGAGGGAAAATTAGAAGTGATATGCTTACTGGTACAGCTTTGATTTATTTTTGCTTTGTTAGCATGGGGCTGACTTAGCATTCTGTGATCGTGTTGTGTCCACAATGTGTGTGATAAGAGTTCATAATCTGGAGGTAAACGCCTTTGGCAGTATGACTTCTAGCTATTATGAGGAGTTGATTGTGTGATGATGCGTACTATCCAGAGTACTCGCTGTATTGGCTTTGACATTGCCACAAGAGGCTGGTCATGTTACCTTGTGAAAACTCATCAGGTATTATTAAGGTCTTGGAGCTCTATTCGATGAATCGTATTAGGCTCAGATTGCTTCTCCCACATATGCTGCATTGTAGCGCAAACCAATTACCACATCTTTACAAGAACCTCACTTTGTGCCACTGAAGGAGCTTAACCAGAAAAATATACAACTAAACAACACAAAAAGGACGATCATTTATCATGTCACTAGTTTTAAAAGAGCAAAAAAATTACAGCGCCTTGATAGAAAGAGATAAAAGTGATTAACAAAGCTTTCTTGACATCCAAAATCAGGCTTCTGGCTATCTGAATAAGGACGAGCGAACTTAATCCCTTCCAGCAGAGCACAATGTAGGAAACAAGAAAAGGGCTAGGTAATAGCTGAGATCGGTCACTGGTGCCCCAATTATATGGACAGAGCTGTGGCCCCGGGACACAACTTAATGACGTTAATAAGGCTTGTCTGTCTGTTGAAAATCAGCTTAGAGTGCATCCATGCTGACCTACAGCATCACTCTGGCCTTAGTTCAATTAAACAGGCAGCATGAGAAGTAGCAGGGTGTTTCACAAATGGTGGGGGGGGGGAGACAAGTTAGAGACTGTCCCCCGCCCTGACTGTGTTCCCCGTGGACCACGAGCCTTTCTCATCCCCTCTGATAGCCTTAATGAGGATCAATTTGGAGTAGCGAATGCTCTTTAATTCAGTATGGCTGAGATGCTCTGTGATTAATGACAGGTACTTAGCCAGGAGACTGGTCAATAAACGCACTGGGCCAAGAACGTAATACCAGGCTATACGCCAAAGGGGAGAAAAGCTTTCTCCAGGCAGTAACACCACCCAGATCAGAAGGCGTTGACGGGTGCAGAGAAAAAAAAGGATAAGACAAAAAACGTTGAAGTTTACCGGTTTCAATATTTACCATAGTAAAATTTGCATGATCATATTGGATATTATATCATCCATTAAACCAAGTTTGAATAAGAACACGTTGTGTTCAAAACTGTCAAGCATCCAGTAGCTTTGCATGTAACCTACTCTTGTGAAAACACTTCACCTTGTTGCAACATGGTTGCAAAGACTTCAGACTTCTTAGTTTTCATGTAGAATTATAGGCCATTGAACTTCAATATCAAATGTGGTCAAATTCTTTCAAGGTATATATAAGCACTGTTGAACTATATTTGAAGAATACTGAGATACAAACTGTGATAATGTTGGTCATTTATTAATCAGGTGAAGTTATGTTCTACTATTTCATCTCTGGACATGCGAATATATCCTTGTTGGAAATGAAACCACATGAATACTACAAGATAACCTGGAAATCATGGTCATATTTAATCAAGCCCTTTTATTTATTGCCTGATAAAGACCAGAGGATGAACTCGTTAATCATGCCCCATTCTGTATGCATTCACACTGCTTTACATGAAGATAATACAGCCTATGCCTTTATTATCCTCAAAACTGAGAACAGAAACTCACAACTGCACCATGTCATCCTCTAATCTATCACACAATTACCATAACCCAAACACACACAATAATAATCGAAGGAAATTATAAAAACGTTCCTCTGCAAGGTCACAAGAACTTTTTTTATGTTCATTATACATTATGCATGTTAATCAATGGGCTACATATTGGAATATCTATTCACATGGATGGATGTGTAGTACTGCATTTCTGATGATGCTCATATATTACCTGTGTGTGTGTGTGTGTGTGTGTGTGTGTGTGTGTGTGTGTGTGTGTGTGTGTGTGTGTGTGTGTGTGTGTGTGTGTGTGTGTGTGTGTGTGTGTGTGTGTGTGTGCATGTGTGTGTGTGTGTGTGTGTGTGTGTGTGTGTGTGTGTGTGTGTGTGTGTGTGTGTGTGTGTGTGTGTGTGTGTGTGTGTGTGTGTGTCCGGGGCTGGCTGTTGCAACACTGACCTCCAGTGTGCGCACGGAAGGACAGAGCAGAGCGCGTTTAGGTGCTTGGTGCGGCACTCCGCAGCTGTCAGTCTGTGCGTATTGACAGCCCCTAGCTCCTGCTGACTTTGTACATTATAATGGACGCGAGCGCACACTCATACTGAAATAGACCTCCAATAGTCAAATCAGAAGAAAGCGAGTCAGTGATGGGCTGCTGTCCGATCTGTAACTGTCAGCAACAAATCTTACACTGCAGACAAACAGGACACACGCAACGCAAATGCTCCTCCAGTAGCAACCTAGCCTAATATCATTAATTTCTCCTAAATACATGATCAAATATAAAACAGCAGTTATATAATATAGTCGGCTTATTTAACAGTTTTCTCTTCCGCATTGCCACTGTCTTTTCTCAGCGCAGCGGGTCGTTTCTAGTTTTTTTCTAATAGAAAAAAAGAAAAAAAGACACGTGATTGTTACAAACCTCTCAGGACACAGCGGGGACGCGGAGGTGGAGAGATGCGGGCACAGTCAGAATGGGAGAGGACGCGTTGAGGAGGGAGCCTTCTCTTACTATGGACATTCAGCTGCGGAGCAGCCTGCATATTTTTGGAATAAGGACTTAACATACTTTGCATATCGCCTTCTCTCTCTCTCACTCTTTTTTTCTAAAGGAGAGATTTGCGTGCATGGAGATGGAAGATCGCAGGTGAGGAGAAGAAAGGAAAAATGACATTTACAGTAGATACGCGCTGAGGTCCTAATGGGATATTACTACAGATTATTTAGGCATATTTTACTTTTTTACATTTTACTTGACTAAAAACAAGTAAAAATGGATTTTTTAAATAGATCCAGCTTGGAGGACGGAATTGAGGCAGAAAATATCTCCTCTAATTCCACATCTCTGAGTCAGTACAGCCAGCTTGCTATCTGGGGTCTGGCCGGACTTGTCAGCTTTCTCATTTTGTTTACAATAGTCGGGAACGTCCTCGTTGTAATCGCCGTTTTAACGAGCAGAGCTCTAAAACCACCCCAGAATCTTTTTCTCGTCTCCCTCGCCAGTGCAGACATACTGGTGGCCACACTGGTCATGCCCTTTTCTCTGGCAAATGAACTTATGGGTTACTGGTTTTTTGGTAAAATCTGGTGTGACATTTATCTGGCTCTGGACGTTTTATTCTGCACCTCTTCAATTGTTCACCTGTGTGCCATCAGTTTGGACAGGTACTGGTCAGTGACACAGGCATTAGAGTACAACTTAAAGAGAACACCTAAAAGAGTTAAAGGCATGATTGTGGTGGTGTGGTTGATTTCAGCTGTCATCTCCTTCCCACCACTGATATCAATGGATAGGAGCAGCAATGAGGCCAGTCCCACGTGTATCCTGAACGATGAGACCTGGTACATCCTCTACTCCAGTATCGGATCATTTTTCGCCCCCTGTGTCATCATGATCCTGGTCTATATTCGGATATACCAAGTGGCAAAGAACAGGACCAGAACGATGTCGGAGAAGAAAAGAGATGTGGACTCCCCACTCGAGAATGGAATGGACCAAGCCGAATCAGGAAGAGGCGGGTCAGTAAAGTCCAACAGGGAAAGCATAAAGGATCAAGAACGTGAGAATGGACACTGCAAAGAGCATGCAGTCGGATCCCCTCTACCGAATGAGCCCAAACATCCGCCAACGGACCACGATGATGACTACGAAGACAGCAGCTCGTTGGACGAGAAACCTAAGAAAAGTACCAATTCCTCCAAACATCAACGTGATGAAAGAAAGGACAGGAAGTCCAGCCGCAAAAGCAGCTCCGCCTCCAAATACTCCAGCAGGAAATCGCGTTCCAGCTCCAAATCCATGGAGCTTTTCTCATCTCGCCGCAAACGCCGGAGCACCGTCAACCGCAATAAAGCCTCTGCCGCTAGAGAAAAGCGATTCACTTTCGTCCTTGCCGTCGTCATGGGCGTTTTCGTCTTGTGCTGGTTCCCGTTCTTCTTCTCTTACAGCCTGTACGGGATCTGCCGGGAGCCATGTGAGATCCCTGAGACGCTGTTCAAGTTCTTTTTCTGGATTGGCTACTGTAACAGTTCGCTAAACCCGGTTATCTACACCATCTTCAACCAGGATTTCCGCAGAGCCTTCCAGAAGATCCTCTGTAAGTCATGGAAACGCTCTTTCTGAATGCTCTCTGTATGGGACTGTAATAGAAACTTGACCCTGCAGATACATTCAAACTGTTCTGATCTGTATGATAAAGTGCTGGCCTGAAGGGAGTGGGGGGCTTAAACACCTTTACTTTCAGGGATTGCTGCTAGAAATGAAGGATTGATTTAACTAAGGTGTTCGAAAAGGTATATATTAGAGTAAGCTCTTACTCACTGAGGCGGCTTTAATTCAACGCCATGCAGGCTGCTGTAGGACTGATGTGGGCTTTCGGCTCATTTCCCCCTTCCCATTGACTTTTTCTCCCCTCATTGTCATACAAAAAACGGACTCATAACAGTAACTGTGATGCATGCACGCCTCAGTTGCTGCACTCGGATGATCCGTACTGGATGGCGATGGGTGTACAAAGACACTTTATTTCAAATGTGACCTCATTCTCTGAATATAATGCGAAGGCCATGACAATCTTTGCAACCTTGACAACCGTTGCTTATGACGTTCTTCTGTCTCACTGTCACGTCACTCTGTTTCTCTTTTCCTTTGTATTATGTCGCACTGTCAACATGAGGACCAATGGGACGAAGGGGCTCCTTGCTTACTGTTTCAGTAGCAAAACAGTTTCACAAAAAAAAGAAAGAAAAAATAATCCTCCAAAAAAAAAGTCATATCTGCTTTAGTGTGTTTGGAGGTCAAAAGGGTCTGACCAGGGAGCTGCAGTTTACTTTTATCAGCACGTGTGTTGTAACATGAGGTTGGGACTTAATCTGGATACAGTGGCATGTACAGTTGAGTGGAATCACGGGCAAATACCTTCTACTCCCCTCTGAGAAGAAAGATAGAAAACAGAGGTACTGCTGAGCCACATGGGCACCTACTGAAGCTTTCACTGTGTGTGTGTGTGTGTGTGTGTGTGTGTGTGTGTGTGTGTGTGTGTGTGTGTGTGTGTGTGTGTGTGTGTGTGTGTGTGTGTGTGTGTGTGTGCGTGTGTGTGTGTGTGTGTGTGTGCGTGTGTGTGTGTGTGTGTGTGTGTGTGTGTGTGGCAGAGAAAGATAGGAAAATGTGTATAACAGTGAAACTCTGTGGTGATGAAGTGAGCATGAGAGTGTATCGCATCGTATTCCTACTGCCAGTTTTTGATTGTGTGTGTGTGTGTGTGTGTGTGTGTGTGTGTGTGTGTGTGTGTGTGTGTGTGTGTGTGTGTGTGTGTGTGTGTGTGTGTGTGTGTGTGTGTGTGTGTGTGTGTGTGTGTGTGTGCGTGTGTGTGTATAACCTGTTTCTGTGTGTCTCTCTATTCTCCACCATCCTCTTTTCTGCCCTTGCAGCCACAAAAAGCACTTAGCAACCAAACATCTTATCACTCTTTTCTAGTGTCACACACACACACATTAGTAATATTATACAAGATATTAAAGTGACATATACGGTCAGTATTTCATCTTTACATTTATAGCCTGAAGGACTGATGCTTTTATGCCTTGCTTGTAAATAATTGAAACAGTACAGTATTATTGTGTGGCTCCTCATAATCACAAATGTATCAATATGATAACAATGTATTGTTTGTATATTGAACAAAGCTTTAAAAGGTGTTCATGTTACACCGTCCTGTCTATTTTCTAAAAGAGCAAGTGTTTACTTCTCGGCTTTGAGCACATTCAAAAGATCAAATAAAGAGATTACTTCAACTGTCATTTTGAAAACAACATGACCGGATTCTTCGTTATCTGTATTAATGGTTGTTTTATACTGCCGTGCCAATTATGTTCATTTATTAATCTGTATGATGTTGTTATTCCTGTTTAAGAGCATTAGCAAAGAAAAATCCACTCACTAATGTTATAAAAAGTAAAATGATATCAATGACATTTCCACTTTTAAGGGATAGTTTGGATTTTAAAATGAGGGTTGTATGAGGCACTTAATCAGTGTCAGTGTAATATCAACAGGAGATGAAGGTTGGAGCCATATTGGAAAAACAGACAGGAGTACCACAACATAAGTACAGCAATATACTGCTGTGGAAGGGGGCAGCAGCAAAATGTACGAGTGTATCAGTTTAAGTGAATATCAGATAGCCCTTTCCGGCGAGGAACTGAAGCCATTATGTATGCCCTTTTCAAAGCCATCAGACTCCATTGAAACAAAAAAAGTACCCTTGCATCAAACAACAGTTGCTGTTCTACTGCTGCCTTAATCGATTGGTTTGTTTGTGGTATTGTTTGAGTTTGATTCATCTGATCTAACCTTTTGAAAAGTAATCCAGCTCCCTTTATTCAAAGAAGTTACATGAATACAAACTTCACATTAAGACTTAACCAGAATACATTAACAATTTAAGAACTAATATGCCTTGTATGAAAAGGATATCTAAAAACATCCCCTTTTATGTGATTTCCGTTTGAACTAAGATGACGTTAGACAAAATGTCATTAAACAATTTTAGAAAATGACAGGTGCTTTTAATGAAGGGGTATTTGAGCTCCTATGTTTAGGGTTAGATTTGGGAACCACTTATTTACGCTATAAATAATTGATTTAAAACTCATCCGTAGAATGGCAGATAATACCATTTCAAGATTCTACAATGAAAAAAGGGGTGGATCTTTTCTCTCGACCTGTCTATTTAACGGATCTTTGGATACATTGTTCATCTTACGTTTTTATATATAAAGTTGGTACTAATGTTCCAGGTCTTATATAAATGAATCCTTGTTGATTGGTTGAAACAGCAGTGCTTCTATCAATTTGTGAACATGGTGACGGGATGAAGAGTTTGGATTTGACTGTAGATGTTAAGTTTAGAATCATTTGTAAATGAGGCCCTGAACAGAAAATACTCAGATAACAAGCTGAACAGACAAAAGCGATCTTAACATCGTACACAACAACGTGATCAAACCCTGAATCAGTCTCAAAACGAAGACTTCTCGGAGTTCCACTCTGCCTGCAAAATTATTTTGACAAATCTTGTATTATCTACCCAGATTTGGTTTTGCTGTTAAAATTACAAAACTACTCTTTCCTTTTCAGAAACAGCTCTGGCTCCCCTGTTGTCTGAGACACTGTAGCTGTAGACAATATCATTTATTTCCTGCTAGGGATTCATTTTCACCAGAGATGTAACTGCTTTGTGTTTCAACCACACTACATTTGCACTGAGTAGTACCCAGGAGTGCTTCCACAAAGCCTGATGGGTGGTTAGGAATGAAGTGCGTGGTTGCATCAAATTAAATAAAGAGCACTAGATTAAATTTTGTTCATCATGCTACTTCTGCACCTGAGTTCTCGTGAGTAGCATCAATAAGAATGACTGGCTAACCCAGGGGTGGGCAAACTGTTTGGCTCGGGGGCCACTGTGAGTTTTAAATTTGACAGACGGACCGGGCCAGTAGCAGATCGGTAAAAAAATATTTAGCTGTCCACTCCTCATTATACACTCGGCACTCAATGTTGACTTTTCTTTGGTCCACTCATTGTTACAGATGCAGGTTCAAAGGTGAATTATTGCGTCATTGCGTCATCGTTTGTGTCATGACGTAACCGTTTACTTGCCTTCTTATGACCCACACAGCGTTTTACGTCGCTGATTTTCTCCGCAACACCGCTCACAACAACATCAATAGAGGACTGCGTCGGGTAGTTTTTAATTATACGAAGCCAGATTAAATTAAAGAACTACTTCTCCAACCTTGTACCTTTCTCCAGAGTGCCGTGGTGTATTGTTTATTAATGTGGTTCAGCTGCATTACCGCCCGCTGCAGTGCTGCTCGTCTACCGGAGTTTATTCTCCCGTTAACTCGCGGCAGCGGCCGCTGTAAAGTTTTCACTGTCTGACCGTCACACAAGCAGCTGATAAATATCCCCCATCCCCATAAGTGAATGTGTTTTAGTCTGAAAGCTGTTTGGCATCACAACGCTGTTATGAAAGTTTCTCTGGCATTCTACAGGTGATGTTAGCTAATCAGACTATCTTACTTGTTGCTATCATATTGTGGCATAAGACGTTTTCTACACGCATATTTTACTGGCGTAGTTTTCGTTATGATTTTACTTGTGATGGCCACATGTAGCCCATGTATTGATTCCATCCGATAGTTGCAATAATACAAAACAAAAGGAAAACATCTGCGTCTTCACAATGGTCAATAACAGTGAACGGATGGTCATTAAAGTAAGGTAAAATAAACAGAATCACACTAAGCCTGGTTAGTGTTGCCTGACTTTATATAGGCATAAGTGTGTGGTCGCGTTCTAGTCACTTTTCTCAGCGCTACTGCTTGTTACAACTTGTATTCGCCGATCTTGCCGGGTTGCCGAGTGGGGCCAGCTGAGAGAATAGACCAGACTCCAGCAAAGGTAAATTGTGTCTAGAGTGCGCCATCTAGTGGGATCAACTGAAATGCCGGGTATTGCAGGATAAAGGCAAAATTAATGCGGTCTTTACTATAATTTGGAAAATGTTGTACCAATATTCGGCGGGCCGGATTCAAAAGCCCAACGGGCCGTATATGGCCCGCGGGCCTTAGTTTGCCCATGCCTGGGCTAACCTCTACATTACAGAAAACCCTTCTATCCTTCTGTAATGAAAATTGCTTCTATGTTCAGTCACCTGCGGCATAATGCACCAGGTAAGGGATCCATAAAGAGGGGTTAGCTGCCTCAGCTTTTACTGAAATGGTGTATGTGGAAAATGTTAAATTATGTGTGAGCTGGGAAAACCATCTCGTCCGAGAACCTAACATCAGATTTTGGTCTGAGTTTACCAGAAAGTGATAATAACCTGACCCAGACAAGCCATATAACACAGCCCTGCTCTCTCTATGTGCCTCATGTGGATTCTTTCCTCCTCTGAAAGCTGACTGAGTTTGCCTCCATGATGAAGCAAACATGGATTCTGTCATTGCCGCCCCTCCCTCATCAAAGAGCTTGCTTTGTCAGCGGGTCGCATCCTCACACTGCTGGCGGTTTGTTCCTCTGCTGCAGATCTGAAGCAACACGATCAGAAAAATGCACAGATGGAGATGCAGCCGGCACTGTCATACCTCATGTCCCCTTTTAACTCGGGTCTTTGAAGATGCTCCTGGGCTTAATGGACAAATGAGGAGAGCTGAATTCAATCTTTCTTCATCATCAGCACGTATATTAACGTGTTTACCTTATTTATTTGAGAGTGTGTCTATTATCATGGAGTGTGAAGATTTTGCTGCTCAGATCAGAAACAAATTATTAAAGGGGAAACTATTAATGAACTGAGATTTAACAGCATCATTACATAAATCTTTAAAGTCCTAAGCCATGTTTCCTTCTGCTTTTGTAGGCGATGAAGATGTTTTCCACTCAGCCTCCCAAACCCCCCGTCTTCTCCGCCTCCCTCACACATGTCACAACTAATTTTTAGCAGATATGCATGAGTGCTCAGTGGGAGGGCAAATCCAGACCAGATTGTATAGAAGTATTTCATGTGTGTGCAGTATGCGGCTGTAAATACTCATGAGTGGATTTTAAGATTAATCCCCTGAGATATGACGCTAAAGATTTTAATGCAGAAGGGATTAGCTTTCACTTTGACGGACTGTTTATTGAGTCTGATGGACTTGAGGGAACTCCCTTCTTTCTCAGGTATAGATTTGAGTATCGATGTATTGAACATTTCACTTTATTGCTTCTCATCTCTTCTTTAACCCCACTTTTATCCTCCTCCAATGTTCCCTCTGTGTATTATCAAACATCTCCATCTGTTTGAACTCCACCACTTTTTCTAGACACCCCACCCCCACCCGACCCTTAGCTTGATATCCTCTTCCTAACTTTCATTCTGGCTCAGTGATGTATCAAAATCTTGAGACGTATATTAGCCAAATATGTTAACATTTTAGATGGAGCTCCTCCTGCCTGCAAAAGCTACCAGCATTGAAGCAATAGTTCAACATCTTGTGTAATATGTTATGTATTGTCGATATGCAATCTCAGGTGAGAAGATCAATATCACCTCCTTGTCTGTGTGAGAGCGGAGCTCGAGATTGGAAACAGGCAGAACAAAGCTAATCTGATAGTTTCAATCTCAATTGAAGTAATCATTCGGGGATTGTCAAGAAAATGGAGAAGGTGCTGCACATATGTCGGCTGGGAGAAGAACATTGGTTGTTGTAACAGCATACAAGAATAGCACTACAACTTAAGTGAAGTAAGTGAGCTTTAAAGATGCTAGCAGGTGTATATTTAAGTGTCAGGCTAGCCGTTTTTCAATTGAATCCAGCCTTAATGCAAAGCTAGGCTATCCATCTTAGGGTAGATCAGGGATACTCAACTCACTTTGCCTGGAGGACACAATTAAGAAATTACATGAGGACAGCTAAGCTAAATGACTCCTGACCATAGCTCCATTCTGATTGGACACATCGTGGAGCGGTAATGTCATTCTAGTCTAAGTCTCGGCAAGAAAGCAAATAAGCATATTTCTGTAATGTTGAACTATTGCTTTAAAGGTCCCATGTCATGCTCTTCCGGTTATTACCCGTCCCCTTGTGTGTTATGAAGGTTTTTCTGCATGTAAACGGTCTGCAAAGTCACAAACCCTCAAAGTACACCCTGTAGCGAGTAAAACTCTAACACAGAAAATACCTGTCTATGTCCCAGAACGCCTCGTTGGCGATTTCTTATCAGCCATTGTTTTCATCCTGGGTATGGTGATGTGCCCATACCGAAATGGACCAATCTGTGGAGCCGTTACGCTACGTCCACAAAGCTGTTACGTTACGTTCCACAGAGCAGTTAGGTTAAGGACATCCCTCACACACACAGACTCAATCAATTTGCAGACTGCAGGGGGGTGTGTGTGTGTGTGTGTGTGTGTGTGTGTGTGTGTGTGTGTGTGTGTGTGTGTGTGTGTGTGTGTGTGTGTGTGTGTGTGTGTGTGTGTGTGTGTGTGTGTGTGTGTGTGTGTGTGTGTTCGGGCTGGGTTTCGCTGTCTCGCAGATGGCCACTGGGCTCATAGGGAGGGGGGGGGCAGGAGCTCCAACAAGCCGTTTAGGACAGAGAGTGAATACTCATACTAGACAGAGATGCTGTTTGAGAAACCAATGTGATTTTGGAAAATTGAACAATATAAATATATTTTAGTATAACTCAACAATGGAATTATGATCAGTAGAGATGGCCATGAGTAGTTATACACATACCACTTTCGTCTCATTAGTATGCATAGAAAGTGACAGGTGGTGTGACAGGTCACACCTCTCCCTACGTATTAAGCCCCACCCCTTCCGGATAAGCCCCGCCCCCATAACCCGGATGTCCCGCCCCCACTTCCAGTTTTCAAAATAAAAATATAAAAACAATTTAAAATGAGAAAAATAAAAATGCTGCCCCTACCGGTCGCCCCCACTTCCGGTTTTCAAAATAAAATATTAAAATAATTTAAAACTGAGAAAAATAAAAATGCTGCCCCTACCGGTTTTACAAAATAATTTAAAAATGAATCACATTAGTATGCATAGGATCAATGTCCCGCCACCTAACCACTTCCTGTGCCCCTAATCCTGTATACAGTATTGACTGTAACTTACAAATACTTGCAAATAACATGAAATATAGCAACCATATATTTAAAAAAAGTAATGTCAATCTTTCTAACCCCTCCTTGCTCTAAAGAGTTCCGTGAAAAGTTTTGTGAACAGTCTGGACATGTCTGAAGACAAGTCAGGACAAGTGTGAGGGAAATCATAAAACCCCCGACATCCTCTACAGTCAAATGGTGTGTTTAATAGTGATACCTAAGGGTATTCTCTTTTAGTATATGGATTTGTGAACTAATGTGTAATTTCTTTTATTAACTATAACTGCACAGGATCATTCTAAGAAGAGTGAGAGGGCTAATGAGCCAGCACCATACCTCCTCTATGCATTTTCTTGACCTGTATCTGATCTTGAAAAACTTGACTCTTTTAAAAAAGTTATTTTTCATCTATCATTTTCAACCATGCAGCAAGAGATCAAATTTAAGAATAAGTAATAGTTTGTCACGATTTTACGGGAAATAGTCAGTGCGCGATGTCACATCTTAAAGACAGCTTGAACTGGATAAATGGTTAGTCTTTTTTCAAACATACCGTACGTTCTGCATGTTAGTATATCTGGTCAATCGATTTAGACCCTACTGCCCTCAATAGGGAAGTCACGCTTTGGGAAGAGGTGTTTCATTTCACAGATCCACCTTGATTTGTTGTTGTGAGGGGTGAAGGAAGAGGGACGGGGGAGGAAAATTCAGAGGATGAAGAAGCAGAAAACATAACTTGTTTTGTAAAACGGACAGCACGTCAGTTTCAAGAAAGACGACAATAATTAGTAGTTAGACATTTTGGATATCGTTCGTTCTGGCAGTACTATTCCGGGTCATTGGGAAACTTTTTGGGACCCATTTAAAACCATTTAAAAGATAAATTTTCTCTGTTGTTCTTAATGCAAAAACAAATCATCTCTACTCCCTTTGGGTGAAGTCCAGGAATGTTCTCGGGGGGAGTGGACACTTACTGTTACATGGCATAAAGCTTCTGCAGTGTGCCAATAAATGTATAGTTTCCCTAAAGCTCCATACATTTACACATATTGACAAATTACTCAGCACATGAGGGGTAAATACAAAACAAATATAAATATCACCAATTATTCCAGAATGTGACTAGAATAGAGTCTAGAGAATGGACCCAGGCTTTGTCTTCAGCCACCAACTAAATAGGGGCGTGCTTTATTGAATCACCAGTATGTTACTCACCATTGAAGACAGTGTTGAGGGGGGCAAGCAAAGTGTACTCAGCAGCAGATTGCATGGAAGCAGAAAGGCCTAGCTCAGACACCATGTCTCCAAAGGTTGACTGGGAACTTCCAACCAGTTCCATCACCTGTTTAGCTTGAGGCACAAAGGGAATTTAAACACCATTAAAAATATGGATTACAGAAAAACAATATATGTATTAATGTAGTAAATCGGGTAATCATTAATAAGGGGAAAATGTGCAAGTCTAACCTGAGTCTGGCATGAGCACTTGATCAATAAGGTGGATGACACCATTGGTGGTGACAATGTCCTTCTTGAGCACCATCTTGTTGCCATTGACTGTTAAACTCTCGCCATCACAGCTTTGAAATCAAAGTAACGCTTCTAAAAAACATATATTTTAGAAAAGTAATGTTAGTCATGTCAAGTTATCAAGACTGCTGTGTTTCATCGAAACAGTGTTAAAATCACAAACATAAAGAAAACGAATTCCTTACAAATTAATGAATATTTTACCCGGTTAAAAAGGTTTGCATCCATTAAAGTGTAACTAAAAGTATCTTAGTAACACAAGAAAAGAGAATAAAGCATTGATGTCAACAAAACTGGATTGCTCCATTGAAATAGCGTTAAAATCAAAAAAGTGCCTCTAAAGAAAATGTATTCAGATAAAAGTATTTTATTTTCAGAAAATGTTTAAGGTTTTGCATACATAAAAAGTGTATCTTACAGTTCCTTTTGTGAGAGAATTGCACACAAATCTGCAGTGTCACTAAAACGTTTTACACAGGGACTGACATTCTGTATGGGGGGTTTCACACCTGAGCTGCTGCGGGGGGAGGGCGTTGAAAAGGGGGTGAGTATGTTTGGCTCTCGGGGGGATGGTGTGTTAAGAGTCACAGTCTTAAAGAAAAATCTGGTCAGAAAAAGTACTTAACTTTCTACCAGTTGTAAGTTGTCATACATATAAAAAAAGTAAGAGACTTACTGTTTCCTTTGTGAGAGAATTACACATAAATCTGCAGAGTGTCTGTAAAAAGTATCAACATCACAAACTGCCATTAAGAGTCAGATTCTTAACCAAATCTACTAATACAAAGTACTTAATTATCTACTTTTCAGCTTTTATACACAAAAGTGTATCCTTCAGTAACTTTCTCAGAGAATTTAAGCATAAATCTGTCAAAGATTCTTAACGAAATCTACGGACACAAAGTACTTCATTATCTACTTTTCAGCTTTTATACACAAAAGTGTATCCTTCAGTAACTTTCTCAGAAATGAAACAAACATCAAAAGTGTATCATGTGCTCTCAGTGTATTCTCTGTGTAGAAAGCAGCATACACATGAATATTCTGACTGAAGTGAAAAAACTCCATCACGATATTTCCATTAATATGGGGAATTCTAAGCTGGAGACGGTCCTGCGGATGTTGCAATCAGTATAACTATTTGATTTTTGTGTGTGAAAAAATAAAAAAGTGTTTTTTTACATTTAAAAACTGTTGTCTTCATTATAGCAAGGGGGAGCATGTCTGATACATGTGTATTACAGTCCTTCTTTTTGTGTTTTTCAGTGTTTTTCTGTGTGTCTGTACACACAAAGCACAAATCATTTAAAACAAACCCTGAATCAAATTTAGAGAGGACCATTAAGAGTCAGAATCTTAACGAAACTACTAATACAAAGTACTTCATTATCTACTTTTCAGCTTTTATACACAAAAGTGTATCTTGCAGTAACTTTCTCAGAGAATTTAAGCATAAATCTGTCAAATGTTCAAAACAGCCTTGCTTCACTGAAATAGCCTCAAAATCACAAACTGCCATTAAGAGTCAGATGCTTTTACAAAATCTAATAAAACAGAGTCTGATACATGTGTATTACAGTCCTTCTTTTTTGTTGTTGTGTTTTTCAGTGTTTTTCTGTGTGTCTGTACACACAAAACACAAATCATTTAAAACAAACCCTGAATCAAATTTAGAGAGAATCTTAACCAAATCTACTAATACAAAGTACTTCATTATCTACTTTTCAGCTTTTATACACAAAAAT
The DNA here is from genome assembly GCF_902827175.1 of Gymnodraco acuticeps. NCBI lineage: Eukaryota > Metazoa > Chordata > Actinopteri > Perciformes > Bathydraconidae > Gymnodraco > Gymnodraco acuticeps. The sequence goes on from NW_022992081.1 coordinate 1,975,145, forward strand.
GTATCTTTCAGTAACTTTATCAGAGAATTTAAGCATAAATCTGTCAAATGTTCAAAACAGCCTTGCTTCACTGAAATAGCCTCAAAATCACAAATGCCATTAAGAGTCAAATTCTTGACGAAATCTAATAAAACAGAGTACTTTCATGGTAGGGGTCAGCTTTTTAAAAAGAAAAGTGTATCTTTCGGTACCCTTTTTTTGAGAGAATTAAGCCTAAATCTGTCAAATGTTCAAAACAGCCTTGTTTCACTGAAATAGCCTCAAAATCACAAAATGCCTGCACACTGGAATGTGCTATATATGGCCCTCTTGGGCACTCTGGAACAAGGTAGCGCTCCATGGAACGAGCAAACCCCCCATCCCTCTTGGATTTAAAACAGAGGGAGGGCACTGTAAAGACAAAGGATCAAACGTGGAGGGCAAAGAAAATCTAAAAATCGACTTAGTATCAAAGAAATCATGTTTGAGTGCAAAACGTTTCATATTTTTCCTGCTAACCTTGAATTAACCTGTCCTGTCGTTTCGCTCACAGCTGTTTCTTACACATGACATGCATTGTTTTACAATTTATTACATAAGGTGAACATGTTTATGTGTTGCACAGGATATAATGGAGCCAATTACGTATTAATAAAAACAAATGCTAGCTAACTGACTTGCATGAATCAAAATATATGTAAACCTCTATTATCAGTCCATCCTTTATGTTCTGTTTTTTATTCCGTTAAAACCATCTTCTGTGTTTTTCTACCCTATTGAGCAAAATAACTCTTAACACTGGAAATGTTATAACATATTAAAAGGGCTTCTTGTGCTATATACACAATTGTCCTTCATTCAATTTGTCACTTAGGTTGCAAATAACCAACATACCCACTGACAATGGGGCATAAAATCAGGTTTTTCCCCTCTTTTGGTGTAAACTGAGCTGGTGTCTAATCCGTTCGAGCCAAACCAAACACGATTAAAAGGAGAACAAGACTTTTTCACAGGCTGTGGAGAATGCGAAATGTGAAAACCGAAAAAAAGCCAACAGATTTATTATAAATGTTTCGTTTACAATACTATTACTATATATGAAAGCAAAAAATAAAACACATTTTCATAAAAACACATTACAAAAATGAAAATGTGTTTTATTTTTTGCTTTCATATATAGTAATAGTATTGTAAACGAAACATTTATAATAAATCTGTTGGTGTCTTCGACAGGCAGCCTGCAGTCCGTCACCCCGACCCTCAGTATGTGCATTAAAGAATGGGCAAAGATTACGGCTTTTTTTCGGTTTTCTAACCTCCATTATGCGTCTAAAAAGAGTTGGTTTTACTGAGGCACCATTTGTGCACGTATTGGATGTGCTGTGGTGCTGGTCAGTCAGAGTGGAATAGGCCTGCGTCATGGGTTCACACCAACGCCATAAAGGAGTCTTTGTCATTGATGAGCGAGGTCATCTCTCTCCTCCACTGGCCAATAAACTTTCACATTCTCCACTTTTTTATGATTTTGTTTAGCTCACGGACCCCAAACAAAAGTGCAAAGAATTGAATTATTCACAGGGAAATGAATAAAAGGATTAATTTGCATTGATTTTGCTCCACCACAAATTGAGCCATTTTCTTGACCATAAGGACTTGAGAGCAAACCAACAAATTGAACAAAAAGATCAATGGTATATTTTAATATGGCTATCAAGAAAGAAATCTCCAAATTGACGCTTTGTGTTTAAATAGTTTGAGAGATTTTCCACTTGGTCTGTTGGAATAGACTGACTGGGACTTTTGTGTGAAATTACGCTTTTTGGTCACAAATTGAGAAAACATCAGTCTAAATTTGAATAATTTGGCCTGTAAAGTTTTGGAGAGGTTCTTTATAAATCAAAACCTGATAGAGGAGTCGGTATGTTAATGTGGCGACAAAATGTTCCCCTTTCTGCTCTGTGTTGGTCTGTTTGACTTATTCAGCAGCATTCTCCACAGCCTGTGAAAAAGTCTTGTTCTCCTTTTACTCGTGTTTGGTTTGGCTCGAACGGATTAGACACCAGCTCAGTTTACACCAAAAGAGGGAAAAAACCTGATTTGATGCCCCATTGTCAGTGGGTATGTTGGTTATTTGCAACCTAAGTGACAAATTGAATGAAGGACAATTGTGTATATAGCACAAGAAGCCCTTTTAATATGTTATAACATTTCCAGTGTTAAGAGTTATTTTGCTCAATAGGGTAGAAAAACACAGAAGATGGTTTTAACGGAATAAAAAACAGAATATAAAGGATGGACTGATAATAGAGGTTTACATATATTTTGATTCATGCAAGTCAGTTAGCTAGCATTTGTTTTTATTAATACGTACTTGGCTCCATTATATCCTGTGCAACACATAAACATGTTCACCTTATGTAATAAATTGTAAAACAATGCATGTCATGTGTAAGAAACAGCTGTGAGCGAAACGACAGGACAGGATAATTCAAGGTTAGCAGGAAAAATATGAAACGTTTTGCACTCAAACATGATTTCTTTGATACTAAGTCGATTTTTAGATTTTCTTTGCCCTCCACGTTTGATCCTTTGTCTTTACAGTGCCCTCCCTCTGTTTTAAATCCAAGAGGGATGGGGGGTTTGCTCGTTCCATGGAGCGCTACCTTGTTCCAGAGTGCCCAAGAGGGCCATATCTGTTATAGCACATTCCAGTGTGCAGGCATTTTGTGATTTTGAGGCTATTTCAGTGAAACAAGGCTGTTTTGAACATTTGACAGATTTAGGCTTAATTCTCTCAAAAAAAGGGTACCGAAAGATACACTTTTCTTTTTAAAAAGCTGACCCCTACCATGAAAGTACTCTGTTTTATTAGATTTCGTCAAGAATTTGACTCTTAATGGCATTTGTGATTTTGAGGCTATTTCAGTGAAGCAAGGCTGTTTTGAACATTTGACAGATTTATGCTTAAATTCTCTGATAAAGTTACTGAAAGATACATTTTTGTGTATAAAAGCTGAAAAGTAGATAATGAAGTACTTTGTATTAGTAGATTTGGTTAAGATTCTCTCTAAATTTGATTCAGGGTTTGTTTTAAATGATTTGTGTTTTGTGTGTACAGACACACAGAAAAACACTGAAAAACACAACAACAAAAAAGAAGGACTGTAATACACATGTATCAGACTCTGTTTTATTAGATTTTGTAAAAGCATCTGACTCTTAATGGCAGTTTGTGATTTTGAGGCTATTTCAGTGAAGCAAGGCTGTTTTGAACATTTGACAGATTTATGCTTAAATTCTCTGAGAAAGTTACTGCAAGATACACTTTTGTGTATAAAAGCTGAAAAGTAGATAATGAAGTACTTTGTATTAGTAGTTTCGTTAAGATTCTGACTCTTAATGGTCCTCTCTAAATTTGATTCAGGGTTTGTTTTAAATGATTTGTGCTTTGTGTGTACAGACACACAGAAAAACACTGAAAAACACAAAAAGAAGGACTGTAATACACATGTATCAGACATGCTCCCCCTTGCTATAATGAAGACAACAGTTTTTAAATATAAAAAAACACTTTTTTATTTTTATACACACAAAAATCAAATAGTTATACTGATTGCAACATCCGCAGGACCGTCTCCAGCTTAGAATTCCCCATATTACTGGAAATATCGTGATGGAGTTTTTTCACTTCAGTCAGAATATTCATGTGTATGCTGCTTTCTACACAGAGAATACACTGAGAGCACATGATACACTTTTGATGTTTGTTTCATTTCTGAGAAAGTTACTGAAGGATACACTTTTGTGTATAAAAGCTGAAAAGTAGATAATGAAGTACTTTGTGTCCGTAGATTTCGTTAAGAATCTTTGACAGATTTATGCTTAAATTCTCTGAGAAAGTTACTGAAGGATACACTTTTGTGTATAAAAGCTGAAAAGTAGATAATTAAGTACTTTGTATTAGTAGATTTGGTTAAGAATCTGACTCTTAATGGCAGTTTGTGATGTTGAGACTTTTTACAGACACTCTGCAGATTTATGTGTAATTCTCTCACAAAGGAAACAGTAAGTCTCTTACTTTTTTTATATGTATGACAACTTACAACTGGTAGAAAGTTAAGTACTTTTTCTGACCAGATTTTTCTTTAAGACTGTGACTCTTAACACACCATCCCCCCGAGAGCCAAACATACTCACCCCCTTTTCAACGCCCTCCCCCCGCAGCAGCTCAGGTGTGAAACCCCCCATACAGAATGTCAGTCCCTGTGTAAAACTTTTTAGTGACACTGCAGATTTGTGTGTAATTCTCTCACAAAAGGAACTGTAAGATACACTTTTTATGTATGCAAAACCTTAAACATTTTCTGAAAATAAAATACTTTTATCTGAATACATTTTCTTTAGAGGCACTTTTTTGATTTTAACGCTATTTCAATGGAGCAATCCAGTTTTGTTGACATCAATGCTTTATTCTCTTTTCTTGTGTTACTAAGATACTTTTAGTTACACTTTAATGGATGCAAACCTTTTTAACCGGGTAAAATATTCATTAATTTGTAAGGAATTCGTTTTCTTTATGTTTGTGATTTTAACACTGTTTCGATGAAACACAGCAGTCTTGATAACTTGACATGACTAACATTACTTTTCTAAAATATATGTTTTTTAGAAGCGTTACTTTGATTTCAAGGCTGTGATGGCGAGAGTTTAAGAGTCAATGGCATCAAGATGGTGCTCAAGAAGGACATTGTCACCACCAATGGTGTCATCCACCTTATTGATCAAGTGCTCATGCCAGACTCAGGTTAGACTTGCACATTTTCCCCTTATTAATGATTACCCGATTTACTACATTAATACATATATTGTTTTTCTGTAATCCATATTTTTAATGGTGTTTAAATTCCCTTTGTGCCTCAAGCTAAACAGGTGATGGAACTGGTTGGAAGTTCCCAGTCAACCTTTGGAGACATGGTGTCTGAGCTAGGCCTTTCTGCTTCCATGCAATCTGCTGCTGAGTACACTTTGCTTGCCCCCCTCAACACTGTCTTCAATGGTGAGTAACATACTGGTGATTCAATAAAGCACGCCCCTATTTAGTTGGTGGCTGAAGACAAAGCCTGGGTCCATTCTCTAGACTCTATTCTAGTCACATTCTGGAATAATTGGTGATATTTAGATTTGTTTTGTATTTACCCCTCATGTGCTGAGTCATTTGTCAATATGTGTAAATGTATGGAGCTTTAGGGAAACTATACATTTATTGGCACACTGCAGAAGCTTTATGCCATGTAACAGTAAGTGTCCACTCCCCCCGAGAACATTCCTGGACTTCACCCAAAGGGAGTAGAGATGATTTGTTTTTGCATTAAGAACGACAGAGAAAATGTCTCTTTTAAATGGTTTTAAATGGGTCCCAAAAAGTTTCCCAATGACCCGGAATAGTACTGCCAGAACGAACGATATCCAAAATGTCTAACTACTAATTATTGTCGTCTTTCTTGAAACTGACGTGCTGTCCGTTTTACAAAACAAGTTATGTTTTCTGCTTCTTCATCCTCTGAATTTTCCTCCCCCGTCCCTCTTCCTTCACCCCTCACAACAACAAATCAAGGTGGATCTGTGAAATGAAACACCTCTTCCCAAAGCGTGACTTCCCTATTGAGGGCAGTAGGGTCTAAATCGATTGACCAGATATACTAACATGCAGAACGTACGGTATGTTTGAAAAAAGACTAACCATTTATCCAGTTCAAGCTGTCTTTAAGATGTGACATCGCGCACTGACTATTTCCCGTAAAATCGTGACAAACTATTACTTATTCTTAAATTTGATCTCTTGCTGCATGGTTGAAAATGATAGATGAAAAATAACTTTTTTTAAAAGAGTCAAGTTTTTCAAGATCAGATACAGGTCAAGAAAATGCATAGAGGAGGTATGGTGCTGGCTCATTAGCCCTCTCACTCTTCTTAGAATGATCCTGTGCAGTTATAGTTAATAAAAGAAATTACACATTAGTTCACAAATCCATATACTAAAAGAGAATACCCTTAGGTATCACTATTAAACACACCATTTGACTGTAGAGGATGTCGGGGGTTTTATGATTTCCCTCACACTTGTCCTGACTTGTCTTCAGACATGTCCAGACTGTTCACAAAACTTTTCACGGAACTCTTTAGAGCAAGGAGGGGTTAGAAAGATTGACATTACTTTTTTTAAATATATGGTTGCTATATTTCATGTTATTTGCAAGTATTTGTAAGTTACAGTCAATACTGTATACGGGATTAGGGGCACAGGAAGTGGTTAGGTGGCGGGACATTGATCCTATGCATACTAATGTGATTCATTTTTTAATTATTTTTGTAAAACCGGTAGGGGCAGCATTTTTATTTTTCTCATTTTTAAATTATTTTAATATTTTATTTTGAAAACCGGAAGTGGGGGCGACCGGTAGGGGCAGCATTTTAATTTTTCTCATTTTTAAATTATTTTTATATTTTATTTTGAAAACCGGAAGTGGGGGCGGGACATCCGCTGGAGGGGGCGGGGTTTAGAAGCACCACCTGTCACTTTCTATGCATACTAATGAGATGAAAGTGGTATGTGTATTATGCCATGGCCATGTATACTCATGGCCATCTACTGATCATAATTCCATTGTTGAGTTATACTAAAATAGATTTATATTGTTCAATTTTCCAAAATCACATTGGTTTCTCAAACAGCATCTCTGTCTAGTATGAGTATTCACTCTCTGTCCTAAACGGCTTGTTGGAGCTCCTGCCCCCCCCTCCCTATGAGCCCAGTGGCCATCTGTGAGACAGCGAGACACAGCGAGACACAGCGAAACCCAGCCCACACACACACACACACACACACACACACACACACACACACACACACACACACACACACACACACACACACACACACACACACACACACACACACACACACACACACACACACACACACACACACACACACACACACACACACACACACACACACACACACACACACACACACACACACACACACACACACACACACACCCCTGCAGTCTGCAAATTGATTGAGTCTGTGTGTGTGAGGGATGTCCTTAACCTAACTGCTCTGTGGACGTAACGTAACAGCTTTGTGGACGTAGCATAACGGCTCCACAGATTGGTCCATTTGGGTATGGGCACATCACCATACCCAGGATGAAAACAATGGCTGATAAGAAATCGCCAACGAGGCGTTCTGGGACATAGACAGGTATTTTCTGTGTTAGAGTTTTACTCGCTACAGGGTGTACTTTGAGGGTTTGTGACTTTGCAGACCGTTTACATGCAGAAAAACCTTCATAACACACAAGGGGACGGGTAATAACCAGAAGAGCATGACATGGGACCTTTAAAGCAATAGTTCAACATTACAGATATATGCTTATTTGCTTTCTTGCCGAGACTTAGACTAGAATGACGATACCGCTCCACGATGTGTCCAATCAGAATGGAGCTATGGTCAGGAGTCATTTAGCTTAGCTGTCCTCATGTAATTTCTTAATTGTGTCCTCCAGGCAAAGCGAGTTGAGTATCCCTGATCTACCCTAAGATGGATAGCCTAGCTTTGCATTAAGGCTGGATTCAATTGAAAAACGGCTAGCCTGACACTTAAATATACACCTGCTAGCATCTTTAAAGCTCACTTACTTCACTTAAGTTGTAGTGCTATTCTTGTATGCTGTTACAACAACCAATGTTCTTCTCCCAGCCGACATATGTGCAGCACCTTCTCCATTTTCTTGACAATCCCCGAATGATTACTTCAATTGAGCTTGAAACTATCAGATTAGCTTTGTTCTGCCTGTTTCCAATCTCGAGCTCCGCTCTCACACAGACAAGGAGGTGATATTGATCTTCTCACCTGAGATTGCATATCGACAATACATAACATATTACACAAGATGTTGAACTATTGCTTCAATGCTGGTAGCTTTTGCAGGCAGGAGGAGCTCCATCTAAAATGTTAACATATTTGGCTAATATACGTCTCAAGATTTTGATACATCACTGAGCCAGAATGAAAGTTAGGAAGAGGATATCAAGCTAAGGGTCGGGTGGGGGTGGGGTGTCTAGAAAAAGTGGTGGAGTTCAAACAGATGGAGATGTTTGATAATACACAGAGGGAACATTGGAGGAGGATAAAAGTGGGGTTAAAGAAGAGATGAGAAGCAATAAAGTGAAATGTTCAATACATCGATACTCAAATCTATACCTGAGAAAGAAGGGAGTTCCCTCAAGTCCATCAGACTCAATAAACAGTCCGTCAAAGTGAAAGCTAATCCCTTCTGCATTAAAATCTTTAGCGTCATATCTCAGGGGATTAATCTTAAAATCCACTCATGAGTATTTACAGCCGCATACTGCACACACATGAAATACTTCTATACAATCTGGTCTGGATTTGCCCTCCCACTGAGCACTCATGCATATCTGCTAAAAATTAGTTGTGACATGTGTGACGGAGGCGGAGAAGACGGGGGGTTTGGGAGGCTGAGTGGAAAACATCTTCATCGCCTACAAAAGCAGAAGGAAACATGGCTTAGGACTTTAAAGATGTATGTAATGATGCTGTTAAATCTCAGTTCATTAATAGTTTCCCCTTTAATAATTTGTTTCTGATCTGAGCAGAAAAATCTTCACACTCCATGATAATAGACACACTCTCAAATAAATAAGGTAAACACGTTACTATACGTGCTGATGATGAAGAAAGATTGAATTCAGCTCTCCTCATTTGTCCATTAAGCCCAGGAGCATCTTCAAAGACCCGAGTTAAAAGGGGACATGAGGTATGACTGTAGCTCTTTTCACGACACAGACACAGGTCGGTTCTTTAAAACGGGCGTTTATTTCTTGGGAGTTTTCATCCTGTAGCCTTCCCTCTTCCGTTACGCCGTGAGAACTACAACACCGAAATGACACGCATACATAGCCAAACACATTAGCATATTGTGCTACACATATGAATGAAAACAAGAAAATGAAAACACAAAACAAATACCTCGTTGGCCGCTTGTCGTGAAAGGAGATTAATTTAGTTCCTTTTCTGCATAACTTCGTCACAGACCTCCCGTCACACTAAACTTTATCACAGACCTCAGCAGAGCTTCAAAAAGACGTCAACCCACATGGAGTTGTACAGTGTAACAGCAAAACACGCAGTACCAGCACATGAACAAACATTAGTTCCTAGGCACAAGAAACACATACGCATATCGGCCCAAGATGTAAAACAAACTGTATTAAATCATGCCATATTTAACGATTATAAATAACATGAAATAAAGTATTCATTTATCCAATTGAACTATGACATTAACCGTGTTACTCCTTTAATTAAGGCAACTTCGTTACGTCATTTACACTCCCACCAAATCACTCATTAACTCAAATGTGGGATTTCGTTCAAACAAAATGCAAAGAAACAGTCAAGTGTTTTCAGTGTGTATGACTATACTCTCATGTATGGGACTTAAGTGGCCTGAAGTAAAGTGACTACCTTATGAATAGGTCTTTCGAGGTAGACTAGTCTAGTGTGTGGTTTTCCTTTATCAAGTGTAGTGTTACTGACTAGTAACTTTAGCTTTCGCACCAAGCCGTCTGTTCCAGGGTGAGTTTCTACAACTCTGGCGAGCTTCCACTCATTTCTTGGTAGGTTGTCGTCTCGCAGAATGACAATGTCATCTACTTGTGAATTTTGTGATGCCTTTGGCCATTTCTGCCGCTGTTGGAGGTTTAGCAGGTATTCTCGTTTCCATCTTCGCCAGAACTCATTGGCTAAGAACTGCACTCTTCTCCATCTCTTGCGCAGATAGAGGTCTTCTTTACAGAACTCTCCAGGAGGGGGCAGAATAACTGATGACTTCATGGTTATTATGTGGTTGGGAGTGAGAGGCTCTGGACCAGTAAGATCGTGGAGGTGTTCAACACTTAACGGCCTGCTGTTAATTATTGCCATTGTTTCGTAAAGGAATGTTCTCAGAGTTGTGGTGTCTAGTCTGCTTGCAGACTTGTCTAACATGACTGTCAGAATGCTTCGAATCGTTCTGATTTGGCGTTCCCAGACTCCTCCCATATGGCTTGCTGAAGGAACATTCATTACAAATTCGCAACCAATTGCTCGTTGACGTTCCTGATCCATTCCTTTGAGCAACTCAGAAAACTCCCTCTTGGCACCAATGAAGTTTGTTCCTTGGTCGCATCGTAATTGGCGCACAGGTCCTCTGATTGCTACCATTGTTCGAAGTGCATTCATGAAGGCATCTGTCGTCAAATCGTCTAGCGTCTCTATATGCACCGCTCTGGAGCATAGGCAGGTAAACAACAATCCATATCGTTTTACCTCCTTTCTTCCTTCCTTCACAATAAAGGGACCAAAACAATCTATACCGCAGTAAGTAAACGGAGTGGATGTCTCGGTTCTGTCCTCTGGCAGATCGGCCATTTGTTGAGTCTCTGTGGTTCTTCTGTATTTCCTACATTTTACACACTTGTAGATGTGTGATGAAACTACATTTCCACATCCCAGGATCCATATTCCATTCGCACGTACCTCATTCATTGTCATGCCTCTTCCTTGGTGATGTACACGCTCATGATGATGTTTGACGAGCAAGGCGGACACATGAGCTTTCTTCGGAAGTATTGCAGGATGTTTTATGTCATGATGTAAGGCTGATTGAGATAGCCGTCCTCCCACCCTAAGAACATTGTTCTTGTCCAGGAAGGCATTCAACAGGTGTAGCTTGTTGTGCTTGTTCAAGGTGCTTCCCTTTTGAAGCTGAACTGTTTTAATTTCTTCGGTGAAGGCCTCTTCTTGCACCAGCTTGATAATAAAGATTTCTGCTTCTCTTCTTTCTGCAAGGTTAGTTGCTTCATTAGTTCTTGGCTGAAGTCTCCTGGATTCTCTGACAAATCTCTTGAGTCTTGCGACAGCTCTCACTGTCCTGGACCAGTCAGAAAACTTAGAGAAGCGGTTCAACAGTGAATTTTCTTCCTTAGTTTTGACTGTGTGAACATGAACTTTGCGAAGTTCAGGATCGTCTGTTTCCACTGCTCTCACCTTCTCTTCACATGGAAGGTTCAGCTGGAAAAGAAAGTCAGGTCCTTTTAGCCAGTTAGACTCTTTGAGCTGAACTGCGCTCAGCCCCCTTGAGGCGTAGTCGGCTGGGTTATTTTCAGAGCTAACATGTCGCCATTGTTCAGGGTTGGTGCTAGATCTTATGCGCTGGATACGGTTGGCAACAAACGTGTGGAAACTCTTGGCATCGTTGTTCAAGTAACCAAGGACTACCTTTGAGTCAGTCCAGTAATATTCTTGCAGGTTTTCAATCTCCAGCTCGCGTTTGATGACATCACCATTGCGTACTGAAGTCACAGCTGACGACAACTCAAAGTGTACTTCTCTCTTCAGCTGAATTGCTGGCTGGACAGCAGGTGTTACTTGTCGCACTACGATTCTGTGACTAGTTCCTATTGTGTCACAGTAATCCTTTGCTGGATTCGAGCAACCGACGATACTCCAGCCAAGATCCGTCCGCTGTGCATATGGATAATTGTCTTTACCGGATAGGATCTCTCTTGGAAGAAGGGCTTGCTGACAGTTATATCCGATTAAAAGACCTACTTCGCAATCCAATGGTGGTGGAATCTTGTCTGCCAACTGTTCCAAATGTGGCCATTTTAGAGCTGTCTCTGAGGTAGGAATGTGTGACCTGTCAACTGGAATGAACTCTCTTGTGAAAAGAGGTGGCAAAGGAATCATTTTTTCCAGGTCGTATCCCCTCACTTGAAGTTCTGTCAGTTTCTGACAGGGTATGACTGTTGACTTTGTTGACATTGTAGATAGCCGCAAACGAACATTTTCTTTGTTTGTGTCAAGATTTTGGGCCACTTCATCTAGAATGAAAGTCGTGTCACTCTGTGTGTCCAAGAGTGCGTAGACAAGAACTTCTTGTTCTGGCTGTTTTGTGGATGAGACCCAGACTGGTATGATTGCGGACGTTTGTGTGCTTGGGCCTTCTTGTATGACTCTGTTGGTGGTTGCAGCGATTTCTTTGGTGTCTGTTTTGTCCTTTGAGATGTCGTCTCCATTAAAGGTTGTTGACATTTTGCCTTTGAACTTGTCGTCATGCAAACACGTTGGATGTCTCCTCTGACACTTTTCACATGTGCTTTTGTCATTGCACGCCTTTGACTGATGACCAGTATTCAAACATCCAAAGCATAGCCTTTCTGCATACACAAACTTGATGCGATCTTCAACTGTCTTTTCTACAAACTTTCTACACTTTGGGAGGACGTGTCCTGTTCCTTTGCAGAAGATGCATGTTGGGATGCTACTTTGTGTTGTGTTTGTGGACAGTGTCTTTGCTTGAATAGTTTGGCTTATTGGATTCTTTGTTTTTTCACTTTCGACACTCCTGATAGCTTGTATCGAGGATATGGGATCACATGCGAGATCTGCTTCCTTTGATATGAAATCTACAAACACTTTGAATGGTGGGTAACCACCATTTGCATGTCTGGCCTCCATTGCTTTTCGGTTCCAGCCGGATACCAACCAATCTGGCAGTTTCATCAATATTTGTTGACTCTCGTTGCAGTCATTCAGTACTTCTAATGTCTTAATGTGGGGCATTGCAGCCTCACAGCTCTTAAGGAAGTCTGCAAATTCTCTTAGTTCGCTGCCATCTTTAGAGCTTATCTTTGGCCATCCATGTAGCTTGTCTCTGAAGGACTTCCCAATAATAAATGGGTCTCCAAAACATTTTTCTAACAGCTGCCAGGCAGAGTCATATGCTGCTTCGGTGCCTAACAGGAAGAATCCTTCTACTGCTTTCTTTACAGCACCTCCTATGTACTTTCTAAGGTAATACAGTTTTTCATTCTTTGGAATGTTTTTCCTGTCTATTAAAGTTTCAAAGGATAGTTGCCAGTCTTTGAATTTCAAAGGATCTCCTGTGAATAATGCAGGCTCTGGTGTTGGAAGGTGATTTGCACTTATTGCTTCTGCTAGTATTTTAACCAAGTCAGCACTATTCTGCATCTGAGCTAAGGGCATTGAGGTTGGTAGAGCTTGTGGTACTTGCTGTGGACTGTGGAGACTATAAGCTTGACTTGCAGGTTGTAGAGGTTGAGGTATGAACGGAGGACTTGAAGCATTGATGACTTGTGCTGTTACTGGCTGAGACTGATAAACGAATGGTGGAGTTGTGGAGTACAGAGCTTGGGTTTCTCTAGCTGGTTCAACATCATACAGTGAGTCGATTGCTTCATAATTTTCTTCCATTCGATTGTACACCTTGACTCGAGCTCTTGCGGCTTTCAGCTTTTTAACCTCTTCTAGGCGTTCAAGCTTACTGCGCTTTTCTTGCATTGCCTGAAGTCTGGCTTGCCTTTCGAACTCAAATTGTGCCATCTGTTTTTTATCTTCAGTCTCCAGCCTTTGAAGTTCTGTTGCTTCCTTTTCTTGTTCACCTAAAACTGCTAGGACTTCCTGAGATGCAGCGGCTTCAGCTGCAGCTTCAAATCTTTTGAGAAGACTAGAATGAGCGGAGCTACACTTTGATCGACAAGACAGTGGAGATAATGAAGAGTCAGTTGAGTTTAGAACAGATCCAACATCGGGCCAAGATTCTTCCTTTAAGTCTGCTGTATTCTCTTCAAGCTGTCTCTCTGCCTTTCGAATAATGAATCCTGAGAGTGATATGCATGTATCAACTCTGCGTCGCAGGTTCGGTTCAGGAGTATGTATGAGACGTAACTCTTCATACAAGGCTTTTACATCTGAGCAAGAGCTTTTTATATTTGCAATAAGCTCTCTCAATTCATCCTTGGAGGCGTCATCATTCAGTATTTCTTTGCCTATTCTCACATGGTACCTCCATTTCTCATAGACGATTCTGTAGTGACGTTGTACACTTTTCAACTTTTCAGCTTGGAGTTCTTTTCCTTTTTCTGTTAGTGTTCGATTTCTTTCACTTCTTCGTAGCTCTTCCACTTCTTCTGCCAACTCTGTTTCTGTTGTTTCAAGTTGAGCAGATGATTTGGCATTTTTGTGGCAGGTCCCTGCTTCTGACATTTTGAGATGACTTAATAACTTATAACCGACTGTAATAGAGCATGTGTAACTACTAAGCTTGAATTGGATCTCTGAATGTATACATAAGTAATCAGTGAGGTTATCAAATGTATGCACTCATTAACAAGTTTAACTTGACCTCAGCTTTACAACAAAATAACAATAACAAGAATAAGAATAAGATTTAGCTTGTTACTAATAAACCTTAAATGTAGTGAAATATGCTTAGAAAGGCATTACATCACTTGTACTTTACAAAGAAAATGTTTTTGTCAGTGGAATGACCCTTTAAAGCTCAAGTAAATTGTCCTTTAAGTGTAATACCTTTCATAAAATGTGAAAACGTTCTTCTTTTTTAACTTGAACTTATAAATAATATATTCTTTCTTTAATATTAACTTATAATTTCTTTACTTTCTTATATGATTAATTGTCGTCTTTAAACCCTTTGACATGTACCATTCATGAACACCAACACATTAGCTTCATCACCAGCATAGGCTTAGCATAGATGATAGACCTGAGTCCTTATTTGCAATTTCCAGATTAACCACTTCTCACACCACCTTTAACTTGAAGGATGTGGTAGAGCACTTCCTGACTTTATCCTGAAATGTTGCGACTTTCACACAGTCTAATCACCGTAGCTTGCGGTCGTCATGCCGACAGTGCACCGCTGGCGTTGCTTCTCTGATGTGCTGGATGGTCCTTGAACGCAGCGTCGTCTCTCGCTCCAGTCTCGTTGTCTTTCCCACCCGCGCTGAGCAGGCGAGTTCTCACTGTAGCTCTTTTCACGACACAGACACAGGTCGGTTCTTTAAAACGGGCGTTTATTTCTTGGGAGTTTTCATCCTGTAGCCTTCCCTCTTCCGTTACGCCGTGAGAACTACAACACCGAAATGACACGCATACATAGCCAAACACATTAGCATATTGTGCTACACATATGAATGAAAACAAGAAAATGAAAACACAAAACAAATACCTCGTTGGCCGCTTGTCGTGAAAGGAGATTAATTTAGTTCCTTTTCTGCATAACTTCGTCACAGACCTCCCGTCACACTAAACTTTATCACAGACCTCAGCAGAGCTTCAAAAAGACGTCAACCCACATGGAGTTGTACAGTGTAACAGCAAAACACGCAGTACCAGCACATGAACAAACATTAGTTCCTAGGCACAAGAAACACATACGCATATCGGCCCAAGATGTAAAACAAACTGTATTAAATCATGCCATATTTAACGATTATAAATAACATGAAATAAAGTATTCATTTATCCAATTGAACTATGACATTAACCGTGTTACTCCTTTTAATTAAGGCAACTTCGTTACGTCATTTACAATGACAGTGCCGGCTGCATCTCCATCTGTGCATTTTTCTGATCGTGTTGCTTCAGATCTGCAGCAGAGGAACAAACCGCCAGCAGTGTGAGGATGCGACCCGCTGACAAAGCAAGCTCTTTGATGAGGGAGGGGCGGCAATGACAGAATCCATGTTTGCTTCATCATGGAGGCAAACTCAGTCAGCTTTCAGAGGAGGAAAGAATCCACATGAGGCACATAGAGAGAGCAGGGCTGTGTTCTATGGCTTGTCTGGGTCAGTGGACATTATCAGGTTATTATCACTTTCTGGTAAACTCAGACCAAAATCTGATGTTAGGTTCTCGGACGAGATGGTTTTCCCAGCTCACACATAATTTAACATTTTCCACATACACCATTTCAGTAAAAGCTGAGGCAGCTAACCCCTCTTTATGGATCCCTTACCTGGTGCATTATGCCGCAGGTGACTGAACATAGAAGCAATTTTCATTACAGAAGGATAGAAGGGTTTTCTGTAATGTAGAGGTTAGCCCAGGCATGGGCAAACTAAGGCCCGCGGGCCATATACGTTGGGCTTTTGAATCCGGCCCGCCGAATATTGGTACAACATTTTCCAAATTATAGTAAAGACCGCATTAATTTTGCCTTTATCCTGCAATACCCGGCATTTCAGTTGATCCCACTAGATGGCGCACTCTAGACACAATTTACCTTTGCTGGAGTCTGGTCTATTCTCTCAGCTGGCCCCACTCGGCAACCCGGCAAGATCGGCGAATACAAGTTGTAACAAGCAGTAGCGCTGAGAAAAGTGACTAGAACGCGACCACACACTTATGCCTATATAAAGTCAGGCAACACTAACCAGGCTTAGTGTGATTCTGTTTATTTTACCTTACTTTAATGACCATCCGTTCACTGTTATTGACCATTGTGAAGACGCAGATGTTTTCCTTTTGTTTTGTATTATTGCAACTATCGGATGGAATCAATACATGGGCTACATGTGGCCATCACAAGTAAAATCATAACGAAAACTACGCCAGTAAAATATGCGTGTAGAAAACGTCTTATGCCACAATATGATAGCAACAAGTAAGATAGTCTGATTAGCTAACATCACCTGTAGAATGCCAGAGAAACTTTCATAACAGCGTTGTGATGCCAAACAGCTTTCAGACTAAAACACATTCACTTATGGGGATGGGGGATATTTATCAGCTGCTTGTGTGACGGTCAGACAGTGAAAACTTTACAGCGGCCGCTGCCGCGAGTTAACGGGAGAATAAACTCCGGTAGACGAGCAGCACTGCAGCGGGCGGTAATGCAGCTGAACCACATTAATAAACAATACACTACGGCACTCTGGAGAAAGGTACAAGGTTGGAGAAGTAGTTCTTTAATATAATCTGGCTTCGTATAATTAAAAACCACCCGACGCAGTCCTCTATTGATGTTGTTGTGAGCGGTGTTGCGGAGAAAATCAGCGACGTAAAACGCTGTGTGGGTCATAAGAAGGCACGTAAACGGTTACGTCATGACGCAAACGATGACGCAATGACGCAATAATTCACCTTTGAACATAATTCACCTTTGAACCTGCATCTGTAACAATGAGTGGACCAAAGAAAAGTCAACATTGAGTGCCGAGTGTATAATGAGGAGTGGACAGCTAAATATTTTTTTACCGATCTGCTACTGGCCCGGTCCGTCTGTCAAATTTAAAACTCACAGTGGCCCCCGAGCCAAAAAGTTTGCCCACCCCTGGGTTAGCCAGTCATTCTTATTGATGCTACTCATGAGAACTCAGGTGCAGAAGTAGCATGATGAACAAAATGTAATCTAGTGCTCTTTATTTAATTTGATGCAACCACGCACTTCATTCCTAACCACCCATCAGGCTTTGTGGAAGCACTCCTGGGTACTACTCAGTGCAAATGTAGTGTGGTTGAAACACAAAGCAGTTACATCTCTGGAGAAAATGAATCCCTAGCAGGAAATAAATGATATTGTCTACAGCTACAGTGTCTCAGACAACAGGGGAGCCAGAGCTGTTTCTGAAAAGGAAAGAGTAGTTTTGTAATTTTAACAGCAAAACCAAATCTGGGTAGATAATACAAGATTTGTCAAAATAATTTTGCAGGCAGAGTGGAACTCCGAGAAGTCTTCGTTTTGAGACTGATTCAGGGTTTGATCACGTTGTTGTGTACGATGTTAAGATCGCTTTTGTCTGTTCAGCTTGTTATCTGAGTATTTTCTGTTCAGGGCCTCATTTACAAATGATTCTAAACTTAACATCTACAGTCAAATCCAAACTCTTCATCCCGTCACCATGTTCACAAATTGATAGAAGCACTGCTGTTTCAACCAATCAACAAGGATTCATTTATATAAGACCTGGAACATTAGTACCAACTTTATAGATAAAAACGTAAGATGAACAATGAACAACGCCCGGAAGTGGGGCGGGGCTTAATAAGTAGGGAGAGGTGTGACCTGTCACACCACCTGTCACTTTCTATGCATACTAATGAGACGAAAGTGGTATGTGTATAACTACTGCCATGACATGGGACCTTTAAAGATTAAGTTCCTCTCAGGTCCAAATACTTAAAACTGTTTCTCTTACAGAAAACCCCACACAATGGCTCAAGGTTATCAGCACAAGAGATGAACAACTAAGACAGTGAATTAATACACCAACAGCCAATTACCTTCCTCTTTTCTCTAGCAAACAGAGCACTGCCAGGGACAGATAAAAGGTTGTGTAATGGATTTCACTGAATGTCATGCTCATACCTTTAATAAAGAGCGTGTGACTTACACCGTGTAATTTGTCATGCTTTCTATCAGTGGTGCTGCCATGTTATAACTTATAACACTAGACATGCAAGTCTTTCATTAATAACACAGCAAGTCAAGGAAAGGATTATGTTTTAGCGGTGAGTAGATAAGTCCCAAGGTTGATGGTGGAGCACAGTGGCAAGAAAAATCCATTCCCTAATCAATCACTGTGTGTTCAGGGTGCCCCATACCTCTGCTCTCTTCCCAGCAAGCATGGGAAAAGCAGAGGACTCCATCTTTCGCACACCATCTGCCATCAGTCTCACACTCCTCGCGTTATCTCAACCTCTGTCTTTCATGCTGGTTCTCTCTCTTCTCCAATAGATCTGGCCCTTCTCCTCAGTGTGACAGCAGCCATCCATTCTGTGAGCTTCTGCTTCATTTGCATGATAGAGAAGGAGGGGAGTAAACACACACACACAGACACACACACACACACACACACACACACACACGCACACACACACACACACACACACACACACACACACACACACACACACACACACACACACACACACACACACACACACACACACACACACACAGAGGAGTAAATACATATCCAGGACATAGTTTTAGTGACGGGCAATTGCTTTTAATTTGGGCCATACCTTCTAATAAAGCCGCTCTTAATAACATTTCCTCAGCTGTATCAAAGCTTGTTTGTTTAAGTGCTTTAATTTGAGGGCAGACTCAGAGAGAAGATCTGGATTGCATTTTAACAGCGCAATAGTCAATGTTGTTCTTTTACAGAGGCATCACCTTCCTATTTATAACAGCGTAGCCAGATGTTCATCCCCTTGTCATTCAGCAATCACATGCTGCTCCTCACTCACCACCTGCAATCAGCCAAGTTATTGGAGGACATTTGATATATATATATGGCAACTCAAACTAAGAGCAGTACATTATGAGAGTGGGAAGGCTGAAGAGCGGGAGGTCAATGATTTATTTACAGGTCCAAATGCTCCGTTCTTGTTTCCCCTTTCATGTAAGTTTCAGTGGGTGTTTTTCAATGTCGAGGAAGGCTCCTACACTATTTCAAGGATACTACGTCATGGAGTCCCGCCGAAGGACTGTTCCAGTGTCCAGGATCCTTGGAATTCTACCGGCCGGCGTCCTTCGTTGCGGGACATTTCGAGGCTGGACATGTGTATCCTCCGCGGTCTTAAAATCCTCACAATGCTTTGCGCACGGACCAATCTCCAAAATCTTTGGCGGAAATCGCGCTCCATTTAAGGCGGGGCCTCGCATATGACGCACACCTGTTAGCCTATTCCACCATTCTTAGTTTTCCGAGGCTAGGAAGGATTCTTGCCTCGCTTCTGAAGGACCTGACTCGGAAGACATGTCCTACCAAGGAAGCGTCCTCGACATTGAGAAACACCCAGTCTTTGTTGCATCCTAACTCTCTCCCATTCTCTCTCTCATATTTATATTGTCTTCTGTCAAATAAAGGAAAAAATGCTGAATAATGGTCAGTAAATATAACAATAAAAATAGTAAACTGAGTTTGCCAAGATTTTCCTTTGCTCTCAGCTAACTGTTAACGTCAAAACGGTTACATGCTCTCAAAGACAATGCTAATATGCTGATGTTTAACAGGTATGTCTACCATGTTCTCCATCTCAATTTCAGCCCCTTTAGGTTGGTATAATTCATCTCTCAAGGGTCAGGTGATAACCAAAAGCCAGGTTTCCATTAGGTCTGTGGAATATACTGTATTGTTTAATCATTGACATTTGATAAAGAGACTGTTTATATCTGCTGCTATTTTTCATCTCTTCAGCAGAGCAGCTCATAATACATGTATTTATCTAAATAAGTTTACATTGCATTTAAGCACACTTTGGTCTCAAGATTAGTTTGAATTTAATTTTAAATGTATTCCACACTCTATAAAACAATCTGCTATTGGTATAGCCTGCAGCATATGTATGTATGTGTGTATGTATACAGTAGATTTGTATGAGTATAGATATTTGCTGCATGTATGTATATCAGCGACGTGCAGTCAGGGGAGGCAGAGCCTCACCTGTCATACTCCAATGTAACAGAAAAACAACTAATGAAAAACGAAATAGTAATAATAATAAAATGTCTCCACTGATCTGTGTTGTAAGTGTGATTTCTGTATGATTCCAATCGCTTTTTATAGTCAAAATCAGCAAATTGGCCGAGCTCCGCTACAACTACATGGGAGCGATGAGGAGTGAGGCAGGGACGAGCTCTGCCTCAAGTAAGCCCACAGTAACTGGCTGGAGCGCGGGCACTAATGAAGCGTGGGCACTTATTTTGTGAGCGCGCTCAAGCCAGTTACTCTGGGGTGAGGTGAGGCACAGATGAGATCTGCCTCACCTCAGAATGCGTCACCCCACAGAAACTGGCTGGAAAGCGGGCCCAAAGCGCATGCCTGCACCATCTCACTGTATGTCACCAATGTAATGTTTGTAGATCCCTTTATTACATTTATCCTCGCCATCCATAGTCTCTAAATAACTTATTTCACGTATATATGATATTTAGGCTCGATGGTCTCATCATACAACGGCAATGAAAAAAGCATGGGAAGCAGCCATAAACTCTGCCGCACTGAAGGGGGCACAAGTGAGCCCACAGGTTCTTGTTGCTACTGTTATTCTACGCAGGGACGGTAGACACGAATAACAAACTAGACTTTTGAAACTAGAGGAAGATAAGGAGGACTTTTACAAAAATGTAATGGAGATTGTTGTCCAGAAGGATAGCATGGACTTCATCTTCAAGTCAAGGTAAGACCACAATTGAAATGAACATGGGATCTTACTAAGAAAGACCAATCCAATATTTAGATTTTGGGTATCCTTTTGTTGAACAGTCTGTTTAAAATGAATCGAAGCATCAGACTAAAAAAGCTTTTGAAAATAACCGAACATTTCGATTAAGGTCAAAATATAATATTTCTAAATCTGACTCTGAAAGAGTCAGTGCCTCACCAGCCCTCACCGCACGTCACTGATGTATATGCATATGTATTACACGGATATATATATATATTCATTTAACAATGTGGTACCACTTTACAATAAGTCTACCCTTATACTTTTGTGCTTATCTTTCTGACAGTGCAGACGCTTTTCCGCTTGCTTACTTTTTTTTTTTTTCCTCTGCTTACTTTTTATGCTGATTTTCCTATTCTTATTCTCTGAAAACTTCGAGCAGCGGCTCCTGGACATTGACTTATCACTGGGACAGTTCATCTTCATAAATAGACGGAGGGTTTCAGCCATATTTCAACATTTTTACGACGACCTCAGTCTTACAGTAGCGTGGCCTAGCAACAGCTAAAGCCTGGTAGGCTATTGCATGCTATTTAGCTTAAGCTAGTTGGTAGAAAAATGCCTCCGTTCTCTACAGATGACTTCCACAAACTTCTACAGAAGATGGCTGTGTTGGAAATGAAAATGCAACGGTTGGAAGTTAACGTGGAAGTGAATGGACTATGTCGTGGGAATGACACCACTTTACCAGTGTTGCAAAATAATGGAAAAGGGTATGCTAACTCACAGCTAATTAGCAGCTACAAGGATTCCAAGGAACAGGAGGGCTGTGTACCGGGTAATAAATCTACAAGTGGTAGTCCTCCCTGGAACTCTGGGTGCAAAGCCTAAGAGTAAATCATTTCCATGGGATTTGGGAGGACGAATAACAGGCAGAGCCCAGCGCTCTGAAATCTGTGATGCGACCGGCTGGCCTGCATTGTTATCACCCAGGAAGAGCGCCTCTTCAACCCCTATTCATACTAGGAAACAGTCGTGGACAGATGCTAAAGGAAGAACTACAAAAAATGTAAATGTCTGTTGAAAACTGTCAGCTCTCTAAATGCGGAGGTGTTCATCAGTGGCCCTCTACCGCCAGTCAGAAGAGGAGTGGAGAGATTCAGCAGGCTGTTTGCACTGAACACCTGGCTTTCAACTGCCTGTACTGACCATTATGTCCATTTTATTGACAATTTTAACTTTTTCTGGGATCGCAGACATCTTTACTGTATAAGGCAAATGGAGTTTGCCTGAACAAGTCAGGAGTGAAATTGTTTATCTCTAACATATTCAACTGCCTGCGTCATCAATCTGTTCCCTCTGCCAAGGACAAGCAACAAGAGGAATCAAAACAGGAGAAAGACACAACACATCGCACAGAAAACCCTGAAGAAGTATCAATGCACCCGCCTGAGGAATGTTCTGATTATGGCAGACCTATGACACAAATGGAGGAGTCTCCACTGCCCGTCACCACCCCTGTCAACGCCTTTGAGGATACTCTTCATTCATCCCCCAGCTCTCTCTACTCTCCGCTCACCCTTTCACCCTCGCCCTCCCCCCTGGAGTTCGATGACCACATGAAGGCGATACGCAGGGTTGGCAGCATGTCCTGCCCCGCCCCTCAACGACGCCCACCAAAATCACCGAAGCAGAAACGCGCACCATCTCCCCCGGCTTCATCACCATGCCTACCACAATCATCCAAACCAAAACAATACAAGAAAGATGGAAGCAGATTTCCAAACCCCCCTTTCTACAGTGTAGCCCTCACCCTGCCCTCCTATGATGAGAGGAGCAGAGTGGTGGGTCCTCCCTCCCCTTCAAAGCCTGATAGGCATGTGTGTGTACAAAACGCTGCAAACTGATATTTGCTGGGTCCAGGCTCAAGGGCGTATGGCACTCTCAACTCTTTCAAGGACATGCCGTTCTTATCGAATCAACCCCTCCCAACTTTAGTTTTATGAGTCAGGAAAGAATGCAAAAGAAAGGGGGTGGAGTTGCTATTCTGTTCAATGATTCCATTCAATGCAGGAAGACACCTTATGGGAACTTTGCTTCTTTTGAATATGTGGCCCTTCAGCTGAAATGTTCCTAAATATCTATAGACCACCCAAATACTGTGCAAGCTTTTTTGATGATTTTACCGAACTGCTGTCTATAGTGTGTATTGACTTTGACCATCTAGTCATTGTTGGTGATTTTAACATCCATGTTGAAAACCCCCAGGACAGAGGGGCTAAAGAACTGTTTTGTGTTCTTGATAGCTATGGACTGACTCAGCATGTGACGGAGCCCACGCAAAATAAGGGGCACACTCTGGACTTAATTATCTCAAAGGGTCTGAATATCTCTAAGGTTGTGGTGACTGATGTTGCACTCTCTGACCATTCCTGTGTTTTCTTTGAGAGCTCTATTTCTGTTCACAAAAATGTTCAAAAAGAGGTAACTACAAAGCAATATCTAACTGAAAATACTAGGGAAATGTTTACTCAGAATTTTTCTTCCACACTTGCCCCTGCTAACATCTTAGTAAATGAGCTAGTAGATCATTTTAATTCAAAAATTTAAAATGTTATAGATGCCATTGCTCCAACTAAGGTAAAGGAAGTGTCTGGCTAGAAAATATCTCCATGGAGAAAGGCCATGACTGTGAAAGCTGAACGCAGGTGGCGAAAAAACAAATCTCCAGGTTCACTTTGAAATCTAAAAAGAGAGACTTGGCCTTTATAATTTGGAATTGAAAAACGCACGACAGTCTTTCTTCTCTGACATCATTATCAAAAACAACGCACGTGCCTTGTTTGCTACCGTCGACAGACTAACTAACCCCCCAGTGTCAGTAGCCTCTGAATTTCTATCCACCAATGCAATGATTTTGCCTCCTTCTTCACTGACAAAATTCAGAAAATCAGACAAGCAGTCAGTGCCTCTGCATCAGGTACAGCAAATGTGTTGTCCCTATGTCCACCTAATATCAGTGGGTACCTCAAGGCTCCATCCTGGGGCCTCTTCTCTTTAACATCTACATGCTACCACTGGCTCAGATAATGAAAAACAACAAAATAAGTTACCATCGCTATGCAGATGACACACAAATGTACGTAACAATTTCACCAGGAGACTATGCTCCAATTCAAACACTGAGTAAGTGCATTGAACAAATCAATGACTGGATGTGTCAGAACTTTCTCCAATTAAACAAAGATAAAACTGAGGTAATGGTTTTTGGAGCCAAGGCAGAACGTTTAAAAGGTAGCGCTGAGCTTCAGTCTGCAATGTTCAAAACAACAGATAAAGCCAGAAATCTAGGTATAGTCATGGACTCTGTCCTGAGTTTCAACAATCACATTAAAACAGTTACTAAATCAGCCTACTATCACCTAAAGAACATATATAGGATTAAAAGACTAATGTCACAGCAGGATTTGGGAAAACTTGTCCATGCTTTTATCTTCAGTAGACTCGACTACTGCAATGGTGTCTTCACAGGTCTCACTAAAAAATATATTAGAAAGCTGCAGCTGATTCAGAACGCCGCTGCTCGAGTCCTCACTAACACTAAGAAAGTGGATCACATCACTCTTGTTCTCAAGTCTTTACACTGGCTTCCTGTGTGTCAAATAATAGATTTAAAAATACTGCTGCTGGTTTAAAAAGCTTTGAATGGTTTAGGCCCAAAATACATTTCTGACCTTCTGCTAAATTATGAACCATCCAGATCTCTCAGGTCTTCAGGGACTGGTCAGCTTTCTGTCCCCAGAGTCAGAACTAAACATGGTAAAGCAGCGTTTAGTTATTATGCTCCAAATATCTGGAACAAACTCCCAGAAACCTGCAGGTCCGCTGCAACTCTGACTACTTTTAAATCCAGGCTGAAGACTTTTCTTTTTGTCACTGTTTTTAATTCTTCTTTTAATGTTTATTTTATTAGCTTTTCTTTTTAATGACTGATTTGAAATGCCATTTTCTTAATGTCTTTTTGTAAAGCACTTTGAATTGCCTTGTGTTGAAAAGTGCTATATAAATAAACTTGCCTTGCCTTGCCTATAAAGGATTCATACAGGGTTTATAATTAGGTTATTAATTAGGTTGTAAACACTTTATTAATCATTAAGAACCATTTATAAAGCAGTTCTAACATACATCAACACAGGCTCACTATTTGGCAAGATGTGAAAGGGAGCGTGCACAAGTTGTTTGCCGATTGTTTACCATTTGACATTTCCATTTAATTTCTTGTCGGGCTATGGTGAAATGACAATCAGTGCCAGAGATTGCATTCGTTGTGGTAAATAATTAGAAAATGGTTGCAGGCAGTGGGTGTCTCAGATGTCGCTCCTCTATCATGCTGGGCGATAGTTTGTTAAAGATCAGCCAACAAATAATTGTTTTGTTTTGTTTTTTAAGATTAAGTTGCAAGTAACATAATGGCTTTTTGGCTCAGACTGTCATTATTCACATTGACTTTTAATGACTAAGCCTCCAGAGTTGTTTAAACCCAAAACAGCTTCATTCATTATTCCTGTTGACATCAGCATCACAGGTGTGATCTGGATGCAGTGTGAGCTACTAAGCATTAACTTCCCCCCACGTTCACTGACTTCTTTAGCCTCTGCAGCCTTTACTAAACAGGAGTCTTCCAGTTTGCCTGAATGGGCTAAACGTGGATCACAAAACCCATGTTTTTCAATTTCTGGTCACTAAACCTTTGCTTGCACTTTCCAGAAGCTTAGAAGTAAACAACATTTAGCTGCCAAATTAAATATTTCCAGCAGCGAAAGATATGTCACAGTGTCTTGCTGTGATAACACAAGCCTTATAAAATAACCAAAATATCTCTGTGGTATAGAGAACCGCAGTGACGCGTTATTACAATTATAAAAGTAGGAGCCAAAATCCTTGGTATCGGTTGTTCACTGAGTCCCTAATAACTGCCAAAAGGGAATCTTATTGTAAAGTGTAAAACACATTCCCATTCATTAATGAGTTACTACCATTTATAATTGGTAAAAGGGAGTCTTATTAAAAACACAGTCAACTGATAGAATGCACCTATTTCCACATCTTCACTCCATCAGCTGATTATTTCTATTTGCCTCACTTTATGAGCTTCACATCACTTGTGCCTTGTACCGCAGAGTTTGCAACGTCACAAATAAATGGGGACAATCTTCAGTCAGATGGGAATGTGTAATCTAACATTTTAAGTATAACGGATAAAAGGAGTACAAATACAAATAGAATTTATTGAAATGTGAACCAAAACTTAATCAAACATGTTTTAAATAAAAAGCACATAATAGACAGAAGGTGTAAACCTATTAAATGTATAAGTAAACACATTTAGTCGAATAAAGTGACAGACGGCCTGTGCAGTTGGTATCAGCTATGCCCAGCATGGGCTCCTCCATCAGGCCTGGTCCTCCTCCATCAGGCCTGGTCCTCTTCCATCATGCCTGGTCCTCCTCCATCAGGCCTGGTCCTCCTCCATCAGGCATGGTCCTCCTCACAGAGGAAAGACCCTCAGTCCTCTCCGGCCAAACCAACAGACAGGACGTCCATCACACAGAGATTTCCCGCTGAAGTCCCTGCAGATCTCTGGACACCACGCTGTCTCAATCCGTCCACACTGTATAAGAGGGGGAAAATGAAAGCAATACATGCCGTCATCCCATCTTTTCTTGACTTTCAGCTTTTCTGTAGGACATACTGTAATGTTTTTTTGACAATAAGAACTATAAAGTGAACTGTTGAGTTGCTCAGTTTTTTTAGATTGTCAATACTATTACTGTATAACTAATATCTCAGTTTAAGAGGCACCTTAAAATAAAGATTGGTCTTTAAATACATTTTGTTATGTTTGTGTTCTTTGTAATAATTTTTTCTCTAACATACAATCAGTAAAAACCACAGTCTCGTTTTTATGGATATATTTTGCTTTCCATCTCTAAATGACAAACACAGGTTATGCATTGTCGAGACGCAATTCAAATATTTTTGATCAGAAAGATTAGTTTGTATTGTCTACATTTCAATCAGGTTTTTGAAATTCTGGATGTAAATGCACTATTAGTCAGTAGTACGCAGCTGGAAACCACGAACATCTGTACAAAATGTCCATCCTTCCAATAGTCGTTGAGATGTTTACATTCAGTCCACTGTTGGAAAGACAGACAGTGTGACATCCAGAGAGGCTGCTATAAACGCATGTGAATGAGAATCTATAAATATAATTCCTTCTAGCTTACCCAAGGTATTTTTATATAAAGCTGTGTATTAAAGCTAGAGTATTTATCTCTGTCCAAAGACATGGCTGATTTTGGCTCTATTTTTCATTCCAGTTGCATTTAGAAATGTGTTTATTATGCTCTGATGTCTGGTTAAGCTGCCTCCATGCTCGTGGAGCCGTACCCCCTCAGGGTCAGAAGTTCAGTCCCTGCTCCCGCTTTCTGTTCTGCTCTATACATTCATCTTATCCCCCTCCGTCAACATTCATCTCTGTCTATGAAACAAAAGATAACATTGGATTTCCTCAAACAAAGGAAACAGAGGGAAGGAGATGATGCAGGTTAGATGGGCCACGGTATTTGCTTAGGAGGCAGCCGATTTAGAAGATCATGAGAATGGGGAATGCTCCTTTAATAACACTTTTATTTTATATTCAGTCTTTCCGTTGTCTGTCGGCCTGTTTGTGGTAGGATAAAACCACATAAAGAAAAACTGATTTAAATTGATAGGGAATTTGTAGCTTTACAACAAACACATCATTTGCAACTGTTATGCTGTGTTCGTTATTCTCGCGTCCAGGAGAGAAGCTTTAAAAGGAGACTAAATGGGGTCTCTGAGAAGGTTCAAATGGTTACTTTAATTAAAAATATGGCGCGGTAATGTTACAAACAGGATATTGTTCAGTCAGGAGAGAAAGGCTGCAGCTTCCTCTCCCTGTGGTGGCCGTGCAGAAGAGAGCTCACAAGCATTCGTCCTTCCCGCTTGCTGGCTGTTTCCTCCTCCTCTCTAGGGGCTGTGACGTAGGAGACTTCCCCCTCGTTCTTCTGTGTCCGATATTGCGTTAAACGGAGGATTTCGACATTTTACATTCATTGTATAACTAGACACGCCTCTTCTCCTCCTAATATCTTTCATGACTTTTCATCTAAATACATTTCAAACGCTGAAATCAACACTAAAAAATACAGGAAATACTTCACAGCATTTTGGTTTCCGGTAGTTCCGGATGTTGTCACATGCTACCATCCATCCATCCATCCATCTTCTCCCGCTTATCCGTGGTCGGGTCGCGGGGGTAGCAGTTCCAGCAGAGAGCCCCAAACTTTCTTTTCCCTGGCGACATCAACCAGCTCTGACTGGGGGATCCCAAGGCGCTCCCAGGCCAGCGAAGAGATATAATCCCTCCACCTGGTCCTAGGTCTACCCCTTGGTCTCTTCCCAGCTGGACGTGCCTGGAACACCTCCCTAGGGAGGCGCCCAGGTGGCATCCTAACTAGGTGCCCGAACCACCTCAACTGGCTCCTTTCGACGCGAAGGAGGAGCGGCTCAACTCCGAGTCCCTCCCTGATGACCGAACTTCTCACCTTATCCCTAAGGGAGACACCAGCCACCCTGCGGAGAAAACCCATCTCGGCCGCTTGTATCCGCGATCTCGTTCTTTCGGTCATGACCCATCCTTCATGACCATAGGTGAGGGTAGGAACGAAAATGGCCCGGAAGACCGAGAGCTTTGCCTTCTGGCTCAGCTCCCTTTTCGTCACAACGGTGCGGTAAAGCGACTGCAGTACCGCTCCCGCTGCTCCGATTCTCCGGCCCATCTCACGCTCCATTGTTCCCTCACTCGAGAACAAGACCCCGAGATACTTGAACTCCTTCACTTGGGGTAAGGACTCATTCCCTACCTGGAGTGGACAGTCCATCGGTTTCCTGCTGAGAACCATGGCCTCAGATTTGGAGGTGCTGATCCTCATCCCAGCCGCTTCACACTCGGTTGCGAACCGATCCAGTGAGTGCTGAAGGTCGCAGACCGATGAAGCCATTAGAACCACATCATCTGCAAAAAGCAGTGGTGCAATCCTTAGTCCACCGAACTGCAGACCCCCTCCCCCATGACTACGCCTCGAAATCCGATCCATGTATATTACAAACAGGATTGGTGACAAAGCGCAGCCCTGGCGGAGGCCAACCCTCACCGGAAATGGGTCCGACTTACTGCCGAGGACCCGGACACAGCTCTCGCTTTGGGAGTACAGAGATTGGATGGCCCTGAGTAGAGACCCCCTCACCCCATACTCCCGCAGCACCTCCCACAGTAACTCCCTGGGAACTCGGGTACTCACATGCTACCCACATCTGTAAACAATAACGTATTCAAATAAACTGTACCTTCATTTAATATTCAACAATAATAATATCTCGACGTCTATAGTTGTAGTGTTGAAATCAGTAGGTTTCGGTGTGCAACACTCCGTGTCATATCGCTACTAAATTCACCTCTATAGTAAATGGTATATTAGCCACATGCTAAATGCTAACCGGAGATGAAGGATTTTCAGAATAAAAGCTTAACAACTGGTTGTGCACAAGAACTTCTGGTTTTTCAGTATAAAACAGCATTTAAACTGACGGTATGTTTAAGGTACTTTATGCCATTAAAAACATTGATTTTAACTTCTAACACAACCTCATCTTGTACAATTGTTAAAATTGACTAAGACAAATGAGACTTCTCCGGTAGATCATTAGCCTGTGTTTGTTAAAGATTCACAAACCAAAATTGCAAATGTAAACTGCTGCCCTCTGTTAGTAAGTAAACTCTTAATTTAAGATTCGGTTTAAACTTGGTTGGCAAAACAACTGGCTGAACAGGTGCTCCCAACTCAATGATGGTTATAGCAAGTGTGTGTTAAATATGTTAATGTAAATAAATTGTATTCAGAACAGTGATTGTGGTAAATTCCCATCGGACACAGGTATGTGCTATGTGTCCGCCGAGAATACATTGTTTTCATCAACTCACAAGCAAGCTATATGCTTTAGGACTATGATAATTTTTGCTCAAGACATTGAACAGCTTAAATCCACATATTGTGGTTTGACGCGTGATTCAGACTTAATTGTTCATTCACATGCCACTCCATTCAATCATTTATTTATTTTCCCTACTGCAATCCAAACCTCGACCTTCAATACACCCAACTCTGAGAGTATCTATAATAACATAAAATATGTTGTGGAAGCTTGTTTAAAGGGCCCATGTCATGGCCATTTCTACTGATCATAATTCCATTGTTGAGGTATACTAAAATAGATTTATACTGTGCAATTTTCCAAAATCACATTAGTTTCTCATACAGCATCTCTGTAAAGTATGTGTATTCACCGGTATTCACTCTCTGTCCAAAACGGCTTGTTGGAGCTCCTGCCCCCCTCCCTGTGAGCCTAGTGTGCTCTGATTGATCGGGACGTTGCGGGGCTCGTTGCGGGGCTCGATGCGGGGCTCGTTGCTGCGATCTGCTGCGAGGAGGGGACAGGCTTCCGGGTCGGCGATACAGTGAGAACAAGCAAAACTCATGCTGAGCACACACAAACACTCACAGCCGAAGTAAAAACAATAAGTGTGGCTTGATATTGAGTAAGAAAAAGGTTTATAACGCTGTGAGCATGGGTCTGCGGAGAGCATTTCAACGTAGCAGTCCGAAAAACGTTTACCCATTTAAACATGGTAGATCATAAATACACAAACAACAATAAATACTTACAGGTTGTGTACCCGAATCTCCCGCTGGTCCAAACAAAGTATGAACAGCATCGTTCTTCAGTGCCCTATGCTGAACATATCCGGCATGAATCGCTGAAAGGTTTGTGAAGCTTTGTTTCATGAAATGCTGGCAGAGGGTGTGGCCTCTGGGTATTCCCACGTCACAGTACCCAGGAAGTAAACAATGGAAAATGAGAAATCTCCAACGAGGCGTTCTGGGGCAGCATAGACAGATATTTTCTGTGTTAGAGTTGTACTCGCAGGGTGTACTTTGAGGGTTTTTGACTCTGCAGACCGTTTACATGCATACAAACCTTCATAACACACAAGGGGACAGGTAGTAAACGGAAAAGCATGACATGGGCCCTTTAAATCAATTAAGTCCCTATAATCCTTGATTCAGCTTAAACACCTGATTGAAAGCCATGATATAAATATTCCATTCATTGACTCGCAATATTGATTGATTCGTCTCTGTAGGGATGTCTCCCACATTCAATGAAGTTTGAAGTATCCATTTGGGGCCAATCATCACCGAAATTGCTGGTGTCTGAGATTACTGCTTAATGTAATCAGGACCGTTTAATTTTTTAGACTACAGGGATAACAGACAGGCAAAAGGAAGGAGTAGTACTTAATAAATAAGTAGTACTTAATAAATCTGCCGTTAGATTATATGTATTCAAATTGATCAAGGCTTTTTTAGCTGGCCAAAATGTCGAAATTAACTTAACAAACTATAAACACTGTGAAAGGGAAACAAATATAAGACAAAAACATGGATCCCCAACAGGACAACACCATTGCAGCGACCTGTCAATCACAAGGTAGCCCTGATTCAGGCATTTGCTGCTTTAGTGTCTACTTTACCTGGGATGACCATTTAAAAATTGACATTGTTCTAACAGAAACAAACAGTTGAGATCATATTCTCATTTAGGAAATGTTAAATTAGTTGAAAAATCTAATGAGGGTCAGTTCTCATAGACTTATTTTTGCAACCAGTAGAGTCACTCTTTGCTGGTTATAAAATAATAAATCAAGTTTCCGGCACCTCCAAATTGGCTTCACTGGATGTTGCCGCCTGCTCTCGAACTGCATATGAACTCCTATTGTCTTATGCATAATGGGATTGGTCTCCTGCCCTCTGTGACCTCCCCAGTCTAACTTACAGTGGATCTGCCATTCTGCTGTCATGCACTACATATAAAACACCACATTTTGTATGCAAAACCAACTGAAATGATTCAATGAAATGAATCATTAATATTATGCAGAAAGTAGAATGAATAACAATTGCCTCATTCCAGTTGCCCTTTCCACTTAACAGCAGCATGCAGAGCCAAGTCCGCCGAGGGAGCAGGAGGGACAAAGTTAGAGATGGGACAGAGTCATTATCATGTTAGCCCTGAAATGTCACATGATTCCACCCCAACAAAAAGGTGAGTGAAACTGCCATGTGAGTGCAATTCTCTGCATTATGATTTTCCTGTTATCATTTGCATTGCATAAGCATATGGTCAAACAGGAACCTCAGCAAGTTAGTGAGCTGGACAAAAATATCAAAGCAATGAAGGACATAAACATCATCTCACATTGGAATTAAAGCTCCCATGTGAGATACGCTTGAATTGGTAACTTTACGATTCGATTTAGAATCATGATGTCTGTGGTCCATTATTTCTTTGAAACATTGATAGTGAAGCCAATTTTCCAAGGGAGGTTTGATTACCTGTGAAGATTCCGTCAATGTTATATTAAAAGCATTAAATACAGTATCTCAAGTTTCATCAGTTTTATCTTTTAGTGCCAAGTACTATGTAAATACCATAACAAAACGTCTGTATGTCAGCCCTGCCTACTATGAAATAAAGCAGAATGATACACACCCCTCTAACCCATGTTATTATAATATAGTTCTTTTTCTGCTTTGTTTACTTTGAGGTGCTAAGACATATAACGCTGATGTTGCTGTGAAAAGATACATTTGAGTTGACAAGTTTAATCCATGCGTAACGAACAAAATAAGCATATCGAGTGTGATTGATAACCACATCAAATCTTTCTCTTTTCCTTAGTAGTGCTTTGCAATGTAATCCTTATCTGGGCCTGGGAGTGTTAGCAATATAGAAGTAGGGACCATCTTGGAACTGTGTGTGTGCTGTTAATAAATATCCATTGACAACAAAGCACAATGTTGAGCTGAGAATGACTATAAGCTGCTTATGTCACAATAGGGATGTTTTTTTAAAATAAGTTTTGGATAGAATCATTAGGTTTATGACTTAATATGCAAAAAATGCAAAACTAATGGCAATCCCAGTTTGGGCAAGTGCTAATGGGAAAATGTTAGCATGCTTATACCCTAAAATAAGAAGATGTCCACACCACACATTAAACCTAAACATCGACATGTGAGCATTGTCAATTGCCACTTTTAGCATTTAGCTCAAAGCATGAGCATGATGTAATTAACAATAAATGACCTTCAATGGTTTCCCATGGCTTGCCTTGGGCAGTCTTTAACACAAATACATACTCTCTAGGCCTATAGACATTACGGATAAAGTGGGACCCTGCATGGCTAGCAGCAGAAAACATTGTGTTTGTGGTACTTTGTAATTAAATAATTATAAATGAGTCTACCATAGCCAGACCTTTTTTTCTCAGCATTTAATGGGGCAAAACAGCGCACATGAACAGAGAATTGAGAAGGATAACAGCAGGGTAAGTATGTGCATGTCAAATGATTACTTGTTTTAAACTTTTGGGGAAATGTGCAATAAAGCAATATGTCAAATTGTATAATTCTGTAATCTTCTACTGTCCAAACTCCAAAGTGTATTCTATATCACATATATCATACAATGGAACCTTAAGATATATAACCTAAGACCAGTACAAATTCATTAGATTAGATTTCTTTATTTTTTGCAAAAGGATGCAACTACTTCCTTTGTTTTCCCTCTGTGTAACATGTTTAGGCTTTATTGCCCCTTATGAATTCTGGTCTAATTTTTTATAGTTTATTAGGAAACTTGACACAGTGAAAAAACTGTTTGTTTTGCTCAGTTACCTGTTCCCCATTGATTTACTGCAATATGTGGTGCCATTATGTACAGGGATGCAAAAACATGTATGGTGAAAAAAGAGAGAACTATTCGAAGCAACAACAAAAAAACAGCGTAATATACCATCTGACAAAGGCCTGTGCTTCAATTAACTGGCTATTCTTTATAACATACTCAGATCAATAGGAGACAGAGATGTTAAGTTATAAATCAAGGGTTTTTATTATTATTTACAGCAACCTCTCAAGGGCCATTTCAATTTTTACAACATCCTCCGAGGGCCATACAAATTATTGAACTCAACCTCTGCTTGAAAATACTAAAATCACAGCCCATTCATTTGGCCTTTCTTTCATTCTGTGCAAAGAAAAAGCAACCTCTTAATCCAGATATCACCATGACTCGCGCATGCATGTGCACGGTGTGGCATGACCACCAAAACAGAAAGATATGGACACAAGATGTGTGCAAATGTATTTAGTTTCCTATCCATGTGAACATGATTTAAGTGGGGGGTGGACCTAACCTCCTCTAGGGGGGTCCGGGGGCATGCTCCCCCGGGAAGATTTGTTTTAAATGTTAAAGTTAAAAGCATCAATCTGGTGCACTTTGAGAGTAACATTAAGAGATCTATGGATACATCTCTCAACATCCATATGTAACAGAACTGTAAGCAGATGTTTTCTTTTTCTTTATTGATATTTTACAAATCACTCCCCTTTCAAACTGTATTCTTGTTATTTTTAACAACTTTTTTGTTACTGTCATATAGTATTTTATACCTGTTTTTCATTTATTTAGTCTCTTATTTTTTTATAACTATAATGATCATATCAAGGTGTGCCTTAACCTCACTGAGCTGAGGTTATTTGAGCTTCTCAGTCTGTCAGGAGAGAGCTCTCTTCCACCTGGTTGTAGAAAAAGCTCTTTATATTCGTTAGCATAGCTAGCTAACCAGATGCTAATAACAACAGGTCGCCACTGGGCTTACAACTAAAGACACAGCCAAGCAAAAACTGCGGCATGTGTACGGCTCCTTATGGGTACTGCAATATTTGAAGAGCTGGAGCGGGGTTCCGGTGCTCTCCGTCAGCACTACACCACGTGATGACACGTTACTCTCGTGTTGTGTTCAAGGAACATGTCCTTTGCCAGGAAAAACAGGTAGGCCTACTCGCTTGTTTAATTATTTTGCGGTCTAGATTTCTTAAAACATTTTAAAACGAAAACTCTTCCGTTCTCCACGAATTACCCAAATCAGCGTTGAAAAAGCGGGAGGCGCCGAAAAGCGACTAATTTGCATGATGCTGTCACATCGATAATGAAGTAGGCTACATTACAGATTATAATACACATGATGTGGCAAACAATGTTGTCGGCCCCATTGGTAACATTAAAGAGTAACCTTAAAGTGAGCGCTGTCTTTTCTTAGTGTTGCCAGGGCCATCTGTTATAGTCTATGGTTAAGTACTTATAAAGTGTGATTACAATTGTGCCAAAGAACAGATAACTAAGCTGACTGAGCGGAGAACTAACGTGTCAATTTACGCCAATGCCTCCATCAATTTTGAATGGGTTGACATAGAATACAGGCGACGTCACGACGATGTCAGACGTCAGACGTCACGGCGACGTATCATAGGTGTGATCAAAGTACGCGCTCACGTGGCGGCGGCGTAGCTTAGAAAGCGCTATTTTAGGTTGCGTTCCGATAATCCAAAAATCAGCTCCTAAATTCGAACCCTATCTCCTATTCCTTGACCTCTGAGTGAAACGTCACGGGGTTAAGGGATAGTGGATAGGAGAATTCAAAAGGACTTAGGAGAAGAGACCGCGGTACTTTAGAGAATCCGAATGCACTTTCACTATCCGACCTGTTTATGATGCGCTAGCGGACGTCATGAATGTGCGTCTGCTGCTGTGGGGAAACTATGGAAACTACAGTTTTCTATACAGCGGACTACAATATGGATGTTTAATAAGAACGAGGGACTACTGTAAACTCATCTAGAGACTCTGCACAGTGCTCTGATGCTGTTGTTTTATGCTTTATGAACGTGGACAACAGAGAAACATATTCTTCATGACCAAAGTTGGAATTGAAATAAAAAAGGAAAGTGAAACTTATGCTCGTCACCCTCTCCCTCCGGTCCACATTAATACAAATGATCCCAATACGTATGATTGTATGAACTATGAACATATCTTAAAATCAATACAAATGTATTTATTATAAACGTTAGTCCTTAACAGTGTTGTGCTAGTTACTGAAAACCAGTAACTAGTTACCATTACTAGTTACTTCATTTCAAAAGTAACTCAGTTACTTTACTAGTTACTTACACCGAAAAGTAATGCGTTACTGTGAAAAGTAACGTTTTAGTTACTTACAAAAAGGTCTCCCATTTATTATTCTCCAATGCAATAACAGTACTGAAATGAAGGCTATAAGGATAGCCTTCATTTCAGTACTGTTATTGCATTGGAGAATAATACAATCTGTTGATCAACTTGACATGCATTATATGCAATCTGGATTGCATCGATATTAGCTGGCTTTCCATTTTTGTATATTCTTTCTCCAGGTAGTTGGAAAAAGTTTTCCGTCCCATATGCCGTGTGCCGCCCGGACATGGTATCATGCTAACTAGCTCCCTGAAAGCGGATGACTCCACTGTAGCAATAGCCTGCATGTGTTCTACAACATACTGTGCAATGGCTTTATCGACTTTCCCCTGGCTAGCAGTCCCTTGGTTAAAATCCAGCCGCTGTTGCTTAGGTGGAGGTGGAGTGGCGTTGGCTGAGTCTCTGTGGTCTTAGCTACTAGCTTCGTCCCAGCATGTTGTTTTTGCAGATGTTTTAAGAGATTTGAATTACTGGTTTGGGCAGTAGATAGGATATTTGACCCGCCAAGACACAACTTACATTTAACTAAAACGTTCTTTTCTTTGTGCTCGACAAAAGTGAAATAGTGAGAATATCTCCAGGTGGAGAAACTAGACTTGAGCTCTGCCGCCGCCATGATAGTCTTGTTAGTAAACAACACAAACACGTCCACAGCCCGTCTCCGCATGTGACACAGGAAGTATCTAAGTACATTTACTCAAGTACTGTACTTAAGTACAGTTCTCATCTCTGTTCGCCTGGCTGTTGACTATATCAAAAAAACTAACGGAGTAACGCACCATGTAGTAACGGTAACTGAGTTACTGAATTTAAAAAGTAATGCGTTAGAGTACTAGTTACTGCCAAAAATAATGGCGTTACAGTAACGCGTTACTTTGTAACGGGTTAGTCTCAACACTGGTCCTTAACATCTATCACTGTGTATATCAACATTCAAACATCTTTTAAAAGTTGAACAAACCCCACACAGCTCAGTAAAGACCGTAAAATGTTGACTTTATTTGATCCTTTCAGTAAAAACTAACGTTCATATTTCTCTTTTTTATTATAATACTGATGAACGTTCAGAAAAAAGCACTTTGGCAACTTACCACATACGTTTTAAAATGCTTAATAAGCACCGTATCTTTTATGATATAATTTCTCGGTCATAATCGGTTGTTTCCGTGAACGGCCGACTGTTGAGTGACGGCAAATGCTGCAGCTGCAATGCATTGTGGGGCAGCATTTTCTCCTCTCCTTTCGGTTAGGGAGGTCCAGTGGTTCCTAAGCTAAAGGAGGTTATAAAGGAAGTTTGAAACCTCCTTTCCTTTCATTTGGAGAATTGGAATGGCACTAATCATGGCTGCCAGTGACGTACTTCCGGGTCATTTCACTTGGTTAGGAAGGTTCCTAAGCTAAATGGACTATTGGAATGGGCCCCGGTACTTTAGAGAATCCGAATGCACTTTCACTATCCGACGTGTTTATGATGCGCCAGCGGACGTCGTGAATGTGTGTCTGCTGCTGTGGGGAAACTATGGAAACTACAGTTTTCTATACAGCGGACTACAACATGGATGTATAATAAGAAGGAGGGATTACTGTAAACTCATCTAGAGACTCTGCACCGTGCTCTGATGCTGTTGTTTTATGCTTTATGAACGTGGACAACAGAGAAACATAATATTCTTCATGACCAAAGTTGGAATTGAAATAAAAAAGGAAAGTGAAACGTATGCTCGTCCCCCTCTCAATCCGTGTATCTACCGTCCAATTGTTTTTCTTTATTAAACACGTAAACGGAAGAGCGTTTGAGAGGCCTTTTTGCTTTTTACCTTACTAAATGGTCATTGGAGCGAGGGGCGGGGCGAAACTCACAGAAGTGATTTCAAAACAAAAGCACTCGTTTGCTAAAATCACACTTTGAATCACTACAGCAGTGGCGAGCCGTCAGGGCCCTCTAGGCCCTCTGTGAGGGCCCCTAAGATATTCTAAAAAATAATATTTGAAAACATTAAAAAAAAAAAACATTTTTTTTTAAATATTATTTTTTATATTTTGTTGTTGTTACATTTTTCATTAGTTTTACCAAAATAACTTGATTTAATTGTATTTAAAATAATATTTCCAAAGAAATAAATCCTTCGAATCTGCCTGTTCAGTTTCTGTTAGAATGTGAAGGGTTAAATGCCGTCTCTGCGAGTTATGTGAAGACTGGAGGGCTTGTTGGTCCCTCTCTACATTGACAGAGGGCCAGCTAGTATAGATTGAGTAATGTCAAATGACAGTACCAATCATATCTTCCCTCTAAATGGGCGGGCTTTATTTTCGCGGACTTTATGACAAGTTCCGCCCGCTGTGAGGTCTATGCAAGTGGTGCAGTGACGCGTCCTAAAACCCGGAAGTAAGCTGCGCTCGGATTCCCTCGACAGAGAGCAGTGGGATTTCTCCATAGGATTTTGGAAAATAGCTTGAAATAAGGTCAGTGGAAAACGAACCTGTTAGATAAATGCACGTTTTGTTCAGCCGGATAATATCCACATGTCTACCCTACTTTTATTATTTTCGAATCATAAATCTAAACGATAGATTTATGATCGATAGATTTATAATTAGCATAAATTCGTTCATGATGGCTCACTTCAGTGATAGTGATGATGACATCGTCAATGATAAACTGGAGTGGCAAAGGATCAGCTGAATGACCCGCAAGTGCTTCACCCAAAAGGACGGGAGGATGGACTTTGTGTTTGAGTGATTTGATCATCAAAGGCCTAAGTCATTTTCAATGTGGGCCGCCGTGCCGACTTAATTCATTTGTAATTGTTACTTGGCTGTGGGTGCCCGGTCATGGTAGGTGTTTATATAAATGGTGTTGTTTTGTGTGGTAGAGGGGGGGGGGGGGGGTCAGAGGGCCTAGGTATAAAAGTCACGGCTCGCCACTACCGTATCCTGCTGAAGGAACTGTGATTATTATAAACGATTGGAATTTAGCGATCACAACGAAAACGGCCAAGACACACATTGAGCCCAGAAAATGGATGTTATTAAGGGCTGTAAATATAATAAGCCTGTGTCTAAAATGGACAACATTGTTAGGATATTTAAACTATACAGCGATTCTGCACTGCGGTTAACTCCGCCGCCTCTCGAGTTTGTTTTTTCAAATCAGCTGCTCTTCATTATTCCTGCTATATTTGACGAGTGATACAAATATTGTTATCACAAGTTCTTAAGGAAACTGACACTGTTGGACTCGGTTCCAGTTTGACTTCTACCAGAAATAAAATGAAGTACTTTACTGTGTACTTTGTGAGTAATCCTCTGTCAGAGTCCCCTCCTTAGTAGGCTACATAATGCATGTTTTTCTGCTATCTTTGATGAATGATACAAATATAATTTTACCATTAGTTCTCAATGAAATTGATACTGTTTGACTTTGTATTAGTTAACCTACTACTTAAAATACATTGAAGTACTTTTATTGTTTGAGGAATCCTCTGTCAAAGTCCCCTGCTGAGAACAAAATCAAGCCACTTCTGCTCAGTTTGATGAGGGAATTCTTTTTTGTTGCCATTAGTTCTTCGTGAGATTGATCCTGTTGGACTCAGTACTAGTGAAACTACCCCCACAAGTACTATGAAGTACTTACTGTGTACTTTTCCAACAATCCTCTGTCAATGTCCCCTCCTGAGAACAAGAATGCATGTTTCCCTGCTATTTTGAATAAGCGTTAAAAAACCTTTCTTAATGAGACTGATATTGGTGGACAGAGTATTTTAAGAGGATGGTAGACTGCACAATGACACACTCTGTCACTCTTGTTGGCCTCTTATGATGCTGCTGTCTTTTAATATATGATTATTTCTCAGCCGCTAGTTCGTTCCTCGCCGATTCTTCAGTCTCATCAGCCTCATCCTTCCATCAGTCCCAGCACACTTCCAGTGTCTGACTCCATATGATATTGTCCTGATGCTGTAAGGGTGATGCTCCAGGGTGATGCCCCATGATCACACAATGACCCCTCTAGAGTCTGAGTGCCAAGGACCTCATATTATGTATGTCATTAATGTTACATCACCCATTATAACAATTTGCTTTCCTTTTTTCTCTTCTCTTAACTAAATAGTCCTGTCTTTAAGTATAACCCAATGTAAAGTCCTTTTCCTGCACCATTTTAAGGCTTCAAAACAGGCATTTTTACTGTATGTGTTTGGAGAAATGACACAATCAATGGCCCAGAATTGTACTTTATAAACTCTGAATCTTGTGGTGCTTGAAAAAATACACACTGGCTAAGCCGGCCAGGTTATATATATATATATATATATATATATATATATATATGCCTTTTTTGAAGCCCTTTTTTGCAATATTTATAAAATGTCAGTAGTTATTTAAACAAACCACTATCTGAGGATAACACAAGCAACCATAAAACACCCTTTACTAGAGAGCCATTGAAGCCCCAAAAATCTTTTCATCTGCTGTATTAATAAAGTTGCCACGTGTTTTCAAATTCAAGTTAAGGCACTATCTGTGCAGAACATTACAAATATTCTTCATTTGCAGTATTTTATTTTAAAAGTGTTCTGAAAGACTGCATCAATGATATGCTATACATCTATATATCTATATAATATCAATATTGTTAACTTCAACCAAAGTCAATTTAAATAGTGGGCAAAATGGGTTAATTGCCATGCATGTGGTGTTTGATATAGTTTATGTTGAATTTCAACTACTTTAGGCAAAAAAAACGTATATTGACTACAACTCTTTTTGCAATTTACTATAATTTAGAAAGGTTTTCGTGAGAAATCATTTCAGAGTAAACTTTCTTTTCATTTTATATTTAAATTCAAAATGTTGGCACACAACATTATTAATGTATACATTTAAATTATTTTTTTAAAATTATGAATCCATTTATTGTGTTTCCTTGTGGCTGGGGAAGATATCCAGCAGTTCAACATGCAAATGTTCTATTACAAGTAAGTATAAGTATAACATGGTTCCACGACTGATGGAAGAATCTGCGAGGAATGAATCTGAATGAATCTGCGAGGAATGAACTAGGAGTAGAGAAATAGTCCTTAAAAGACAGCATTGTCATAAGAAGCCAACAAGAGTCAGGGTGTGCACTTTGCTGAAGGCCAGTCTCTAAAGACTTTCCAATGTGTAAAAATGCTGCTGCCAGAGTACTGACTGGAAGTATTGCTGATAATATGTCCACCATATCCTCTTAAAATACTCTGTCCAACAATATCAGTCTCATGGAGAAAGGTTTTTTTAACGCTTATT
Source organism: Gymnodraco acuticeps (assembly GCF_902827175.1). Lineage (NCBI taxonomy): Eukaryota > Metazoa > Chordata > Actinopteri > Perciformes > Bathydraconidae > Gymnodraco > Gymnodraco acuticeps. The sequence goes on from NW_022992081.1 coordinate 2,016,771, forward strand.
CAAAATAGCAGAGAAACATGCATTCTTGTTCTCAGGAGGGGACATTGATAGAGGATTGTTGGAAAAGTACACAGTAAGTACTTCATAGTACTTCTGGGGGTAGTTTCACTAGTACTGAGTCCAACAGGATCAATCTCACAAAGAACTAATGGCAACAAAAAATAATTCCCTCATCAAACTTAGCAGAAGTGGCTAGATGTTGTTCTCAGCAGGGGACTTTGACAGAGTATTCCTCAAACAATACATAGTAAAAGTACTTCAATGTATTGTTAGTAGTAGGCTAACTAATACAAAGTCAAACAGTATCAATTTCATTAAGAACTAATGGTAACATTATATTTGTATCATTCATCAAAGATAGCAGAACAACCTGCATTATGTAGCCTACTAAGGAGGGGACTCTGACAAAGGATTACTCACAGTACAACAGTAGCCTACACAGCAAAAGTACTTCATTTTATTTCTGGTAGAAGTCAAACTAGAACCGAGTCCAACAGTGTCAGTTTCCTTAAGAACTTGTGGTAAAACATATTTGTATCACTCGTCAAATATAGCAGGAATGAAGAGCAGCTGATTTGAAAAAAACTCGAGAGGCGGCGGAGTTAACCGCAGTGCAGAATTGCTGTAGCCCAGGCATGGGCAAACTAAGGCCCGCGGGCCACATACGGCCCGTTGGGCTTTTGAATCCGGCCCGCCGAATATTGGTACAAAATTGTCCAAATCATAGTAAAGACCGCATTCATTTTGCCTTTTTCCTGCAATACCCGGCATTTCAGTTGATCCCACTAGATGGCGCACTCTAGACACAATTGACCTTTGCTGGAGTCTGGTCTATTCTCTCAGCTGGCCCCACTTGGCAACCCGGCAAGATCCAAGAACCAAATACGTCACGCTTATATTGGAGGAGGTTGAGATTAACCTGAGCAATAACAGTTCATGGCGAGTACGGCGAATACAAGTTGTAACAAGCAGTAGCACTGAGCAAAGTGACTGGAACGCGACCACACACTTATAAAAAACACTTATATAAAGTCAGGCAACACTAACCAGGCTTAGTGTGATTCTGTTTATTTTACCTTACTTTAATAACTCCGTTCACTGTTATTGACCATTGTGAAGAGGCAGACGTTTTCCTGTTGTTTTGTATTATTGCAGCTATCGGATGGAATCAATACATGGGCTACATGTGGCCATCACAAGTAAAATCATAACAAAAACTACGTAAAATATGCGTGTAGAAATTGGCTTATGCCACAATATGATAGCAACAAGTAGTCAAGATAGTCTGATTAGCTTCGGTTGCTATGCTAACATCACCTGCAGAATGCCAGAGAAACTTTTATAACAGCGTTGTGATGCCAAACAGCTTTCAGACTAAAACGCATTCACTTATGGGGACCGGGGATATTTATCAGCTGCTTGTGTGACAGTCAGACAGTGAAAACTTTACAGCAGCCGCTGCCGCGAGTTAACGGGAGAATAAACTCCGGTAGACGAGCATCACTGCAGCAGGCAGTAATGCAGCTGAACCACATTAATAAACAATGCACCACGGCACTCTGGAGAAAGGTATAAGGTTGGAGAAGTAGTTCTTTAATTTAATCTGGCTTCGTATGATTAAAAAATACCAGACGCTGTCCTCTATTGATGTTGTTATGAGCGGTGTTGCAGAGAAAATCAGCGACGTAAAACACTGCGTGGGTCATAAGAAGGCACGTAAACGGTTACGTCATGACGCAATGATGCAATAATTCACCTTTGAACCTAATACACCTTTGAACCTGCATATGTAACAATGAGTGGACCAAAGAAAAGAAAAGTCGACATTGAGTGCCGAGTGTTTAATGAGGAGTGGACAGCTAAACATTTTTTCACCGATCTGCTACTGGCCCGGCCCGTCTGTCAAACTTTAAAAGTCATAGTGGCCCCCGAGCCAAAAAGTTTGCCCACCCCTGCTGTAGCCTATAGTTTAAATCTCCTAACAACGTTGTCCATTTTAGACAGAGGCTTATTATATTTACAGCCCTTAATAACATCCATTTTCTGGGCTCAATATGTGTCTTGGCTGTTTTCGTTGTGATCGCTAAATTCACCTTGTTTCCCTTTGTTTATAATATTATCACCGCTTTGTTTTGAAATCACTTCCGTGAGTTTGGCCCCGCCCCTCGCTCCAATGACCATTAGACCATTTAGTAAGGTAAAAAGCAAAAAGGCCTCTCAAACGCTCTTCCGTTTAGGTCTACGTGTTTAATAAAGAAAAACAATTGGACGGTATACACGGATTCCTCCGGCCCACATTAATACAAATGATCCCAATACCTATGATTGTATGAACTATGCCACTGACGTACTTCCGGGTCATTTCAATTGGTTAGGAAGGTTCCTAAACTAAATAGACAGTTGGAACGCAACCTTAGATATGCCTGTTGATAACGTACGTGTGGATATGCGCGTGAATAACGTACGTGTGGATAAGCGTGTGAATAACGTAGCCTACGTGTGGATACGCGTGTGAATAACGTACGTCTCGCCTCCGTTAGCATTGTAGAGTATCTGGTACGGGGATTAATAAGAGTTGTGTCTAGCAGCTCTCTCTCTCTCTCTCTGCTCGGGAACAGCTGATTGCGGCACGGCGATCAGCTGTCCCTCCCTCCCTCAAGGTGTGTGTGGGTGTGTCTGGGTGTCTCATTCACTGTCCCTCAGGTTGTGGCATGTTTCGATTGCCAGTTTGTGGCTTGTTTTATGAACGCAACGCTGGCATAATATGATGTGGCCTGCTGACATGGCCTCTAATAAACACACAGGACTAAAATAATAAGTGTTTAATTCAGCCCAGATGCCGTGACTGCAGGCCAAACCCATTAATGCGACGTATATTGAAGGTGTTCAAAGTTGCACCGGTATGGAGAAGGGTCTAGCTGCGGCCGCGGACAGTACACGACGGTACACGACACGCCCACCTGACACGACACTACGGTGGCTGAGAGGCACTACCGTACATGGCAGATTAAAAGCGAATTGACGACAGTACACGACACGCCCCCTACACGACACGCCCACCTGATACGACACTACGGTGGCTGAGAGACCGTACATGTCAGATTAAAAACGAATTGCAAATGTTATTGAAGCATTTTAAGCAACTATTAGGCAAATTAATGAATAACCAGAATCAGTTTGAGAACCCCTTATCCCATTTTGATGGTTGACATCTCATTTGAACAGTGAAAGCCAGAATGACAGCAGGGGTGAATTTTATTTTATAATTTTGCAAAAGTCAAAGATATGTTTACTGTATATTATAAAAATGCTTGTCATGTAGGCATACTGGAGATGGAAAGGCTTTAGTCAGTGTTGTAGCTGAGATTATTACCGTTCCAATGATGTATTAATTTAATAATAATTGGATACTTGGATTTATATAGCGCCTTTCATGAGACCCAAGGTCGCTTTAAAAAGAAGAACAGGAGTAAAAACAAACATAACAAAAGGCAGTCAGACAAAACAACAAATAGATTTGGGGCCAAAGGCCTTGGCAGACAGATGGGACTTGAGGGCCCTTTTGAAGGCGTCAAGCGTGGGGATGTTGCAGATCTCCGCAGGGAGAGCGTTCCAGAGAGTGGGGGCTGCCATACTGAAGGCTCTGTACCCGAAGGATCGCAGGTTGGTGCGGGGGGCCAGAGTCTGAAGACCGCAGGTTCCGGGGTAGGGCATGTGGGAATTGTATTGATTTGATACAAGCAAGCCAGTGTTTCATTGTGTACTTTCAACATGTGTGTGTTTCAACATTGTATATGGTCCGGCAAGTTCAGCATTCACTGTGATGTATATAAAATAAGACACTGATACCGTTTTCCTCAATGAACATTTATTGAACAGAACATCATGTGCAAAATCAGAGCTGGTCAACTTAAAAAAATATTGACCTGCAGGAGTTTAAAGCCTATTTAAAAACTCTTCGGAATCTTTCACTGAAGTCATTCAGCCTTTGGTGCGTTTCCTCACTCATGTTCTTGGTGAGGTCATGAGAACAAAGTTCCATCTCACTGATAAGACAAGATGGTATAAATAAGTCATATGTAATATTATAAGCAGGGGTGCACATAACTTTTTTGCCCTGGTTCTCAAAGGAGCACCTGGAGATATTGCTTGGTGCTCATCCTTAAAATGAAATAAACCGTAACTTTTGAGGGGGTCTTGACTTTATTTGCCAGACACACGGCACTGAACACACATGCAGAGGTGAACACAGAACACACATGCAGTGGTGAACACAAGACAACATTAGCACGACCAGTAATCCTACAAGCTGTCATCACTACCCTCCTGACTGTTCTCCTCACTGTCTTCCTCTCTGTCAGACATGGTCGCTGATGAATAGGTAGCTGACATGAATACACGGCACAGGACCCTTAAAGGTCCTGGAAACTGCAAAAAGTCCCCTTTTTATCTATGCACTGTGATTTTAGGTGGCGATTTGCTGTGATGTCCGATGTTTTGGATGAGTGGTGCCTTTGTATGTGCATTTGTAGGTTTTTCCTTTTTAGTTGTAGGCTACAAAAACAACATGTTGTGGTTTAGCGCTTTGACATCAATTTTGGGGGCTGTGGAAATATTGTGCCATGTTGCTGCAGCAGCCGGAGCTATCACTGGAGCGGCCGTCGGGGCCATCACTGGAGGAGTCGTTTGGTTGCTGGGGCCGCCGCCAACGAGATGGCATTTATAAACATTATAATCTAAAAAAGAGACAGAAAGTGGTTTAGAGGATTCTAGAAACAAACCAAAATGAATTTCTTGCAAATATGCTATTTGAAACAAGGTGTTTGTGCGAGAGCAATAAATAATCATGTCACCAACAATAATATTTTTGCCTATAAACTGAATTTTTGCAGATTGAATGTGTGATTATGCTCATATTGTGCCTACCCCAAATAAGGATACTATTCAAGCATTATTAACAATTCATAACCTGAATATAAATCTAATTTTTAATGTTCAATTTCTAATTCAAAATTAATTTACACCAAGGATGTCCTGGGGCACAGAAATAACACATGTAATGAGTGAGGCATTAAACACATCTAACATGTAATGTGATGAAGTATACAATGATCATATAGAATTATAGATTTACTTACCTCCATATTTCACAAGTGACCTCTGGTGGCTCTGCAAATGAGCCATCAGATCAGGGTGTGACCCGGTCCTTTCACAAAATGGACACTGGAAGGTGTCCGAGTCCAATTTGTTGAACTCTGGGCGTGCTCCATCACGGAGTGTTGTGTTGTTTGTCTATAGGTGAATAAAATAGAATACAATTTAAGTGACTTTAATATTGGAAATAGATAACTCCTTAAACAAGCAGCAATGGACTGGCCTGTATAATCCTATGGGATAAAGGTGGTCATACTTCCTCACTTTCAGAAGGTAACCCTTTAACTGCCAGCGCCACCATTTGGTAGATATGTTATGCACAAAACAACCTCTAGATTTCACTGTGGTTCGAACAGAAAGCCCTTCAGCTAGTTTAAATGTCAGGCCTACAGCATGGCCACAAACCCCATCTAAAAACAGAGGCTCTGTCCTAATTACCTGATTGCATCCACCTGGGTTACTTGGCTCTACCCAATAACTACCATTTAACTTTAAACCACACTTAAAATAATAATTATACATATTTACATGTCTACAGTATAGCAGCTAATACATGTTTGAAATAAAAACATTCAAATGAGAAAGACACCTTCAATTAATATTTAAAACGTACACAAAATCAGATTCTTGTAAAAAATTAGAGTACATGCATTGTTCCATCTGTCAAGCTAAGATATATACATATATCTTAGCTTGACATGCTAACTGAACGTCGAGCATGTCAAGCTAAGAGCTAAGATATATATATATATTTATGTATTCCATTCCTTTACATTTAATATTTAAATGACAAATCAGCAAAATAAACACAATTACACTGCGCTAAACAGCCACATCGACAAACAAACGAGAACCTAAATAGTATGTAATTATATCTAAAACCACAATACGTTAATTACCTGTACTCAGTGCGCCATATTGTTTGTTGTCTGGAAACCTCCCATGGTAAACCTCCATGTCTCCTTAAATATCCTTGCGTCAGCGTCTCACGTGTTGGGCGTGCTCTCTTCTGACCATATTTGGAAGTACAACTTACGCGGCCGCAGCTAGACCCTTCTCAGCCACCGTAGTGTCATGTCAGGTGGGCGTGTCGTGTAGTGTCGTGTCGTGTCGTGTACTGTCCGCGGCCGCAGCTAGATCATATTGCCGGTATGAGGCGCAGTGAGAACCACGCACCTGTCAGACTAGCGAATGGGCACATTTGAATTTCAGGAGAATAATGAAGATGTGATTGGTTGTTCCACTCTCCGTTTCTCACGAGACCAGCGCGCTGCTGTTTACATTAGTGTGGACTGGACCGACTGAAACTGACGGCGAGGTTAATTATTGTGGAAGGATGGACCCCCATCCTGCAAAGAAAAGGCAGCGAAATGTGCTAAAATCACTGATTTATTCAGAACCCCCCGTATGGTATATAGAATGACAAAGCTGAAAGTATGAGAACTTTATATTTTAATGAACTTAGTAGTAATTATTGTCCTATATTTCTTTCCGATTTCACAGCTGCCTGGGCCTTAAGCAGCAAGAACCTCCATCTGTGCCTGCACCCAGGTCAAGATTTACCGTGGCTCAAGGGCCTTCACCAGAGCCATCACCACCAAGGACCAGAGGACCAGCATCACTACAGCGGCCTCCACCTCCATCTGTGCCTGCCACAAGATTAAGATACACCTCGGTACAAAGGCCTCCACCACAGCCATCAGGATCAACCCAGCCAGCAAAGAAGTCTCGCCTTGCACACCTCCCTCCCGCCGACACAGCACCATCACCCCCACCTACACAGCAGCCAGACCCACTGTCTTGGAAGACAAACAAAGACCATGGCACTGCTCCCCCTGTCTTTACATTTATAATGAATAGTTGGTTGAGAAAGTTCTGATATTGTCAGGGTTCGTACGGTAATTAAAAACCTGGAAAAATCATGGAATGCAATATTTTTCCCAAAGTTTTGGAAAAGTCATGGAAATATAACTAAAGTTGCATCAAATATAATTTATATGTTATCTAATCGCCGAAATAGTAATACTATAATGATAATAAATACTGTATCGTATAATGAAATGTAAAATGGCAACTGTGGCAGTATTTCGCTGGTGAGAGATGTTTACAATCACGCCCTCTAGTCTACAGGAGCTACTATTTGATATAAAGATGCCAGGGAAGTGCAGTTTCAACAATGTATGGCTTCTAAAGGATAAGTACCAATTGTGGTTATCAAAAGACATTGACCCAAGACGTGCTAAATGCAAACTGTGTTGTAACATATTCGATATTTCGAATATGGGCGAGGCAGCGCATAGCCACATGAAAGAGTCATTTTTTTTGGTCATGGAAAAGTCATTGAAAATCATTGGTGAAAAAGTGTATGAACCCTCTATTGTAAATATTGAGATTTTACAGTTTCTTATGTTAACATAAATAGTTGGTTGAAAAAAAAAGTTGTAATGCTCAATTTGTATTTGTACACATCACATGAACCTCAGTATGGAATATGAAGTCATGAATCAGTCCTGATGTAACTTTTCTGTGGTGAAAGTAGAGTGATAGAACTATTTTACTCCAAATTCTAATTTACACATTTTCATTTTAGACATGAACAACACATTTATATCGGCCTATAGTGTAATTCATATATTTCACTACTTTTGTGAACCAAACACGTTGGTAAACCAAATCTGAAACACCAAAAAAAATTGATGACATGAGTACATCTGTGTTTTCACAAGAGTTTTTAAGTTTTCCAAAAATCTGATTTCTAAGCTAAGTATCTCATAAGACAGTTCTCTAAGGTGAGTGAGTGCATTTCTAGCAAGACCAGAGACTGAACATTTTGATATGTTACACCATGCCATGTTATAAGAAGTACATTTAAAAGGTGTTCTATTTCATCCTTACTGACCGCCAGAGGCGGTGCTTTAGCACTGGATATCTTCCGTCTCGCGCATGCGTAGGTCGAATATGTATATCAACAAAGTCACGTGTGACCTCGTATGACCCCGGAAGGCATAAGTTCCGGTGTTGTCAACGAGTTCAGTCCTTTTTCATCTTCTCGCTGTGCAGGATACTACTTTTTGAGTAGAAGCCAAGCTAGCTTATTGAAAATTAAGATTCTAGCTCATCGCTACCTGTAGCCTTGTGATCGTCTCGATCGGAGGAGCTGCGGGCTAGGAAAACGCTCGCCATCCAAAGGCTGCGACGAGCCTAGGAGCTCCGGACCGGTAAAGAGCGGACGCTCCTGCACGTCAGCCGGTGAGATCGCTACCATTCATCGCTAATTTGTTACGGTGCTAGTGAAGGGAGCGTCTCCACCCCCCTCTCACTACATACATTTGGTTCCTTGCCTGTTTTATCGTCCAGTTAGCTGAGTGTTTTCGTTCAAGCTAACTGTTACGGCGCTAGTGAAGGGAGCGTCTCCGCCCCCCTCTCACTATATACATTTGGCTCCTTACCTGTTCTATTGTCCAGTTAGCTGAGTGTTTTCGTTCAAGCTAACTGTTACGGCGCTAGTGAAGGGAGCGTCTCCGCCCCCCTCTCACCGCATACATTTGTTTCCTTACCTGTTCTATCGTCCAGTTAGCTGAGTGTTCTCGCTCAAGCTAACCGTTACGGCGCTAGTGAGGAGAGTATCTTCGCTCCCCTCTCACAGCTCACAATTAGTTCCTGTTCTATCCCCAGTTAGCTGAGTGCTCTCGCTCAAAGCTAACTTGCTACAGCGCTAGTGAAGAGTGTCTTCGCTCCCCTCTCACAGCTCACAATTAGTTCCTGTTCTATCCCCAATTAGCTGAGTGCTCTCGCTCAAAGCTAACTTGCAACAGCGCTAGTGAGGAGAGTGTCTTCGCTCCCCTCTCACGGCCCACAATTGGTTATTTTATTTAATCACTTATTTGACAGGGACATGCACTGTAATGAACACTTAAAGGTGGGGTAGGTAAGTTTCAGAAACCGGCTTGAGATACACTTTTTGTTATATTCCATGGAATGCTCTTAACATCCCGATAGCAATGAATATCTGAAGTGCTTTGACAAAAAATCCATAAAAAAATTTCATCTGTGGAAGCCTTCCATCTCGTGCACGCACAAATGTATCTCGTGCCCTCATTGGGCGTGCCGTAATTGGGCGTGCATTGCATCAGTACTTCAATGACTCGCCAGCAACAGGCGGCCACTTTCACCAGTCTGCTGACGTCATGTGCACGTTCATGTGTGTTGGACGAGGTGCTCTGTAAGGAAGTCTGAAGGAAGGGGCAGATTCTTTTCGGCTGTGTACTTTCAAATTTTAGTGCACTCGAGCCGGTTTCTGAAACTTACCTACCCCACCTTTAAGACATTTAAATATGTCAAGCGTAACAGTGCCAGATTTAGCTTTGAGCTACTTTCCATTCCCTCACATAAAATATTTATGGAAATGACATTTGACAAACATGGTAAAAAAACAAAATACATGATATGCAAGGAGTGGCAAAGACATATAAAGTGCATCCATCCTCCAGTTAACTGAGTGCTCTCGCTCAAAGTTAAAGGTGACCTATCATGCAAAATGCACTTTTGTACGTCTTTTATACATATATATGTGTATATACATACAATATGTGTCCCCGGTGTTCCAGGGAACTCACCAAGTGTCAGAAAACACAACCCTCTCTATTTTCCTCTATACCCAAATCCCTTAAAAAGGGGCTGCAACTGATCTGATACAGACTGATCCAGATTTGAACACTTCTATGACGTCACAGAAGTGGTGCTACGGCTATTGGGCCAACTCCACCAATCAGGAGGAGACAGCCACGGACATTGCCGTTCGAAAGCGCTGGAGACGCTGTAGTACATATGCCAGGCCTGTAGATGGTGCTGTTCTCACAGAATCAGCCCATCAGCATGATCTGTTTGGTATTTTGAAAAATAAAAAGTATAAATATGCCTAATATAGGTATGGTCTTACACTATATTATTCAAATATAGCATGATAGGTCCACTTTAACTTGCTACAGCGCTAGTGAAGAGTGTTTCTGCTCCCCTCTCCCTGCTCACAGTTGGTTCCTGTTCCATCCTCCAGCTAACTGAGTGCTGTCGCTCAAAGTTAACTTGCTACAGCGCTAGTGAAGAGTGTTTCCGCTCCCCTCTCCCTGCTCACAGTTGGTTCCTGTTCCATCCTCCAGTTAACTGAGTGCTGTCGCTCAAAGTTAACTTGCTACAGCGCTAGTGAAGAGAGTGTTTCCGCTCCCCTCTCACTGCACACAGTTGGTTTAATGCCCGTTCCATCCTTCAGTTAGCAGAGTGCTCTCGCTTAGGCTAACTCGCTACGGCGAGTATTCTCGCTCTCCTATCACGGCATAAAACCATTAACTGACTTCATTGTTCTCACCCCAGTTAGCAGAGTGCTCACGCTCAAGCTAACTACTATTATGCTCACTCCCCTCCACTGCATATTTGTTTCCTGGCCCAGTTATTTACAGTCAGCTGAGTGCTCTAGCTCAGTGGTTCCCAACCTTTTTTTTACCAAGGCACCCCTGAAAATATTTCTCGACCCCAAGGCACCCCAACTTTTTGTAGATTTAAAAACCACTTCAGAGCTTAAACTAAAAACAATAAATACACCATAAATTGGTTTTCAAATGTGTATTTAATTGAATAGAACATTTTATAGAACAAATAATGTATTCACACATAATAACAAGAACCAGACTAAAAATGTCAACACCATTTCTATGATGAATTCAATATTATAAACAGGCCTACTAAGTAGGCTCTTTTGTTTTGGCTGAAAATAGTAGGCCTACCTGTGTAAAAACCCGACTACATATCAATACAGTTATTATTTTACATTTGGATTTCAAAAGAGGCAGGCCTATGATCACTTAGATTAAATAATAACTTAATAGAATTGGAGGGATGAAACAATGCCCTCTGACCTGACTGTGGTCATGTGACTCATCAACCACATCCCAAATATGAAACATTCTGCATTTCGCTATCCAGATAATACTGATTGACAAAGTCATAAATCATACATTTATAAGAAAGGCACACAAATTAACATCCAAACATAAAAATTTCTCAGACCGTTACACGGTGCTAGTGCGACACTTGTGCCTGCTTTTGTGAGCAGAGTCTCTTGATGCGTGGGGGGATAGTGGACAGCGCAACGCGGAGGTCCTGCTCCACTGACAGCCGGGTGCGGGTCTTGTTTTTGACATATGCGAGTGAGGAAAATGCCAGCTCGCACAAGTAGGAGGTTGGAAACTGTAAAAGCACTTTGATGGCACTCTCTGAGAGGGATGGATACTCGTGTCCCACAAGCAGCCAACATATATCCAGACGTAGTTCCCGTGCTTCAGTTTCAGGGAGCGGTCCATAGATAGCTCTGCGAGTTCATTCTGAGCTCTGCTGTTTAAACTTGTGGCTGATATTAATGACAGAGGATTAAACGGATCCCGGAGCCAATCGAAGTCTTCATTCATAGGAGGGAAATATGACTCAAACCTCTCCTCCAGCACTCTCAGGTGAGCAGCTACAACTTGTAGAAAAATGCTGTCTTGTGCGCTGGGCAGAGATGGGGTCGTTACTAAACAAATGTAATATATTACATATTACTTTTAAAGAAAGTAATATATTACACTACTTCGTTACTATCTACATAAAGTAACTCGTTACTTTACTCGCCGAGCATGTACGAACTGCGCATGCGTGAGTGGCAATAACTCTCCTTACCGGCCCGGCCTACTGTACTGCTGCACAGTTTTGGAAGATTCATAGCTAACCACACTGAAGATTATGGATTATCTCATATTTTTAAGCCTCAATTTGTCCTCCCCCACCCTCTAACATCACCAGATAATTTAAGGGGTCATTTCCAGAGATGGGGTCGTTACTAAAAAAATGTAATATATTACATATTACTTTAAAAAAAAAAAGTAATATATTACACTACTTCGTTACTCTCTACATAAAGTAACTCGTTACTTTACTCGTTACTTTACTCGACGAGCACGTACGAACTGCGCATTCGTGAGTGGCAATAACTCTCCTTACCAGCAGGCGGCGGTAGTGTGTATTTGTCATTCAAAACAGGCAAAATCCGGAAGATAGAGAAGAAGAACAGACTACGTGATATAAACAAACAACAAATAGCGTGTGCGTTAGCTTCACCTTAGCATGTGTTCTTTGCAGGTGTTTGTTGAGGTTTGACGTGGTGTTTACAGCAGTGGATAACAGCTTTTGGCCTGGACACAGTTTGCACCTCACCGTCACATTCCTGTCTATTCTTCGGACGAACTCAAAATAATGGGCATACCTCCACCCCTCGAAAGTTATCGCTGACTCAGCCATGTTTATGCATCACTGCATGTGGAGATGTGGATGCGCAAGTCGCGTAGATTACGTACATATAAACCTGCGGCAGAAACCCCTCTTGTCTGTCAGTGTGATTATGACTGATTTTAATAAGTAACGAAGTAACGCGTGTCGGGGCAATGTTAGTAACTGTAGTGTGATTACTGAATTATAAAAGTAGCGCGTTACACTACTCCGTTACCGACAAAAGTAATATTATTACAGTAACGCGTTACACCCAACTCTGGCGCTGGGTCACTGGATGTCAGCAGAAACATTTCAATGTTTTTCTTGGCGACTTTATTTTGCCACAGTCTTAACTTGGATCGGAAACCATTGAGTTTGTCTGTGGCTGTCAGGATATTCTCATTCTTCCCTTGCATTCTGATGTTGAGGTCATTGAGGTGGCTAAATATATCTGCCAGATATGCAAGCTTAACCCACCACGATTCATCATCCATGTGTTCTTTGTAGGGTAAGTCGTGCTCATTTGCAAATGCAACAAGTTTGTCGCGGAGCTCGTAGACACGGGACAGCAACTTGCCCCGTGACAGCCAACGGACCTCCGTGTGCAGTAAAAGGCCATGGTGCTCAGCCCCCATCCCATTGCACAATGTGCTGAACAACCGCGACTTCAGGGGACGGGACTTGATGTAGTTCACTATTTTCACAGCTTGTTCTAATACTGCAGTGAGGTCTGGTGGCATAGCCCATGGCGACAAGGGCTTCTCGGTGTAACATGCAGTGGGTAATCTGTACATCGGGATGTACCTGTCTCACTTTATTTACAAAGCCTTTCACCCTCTGTTCCATCATGTTCTGTCATCCCTGCCTGTGTTGTTGAGGGCTGGGGTGCTTCTTTATTTATTGTCATTACGTAACGATCCATCTTGTAATTATTTGGCGCGAGGATAAAAAGCTGCTCTGCACACCGTAAACAATGACGGCTGACGTAAATCATGAGAATTTAAGCAGTTTAATATATCTAAATCTGAACAATATATGTTTTATTAGCTTATGAACTCCATTGTACATGTAATAAAATAAAGTGTATATGAAGTGAAGTTTATTAAGTGAGAAAAACATTTGGAACATAAAAATACGTTTTTTTGCGGCACACTTGGACAGTGCTCGCGGCACCCCAGTGTGCCGCGGCACACCGGTTGGGAACCACTGCTCTAGCTATCGCTAGGTCTAACGGCTCTCACACCTGTATGGCTCCTCTTTAACCAGAGGATGGCCATGACCTTTGCCCCTCTTGTCTTGGCCTCGAGCATCTGAGGGAGGGCCTTTCGGAGGACCCGTGCATGAATTGCACCATCATGCCTCGTGCGGTAGGAGCTGCTAGACTAGCCGAGGTTGAACTACTGACTGAGGGTGGCCTTCCCCCTGCACAGTCGACTCTGCACAGCCCAACCTACCCATCCTAGGCGTTGGGCCGCAGAGGCTGCGGGTGCACCGCCCAAGAAGAGGACTAAGCCTGATAGGCTGTCCTCCCAGGGTGGACCTACTCACTACTGAGCTAGCCCAGATTAAGTCACTCCTCTTGGCTCTCCATTCTGGTGCCCGTGCAGAGCACGCCGCTGCCCACCTGTGGCTGAGCTGGTTCTAGATGACGATGTGTTCTCGATGGCAGCTTCAGCCACTCAATTTGATGAGTATGACGGGGAGAGCCCATCCCATGCTTCTGGGCCTGGCTCCTGTACCTCAGCTCATGTTCCCTCGGAGGAGGCAGATGACGGCTCCATAGGTACCGTCATTCGCATGGCACTGGCTCACCAGCAGCTGGATGCGCAGCAGCCCAAAACAGCGCCTGCCAGTGTGTTCTTTAGGCGCACTAAGGCTCTTTACAGTCTTATGTCCGATGGCCGAGCCCTGGCAGCCATGCAGGATGCGGCAAGAGTTGGCCTTGACCACACGCCGGCTGTTGAGCCTACCATTGCTTCCCTCATAGTTTCCCCTGACGATGCTCTGAGGTCGGAGGCCAGGTGCCCTCGACTCCAATGTCGGGTCACTGATGACCAGCTCACTAAGGCGGCAATCCAATTCCCTCTCTCACCTCATGCTCGCCCTCTCAGCTTCCCCGCAGCAGGATGCTCTTAGTGCTTCCCCTTACCAGCCTCAGTGACGCCTCATTACAGGCGTTCGTTCTGATGTCTAGAGAGCTTGGGCGCCTGATGTCCACTCTCGTCCAGACTCGTCACCAGGTTTGGCTGACACAGTCACCCTTATCAGAGACATGTAGGACTCTCCGTCCACCGGCTCACCCCGGTGCCTGCCATGGGCCTCAGCGCCCCACGAGGGGGCTGGCCCGCTACGGTCCTGTTAACTCGCCCCCAAGGCAGCCTCGGTATCCGGTGCCTAACCGTCGCCCCCCCAGAGCCAGAGGCCGGGGGGCAAGGTACTGAGTGTCTGGGGCCGGCTGTTGGTTATCTCTCCCAGCAGCAGCTCAACTACCGGGTAGCTCAAGCTTCAGACCCCTGGGTGGTTTCCACCTAACCAAAGGGTACAAGCTTCAGTTCCGACGCTGGCCCCAGTCTTCAGCCGGGTCAAGATTACCACCATAAGCGACCTGGCAAAATAAATCGCCCTAAACCAGGAGCTGTCAGTCCTCCTTGCCAAGGGTGCAATCGAGCCTGTGGACCCCATCTCACAGCTTCTACTCGACCTACTTCCTGGTAAGGAAGAAAGGCGGTGGACTTCGCCCAATCCTCGATCTGAGGGGACTCAACAAGTTCCTAAAGATTTTACCTTTCCATGTGCTGAGCACAGCGGACGTTCTTCGTACCGTGGCCAGGGGGAATGGTTCATGTCCGTCGACTTGAAGGGCGCTTATTTTCATGTGCCTATTGTGCCTCATCACAGGCAGTTTCTTCGCTTTGCCTTCAGAGGCCGTCATTTCCAGTTCAGGGTGTTCCATTCGGACTCTCCCTCTCCTTAGATGACTGGTTCATCTGTGCACCATCCCGGTTACAGACGATCCAGGACACGGCTCTCCTTCTCTCTCTTGTCGCCCGGCTAGACCTCATGGTGAACATGGAGAAGAGTTGTCTGAACCCCTCTCAGAGCCTAACCTTCATTGGGGTGGCTCTGGACACAGGCACTCAACCAGCGAAAGCAGTGTTCTCGCCCCCACTCCTGGTAGGCGTGATGCTTTATTCTAGCAGCAGCCGACTGGATAGGCTGTCCTGCTGAAACTTCTTTTTTTTCCCAGCTAGGTGAAGGCAGTGCTCTCGCTCCCGCTCCCTCTGCTGGTAACATGGGTGTAGTTACATCCCTTTTGTGTTCGGCGAGTAGGAGCGTTGCTCTACTCTTTCCGTTCAGCAGGTAGCTGGTGAAGGCTGTGTTCTCGCACCCCGCTCCCGCCTACGCTGCATCTGGCATTCGTTATTAACTCAACCAGTGAGCGCGGTGTTCTCTCCCCCGCTCCTGGTAGACGCGCTGCTTCATTCTAGCAGCAGCTGCCTGGCTAAACTGCCCTGTTAAATTTCCTTATCTAATCCACCTAGGTGAATGCAGTGCTCGCTCCCGCTCTCTCTGCTGGTAACGTGGTGTAGGACATTTACATCCCTCTCTGTGTTCAGCGTGTAGGAGCATTGCTCTACTCTTTACGTTCAGCAGGTAGCTAGTGGAGGCTGTGTTCTTGCACCCGCTCCCGGTTACGCTGCATCTGGAATTCGTTATCAACTCAACCAGTGAAGGCAGTGTTCTCGCCACCCGCTCCTGGTAGGCTTGTTGCTTGATTCTAGCAGGAGCTGCCTGGCTAGGCTGTCCTGTTAAACTTCCTTGTTTAACCCAGCTAGGTGCGGGCCTGTCCATCTGCTGCACAGACTCTGCTGTGGGACGCCTTGGCGTCTCCCCAACAGGAAGGACCTCTTGTCTAAGTTGGAGGGTCGGATGTGGCACCCCGACCCCTGCCGCCTCCAGCTGTGGGTCTGGCCAATGGAGGGCCCGACCCACTGCTGAGCGACTGCATAGAGTCTGTCAGGAAGACTATTCTCAAATGCCAGGGCACCATCTACTCGTAGGCAGTATGAAAACAGGTGGAAACTGTTTTGTTTTTTTGACTGGTGCCAAGGGCGAAATGAGGACCCAGTATATGCCTACGACCCTTGAGTTCCTGCAGTCCCTCCTGGACGATGGCCGGTGTTCCGCTACCGTCAGGGTGTATGTGGCTGCTATATCAGCTCAACACACAAGGGCTGACAACAGCACAGTGGGAGCCATAGGTTGGTATCCCTCTTTTTAAGGGGGAGCTCTGAGGCTTCGCCCCCCCGAATATCCCAAGGGCCCCTACATGGGACCTGCCCTTGGTGCTGGATGCCCTATGCTCGCCTCCTGTTGAACCTTTATTACAGGCAGAACTGGAGTGGCTCTCAGCTAAGACTGCTTTCCTTCTTGCCATCACCTCAGCAAAGCGTGTAAGCGAGCTTCAGGCCTTGTCCGTGAACAGCTCGTGTCTTAGGTGGAACTCAGATGGCTCAGGTGTCACCTTATGGCCGAACCATAGACTGTATATATAAATGGACGTAGGGTCCGTGACGTCACCCATAGGATTCTGCAGAGTTGCCGTGAAGCCCTTAGTAGGCGGAGTCGGCCACTAACGGCTCGACAGTGACGCCAGAGTTCAACTCCCGCCTTCTCCAGCCTGCTCCAAATACGGGCAAAGAGGCGGGACCTGCTGCCACCGAGCTGAAAGTTCCAGAGCTAGCTGAAGCTACCAAGCTAAGCTAACATGCACATCTGCACACTGCCGTGGCATTTTACGTTTCTAAGGTAAGCGGACATGAAACTATTCAGCAAAACTATAAATAATAATCTAAGTTATTGAGCTTTTAGCATAATACTTCAGAATCTTAAAACCCCTTAACGTTTGTATGCAATTGTGCTAAATTCAACACTGGAATCAAGCAAATATTAATATGTTTGCATGACATTAGTTATTTATATTTTGATATCACTTAACTATACGTTTAATACATTTAAGTCAAGCTAAGGTACATGTGATGGTAGCTAGTTAGCGCTCTTACCTGTGAGGCCTCCTCCAAACAGCATAATAACCAGACTCTCATTAAAACTAAGTACCAGTTATAGATCCTTGACTTTAGACAAACAATTCAAAAGACAAAATGTATTTAAAGACCAATCTTTATTTGAATGTGCCTCTTAACCTGAGATATTAGTTATACAGTAATAGTATTGACAATCTAACAAAACTGAGCAACTCAACAGTCAACTTTATGTTTCTTATTGTCTAAACTAAAGCATTTATTATTTTCATTTTCCCAATCTCATATTCAGTGTGGACGGATTGAGACAGCATGGTGTCCAGAGAGCAGCAGAGACTTCAGGGAGAAACCTCCGTGTGATGGACGTCCTGTCTTGTTGGTTTGGAGAGGACTGAGGGTCTTTCCTCTGCGAGGAGGACCAGGGCTGATGAAGGAGCCCATGCTGGGCAAAGCTGATACCAACTGCACAGGCCTAGTCGGTCACTTTATTTGACTAAATGTGTTTAATACATTTAATAGGTTTACACCTTCTGTCCATATGTGCTTTTTATTTAAAACATTTGATTAACTTTTGGTTCACATTTCAATAAATTGTATTTGTATTTGCACTCCTTTTGTCCATTATTCTTACTGAAAATGTTAAATTACACATTCACATCTGACTGAAGATTGGCCCCATTTATTTGTGACGTTGCAAAACAAGGTACATGTTGTGAAGCTCATAAAGTGAGGCAAATAGAAATAATCAGCTGATGGAGTGTAGATGTGGAAATAGCTGCATTCGATCAGCTGACTGTTTTTACAATAAAAGTAGTTTACTTTACTGGTCTTAAAATCTCATAACATCAGCTTTTAATGTTCCTCTTGGATGTTCTTCTTGACGAGACAGAGAAGCAGAACATGTCGTGTCTTTCAGGCATGTCCTTTCCTAACAAAAATGACAGGAAACATAAAACATATTATTGCAGAACAAGTGTGTTATTTATGAAAGCAGTGTGTTTAGGGGCTGTAGATATAATTATTTTGTAATTGTAATGGTTTTTTTTTTATTTCAACAATGAGCTACAAAGACAATCAGATTATGAATTAACAGTATGAAGTTCATCAACATTGAAATATATGTTATTATCAAAATAATATTTATCAAAATAATATTTAACTGTTATCAAAACGTAGTGCAACTGTAGAAGCTTGCTCTGTTGTCTCACTGAAAGAATAACTTTTTACCACGTTTTTTACAGACAATATTGAGAGATAAATAGTAGCAGTTCTCACTATGTGTTAAATATCTTTGCCTTCAATACATTAAATTAGAAAGCTGACAAAGTCATATTGCTTGTTATCATCTAAATGTAACTTTTTGTATGGAAAAAACCCTCAACTTAACTGATGTGTAGGTGATCTAGTATTTAGTATTGTTTAATGGAATGTATATCAGTGTATTCAAGTCAATAATTCATTCATTTAAACCAATATATTTCTTGATTCTTTGTACAGTATGAAAAAAGAGTCTTTGTACCTGTGCTGAAGTTCACTGCTGTGAGGAGTCCAGTTCTGTCTCTCACTCTCTGGTCCAGCCTGTCTGCATCACCTGGACACCTTAAACAAACATATATATATATATATATGTAAAGTACCATGTGTACAAACAATATAACTGATTCTCTTCTGTTGAACATGTTGGATTGTGTATTGTCCGAGTCAGGGGCCTTTTTATTTTTACTGTAACTTTGGAAGTTGTGTTACCAATGATTACTGTTTATTTGATACCCATTTGGTAATACAATTAATAAAAACAACAAGGTTTGGGTTCGTTCTTCAGATGACTGTGACGTTAACGTGTAAGCTCAATAATGAACTCCAGCTCAACCAACCATATTGTAATATCTAAGTAATCATCTTGAAATATGACATTAATAATTGTAATATACACACATCTTATTGTGAGGTTGATTTCACATACACTACTTCGACATTAGCTTGTCTACATACTTGAGCATAGCCAATTTAAATTAATCTTAGATGCATACAGTTCTACCTACATAATAAAATATCTCTAAGTTACAAGGATGTAACCTTATTGTATCAACCTCAAACAGAAGCCGTTTGTTCAACAGTATTATCCCACTTAACACTTGTCTATTTCGTTGTAACCTTTATATATACAGTCTATGATTTTAACTTGGAGGCTACGATTACAATCGTTAGCACCGATGTAGCTACCACTAGCTTACATGCTAACCCAAGCCTTACCATTCATTACGTAGCTGATTAAAATCATTAACACATAAATAAAGCACTAGAATGTAACTTACCGCAAAACCGCATGCATGCACCGTCTGTTTTAACCGCAGAGCGAGTCACAATAGTCCGATATATAAGCATGAAGAACAAACAACCACGGCCGGCTACAAGTTGTGTTTCCTGGATGAGCTGAGCAGGCAGAGTCCCTGTAGCTAGCTTCACGGAGCAGCTAGCAGAGAGACAAGAAGCTAACAGCGGCAGGCACTTGACAGAGCCGTCACTCAATGTAAAATGACAACAACATAATACATTTCACAGTAATTATAATAAAAATAAAAACGATTTTCTTAAAAAATTATGATTCGTCATCAGGCTCGTGACCCCGCGGCGAGCTGGGGGGTGTGTCAGTGACACACCCGCCCGCCGATTTTGCGGCAGCTCTTTCCCTCAAGAACGCTAACGAAAAAGCTCTATAATGGCAGGCAAACATTTTTTACTTGACTCCTTTCCTAAAAATAATATAATTCACAAGAAGAAAGAGGCTAGCAGCACCGAAGCTACAAGTGAAGCTGCTACTAGCACTACATCATCAAGAGCCGCCTAAAGATGTGGATAATGGTAGCACGAACGTTAACGTTAGCTGCGCTAGCAACGTTCCCCTGGCTAGCTCAAGCTCACCTTTCCCAGATGCATGGACGGAGGAGATGTGGCGGAGGAAACAAGAGGCATACCCGTGGATAGACTGCAAAGCTGGGAAACTGGGCTGCAAAGTTTGTTCATCCATTTCGGATTTATCAGTCTTCAAAACGCAAGGGGTGTGTGTGTGTGTGTGTGTGTGTGTGTGTGTGTGTGTGTGTGTGTGTGTGTGTGTGTGTGTGTGTGTGTGTGTGTGTGTGTGTGTGTGTGTGTGTGTGTGTGTGTGTGTGTGTGTGTGTGTGTGTGTGTGTGTGTGTGTGTGTGTGTGTGTGTGTGAAAAGCAGCGCTGTCTGCTTATTTGCAATGTAGGCTAGGCCTAATCAGAATAATTTCAAGTCCAGATTCAATGTTGTTTGCATAAGTAGGCTGTATTTTTCGTTTTGTTTATTTAATAAGTTAATTTCAGGACAACTTTGGGAATTTTGTTTGTTTGTTATGAGTTTGAGATAGAGAGCTGCTTACAGTAGTTGCAATACTGTAGCTTATGCAATTTAGGCCTATAAATTGTTTATGTAACTTATGTGCCAGTGTGTCCATGGTTTTGAGTCTGTGTGTGTTGAGCGCAGCGCCGTCTGCTTTTTGCAGTACAGTAACTAAAGTAGGATTTAAGCATACCGGTAGTTTCTGTACTGCAAAAACCTGTCTGCCCGTTTTGTGAGTGCACTGCGCGCGTGCGCACTTGTGTGGCATTGTTTGGGATTACCTAATTAAAATAGCGTCCCCCCAGTAAAAAAATACACACTACACCACTGGTTAATAGGGAACAGGAAAGTGAAAGGGGTTTTGTAGCGAGGAAAGCCTGATAAAGTGAGGAAAAAAGCATGAACACTGAAGGTGGAAGTACTGAAGCTTAAGATAAAAGAAACAAAAAAGGGCTTTGAAGGTAAAGGAAGAGAGATACAGTTATAAGTGTTGCCTCAAGCCTTGGAGTCTTAAAGAGATTCACCGGATTCAGCATTTCAACTTCAGGGATGACCACTAACACGTGTTGTGACTGACAGCAATTCAAACTAGATAAAAAACAGTGAACTGTTCCTTTTTTCCACTAGAGTGTACAGTAGTGTATATATTCAGGATGATAAACTATATTAATCTGTTCATGTGATTTTTTTCATTTTTTTTCCAACTGGAAGAATTTAAGAGGGAACACATAAGCAAGGAAAACATTCTTCAAACTTAAAAACTCAATCTGACCACAGACCAGCCACTCGGAACATTGGCTCCAGTCTGCAAATACTTTGAAATGCTTGATGAGCTTAGACCAAAGTGAACATTTATGTGTATTTCGTTGTGTCTCTCAGGTTTCTGTTTGTGTAGAGACAATCATAAATAAAAAGAGCTGCTCTGGTTATTGCTTTATTCTCTATGGATAAGAGATATTTCACAGTAACTTGCTTTCTTTTTGTTGCTTGTTTATTCAACATTACTGGAAAAGAAAACTATGAATGCAAATCCATAGAGGGAAGATTCCTCTATTCACACCAGGGAACAACAGTTACCTTGGAAACAGAAACTAATCAGTCGGACAAAAAATAGAATCCAAATGCAATAACATAGCACATGTTCAAGTTGAGGTATGATCATATTTAATGCAACTACATACAGCAATACCTGTGCCTCTGCCTATACGTTAACAGTATCAATGAGTCGTTTCTATTCATATTTTTTTATTGCAAAAGAAAAGAAAACCAAAATATATTGAAATGAAAACACAACACTTTTTATCACAAATACAATATTAATGGTTGCTATGCTATGGAAACGTTCAGCATATCATGCAGTCCCTCAGCTCAGCATTTTAGCTTCTTTCTGCTCAGTGTTTTGGTCTTATGCCTTGTACATTTACAGTTTTCATCAACCTTATTTTTCCAAAAATCTTTGGTATAATGTGTATAATGTATAATGTGGTATAATCCCATTTATTTCTCAAATTAGATCTTTAAGGCACACTGTTCTTGCAAGATCAGATTTTAGGTTTAGACTTTACACGCCTGAATGGTTGTGGTGATTAATATAGATATATACATCAGTGACTACGCAGATTATGCAGTGAAACCGTTTGAATTTAAATTACGGGAGTGTCCGTACTGATGCATCTTTAGAAATTGGATTCAAATGTATTTTTAAACATCCAATTTGCAAAAATCACATTATCTAATTTACAACATTAGTTCATTTGAACAACACATTCAGACAAAAATATGAAAAGGTAATGAATCGACCAGATAGCATCACATTAAGATGTTATGAAGCATTGCGAATTCCCAATAAGGCACTCATTTAAACCCTCTTCACATTTGCGTCACACGAGGTGAATACAGGGCTGGTGCTGATGATATCTGCCATGTATAAGGCCCATTATGCTCAAAGAGAGATACTTTAGAGCATGAGTTTTCAAAGTGTGGGAAGGTGAGCCTCCCCTCAAAGAACATAAGAACAGCCGCGCCCCCCTCCCAATTATTATTGCTATTATTATTGTTGTTGTTGCTATAATGCAGGGGTATTCAATTGCATTTCAAAGAGGTCCAGTCAGAGAAAATGTCATTAAATGCTCTGTTTTCGCTGTCTACCTTTCTCTTTTTTGAGCACGCCATTTGAAATCACTCACTGACTGCACCGATTTGATTGGCTGAGTAGCGTCACCTCCTAAAAACATTAAACAATAATTTTTTCAAACCTTTTTATCTTTATGTTTTAAACCTTTTTGTAAAACCTTTTCAACTTTGTGGATAAATCCTTACATGCTCCCGGCAACACACTGAACGTCAACTTTGCCTCCTTATTACACTCACCCCTACTTTAGTGGGAACGATGGATCTGCGTCTTTGATGCGCATAGGCGGATGATGCGGGGATCAGAGTCCTGCATTGGGTCGGTACCCGACGGGTGACCCGCAAAAAAAGTGATTCGCGGTTGGTATTTTTTCAAACATCTTTTTCCGGGTTCAGAATGTAAAGTGAATGAGGCTCCTTTGTCGTGGTGCACACAGGCATTTCTACAATGTCCAGCAGTGAGCTTTTATTCTATAACACGTTTTTTAAATCTACTTTATAGCTTGTAGTAACTCACGGGAGGCTTCTTTTATTTTATTTGTATTCATAATAATTTTTATTTTTCATCAGAATGTATTATGGTGCATTAGTTACGAATTTTTGTTCTCAAAAAACAGTGCATTGTGTGTAATACAACTGTGATTTTTATTAAATTAGTTTTTAAGGAAGGCCAGAGCTTCAGCTGTGTCAAATAGATTGTTCCCTTTCGTTAACGTTTTTTAAAAGATAATTAGGGCCCGAGCACGGAGTGCTAGGACCCAACGGCGTCCTAGCACAAAGTGCGAGGAACCTATTGTTATTGGTGGTATTATTCTTATTATTCCATTTCGGTATCCTGTTTTTGAGGGCTTTAGGATGCTTCAAAAGTTATATAATTTTGCACGGATTCCAGGATCGGTGAACAATTCAATATTCTGGAGTCCATCCATCCATCTTCTCCCGCTTATCCGTGGTCGGGTCGCGGGGGTAGCAGTTCCAGCAGAGAGCCCCAAACTTTCCTTTCCCTGGCGACATCAACCAGCTCTGACTGGGGGATCCCAAGGCGCTCCCAGGCCAGCGAAGAGATATAATCCCTCCACCTGGTCCTAGGTCTACCCCTTGGTCTCTTCCCAGCTGGACGTGCCTGGAACACCTCCCTAGGGAGGCGCCCAGGTGGCATCCTAACTAGGTGCCCGAACCACCTCAACTGGCACCTTTTGACGCAAAGGAGGAGCGGTTCAACTCAGAGTCCCTCCCGGATGACTGAACTTCTCACCTTATCCCTAAGGGAGACACCAGCCACCCTGTGGAGAAAACCCATCTCGGCCGCTTGTATCCGCGATCTCGTTCTTTTGGTCATGACCCATCGTTCATGACCATACAGATGTAGCACTCTAGAACAGACTCCAGCCAACAGCTTCCTGCCAAAGACCCAACGGATCCCAGCGGCTGGGAATGTTAAGCCCTCCCACTATTTTCCAAGAGGGCGTTGCCAGATTTTCAATTTCAGGATTTAACCATTAGACAATTAAAAATGTTTCCGATTTAATTCAATTTCCTGCCTTTCTACAAATATATTAGGGACTATGGTGTTAAAAAATCCAAGAAAAATTTGTAGTGTAGGGTTGGGAGGGTTACTTTGTAAATGTAATCAGTTACTGATTACTGAATACAGTAAAACTCTTGTCTCCTGTACACCAAAACATACCCATCACAGTATGTTTTGGTGTACAGGAGACACAAAAAGGAAACTGAACGTGTTTATACTGTTTTAATGGCTTATCAAGAGCAAAACTGAAACATAACATCTGAAACGATGTAACAACATAATACACTTTTTGGGGATGCAGCTTGGGATGTGAGGAATGAGGGACACGGCTTAGAACGGGCGTGTCGCCTTCTGTCCTGCCAGTGTTGGCAGGACATGAATTAAAATGTCGAACTCAGACTTCATTTTAAGGACATTTCGGCCAGGGGTGTACTGTAGAGCTATATTTGTTTAAGCCTATTGTATGATGTTGGTGTGATTACTATATATTTTGAAATGCATATGCCACCCATTTACACCGCTCTTCCCGTCAAGAATTGGAATTTGAATAGAATTTAGTTTTAGTTTCTGGATCTCACGGAGAACACTGTCCCGCTTCATTGTAGGATTTCTGCCTTGTCTCCACTTTATAAATAAGTAATTAGATAGACTACCTTACCATTAGGCTACTGCGCTCATAAAGAATGATAAGAATAATGCCGGCGTGATCAGATCACATGACCTGTTCAAGCCGGTGCCGCATAAAAACAACAGTCCGGACAAGTACTGGCTTGAAACTATATGCCAGTCTTTGTTTCATGCAAAAAGACCCAGTAAACACGGAGATACGATGATATAAAATTAATACAAATATATTTCAAAAGTATGAAAAATGGAAGCACATATATTTTAATATCTTCGCCGTATTTTATCATTTTACGTGATTAGTGAGTTTATTTAAGGTAACTAGGTAGAAGCCCTTTTTGATCAGTAACGAATTTAGCAGTTGAATATAAAAGTCAACTGAGTGTGACTTGCAATGACAGTGTTGTGTTTTTATTTTATGAACCTTTTACATTAAAAATTGTTGTTGAATATATAAATATTATTATGAATATGGATAAATGCTAGGCTATTTATTATAAACGTTAGTCCTTAACATCTATCACTGTGTATATCACCATTCTTTAATTACATGTTTGATACGTTTCTATGAAATAAGAAATTAATAAAACTAAAGTGTAATTATCATATCATATATTATATTATAATGTATTGTATTATTAGGTAATATCATACATTAACCCAATTATAGCAGATGCCACATTGAATGGATGAACACTTTATGCATCAATAATTACAACGGCGTATTTCGAAATACAAGTTGTAAAAATACTTATATGTATTTAATACTAATAACATAATGATTAATTTTACTTTCAGATGATAATACTTTTCAGGGTTAGGGTTAGGTCCGGTCTGACAGCGCTTAGCTCACTGCTGCAGAGAGGAAGAGAAGATCACTGCTCTAAACAAAGTAAAAAATCGTACATCCAAACTGAATAAATATAATTAATTATTATTAATATGTTAAGTCTTGTTCATTGTTTTTCACTTTTATTAAATGTTTGACCACAGACCCAGATCTTAAAACCCCTTAACGTTTGTATGCAATTGTGCTAAATTCAACACTGGAATCAAGCAAATATTAATATGTTTGCATGACATTAGTTATTTATATTTTGATATCACTTAATTACACGTTTAATACATTTAAGTCAAGCTAAGGTACATGTGATGGTAGCTAGTTAGTGCTCTTACCTGTGAGGCCTCCTCCAAACAGCATAATAACCAAACTGTATCATTAAAACTAAGTACCAGTTCTAGATCCTTGACTTTAGACAAACAATTCAAAAGACAAAATGTATTTAAAGACCAATCTTTATTTGAATGTGCCTCTTAACCTGAGATATTAGTTATACAGTAATAGTATTGACAATCTAAAAAAACTGAGCAACTCAACAGTCAACTTTATATTTCTTATTGTCCAAAGCATTTATTATTTTCATTTTCCCCCTCTCATATTCAGTGTGGACGGATTGAGACAGCGTGGTGTCCAGAGAGCTGCAGAGACTTCAGGGAGAAACCGCCGTGTGATGGACGTCCTGTCTGTTGGTTTGGAGAGGACTGAGGGTCTTTCCTCTGCGAGGAGGACCAGGCCTGATGGAGGAGCCCATGCTGGGCATAGCTGATACCAACTGCACAGGCCTAGTCTGTCACTTTATTTGACTAAATGTGTTTACTTATACATTTAATAGGTTTACACCTTCTGTCCATATGTGCTTTTTATTTAAAACATGTTTGATTAAGTTTTGGTTCACATTTCAATAAATTGTATTTGTATTTGCACTCCTTTTGTCCATTATTCTTACTGAAAATGTTAGATTACACATTCACGTAGTTTCTTAGTGAATGTCCTGTACTGGTCTTAAAATCTCATAACATCAGCTTTATTTATAATGTTCCTCTTGGATGTTCTTCTTGACCCTCAGAGAAGGAGAAAATGTTGTGTCTTTCAGGCATGTCCTTTCCTAACAAAAATGACAGGAAACATAAAACATATTATTGCAGAACAAGTGTGTTATTTATGAAAGTGGTGTGTTTTTTTAACCGAGAGCTACTTTTAAAGTTGCCAGTCTGCCGAGATCTACCAGGTCAAATAGAGAGGCGTAGCCATTACTGACAGCCTACTACCAGGTAAATACACACTTCTACTTGTATAAAACTGACCTTCGTACGATTAATACTTCATAAAATAATGCAGATCCTTTATCTTACCTCTTTCTAATCTACACACATACAAGTATTTAACTGAAGTTACACAACAGTGTTGTTGATACAGAGTTGGAGTTTATTCACACGTCACATACTACAGTGGGTCATGTTTTCAAGAAGCATTGAACAGTGCTGCCACATATGACACAGGAAAAAAAGAAAAGACTCTGAACCCTTTCTTTGCCATTATATAAAAATAGTGTTGCTACAAAAGTATAAATTAGGCTTACTAATAAGACAATTCAGATCTGAAGCTACACAGGAATCTGCTGCCAAAGTGCAATACAAAAGACAAAATTAATATAATCAAACCCTTTTTTTGTTGCATTTTAGTAGATTATAAAAAGAAATGCCTTTAAAATAGGATGCAAGCAACACTAGTTTCTTAACCTGAATTGATAATAGACTATAATCAATTTAAGTTTGCATTCTTATACCATTTGTACAATAATTATAATGAATAAGTTCAAACAAACTAAAACGTACAGCTGATTAATAACGGTATCCAACTTGTTCAGTTATTATGCTCCAAATATCTGGAACAAACTCCCAGAAACCTGCAGGTCCGCTGCAACTCTGACTACTTTTAAATCCAGGCTGAAGACTTTTCTTTTTGTCGCTGCTTTTAATTGAACTATTCATATCTTAGACTGCACTGTAACTTTTATCCATGTACTTTTTTTCTTTTAATGTTTAATTGACTGCACTGTAACTTTTATCCATGTATTTTTTCTTTTAATGTTTATTTTATTAGCTTTTCTTTTTAATGACTGATTTTAAATGCCATTTTCTTAATCTCTTTCATTTTTTGTAAAGCACTTTGAATTGCCTTGTGTTGAAAAGTGCTATATAAATAAACTTGCCTTGCCTTGCCTTGAGTTGAGTTTTTATTATATCAAAAACCTGTTGAAATGCTACTGTTTTTTACTGGCCCCAAAAGCGCATCGGCAGCCTCCAGGAAAGCTTCTTTCACAACTTCGCCGTCTTCGAAAGACTTCATGTGTTTCGCAAGAACGTGACTGACACGATAAGATGCTATGGTAGCAGCCTTGCTCTTGTTGTTGGGCCTGGTGAAAATGGACTGCTTTGCATTTAGCTGTCCTTTCAGGCCCCTCCTCTTTTGGGAGCGTAGGGCAGAATTAGGAGGGAATTCCGTCTCGTAGCGTTTGTGCACTGTTTTGAAATGCCGCTCCTAAATTACCCTTCTTTGATAAAGCTCGCATTGCAGATAAGACAGATGGACTTTGAATTGGAATAAATACAAAAATAATCATCCTCCCACTCGGAGTTAAAATTATATTTGTTTTGCTTCTGCCATAATTGTGGTCTTGTTTGTGTGCGGACTGTCACTCCTGTCGACACGGACAACGTTAGCGAATTAGTGCACTATCCACGCCCCGACACATGGGGTCACGCCGGCCAATCACAAAGCTTTGATGCGTTCAAGTGCATTATTCTGGCACAGGAAGATTATGTCATAGGACATTAACGATAAAACAGAATATTGTTGTTCTATTTTTAGACACATCTCGCGATCGACTGGGAATCTCCCCGTGATCCCCGTGGGTTGGGCACCCCTGGTTTAGGGGCTGTAGATATAATTATTTTGTAATTGTAATGATTTTTTTTTATTTCAACAGTGAGCTACAAAGACGATCAGATTATGAATGAACAGTATGAAGCTCATCAACATTGAAATATATGTTATTATCAAAATAATATTTAACTGTTATCAAAACGTAGTGCAACTGTAGAAGCTTGCTCTGTTGTCTCACTGAAAGAATAACTTTTACCACGTCTTTTTCAGACAATATTGAGAGATAAATAGTAGCAGTTCTGACTATGCGTTAAATATCTTTGCCTTCAATACATTAAATTAGAAAGCTGACAAAATCATATTTCTTTAGCCTTTACTTATAAAGGTGTAGATCTCATTGAGACACAAGGTCTCATTTTCTAAATGTAACCTTTTGCATGGAAAAACCCCTCAACTTAACTGATGTATAGGTGATCTAGTATGTAGTATTGTTTAATGGAATGTATATCAGTGTATTCAAGTCAATACTTCATTTATTTAAACAAATATCTTTCTTGATTCTTTGTACAGTATGCAAAATAGAGTCTTTGTACCTGTGCTGAAGTTCACTGCTGTGAGGAGTCCAGTTCTGTCTCTCACTCTCTGGTCCAGCCTGTCTGCATCACCTGGACACCTTAAACAAACAGATATATATATGTAAAGTACCATGTGTACAAACAATATAACTGATTCTCTTCTGTTGAACATGTTGGATTGTGTATTGTCCGAGTCAGGGTCCTTTTTATTTTACTGTAACTTTGGAAGTTGTGTTACCAATGCTTACTGTTTATTTGATACCAATTTGGTAATGCAATTAATAAAAACAACAAGGTTTGGGTTTGTTTTCAGATGACTGTGACGTTAATGTGTAAGCTCAATAATGAACTCCAGCTCAACCAACCATATTGTAATATCTAACCTAATCATCTTGAAATATGACATTATTATTTGTAATATACACATCTTATTGTGAGGTTGATTTCACATACACTACTTCGAGATGAGCTTGTCTACATACTTGAGCATAGCCAATTTAAATTAACCTTAGCGATGCATACAGTTCCTACCTACATAATAATATATCTCTCTAAGTTACAAGGATGACCTTATTTTATAACCTCAAACAGAAGCCGTTTGTTCTATAGTATTATCCCACTTAACACTTGTCTATTTCGTTTTAACCTTTATACAGTCTATGGTTTTAACTTGGAGACTACGATTAGCATCGTTAGCACCGATGTAGCTACCACTCACTTACACGCTAACCCAAGCCTTAACATTCATTACGTAGCTGATTCAAATCATAAACACATCAATAAGTACTCGAATTTCACTTACCGCAAAAACCGCATTCATGCATCGTCTGTTTCAACTGCAGAGCGAGTCACAATAGTCCGATATATAAGCATGAAGAACAAACAACCACGGCCGGCTTCAAGTTGTGTTCCCTGGATGAACTGAGCAGGCAGAGTCCCTGTAGCTAGCTTCACGGAGCAGGTAGCAGAGAGACAAGAAGATAGCAGCAGCAGTCACTTGACAGAGCTGTCACTCAATGTGACCACGCCCTAATATATGCATAACTTTAAGGCTTAATATTAATTAAACAGATGAGTTGAGAAAAAAATGCACCCCCCACACAGTAGTCATGAAGGGGGAATCTAACTATACAGAGAATATGGTTTTTTGAACCACGATGTAAACATGTTTATTTCTGCTGTAAAGTTGGGCATTTTAACATGGGGGTCTATGGAAATTGCTCCCTTCTGCAGACTGCTCCTACTGGCTACTAGATGAACTGCAGTGTGTGGCACTTCCGTATTGGCGTCCAATACTTCCCCAGAGTTTGCCGCTTGGTGTAAACACCCAGTGTCAAGGAGAGACTCTGAGGCATGAACTCAATTGCACGACTCAGATAGTGTTCTCAAAAAATAAAGACTTTACTGGAATTTAGCACAGTAATCAAAACAAGGAAAACAAATATACTCTTTCGAGGAAAACTAGCAAGTGATCAATGAGGTAGATCCGTGGGAAGTCCGTGAGGTAATCAGGAACGTGGGTCATAGTAAGACAACGAACTGACAATGAACAGGAGGAAGCTACCACAATATATACACAGGTAAAGGGGACACAGGTGGAAACAATCAGGGCGGGGAAAACATCAAGGACGCAGGAGACAGAAGGGGGCGGGGAGCGTGGAGGCCTGAAATGAGAGGGATGATTAATTAAGGGAATAAACATAAAGCACAGGGCAAAGGGACATGACAAAACTAACATAAAGAATAAACTTTCACTATTAGTTTCCTAGACATGACAGTACCCCCCCTTCTAGGGACGGCTCCTGACGGCCCAGGCTCCTCTGAGTTGAGGCGGTCAAAATCCTCAATGAGGCTTTTGTCTATGACGAAGCGGGAAGGAATCCATATCCGCTCCTCAGGACCATAACCCTTCCAGTCAACCAGTAGCTGTCGCCCTCTACCCCTTTTCCGACTAGCCAATATCTTCTTGACGGTGTAAACCGGACCTCCATCAATCATCCGGGGGGGCGGGGGGGCTTTGGCGGTGGGAACCATAGCGCTCTCCTTCAAGGGTTTTAGTTTCCCTACATGGAAGGTGGGATGTACCTTCATGGACCTGGGAAGCCGTAGTCTCACTGAAACCGGGTTGATGACCTTGGTGACGGGAAAAGGACCCACAAACCGGGGAGCCAATTTACGGGAGAGTACGTGGAGGGGAAGGTCTCGTGTAGAAAGCCAGACTTCTTGGCCTGGCTGGTATACAGGAGCTGGTCGGCGTTTTTGGTCTGCTGCTCTTTTCACCAGTTGTGAATTCCTGCAGAGGATCTTCCTAGCCGCAGCCCACACGCGCCGACAACGCCTGACCAGCGCGTGGGCAGACGGGACCGTGACCTCCCTCTCCGTGGCTGGGAACAGTGGCGGCTGGTAGCCATAAACACAGTGAAATGGGGACAGGCCCGTGGCAGAAGTAGGGAGGATATTGTGCGCATACTCAACCCAGGTGAGGTGCTCGCTCCAGGAGGATGGATTCTGGGACACCAAGCAGCGCAAACAGGTCTCCAGTTCTTGATTTAGGCGCTCTGTCCGGATGGTATCCTGACGAGAGACTGACCGTGGCACCGATGAGGCGGCAGAACTCCTTCCAGAAGCGTGACCCAAACTGGGGGCCCCGGTCGGAGACAATATCCTTTGGGAAACCATGAAGCCGAAACACATTATGCATCATGACCTCAGCCGTTTCCTTCGCTGAGGGCATCTTGGGCAAAGCAATGAAATGTGTCATTTTAGAAAAACGGTCCACTACCGTAAGAACTGTGGTTTTACCTCTAGAGAGGGGCAGGCCAGTGACGAAGTCCATGGAGATCTCTGACCAGGGTCTGTTGGGAATAGGGAGTGGTTGTAATAGTCCTATTCGCGCCCTGGAAGAGGTCTTGTTTCGAGCGCAGACAGGGCACGCCTCCACATACTCCTTCACCTCCTTCTCCATGGATGTCCACCAGAAACGTTGTTTTATGATGAACATAGTTCTCTTGACTCCAGGGTGACAGGTGAGCAGCGAAGTGTGAGCCCAGTGGATCACCTGTGGTCGCTCGGCCTCCTGAACGAAAAGCCGGTTAGGCGGGCAACCCCTTGGTGCAGGAGCTCCAGCATTGGCTCGTATTACCTCCTTCTCTACTGACCAAGTCAGCGCTCCTACCACCCGGTTTAATGGGATGATGGGTTCCGGCTCCTTGACTGCAGGCACAGGGTCAAACAGACGGGACAGAGCGTCAGGCTTGACATTCTGAGACCCCGGCCTGAAGGAAAGAACAAAGTCAAAACGGTTGAAAAACAAGGTCCACCTAGCCTGGCGGGAGTTCAGTCTTTTGGCCTTTCTTATATATTCCAAGTTTTTGTGATCGGTCCAAACCACGAAAGGATGCTCGGCTCCCTCCAACCAATGCCTCCACTCTTCCAGTGCCAGCTTCACGGCCAGCAACTCACGGTTTCCCACGTCGTAATTTCTCTCTGCTGGGGAGAGCTTCCTGGACAGGAAAGCGCAGGGGTGAAGTTTGTTGTCCTTCTGTAGTCGCTGGGAGAGGACCGCTCCCACCCCTTCGTTGGAGGCATCCACTTCTACCACAAACTGACGAGTGGTGTCCGGCAAGGTGAGTATGGGAGCAGAGGTGAACATTCCTTTAAGCCGAGAAAAAGCCTCCTCAGCCTGAGGAGACCACAAAAAAGGCACTTGAGGGGACGTGAGGACATGAAGAGGGGCTGCAATAGCACTGAACCTCCGCACAAAACGTCTGTAAAAATTTGCAAAGCCTAAAAACTGCTGCACTTTCTTACGAGAGTCAGGGGTAGGCCATCAAGCTACTGCGCTAACCTTCTCTGGGTCCATCCTAACCTGACGAAATGATGAAGCCCAAGAAAGTGACTGTCTCTGCATGGAATTCGCATTTTTCTGCTTTAACAAACAACCTATTCTTGAGCAGCTCTTGTAGAACCTGGCGGACATGTTGTTTATGGGTGTCAAGGTCAGGGGAGTAGATCAGAATGTCGTCCAGATATACAAAAACGAAACGGTTCAGAAACTCCCTCAACACGTCGTTGATCATAGCCTGGAACACAGCAGGAGCGTTTGATAATCCAAATGGCATTACACGGTATTCATAGTGGCCTGAAGGGGTGTTGAAACCCGTCTTCCATTCATCACCCTCCCTGATCCTGACTAAATGATAAGCGTTACGCAGGTCTAACTTGGTGAAAACCTTGGATCCCTGAAGCTGCTCGAAGGCTGACGAGATGAGAGGAAGGGGGTACCGGTTTTTAACCGTAATGTCATTGAGATGCGAGTAGTCAATACAGGGCCTAAGAGACCCATCCTTTTTCCCAACAAAAAAAACCCCCGCTCCTGCTGGTGATGAGGAAGGGCGAATAAGGCCTGTTTTGAGGGAGGCATCAATATAGTCCTTCATGGCCTCTTTCTCAGGTCCTGAAATAGCATATAGTCGACCCTTAGGAATTGTAGACCCCGCAATCAGGTCGATAGCACAGTCATAGGGGCGGTGAGGCGGAAGAGTCAGAGCCTTGGATTTACTGAATACTTCACTTAAATCGTGGTAGCAGGAAGGGACTGAAAGAACATCAGGAAAATATATTTCTGGGATAGTTCCCTGCCTAACCCTCCCAGTGTTACCTCTTCTGTCAATCTCCGCTACCTGCTTAACACAGTGATCTCTGCAATTCTTTCCCCACCCCTCCACCCTCCCAGATTGCCAATCAATGTGAGGGTTATGAAGTTTCAACCAGGGAAACCCCAAAATGAGTGGATGTTGGACTGAATTAAACAAGTGAAATGACATTGTCTCGTGATGGTTATCACCACATCTTATTTCTAAAGGCTCTGTTTGGTGAGTCACTTTAAACAACAGCCGCCCATCGAGAGCACTCGCTTACTACTGTGCGGCTCAGTAGACCGGTTGGGATCGGAACCGGTCGCCGCCGGAACCGGGGGAGTCGTGGGAGGAGAAGCAGCCTGCAGGTGAGTGAGCACACGCTGGACCTCAGCTGCCAGCAGATTCACCTGGGTTGTCACCGATGATTGTAGTTCCCCGTGGCTGTTGGATAGGTGCTGCACTCCGTGATGTATGGCGGCCATCTGCTCTTCTTGTTGCCCAAGACGTTGGCCCTGAGAGCGGATGGCGTTCTTTAGCTGGTCTGAGTCGGCTGAGTTCATTTTAATGGTCAGTTCGTACTGTCAAGGAGAGACTCTGAGGCATGAACTCAATTGCACGACTCAGATAGTGTTCTCAAAAAATAAAGACTTTACTGGAATTTAGCACAGTAATCAAAACAAGGAAAACAAATATACTCTTTCGAGGAAAACTAGCAAGTGATCAATGAGGTAGATCCGTGGGAAGTCCGTGAGGTAATCAGGAACGTGGGTCATAGTAAGACAACGAACTGACAATTAACAGGAGGAAGCTACCACAATATATACACAGGTAAAGGGGACACAGGTGGAAACAATCAGGGCGGGGAAAACAATCAAGGACGCAGGAGACAGAAGGGGGCGGGGAGCGTGGAGGCCTGAAATGAGAGGGATGATTAATTAAGGGAATAAACATAAAGCACAGGGCAAAGGGACATGACAAAACTAACATAAAGAATAAACTTTCACTATTAGTTTCCTAGACATGACACCCAGCTGAGAGCTGCCGTTTCATTCAGACAGTTTAAAAAACGGTAACAACGGACTATTTTTCTTAGCGGATGCATGTCAATTTAAATCAATACATACAACCAGTGGCGGCGCTAGGGGGTGGCTACTTGGGCTCAAGCCCCGGATGTTTTCTGAAAAGCCCCGGATGTTTCACTTAAAAAAAAAATTTAAAAAATGTAATTTTAATTTTTTGAAAACGTCTCGGGAGTAATGTGCAGTACCGGAGTCCACCAGAGAGGCAGCCACTGTGGGACATTAGCCTGCGTACTGCGTAGCCTGCCCTGAAGAAGAAGTGATCCTTCCTAGTGCCTGACGAGTTTTAAGCTAATAGCCTATACAGTTATGGATATTAGAAAGTTATTGTCATTGAAGCAGCCGGCGCCACAAGCTGCAGCAGCAGCAGTATCAGCAGCTGACAACAATGTCATCACCAGCAGTCAAGAAATGGATGATGTTTCAGGTTTGTGAATCTAATGGTGATATCTGCACTCTGGCTGACTGGGTAAGAAGTGAAAAAGAGTGATGTAACGTTAATGTTATAGCTAGTAAACATGGAGTAACCACACTAAGTATACCCTTATATGTTAGTATGTATACAGAACATGACTAAAAATTATCCTAAGATGTAACGTTAACCCTTCATAACTCAGTCTACTTTTAAGACACTAAAATAACGTATTCCAATTTTTATTTTGTTTTCACGCGTGGAATTATACCGGCTCTCGTTTCAGTACACATAACAACAGAACTGACAGGCAACCCTCTGAATCAGACTCCGATTGGCTGTGACTGCATCCACTCAGAGTGTCCGATTCAGAAACGTGACTCTTAAACTCTTTACGTCACAAACAAAGATGGTGGATGAGAATAGATCTATAAAACGATAAGCAATGCGCCAGAATCAAGGTGGTGAGACTATCCGCATCCTTTAAAACTCTACGCACATTCGTTTCACCTTAATAAGTAAACGACTATTTGAGTGAGTTAAGGCATTGGTTTGCTTCATTAAAGGGTGTTAATGAGTGTTCTCCAGTGCCTTTTGTCCGCTTTAAGGTGTTATTAAGGTAGGGTTAATGTTGCTCTCAAAGTGCACCAGATTGATGCTTTCAACTTCAATATTTAAAAAAAAACTTCCCGGGGGAGCATGCCCCCGGACCCCCCAAGAGGAGGCGACGGGCCCCTAAAGGATGTTCGGTCCACCCCCCACTTATAAAAAATAGCACTGTACCCCTGCACCACCCCCCCCCCCCAACCCAACGACTCCTGGGCTAAGCCCCGGATCTCCTACAATCCTAAATCCGCCTCTGCATACAACTATTTTTTAAATCAATAAAAACATTTTCTAAATCCATAAAAGCATTTCAATTAATATTGGGAGTCATGTCGTTACTTTGTTGAGAATGTGGCTATGTAATAAGCGGGATAATGTGCAGCGACTTGGTCATTATGGGGGAAATAACACCCTTCATCCAGATCAAGATCCCTCCGCGTCGGGACCCTGATCTGCCTGACGAGGCATATATAAATATTTTTAGTGAATTACTGAGTTTAGGCACGTTAATAACGTTTTAATGAAGTTGACGACAGTATATTCATATTTGTCACTGCTTTCATGTAAATTCGGTGAACATAAACATAAATGATCGTGGTGAAGATGATGATTAAATTAGAATAAAAAATTGAGAGCATTTCCTCCCGTTCGTTTTTGGAGCCGGCGGGCTTCCTGATGTTTTGTGTACAGTAGTTGTGGACTAACCAACATTATTTTGTTAAATAAAAACATGGTGATGCTTTGTAGCCTAAATGATTACATGTCTCTTATTTAGCACAGAGTATGATCCTATCCGTGACATATGGATCTTAACAAAGATCCGCTATACAGTAGTAGCCTACCAGACATAAATCTACCGTACTGTCTCAGAGTTTATTTCACATGAGCTCCAGTGTGGAACCCCACTGCACCCCCTGGTGGATCAATGATCCATTGCAGCTGGCTTCATTATAATTACATTTATTTATCAAGTCACGCTGGAGGTTTTCCCTTGAGCGAGGGCAGACCCCGTGCCGGCCACGGCCCTCGCGTTTCAAACTGTCTGAAATGAAGTGCTACATCTGTAGGTGAGGGTAGGAATGAAAATGTCCCGGTAGACAGAGAGCTTTGCCTTCTGGCTCAGCTCCCTTTTCGTCACAACGGTGCGGTAAAGCGACTGCAGTACCGCTCCCGCTGCTCCGATTCTCCGGCCCATCTCACGCTCCATTGTTCCCTCACTTGAGAACAAGACCCAGAGATTCTTGAACTCCTTCACTTGGGGTAAGGACTCATTCCCTACATGGAGGCTGAGTAGTGTGATGCCTCTGTAATTGACACACACCCTCTGACCCTCTGGCTTCGGCAATAGAGGCTTTGAACACCGACCACTCTGGTTCAATGTCCCCAACCTCCACAGGAATGCCTGAAAAGCTCCGCCGGAGGTGTGAGTTGAAGGCCTCCTGAACTTGGGCCTCCTCC
Source organism: Gymnodraco acuticeps (assembly GCF_902827175.1). Classification (NCBI taxonomy): domain Eukaryota; kingdom Metazoa; phylum Chordata; class Actinopteri; order Perciformes; family Bathydraconidae; genus Gymnodraco; species Gymnodraco acuticeps. The sequence continues at coordinate 2,054,404 of NW_022992081.1, forward strand.
AGACGTTCCCAGTTCACCCGAACTACACGTTTGGGCTTACCAGGTCTATCCAGAGGCTTCCCCCGTCACTCGACCCAACTCACCACCAGATGGTGATCAGTTGACAACTCCGCTCCTCTCTTTACCCGAGTGTCTAAAACCTACGGCCTCAGGTCCGATGATACGATAACGAAATCGATCATGGACCTTCTGCCTAGGGTGCTCTGGTACCACGTACACTTATGAGCATCCTTATGTTCGAACATGGTGTTTGTTATGGCCAATCCATGACTAGCACAGAAGTCCAGTAACAAACCACCACTCCGGTTCAGATCAGGGGGCCGTTCCTCACAATCACGCCCCTCCAAGTGTCTCCATCATTGCCCACATGTGCGTTGAAGTCTCTCAGCAAGATTAAAGAGTCCCCTTCAGGAGCCCCATACAGGACTCTTTCCATGGTCTCCAAGAAGGCTGTATACTCCGAACTAATACACATCCTATTTTCATCCTGCAAAAAAGAGCCATACGAGTTATACATACAACTACCTACAGAGAACCAACAAATAAATTGTTCATCAAACTAAAAACACTAAAACTACAAGACCTGGTTGACTATAAAACTATTCAAATTATGTTCAAAGCCGCAAATCAACAATTACCTCATAATATCCAGGGACTTTTCACACAGAGAGAAAGCATGCACATGTTGAGAGGAAATTGCATTTTCAAAAAACCACCCGTACGAACAAATGCCAAACTTCATTGCATCTCCTCAAAAGGTGTTAGTCTGTGGAATAACTGTAATGATGCACTGAAATATTGTACAAGTCTATCTAAACTGAAAGTATTATTTAGGAGCCAAATCATTAATGGTTATGAACAGGACCTGTAAAAACCCATTTGTTGTTATTTCTTGTAATTGTAAAAGTAATTTCTTTGTGATTGTTTTGTAAAAAAACATATTAACAAGACAAACATGTTGCTGATGACGATGACCTAATGTTTTATTTATAAGAAAAATATATGTTAGAGGGGGTAGGACCAGAAAAGTGTTTTTAAGCTTCTTCTTGCCCCTGTTGAACATAACAGAGACTATCTGAGAATTATTTTTATTTTTTTTTGGCATTATTTTTTTTGTTGTACTTTGTTATAATTATTAATTTGAGTGAGAAAAAAAAAGAGAATATATATATATATTATTGTTGTATGTTTTTGTTTCTGACATGTTCAATAAACTGACTAAAAAAACAAAAAAAAACTGCTGTTTGGTGCATAAGCACACACAACAGTCAGAGTTTCCCCCCCCCATAACCCGCAGGCGTATGGCGACCCTCTCGTCCACTGGGGTAAACTCCAACAACAAAGCACCCAACCGGGGACTTATGAGTATCCCCACACCCACCCGGCGCCTCACACCTTGAGCAACTCCGGAGAAGAATAGAGTCCAACCCCTATCCAGAAGTAAGGTTCCAGAGCCGACGCTGTGCATAGAGGTGAGCCCAACCCGATCCAACTGGTAACGCTCCACCTCCCGCACAAGCTCCGGCTCCTTCCCCCCTGGAGAGGTGACGTTCCACGTCCCCAAAGCCAGCTTCTGTCGCCCGGGTCTGGTCCGTCGAGACCCTCTGCTTTCACTGCCACCCTTCTGGAGTCAATGTGTGTTGTCCAAATTGTCCAACATGCTCTCTAGCCCCACCTATGGCTATTTCCATTTTTGGAAAGATGTACAAAGTCACACCGTAACTCAGAATGACCTGACATTTTGCACACTTATTCGGGTGGACCTGCTCTACATATAATCTCCTTGAACCCTTAAGGAAAGTAGCTATTGGCTAAGCTTTTTTTTAATTAGCATAATTTTAAAAACAGTTAAATATTCACCTACATTTCAAATGTTTGTTTTTCAACACCAAACTTAGTATACACAGGGATGCAAACACAGGTATGGTGAAAAAAGAGAGAACTATTCAAAGCAGAAAAAAAACTGCGTAATATACCATCTGACAAAGGCCTGTGCTATAATGCTTAAATTAACTGGCTATTCTTTATAATATACTCAGATCAATAGGAGCCAGTTTCTGTGGGGTGACGCATTCTGAGTTGAGGCAGATCCCATCTGTGCCTCACCTTACCCCACATTAACTGGCTTGAGCGCGCTCACAAAATAAGTGCCCGCGTTAAATTAGTGCCCGCTTCAGCAAGTTACTGTGGGCTTACGAGAGGCAGAGCTCGTCCCTGCATCACTTCTCATCGCTACCCGTAGTTGCAGTGTTGCCAACTCCATAGTAAGGAAAGTAGCAATTGGCTGTCCGAAAAGTCGCCAGAAGTCCCTAAATGACATCATCGCCTAATTTGCATATCATGTTATCGCGGTAAAAAAACGTTCTTCCACCCCCTTCAAGGATCAAAACTTGAAACCACCAGAGTAAATCTAGAGGACAGTAGATCAGAAATGTCTCTATTAGAAAAAGTAGAAATAGTTTTAGTAGTTTTTAATAGAAATCTCCCTTACAATAAAGGCAGTATAGTATGCCCGTGTGTCATCTCCAATAAATGGCTTCAACCATCCTTTAAACTCAGGGGTTGATTCCCACTCCTTTCTGTACTTTTGTGAATACAGTTTAGACTGTGACATGATGACCTACGTGGATGTTTAGCTTGTCACAGAGAGGCACACACACAGTGGACGAGGTAATTAAGTGACTGAAGCTGTCTCAACGCGGGAGTGTGGCTGTCTCCTCTCTGCTCTGACTGCAGCTGAGCTGCTGCGGGAGGCAACTGTGAGTCTGCGCGCCTGTGAGTACTATGGGAGGGTTGAGGGGCTCACGGCAGCACGTTAACTGCAGAACAATACGTGAGTCTCCAAACACAAGAAAAGTCCCTAATAACACCATTACAAGTCGTTAGATTAGTCGTTAGTCGCTTTTGACAAAAATAAGTAGCTGGAGGGTTTGGAAAGCCGCCAAATTTAAGTTGTAGCGGAGCTCGGCAAATTTGCTGATTTTGACTATAAAAAGCGATCAGGGGCGCCGTAAGGGGGTGAAAAGTTAGGACGATTCTAAGGGCCCGTGACTGACAGGGGCCCCAAACATTTTTATAACATTAAGAAAAACATGTTTAAGTAACCTTTCATCAATCATCAATAATTAACATTAATATAACGTCATATTGATAATGTACTCACTAAACTTACGATTCATTTAACTTATTTTCTTCCAAAAGTTAATTATCCAAAGCATCGAACACCCCCCTCTATTTACATGTAATGGTTTGGTCCTGCCTCCAAACGCTGTGCGGCACCGGCCTTTTTTAGCAGAGATTGAGAGCATGTGAGCAGGGATGCTAGTACACTTACGTGTGTACGATGTCTCAACGACTAAAAAGTCAGGCTTTCAAGAAAGAAAAGAAAGGAGAGAAAGACAAGAGAGAGGGACTAAAGGGCGACAGTATGTCACCCAGTTTTTCAAAAGAAAAGGTGGGTGTGGTCCATGAGTGGTGGAAATTAGTCTGTTAGCTAAGCGTAGTCCATTGTAAATAATAATTGTAATGTTTTGCTGACATTAAAGGTGGGGTAGGTAAGTTTGAGAAACCGGCTCGAGATACACTTGTTATATTCCATGGAATGCTCTTAACATCCCGATAGCAATGAATATCTTAAGTGCTTTGACAAAAAATCCATAACAAATGTCATCTGTGGAAGCCGTGGCACTGTAAAAACCACGACCAATCATTTTAGCCGGCCCAGCTAAAATAACTGGATGGCCTACCTGCCTGTCAGCCTTCCATCTGTGCACAAACTTATCTCATGCCCTCATTGGTCATGTGCGCGTTTGTGTGTGTTGGAGGAGGGGCTCTGTAAGGAAGTGGCAGATTTGTTCCTGTTGTGTATTTTCAAATTCAAACATTTCAAAATGACCTACCCCACCTTTAAGTACTGTTAATATCTTCACAGAAAATTCAGAGGTTTTTCATTTCACTCCTCTATTAGCTGACATTTAATAAATGCAGGTACATTTTTAGCAGCTATTCATACTAAATCAGTTGTCCCTCCCCTGGTTCCAGGACCTTCAGATCCATCTTTAGGCTCCGCAGCCCTGCCCCCCCACAAGGCTTTGCAGTCTTGCCATGCTGTCCATTAAAAGCCAGTTGGCTAGAAAGCTGGACTTCAAGGACTTGATCAGTGACTTTGCCTGTAAGAAGGCTGGGCGCTGGGCTCTTGGTGAGTAAGGCTGAGCAAGGGCTCGTAATAACTGTTAAAGGGCAAGGCTATGGTAACGATATTGGATCACTACACACAAGATGCATGATGAGAAAAAGACTGAGAACAGGTAATAGGCTCTGATTTAGCACCACCATCAGGCCTTTTCACTTCCATTTTGTTGTCCATTTACACTTTAATACCTGCTTATTTTGTAGTTGGTATGTATATTTAATTAAAACATCTGCTGTTATGTTATTTTTTTTTGTTATAGCATTTTATAAATGATAATATTGGTCTTAATGTTCACTTTATTTTAATTTAAGAGGTGTTATGGAAATCTTAGACCTAGTCAATACTGTGGAGATATACAATTAGAATGATCAATCAATAAACTGGTGAAACAAACAGAGTTGTCTTTCTGGTTCTTTATTCGAGGCGCCTCGAAGGAACAGGTCTCACAGAGTATAGGATAGTCTGCAGGAGTGTGCGCAATAGTCACAGAATAGCAAAGCTTATATACAAGATAGGGCGGGCAGACAGAGTTTTGTGTAGCTAGGCGGAACGCCTCAGAAATCTGCTTTCACACGGATGTCTCATATTATTAGACACCTGTGTCCTTGAGCTGTAGAAAGTATAACGGTTATCAGAATATGGAAGTTCAAACTTTGTGTGAAGAGGAGTAGTTTCAACATAGTCTGCCAAATCAGCTCTGTGGCCTTGAAGCGTTTGAGAATAATAACCCTCATTAGAGTATGCACAGAAAGAGGTCATGTATATTTAAGTTATATTTATTTTGATTTTTTGAATGTTCCATTAAAAAATGTTATTAAAAAGGCATGTACACCATAAAAGATGACTATTGAGGTCTATTGTCAGGAATATTAGTGATATATAAAATAGTGAATTCTACTGCAGAATGTTGCACGTCTACACAGTGTTATATGTTCACCGCTCAGTGTCAGTAAATATTGTGCGGTTAGTATTGGACTACAAGATAGATGCAAGCCTGTACAGGTAGAGTTATTTAAAGCATAAATGAGTTGGTTGGGTTCTGGAGGTGTGGTTACATCATTGTGCTTGGTTGGCGTGGCCTGGGCCTGGTGGTGGGGCCCAATGTGATATATTTTCATGGGCCCCAAAATCTCTGGCGGCGCCCCTGATTGGAATCATACATTAATCACATTTACAACACAGATCACTGGAGACATTTTATTATTATTACTATTTAGTTTTTCTTTAGTTGTTTTTCCGTTACATTGGAGAATGACAGGTGAGGCTCTGCCTCCCCTGACTGCACGTCACTGCAACACTCATATAAAACAGAACTGTATAATGCTTCAATTAACTGGCTATTCTTTCTAATATACTCAGATCAAGAGGAGACATAGATGTTAAGTTATAAATCAAGGGTTTTTATTATTATTTACTAGGGATGGGTACCGAGCCCCGGTATTAAACGGGCCCCGGGGCTGAATTATTAAAGACCATGGTACCGTTAAGCTCCGACGTTAGCTGTCTTTTTATCGGTACTAAAATATATGTCATGTGTATTATTGCTACACAAACATTATATTGCAGTTTTAGTGTCGCCAACTCTGTTTCTAATATGCAAAAAAGACTGCAAAATGCGTCTATGATTATTTTTAGTATTTTCGATCTCTCTCCCGTCTGTGTGCGAGGGGGCTGGGCAGTTTACACACAGGCAGCTGCTACATGCAGCAACACACACACACACACACACACACACACACACACACACACACACACACACACACACACACACACACACACACACACACACACACACACACACACACACACACACACACACACACACACACACACACACACACACACACACACACACACACACACACACACACACACACACACACACACACACACACACACACACACACACACACGCACACGGAGGAGATGGCGGAGAGAACGCGCTCCGAGGTGTGGTTAAACTTTACCCGTCTCGATGCTCGTTGCCTAAAGTGCAATAAGAGTTTAGCATGTAAGGGCGGTAACACGAGCAATTTGTCTAAACATCTTGCAAAAGTGCACCACATTCAGACGGAGAAATTAGCCGTTTTCGACTGTCTTTCTAGTAGCTCTGTAGCCCCATCCACGAGTAACGTTTCCACGTCAGGTATTATGTATGCTAGCAGCAACACAGAGAGTTAACTCAATTATACAAACATGGGTTAATGATTAGAGGTAACTGAGTTATTTATTTATTTTGTTAAAGTTTCAGCTATTCTGTTTACAGTTCTGTCATCAGATTATTTAATACGATTTGTTAAAACGTTGTTGTTTCTTTTGATGTGAAATATTATGTATTTCATTTAAATAAAAAGCAATGTTAGTTTTGTTCACAATTTGTTTAGTTAGTTTACCTTATTTTTTTCTCCAAAAGAACTGATAAGAGTACCGTTAAAAGACCGGACCGATAAGCGGTATCGATACAAGCAGTGGCGGCTGATGGAAAATATTTTTGGTGGGGCTATGGAAATAGGGACCAAACCATACTAAGGCGGTCCGGGGGGATCCTCCCCCGGAAGACATTTTTGAGAAATGACCAGAGTTGGGTGTAACGCGTTACAAAGTAGCAGTAAATGTCACCAATATTACACCAATATTACTTTTGTCGGTAACGGAGTAGTGTAACGCGCTACTTTTATAATTCAGTAATCACACTTCAGTTACTAACATTGCCCCGACACGCGTTACTTCGTTACTTACTAAAATCAGTCATAATCAAACCTCAACAAACACCTGCAAAGAACACATGCTAAGGTGAAGCTAACGCACACGCTATTTGTTGTTTGTTTATATCACGTAGTCTGTTCTTCTTCTCTGTCTTCCGGTTGTTGCCTGTTTTGAATGACGAATACACACTACCGCCGCCTGCTGGTAAGGAGAGTTATTGCCACTCACGAATGCGCAGTTCGTACGTGCTCGTCGAGTAAAGTAACGAGTAAAGTAACGAGTTACTTTATGTAGAGAGTAACGAAGTAGTGTAATATATTACTTTTTTTTAAAAAAGTAATATGTAATATATTACATTTTTTTAGTAACGACCCCATCTCTGGAAATGACCCCTTAAATTATCTGGTGATGTTAGAGGGTGGGGGAGGACAAATTGAGGCTTAAAAATATGAGATAATCCATAATCTTCAGTGTGGTTAGCTATGAATCTTCCAAAACTGTGCAGCAGTACAGTAGGCCGGGCCCACACAAACTGCAGAACACTGGTGCTTTGCGAACATTCAATGATTTAATTCCCATTTAAAATCAGGAGACTAAATACGAACACTGTGTGTGTGTGTGTGTGTGTGTGTGTGTGTGTGTGTGTGTGTGTGTGTGTGTGTGTGTGTGTGTGTGTGTGTGTGTGTGCGTCATACTTGCCAACCCTCCCGATTTTCGCGGGAGACTCCCGATTTCATTGCCCTCTCCCCGGTTTCCTCCCGGGGTCATATTTCTCCCGATTTCTGACAAAATCAGATTTACTCACGACTGTTTCCACTCGGACTTTAATACAGCTACACCATTGTTTGGTTTCCATGGTAGCGCGTCTCTTTAGCAGCGCGCGCAACTCAAAGTTTGAGAGGGTGAGGAAGATGAAAACTAAACAAGAATCGACAACTCCACCCTCTGCTCACTCCTTTCCTGTAAAATACAGGTCCAGCCCACACATTTGCTCCATGGTGCTACAGGCATTGCGCTTACAACTACAATAAGCATGTAGCCTGTTAATCTACAGCTCCGGCGATCCACTAGCACCGAGACGCAGCCATCCTCGACAACTACTGTAGCGTGTAACGAGTCCAAACAACTCACAGACACACAGGCCAGGGCGCTGACACGGCGCCCTTTGAGCATCAGATCTGACAACGCTGATTGGCTGAAATTATGTTTCGGCGGCATAGGGCAGGTCACTCCACAGAAACTGCTCTCATTGCTGTCACGGAGGAACTGCACACTGCCAAAACTGCATCCCTCTCCTCTGTCATCATCCTGTTGGACCTGTCTGCTGCATTCGACACGGTGAATCATCAGATCCTCCTTCGCACTCTCCAAAAACTTGGAGTTTCAGGCTCTGCACTTTCCCTCCTCACCTCATACCTGAAAGACCGTACCTACAGGGTGACTTGGAGAGGGTCTGAGTCCGACCCTTGTCAATTAACTACGGGGGTCCCTCAGGGCTCTGTTCTTGGTCCCCTCCTCTTCTCCCTGTACACAAACTCGCTCGGATCAGTCATTAGCCCGCATGGTTTTTCTTACCACTGCTACGCTGATGACACCCAATTAATTCTGTCCTTTCCCCGCTCAGAGACCCAGGTCGTCGCACGCATCTCTGCTTGTCTAAATGACATCTCTCAGTGGATGTCTGCTCATCACCTCAAACTCAACCTTGACAAGACTGAGCTGCTCTTCCTTCCGGGAAAAGATTGTCCCACTCTTGACCTAACAATCAACATCGGCACCTCAGTTGTTTCCCCGACTCAGACTGCAAGGAATCTGGGTGTGACCCTAGATAACAACCTGTCCTTCACTGCAAACATCGCTGCTACACCCCGTTGCTGCAGATACACGCTTTACAACATCAGGAAGATACGTCCCCAGCTGACACAGAAAGCGACTCAGGTTCTGGTCCAGGCTCTCGTCATCTCACGCCTAGACTACTGCAACTCCCTCCTGGCTGGTCTACCTGCATGTGCCATCCGACCTCTGCAGCTCATCCAGAATGCAGCGGCTCGTCTGGTCTTCAACCTTCCTACATTTTCCCACACTACTCCGCTCCTACGCTCGCTTCACTGGCTTCCGGTAACTGCTAGAATCCACTTCAAGACACTGGGACTTGCTTACCATGCTGCGAATGGATCTGGCCCTTCGTACATCCAGGACATGGTTAAACCGTACACCCCAGCGCGTGCACTACGCTCTGCATCAGCCAAACGACTCGCTGCGCCCTCGCTGCGAGGGGGACCCAAGTTCCCAACGGCGAAAACACGTGGCTTTGCTGTCCTGGCTCCAGGATGGTGGAATGAGCTCCCCATTGACATCAGGACGGCAGATAGCTTGCACATCTTCCGGCGCAAACTGAAAACTCATCTCTTTCGACTCCACTTCGAGCGATAGAATTATTAACGAAGCACTTTTATACTAATAAAGGACTGGCTTATCTAAAGCCAGTTGAGTAGCACTTGAAATGTTTTTGCTCTATGAAACCTGATGTACTTATATGATTCTATTTTCTTCAAGTTGTATTTTGTTGGACGAACGCACTTATTGTAAGTCGCTTTGGATAAAAGCGTCAGCTAAATGCAATGTAATGTAATGTAATAGTATACAGATAGCAACAGTCAGCTTGTTGGCTGCTGCTGCTCTGGCTGAGGGCTCCTTTCTACCGCCCGGACAAGAGAGAGGGTAATGATACACGCTGCGGCCAGGCAGGAAACATGTGACTTATCAGTAACTTTAGATATCGTAAAACAATTTTAAACGAGATTTTATTGTAGATTATACATTTTACTGATACCAATTATATAATATTTACCTTGTTCATTACAAATAAAAAATAAAAAAAAAAAATATTTTTTTTAATATATTTTGTTATTTATTTTTAATGACAATCAAACATATGGGAAGAGGGTGGGTGGCGCCCCTATGGGCCGGCCGCCACTGGATACAAGTAGTAGTACCGTTAAAACCTTAACGATACCCATCCCTATTATTTACAGGTGGATATTATACACTTTTGACTTTAAGGGTTTTTCTTCTTCTTCTTTGCTTGCACAAGAGTTTCTACTGCTTTACGTCTAGCCGCATTCCATTGCTTAGCTGCATGTCTCAACCTTGCTTCTTTCTCCTCTTGCTGTGCTGTCCTCTTGCTCTCTTGGGCACTTGCACATGTTTTTTTACTCCACCTGTCTCCTCCCTTTCTCCATAAGCCTCTCCTCTCTCTGTGCTTTATCCCTTCTTGCAGCAGACCTCATGTTGCGGCACAGTGTTCTGTCAACTGGTCCAAACTTTTCGTCTTCTCTCTTAAACATCATGGTGGCAGTCATGTCCCTAGACTTCATTCAGACTGTCTGAATTGCATCGAGAGTGGCAATGTTCATTCTTGAGCTTTTAGGGTCAAGAATATCTCCCATTAAGTTAAATGAGGACTCCACCATGGGCCCATGGAAGATAGAAAGAGCACCTCTGATAACCCCACTGAGAGCTGGATATTTCCCTGTGCTCATAACATGAGCCCACCACATGACCATGTTGTCTCCCTCGTAATACTGTGCCAGTGTTAAGTCAACGTTGTATCTGATTATTTCCTGGGTGATGTCACTCTCTGGAGGAACTAGGTGTTGCAAGATTCCTGCCAGCTTCATCAGTTGAGTCCCTGCTTCTGAATGGCCCCTCACAACAGGATCAATAGAGGACAAGGCTTGTAGGGTCTTACTTTTAAGTGGCAATTTGACCTGCATGTACTTGCCACAAGTCACATATGCCTTGGTCACCTTCTCAAAGAAATCCTAACACAAATACAAAACAAAAACAAGAAACACTTTGATGAATATCCTACGTTTCATACAGCACAGTGCTACGTTTCTCAATACTAAAGCTATCAGTGAAATTATGGCCTGTACTAGTCAACATCAAGCAAAACAATGTTTAAATAAGGCATGCAACAATTATTCATACAAAAATGACTATGGTAAAACCCGAGATTTGGTGTAAGAATAATATTCAAATGTATGTGAAATAGTAAGAGGTGTGCTGCCTTTGGGTTAACCTGGCCTCTTTCCACCAGTAGATGGCACTCTTTTTTACTTTAATATAATATTACCTAAATACTAACTAATCTAGCCTATTTCACACACTAACCGGTGTCAGTACCAGATATGTTCGGGCTACCAGATATGTTCGTGTGTATTTCCGTCGCATCCGTCATCCGTCATATCCGTCATATACTCACCTCCCTATGCTCCCAGCGCTCTGCTGCCACACACCGGCCGTCTGCGGAACTGCAGCCGGAGGAACTCGGGACAGCTTGTTATGTGTGGGGTGCTATGGTGGGGTCCCATGTACTTGTGCACATAAATAATGTTTCTAATTATTTACAATGAAAAAATATATATATTCTGCGTTACTTTAGCCAACACTTTTATAAGGCCACTAGATTAGATAATTACGAAATGTGTAGATAGAATACATATATTTCAGGTTGTTATTTTGTCATTATGTTTAATGTTTTATTTACCTTTTAGTATTTTTATATAGTATCTGAACTTTGGAGAGGAGTTGGGAGACACACGACACATCAAATCACATCTACATATCAAGGCGAAGCAAACGGAAGTACTCCCATACTCCTAGCGTGAGAATGTTTGTGAAAACGTGTGCAAAGTCTCCGAAAATCCTAAAAATAAGCTCATATTTGAATTCCCCATAAAAAAACACATCATTCAGTAAAAACAAGGCCCCACTGATCATCTACTGTCTGAGACGATTCCAGGGATGTCTGGCTTGAGTTTCGACCACCAGGGAAAGTGGACAAAAGTGCCCGAGATCAGCCTCTTAATTTACCCAGGCTTTGGGCATGAAAATTCAGGAAACTCCCCTGAGTATTTTATTAAATATCTGAACTTTGGAGAGGAGTTGGGGGACACACGACACATCAAATCACATCTACAGATCAAGACGAAGCTAGTGGAAGTACTCCTAGCGTGTGAAAATGTGTGTGAAAAACGTGTTCAAAGTCTCCGAAAACGGAGCAGTGGCTGTGATGCTAGCTTTGCGGCTAGCGGTTAGTTGTTATTGTTTGAAGTTGTTGCTATGGAAACAACATGACGGAGAACAAATTAATATCTTCTACATATAATAACGGACAAAGTAAAGAATGAAGTGTCGGCTATGTTTAAATGTTCGGAATTTGCCCGTGATGGCCCTCTTGAGTTGCCGTAAAATATGACGAATATAACGGATGCGACGGAAATACACCCGAACATATCTGGTAGCCCGAACATATCTGGTACTGACACCGGCAGTGGCGGCTGGTGGAAAATATTTTTGGTGGGACTATGGCTTTGGGAACACTCAAATTATTTAATTCCCATTTAAAATCAGGAGACTAAATACGAACATTGTGTGTGTGTGTGTGTGTGTGTGTGTGTGTGTGTGTGTGTGTGTGTGATACTTGCCAACCCTCCCGATTTTCGCGGGAAACTCCCGCATTTCTCCCGATTTCTGACAAAATCAGATTTACTCACGACTGTTTCCACTCGGACTTTAATACAGCTACCTTTGTTTGGTTTCCATGGTAGCACGTCTCTTTAGCAGCGCGCGCAATTCAAAGTCTGAGAGGGTGAGGAAGATGAAAACTGAACAATAATCGACAACTCCACCCTCTACTCACTCCTTTCCTGTAAAATACAGGTCCAGCCCACACATTTGCTCCATGGTGCCACAGGCATTGCCCTTACAACTACAATAAGCATGTAAATGTTAATCTACAGCTCCGGCGATCCTAGCACCGGAGTCTCCACCTGCAGACAACTACTGTAGCGTCACCTTGGATACGAGTCTAAACAACTCACAGACACACAGGCCAGGGCGCTGACACGGCGCCCTTTGAGCATCAGATCTGACGACGCTGATTGGCTGAAATTATGTTTCGACGGCATAGTTTACAGATAGCAACAGTCAGCTTGTTGGCTGCTGCTGCTCTGGCTGAGGGCTCCTTTCTACCGCCCGGACAAGAGAGGGTAATGATACACGCTGCGGCCAGGCAGGAAACATGTGACTTATCAGTAACTTTAGACATCGTAAAACAATTTCAAACGAGATTTTATTGTATTATACATTTTACTGATACCAATTATATAATATTTACCTTGTTCATTAAAAATAAAAATATAAATATTTTTTTTAAATATATAGTTTTATTTATTTTACATTTTTAATGACAATCAAACATGCGGGAAGAGGGGGGGCGGCGCCCCTATGGGCCGGCCGCCACTGCTAACCGGGTGTTTTCGACGGGCTGCTTCCAGGTTTTCTGCCACTTTACCAATATAGAGCTGGGAATGTCCGGTTGGCCAAGTCCAATTCTGACAATGCTTTGGGCAAAATCTTCAGATGCTCTGGTTTGATAAAGCAAGCCAGGAAGTTGACAAACACTTGAAGCTGCTTGTCATGCAGCTTGTCGACCAAGGTTTGACTTTCCTTAAATGCACAGAAAGGGCACGTTTCAGTAAATACTGAACCATCTTTTGTTTATAAAATTGCAATATGCATGTTATTTCTATATGGTGTGTATACACTGTATATATAAAAAAAACACTCACCTGGAAAACCATCACATACTCTTTTAGTATTGGCAGTACACTGAGGTACACACTGAGATACAGGTCGACTTTTTGGTTCTCAAACCAGATCTTCTTTACCACTCGGCTCTTCCTCTTCTTCCCCAATTCAGTCATACCTACCAAAAGAAAAACAAAGATAACACATTTTATTATAGTATTAATAACTTTATCAGAAACAGGACATTCACAATTTGAGTTCCTTGTTTAAACTAATATACATACCTTTCTTACTGAGGTCTTGGTGCACAAATGTGATCCTTCGCTGTGCTTTCTCGCTGACATGGTAGTCTTCATATAGCTGCTGCAATGGATCCTGGTAGAGAGCTTTGTCCTCTTTCCCCATCAAACCATAGTACAGGACCTTGTACACAGGCAGCAATCTTTTTGTTTGCATCCCAACGTCATACGCAGACAACCAACTGTGGGAGACAAACCTCTTGGGATTTGTAGCAGGTATGTATTCAGCGATTTCTTTCAGGTACATGATCTGCAAATAAAGACATAAGTCATTTTACATGACTTATGGCGCGTTTCCACTGCAGCGGGGTAGCCCCGTTTAAGCGTCCCTAAGCGTCCTCGCTCTGGCCTCGGGCTGCCTCGCTGGCCGGCCCAGGCCGTGGCGCATTTCCATTACAGTTTAGGACCTGGGGTAGCAACGCAGTGTAGGCGGGGCGATCGGCTTTGTCTTTGTTCACATTTCGAGTTGTTCCGTCGAGCTCCCGCTGGATTTGATCATCCCCAATGAGATGTAGGAACGTCGTCACCTCCTCGGTCGACCACGGTGTGCTTTTCTTATTAGACGTAGCCATTTTTGTAGCTCATCCGTTTACAAAATGCTGTTTATAAAAATGCTGCAAGCTTGCTTCTAAATATATATGCGACGCTAGGGATGAACTCGCGCGCGATCTTGTGACGATTCTCTATGACCAATCAGCAGTCGAGAGTGTTGACGTCACTAGTTCAGCCCTGGCCCTGGTCTGAGGGAACCACGATTTTATGAGGCCGGAAAAAGAGGGAAAAAGTACCCTCTGGCCGGTACTAGGCTATATGGAAACGCCACCAAAAACCGGCCTGGCCGCTTGAGGACGGTTAAGGACGCTTAAACGGGGCTACCCGCTGCAGTGGAAACGCGCCATAAGTGTCACACCACTCAACACATTAGAGAAAACACGAAGACAAACTCAATCTATCACTTAAGCTAAAATCAAAATTGACATTCTGTTACCTGATCTGATGCCCACAGGTGGTCAGTATGGAGATCTGTAAACAGCTGCTCCAAGTAGTTCTCAAAGGGCTCTGCAAACTTCTTTGCAGCATTGTGCACATGGTGACATGAATCACCATCAACATCAAGAAGCGTTTTACAATGGTTCTATCTAATTCTTGTCTCCAGTCCTGACTTGCTGCCTCGCATCACATTGCATGAGTCTAACATTATGCTGACCAGGTTTGACCAGGGAATATATTTTTCCTTAATAAGTTGCAGATGAGCTCCTCCAAGCTGGCAGCATTGACTGTAACAACTTCCAGAGAACCCAAATGTTCCACCACAACATCCTTCAGCTCTTGGTCAAAGTAGCTCACAGCATTGCAAGCACCTTTTTATTACTGCTAGATGTACTCTCATCTACATTAAGAGAAAAGGGATACTTCCTTAAGTTGGAGAGCGTTCTCTCAGAGAATGTGTGGCCCCATGCACCATCTTGTAAGAGGCAGCGGTTCGTGACAGTTTCATCCTACTAAGTGCTATTTTGTCTGTAGCCAGTTGTAGACATTCAACTAGGACATGTGCAGTTGAGAGAGGTAGGGAATGTTCAGCAATAACAGCCAGGACCATTGCCTAGAAAACAGATTAAAATATATGAGGTTACTCATTTCAGGAAAACAAATCTAATTTAGCTACAACGAACCTTCCTACTGACAGCACCTTTAACTTAGCATTTGCTCTGAAAAAGCTCCCTCAACATTGCACAAAAGCATTAGGACAGTTGTGTTGGCTACTCTTTGCTACACATACAGCATAGCCTAACACACACACACACACACACACACACACACACACACACACACACACACACACACACACACACACACACACACACACACACACACACACACACACACACACACACACACACACACACACACACACACACACACACACACACACACAGGTACCCACCTCTGCATTGGATATGCGATCACACATAGGTACTGGTAGTTTAGGCGCTATCCTTTCCCTGATCTTGTAAGCTGCTGCTTTGGGGGTTGCTGGGAATGGGCTCTTTCTGAGGAGCTGTGCAACACTTTGTGTTTCTGTGATTGTGGTCACTTTATGTTTGTGAATTTCTGTCTGACAGTGTGCCAACATGCCATGCTGCCATAATTAATTTCTTTTGTGCAAAGTGTGCATCTAGCACATCCTTTTTTGTCAACTTTTTTGAAAAAGTCTGACAGTGGGAATGTGTGTTTGACTGACTTCACCTCAATTGTGACATCTAGCTTTAGCCATGACCACTTCCAGCTGGATTTGCAACCTGCATCCAGCTCTTTCACAACAAGTGCATCACTTTCCTCAAAATCTTTCATTCTGAAAATGAATGCAAATTAGAGTTGTCACTAAGGTTAAGTTTCCCCATTATTAAACACTCATTAGACTCATGGCTAGGCCTCTAAATCGTATTCAATATCAGATATAAAGGCTACTTCAATACCAAACTAGTAAACTATACAGCAGTCATGTGTTCATTTCCACAGAACACAGGAAAAATATGACTAAGTATTAAGCTCATGTCGTTTATGTTGATCAGGTTGACAGAAATATAGTTCAAGTATAAAATTACCGCGTGCGTAATGGTAATTTATTTTAGCGCGTCGATCGCTCTTATATGTTAGCATTGAGCTAACGGAGTATTTGCCAAATTAAAATTAAAAGGGTGTACACGTTTAGAATTTTACCTTAATAATTAATGGAGTCATTTGGAGTGAAATGGCCAATTTAATCGGAGGGCCGATCACCCTTAGGTACAAATAAAGCTTATATAGCCTACAATACATTACATTTCATTTAGCTGACGCAATACAATTAGCTGATGCAATACAATTGTACAAAAAATGTACTTACATGCGGTGGTTGCGCAACTGACTGGTGCAGAAGTGCGCCGCATTTGCGCATGACTGATGTGCAACAACATGTGACTCCTGTTTGTCTTCTGTTGGTTGCTTGTTAGCAAGCAGACCCTTCACGCGATAGCAGAGCGAACAGGTACAGGAGGCGTAGAGCGAGGGATCATTTGTCCACTAGTCATGTTCGCAGATGGATACAAAAATATACTTTGGCGGCCGTTAATAGGCTAAAAGTCCCCCCCCCAAACAAAAACTCTTCGGTTCTCCACGAATTACCCAAGTCACCCAAATCAGCGTTAAAAAAGCGTGAGGCGACTAATTTGCATGTATGTATACAGCATCGGTGGAGGGTCAGACACATTACCGTAGGAAATGAGCGTGTTCATTCGATAAATATGTCCGTCATTACTCTAAACGTGTTCGCAAAAAGGCGGGGCTTAGATAGAAATGCTCATAACTCATCAATAATGTATCCAAAAAACACACATTTTGGTGGTAAGGTTCAATCTGTATTGGGGAATAGGCACACAAAATAATTTTCATTTTGGACTATAGGGGGAGCCAAAAACATGACAAATGACAAATGTATAACTCAAGAACTGATGGACGAAATACTTTTTTTTTTTTTTTAGACATACTCTGGGGATGAGTATGAACTTATATTTAAAGTGTCACAACGAATGTAAAATGTGGGCGTGGCCTGTACTTTTTTTTGACGATGTGCTAAAATGTGCTTCTGAACGCAAAACTTGGGACACACGTCAAAGCCTACGATCTCTGCTTGTCTAGCTGACATCTCTCAGTGGATGTCTGCTCACCACCTCAAGCTCAACCTTGACAAGACTGAGCTGCTCTTCCTCCCGGGAAAAGATTGTCCCACTCTTGACCTAACAATCAACATCGGCACCTCAGTTGTTTCCCCGACTCAGACTGCAAGGAATCTGGGTGTGACCCTAGATAACAACCTGTCCTTCACTGCAAACATCGCTGCTACAACCCGTTGCTGCAGATACACGCTTTACAACATCAGGAAGATACGTCCCCAGCTGACTCAGAAAGCGACTCAGGTTCTGGTCCAGGCTCTCGTCATCTCACGCCTAGACTACTGCAACTCCCTCCTGGCTGGTCTACCTGCATGTGCCATCCGACCTCTGCAGCTCATCCAGAATGCAGCGGCTCGTCTGGTCTTCAACCTTCCTAAATTCTCCCACACCACTCCGCTCCTCCGCTCCCTTCACTGGCTTCCGGTAACTGCTAGAATCCACTTCAAGACACTGGTACTTGCTTACCATGCTGCGAATGGATCTGGCCCTTCCTACATCCAGGACATGGTTAAACCGTACACCCCAGCGCGTGCACTACGCTCTGCATCAGCCAAACGACTCGTTGCGCCCTCGCTGCGAGGGGGACCCAAGTTCCCATCAGCGAAAACACGTGGGTTTGCTGTCCTGGCTCCAAGATGGTGGAATGAGCTCCCCATTGACATCAGGACGGCAGATAGCTTGCACATCTTCCGGCGCAAACTGAAAACTCATCTCTTTCGACTCCACTTCGAGCGTTAGAACTATTAACGAAGCACTTTTATACTAATAAAGGACTGGCTTACCTAAAGCCAGTGGAGTAGCACTTGAAATGTTTGGCTCTATGAAACCTGATGTACTTATATGATTCTGTTTTCTTCAAGGTTGTGTCTTCCTGGTCGAATGTACTTATTGTAAGTCGCTTTGGATAAAAGCGTCAGCTAAATGCAATGTAATGTAATGTAATGTAATCTTTTCGAGAATGTAAAAAAAATGTTGTTTTTTTTGTTAAAACAGCTCAGTAGCGCCCCCTATTGTGTGGTAGTCACATATAGTTTCTCAGAAGTTCAAGAATTTTGGCACAGACATTCCTCATGGAGTTGCGGAAATATTTGTAAATAGCTTTCATTAGCCCCGTCTCCCAGGAAGTCGGCCATTTTGAAAAATTTGTGTTTTTCATGCATTTTAAGCACATTCTTGCGAACTCCTCCTAGGGGAATGATCGGAAAAATTCTAATCCAGCGCAAGTTCAGCCCCTATCCAATATGATGCTAAATTGTGAAGACATTTTTTGATAGCTCAATCGTGGAGGTCGTAAGCTAACAGCGAATACACCATTTTTGACAATTTACATGTCGCAAATTACTCCAAACTACTCGCATATAGTTTTTCCGATATTCACGAAACGCTGTATACACATTGCTATTATGATTGCGGACATATTTCAAATGTTCTTTTATTAGCCCCGCCCTCCAGAAAGTCGGCCATTTTGGAAAAATGTGCGTTTTTCATGCATTTTAAGAACATTTCTGCAAACTCCTCCTAGGGGAATGATCGGAAAAATTCCAATCCAGGAGAAGTTCAGCCCATATCCAATATGATGCTAAATTGCGAAGGAATAGTTGATCGTTCCAACGATGAGCTCGTGAGCGAACAGAGAATTTTCCATTTTTGACGATTTACACGTCACAAATTACTCCAAATTACTCCAAACTACTCGCATAAAGTTTTTCCGATGTTCACGAAACGCTGTATACAAATTTCTCTTGTGATTGCGGACATATTTCAAATTTGCTTTTATTAGCCCCGCCCCCCAGGAAGTTGGCCATATTCAACAATGTGCGTTTTTCATGCATTTTAAGCACATTTTTGCAAACTCCTCCTAGGGGAATGATCAGAAAAATTCCAATCCAGGACAAGTTCAGCCCCTATCCCATATGATGCTAAATTGCGAAGAACATTTTTGAAAGCTCAATCGTGGAGGTCGTAAGCTAACAGCGAATACACAATTTTTGACCATTTACATGCCACAAATTACTCCAAATTACTCCAAACTACTCGCATATAGGTTTTCCAATATTCACAAAATGCGGTATAGGCATTGCTCTTATGAATCTGGACATATTTCAAATTGCCTTCCATTAGCCCCGCCCCCCAAAAACTCGGCAATTTTCAAATATGTGCGTTTTCCAAAGATCTCCTCTAAATCAGTGTATATAGATAATCGATCCTCGATGACCCTTTCGAGAAATTTGTTTTCCTTTGAGACGGCGCGCCGACATCCGTTTCCGGATCGCTGCCGGAGGACCTGGGAGTCTAGGACGCGAAAATTATAGAAATGAGAAACGGCTCATTTCCCAGGACTCGCTTGACGCTGGGACGACCGGCTGCCCTCCCCGACAGGCGCACGGACGTGAGGGCCCGCTCATCACTGCACGCACATCTGCGACCGCAGTTATAATTATATTCCTATTTGATCATGTCCCCTTTAATGTATTACGGAGAGCAATGTGAGCGTCCATTCCCATTGGATAACGGAGGATTTTACACCCGGAAGTAAGTATTCTCCTTACGGCCCCTACACACGGCGGCGTGCGTTCACTCTTCAACGCTTCTGCCCCTTCACTTTGAATGGGGTGACGTCACGTTTCGCCGAACTGCATTGTGGGAGCGAAGCGTAGCTTTTCTTGCGGTGCTCGCGGCAAAGGTAGAGCAATGTTCTACTTTTGAAGCCTTGACGGAGGCGTCAGCCAATCAAATCCCGTTTATGCAAATCTGCCAGTACAAGCGCTAGCCAATCAAACCGCGTGTATGCTGGGAGAGCAAGACCGCAGTTCATTTCCTCATATGCCAAAAAATGGAGGAGAAAATAATCGTTGCGGTATCACCCGGTGCTTTATGATCAGTCCCTGTTTACCTACCGGGATACAAACCGGAGGAGCCAGGCATGGAGGGAGGTGGCAGAGACAGTGGGTGAAACTGGTAGGTTTTCGCCTGTTTGGGGAGTTTATATCCAGTGTACTTCGTTTGAATGGACAGCTAGCAGGCATATACAGTATTTAGCCAATATGGAATGTTGCATACGCCCCTCCGTTTGGCCGTTACTGTCGATTGATTTTACAGTGATATCTGTACTGCTCATCAACTCAAAAAAACCAGATTATCCTTGTTAATTACACAACATTGATTGGTTTAAATTGTGTACAATGCTTTTGTAACTTTCCTCTTTGATTCGGAGAAACAAATATTTGTTCAGAGTTTAGGATGGCTGAAGACACTACACTACCCCGAATCCTCAGCGATTGTTCCGCTTTGCCTCAAGCTCTGTGATTGGTTGACCTCCAACTGCATTCCATATATAAAAAAAACGTTTCGTAAAAGATAAAATCATACTGTATTCAGCAGTGCTTGCTTTACTCTTTGAAAGTCATCACATGAATGCATTGTAATAAATGGTTTGGCTGCATTAAATATTACACATCTATCGTAGTTCTTTATTTATCTACAGAGATCGGGCCTCAGAATAGACCGGACATTATTCTTTTACCGTTCTGTTTTAATTTCACAATAAAGTTAGTAGTAATCATTTGTTTTGATATTATTGGTTTTTATTAACTACTAGACCGCTGGGTCATGTTAAGACCATCTTTTCTGTGTTCCTGTGGGTTTTTTCCATCGCTTTTGTGTTACAAATATCAAAACGATAACAGAATATATCCGTCGTAAACTAAACCAGAAACAGCAGTATATTTTATTTTGTTAACACTGTAAACTTGACATATTTTTAACCTGCACCTCCTACTGGTTAAAACACGTTATTACACGTTTAGAGTAATTACAATGCAGGTAGATTGTGTTGCTTTTTAATGACTGTTTTAAAATGCCTTTTTCTTAATGTCTTTCATTTTTGTAAAGCACTTTTGAATGTGTTATATTTGATGAAAACATTTAAATATTAAGAGTACTAATAGTGGGAAAGTAGAAGGTCAATGATATAAATATAGAATAGAAAATATCAAGAAGACACTGTAAGTGATCTCTACAACAAAACAGTTTAGTGCCTGATAGGAGGATGTGCAAAACAGACAAACTAATAAGGCTTTATCTATACATTAAAGAATACTTTAGGTTAAGGCAGGCATCCTCAAACTACGGACTCCGGTCCGGATCCGGACCGAACCACCACTGTCTCCGGACTCTGAGCAAATTATACTTTTCATATGTATGATCTCTCTGTATTATATGTGAGACATCGCCACAACGCATTCGCAACGAGTCAAAATTCTCCGCTATGTCCACTGCAAACAGCGCTCTGCATGTCTGACTGTTCCACTGTGTTCCACCTGTGTGTGTCAACGCTTTGGTCCAATCACATTCAGCATCCAGTCAGCGTTTTTTTCCCCCAAACAATCTGCGAATCAGAGGCACAGTAGGGCGGGTCTTCGCGGAATGCGGGTGGGAAAAATGTGTGTGTCTCTTTCAACCTGTCTAAGTCAGAGCGAGAATTAAAAAAAAAAAATTCAGAGCGAGAGTTAACAGCTCATCTAGTTCCATCTGTACTGTAGCTAGTAGCCTAGTTTCACCTACCAGGGTGGCAACTGCCACCCTAAAAATAGGCCTTGCCACCCCAGCTGCCACCCCAGTTGGCAGCTTTGTTTTGAAAGAAAAGTTGTGGCTCATCGGACATTTATGAGAGAAAGTCTCTAATGTCCGAGTGCAAGTGAATGCAGCACAAGATGCACGTCATGTAACCCCTCCCCCGGTCCTGGCGCGAGCGTGGACATACGATTTGCGGCGATTTCATTTTGAACTGGACGGCGCAAAACGAGAAGCATTCGGACCCAAGCACTGAAGGAATGAGGTATTTGCGGTCTACACTGACAGAGAAGAGACTGTCAGTTTGGCTGTACTCAGCATTGAATCAAAACGCACTAAAGCTGTTGATCTTAATACGTTTGTGAGGCGTTTTGATGAACAAGATGGTAATCGCCGCATTCAGCTGTAATAGACATGTCAACTTGATGCTCTGCTCACGGATGAGCATACACAACTATTAAGATGATGACCTTACGTGTGTAAATATATTGTTTTCTTTGAGGGGGTCTGCCCCCAAAAAACTGTTTTAAGTCCTGAGAAAGTCAAATAAGACGGTGTGTAAAACTACACTGCCCAGCCAAAAAAAAGTAACCACTTTGATTTAACTAGGCCAGTAGGTAAGGACTTTCCACTGGATAATAACTGCAGTATAAAAGAATGCATGACTGAAGTGATGGAGACCATGTTGAAGGCAAACAAAAAGAGGAAATAACAGGTCAAATCAAGCAAATCCCCCTCTCAGATTCCACAGCAACCAGAAGAACATAAATACTGGCTGGTGATTTGATTAATCAGCTTTGTGATGGAATAGAAAATGCACAGTGCATTTCCTTAGCTGTGGGTGAGTCCACTGACACCACTGACAATGCTCAGTTGCTGGTGTTTGTGAGTTTTTATGATGAGGCAAAGGGGGAGTTTGTTGAAGATGTGTTGAGCCTGACGAACCTCAGTGGACACACAAGGGGGAATACATTTATAAAGCAATAATGGGAATGCTGAATGAAAGAGGGTGCAGCTGCCTTTATTCATAACTGTGCAGCTCTTACACTGCGACTCTGAGGGGTCAAGCACAGAAACAATAACAATGAAAACTGCTGCATACAGATTATTTTTGTTTTTGCAACCTCGTGTTAAGAATCTTGTTGCAATTGTTTAAAAGTTTGAATGACCGTAATAAACGGACCTTTGTCTTATTGAAACATTTATTTTGGACCTTTAAGATTTGTATTTGAGTACCCCTGGGTTAAGGTCTTCTCTTAAATAAGAACAAAACTTTGGGGGTATCTACAGATAAATATTAAGCTTGACAAAGTACTAAATGTCTAATATATTGCATGGTTTGTTTTGGAACTTGACAATCAACTTTCCTGCAATGTTAACTATGTTGAAGCACTTATTTTTAACTTAATATTATACATATTAAATATACTCTTATAAGATGTATGTAGATAGAATAAGAAATGTGCAGAATATGTTTAATGGTGGAGGTATACACACATATTGATAGATGTCTTGTAATGCACTGTTGAGGAACCTGTGACCCAAGTTTTTCATTCATTGCATAACTACACTGTAGTTGTGTATATGATATGTCAATAAACCTTTGAAAATCTTGAAATCTTGAAAGGGATGTGCAAAAATAGCCATGATATACAGTATTTAATTAACTACTAGTAGAGAATAACGAGTAATGAATATACTTTATAGAGATCTGCAGATATATGTTTAGTCTTCTCAAGCACCAACTATCAAATATCTCTCCTGATTGTTGGCACTTGACAATCACCTTCCCTGAATTTTACTCAGGTGTAACTAAAGTCTGATTTAAAGGTTGTTTATATTTCACATCATTAATCAGAATCTGTAAAGTAACTCAAATCAATGTAGTGGATTAAAAATACCAGGTTAACCTTAAAGAAAGCCCTCAGGATTATAAAAGACCCCCATCACCCCAGCCACAAACTGTTCTGTCTGCTGCCGTCTGGCACAACAGCCTCATTCTGGGAGAGGATGTGGCTGTTGTGGAGGACTAAAAGTACCTGGGAGTGCACTTAGACAATGGGCTGAACTGGAGGATCAACACTGACGCTGTGTACAAGAAGGGGATGAGCCGACTCTATTTTCTGAGGAAGCTGAGATCCTTCCACGTGTGCAGCAAGATGCTGGAGATCTTCTACCGGTCTGTTGTGGCCAGTGCACTCTTCTTTGAGGGACGGGTGGCGCAGTGGTCTGTGCATCTGATCATCAGATCAAGGGGGGTGCTGGGGAACTCCAGTTCGAAACCCGCTCCTGCCGCCACTGCATCAGGCCGTTGTGTCCTTGGGCAAGACACTTCACCCGGATTTGCTCCTGTGGGTAATGTCCACAGTACATGTATAATATCAATGTGTACTTGTCGATGACTTCGAGGCGTGAAGATGGACGGTGTGGCGCAGTGTGCTGTGCAATGATCATCAGATCAAGGGGTGAAACCCGCCGCTGCTGCGTCTGTAAAGCCGTTGTGTCCTTGGGCAGGACACTTCACCTGAACTTGCTCCTGTGGGTATTGTCCACAGTGACCATTGCATGTATACAAAATATGTGTAATGTGTATTTGTAAAGCGCTTTGAGCATCTGGAAAAGCGCTATAATAAATGTAAGGAATTATTATTATTATTTGCTGCGGTCTGCTGGGGGGGCAGCATAAGAGCCGGTGACACCAGCAGGATCAATAAACTGATCAGGAAAGCTAGGTCTGTCATCGGCATCAAGCTGGACCCCTTTGAAGCTGTGGTGGAGAGGAGGACACTGAACAGGCTGTTGTCCATTATGGATAACCCCACCCATCCTCTCCACCTGCAGCTGGACAGTCAACGGAGCTCCTTCTCCAACAGACTGCTGCAGCTCCGCTGTCTCAAGGACCGATACAGGAACACATTCCTGCTCACTGCAATAATACTGTACAATAAATCACCTCTGGCTGGAAGAGAACTCTCTGCTCCATAGTTTATCTTGGAATAAAACCTCGCTGTACATTTTACACATATATAATCTGTTCAATATTTAATATTCCATATTCCATATGTCATATATTTTTTAATATTTGCATAATATCTACATGTATATTTTCTATTTCAACATGTATATTTTCTATTTTCTTTTATTTCTATTCTTGTTTATTTGTAGTTTTGTTTTATTGTAAAATGCCTTGTCTGTTATGCTGCTGCAACAAAAACTATTTCCCAAATTGGGATCAATAAAGTACCATCTTATCTTACCGCAGCATCCGGACTAAAACCACCAGACTCAGGGACAGTTTCATCCCACAGGCCATAAGACTATGAAACACCTGAACTTTGAAACAACATCCATGACATTCATCTGGCTGCTACTTAGAAATTATGTATCTAATATATC
The DNA here is from genome assembly GCF_902827175.1 of Gymnodraco acuticeps. Taxonomy (NCBI): domain Eukaryota; kingdom Metazoa; phylum Chordata; class Actinopteri; order Perciformes; family Bathydraconidae; genus Gymnodraco; species Gymnodraco acuticeps. The sequence continues at coordinate 2,079,879 of NW_022992081.1, forward strand.
ATATTCCAATCACGTATTGACTCTTATTGCACTATTTCACTTTTTACTATTTTTCTTTTTGTATTTACTTGCACTATTTGTTCTGTTTATCTGTTTTATTGTGTTGCACTGTTGGAGGAGCCTGTGACCTAAGGGGGAGGGTGGGGTGGGGGGGTAGGACACGTTTGATTCCTGTTTTGAATAGTGTGCCGTCGATGGGTTTCATTCCATTTCAAAATGCTGTTTGACGCTCGGCGTAAACTTCACGCACAGCCACTCCAACATCCAATCACAGAGCTTGAGGACAAATCACGGGGTTTGTCAAGCAAAGCACATGGTGTAATCCCAAATGATAGCTGAGGATTCTGGGTAGTGTAGTGTCTTCTGCCATCCTAAACTCTGAACAAATATTTGTGTCTCCGAATCGAAGGGGGAAAATACAAAAGCATTGCACACAATTTAAACCAATCAATGTTGTGTAATTAACAAGGATAATCTGGTGTTTTTGAGTTGATGAGTAGTGCAGATCAATCGATAAAATCAATCGACAGTAAAGAGAATACTTACTTCCAGGTGTAAAATCCTCCGTTATCCAATGGGAATGGACGCTCACATTGCTCTCCGTAATACAATAAAGGGGACATGATCAAATAGGAATATAATTATCTTTTAAATAACGTTAACTAAAGGGAACAATCTATTTGACACAGCTGAAACTCTGGCCTTCCTTAAAAACTAATTTAATAAAAATCACAGTTGTATTACACACAATGCACTGTTTTTTGAGAAGAACAATTCATAACTAAATTACCATAAATTATAAATTCTGACGAAAAATAAAAATGATTATGAATACAAATAAAATAAAAGAAGCCTCCCGTGAGTTGATGAGTATATAAAAGTTATACAAGCTATAAAGTAGATTTTAAAAACGTTTTATAGAATAAAAGCTCACTGCTGGACGTTGTAGAAATGTGTGTGTGCACCGCGACAAAGGAGCCTCATTCACTTTGCATTGGCGTTGTTTGCGTGGTGTAGACACGTAAATGTAGCAGAGTTCGTGACTCCACCACGCACTGCGGTGTTAAGGAGTCGTGGTGGAGTCACGCATTCTGGTGAGATCAGGTGGACCTCTCCCCCGCGGGACCGCGCATAATCATAACCTCTGCACCGCATCAATCTGCTGCTGAGCGCGCCACATTCGAAATGGCTGAGGTGAAGCTCTCTAACGGAGAATACAGCATTGCAAATAACTCTTCCTCAAGAGCGAAATCCAACGTCTGGGAGGCTTTTGGTGTCATCCTAGATGGAGAAAATAACCAACATCCCACGCTTTTTGAGCCAAATACGCAACTGCGTGTGTTAGTAATTGCATGTTTTCAGCTCCGATATGCTATTCGGGTCGGTTTGCGGAACTAATTGGGATTATGTGCGGGTGGCGGGGCGGGTTCGGTATTGCACGTCGCGGGTACGGGGCGGGAGTGGGTCTTGAAAATCAGACCGTGCAGGACTCTGGCGGGGATGCAATGTAGACGGGAATAAACGCAGATCATCCTCTGGCTGCAGCCTTGACCGGTACTTGCTTTTGATCAAAGTCAATGCGGAAAACCCGCACTCACACAGGTGGAGGTGAAGGGAATGAGCACTTTTACAGCCTTTATGGCGAGGTGGGGGAACTCGGTCTCCAGACAGCCAAAAGTGTGCAAGTGACACTTTACTCATCTTTTTCTCGTTATTTTTTCCCCCCGCTGCGCCTCCCCTGAAGCTCTCTGGTGCCCCCCCAGGGAGGCGTGCCTCACACTTTGAAAACTGCTGCTTTAGAGAATATTGATTTCATTATGACAGGGGAAGTTGTGCATCAACCTTTCCTTTTCTGTCTTAAGATATTTCCACGCTCCTTAACCTCTCTTTCTGAGTGAATCTCTTGCTGGCTCCCTTTCTGTCCTGCAAGGTCAGTTCAGCCAATTACTTTCTTGTTGAGGAGAGGTAACGTGTCCTTCCTCCCTCTTCAGCTCTACAAGTGATTAGATCAATAGCACTCTGGGTCCAAAGTTAGAATGTCTCTTGGTTATTAGCACTGAGCCACCCTCCTGCCAACAGCCGAACTCTTTCAACTCAGGTTTCACAGTGCTTCATCACAAACGGAAATATTACCCAGCTAAAAAAAGGAAATGACACCCACGTCTTATTGACTGGCAGAATGTAATGAGCTTGTTCACTGAGCTGTTTTTACTGCACTGTGTTGTGTTTTATGGAATTTGTAGGAGAAGAGAATAAAAGTAATTATGAAATATTTACATTTTATTTTCCTGTCATTAAAATCAGCAATAACTGACACTGGGTAAATAGCACTTAACCAATGGAAAGATAAGTGTCATTGTACCTCACTACAGCACATTTTATTGCTTATAAATCCTCTTAAGAAACTTTAATTCCTTTCTTTATGTTCCGCTCTTAAAAAATGCTGTTTAAATGGCCATTGAATTAACAGCGACAGTGGTGTTTCTGCTTTAAGTAACTTTAAAAAGTCATTAGTTCCATTAGGTCTGTATCACTCTGCTTCACTGCAGGCTAGTTCGGCTGACACCAATTAAACTACAGGCCTTTCGTTCACTTCTGTATCTTGCTTTAATGGAATTACACTTATACATTCAGAATAGCGAATGCATCGAAGCGATCTGAAATATCCCAGGAGGGAGCCATGTAAACACACACAAACTTCCACAGGCACGTGTTTGACACAATTTCATTAAAGCCCTTAATATGTGTGGAGCATTTCTAAGTGTGTTTTATGAATAAGTATGCAAATAACACTATGATCACATATCAAATTGTGTGGGTGTGTGCATGTTTGTAGGTTATTGGCAAGGTGCATGTTCAGCGAGAAAGAAGTACAGGAAATTAGAAACCGTTGATTAAAAAGCTCTGAAGCGAAGCCTTTATCTTGACTAACAAAACAATTAACCTGTTTTGCATAGCTAAGCTTTAAGTGATGCTGGCACACATACACACACAAACAGATCAGCCCCATCCATTCACATCATATCGTACATACAAAAAGTTGTATAACAGCTGTCTGCTGCAGCTGTAAATTATGGTAATCAATGCTTTGAGAAGGAATCGAAACATTGAAGTTGTTGGCCATAAAACCAAAATAATGAGTTGAAAGACTCTAAAACGCTCAATAGAGCTCATAAGGCAACCTGAAGGGAAGCCAATGATAAAGTGCCTTAAACCTGCATTGTTTCTAATTTCCAGCAGGACTTGTCTCTAAAGGATGTAAAGTATTATTGTTTGATGTTTAGGGAAAAAAGGCCCTATATTTCTTGTTTTACTGCCAATATTGGCATCCAAATTAATATCACAGTTACTCGAATTAATTAGGGCCCGAGCACGGAGCGCTAGGACCCGACGGCGTCCTAGCACGAAGTGCGAGGCACCTATTGTTATTGGTGGTATTATTATTTTTAGTCGCCATCTTTCCTGTTTTTGAGGCCTTTAGGATACATCAAAAGTTGTATAATTTTGCACGGACGCCAGAACCGGTAAAAATTGCAACATTCTGGAGTCAATGGGTTAATATATTCCAACTTGCTCGCCACCTATCAAAATCCCATTTTGGAATACATTTATAAAGTCGCAACGTAACTCCGAATGACCTGAAATTTCGCACACATATCCGGGTGGACCTGCTCTACAAATAATCCTCTTGGAACCCTAAGCTCCGCCTACATTTTTTTAAATTTAAATTTGCATAATGTTCAAAACAGTTACATATTCACTTAAATTTCAATTTTCAGTTTTTCAACACCAAACTTCGTATCCCGGAATCGTTGGAGGGTCAGACACATTACCCTAGAGCTAACAGCGAATACACCATTTTTGACGATTTACATGTCGCAAATTAGTCCAAACTACTCGGATATAGTTATTCCGATATTCACGAAACACTGTATACACATTGATATTATGATTGCACACATATTTCAAATTGCCTTCCATTAGCCCCGCCCCCCAAAAAGTCGGCCATTTTGAAATATGTGCGTTTTTCAGCCATTTTAAGCACGTTCTTGCGCACTCCTCCTAGGGGAATGATCGGAAAAATTCCAATGCAGGACAGGTTTAGCCCCTATCCAATATGATACTTAATTGCGGAGCACATTTTTGACAAATCACTCGTGGAGGTTGTAAGCTAACAGCGAATACACCATTTTTGATGATTTACATGGCGCAAATGGCTCCAAACTGCTCGCATAAAGTTTTTCCGATATTCACGAAACGCTGTATACACATTACTATTATGATTGCACACATATTTCAAATTGCCTTCCATTAGCCCCGCTCCCCAGGAAGTCGGCCATTTTGAAAAATGTGCATTTTTCATGCATTTTAAGCACATTCTTGCAAACTCCTCCTAGGGGAATGATCGGAAAAATTAAAATCCAGCACAAGTTCAGCCCCCATCCAGTATGATGCTAAATTGAAAAGAACATTTTTGATAGCTCAATCGTGGAGGTCGTAAGCTAACAGCGAATACACCATTTTCTACGATTTACATGTCACAAATTACTCCAAATGACTCCAAACTACTCGCGTATACTTTTTCCAATATTCACAAAACGCTGTATATATATTGCTATTATGATTGCACACATATTTCAAATTGTCTTCCATTAGCCCCGCCCCCCAGAAAGTCGGCCATTTTTAAAAATGTGCGTTTCTCATGCATTTTAAGGACATTTCTGCAAACTCCTCATAGGGGAATGATCGGAAAAATTCCAATCCAGGACAACTTCAGCGCATATCCAATGTCATGCTACAGTGAGAAGGAATAGTTCTTCGCTCAAACGGGGAGCTCGTAGGCTAACGAATAATGTACCATTTTTTACCAATTATATGTCAGATAAGCTAATATGTCCACGGCTGTGATTGACAACCTGGACAGCCAGTCAGAAGCTCGAATGCCAACCTAGAGAGCCAATCAGAACCTAGAACGGGCTGCAGGGCTGGCCAGACTATTATATTGCATTAGGAGAGTCATATGCTCATGATATTCCAAGTTAAATTATATAATATTATAATTTTAAATAATTATATGAAATAATATTAATATTCAATAATATTAATATTGAATAATAAGGACACAGAGATGTGTGGCCAATTCACTATTGCATTCATTTTAGTGATTGACATTACTGTGCATGATATTGTATTCCTTGAAGTTGGTTATTTAATACTGGACAAGTGCTCTCATAATGACTATTAGAATCATTTGTTGGTTAGACCACATGGCATTGATTGAATGTCTGAGCTGCATGGGCATTGGCACTTCTTTTTGTTTACAGCCAGGCACAGGCAACCATTTTTGACTATACCCATTAGGCCTACTTTGTCCTTAATCCCAATTGTACATTCACGTTACTGACTCCTACAGTCAGCCACTTTGACACACTTCACACATGACATGGACATTTTTAAGAAACATTAACTAAAGGAAGGTTTCATTTTGCACCTTACTCCTGTTGTCCATCTCTTTTATGTTATGGCTTGACTCTGGGGAATCTAGCCATAACAGTATACAGTATATGAGCATAGTAGATGTATAATTTATCTGTAGGCTACAAGGGTGGCCTGCATGTGTGGCCGGCGGCCCAGTGTGTCCCGGTGCGTCTGTACGTCCCGGGCTGAATTTGTGTCCCAGTCCGCCCCTGTACATGGCACTGCTCAGCATGACGCTGACCTTCAACACAACACAACAGTCACAACCCTGTCAACACAGAGTGGTGTGTTCTTCATTTTGTGTTGTGTTCCTATGTGTGCAAAGACGCCCTATAAGCTCATTGTCCTCGAGCTGTCCAGCTTTGTCACTGCTGTCGCAGAGGGGTTGGTAACGCCATCAAATATCTTTCCAGACCTGATCTGCCCACACTGAAGGAGACTTCGAGGACACACCTAAGAACATACAGGACAATGCATACTAACCGAATTATCTGCAATGGTATACTCCTCAAGGTGAGTGGGGTTTATTCTGGAAGAGCTGATGGATAAGTCTACTCTGAGAGTGCAAGGGTACATCCTGTGGATGTCATTAACCCTAAACATTTGATTCACCCACATGGAGGGCCATCTTTTCAAATCAAAGGTCTGCTGAGAAACAACACACACAGGTCAGAACCTGATTTAGACATCCAAGGAATCCACAGCTCTCACAAGCATTCAGCGCCAGGGACACTAACAGAGGCACCGGCACTGGTAGAGACACAGATAAATTAAAGAAAAACTAAACAGATATTGCTTAAGAGGATTATTATTGGAACATGCAACAATACCTCTAAATATTAAAGAAAACACAAAAGCAAGGTTTCGTTCATAAAATAATGACATGGTCTTACCAGTAGAGAAATGTGTTGAAATTCCTGAGGAAAATGTTCTGCCTGGAATAATGGGGCTTTGCGTTTAAATGCTTTTGCCGTTTGGAAACCGAAGTTAAGATAACAACAACAAAAAGCTAGATTGATGGCCAGAGTTTGAAATTACAACATTGCTGATCGATCAAATGTCTAAAACAACATGTCTTTATGATAGCCTGAAAAGGTTTTGGCTGCATTAAGTTGTTAACAAAGCCTGTAATTTTGACCAAACTGCGGTGTTCAAATCAATCCTTTTTCTTTTTGGCTTTAATGATAGGAATTTGGGTCAGTTATTGCCAATACGTTTGGGCCAAACTAAAATATTAAACTATTAAATGGATTACTTATTTTAGTAACCCCTTGATTTTACCTCTTAAGCCATCATGAGATTTACATTTTTTACTAAAATATCCCAACAAATCTTTTCCACACATTCATACTCCTATGAATTCTCTCATGTATCGTAGTGTTACCGAAATTCCTATCTGGTCTTTAACCATGACATTGGCATTGCTTTAACAGTCTGTACGTAACCATAATACTATAGTTCTCATGTTAAAGTTTAGTAAGAAAGATGTGTAAAAACATATTCATCGATATTATCAGGGTTGGCCAAAACCACATTTCATGTCTGGCTTTCAGGTTTCATTTTGGCTGCAGGCACAGCCTTGTAAAAAAATTCACTGCAAAAAAAAATATGTGCTGGGATAACATATAGATAATTTTCTCAACAAGAACAATTGAATTGACAGATGAAAGTTTATCATCGGGTCATATCGACATGAGGTGGACATCTAACACAACAACATCCAGGGCAAACAGCAGAGGGATGTGATGATACTGTAGCAGTTGCAGCTGTCGCCAGGAGGGTAACCTTTATGTAGCCTTTTGTGTGAGAGTCGACACAAAAGGAAGGCTACGTGGGACAATTTCTCTCAAGGGTCTGACAGGTTACAGAAATTGTTATTGTATTATGTGACTGGACTAAATATCAAAACATTGTTCAAGTTGAGCCTTGTGTGTGCGTGGAGTGCATCTTGCTGTCACATATTCCCTAAGGTGATATTCATAAGAAGGATGGTTGACAATTCTCTGATTTCCCTTCCCCCCCAACCCGTCTCTGTCTCCTTCTGGTTGGCATCGTTTCCTTTCCTCTTTTGCTCTTTAATGTAATCATTCACCAGTGAACTCAGAAAACCCCGTTGCAAGGACAGAGGAACTGCATTTGCCCACACACACACACACACACACACACACACACACACACACACACACACACACACACACACACACACACACACACACACACACACACAACACACACACACAACACACACACACACACACACACACACACACACACACACACACACACACACACACACACACACACACACACACACACACACACACACACACACACACACACACACACACAACCCAGTAAGTAGGGCACCCAAGGAGACATGCAATCTCTGTGTGGCCGATACCTGTTGCCGTTGCTGCTGCTCGATGCGAGACTGATTAACTTTCGGCAGACATACTCAACCCTTCCGCTATAGACAAAAGGAGGGAAACACTGAGCAATACCACTTGTGCTTTTTCCTTTCACTCCTCTTCATCTTGTCTCAAGTGTGTTCCCTGCTGGGTTATTAGAAGCTATTACATTAAAGCCAATCCACTGTTTGACCCCCCCTGTCTTCTTGGAGGAGTTAACAGTGATCATTTGGCAGGGCTCAGGGAGCACTTTGCAAGACGAAGAGAGGATTGTTCTTCAGTCAGTAAATAGGGTAAGTCTTGACTCTTTTGGAGTTAAAAGAGGAAATACATAGTAAAACTCTCAGTCCTTTTTTGAATTTTCCAGGCACTCAATCTATCGCTCCTGAATAGTTATAAATCTTTAAAATGTGTCACAAGACCGTGTTAGAAATGTGTTAGAGATCATTTCAGCCTTGGAATTGGCAGTCTATTTAGTCATTTATGGCAGTAGGATGGTGTATGTCGGATTAACCCTAAATAACTCCTTCCTCCTTCCTGTCAGTCACTGTAACAGCGTGGATTATTAATGCAATTCTGAATCGTTTTGGAACCCTATTGCACAAAGGAATGAGATCAGGCTTTGGCTACACAAACAATAATACTCGGAGACATTTTATTTGTTCCTTCCATTTGATTAATCTCAAACAAATGGTCCATGGAATTCTGTATTTTGTGTATAATATTAATATTGTAATGTCTTCGAATACCTCAATGACTGTGTGTGTTTTTTATCCATGTTTTTTTCCTTTGTTGCCAATTGTTACATGGCAGGCAGGCTTCTTGCTGTGTTTTTGTTTTTCCCTCCTCCTGCTCTTTTCTTTCCTCCACCTTTCTTAGCTCCAGGTGATTACCTGCTGATAAGTTGATGTCTGTGCAGAACAGACAGGCCAGCTGGGGGTGAAGGAATCCAATCAGCAGCCAATCAGCTGCCTGAGCCAACTACGAAGGAGGAACTTAAAAAATATTCCTCTCTCTCGGTTCTTAGATCATGGTTTGCTGCTGCCTCTTGTCCATCCATCCATCCATCTTCTCCCGCTTATCCGTGGTCGGGTCGCGGGGGTAGCAGTTCCAGCAGAGAGCGCCAAACTTTCTTTTCCCTGGCGACATCAACCAGCTCTGACTGGGGGATCCCAAGGCGCTCCCAGGCCAGCGAAGAGATATAATCCCTCCACCTGGTCCTAGGTCAACCCCTTGGTCTCTTCCCAGCTAGACGTGCCTGGAACACCTCCCTAGGGAGGCGCCCAGGTGGCATCCTAACTAGGTGCCCGAACCACCTCAACTGGCTCCTTTCGACGCGAAGGAGGAGCGGCTCAACTCCGAGTCCCTCCCTGATGACCGAACTTCTCACCTTATCCCTAAGGGAGACACCAGCCACCCTGCGGAGAAAACCCATCTCGGCCGCTTGTATCCGCGATCTCGTTCTTTCGGTCATGACCCATCCTTCATGACCATATGTGAGGGTAGGAACGAAAATGGCCCGGAAGACAGAGAGCTTTGCCTTCTGGCTCAGCTCCCTTTTCGTCACAACGGTGCGGTAAAGCGACTGCAGTACCGCTCCCGCTGCTCCGATTCTCCAGCCCATCTCACGCTCCATTGTTCCCTCACTCGAGAACAAGACCCCGAGATACTTGAACTCCTTCACTTGGGGTAAGGACTCATTCCCTACTTGGAGTGGACAGTCCATCGGTTTCCTGCTGAGAACCATGGCCTCAGATTTGGAGGTGCTGATCCTCATCCCAGCCGCTTCACACTCGGTTGCGAACCGATCCAGTGAGTGCTGAAGGTCGCAGACCGATGAAGCCATTAGAACCACATCATCTGCAAAAAGCAGTGGTGCAATCCTTAGTCCACCGAACTGCAGACCCCCTCCCCCATGACTACGCCTCGAAATCCGATCCATGTATATTACAAACAGGATTGGTGACAAAGCACAGCCCTGGCGGAGGCCAACCCTCACCGGAAATGGGTCCGACTTACTGCCGAGGACCCGGACACAGCTCTCGCTTTGGGAGTACAGAGATTGGATGGCCCTGAGTAGAGACCCCCTCACCCCATACTCCCGCAGCACCTCCCACAGTAACTCCCTGGGAACTCGGTCATACGCCTTCTCCAAGTCTACAAAACACATGTAGACCGGATAAGCGTACTCCCAGGCCCCCTCCAGGATCCTTGCGAGAGTAAAAAGCTGATCCGTCGTTCCACGACCAGGACGGAATCCTTTCGAGTACCTTAGAGTAAACTTTCCCGGGGAGGCTGAGTAGTGTGATGCCTCTGTAATTGGCACACACCCTCTGATCCCCCTTTTTAAAAAGGGGAACCACCACCCCGGTCTGCCACTCCTTCGGTACTGTTTCCGACTTCCACGCAACGTTGATGAGACGTGTCAACCATGACAGTCCCTCAACACCCAGAGTCTTCAGCATTTCAGCTGCCTCTTGTGATATAGCAAATATCTGTGAAGTGGAGGTTAAGACCTATGGGTCAGTTTTGGGTAACCTTTACATTGCAGCACATTGTTAACCTGTGTTTGGACACACTAGATCTAGTAATTTTTGTCATGCATATGTGTTTTGTTTGCAACTTTAGTTCAGGTATTATGGGATTTGTGTGCTTTGTTTAATAGGATAAATAAGCCAGTCCTTGTTTTGTTATATATATATATTTGTATTATTGTCCTTGCTCCGCCTCACTTAGAGATTTGTTGGCGCTAAATTAATTTGCTCACTTCAACTCTGACTCCCTCAACTTTATTGTGATAGTGTCCGTTTTTCCCTAGTTTCACATTTTGGATGTAACACCAAATATATTTGTATTGTAAGGGAAATGTTATGTTTTTTAAGCTTAAAAACATAACCACAATAGATTTCTGTGGACATGAGTTATTGGTTTCCTCAAGCAGGGAGAGGCCATCCTAAAAATGAAGACTGAGTTACCCCAAGTTTGCATTCATGTCACGGTTTCAATTTTGCATATTTAATAAAATAATGCAGACTTCACGTTTCTAGTTTTACAGTGGGGTTGGAAGTTAAACTAGAATTTCAGATCTGTCAAAAGAGCCAACAGATAATGAATATCTCAAGAACACCACCTGCAAACTCAACCACGCATACTGCTTGTACACACTTGTGTTCTGCACACCACACTGCAGTGGAAGTACGGTGCTGTTTAAACACTTGTTAATTACACCCTTTAGAGCCGCTCGCTCCTGTCGTTTTATATAAAAAGATATTCCCAAGTAGAGAACGTGAGCTGAATCGTGTGTGCTTACTGTATGTGGAGGTGTCCATTAGGCTAATAAGGAAGCATAAAGATGAACACTGCCCTCTCCCTGCCTCGCATTAACATTTGTAACATTTCCACCATCAGTCTATTGGTTCATCCATAAGATAATAGGGAAGATATTAACTGTAGAGAGAAAATCCGTCTTTTCAAATCATGCATTGACTGGGAATATGTTGAGTGAGCTTTGAAAACAATGTATTCACTGTTATAAACCATGAATCTATTGTAAGTGTACTGTCTGTCCTGAAAACTAGCGTTTACTTAATAGAAGCAGCTATTTCTAGGTCTGGACTATTATTAGGGATATGAGGTTTGAATCTGCCAATGTGTCAGTCTGCATGTTTAACCCAAACAGAGATATGAGCTCAACATGACAGATTTCCCCAGCAGCTGATTCCATTTAAAAGCTGCACATGGGATCTATTTTGTCAGTCCTAAAATGTTTTGCAATTTCTGTAACCTGTTAAGCCCCGAGCCTGTTTTTCAGGTCTCAGGCTCGAAAATGACATTCCCAGAACAAATGACCATATCTTCCCTTCTAAAAAAGGGTTAAATTACAATAATCTTTTTTCTCAAAGCAAGGTTACACCTGTGAGTTGGATGTAGAAGTGTCAGAATCAATATAGATGTTTTTATTTTAAAGTAAATTCAGATTGAACACATTAAAAAAAGTGAAAACCACCCTTGAATTTTTTTTTTTTAACCTTTATTTAACCAGATAAAAAGCATTGAGATAAAATCTCATTTGCAATGCTGACCTGGCCAAGAAGGCAGCAACGTTACACATAACACAAACATATAAAATACAGAGAACATATCTAAGAAAACAAAAGACGAAAAAGCAGTCACTACATTGTGCACATTAGGACAGTAAGAAAGGTGCACTACTTATTACTGCAAGAGCATGGTGGTAAGGACCTCAGACAACTTCAATTTAAAACATGCTATTGAGACAAGTGCCGTCAGTTTGAGGCGTGATTGAAGGTCATTCCAAGATCAAGGACCATAATAAAAAAGACTCCTTTTCCAGCAGGTACCTGGAACCGTATCCAGGCACTGGATCTGAGGTTGTAAGAGTCACAAACTGGAGCAAATCTGGCACATATGTACAGTGGAAGCTTACCTAAAATGGCTTTATACATTAATAAAAAACAATCCTGCATCTATACGCATACTAAGTGAGGACCATCCAGTTAGGCTATACAGTTTGCAATGATGAGTCCTATAGGCAAGGCAAGGCAAGGCAAGTTTATTTATATAGCACTTTTCAACACAAGGCAATTCAAAGTGCTTTACAAAAAATGAAAGACATTAAGAAAATGGCATTTAAAATCAGTCATTAAAAAGAAAAGCTAATAAAATAAACATTAAAAGAAAAAATACATGGATAAAAGTTACAGTGCAGTCAATTAAACATTAAAAGAAAAAAGTACATGGATAAAAGTTACAGTGCAGTCTAAGATATGAATAGTTCAATTAAAAGCAGCGACAAAAAGAAAAGTCTTCAGCCTGGATTTAAAAGGATGCATTTGATATATAACGCAGTGCAGCATGGTAGAGTGGGTCAAGTTTGGCCAAAACAGTGGGACAGGCAAATCTATAAATGGTATCACCGTAGTCCAGCTGGGACAGGAATAAGCCAGAGACCAAACTTTTACAGGATGAAGTTGAAAAACAACATTTAAGTCTGTAAAGGAAGCCACGAGTGAATTTCAATTTATTTGATAGAACTTCAATATGGTATTTGAAGTTCAGATTACTGTCCAACCAAAAGCCAAGATATGTTGATGGGATGGTAGACTAAATGATGGGATGGTAGACTAAAAGATTTAGGAATCCAAACTACAACATACAATAAGTACCTTGTATCAAGATTGATGCAAAACAAGTGAAATTTGACCTTTTAGAGAGATTTAGCAACAAAAAAAACACTTCTGGGGTCATTTGGGTGGATTTTACCTCTGGCCCCCCTTGCTCGATTTTGCTGATTGACATCTCTTTCTAACCGTCAGAGCCAATGGAATCGAGGGGAACTCCCACATACTCCTTATTTGGTAATGTGAGTGTGTGAGACTGACGCATAGCCAAAACCGGAAGCTGCAATAACTCTGGTGGCTACCATTAGCAGCTAACTTTTACTCTCCGATTTTTAAATAAAAATGGAATTATGGATTATAAATTAAAAAATATTATTCCACAGAAACATTATCAACCTATGGATTAACCGATTCATCCGCGTTTTTTCTCGTTTTAATGCCATTGAACAAGTTTTTTGATCAGATTGACAGCTACGGTGAGACGATCTCCCGTAAAAGCTACGTAAAGGTACGTGTTGTGATGTCTGTGTTTGCTTCCGCTGTCGCGAGTTCTAAATAATCTGTGGAACCTCAGCTTTAATCGGATATCTTGTATGTGCAGCTACGATAAGTAATAAGGGTATCTTTTATCTTGAGTTCTGTGCCAATGTGCGTTAGCATTTTTCGCTCAGGGGTCATTTAGATGCTTCTTATGAGACTTGTGTTTTGTTTTGGTAAAAATGGTTTGCATCGTCAGTTTGCTGAGATTCTTCCCGTTAATCTGGTATAACACATTAATAGGTTCTTAAATATTAAGATGCCCTGAGACACAGTGTCGTGAAAAAGAAAAAGAAAGCCCCCGCCGAGGGGGGCTTTGGGGCTTAACAGGATGACTATATCACTTCTCAGCTGAATTAAAACACTCAGATCTACTTTAGCCTGCTGTGTATACAACAGTGTGACACAATGTTGATCCCAAAAGCAGTTTCTAACTGAGTGTATTTATTTTGTACACCACACACATCCTGCTTTTCATTCTCAAAGATAAACACTAAAACCCAACTCTCAAATACATCACGTCCTGTCAGTGGCTGCAACTGAAACATAAAGAAGCTAGCTTAAAAGAAAACTTCTAAATAGCAGAATCAATTATAATCAGCCTCAAACGTCAAGGCTGGTTAAACTCAGACAGACACCGTCTGAGACCTTTTCAGGCTCCCTCTGATTTGTCAGCATGTTCTGACATTCAAGATTCCCTCATAGTCCTCGAAATAAAGTGCACTGAGTAAAGTGCGTATCTACGCCAGCACAACGTTTTGACCGGGACTTGATGGATAGAACTTTAAAGAGCACTTTATATGTAAAGCACTTTCTTAAGACACTTTACATTTTAAGATAAGGATTACGAATCAGTAAATTAACAGCAATAAGGGATAATCATTCCATCAGAAACAATGAAATTAGTATTAAAATAAAAGTACATAGAATATAAAATAATGAGAAACCGAAAAAATATATAGAACATTTCATTCTATAAAATAGATTTGTTTCAAAGATTAGAAATACCACAAACCAAATAAACTGCTGGGGATACAAATTCAATAAAATGAAATACAACAAAGTGTATGTCTCTCACAATGAAAATAAAAAACTAGTCAATACAATAACTTAACAGTAGGCTATTATATTGATCTGGCATGGGAGCATTTCCCAGCATATGAGAAAAACAAAGGGAAATGACCAGTGTGGTTGTGCAGCATTAGATTGATGGTGTCATTACAAGGTCAGAGTGGGGAGCGGTACACTTAGGCTACTCTTTCCACTCAGTAGCATTGCAGTGCCATGAATATGTAGCAGCAGCATGAAAACAAAAGAAATGCACCTAAGTTATAGTAGCAATGACGTCCAGTGTGAGGCTAACTGCAATTTAAGGTGGAACAAAGTAAATGTGATGCTGCAGTGAGAGATTATGAATCTCCATGCATGTGCGGAAGTAAGCAACGATGCTATAAGCTTTCACGCCTGAGGGAGAGACATGAAAGAACAAACTAGGACATTAAAACATCAATGATCCACAGAGATACAGTGTAATCAGTTTGTGTTTGCGAAGACAAGCTTAGTTTAGCAACAGTTGCTAAGATACAGTTGCTGTTTTGAGCAGACAAATATTAAACTTTTCGCATCGCATCGCTCCAATCGCTCGAGTCTCACCGCGGCTCCGTTGTGTTTAATCAACACATCCTCACTCCCAGGTCGGCCTATGTTGACGTTATGTCAAGTCCCCTGTGTCGGCTTTTTCCAACGCAAGGGGGGGGCCCTTAGCGTCCATTTTCAGCTTTCCGGGATGTCCATATGCTTCTATGGACGCTCATGGAAGCACGGCGTTCGTTTGTGTCGACTGCCCTTAAAGGCAATGTGAGCGTCCATTCTCATTGGATAACGGAGAATTGTACACCCGGAAGTAAGTATTCCCCTTACTGTCGATTGATTTTACAGTGTTATCTGCACTACTCATCGACTAAAAAACACCAGATTATCCTTGTTAATTACACAACATTGATTGGTTTAAATTGTGTGCAATACTTTTGTATTTTTCCCCTTCGATTCGGAGAAACAAATATTTTTTCGGAGTAAAGGATGGCAGAAGACACTACACTACCCAGAATCCCCAGCTATCGTTTGGACTACACCATGTGCTCTGTTTGACAAACCCTGTGATAGTCCTCAAGCTCTGTGATTGGAGAGTGCTCCGAGGGTTACGCCGAGCCTCGAACAGCACTTGAAATGGGATGGAACCACGGCAGACTGTCCAAAACTGGATTTGAACGGGTCCACCGCGTCATTTAGTATAATCACACAAATTCTGTGTTTTATATTCAACAATTCTGTGTTCTTTATTTATTGATTGTTCAATACCTGACAAGGCCGGAGATGAAATATCTACATACATCTTATAAGAGTATAATACATTATGTATAATATCAGTTAAAAGAAGTGCTTCAACATAGTTAACATTGCTGGAGGTATGCACAAATATTGATAGATGTCTTGTAATGCACTATTGAGGAACCTGCGACCCAAGTTTTTCATTCAATGCATAACTACACCATAGTTGTGTGGGCCTATATGACATGTCAATAAACCTTAGAAAATCGTTATTATAGTTATTATATACAGTCTTTAATTAACTATTAGTAGAGAATAACGAGTAATGAATATACTTTACATTCCCCTTGCGTTGGAAAAAGCCGACACAGGGGACTTGACATAACGTCAACATAGGCCGACCTGGGAGTAAGGATGTGTTGGTTTAATCACTTCATTCAAACAAGACGGACTGGCAAGGGGGCGGGGCTTATCTCCATGTATATACTATGGTAGATACCATGTACAACAAAATGGACATATTTTACTGTGATTTAATTGTAATACACGTTTCAAAATGATACCGAACTAACAACATAGGCCTACTGATACAGGTTTGTAAGAACAATGAATCAATGCTTTGACATGTGTGTAGAAAAAAGGCAAGTGAACACAGAGAGACACTGTCCTTGAACAGAGTGGCAAACAAGGTTAAAGGTCCTATGTCATGGCCATTTCTACTGATCATAATTCCATTGTTGAGGTATATTAAAATAGATTTATATTGTGCAATTTTCCAAACTCACATTGGTTTCTCATACAGCATCTCTGTATAGTATGTGTATTCACTCTGTCCTAAACGGCTTGTTGGAGCTCCTGCCTCCCTCTCCCTGGTAGCCCAGTGTGCTCCGATTGGTCAGCTCGGCCACTCTGTTCTGATTAGTCAACCACCAGAGAGGCTCCGGCGCCGTACTATTGTATTTATTTATAGTACAAAACAAAAAAGCATCAAAGCTAATATATCATTGTGCAATAAATTAGGGTGTATATAATTGTGTACATTGAGTACTTTTGACGTTATATCCAGGGGTGCACATAACTTTTTGAGTGAGTTACTCAGATGAGTGCAGGAGACAGCGTTTGGTACTCACCCCACACGAAGCGTGGTCCTCCTCAGTGTCTCCTTCACTGTCCTCAATTACACTTCTTGCATGCTAGATGATGAAGATGCACCTCCCTGTCTCTTTTTAAGCCTCTGATTTGCTTTCTCCAAAACTTGTTGCAAAAACTGTGAAGTCCTTGAATTTCCTGAGGCCAAGTTTGAGGATCAAATACTAAGAAATGATTGCATGACTTGAAGTCATATCTGATTTCAGATGTGGGAAGTTACTAAGTACACTTATTCAAGTACTGTACTTAAGTACAATTTTGAGATATTTGTACTTTACTTGACTTTAATCTAATTTGTAAAATTAGCTGCACCTTTACCAGCTTTGAGAACACTTTAATGATCAATCATTACAAAACATATCATATATATTATTCTGAAATGGACCAATCTGCACAATGACTACTTTTACTTTTGGTACTTTAACTATATTTTCATGATAATTCAAAGAATCTACAAAACAAACTATCTACAGTAAAGATATACTAGTTATCGATGGCATTAATTTGGCCTCCAGTGAGACTGTAAGGAATCTTGGTGTTATATTTGATCAGGATTTATCCTTTAACGCCCACATAAAATCAATCTCAAGGACCACCTACTTCCATCTACGCAATATTGCCAAAATTAGGCATATCTTGCCTCAAAATGATGTAGAGAAACTAGTCCATGCATTTGTTACTTCAAGGCTGGATTATTGTAACTCTTTATTATCAGGGAGTACCAAGAAGTCAGTCAAGTCGCTTCAGCTGATTCAAAATGCTGCAGCTCGTGTACTAACCAGAGTTAGGAAAAGGGACCACATTACTCCTGTTCTGGCTGCCTTACACTGGCTCCCTATAGAACACAGGATAGAATTTAAAAGTCTTCTTCTCGCCTACAAAGCCCTTAATGGGCAGGCGCCATCTTACCTTAAATAACTCATTATACCCTACTGTCCTACTAGGGCATTGCGTTCCAAGAATGCAGGGTTGTTGGTTGTTCATAGAATCTCTAAAAGTACAATGGGAGCCAGAGCCTTTTCTTATCAAGCTCTACATTTGTGGAATCAGCTTCCAGTTTGTGTTCGGGCGGCAGACAGCCTATCCGTTTTTAAGAGTATGCTTAAGACCTTCCTTTTTGATAAAGCTTATAGTGATCAAATAAAATAATCTAATAAGAGTGCATTGACGTAGATACGTTGTGCCTCTTCACCTATACATTTTAGTTCTTACTCTTTCACTTAAATCCTAAAAACTTAGATCTTATATTTAAAACTTTATCCAAACCTTTCCCCTCTATGACCTCTCGAGGTTTATTAGAGGGTAACAGGTTGCAGAGAACGCCTAGCCCGGCCGGGGAGTGTGGAACGTAGACACAGACCTACTCCTACCTCTGACAAATTCAGGTTCCAATGGGGACCTTTTTCCCTGTGTGTGCCTCTGCACCTCTGTTTCCTACTTAATAATAATATATTTTATTTCTATAGCGCTTTTCTTGAACCCAAAGACGCTTTACATTTGGGAGGGAGGGTAGACAACAAAACAAAAACAAAAACAAAGACAAAGCCAAAAAGAAACAAAACAAAACAGAAAAGCAGTCAGGAGGAAGTTGATTGAGAGGGGGGGGGGGGGGCTTATGGATACAGAGTTGAAAAGGTGGGTTTTGAGGCGGGACTGGAACAGGGTGAGGGACTCAGACTCACGGAGGTATTTGGGGAGGGAGTTCCAGAGCTTCGGGGCTGCCACAGAGAAGGCTCTGTCCCCGAAGCTCCAGAGTTTGGCCTTGGGGATGGAAAGCAAACCGGCTGAGGTGGATCTGAGGGACCGGGGTGGTTGGTAGAGGATGAGGAGGTCAGTGAGGTAGGGGGGGGGCCAGATGGTGGAGGGCTTTGAAAGTGAGGACCAGGAGTTTGTAGTGGATGCGGTGTGAAACGGGGAGCCAGTGGAGTTCTTTGAGGACCGGGGTGATGTGATGCCATGATTTGGTGTGGGTGAGGAGTCTGGCGGCTGCGTTCTGGACACGCTGGAGTCTATTGAGGGATGTAGTGCTGATGCCGTAGAGGAGTGAGTTGTAATAGTCAAGTCGGGAGGAGATGAAGGCGTGAATGAGTCGCTCAGCTGCAGGGCGGGTGAGAGAGGGACGGAGTTTGGCAATATTGCGGAGGTGGAAAAATGAGGTTTTTACAACTTGACGGATGTGGGGCTCGAGGGAGAGGGTGAGGTCAAATATAACGCCAAGGTTGCGTGCCGGGGCGGAGCGGGAATCAGGGGTGCCATCAATGGTGACTGTCAGGTTGGGGGTTTTGCTGAGGGTGGATTTGGAGCCGATGAGGAGGAGTTCAGTTTTATTGCTGTTGAGTTTGAGGAAGTTGTGTTGCATCCAGGATTGTATTGTCGAGTACTGAACCTTGGGGAACACCTTGGGTGACTGAAGCTGTGGCAGAGGAGTGGTTGTTGAGGGAGATGAAGTGGGATCTGTCGGAGAGGTAGGACTGGAGCCACCTGAGTGCAGTACCTTCGATACCGATGTCCTGGAGTCGGGTAAGCAGGATGGTGTGGCTCACGGTATCGAAGGCTGCACTCTCTGCATGAGGATGTTGAGGGAACCGGTGTCAGCAGAGGTGAGGAGGTCATTGAGGACTTTGATGAGGGCCGTTTCTGTGCTGTGGTGGGGACGAAAACCAGACTGAAGGGGTTCAAAAAGCTGGTTGGTTTGGAGATGGCGGTGGAGTTGTTTGGAGATAATGCGTTCTATTGTTTTTGAGAGAAAGGGGAGGTTGGAGATGGGACGGTAATTACTGAGGGAGGAGGGATCCAGACCGGGTTTCTTGAGGATGGGAGTGACAGCAGCAGTTTTGAAGGCAGAGGGAACGGTTCCTTGGGACAGGGAGGAGTTGAAAAGGTTGACAAGGTAGAGGCAGAGGACGGGGAGACAGGACTTCAGTAGAGGGGTGGGTAGAGGGTCAAGGGAGCAGGTTGTGGGTTTGGAGGAGCTGATCAGTTTGAGTATTTCAGGGGGGGTAACCAGAGTGAACTGGGAGAGGCGGCCGTGGGGAGGAGGGCTCGGGAGGTCCAGGGAGATGGGGGGAGAAATTGTGGCGGTGGATGCTGGGGGAGATGTATGTGTGTCAGATGCAGCGGATAGGGAGAGATTAATGGCAGTGATTTTGTCAGAGAAAAACTGGAGGAATGAACTGCATAAAGTGGAAGTGGAGGAAGGGAGAGTGTCAGCACGGGGTTTGAGGAGCTTGTTGACGGTGGAGAAGAGGGTCCTGGGGTTATGGGAGGGGTCGGTAAAGATGGTGGAGAGGTAAGCAGTTTTTGCGGCAGTGAGGGCGTCTCTGTAGGTAGTGAGATGGAGTTTGTAGGATTCATGGTGAACTGTGAGGGATGATTTCTTGGTTAGGCGTTCAAGCTGGCGGCCGGTTTGGGGGCTTTACTTCTTACTTGCTACCCTTTTCCCTCAACCTATCCTAAGGGAGTGCATGTATGTAGACACGTTAGTTTAGCTGCTATGGACTGTTGAGGGGGCACCTTACTCCGTCTTTCTGGCTGTTTGTACCTGTGTACTCTCATGTTCCGATTAACCCAGTTTCCCCCAAATCTCTTTTTTGTGTCCATATATACGCCAGGATCCTGAGTCGAGGCTAATCCTGTTGCTGTGGTTGTGTGTCCTGGATCCTCTATCCTGAGCACTGGATCTGAGTCCTGGACTTCGAGTCGTGGCTGAACCTGTCTCTGCGGTCCTGCCACTCTCACCATACTACTTCCCTGATGGCTCCCACAAGGTTGCTGACGTCCTCGTGGATTCATCTTCTTATTATAGACACATGTATTTCCAAACAATTGGACTACCTATGTTGTAAATGTATTATCTTTTCAATTTACACACGGCATCTATTTCACGTCTGTCCGTCCTGGGAGAGGGATCCCTCCTCCCTCTCCCTGAGGTTTCTCCCATTTTTCCCTTTAAACTGTGGGTTTTCTCTGGAAGTTTTTCCTTGTACGATGTGAGGGTCTAAGGACAGAGGGTGTCGTATTGTCATACTGATATTCTGTACAGACTGTGAAGACCACTGAGACAAATGTAACATTTGTGATATTGGGCTATATAAATACACATTGATTGATTGATAATACTTTTCTAATTTTACTTGAGTAACATTTTGAATGCAGGACTTTTATTGTAACAGAGTAACACTCTGGTACTTCTACTTTTACTCAAGTACAATATCTGAGTACTTCTTCCACCTCTGTCTGATTTCAAACTCTTCCATAACACCCTGAGGAAGTTTGCAACTGTGTGTTTTACTCAACTTTGTTGTAAATAAAACTATAGGTTACTTACGTAACCCCAGTTCTCAGAGTAACATGAAGTGAGATGTCTCACTATGGGATGCGCCTCAACGCGTATGCAAACAGAAGCATCAATCTCATTACGCCAATCCTGATTGGCAGGTGATCTTGATGTCTACGTCAGGGAATCCACTCACCCTTTAAGTAGCTTGCGCTACGTTGCAGCGTCATTCAAAATAAGCACCTTTTCTCGCTTCGCCTTAGCAAGAAGGGCCGTCTGGTGAGACATCTCACTTCATGTTACTCTGAGAACTGGGGTTACGTAAGTAACCTATAGTGATAACGGGGCTATCACGGCTTCCGTACACCGTACAAACACTCGTGGGCTGAGAGACAGACCGAAGGGAAGTACTCTGTACTCATAACAGACACTAGAATGCCCGAAAAGTGAGGGGGGGTGACAGCGAATTGGAGTCTGTAACCCCGTGCTATTGTCTTTAAAACCCAAGCAGAATCTGTGAGCATCCTCCACTTTTCGCTTCTCAAAGCGAGTGGAGATGTCACATCCCTGTCGTCTGCCCTCTGTGTCTTTATTTGTTGTGTTATGGGGCCCTCTAGTGCAGGCATGGGCAAACTAAGGCCCGCGGGCCATATACGGCCCGTTGGGCTTTTGAATCCGGCCCGCCGAATATTGGTACAACATTTTCCAAATTATAGTAAAGACCGCATTAATTTTGCCTTTATCCTGCAATACCCGGCATTTCAGTTGATCCCACTAGATGGCGCACTCTAGACACAATTTACCTTTGCTGGAGTCTGGTCTATTCTCTCAGCTGGCCCCACTCGGCAACCCGGCAAGATCGGCGAATACAAGTTGTAACAAGCAGTAGCGCTGAGAAAAGTGACTAGAACGCGACCACACACTTATGCCTATATAAAGTCAGGCAACACTAACCAGGCTTAGTGTGATTCTGTTTATTTTACCTTACTTTAATGACCATCCGTTCACTGTTATTGACCATTGTGAAGACGCAGATGTTTTCCTTTTGTTTTGTATTATTGCAACTATCGGAAGGAATCAATACATGGGCTACATGTGGCCATCACAAGTAAAATCATAACGAAAACTACGCCAGTAAAATATGCGTGTAGAAAACGTCTTATGCCACAATATGATAGCAACAAGTAAGATAGTCTGATTAGCTAACATCACCTGTAGAATGCCAGAGAAACTTTCATAACAGCGTTGTGATGCCAAACAGCTTTCAGACTAAAACACATTCACTTATGGGGATGGGGGATATTTATCAGCTGCTTGTGTGACGGTCAGACAGTGAAAACTTTACAGCGGCCGCTGCCGCGAGTTAACGGGAGAATAAACTCCGGTAGACGAGCAGCACTGCAGCGGGCGGTAATGCAGCTGAACCACATTAATAAACAATACACTACGGCACTCTGGAGAAAGGTACAAGGTTGGAGAAGTAGTTCTTTAATTTAATCTGGCTTCGTATAATTAAAAACTACCCGACGCAGTCCTCTATTGATGTTGTTGTGAGCGGTGTTGCGGAGAAAATCAGCGACGTAAAACGCTGTGTGGGTCATAAGAAGGCACGTAAACGGTTACGTCATGACGCAAACGATGACGCAATGACGCAATAATTCACCTTTGAACATAATTCACCTTTGAACCTGCATCTGTAACAATGAGTGGACCAAAGAAAAGTCAACATTGAGTGCCGAGTGTATAATGAGGAGTGGACAGCTAAATATTTTTTTACCGATCTGCTACTGGCCCGGCCCGTCTGTCAAATTTAAAACTCACAGTGGCCCCCGAGCCAAAAAGTTTGCCCACCCCTGCTCTAGTGTCTGAACACGGTGGTACCCCAGGTTGACAACCCCGGTCGACACTGCGCATGCGCGTGGCGGTGATGCCTTCACAGCCCCGTCCATCGTCCGCCTTCTGAGAGAGGTAGCAGCCACTCTTACAAGGGGGGTAGACGTCATACTGTTTATTGTTTTTATTGTTTTTATTTTCATTTTTATTGACTGCGCCCTTGGCTTTAAGCCTGGAAATGACAGTGGAAAATGATTTATTAAGAAACAATAGTGATGACATGTGTTTGTGTGACTTAAACGAGCAGCGGAGCTTGCTGTCTTTGATGTTAAGTCCATTTCCCTCATGGCGCGAACTTGAGGATGACGTTCTGACATCACTCGAGGCGGCGGGAAGATGGGGGCATGGTTGCACCCCGGAAACACATGAGCATCTAACACTGGAACGTGTTCTGGAGCTGGAGAACAGGGAACTTCCAGCTCTTTTATCGAGGAGAGGAGAGGAGGCTGTCAGGCCGCCCTTTTCTTCTTCCTCGTCTGGTGACTGAAAGTCTGGACCGGCTGTGCCTGAGCGGCTGCTGCCGGAACCGGAGACTTTCTTGGCCAGCTCGTCTTCGCCTCGTGTCTGGGCTGGAGACCCGGGGCGGGCTGTGGCCCCTGCTGTTTTGGGATCTTGAAACAGGCAGGACGTGAGGCAGCCTGAGCGAAGGACTGCAGCGGGGCCGTTGAAGGCGGCGGCTGGACACTTCGGGGAAGACAAAGCTGGAGAGCCTCATCCTCCTTCTTTTTGGATTCACACCGCTGCTCCATCGAAGCTAGAGCGGAGCCAAATATGCCCTCGGGAACAATAGGCATGTCCAAGACGTCCTCTTTTTCCCGGTCTAGAAGGTTCGTCAGGGTAAGCCACCTGGCTCTCTCCTGTACCACCATTATCCCCAGTGCTTTGCCCGTGGCTTGGACTGCACAGCGCTGCACACGGAGGCAAATGTCCATGATCGCTGCGATTTCGTCCCACACGGCAGGCTCAGGTTTGATCGTCATGTCCTCGCAGAGCTCCGCCTGGTAGGCGGTCAGCAGCGAGGAGACGTTGAGCGCCCTGGCGGACAAAGCTGCGGCTTTATAGGCTCGTTCGGTCATTGCTGACTGGAAGCGGTCTGCCTTTGCCGGTAGCGTGGGGTTCCTGCTCGGTGCCGAAGCCAGCCGCGGTTGGAGGTGGGCTGCCACCAGCGGCTCCATGGGCTGCATGCGGAGCAGGCCGAGCTTCTCCATGCCGTCACAGTCCAAAGAGGAGGCACCCTGGATTGGGGCCTTGTTGCTGAAAGGGCGGTCTCTCCACGAGACCGACACCTCGTCCAGCATCTCTGGAAAGACTGGGAGAAGCTGCTTCTTCATCCTCGCTGCTTGGGGCAAGTTCTTCCCCTCATAGCGAGATCTGGAGGTCTCCTTGGCCACTTCAGGCCAGGGGATGTCCAGCCTGGACGCAGCGCGTTGGCACACTGCAAGTCCATACTGAGGCAGGGCGAAGCTGGTGTGCTTTCGCCCGGGGGAGCGGACATCGCCTCCGGCTTGGCAGCCTATGCAGATGAAACGAAGATGTCATCTACGTGCTCATCCGAGTCAGAAAAGAGGAACTCAGAGGCATCCTCTTCATCCTCCTCCATATAATCCAGCTGTAGGACATCCTCCGCGGGTGGAACCACGGTGAGGTCCAGTTGGGAGCCCCAGCTTGACACAGTGCGGGGCTCCGCTCTCGCGGCTCTTGCCGCCACCGGGCCCCAGCCTGACACGGTGCGGGGCTCCGATTCCGCGGCTACCGCCGTTGTTGAGCCCCAGCCTGACACAGCACGGGGCTCAATCTCCGCGGCGGTCGCTACTGAAGCACCCCCCAGGATTGCCAAAGCACCCCCTAAGCACCCCCAAGAAATATGTGTTTTTTTTTTTTTTTTCGAAAATTAGTATTATTATTTTTATTAAATTAAATCAGAAAAATTATTGATTACATCAATGCAAATGTGAAACAAACAAATGTTTGACCAAAAACATAAAGCCAACACAGGTGATATGATTAGGCCAATGGCCAGCACCCATTAGATTTTTGACCTACCCATAGGCTAAATTACTTTGTGACACTTGAGTGACTTCCTGTTAGCTGGAGCCCCACATTATTTGCTAACAGCAAAGTGACAAATGGATCGTTTTTTAGTCCTTAAACGTCCACATGTGGACACTCAATCAAAACCAACTGAAAGCGAGAGGGATTCTGCACATAATAGGCCTCATGAGTACAAGTAGCTTACTTCTGGGTCTCTGTGTTTCATTCAAGCTCTGCTCTGTGTGTGTGTGGCACGAGCCATTTTGTGTGCGTGCGCAAGCGAGCGAGAGAGAGAGCTCGCGCACCGGTGGGTATCTACCGGAGATCGTTGTGGTTAGCATCTGGTGCTAGCTAGCCAAGCTAACAGATATAAGGAGCTTTTTCAACAACAAGGTGGAGGGAGAACTATCTCCTGTCAGACGGAGAGTCTCAGATAACCTCAGCTCAGGTGAAGTAAAGGACTCTCAGTGTTTAGATAGTTAACTTTAGTCTAGTTATCTCAGTGGGTCTCAAACGGTTTGTTTTAAAAAGGGAGTGATTTGTAAAATATCTATAAAGAAATAGAAAATCTGTTTACAGTTATGTTTCATATGTATGTTGAGAGATACAGTATATCCATAGATCTCTTCATTTTGCTCTCAAAGTGCACCAGGTTGATGCTTTTAACTTCAATATTTAAAAAAAAATCTTCCCGGGGGAGCAAGCTAGACCCCGGACCCCACTAGAGGAGGTGAGGTCCACACACCACTTGTAAAAATAGCACTTTACTCCTGCTTACACCTATATGCCGTGCGCTGATTACCGGGCCTTCATTGTAACAGTCGCGGGTACACTGTGTGTGCGTGTGGGGAGTGTTGCAGAAGAAAATTCAACTGTAGCGCTGGTGCATTAATGGGAAACCCTTAATGTTTGAGCACCCTCTATGAAACGTCAAGCTACCCCACAGCACCCCCTAGAGAAAATCTCTGGCGCCGCCACTGCTCTGGTGTGAGGGAGAGAAGGGTCCATCCTCGTTTGCCGGGGTGTCGGCGCGGAGGGACAAGCTAGTAACAGGTATGTTACCGAAAAAATCCAACCTTATCGTTATTCCGAAAGGAAAAAACGACGGGGTAGATTTTTCTTTAAAAAATATTAACTGGTGTGTTAATATCTTTCTTATCGCCGTCTCCTCTGGTGTGAGGGAGAGAAGAGACCGTCCCCGCTCGCCGTGGTGTCGGCGCGGAGGGATAAACTAGCAACAGGTATGTTACTGTTTGAAGAAAAAAATCAAACCTTACCGTTATTTCGAAAGAAAAAACGGCAGGGCAGATTACAATATTAACTGGTGTGTTAATATTTGTTCAATTCTTCTGCAAAGCAAAAAAAAGTAACCGGCAAGCGCCCGTCGACCGAATGTTAGCTTGGGTTCAGTCTGTGGACCGTTAAGCTAGCCCGGCTACTGATATTCGAGATGTGAAGCGAGAAGAGGTGTTTGAATGACGCTGCGACGTAGCGCAAGCTACTTAAAGGGTGAGTGGATTCCCTGACGAAGACGTCAAGATCACCAGCCAATCAGGATTGGCGTAATGAGATTGATGCTTCTGTTTGCATACGCGTTGAGGCGCATCCCATAGTGAGACATCGAACGGAGTGTTATGAATGAGAACTGCAGCAGCTTGACCACAGAGCGTGAACGTTGTGATCAGCTGATTTTGCGCAGTTCTCCAGTGTGTGCGCGGGGCACCGAATGTGCACAGGGGAGTCTCCCACTGCAGCCAGTTGGCGGAGTTTTGGCACAATTATGTTGTTCATACCGACGTTAACGGAGCGTCCACACAGCAGCGTGCGTTGACGTTTGGAGGTGGGCGTATCTGAAGCTTGGGGATTTTTTGCGAGCAACGACCAATCACATGAATCTCCCGCCCCCGACATACAAAGCAATAGCAATGTTAAAACGAAGTAAACTGGATATAAAATCCCCAAACAGGCGAAAACCTACCAGTTTCACCCACTGTCTCTGCCACCTCCCTCCATGCCTCGCTCCTCCGGTTTGTATCCCGGTAGATCAGTGCTTCTCAAAGTGTGGTCCGCGGACCACTGGTGGTCCGTGAGCGCCCCCTAGTGGTCCGTGAGTATATTGGTACAATTTCAAATTTTAAATAAAGTAATAAATTAAAGTTTTACGCACTCTCGCGGGAATATCTCCGCAATGGAGCCAGCTTATGTTTCACTTATAGCCAAGCGCAACACCTTCATCACACATGTTGCCACTTGTTTGTACCATTTTCAGGCGATTTGTAATCTGTTCTAGAAAAACGATGTGATTTTGGATATTTGTGGAGTTAGGTGGTCCGTGAGTGTTTTTTTATTGGTTAAGTGGTCCTTGGTATGAAAAAGTTTGAGAAACACTGCGGTAGATGAACAGAGACTGATCAAACAGCACCGGGTGATTCTCTACCGCTATAATGAATTTTCCCTCCATTTTTTTGAATATGAGGAAATGACCTGCGTAGTCTCTCCCAGCATACACGCGGTTTGATTGGCTAGTGCTTGTACTGGCAGATTTGCATAAACGGGATTTCATTGGCTGACGCCTCCGTCGAGGCGTCAAAAGTTGAACATTGCTCAACTTTTGACGCCAGCTACGCCAGCAACGCTCCACGTCACTTCCCAAAATGCAGTTCGGCTAAAAGTGACGTCACCCCATTCAAAGTGAATGGGCAGAAGCGTTGGAAGCTTCAACGCACGCCGCTGTGTGGACGGGCCGTAACCCTGTCTGTGCACACGGCGACCAACTCTGTCCGGTGATCTAAGCCTCTGCCTGCTGTAAGCTTCACAGGTCCGTCGGTTATGTCCTGCGCGGCTCGGCTGGCACCCAGTTCAGTCAGTCACAGAAAGTCCGAAGAGTTTTTGCAGGGAGCGAAACGGCAACGTAGCTGCTTAATGTCTTTTTTTTTTTTACATGTCTCGTAGTTTACTCCATTGACTGTTGACAAGGAACATGTGTAGATAAAATATGTGTTTTGTTTAGATGTTTTGAGGTACGCAAAGGCGCGTAGTGACACAAGTGACGTTACGCAATTCAGATTTTTGCCGCGCATGCGTACCAGTTATGTGCACCCCTGGTTATATCCCAGGTATGAGTTTTAACATTGCTTCAATCAGAACATGTAACATATACTCATTTTGAAATATCTTATTTCAGTTGTAAGAAGATATGTTTCCCGCAGCGGCATTACCAATTTTACTTTCAGAGATTTCCGAAAACGAACTCACCCTTGTAATTGTACTGGATGTTGTTCTGAAGTTATTCCTTTGAGTTTATCATTTATACAATAAACACAAACAAAAGAGATAAGTAAGGTTGTTATTTTATTGCGGCTGCCTTTTATCTTTAAGATTCACATTACTTTTTTATTTCATGGATATGATGATGAAACAAATGTGAATATAATGAACATATATGACTATGTGCAACATTTCCACCTCATCACAAACTGGAAGGAAACAAAAACAATATGAAGAAAGATTTGCACTGCACTGCACAGAAGTGTTTTGTATCTCACAACATTTGAGTGCATTTATGCAAATCGCAAAGTTTGCCTAGGAAATGGAATTTGGAGCGTTTATAAATGAGGATGCTGATGTTAATATCATCCCAGTCCAAAATGTCCCAATTGCAATTGTGGAACCATACAAGATGTATTCATTTGCAACCCCTACATTAGGAATGTGTGCATATATTACAATTAAAGGATGCATTGATCTGTTCTTTTATTACAGGATGATGTTTTGATTAATATGAAAACATCCTTATTTTGCCTAGGCACATAGGGATAATTAGTTTCGTTTATTATTAGGGATGGGTATCGTTTGAAATTTATCGATTCCGATTTCGATTCCGGTTCTGCTTATCGATTCCGGTTCTTATCGATTCCCCGTTTCGATTCCAAAATTGTAAAATAAAGAGGTCAAACGTTTAGATAACAAAAATATATTTATTCTTAAAAGCTTTAACTGAAATTGTTACTAAAAAATATACATGCAATACAAATGTATTGCACAATAGCTGTGCTTTATTTTAACTGAGCTACAGTATGCCTGTGGCAAGCTATTAACAGGCATTACACTTTGCCTTTTATTTTTTAGTGTAGTGGAGCCTCACTTCAGAGCGTTTACCGCGACCTATCTTTGGTGTTATGAAGTGACTGAGCTCGTGAACTGTCTACGGGAGGGCGGGGGGAGCATCGCTGCAGGGCAACTGTGGACCTCTGTCGCCTGTCAGCGCAATTTATATGATGCCGTTTAAAAAAATGAAGGGCGGTGCCGGCCGTCAGCGTACCGAGCCGGCCGTCAACGGCCCGCTGACGACCGGCCGTTCTGTGATTCTCCAGGTCCGCCCTGTATTCCACCGGGTCACCGCAGCACCGCGGTGCAGACGGACCCGCTGGAATACAGGGTCTACCGCGTTTAGGAACCGTTAAGCAGAACCGAAATTGTGTATTTTGTATGGGTACCCGGTACCCGGCATTTTCTTATCGGTTCTCATCTGGAACCGAGTTTCGGTTCCCAACCCTATTTATTATACATTTTTTTTATTAAATATGGATGTTTTAATGCCCTAAATAAAATGCGTGAACGGGAAGAAAAATAATTGAACTGATTCTAAAAGTTGCTTAGAGTATACTTTGGGAACACATGCACACAGAAATAAAACATAATACTCCTACTAAGTTGTTCAAATGGCGACCGAAATGTCACTATTTCTATATTCCAGATTGCAGCCAGCCGTGCATGCTCCAAAACACATCCGGTGTCAGACATGTTCGTCCATGCAAACACAGCCTACCTCTATCATTTATTTCGCCCACTTCTTCTAAACGTTGGTCTTGTAATATTTCAGAAATTCCAAAGTATTACTGTTTCTCCTTCTGACCAGAAATGCAGGCTTTTCTTTTGGCCATGCATTTCTATACCAGCCTTGCAGATAGTTGCCATCTGCAGCAAAAGCAACAATGGGGACACATTTGGAAGAGCTGCACAAAGAATCTCACTTTAAAACCCAAAAAGCATATACAACATTTGCAAAATAAATATTCTATTCTTGTGTTCAATTCGGAATATTGTCATGTTCGGAATAATAGTGAAAGATACCTATGTAATAATAAATAATGTAAACGTGAATAGATATGTGCTCCAACTTCTTACAGTCTCTTGCTACGTACTTTTATTCCAAGTGTACACAACAATACCTGATATTAGGTACCATTTTCACCCCTTCATGTACACATTTCCACAATCATCATCAAGTGCTACTTTGGAAATACAAAAATCTACCCTTATAAATACCAACATGGGAAATGCTACGCTCCTGGAAAACTACTATCTGCACTGACTTACATTAATCTCACTCTGGATAACCCCATTCTGCTCATAGTCTTTTCAAAGGTGCATCTGTGCAGCACAAAATGACTGCTCAGAAAAAAATACAAGGATATCACTCAAGCTGGTTCCCTAATGAAAGGTTCCTCTTGTTAAGAGGAATAATGGCTACTACCCAGTAGGCAGCTGAGACAAGCTGAGCAGTGACAGCACAGACTATACTTAAATGCTCAAAACACACACGTACACACACCCACAGGAGGTGCAGAGACTTTGTTACAGCCCATTACCCAGCCTTCAGTGCTGAGAGGGGAGGAGACTGGCAGGTATTGATCCATAACAGCAAGTTCGGACAGAATTACACAGAGTGAGGGCGAGTGAGGAAGATATAGCTTGAGCCTCCTTCTGTCAATTTCTCTCCACCATATGTGCATCATCTTCTCTCACATTCTTTTCCTCTCAAAGTTAAACTTATCATTAGAATACCTATTAGTTCTACTATAGCCATAAGACAATTACCCATTCATTGAAGGTGATTGGCTTTTAGCTGTTACTCTACAGATGACTCTTTCGAATGGTTAAAGAAAGATTTCCTTACAGGACCTGTCACACTGTCCCAAAATTGACACCCGATGGACACACGAATATGGAATTGTGAATTTCGCACGAAGATGGCCCCGAACCACACACGAAGGCAACATTTACATTACATTTAAGACATACAACTGCAATGAAAGTACCAAAAACAATTATGTTACAGTACTATGATACTGTACTGATATCTTCAGACTTTGTTCTTTACTTTATCCGTCGTTATATGTAGAAAATATTACGTTTTCTCCGTAATGTTGTTTCCATAACAACAACAACTTCCTGTCAACTGTCCTTCAAAATAATATATTATATCCTTTTTAGTTTCACAGAACACAAATTGGGTTATTTACATAATATATTTACATGATTTTGTTGTGCAATAAAACAACCCGATGGACACACGATAATGGAAATGTTCAAATTCGGCTGTGATCGTAGCAACATCGGGCCATTCGTGAGGGCATCTTAAGCCATCGTATGACCGCCGGTGGAGTTTCTCAGGCTCCGGCAGCAACTTCGTGAGCGGTGGCAAAATCTTTGGCATGCCAAAAAATTGCTGAAGGACCTTGCGAAGGTTCATTTTCATGTTGAATTCGTGTGTCAATTGTGCCCTTCGTAAGGCCATCGTGAGGGCATCTTGTTATCATCGGTGCCATCGGGCATTCGCCCCGATCAGAGTGAGGGTGAATGCACCGATGATAACACGATTTGACAAGATGCCCTCACGATGCCTTACGAAGTTGCCGCTCACGAAGTTGCTGCCGGAGTCTGAGAAACTCCACCGGCGGTCATACGATGGCTTAAGATGCCCTCACGAATGGCCCGATGTTGCTACGATCACAGCCGAATTTGAACATTTCCTTTATCGTGTGTCCATCGGGTGTCAATTTCGGGACAGTGTGACAGGGCCTTACCCCTTTTAGGCCTTGATTTTCGCGGTAGGAAGCTGACATTTTGTGGGAGGTCGTTAATGCTTGTGTGGTTTTCTGTCTTTATTTTACGTCTTAAATGTGTATAAATATAGTATCATTGCCAAACTTGTAATTGTCCTAGTCTTGTTGGAGGTCTCACAGCACTCAATAGAGGTTCCATTAGTAACCAGCCCGCCACTTTAATTAAACCACACCCTCTTCAATAAGTAATGAAGTGTTTGTCGTAGATGTACAGTGTACTCAATTGTGTGTTGGTGAGGCTATGTGTGTGAAAGGGAGGATGTATGAGTATGTAGCTGCATCCATTGCAGCTGGCTTTGGATCAGGAGGTAAATTAGTCGTCCAATTGGAAGGTCAGTGCTTTGACCCCTGGCCCCTGTATGTTAAAGTAATTCTGAACAAGATACTGAATCTATATTATTCATGATGGCATGGCCTGGTGTGTAAGTGTGTGTGAATGTAAGTGTGGCATTTGTAGCATGTGCATGAATGTGTTTGAATGGGTGAAAGCGCTTTGAGTGGTTTGAAAAAGTTCCATATAAATGCAGTCCATTAACCAATTCGCTAATTTATTTGCAAGTCTATATAAACCCATTGGGATAAGTTGTTCCAATTGGTGAGCTTAATCATCTTGTCCACGCTGTGAGTGAGTTTTGGCCTTTCCTTTTTTCTTGCAGAAAATAAAAGGTCATTCACACACACTCTATTTTTGTATCAGCAAAGGAAACATCAGTGCAGCCGATACAAAAAGCTGCTTCTTCTCACAAATCTTCAGGCTCTTACTTGAATCTGCACACTGCAAACTTTCTATAAGCCTTTTTGCTGCTCGAAATCCTCTGGCTGGGCTCCCCTAATGGATCCAAAATCTTGACTTGTCACTTAAGCCGACCTAGCCTTTGCTGTTGAACTCAAACTTAATGTGTAAAATATAAGAGCTTCTCTGGCTACAATAACATGAGTGAATATGTTAATGACGAGATGAAAGGTCCTTCATCCACTCAGAAAGCACTAGAACTTGTACAGTAATGTGTAATCTCATCCCCTGGGTTTTTCACAGGCTTTTTATGCACTTTGATCTTGGAAGAGTTCTAGATCAGACAGTCGCACCGCAGAGAGCTAAGTTAGCACCGTGCTTATTCCTCAGCACTGAATCCTTTAGATAGTTACCCTTCTTATCCTTATCTACCAATATTTCTGTTCCCTACCCTACACCCTTTTTTCTATCATGGCTTGTGTCGTTACCCCTTCAATTTCCACCCCACTGTTTACGCCCTTCACTTCTTACACAATCCCTGTATCCATTAGAATGTTTCTGATTCTTCCAATTCCCAATTGTTTTATAGATATTTCTGTCACTCTCAGGTCCTTTTTACTTTAATTCCTGTCTTCCTGTTTTCTTTTCATTTATTTTTTATTTTCCTTCAACCACACCAAGATGTCGACAAGATTCAATCTTGAGGGAGCCTATCTGGATGATGGTCTAACTTGGCGTTCAGATGTCAACCTCCATTTGGTAACCGTAACAACACCATGGTAACAGTGATAATATCATAACTGTGTTTCTGCTTTATGGCTGGATTTGTATTCTTTTTTATAGTCGCAGGGTCAATAAACTGGCACGTCGAGGGTGATATTAAGCTGACTTCCCAGAGGAGTGTTTCTCTCTAAAAAAATAAAGGTCTATGATACATAAAGCAACCTCGGTTTTTCTGTTAATATGTCATGGTCCACATCATTTAGATCCCAGTCAACGACGCTTGGTTTTATTAGCTTCTGTCAGCTGCTTTCTGCTAGAAAAGTTCATTATTTCACCATCTGGTGCTTTACATGTTTCACAGAGGGAATCACAGGCAGAGAATCGGGCTTTTGGAACTCATAAATTAGACTAAATTACGAGTCAAAGCCTATAATTGAGTTTTTGAATGTAAAACAGTCACGCTCTGTGCCAAGCCTTGGAAAGCATAATCATTATGATTTTTTACAGGGCATACTAATTCCACATGCATCTTACTGAGAGGTTAAGTGTGAATAAATGAAGGAGCCTGTATGAGCACATGCATTTTAATTTCAGTCGCTGTCCAACTTTCAATCAAAAGGGCCGTTTTTCATAAATCAAGCCCGCACGTCCCTGTCTGACAATCACTTCTCCGACTCCCTGCCTCAGCATCTACTGATCGTCAGGGACAACGCACTAGCTGTGCTCCATCACTAAAGGTCCAAAGATAATGATAATGTATATGCTTTTAAAATTAATTTACACAGGATTCTTTGGAGGCTTGGATGATGGTGTGCTCTAATTACTCCACATTAAAGTTTTCTAATCAACATCTTACAGCACATCATGCGGAAAATGGCTAAAGGAAGACCATAATGGCAGAGATATGGCTTGGTCCGTGTGTGATGTAACCATGGCAACAGACACCTGCCAATATGTAAGAAAGTAAGATGGGTGGTTCAGGTGTTTTATCATTCTAATGTGGGAAAAAGTATATTGGAGACAATCCATCTTCAACTCAGCGAGCATAAATTATAATAAATCTTATTTCCACAGGCTTTACAGTGTTATTATCACGTTCCACTTTCTATATTCAGTTTACATGTATTTACCACACAGAGGAGGGTTGCATTTTGCACTTGGTTGCAATCGAATTTGAAGTAAAGTAATGTTTACCAATGGTTTGTCTGTTTTCCTGAAAACTCAATGTAATGCAAGTTTAAGTTCTCTCTGTTTTCCTTCAGTGACTCTCTCTCACATACCATAACAAGGTTGACCCATGGGGCAGCAGCACATCAATGAACCATGCAACAAGAGGTGCCTGTCAATAGGATATGCATGCATGATTGTGTCACACACACTGAGAGAAGTGGTCCTGTTAGAGGCTTGAGGTTGACAGTAAGTGAAGTTAGTGACAGGCTTTTTGACAAGCATAGAATTATAAATATTGATCTGTGTCTGAGTCATTTTGGCCTGCAACGCGGTAGTATGCACACCAGAAAATGCTTCTGTACCTTGATTACCGTAGGACACATTTTGGAGGGTAAAATCAGGTTCTTTGTTGTGTTTTGTTCCAACCTGTATTTCAGTTTTTTTCAATAACAGTTTTTCAACATCACAATAACTTATAAAACTTGACTTGATTTGATTTGATTTGACTGTTTGAGTGTATACAAAAGAAAAGCAAGAAACAGACTTTGTGTGTAATGAAATCACATTGACAGCTGTTACGATGCCATGCTGTAAAATATGTTGCGGACATACAGTCTTTATTCATTTTGGTGAATTTAAACCAATTATGGAGAAATGTTGCATGGTTGGTGGAACTATCAAGATATGAGAGAATATAATAAAGATATCCCTACAGCCAGGATAGGTAAAACAAAGATGTTCCAGATGTGTGTATCTGTGTGTGTGCTTGTCTAATGTCTCTGTTGGTCCATCATCCTGTGTGCTGAATTGAAATGAGAATGTCAATGATAATCCCCGTCAGAGCATCGCTGAACAGACAGCAGCATCTTTGCTCATTTCATTTTTCAGCCCCGGTGACAGCAAAGCCCTGGAAACCTAATGAATCTGCCGTCGGTTGTTTAATCACCGCGGCCTCGCAATAA
The DNA here is from genome assembly GCF_902827175.1 of Gymnodraco acuticeps. Classification (NCBI taxonomy): domain Eukaryota; kingdom Metazoa; phylum Chordata; class Actinopteri; order Perciformes; family Bathydraconidae; genus Gymnodraco; species Gymnodraco acuticeps. The sequence goes on from NW_022992081.1 coordinate 2,115,616, forward strand.
CAAGCTTTGTGTTCTTACATAGATTTATAGGAGCCAACATGCGGCGGTGGAAACTCTCCGGGACAGAAACACAGGTGGAAACTCTGTGAGTGTGTTTATCCCTTGAGGATAAGAGGATGTAACAGTCTGTGATGTGTTAGCGTTGTTTGAGTTTTGACTTTAATGCATTTGGGAGCATTTGTGTTTTTTAGACGTCCCGCAGACTGAACTGCAAGACTCAGACAAACGAGGAAACTAAACTTGGAGACTCCTTTCATCTTACCTGCAGTTGCGTCTCAGCTCCCAGGAGACTGCTCTGCGTCGCCGCTGTAGAGCAGGAGTACTCAAATACAAATCTTAAAGGTCCAAAATAAATGTTTCAATAAGACAAAGGTCCGTTTATTACGGTCATTCAAACTTTTAAACAATTGCAACAAGATTCTTAACACGAGGTTACAAAAACAAAATAATCTGTATGCAGCAGTTTTCATTGTTATTGTATCTGTGCTTGACCCCTCAGAGTCGCAGTGTAAGAGCTGCACAGTTATGAATAAAGGCAGATGCACCCTCTTTCATTCAGCATTCCCATTATTGCTTTATAAATGTATTCCCCCTTGTGTGTCCACTGAGGTTCGTCAGGCCCAACACATCTTCAACAAACTCCCCCTTTGCCTCATCATAAAAACTCACAAACACCAGCAACTGAGCATTGTCAGTGGTGTCAGTGGACTCACCCACAGCTAAGGAAATGCACTGTGCATTTTTTATTCCATCATAAAGCTGATTAATCAAATCACCAGCCAGTATTTATGTTCTTCTGGTTGCTGTGGAATCTGAGAGGGGGATTTGCTTGATTTGACCTGTTATTTCCTCTTTTTGTTTGCCTTCAACATGGTCTCCATCACTTCAGTCATGCATTATTTTATACTTCAGTTATTATCCAGTGGAAAGTCCTTACCTACTGGCCTAGTTCAATCAAAGTGGTTACTTTTTTTTGGCTGGGCAGTGTAGTTTTACACACCGTCTTATTGACTTTCTCAGAAACTTAAAACAGTTTTTTGGGGGCAGACCCCCTCAAAGAAAAAAATATATTTACACACGTAAGGTCATCATCTTAATAGTTGTGTATGCTCATCCGTGAGCAGAGCATCAAGTTGACATGTCTATTACAGCTGAATGCGGCGATTACCATCTTGTTCAGCAAACGCCTCACAAACGTATTAAGATCAACAGCTTTTAGTGCGTTTTGATTCAATGCTGAGTACAGCCAAACTGACAGTCTCTTCTCTGTCATTGTAGACCGCAAATACCTCATTCCTTCAGTGCTTGGGTCCGAATGCTTCTCGTTTTGCGGCGTCCAGTTCAAAATGAAATCGCCGCCAATCGTATGTCCACGCTCGCGCCAGGACCGGGGGACGTGCATGACATGCATCTTGTGCTGCATTCACTTACACTCGGACATTAGAGACTTTCTCTCATAAATGTCCGATGAGCCACAACTTTTCTTTCAAAACAAAGCTGCCAACTGGGGTGGCAAGGCCTATTTTTAGGGTGTCAGTTGCCACCCCGGTAGGTGAAACTAGGCTACTAGCTACAGTACAGATGGAACGAGATGAGCTGTTAACTCTCGCTCTGAATTTTTTTTTTTTTTAATTCTCGCTCTGATTTAGACAGGCTGAAAGAGACACACACATTTTTCCCACCCGCATTCCGCGAAGACCCGCCCTACTGTGCCTCTGATTCGCAGATTGTTTGGGGGGAAAAAACGCTGACTGGATGCTGAATGTGATTGGACCAAAGCGTTGACACACACAGGTGGAACACAGTGGAACAGTCAGACATGCAGAGCGCTGTTTGCAGTGGACATAGCGGATAATTTTGACTCGTTGCGAATGCGTTGTGGCGATGTCTCACATATAATACAGAGAGATAATACATATGAAAAGTATAATTTGCTCAGAGTCCGGAGACAGTGGTGGTTCGGTCCGGATCCGGACCAGTGTCCGTAGTTTGAGGATGCCTGCTGTAGAGGAACAGGTCGGTTGGCTTATAGGGTGAATACCAGGTCTCAAGTTATTAAGGATTTGAAGTGTTGCATTGGCCCAGTTTCTCCATTACCTGAACGAAGAAAGCATCAAATGATCAAGAAAAGTTTTTGTTTTTTAACTATTATGGCTATTCTAGGATGGTAATTATGTGGTCTGTATTTTGCTGCAATCCCTTTTTTTAAAGACATAGTTCAGCAATATTCCTGAAATAGACAGTATCTTCTTTCAGAGAGAGAGACAGAGAGAGAGAGAGAAGGATAAGAAAATCAAGGACAACGAGTGCTCTGCTGAACACTTATGCAATGTGTGACTTTCTGCCTAAAGCACTCATAACAGCAAATGTAAGTATATAAGTATAGGCAAATTGGAATTTTTACAACCTGTGCTGGTGATGGTTACCACCCTCATGCAGTCCTTATAATCATGAATTGCAAACAACTGTGAATGATCGTAACCATGACATCCATAAAGTACAGGTCAAAGTCAAAACAGGAAATGGGTCAGTAAACGTATTGATGTTTACATTACATGTAATTTGTTAGACGCTTTTATCCAAAGCGACTTACATACATTCGGTACATTACATTACATTACATTGCATTTAGCTGACGCTTTTATCCAAAGCGACTTACAATAAGTACATTCGACCAGGAAGACACAACCTTGAAGAAAACAGAATCATATAAGTACATCAGGTTTCATAGAGCCAAACATTTCAAGTGCTACTCAACTGGCTTTAGATAAGCCAGTCCTTTATTAGTATATAAGTGCTTTGTTAATAGTTCTATCGCTCGAAGTGGAGTCGAAAGAGATGAATTTTCAGTCTGCGCCGGAAGATGTGCAAGCTATCCGCTGTCCTGATGTCAATGGGGAGCTCATTCCACCATCTTGGAGCCAGGATAGCAAACCCACGTGTTTTTGCTGATGGGAACTTGGGTCCCCCTCGCAGCGAGGGCGCAGCGAGGGCGCAGCGAGTCGTTTGGCTGATGCAGAGCGTAGTGCACGCGCTGGGGTGTACGGTTTAACCATGTCCTGGATGTACGAAGGGCCAGATCCATTCGCAGCATGGTAAGCAAGTACCAGTGTCTTGAAGTGGATTCTAGCAGTTACCGGAAGCCAGTGAAGGGAGCGGAGGAGCGGAGTGGTGTGGGAAAATTTAGGAAGGTTGAAGACCAGACGAGCCGCTGCATTCTGGATGAGCTGCAGAGGTCGGATGGCACATGCAGGTAGACCAGCCAGGAGGGAGTTGCAGTAGTCTAGGCGTGAGATGACGAGAGCCTGGACCAGAACCTGCGTCGCTTTCTGTGTCAGCTGGGGACGTATCTTCCTGATGTTGTAAAGCGTGTATCTGCAGCAACGGGTTGTAGCAGCTATGTTTGCAGTGAAGGACAGGTTGTTATCTAGGGTCACACCCAGATTCCTTGCAGTCTGAGTCGGGGAAACAACTGAGGTGCCGATGTTGATTGTTAGGTCAAGAGTGGGACAATCTTTTCCCGGAAGGAAGAGCAGCTCAGTCTTGTCAAGGTTGAGCTTGAGGTGATGAGCAGACATCCACTGAGAGATGTCAGCTAGACAAGCAGAGATGCGTGCGACGACCTGGGACTCTGAGCGGGGAAAGGACAGAATTAATTGGGTGTCGTCAGCGTAGCAGTGGTATGAAAAACCATGCGGGCTAATGACTGATCCGAGTGAGTTTGTGTACAGGGAGAAGAGAAGGGGACCAAGAACAGAGCCCTGAGGGACCCCTGTAGTTAATTAACAAGGGTCGGACTCAGACCCTCTCCAAGTCACCCTGTAGGTACGGTCTTTCAGATATGAGGTGAGGAGGGAAAGTGCAGAGCCTGAAACTCCAAGTTTTTGGAGAGTGTGAAGGAGGATCTGATGATTCACCGTGTTGAATGCAGCAGACAGGTCCAACAGGATGATGACAGAGGAGAGGGATGCAGTTTTGGCAGTGTGCAGTTCCTCCGTGACAGCAATGAGAGCAGTTTCTGTGGAGTGACCTGCTTTGAAACCAGACTGGTGCGGATCCAGAAGGTTATTCTGATGGAGATAACAGGAGAGTTGTTTAAAGACAGCGCGTTCAAGTGATTTAGACAGGAACGGGAGGAGAGAGACAGGCCTGTAGTTTATAACATCAGACGGGTTGAGAGTGGGTTTCTTTAGGAGAGGGTTTACTCTTGCCTCCTTGAGACTGTTTGGAAAGTGACCAGAAGTTAGAGAAGTGTTGATGAAATGGGTGAGAAACGGTAGAATATCAGGAGCGATAGTCTGAAGGAGGTTTGAAGGGATAGGGTCCAGAGGACAGGTGGTAGGGCGGGCAGAGGTAATGAGGGTAAGAACCTCACTTGGAGAGAGAGGGGAAAAGGAGGTTAGTGTGTTGGTGGAAGGAGGGTCTGGTGACCCAGCGGTGAGTAAAGGTGAGTCAGAAAAAGAAGCGCGAATATCATCAACCTTTTTTTCAAAGTGGGTAACAAAGTCGCTTGACAGAAGTGAGGAGGGGGGGAGGGGCTTTTGGAGGGTCCAAGAGGGTGGAGAAGATGGGAAATAGTTTTTTAGGATTGGAATAGGAAGATTGGATCTTATCTTGAAAGAAAGTGCTTTTTGCCTGAGAGATCGAAGCAGAGAAAGAGGAGAGGAGAGCCTGATAGGTTAGGAGGTCGTCACGGTGTTTAGATTTCAACCGTTTCCGCTCTGCTGCCCTAAGGACGGTTCCATTAGCACGCAGTGCATCATTTAGCCAGGGAGCAGGAGGGGACTGACGAGCCTGCCGAGATGTGAGAGGACAGAGAGAGTCCAGAGTGGATGAGAGAGTAGAGAGGAGAGTTTCTGCAGCAGAGTTTGAAGGCAGGAGTTGGAACGAGTCAGAGGAAGGGAGGGCTGAGAGCACCGACGAGGCAAAGGTAGAGGGGGAGAGGGAAAGAAGGTTACGGCAGACAAGTGCAGGATGAGAAGAGATTAGTTTGTTATGTTTGGAAAGGGGTAGAGAGAATGAAATGAAGAAGTGATCGGATGTGTGGAGCAGGTTTACAGAGAGGTTAGAAGTAGCGCAGTTCCTTGAGAATATGAGATCAAGGACATTGCCAGCTTTATGAGTCGGTGGGGATGGAGACAGTGAGAAAGCAAAGGCGGTTAACAGGGATGTTAGTTCGTCTATCTTCCCCGTCTGGAGGTTGAAGTCTCCGAGAAGTACAGCGGGAGGACCAGTTTCAGGGATGAGTGAGAGGAGATGATCTAATTCCTCCAAGAAGTCCCCCAAGGCGCCTGGTGGACGGTAGAGAACAACAATGGTTAACTGTATAGGATGGGTTACTGTGACGGCATGGAATTCAAAGGTGGAAGGAGTGAAGTTAGGTAGCTTGAAGAGGGAAAAGCTCCATTTGGGAGAGAGCAGGAGACCAGTGCCACCTCCTCTGCCAGTTGGTCTGGGTGTATGGGAGAAGGAATATGCAGTGGAGAGAGCTGCTGGGGTGGATGTGTTGGATGGAGTAATCCAGGTCTCAGTGAGAGCAAGGAAATCCAGAGACTGCAGGGAGGCGTACTGTGGACAATCCCCACAGGAGCAATTTGGGGTGAAGTGTCTTGCCCAGGGACACAACGACATGCTGACTGCAGTGGGACTCAAACTTGCTATCCCCTGATTCAAAGTCCATCACACTAACCACTGAGCCACAGCCTACATCAGAGAGTTTAACCGTACCTCTGATTTCTCCAATAAATCCATAACAACTTGTTGACAAGGTAGCCATTATATAATCCCATACATTTGTTGTTCCTGCAATGACTACAGTGGAACCTAACATGACTAACACAATCGATGGCAACACTAGATTTGTGATGGAAAACACTCAATATCCAAGACATGTTAAAAAGACAGCATAAGGACTGAAGCTAGATGAAAACCGCCTTAAAGACTAATTAACATGCTACATCTTTGTAAGATCTGAGTCTAATAAACATGTTTTATTCTTCTTTTAAACTCTTACATCAACAGTAGTATAACAACTCAAATCAGTGCTTTTGCAGTCAGTTACAAGCTGGAGTTATCTCTTGGCGAACAACAAGAGGGCACAGTGATTCTGGGCAGCTAAGTGTTGTTGTCACAGAAGGGTTTCCAGGTTTGTTACCATTGTGCCTGTCCATAGACCAAAACAGAAACATGTGCTCACCATCAGTATTTGGCAAACCACGCTGGCTTGAGCAGGAGAGAGTGCACGGATACATTGGTTTTTGTGTACATGTACAGATTTAAAACAATGTGATAAACAGTCTTCATTTGTGAGGTTTTGAAGCTTGACTTTTCCCGTTTGTATTCAAAGACTGCATGGGCAATGATGAGCCTTGAGTTGATATCAAGCATGGTGTACGTTCCAAACGTAGCACAATGACCAGGGTTGTCACATCGCCCATCGCCTGACACAGTGACAACCTGATCGCCAGTTGCTGCCATCACTGCCTCACTGTGCAAGTTCCAGACACTGGTAACTTCCGGCAACACATACACTCTCTGGATGTTATAACAGTGTCTTTTCGAGAGTGATTCCAGGCCCAGACACTGGCATATCTCAGAAAATGGGCCATAAGCATTTCCAGTCAGGAAAATCGCGGCTGGCACTAACAGGTTGCAGGACATTGTGCCATTTAAGAGGGGTTGAGAAGTCCACACAAACTCATGGCCATCTATGCAGTCAGTTTTCACTGTCAGTCCAAAGCCTTTGGCTGAACAGTACGGCCTGCTGATCACACATTTTCCGCATCCGGCAAAGTTGCATACACAAAACAGCTTCATCAGTTGTGCATGGGATACCAGATATTTTTTGTCTGACACTGGATCTTCTCCGCCATCCACTGAATGTTCTCCATCATCCTCGCTGTCTTCGCTGTCATTCTGTATAATCTCATCTTCAGTAGGGCTGTAGTCCGACGAAGAAGGCTCAGTCCCTGGAATGCTCTCCCCAGAGCTGGAAGCATCTTCTTCAGGCATTGACACATCAGGTGTTGGACTCGGTGGTGCTTTGGCCATTGCATCGGCAGGTGCCAGTGTGGCGGATCCACCAGCAATGTCCTTGCTGACGCAATATGGATGATCATGACTGAGCAACTGACTGTTGTTGATGTCATCGGTCCCAGTCTGCACACTCACCAAAGTCACAGTTTTACACGGGCATGGTTCCAGTGGTTCCCTCTGTGTGGCCACAGTCACTGACTGCCCACGTTTAGTTGTGTGTGCCTCCAGTACCTGGGAATCATCACTTGCATCATCAGCACCTATGCAGGATGTATCTTCTGTCTGACAGGACAACAATCCTGCAGCAGTATGGACAGCTCGTTTGACCAGAAACAAAACAATATAAATATGTTACAGGTTAAGGTGAACTAGACATATTCAAAATCATGACTATGATAAGTTGGCCGGAAAAACCCCATCGCCACTATTTACCAATGTGATTATTCCATAATGGTAAAATAAAGAAACTGTTCATAGAAACCTAAGAATTAAAAGAACGTGATCGAGCCACCACAGCCCATCACAGAGGAAACAATCAGCCTGAGCTCCATGGAGATGGCCTATAATTATGTAGACCTATGTGTATCTCGGCCGTTGGAAAAAAAATAGGAAAATATTTGTTTTTGAAGACTATTTAAGCAAACTCTCAAACTGTTATTACTCAGAGCAAAATATATTATTTATAAAGGATTGTGTTATTATTAAGCACATGTTCAGAAAATACTCAAGCAGGGCTAAGGATGGGCAGTCATTTTGATGAAGTATACTCCTACCAGGCTACCACATGTACCAGTGGTCAGTTGACATATATTTTGTATTATTTTCCAACACCTCATACATCTTGGCAATACCATCCATTGAACACCTAGTCCAGCAATACTAGCCTTTTTAGGGCTGTTTTCGACAGATGAGCGTGTGTATGCCAGTTTAATTAGTTGAGCTATAGAACACCCCCAATTCTCCATTGTACGTCATAATAATAGCTACCATTTAGTTTGGACGCGATTGCGTTAATTAATAAGGTCACACTGTGTCAGTAAATACATGTGTGAGCTAGTAATCTGGTAGTGCTGCAATATTTACCTCTCTCTAGGCAGCTGAAGCAACTCGTTTGGTGGCTTGAACTTCACGTTTGTTGACACTGTCATTGTCTTGCGCGGCCGACGTGCTGGGATGGTCGGTGTTCCCGACTGCATACGTTGAGAAATTGAATATTGTGGGAACAGATCCTGGCTTCAAATCCGATGTTTTGTATTGAACCAGGCATCCAGACTCATCAAACCTCATTTTGTGGACATAATCGTCATTTTTAAAGTGTTCGCTGCACACACGTGCGTACTGATTCAGCGGCGGATCGGACCGTTTCATGGAAATAACCCATGCTTTGAGCAGCTTCTCATCCGTTAGTGGCAGCCTATGGCAATGTACTTCTTCCTTCTTCGTATAAAATCCATTTGTGCAGCCTGGGGCAATACAATAAACTCCTGACGACGACCGTTTTCTTTTAATGTAAACTACTGGTGCATTGCACGCCATGTTGTTTGTTATTGAGCTTTGGCCCAAGAAGCCGTACCCACTCAGTGACGTCACTGGGAAAGTCCCGGAGCAATGGAAGCGCCCATGGTCATTAGGCACGTATTTAAAAAAATAAATTTGCGTATCTCGATCGTTTACATTGGAAATAGACTAGATAAATACATTTCCTAATGGGAATATTGTCGCATGGAAAGCAGTTTGAAAAGTGTTTCCATTTCCCTTTAAGCAGAGGTCAATAATTTGTACGGCCCTCGGAGGATGTTGTAAAAATTGAAATAGCCCTTGAGAGGAAAAAGGTTCCCCACCCCTGAAGTAAGGAGACAGAGGCAGAACGTCTTGATACAACCCGGTGTGGGTATTTATTCATCTTTTGTACATGGTTGACCACATCAATATTCCCCAATGACTGTCTCCCACACTATTCCCTCCTTAAATGAGCCCAACATGCGACCCTTTATAGCCCCACCCATTGGACCGTACCATCCAAAAGGGGTGGCATGTGCAGAGATGGTCAGCTCAGATAAGGACCGTCGTTATTCACAATAAACATTTAGTGGAGAATAACAAACATCCTTTACTTACATTATATTTAATTACTGTATGAAAAGAAAACCCGTTATAAACTAACAAGCCAAATGTACATGATAACAAATCACCCCTGCCTCCAACCTGCTCCTTTAACCCCATCCGGAACGATAGAAAGGATCCGCTGTTTACCCGGGGACCCTTTACGATGACGGACCTTGGGACCGGAGACGGGAGAGCAGGCGGAGGTGAGTGTTATGATGTTGACTGTTATAGGAGTAACTTGTACCATTAATGCACCTTATATCATGACCTTTACACACTAAACATATCCTTTGCACATAATCTCAACTGCTGTCAATCTACACAAACCAACACTTTTGGCGCTCTCGCTATAACTCCTCTTTCTTTCCAGGTGGAGCCGAGAGCACGACCAGCGTCTGCCAGACGACATCACAATTTAATACGGTTGAATAATTTAATACACACTACATCAATAAATAGTATAAAATGTGCAAATCGGCAATGTTTAACTGTACTGTGCAAATCCCGCTAATAAAGTGCAAACTGTTCACTAAAGTGCTGAGTGACATTTGTCCTGTGCAAACCCACATGTGCAAGATTACCCGGCCCGAAGCAGTCAGTCCATAGTGACGAAGTTACCTTCGTCACATTTTCTTCCCCCTCTCCCCAGGAAGCACAGTGTCCTAACCGTTTTGGCTTTGGGACAACCAGTCAGCTACCAGGTTTGACTTCCCCGGCCGGTACCTGACCGTAAAGTTATACGGCTGCAAGGCAAGGTACCGCCCCGCGATACGCATGTTTGCGTCCTTCATCTTGTGAAGCCATTGAAGTGCACGATGGTCTGTCTCCAGTATGAACTGCCGTCCGAGAAGGTAGTACCTCAGGGAGTCGATGGCCCACTTCATCACCAGGCACTCATTTTCAATGGTCGAGTACTCCCTGTCCAACAGCTTCCGATTGAGGAAAACCACCGGTTTCAGCTCCCCATCCACTTCCTGCAGCAATACCGCTCCAAGGCCTACCCCTGAGGCATCTGTCTGAACGGTGAATAGCTGATTAAAGTCTGGTGAGTGAAGGACTGACTCAGTGGTAATGGCTTGCTTCAGGTCCTTGAAAGCTCTCTCACAGTCCTCGTTCCAGCGGACTTTGGCTGGCACCGAGGCCTTGGTGAGGTTGGTCAACACAACTGCTCTTTCTGACAGCTGAGGGATGAACTTCCGATACCAATTGACTAACCCCAAGAAGGACTTTACCTTCTTCTTTGTGGTTGGCACGGGGTAGGAGGTAATCGCTTCGATGTTACTCAGCTGTGGGCGGATGACACCTCCCCCAATGACGAAGCCCAGGTACTCCGCCTCTTCCTTGGCAAAGGCGCATTTACGGGGGTTGATGGTCAGTCCAACAGCTTGGATCGCATGGAGGACCTGTTGTAGGTGATCCCTGTGTTCTTCCCATGTTTGGCTGAAGATCACAACATCGTCCAAGTAAGCTGCGGAAAATGTTGCAAACTCCCGCAGTACTTGGTCCATGCAGGGGCACCATGCAGTCCAAAGGGCATTACCCGGAACTGGAACAGTCCAAACGGGGTAGTAAAGGCCGTCAGCAGCTTGGCCTCAGGTGCCAGTGCCACCTGCCAGTACCCCTTGGTGAGGTCCAATGTGGTGATGAACTTTGCTCGTCCCACCCTCTCTAACAACTCGTCGATTCTTGGCATGGGGTATGGGTCAAACTTTGAGATGCTGTTAAGATATCTGAAGTCAATGCAAAATCGTAAGGAGCCATCTTTCGTTGGTACAAGCACCACTGGACTGCACCACTCACTGGTTGACACTTCGATGATCCCCAGCTCTAACATCAGCTTTATCTCCTTCTTCAGGGCCAGCACCAACCGCTCAGGGATACGGTAGCTTTTCTTTCAGCTGGGAGCAGTCTCCTTGAGGTAGATGTTGTGCTGGACCAGATTGGTGAAACCAGGCTGCTTTGTGAAAAGCTCTGGATCCAATAGATTGTTGATTTCCTCTTGCTGGACCGATGGGAGATGTGTTACATCCAATAGACCTGGTTCAGGTAGGTCCGTGGGGAAAAACTGCTCCTCCACCTCCTCTTCCTCCACTGGCTGTATGAAAAAGTGTTGCGACACGGTGTCTGGTGGATCTTGGAATCCTTTTAACAGGTTGATATGAAACGTCTGGTGCTTCTTGGTTCTGTCCGGCATATGGATTTCATAGTTGACTGTTCCGACCTGTCTGGTGACCTCATATGGGCCCTGCCATCTAGCCAGCAGCTTGCTCTCACTGGAAGGTAACAGCAACAGCACCTTCTGACCAGGTTGAAACACTCTTTCTCTGGCCTTCTGGTCATACCAGGTTTTCTGAGTCTTTTGGGCATTCATCAGGTTCCCCTTGGCCAGGGCTGCCATTTCTCCAACCGCTCCCTCATCTTGACCACATAGGATATGTTTTCACCAGCAGGCTTCGGATTCTCCCAGTGGTCTTTAAGCAGATCCAGGGGACCTCTCTCCTCACGTCCATACAACAGTTCAAAGGTGAGAACCCGGTTGAGGATTGTGGCATCTCCCGGTAGGCGAAGAGGAGGTATGGCAACCACTGGTCCCAGTCGGAACCTGTCTCTGAAACAAACTTGCGCAGCATGCTCTTCAAGGTCTGGTTGTATCGCTCGACAAGCCCGTCCGTTTGGGGATGATAAGGGGTGGTCTTAATGCCCTTTACTCCTAGCAGCTGATACACCTGCTTCAGTAACTTGGAGAGGAAGTTTGTGCCGCAGTCAGTAAGTATCTCTCTGACGTCTTGGCGACCTTCGCCTGGATGAAGACGTCTGCTCCAGATCATCACCGAAGTCCCCTCTTCTTCTGGGCCGCTCCTCATCACTGCCTTGCTCTGTTGGCGGGCCCGCTCTCATCTCAGATACCTGGGCTTGAAGCCTTTGTCAGTTCGTCTCCTGCTGCTTCTGAGACTGCATGAGTGCTTTCATCATCTCAGACAGTTCCTCAAACCTGTCCCTTGGTTCACCAGCCGTGGCACCCTGGTCAGCTCCATGCCTAGCCACCCCGTCCTTGGGCACCTCCATTTGGTCGTTTTTTTTCCCTCTCTGCATTTCCAACTCCTTACTTGGTAAATCCCACTTCTGACACCACTTGTGAGGCTGACAAGTGAGCGGCCCGACCAAGTAAGGAGACAGAGGCAGAACGTCTTGATACAACCCGGTGTGGGTATTTATTCATCTTTTGTACATGGTTGACCACATCAATATCCCCCAATGACTGTCTCCCACACTATTCCCTCCTTAAATGAGCCCAACATGCGACCCTTTATAGCCCCACCCATTGGACCCTACCATCCAAAAGGGGTGGCATGTGCAGAGATGGTCAGCTCAGATAAGGACCGTCGTTATTCACAATAAACATTTACTGGAGAATGACAAACATCCTTTACTTACATTATATTTAATTACTGTATGAAAAGAAAAACCGTTATAAACTAACAAGCCAAATGTACATGATAGCAAATCACCCCTGCCTCCAACCTGCTCCTTTAACCCGATCCGGAACGATAAAAAGGATCCGCTGTTTCCCCGGGGACCCTTTACGATGACGGACCTTGGGACCGGAGACAGGAGAGCAGGCGGAAGTGAGTGTTATGATGTTGACTGTTATAGGAGTAACTTGTACCATTAATGCACCTTATATCATGACCTTTACACGCTAAACATATCCTTTGCACATAATCTCAACCGCTGTCAATCTACACAAACCAACACTTTTGGCGCTCTCGCTATAACTCCCCTTTCTTTCCAGGTGGAGCCGAGAGCCCGACCAGCGTCTGCCAGACGACATCACAATTTAATACGGTTGAATAATTTAATACACACTACATCAATAAATAGTATAAAATGTGCAAATCGGCAATGTTTAACTGTACTGTGCAAATCCCGCTAATAAAGTGCAAACTGTTCACTAAAGTGCTGAGTGACATTTAGAAGCTGCTGGGAGTCTCAGCAGCTTCTACTGAAGCCAGTCCCCAACTCCGGGGACTTCCGGCCGGGGACTTCGGGTGGCAGTATATGCCGTGAAGTGGTTTGCGGCCTGCCAGTAAACCCAAAGCAGAAGAAGAAAAAGTGATGTCAGCGGCTTCATTTGCGTAATCTTCCCTCAGGGAATTTATCCGGTGTGAACGCAATCTGTACTTAGTTCCGTGCTGGCACTAAGTGCTGGGCACTAAGTACGGCAAAGTACTTAGAGTGAGGACTGGTAGCAGGGGAGCTCAGAGGAGAGAACAGGTCACCTCCTTGGCAGCGCCAAACCCCCAACTGCTCCTGGGCACCGGACCACTGGCAGCCCTTTTGCTTTGCCACCTCTCTATTGGTTCATGTCTGTGGGTCCTGTTTTGTTTCTCTTAAATAATCTTTATATGAGAAAAAGTAAGAAACAAGACATCAGTTCAACACTTCACGACGATTGCCATGCCGTTTTGTTCACATATTCATGTTACCCAAATACGTATCCTTAGGACATTGGTGACCCCTTTGACTTAAGGTCCAAACTTGAATGTACCCTATACTTTATTATTTGATGACAGAGCCACATAGACTGTATATACAAAAGTTAGCATGCAAACACAGAAAGTTAATATTTTGTACAGTTCAAGAAATGTAGAAACACCTCTCAGTAAAATGCAGTCCAACTCCAACACAAACTATTAACTAAATAATGACACAAAAGATTACATTTTAATGATGTAAACAGAAGCACGCCATTTATTAAAAATAAATATATATTTTCCCCTCATGAAACAGCTCTCTGTGAATCGCAAAACTCATTTACACACACCCTCACACTCCACATCTCCTATTCTCTATATGCATCATCAAACACAAAAGGACCGAAGCGTTTAAATAACCATCATAACTATAATCAGACAAAATCCCATGTGCTAAACATAAATCCATTTCTGCAGCATCTGAGGGAACACATAAAATATCAATTACAAAGTTTCCTGGCATCTGAGACTTTTAATTAAATATCGACTCACTCTCTAATGTGTTAGTCAGATCTCCGTGGAATTTGACTCACTGCTCATCAACACGCTGTCTCTCAGGAACATAAGGAAGAAGAAAACAGTGGGTAGGGCAAGGAAGCAGACGAGTGCCTGTGGGAGCTGTGGATATCACTTCGCCCGTGAATCAATGTGTGCCCACCCTTATTAACTCTGTAGTTAAACTTCTAAGTCCAGCACAGAGACTTTGACAAATAGCCTGTCTGCTGACTCATTCTGGGGCAGTCAGTCGAAAGCCTGACCGTTTGACATTTGGCCGTTTCTAAATCACCGTAATATGACTGAAATATCCCAGGCCTTTAATCATTCACAGCCCCGAGGGAAAGGAAAAGTTAGTGAGTTGGCAATGATGGGAAGAAATGGTGAGAGCTGCAACTGTTGCAAAAATACATGCATAATATAAGCCCTATACTCCCATGCTCCACACACACACACACACACACACACACACACACACACACACACACACACACACACACACACACACACACACACACACACACACACACACACACACACACACACACACACACACACACACACACACACACACACACACCATTGAGGATGCAGTAGGAGGGCTCTGAATACAAAACATTATTCACACACAGACGAATTATCTGAGAATCCTCTTGTGTGTTACATTTTCTATTATTAATGAAACATGTTGTACTTGGAGCGAAGGATTGCTCGTGTAGAAAATAATAGAAGAAAAGGGGAGTGGATTAATGGGTTCGCTTCAAACGAAACAAGTTCATATAAAGTGTTGTCTCGGCACCACGGGGAAAAAAAGTGTTTGTTCTGAGGGCCACATTTGAAGGCGTGATGAAAAGCCTGCTGTCATAGAGAGGGAGGAGATAAGATGAATTGCACAAACAGGGGAAAAAGGCGCACAGGCAGGAGTAGCTGAGGAAAGGATGAAAGAAGAGAGCTTGTGAGAGAAGTACAAACTTGATTGATTCTGTCAGATCTTTCCTACCTTTCCAACATTGGAAAGAACTCACAGAAAGGTAGAGTCTTGGTTCGAATTGAGTCTCAGCGTGTGTTGAAAGCAAGAGTCTACTCAAGTCAGCAAGACCTCATGACAATCCACTTGGATGCAGGCTGGGCTCAACTCTATAGTGATGGTCAATCACAGACATGACTCAGCATGACTCGGCACAACTTGACAAGCTAAAAATGAAATAACTCGGCCAAAAGTAGCTATGTAAAGGCCCTACATGAGAAGATGCACGCTTTATACTTGCCAATGCTCAGGACTGTGGGTAAAGTGTTGCACTTTGAGCATTGTAAGCCAAGCGACATCTACTTCCATTACACATGAATAATCTGACATCTCTACAGCCAATATCTCCAACTCACCCCCTCACACCAAAGCCATCTAGATTGATAAATAGCTCAATAGGTAAGAAGAACAAATATGTTTTCTTTTTATTTGGGAAGTTTGAAAGATCAGATTATTCCCGAACAGAATAAATCTGTATGATATGTTGTTTGACCACCTCTGAAATCAAAAGTTTAGTTTTCTGAACAGCCACGCTAAAAGGAGGAATGAAAATCCAGCCGTTAGAGAAAAGAGAAAATAGTTGAAATGCGGGATAATGACGCATAGTATCAGATACTCTGAAAGGCCTGCACTTTGTATCCCACATGAAAAGTTCAAAGAAAACCTCTCACCTCCTTGCTGACTGATCACAGTGTGAAGTGGAGTGAATGTCGGATGACAGGCAGTAAGCGGCAGGACATGGCCCGCCCCTCACCTGATGTCAGAACGGGGCGGAGGCTGGGGAAGCATACTGGGAGCTCAAAACCTCTGTGAGTGATCTGGGGGCTTCACCAAAAGCCCAATCTGCAACACAGCGGGTTGTTAAGAGGTAATGTGAGTTTCTGGTTTCAGTCAATGGAAAAAGAAAAGAGGAAGAAAAAAGGGAAAGAAACCAAATTATTTACAAATCACCAAGGTAGACAGCAAAACACTGACCTTGGAACAGAGCAGAATAACCCTATTAGATGTCTCCTTTTTGCAGGGCCATTATCAATCAATACACTAAGAATAGCATGCACTATGTCTTTATGGCTTGGTCTAAGCAGGTTAAAATGTCAGTCTGAATGATCTAAATGTCCTTTTGTACTTGCCTTTGAGGACTGAAAATGAGCTTTTGTGCTGCTGAACTGCTGATTATATTTATAAACACTTAATAATGAGACATTGGCATGCCAGGCACTGTGCACTGTGGGAGTTAAGTGCCTTTCTTAATAGCTCCACAGAAGAAGTCACCAAACAAGGGTTGCCTTGGAGTACTATGGCATTGTAGAAATTGGTCCAATGACTCAAAACAGTGACATTTGGCCCAACAATAACAGCTTGAATCAGGGCTTTTTCATTAGCGCCGCATCAACATCCCCTCTGGCTCTTCCTGTCCTCATCAGGGTTCATATGTTTGGGGATTTATGGGGACATTTTCAGTAATGATCTAACTTCGGACTGAAAATACTGCATTGAATCTGATGAAAAAGAGATTCCAATAAACATTCAAAAATAACCTTGTACATTTCGGTTAATTAGAGGATTTATTTAAGAGTTAGTGAGAGGCGATACGGCTGCATTAACACTCCTCTCATCTCCTCATTGCATCTATCTAATTGTTTCTAGGCTAGGATGCAAAGAAGAGACTCATGTGAAGGAAACAGGGGGGCCAAATAAGGTTTTGGGATGAACCTAAGGTTATTTCAGGACAAGTGGGAACCCTGCCAGCGTGTGTTTGCTTTCCAGAGCCAGTCATGCTTCACCTGTCCACCTACACCACACTGTGGCTCCCTGCTCTCAACACCTGTCCCCAATCCCCTCATCAGCTCAGGACACCCCGCCCCCCTTCCCAGCTGCTCTTCCTGTATACAGTCAGCAGTTTCGTCCTGTTATTGATTTTCACACCTTTTTCCTTGTCTGCTGTAAATCCAATGTTTGGTTCACATTGTTATATTTGTGTCACATTTCAGTGATGAGGTTATTTTTCAGGTTTCCTAACTATAGCCTGCAACACATCATCATCATCATCATTAGCCTACCACCCTCAGGTTTATAAAGTCCCTATTAGAAGGCTATGATAAAATTCTGGGGGGCCGGGAACCCATCAGGACTTAAATCACATGAGTAATTACCGGGCTAATGGGGTTGGGATAAATGTAACCTTACACATTATTCATGAGGTGGAGAAGCTGAACAATTAAGGGCATAATTGAAAATAAACAAGACAAATGATTCTACAAGTCAAGTTCATATCAATATAGGTTTGGCAGCATGACAAATCATGCAAGATATGGTGATCTCATGTCAGTCAATATCAACAAGGCCAGATACAACAACTCAATTCAGGGCTCCATTACACAGCTGCTCAACTGAAGAGAGAAAAGGCAGTGATTTTCTCTGAGTGATGCGTCCTAACCGGTATCAAGGAAGTGTGAAGGCCCTTGGAGGAGCAGAAAAGCATATACGTGTTACTATGACAACCACTGAAAGCGGTCTTTGTTTGTAGAGCGTTATTAGTTTGACTCTAGTGCCATCTTGTGGTTGGAATTCACATTAGACATATATGCTGCTGGTAAAACTGAAAGCTTGGGTTGTTTTCTTTTTGTTTCTCAGATGAATCACAGAATCCAGATGAATCATAATGAACAGATTAAGTAATGCAATCATCCGTCAGCAGAGAAAACAGATGGGTGCTAGGTAGGATCAGTAACATTAAAGAGGTGTGCATAATTACACAAGAGGAGTATACATATAAGGACATACGGTGGGCGTAACTGCAGAGCGAGCTGATGAAAACGGTGTTGCCACTCCGTGATGAAGAAGGCGTGAGAATGGTGCAATTAAGAACAAAGGGACATCAATTCAAATGAAGAAATACTTTCAGACATACGCATGTGTTGGGTTTAATGTCAAAGTCTAGCCTGGTTGGTTCATCTTATCAGTGTGTATGCATGTGGGAAATAAGTAAAAAACAATATGGCCTGCCCGCCCGAAATATTTTACCAAAATGAGTTCCAAAAGGTTAGGACAGAACTAAGCTAAACACATTTTTGTAAATGTTCCTTTCCTGCAACAAGGTGCAAAAAGACCTGGAAATACCTCAAAGGTTGTTACTATAGTGAGGGGGAGTTTAAGCCCATTTTAAGAATCAAGAAAATAGCACTGTTGGTTCATGTGACTCCTCCTTATCTCTCTCTAAAGCCTGTTCTATGCATTATCTGGTTTGATATTGTGAATTACCTGGACATTGTGCTCATTCATTTTAATTCTAGTTTGTACAAAATTATATTTTTCTGTTTACAATTATTTCATTACTTGTCATGTAGCTGCTCCTTTTATCCAAAGTGACTTACATACACTTCTGTCCTGTAGACAATTTGGACCCTTTGACATATTGACTTCAAGGACTGGAGATTGATCCACTGACCCTCTAATTGGTCCACCCAGTTACCCTCTGAGCCCTATGAATACCTGGTAAAATATGGATACACTTTCCATTCCGGTTATTACTTGGTATTTCTAAATCAAAGTCTAATGGCTAAAATCCAATAGTTTGTTTGAAGCATGAGAATAAGTACCAGAGAGTGTGTGCGTGGTGTGGTGTGTGTGTGTGTGTGTGTGTGTGTGTGTGTGTGTGTGTGTGGTGTGTGTGTGTGTGTGTGTGTGTGTGTGTGTGTGTGTGTGTGTGTGTGTGTGTGTGTGTGTGTGTGTGTGTGTGTTGTGTGTGCTTGACTAGGTAGTGCAGCAAATGATTTTTGACAGTGTGGGTCCTGACAAAGGCCAGGGACCTGTGGAGGCAGGGGTAACTGTGCAGCTTCGGCCAATCATGAGCCAGGATACTGCGGGCAGAACTCTGCAGTAGGCCTCCATGTATCTAATCAGGCCTCTCACACACATACACACACATACACAATGTTCCCCCACGTTACCCTGCCGTAATGTATGATCTGTGGAAGTGTGAGATTCTTCGCTCATCACCAAAGTGTTGAAAAGGCTTTTGCCCTGGGATATATTTGGAAAAATACAGGAAAGCGCAGCAGGTGAGAGGTGATAACATATATTTATTTTGTTCCAACAGGGGTTTAAAGTTAAACTATTATTTGTGATAAAAGCAATTGCAAGCTTAAGCTGTCTGATCAATCTTTTAAATAGCAAAACAGAAACACCATATTAGTGACTTGAAAAACATTGAGAAACATCGTAGGGTATTAATATTGTTTTAATGAATTGAAAGAAAATGATGCAGTTTAAACACAAAGTATGTTAAGAACACACAAGACACTGTTCTATATTGAATAGCAAAAAAAACGTTATATATAAAGTTGATGACAATTATATAATTTAAGGAACCTCTTCCATCAAATATATTTTTCTACATCAGATATATTTACTTGATTAACTGCACTCACATACGAAACAATTATGTATCATTATTATTTGGATGTTAATGATCTCTGTTGACAGTTATTTAACACCGTAAACAAAGACAAAAAGGAAATACAAAAATTAAAGTAGGAAACTGATTGCAACCGAGGATAAGCCTTGCAAAATATTGTTATGTGTAGATATTTAAACGAATACATTTCCAAGCCGAAACAGGAAAAATATATATATAAATGCTAAATAACTGAATTGATATTTGCGGTAATGGTTACCTGATATATATAATACAGTTTTATTTGTTTCTGTGTAAAACAGGTTACATTTGTTTTACTTAAGGTCTATTGAAATGTTATTAAGATTGATTTATTTTTACTTTATAATTTAAAAGGAAGGTAGGAAGTAATTTCCTTCGCAGTCTGGACTGGGCTTAATTTCGATTTTTGTATTTATTTAAAGTTTGCATCCAATGAAAGAGTTGTGTTTTTCAGAAATAAAAGATAATAAATTCATGCATCATTTTCATCTTTACTCATGTCTCAAATGTCCTGCAGAGTAACACAAGTAAGAGACGCTTTCTTACTGCTCAAACGCGTTCAGAGTGCTTTCATTTCAGCGTGATGTCATGCAGCCTCTCACTGGGGATCCACAGAGCACATACACCCATTAGGTTATGATAGAGATTAGGGGCATCGTATTGTACATCAATGCTATTGTGTGCCCACATGAGGGACTTATCTCAGGAGGGGGAGGGTCAGATTAAGGTGATCCATGAATCCACTAACTCCACTAACGCACATTAAAGGGTCCAAACATTCCCCAGCCCCCTCAAAACTAAGAGTATGGAGACCATACCATAATCACTTTAGCCGAGAGTCTTAGCAAATAGGCCATTTCTGTGTGTGTGTGTGTGTGTGTGTGTGTGTGTGTGTGTGTGTGTGTGTGTGTGTGTGTGTGTGTGTGTGTGGGTAGTGAAAGAGGGTGGGGCTTCGAGGAACGTTGCGTGACAAGACTGAAGAAAAACAGAGTGCAGTCTGGTGTCACACTAACACACACACACACATGCACTCAGACCCTACTCACACATGCGAAGTCATGCACTATTTTACGAAACACACACACACACTCACCCAGCCTCTTTACTCTTTTATGTCGATTCAGGTTAGGATAGCTGCCCTGGCTTTCCATCACTCTCCCCCCTTCAGTTTCCCCGCTTCTCTCCTCTTCTTTACTTGATTCATTTTTCAATTCTTTAATATCTTATATGCGTTTTCTTTGATCCTCTTTACATGTCAATGTTGTCTGGATTGTTCCATATTTTCTTATGGAATCATCCATATGATATTATAATGTTGTAATAATGTTGCTCTTGTATTGGTAACTCTAAGAATGCCACATGAGATATTTCTAAATAACAAGTTAAAAGTAAGGACCTCTCTTTTTAGTGTTGTTTGTGAATGATACATCTCTCTTATATTTCACAAAGACTTTAACATTGAATGTGATTATTTGAACATCTACCAAGGAATTTGTTTGTTTTTGGGTTTATTTGTTTGTCATCAGCAAAATGATTAGACACATACTGGCCCGATATAAGGGAGGCTCAGTGTCAGCTGTGTCCTTGGGCAAGACACTTCACCTCCAATTGCTCCTGTGGGGACTGCCCACAGTATCGCCTTGGATACAAGCGTCTAAGAAGTGACATGTAATGTAACAACGGGGCATATTCATGAATGATTTTCTATTGGCAACATTGCCAAAGTTAGCCTTGAGGTCTGTGCTCTCCAAATGGCCTGCTTTATGAAATTGTTAATATCAACACCAAACCAATACAGTACTGATTGTCGTAAGATATCATATTATTGTTTTCTAAGTTGATGTTTTTATTATTTAATTAAAAATCTTTTTTTCCCATTGAAACATGTGTAGTTCTCTTCTTCTCTTTATATCTGTTGTTGGTTACCAAGCTGCTAAGAAACAACTTTTCATGTATATTTTCAAAAATGTTCATTAAAAGACTAATTTAATACAAATAGAACACTTGAGGGAACTGACCATTTGATTGGATGGCTCTGTATGTGTTGCATTTTCTACTGTTTTTTTATTCTGTATGACAATCATTATTGTTGTTACGGGATGTAAATCATTACAATGTTTGCTTCATTGGTGTAAGCAGTTTTGTTGTTAAAGACATGGTTTATCTAGTCTAATTAGTATACTAAATAAGGTATTATTGATTGTTACTTTTTCTATGTAAACTATTACATTTGACTGATTTTTTTCCAATGCAAATAAATGAAAAATGTGTGAGATGTTTGCATTAAAACACATGGCGTGTAAAAACAACCTTACTTTGAAGCTGAATTGAAACCTTTTTTCGATGATAATTGTCATACTGTGAAGTGTTCCCATCATGTCCGCACTGTACACCACATTAACCAGACATATCGTTTGAGAGTTAACATGCAGTAAGTTATTAAGTGCGTAATCGGTTTAATTGGACTTTTCCTCTCCTTTGTTCTCACCTGAAAAGCTAAACTAAAACGGAAAACTCAAAAAGAAACAAAAATGTACATCTGTAAATACTGCAAAGAGCATTACTGTTCAAAATGTGCAAACGTGTAGTATCTTTTGCATTACACAAAATTGACAATAATTTGAAAAACAAATAAACAAACTAATTTCTCATTTCAATTCACAAAAAAAAGATAGAAGATAGAAATACAAATAAAAGTGGTTAATCACAGTAATATGTGTTTTTTCCTGAAACCATCAGCTGAATTGCAGATAGTATCGTAGTAATAGTAGTGTTTGTGTTTGCAAATCAAAGCCACTCGAACACAAAAACCATGTTAGAAGAAAAAAAAGGAAACGAGCCACAAGAACTGTTCGATGTTGCATGTTCAATCTGCTGCAAAGCCGCACAAAACCGTATTTCTAAGGGATTTGTTCAAATAAAAATAAAATGTCTTTGAAAAAGGAAATAGATATATCGGAGATAAAAAGCAATATATTAATGAAGTGTAATGAAACAGAATGCTTCTTTATCCTATACAGAAATAACTGAAAAATAACCCAAACAAGTGATGTCAGACTGGCAGCAAAGTCACTGATTAGGAGTTAGAAACTATTGAAAAAAGGAAATGAAATAAAGAGGTAGGCTACGTAAAAGATTGCGAGTGGTAGAATGGTATGGCTGATTTGTGTGCATATTTCCTGCTGTCTGTATATACATTGCGTCAGGAAAAAGTAATGTAAATATTGATTAGACTCTTTGAATAATCAATGCGTTGAACAAGAGTGTGGAGATGGTCTGATATCCCAATTGCATCGCTAGCTAATTGACAGCGGGCCTAAAGCTCTTTCTCACGCGATCGTTTTATGTGATCGGTGCTCATCTGACCATGAGATGAGTGAAGAGAAAGGCGGCCCGTATAGCTCCAATAAAGTAAATACAGTAGGCTATCATTATTGAACACATAGTCTACGACCAGTTAAAACAAATGTGAGGTTGGATCGTTATGGTACAAATACAATCAAATCTGTAATGTGGTGGTTAACATGCCGACGTATAGTGCTAATCTTATTTCTATTGAAGTGGGTCATCATTATCTGAACAATGCAACCCAAATCTCGAATGTGGATTTATTCAAAACCACGACGCGACAGCATGTTGGTGAATGTTGTTCAAAGGAAGAAGAAAAACAATGGGATCAATTACTATGACCTATAGCCTATAGGATATAGCCTACACCTCGGGGACGAATCACTTATTTATTGAGATATTTCCTCCAGAATTCAATTTCTTAACTTTTCTAGCTCTAGTCTATACACTCTATTGTTTGGTGAGAGAGATTTCAAAGCATTATAGGATAAGTCACAGGACTTTAACAAGGTCAGAACAGTTTCCAAAATATGTGCAAAAAGTTGCTAAATAGTGTTTAAATTCCCTTCATTAAGTATTTTTCGCTATTTCGCCTCGCACCGTCCTGCGGGTGTGGCTGATTTGTTTGCGCTTGGACTTGTGCCAAAGTCTGAGCGAACACTTAACAGTGCAGTTCACGCGGGGTTCTCCTTTTGTCTTGCCATATGACCGGATTCCTTATTTCAAAGCCCGATTGAATAGGCTACTACGGGCAGGTCCTGGCTCCTTTTGCGGACACGGATCTATTTTGCCATAAGCTTATTACAGGGGGTCAGCAAGTCCCCCTTAGCCACGTGTTTTCAATTATGGTTAGAAATTATGAAGAAATATTACACCTCGTTCAGAAGCATGTTTGGATCGGAATTCTCAAAAAATGCACTTGGAAATAAAATGTAGACAGTTCAATGTATTTTCCTTAAAACGAAATTATTTGTTTTCCTATTTTCAGTGAGTTTATCCACGTGTTGTTTTCCAGTTATTTTCGTTTGCCTTTCTTTAGGGTCATGTTTGTAAAGGGACTGGGAACTTTTCGGGAGGCTTGTGGGAGCACAGGGTCTGCCCAGGGGAAAAGGTCCCCGCTTGTTCAGGCCCTTTGTACTGCGTTGACGAGTGCGTCCTGACAGGGGTTAACGTACCGCAAAGAGGTTAAACAAACGGACATTCCCAGTTAGAAATCCTTTGGACACATAAGGCCTTATAAGTGGACAAATTAGCAGTGGTGGTCTCGGGTTTAAAACCGGGGACTGGAGCTAAAGTCAACCGAGTTATTTTAGAGAAGACTATTTAATTAACATAATCAATATTTTCACATTTCAATAAGCTGATGTGAATCAAGGTATTTTTCATTTCAACTGAAATATATTATTTGTATCTGGATTGTTTTCCTCACATTTAACTTGACATATTTGTTTCAAAGCTGAACTGTAAAATCGTTTTCTGGAATTATCGACTTTCTATCTCATGTTATCAGGCCCCTTGTAATGATAAAGATTTGAAGGTTTAACATAATGCTCTGTTTTTGTCACGATTGTCAAAGTAGACCTGAAGGCATAAGACTATTGATTTAGGATCAGCCTGATTTGTCAGTTTAAAGAAGAAGAAAACAATTGCTAATATAAGACTCTTAATTGCACAAGTCTGCAATCAGTTTCAAGCATAGTTCCCCCAACTGTGCTTGAAACTATCAGCCCAGCTTAGTTGTAAATGTTCGTTGCAAGAAAAATGTGGACATCATTTGATGTGGTGTTCTTACGCCATTGCAATCCAATGTGTGTGAAAAACATCCCTCGGTCAAAATCCTTGACCTTGAACTTTTGACTGCAGATAAAAAGGTCTGACCCTTCCACTCAGGGATTTTAAAATGGCATTATGCCTTATCAAGGCTGACAATGATAATATGTACTATCCATATAAAATGGTATCCTTCAAATGAGTGTCCCACTGACACAAATACCTGAGGCAGAATCCTCTGGAAACTAGGTTACAGCAGGCTCTGAATGCATTCTTAATAATGAAAGAGACATCACAGAGCATACACATGCGGAAGAAAGGTGGCATTTGTTAGAATGGAGATAATGTTGTTTCTTAGTGTTTGTATTGTGAATTCATTTTCAAGTGCGGAACTAAGCTTCTCTTGAGGAGGTAAACAATGTGTAAAGCTCTTTGATACAAATATGAGTGTACTGACTTAAAATCCCAATAAGTAAGAGAAAAAATCCACCAAACCCTCTAAAGAAGTCCTTTGAGCTCTGAGTGGAAAATCTCTTCCAAGCATTCCTTGTTGTGAGGCTTGCTCCGATATGGAGCTAAACATGCCTGGCTAAAGGTCTGGCCTTTGTAGGCTATATGCTGTTGACTTGCACTGAGAGGAATGAGAACGGTAGAGATTATGGGCAATTAAAGCCCACTTTATGCCGGTCTGCTGGCGTCACAAAGTCTGGCCAAGAATGCTCACCTCGGCTAATACTATCAATGAGAAGAAACTCTGCAGCATCAACTTATTATGTACAGTGAATTATTAATGCTACAGCTAGCACGATCCAGCTGAGCTGCAAAGCAAGAAGGCAATGACATTTTGTTGGAATGCTTAATTGTTGAATACTGAAAGATCCTAAACAGCAACACAATATGAAAAGGCTAAAGAATACACATAATAATACCAACACCGGTGGATAACATATTTTTGCAACTTTATACTTTGCTCAACATCCACCTTGCAGTTGGCTTACCAGCATCATTTTTTAAAAAGATGAATAGTAAGACTGAGTGCAAATGCTTTCTAAGCAGCATGGATCAAGACTGGTTATGTGTGAGGTGCATGGCACTCTGTTGACCATTAGAGGGCCTTCTCAACACAAGGGTCTGTTACTGTATCAAGTACAGTGGCAGCTCTCAGGTCTGTGTGAATGAAAGTCTCATTGGTTCAATTTCTGCTTTCATGTTTAGGTGCATTTGACTTGGTTGTACCACAATTACCCCAATGCACAAACAGAGAAATACGTGTTTGTGTTTTACTGTGTGTGAACCACCTCAAATGCAAGTCAGCTGAGGGCAGTAGCGGACCTCCTAATTGCCCCAGAGGAGATACTAGCTTCCTGTGTCTCCCTATCTCACTCCAGTGTACTGAACTAGGTCAAACTGTCTCCACTTCCATTGACTAAGAGCAGTACACTTAAAGTCACACTTGAGGGAGCAATGGCTGTTGGTGATAAATGGTGATTAAATGGGTAAAACGGGAGAAGGGGAATATTACTGGTTACTAATGACCAAATATCTGTCTTATTTGTACTGTACACATATTTCAAATAAATGCTGTCATATAGAAGATACACATTTTTGTAGATATCCTTTGATTTTTTAGGTCGGACTTTTGTTTTTAAATGAAAGATCTATCAACGCAAGGATTTATACAATGCAAAATGGCAATGATTGTATATCTTCCAACAAAATAACTGGGAAATGTTTGATGTTCGTCTCTGCAAGATTTTCAAAGCATGTACTGTGTGTTATGAACGGTCAATTTGCTTTATAAAAAACATGCAGTTTGGCCTCACTGCCACCTCACAGAAGACTTCTATTTTCTCTTGGATGATTATAACACAAACTGTAAGCAACACTGTGTTTGGCTGCACCGAGGGCTGGAAAACACTCGCCGCCGCCAACGGGAGAAACACGCTCAATTTGATGCAGCTGTCTCCTGAAGCACACGCTAGTGATGTGATGCTGTGTGGGGAAACTGTGTTTCAGAGCTGTGGTGGCATGCTGCGGCTGGGGAGCAGGCCATATAAAGCAAAGGGCACGCCAGGCTGGATAAAGATCACAGGAGGATGAGAGAAAGAGAGAAGAGTGATAGAGGAAAGTGAGCGAGGGGCCTCTGGGTCTGGGCTGTCGGCCCCCAGAGCAGGGGGCGCTGGCTGGGGTGCCACATCGTTCAGACGGCCTGATGTACACAGAGAAACCTGATCTAATGGAGGGCTCTTTTACAGAAACACCATCCGGGTTGGTACATTTAGTCAAAAGATAATTTTGAGCTACTTGTACATTACTCGAGAATTTCTATAAATGCTACGTTATAGTTTTACTCAACAAGTACTCAGACCTTTTAAAGGTGGGGTATGTAATTTATTTCAGAAACACTTGTTGTTATATTCCATGGAATGCTCTTAACATCCCGATAGCAATGAATATCTTAAATGCTTTGACAATAAATCCAAAAAAAAAGTCATCTGTGGAAGCCGTGCCGCTGTAAAAAGCACGACCAATCATTTTAGCCGGCTCGGCTAAAATAACTGGATGGCCTACCTGCCTGTCAGCCTTCCATCTGTGCACAAACTTATCTCGTGCCCTCATTGGTCATGTGCGCGTTCGTGTGTGTTGGAGGAGGGGCTCTGTAAGGAAGTCTGAAGGAAGAGGCAGATTTTTTCCGGTTGTGTACTTTCAAATTCTAGCGCACTCGAGCTGGTTTCTCCAAAATGACATACCCCACCTTTGGACCTATCATGCAAAATGCACTTTTGTACGTCTTTTATACATGAATATGTGTCCCCGGTGTTCCAGGGAACTCACCAAGTGTCAGAAAACACAACCCTCTCTCTTTTCCTCCATACCCAAATCTCTAAAAACGGGGCTGCAACGGATCTGATAGAGACTGATCCAGATTTGAATTATTTTCTACGTCACAGAAGTGGTGCTCCGCTTAATGGTCAATTCTCCACCTATCAGGGGAATGTGGGGTTGGGCCACGGCCGGCCATTGCTGCTCGAAAGCGCTGGAGACGCTGTAGTACATATGCCAGGCATGTCAGTGGCGCTGTAGTCTGCCACAAAAGCAGCTAAGAAGACTTCCCGCTCATGGTTGCCCTTCTGTTTATTCTCCGCTGTGGCTCTTTTTCTGCCTCCCCGAGGAAAGCGTTTGCTCCTGTAATTCAATGCAATCCCTCCCGTCGAGGCAAGCACTGTAATTCTCACCGGTAGTCCACCAGCAGATGAAAAACACCCACCTCTCCGCCTCTACCAAGGAACGAGGGGACCATGCGGCAGATTTTCAGTTCGATTTTTTTTCGCCGGTCAACATGTCCGTTAAAGTTTAAATCTTCCGGACAAAATTAGAAAAGTGCGGTCAAAGGTCTTCTTTTTTATTTATTGAGCTTTAAAACAAATGAATAATGACTCTATATAATCATATAAAACACGGAGGATGGAGATCTCTTTTTCTCCCCCTCTTCTCTCCGCTGCAGCCTAGCAGCTGATCTCAGAGCACGCTCCCCTCTCCTGCAGGGGGGCGTGGTCAGCTGCAGCTCACAGAATCAGCCCTTGCAAAAACAGGGCTGGAAAGAGCAAATAGAGCGAAATGAGGCATGGCTAAATGCATGATCTGTTTGGTATTTTGAAAAAAAAACTATATTTATATACTTTATATAGGTATGGCCCTACAATATATTGTTCAATATAACATGATATGTCCCCTTTAACTTAAGAAGAAGTATCAAAAGCAGATTGTAAAATGTTCTAAGTCCTGCATTGAAAATGTATTGGCATCAAAATAGACTTCAACTACCAAAAGTAAAAGCACTTTTCAGAATAATTTATATTAAATTGATTATGATTATTGATGCATTCGTTTGTCTCTCACAGCTGGTATACATAGAGCTAACTTTAATTACTGCTTGATATCCTAACGTATAATTATATGTCAATGTATTATTTGATTTATCTTTTGTTTTTCTTATAATCTGATAAGTAACCATTAACCAAAGCTGTTTAACAGTAAAGTGGAGTAAAAAGAACAACATTAGCTTTAAAAATGTAATGGACTAGTAGTATAAAGCTACCTGAAATGGAAATACTCAATATTGTACTTAAGTCAATGTACTTTACTACATCCAAAATCTGCTTTTACTACACTTCATTTTTGATAAAATAACACACTTTTCAGTTGATTTGTGCAAAAGCTAGTAATTTAAAGATTGATTTAAAAAGAATTGTAAAGCACATAATATTATCAGAGATGAAACCAGTTGTTATATTCCTTTCTAGCTCGTAAACCCTTGCAATAAACAGTCCTTGTCATGTTTTGTAATGAGTTGCATGTTTTCCTCTTGAAACTTCTCAGATGGTTTCATTTAAATAGCAGTTAGAGGCCCGAAAAGGAAAAAGAAAATCCAGAATTTCACAAAAACAGCAAAGATTATTAAGAAGTGCACAACCTCTCTAATTGTTGTCCCTTTGAAGAGGTCAGGTTGGGAGCCACTAAACTATCGATAAAACAAGGTTTGGCATTTAAACACTGGAGATCAATCAGAAAGGATCGTTTTTTAGAAAATGAAGACATATGATCTTTTGATATCATCTTTGTTTTTGTGAATTATTAAAGCATCAGAAGACTTTGACATTTTACTTTATAACATTAAACATCAAAGTGTTATTTTTCACAATAATAGGTTTGTTTTAATAGATTTGTCTAGAAGTACCAACATGTGTTACAAGAGTTCATTATGAACTATGGTGTTTGTTTTTATCCCCAAAACTCAATAAAAAACTATGTATTGCATGAAAGTTTAATAAAAAGCATCTGGCCTTGTGGGTATAGAGACCTGAATCAAAGGCCATCACCAACGCCATATTTAGTATTTTAGTGAGCGGCATTACAAGACAGGTGTAAGACTCAACACACGGCTCGTGTTACTGTTGTCAACGACAAGTGTTAGGTTGAAGAGGAATATTAACACTGATCTGCTGTCAAAGGGTAAGTCTGAGGAGGGGGGAGAGAGAAAAGGGGGGGCGGGGGGATGAGACTGGAGTTAAAGGTCATTGAAGGAAATAAAAAGCTCAAATGTCTTGCCATTTCAGCGAAAAGGTTAAAGACGGCCGTCAGCACTCATTTAAATGTCCCAGATGATCCAATGGATATAATCTTATCTGCATATGTCCAATGAGCGCTGCACTCACTTATTATCCTAAGCAGAGCACTTTTTGTTAGTACAGTAGCAGCAAAACAACAGTTTGGAGATTCATTTAATGTATTTAATTGACTTGGTTAATGTCTCAGATTATCTGCATTGTGGCAGAATATGAACCAAAGGCTTGTTGCTGGAAGTAACCTAAAATAATTAGACTAAAACAATGCTGCGCCGAAACAACTACATGCAGGCCTGTGACAGCACCACTGAGGAATTCTGCCAAACGAGTCTAATTGTAAAGGCAGAAATGTGTAGTTAGACCTAATTAAACCAAAGTGCATCTGCAGACATACAGGCCTATTATCAGGAGTATTGGAGCCATTACGCAAAGTTTATATAACCTTTGACAGCAGCAGCATCTCAGAAATTCTGCATTTCACGTTGCATTGCCAAGCCATGCATGAGCATATGCGTTCAAAATCATAACTCTGAGACACCATCATGCCATGGGAATCACCACTAAAATATTGTTATACCTATAACCTACTGTTTATGCCATCAAAGGTTATCCAATCTTTGTCAAATGGGTGCAGGCCTCCACAAGATTAAAACACTATAGGCTCTGAATTTACAAATGGGCTACGATATCAGTGTGGGCAAATACACCCTTAATATCGAGAGGGTCCTGACTATACCTTCATATTTCAGAGAAGACATGGGGGGGAAGACATGCCCTAGTGGATCTTTATTTTGATTTGTACTTTAATTGACCTAAATAAAGAGTGCTGTACCACGAACAGAGGTTTTCTCTCTCTTGGCTGCATGGCCTCGAGGGGATGTGAGCGCACGCGCACGCACGCACGCGCACGCACGCGCGCGCACACACACACACACACACACACCAGAGGGACGACAGTAATGATCCTTTCCCCGGAAAACCCCATTTGCTATTGTGCTCGTCCAATCGCTGGATGCCTTCGGCTCGTGGAGCGTTCACTTGACGTCTCACTGTATTACAGCTTCCGTCTCCCTCTCCTCCCGCTGGCACCGAGGAGATCCCCGTCCTGTCTCTGCAATGACTCCATATCCGATCCAGGAGCAATAGCAGCATCGCTCGAAATGAAAGTTTGGACCGTAGGCTGCCTTAACGCACAAACAAACCAGGATTCGCTCGGTTTTTGCGTGAAAGCAGCGTGAAATCGGGGACAAAACATGCAGGAGAAGCTCAAGGACAACGGGACTCCCACTTCATCGAGAGCGTCGTCTTTTTTTATCGAGAACATACTAGGCAAAGGGAGGGATAAACATGAGTCGGTGACGGACAGGAGTCGTGGGGAAGCCGGTGTGGAGACCGGCTCTTCTGACGGAGTCCTGAAGGCACATCACGCCGATGTGAGCGCCCCAGAGCCGGATGGCTGCAGCTCCACAGCTCGGTCCCCGTACAGAGACTCGCCCTTACAGTGGTACCGCGGGGCAAATGCCTTAAACTTCAGAGCTCTGGAAACACCACAAAGTGAGTCCTGAAAATAGATAACCATTATTTTTTTTAAAGCAAACAAATGAGGTGCGAGCAAATAGCCTTAAAGACAACAGTGTGATGCTGCTATTGCTGGTGTGTTAGTGAGGATTTAATAGACTTCCGATTTCAGTTTACCTATTATTTTGTATAAACTAATTTGTATATATATTTTTGTTTTAGAATATTATATAACCGTTTAAAAAAGGACAGCAGTAGGTGCCATGAGGTTGTCGGTTCTAGGTCACATGTATTCATCTTTTATTCACATCATTGTTTGGTGCCTTTTATTCAAGCCGTCAGGTCGTTTATTTAATAATGTTAATGTAGTAGAACCATTATGAGTTCATATAGAAAGCCAGCTTGGAAGTTTCTCGCCTCATTAAACAAAACTAACACAGCCAGAACGAGTCAAGTGGCTCCTCTCTCTGTAACCCGGAGCAGAGCCTCCCAGAGTGCTTTAAAAACCACCGATCCCTTGCCTTGTATTGCGTGCATTTTTACGGAAACCAGGGATTGCACCAATCTGTGAGACAAGACTGAAGGTTTTTCACGGCGGATCACCAGAAGCACAATTGGTCCTCTACCCTCCGCACAAAACCAGTGTATAGTATTAGTTGGTTGTTATTAGGAGATCCGTGCCTCGGTTTGAGGATTACGCACGTGGATTACGCACAAATGTCCAGAATACAACCCAAAACACATGCGCAGAAGCAAAGCACGTCAAAGCACGTCTTTCACTCACGCGCCATCATAAAAACAAAGTGCCCATCCCTTTATTGTAAACAGTCAGATAGTTGGATCTCAGAATGTCTTGTGTTTACACCTGATGCCCACACAGTACATCGGTAAATATGTGGTTAGAATTATTATTAATAATTATTAATTAATTATCTGTATCATAAACAAGCCTGACAACTTCCTTGATGGTGTTATGCAATCCAATCAACGCACCGTAGCTTTGCCAATACTCTCACCAACTGGTGAGCTTCAAAACACAAAAAGCATTTAAAGTAAATAGGTTAGTGCAAATGTCAGATAAAAGCAAAGTGTATTTTTTTTACTTCATAACTTTGTCTATCGTTCAGCTGAAACATTTTAGTTTGTATTCCAGTGGAATTAATTATTCCTCCACGATTCAACACTGAAGTAGGGCAGTCGTTTTAAAGCACTTTCTTTTAGCTTGCTTTGCAGATCACTCATGTTTTCTTCTCCGTTCAGGTCAAAGAGATAATACAAGTCCAGGTGACCACTGTAGCTCCATATCGACCAGTGACAGGGGCTCCCCGGCAGTATCCGAACCGATAACTGAGGACAGCGACGAGACCGACAGGAAGACAGGGGACAGCAACCTGACAGACGACAACGAGGACATGCACAACGGCTTTGACGCACGGTCAGAGCAAGACCCGAGCTCCACCCGGAAGAAGAAGACCCGCACCGTGTTCAGCCGCAGTCAGGTGTTTCAGCTGGAGTCGACCTTTGACGTGAAGCGGTACCTGAGCAGCTCGGAGAGGGCGGGGCTGGCAGCGTCCCTCCACCTGACGGAGACTCAGGTCAAGATCTGGTTCCAGAACCGGAGAAATAAGTGGAAGAGGCAGCTGGCGGCAGACCTCGAGGCTTCACATGTCCCACACTCCACCCAGCGGATTGTCAGGGTCCCTATTCTCTATCACGAGGGCCCCGGACACACTGCTGCACTGGGCTTCACCATGAACGGACATCCACTTTCTGCACCCTTAGCCGGATTCTCCAGCTACCCTCTGTCCTCGTTCGCTCACTCCATGAGCTTGTTAAGATCGCAGATGACCGGCTTGGTGTAAAGACTGTCATATATAAACTGTTTGAAACATGAGTTCACCCTGTTCATACTGAGTCGTGCAATAACCCACACCCAAAGATGAGAGCCGCAGAGACATTAACACACAGTGATCTGTATCTGTTCATAAATCTGTGCCCCTGTCACAGCAAAGCCGAAGCGGCTTATACTATATGTTTGAAAACACACATATTTTTGCAAACTTTTATATTTAAAGCCACACATTCTTCCAACTTTGTCACTTTTCCACATAATAGATGAATAAAAAAAATAAGCACACATTTGTCTGTTTCTCTATTGATTATGAATACCCAATTACCTAAAATGTGTCTTCCTCTGTCAAGAAACTTGCAGAGAAATGTTTATAGAGAATGAATTGAACATGTGTGCTCTGTGACACAATGAGAGATCAAGGCTGAGAACACGAAAACTGCATTTTTCGGATATACATTTGTTTTAACCTTTTGTACATTTGCAGTATAGTTCTGACTATACAAGTAGACCTCTGTTATGATTATCCAAGCTATTATTCTCTGCGTCAATATTAGCTGAGCAAGTAGATGTTAATGTATTTTCGATTAAAACAATTTAAAAAATAAAGATAATACATGGAATGGACAGGCATCTAATTACACTGTTCACCAAAATAAAATAGCCGAATATTGTATTCACAAAAGGCAATATTCATCTAAAGCTATTATTTACATTATACCTATTTTAATTTGCTAATTTATAATTTATAACTTGAAAATAGGGTACAGTGAACAATTACTTTTTTTTTAAAATGCAACGAGGTATACATTAAGGACAAGCAAGTCCCTTTTGTTCACCGTTACTTAGGATACTAAAAGTAGCCGAACTCGCAAATAAAAATATATTACTCACATTTTAAACCATGTGAACAAGTAAAAGTGTTTTTAGAAATACTATGCACATTTTCCCAAGACACACACACACAAAGATATGAGCCCAGAGATGATCTGATTTGCTTTTAGGTGGCACACACACTAATCTGTGACTCGAA
This sequence comes from Gymnodraco acuticeps, assembly GCF_902827175.1. Lineage (NCBI taxonomy): Eukaryota > Metazoa > Chordata > Actinopteri > Perciformes > Bathydraconidae > Gymnodraco > Gymnodraco acuticeps. Next base: position 2,149,896 of record NW_022992081.1, read on the forward strand.
TCAAGCCGCCTGGCCGAACTTCACAGAGATGGTGCAGCAGGACATCAAAACCACCATCAAATGTGTGTGTCACGGCGCACAGCATGGTGTGAAATAACAGTGACATTAAACTCTTTATTTTCCTGAGGGAGCACTGCAGGGCGGCGGACCCCGGCCGGTTCTCCTTGCAGCAGATGTATAACGATAAAGAGGTTGAGTGGAGGAGAGGGAGTCCCGCCCTCCTTTCGCATCCCATCCCCTCGCTGCCATTGGTCCGTACTGCACGCTCATCTTGACCAATGAGCGAGGACAGCGCCTGCCCCATCCGGTGTGTAGTAAGCGATAGAGGCAGAGTATCGCCAGCCCAGCAGTGTCTGCTCAGTGGCTGCTGCTATGGTAATGGTGCGTGCAGCATCGATACGTTAGTGGTCAGATTAACGTCCCGGGTGAGACTTAAATGCAAGGATAGACGCGGAAGTAAACAAGAAAAAGGACTTACGCGTTGGAGAATATGAACAAAGTGGACGCACCATGCCGACCCGTCGCCTCTCTGAAATTCACCATTGACAACATCCTCAATCTCAAGACAAGCGGGAGGAACCGGGACAGCTGTCACCCCGCCGGAGTGCACGGTGGCTCCGCCACGGTCATGCGTAAAGACGTCTTCCAGAGACACCACGAGGAGCACGTAGCCCAGCAGCGACAAGACCCGGGCAGCAGACTGAACGACAGAGGTAAGAGGGGTTTGTTCATTTGGAGCTGTAGGTGTGTGCAGCGACTTCGTGTTATGTGTCACGATTACGCACCAGGTTAGCCTACAGTTGTAGCAGCACAGTTGACAGGGGGTTAAAGAAAGTTTCGTTTTGTTCGCAGAGTTGCTGACAGACTGCAGGGGAGCAGCGGACTCGGTCATCATCAGCCGCGGGGACCCGAAGAAGGCGACGGAGGTACGCTTCGAGAGCGGGGACAGCAGCTGCGACGACAGCAGTTCCACCACCACGGCCACGGACACCCACAAAGGTGGCAGCCCCGTCAAGAAGAGCAAAATGATCACGAAAAAGAAAACGCGCACTATTTTTTCCAAGAGACAGATCTTTCAGTTAGAGTCTACCTTCGACATGAAACGCTATCTGAGCAGCGCAGAGCGCGCCTGCCTCGCCAGTTCCCTGCAGCTCACGGAGACCCAGGTCAAAATATGGTTTCAGAATCGCAGGAATAAATTGAAACGGCAAATCTCAACCGAAATCGACGGACCTGTTAGCGATTTCCCTGAGACTGGAAAGCCCATGGTGGTAGGGCAGCTCCCGGCCTTGTACAAAGAGAGCAACCTGCTGGGGAGGTGCCTGCTGCCCATGCCTCTGCCCGTGGTCTACTCGGGGAGCAGCACGCCTTACCTCTGCTTCACTAACGCCAGCAAGTACTTCAGCCTGTACGACGGGGACGTATGATGGTGACATTAAACCCACGTGAAAGAGACACTTTTTGGTGGGCTGTAGTCAAGATTCAAGCATTTAAAAGGGTGTTAGGTGGGGGGCCAGACCTGCGGCCTTACTGTTTTTGGAGACTGCAGATAAAACGACAAAGGAGAAGTTACATATCACTTTAAAAAAAAGCTGATTCGGGATTATTTATTTATTTTTCTTCAAAGCTATGGATTTTGTTTAGGCCTCACTAAACCTACTACACATAACCGTTTTTAGGATATAGCAGGCTAAGCTAATAATAGCCTGAGGGAGGCCTAACACATTATTAATCCTAACATTTTATTGTTTACATGACATGGCATTATTATTATCATTATCATTATTATTATTATTATCAACGACAACAGCATTTCCAGCAGCCAAGCCACCAAAGAAATTATAGCCTATAGCTATTTGCATGCATTTCCTGTATCATAATGAATTTTGAATTACTGAAATTATCTATGTATTTAAATGAATGTAATTAACATTTTATTATATATTTCACGCATGTCTATTTTGTTTTCTGAGTATCCTACTATTCTTACTTTATTCCACGTTTGTCTATTGGCCCATTACACAATTTATTCAAACTGTAATTAAAACATCTTCATTCAAGAAATATTTTTATTCACCATTTTCAACTGAACTGTTTGTGTTTCGGACCAGTTCATCTCGACATGACATTGCAGTAAATGAGGATACAATGAACGTGTTTAATAATTAAAACATGGTTATGTTATTACAGAATCTTGGTCATTTCAGCATAAAGTCTTGCATGGATTGTTTAGGCTAAAATAATATGAGAAAAATTCATGAAACAAATGTAACAAAATCAGCAGCTGCAAAGCAAAAATGTAATGTAAATGAGTGCTCCTTAATGTAAATCCAATTTAAGTGACCATATGCTCGCTTAGGCCCAAATTGCTTGTAGACACACACACCATTTTATCAGCAAGTAACTCAGGCCACAACACATATTTACAAAAGCACGTACTGTGTATTATTGCGTTTACTGTGTTTTAAATTAGGAGCAAGGCAATTATAAAACATTCGGAAACCTTTATTAAATCCATTGCTATACGTTTTATATAATACAGAGAAACAAGACCACTTAAGTTGTAATTATGTCAATACGTTTGTGTAACATGCAAAAAACAGTTAATGTGAATTTCTAAAATATATTTCCGTTGGGGATATAAATAATATGATATACCAGATTTGACGAGATAACCGAAAACATATTGGGTAACACTGATCTGTTACCATTCGTGTACGTTTCTCTTGCACACAAGTGTGCACGGTATGGGACACATATATATTTTAAGTTTAAATTCAACAATTCAAATGTTTTATTGTGCACAAAAGCTACAGCGATGTTGTTGGCAATTAATATCTAAGTCCTGTGCCCTGCCAACACTGTAACACACAATATACTAAGACATATAGAATTAAGAAAGTAAAATAATGCAATAAAAAATTGTTTGAGTGACAATGGTGGAATAAGTAAGCTACAAGATAAAGTAAGTGGCAAAGCTACCAGATATACCTGGCAAATGAATACTAAACAGAACATGCTGAGCAACGTGACGTGAGCCACTCATTTAGTTCCTTAGAAAGAAATATTTGGAAAATATGAACCCGTGCAGAGTTTGAGGGGAAGTTTGTGAGACAGCGTCTACTCCAGCTCTCTTCCTGAACAGAGGCCACTCATGCTGTCCTACCTCAGGCACAGAACATTTTATCAGCAGCCTCAGCAGAACTCAAAATACACAATGGAAAGCTGTGCTCTGTGAAACCGAGCCAAGGCTTATTCCTTTTGGAATACCTTCAAGTAAACTCAAGCGTATTACCAAAGACTTGAGTTTGCGCTTTGGTAACACACCTCAAACAGCAGAGAGTGAATGAACACACCGTGCTAATTCCCAAAAAGAAAAGAGTCATTGAGTGTGTGGATTTGGATGTCTCAGTTGTTGCTTCATCTGCTTTGTGGATTGAGAAATTGTAAAATATGGTGATGGAGAACAGTCGAGAAATAGAAGAAAGAAAAGTACAGCAAAAACAGTTCAATAGCAGGAGGATATGGAGAGTACAAAACAGAAATGTACAATGCAAATCTAAATATATTCCTGTTACTGGTGATATAACCTGTAGATTGAGGATGTAAATTATGCATTTTGTTAATTCAATAATCTGAGATTTATTTTAAATACTGAGGTTGCTGAATACGATCTTCAACACCAGATAATGTATTTGGAAGGTTGTATATTTGTTATAAATATGTTCCTGTGATTTATTTTCTTTTTTGACTTTTAGAAAAAGATGAACAGTGTAGAGTTATGTTGTCTTTACAGGGACCACACACAACCATTTGATATGTCATTGATCCCTGCATGGACCGCTTTTCCCCTCACCATCCTCATGACATGAACTTTGAAAGCCCTTACGTGAACAGGGTTTTAGAGTAGCCCAGACAAACACTGGATCCAACCCAAATCCTTCATGAATTATAAAAGGAGGAAAATAAGAATCATGCCATTTTCTTACATTAATGAAAATCCACTTGACTGAGCTGACCTTATCAGGGCTGCCCTTTGACCCCCAGTGCCCTTTACTAGTAAACTTACCCTTCACATTTGTATCCATGTAGACAACAATCGTACTCAATTGAAAATTAGAACTTTAAAAGGCATACAGGAAGGGCATTTACATGATGGGATTTTACATGAAAAATCAGGACACCTTATGTTCATTATCGATCCACTGCACCAAGCAATACAAAATTCTCTAAAGCGTTTGCATGCATCATTATGTGTGTGATTCAGAGACACACTGATTGTTTGTGTGTGTGTGTGTATGTGTGTGTGTGTGTGTGTGTGTGTGTGTGTGTGTTCACAGACGAAGAGAGGCCTGTTATGTGCAGCACGCTGTCTTGTGAATCAGAGCTACGAGAGAGTTACACTACTGCTCTGCTCAGTACCCAGAATCCCTTGCGGCTGCCCGCTCAGACCTGATGGCAGACTGTCAAGATTTGAGGTGTGGCCAAATGGCATGCAATTAACATTTAAGCCGTATTTTATGGAGACATAAATGGAATATCATAGCATATTAAAGGCACTCAGACTGGATCTTTGGACTGCAGACAACAGGAAAAAACTATTCTTAATACTAGGATTTATTTATTATGAATGACCACCATTTGTAAATGCACTTATTAACGTCAATGCTTTTCATAAGAAGTGCTAATTGTTTCTACCATATTTTGTCACTCCTCTCCCATTCTTACTGTAGTCGCCTCCCGCCTCTTGCCTTGTCATAGCTCATCATAGCAGTGTGTGCACTGAAGCCTGACTGTGTGCGACTATGACTGAATGAGAAGGGCAGAGGAGGAGTGTGTGTAACAAAGAGAGAGGGTAGACAGAAAGAAAGAGATCTGCCAGTTGATGAGTGTGTGTTTGTATTGGAAAAAATACCATAATGTTTGTATTTCTGCATGGGTCTGCGCCTCTCTATAGCCGGGGTCTGGCTGGTCAGGAGCAAGGAAGTGCTGTTCCTGTTGGATGGAGAGCAACTGTGTGTGTGTGTGTGTGTGTGTGTGTGTGTGTGTGTGTGTGTGTGTGTGTGTGTGTGTGTGTGTGTGTGTGTGTGTGTGTGTGTGTGTGTGTGTGTGTGTGTGTGTGTGTGTGTGTGTAATACGCCAGGGTAAAACTCTCCAGCAGCTCTTTTCTGCATGACTAGAGGGGGGGCCGCTTTCTCAGCTCGCTTTAACCTCTGTTGACCTCTCCCAGTCATCTGACAAAGGTCATCGCCCAAGACGATGGGAGAGACTGTCCCTGAACAAGAAAGCACAGAGAGACTGTCACAAATACCTCTTTACATCGAGGCATTTCCAGGGCCAGTATGGAGCTGTGACAAATTGAAAACCAGTATGGGTATTTTAACCTACTTGTTCACCAACTATTTGCCCTGGCTGGAATCAAGAGATATGTCAGAGGCTGGGGGGGGGACTTGGGAAACAAAGGTTCATGAGTACAATAAGTGGCTTGAACACAATCACACTTTGTCTAGCCTGAACGTTGTGGCATACATGTAACATCATTTATTATTCACTATAGTTTGAATAACTACCAACTTGCTATCATTGTGGCATTAGCCATTTTGAACAATGAATTTCGATTCTGCTTCAGGTGCATACAGAGGTTTTTTTGTTGTGTTTGTAACATGAATACACTTAAAGAATATCAGAAAAGAGTGAAAATACCATACTAAATACAAATACGTTTTGCCTGGAGAAAAGGGCTAATAACACAATGATACCAAGAAGTACTTACTGATTCAAAGTTTAAGATAAGATTATAAAGTTGTCAGAGAAGACGTTCGTAGAATTCAATCTGGCTTTGTAAGTATAAGAGCAGCCTGAGCACATCTCCAACACAGACTGCCACTGTTGTTACTGTTTGTGAAATTCACGCTGGCATTGCAACATAAACAGTAAAGGTATGAAGTGGATCCTCTGGTACATTTGATGGAAAACCAAACCGTCTTAAGGTGGTTTGTAAGTTATAAACCACCTGCAAACAGTGGCCCCATAATAGAACTAGAACGGATTGATTTATAGGAAAAGAGTGTAAAAGATTCATAAGAGGGATCTCACATGCCGTTTTAGGCTCTGGGTGACAATGGTGTATGCAACTGTCAGAGGGGGAGAGAGCACTTAGTTCAACAATGCCTTAACAACGCTGTCATTACGATGAAACGGCATGTGTCTCCAGCAATAGCACTGTTGGAGGATTCCCCCGGGGAGTCCCCATGCACTGCAGGGCAACCTGAGACCAAAACTACATGATACAGCACATTGTGAGGAGTGAGGTAAACAACAAGGCTATTAGGCTGCAGCCACACGAGGACTATAAAGGAAACCAACCAAAATCGTTATCAAAAAAGTCTTCCGTCCACACGCAATAGGCACCAGAAACGTGTCCGTCCACACGAGACAGCTCGAACCGCTGGAGACGCTGTAGTACATATGCCGGGCCTGTAAGTGGCGCTGTACTTCTGCCACAAAATACACCAAAAGCAGCGAAGAAGACTTCCCGCGCATGCATGGTTGCCATGGTTGCCCTTCTGTTTATTCTCCGCGCTGGATTTAGCAGCAGAGGTGGGGTTTCGCCGGTCAACACGTCCGTAAAGTTTAAATCTCCCGGACAAAATTATATTATTTTTCCGAAATAAGGTCCCATGGACCGGAAGTAGATGGGCGTGACTTCGCCTCTCTATAGAGTGACAAAGTCACGCCCATATACTTGATCATTTCCATGTCAAAAAAGTCACAGTTTGTCATAAAACTGTTGAAATATAAGACTATGAAAAATACGCAACTAGAAAGACTACAAATCCCGGAGTCGCGTAAGTGATGTCATAACTGTTTTCCTCCACTAAGAGATAGCTAAGATCAGCGCCATATAGATATAATCTATCTATATGGCGCTGGCTAAGATAAGATCACTTTAACAAGATTCCTGTGTGCTTAGTACCAGGTTGTTATCATACCAGCAATGGGTCTTGCTCGTTCTTTCGCTTCCCGTCTGATGAAAGGACCAAGAGTGGCTGGATCAAGTTAGCTACCTAGCTAGTAGCTAGCACGTTAGTTAGCCTTGTCATTTTTATTAGCCTTAATATGAAGTAACATCAAGTAACCCAAAATGTTAAACAGTAAGAGTAGTAGGCATATTTCGTGAACCCTTTGAAGAGTACTGTCACCGGTGTGATCATTCTATAATACACAATTTAAGCCCGGGGGAGAAATTATAACGCTAACGCTAGCATCGGCGATCGCCGATCTTTTGTACTTCATGCTATCTGCACAAATGGTTGACATTAAAGGTGACATGTCATGCTTTTCCGGTTATTACCCGTCCCCTTGTGTGTTATGAAGGTTTTTATACATGTAAATGGTGTGCAGAGTCAAAACCCTCAAAGTACACCATGTAGCGAGTAAACTCTAACACAAAACCCCAAAACGCCTCGTTGGAGATACGTCACTGTCCATTTGATTCTTCCGGGTACATCATGATGTCATGTCGTCCCCGGAACGAAATGGACCAATCCGTGGAGCCATTACGTTACGTCCACGGAGCCGTTACGTTAAGCCCCCGCTGATTGGTCCAAATTGACCAATCCACGGACTTCCTCACACACTCAGTGCAGGCAGCTCAGCTGATCTCTCCTCCCTGGCTGCAGGCTGATAACAGACAGTTGGGATCGCGGCAAAATTCTCTCTGCAGACCCATTCTCACAGCGTTTATCAACCTTTTTCTTACTCAATATCAAGCCACACTTATTGTTTTTACTTCGGCTGTGACTTTGTGTGTGCTCAGGATGAGTTTGGCTGTGTTTGGCTAAACAAGGAAATCACACCTCCACGGAGTTCAGCGCGATTCACAACGTCCCGACTGGTCCCGACCAATCGGAGCACACTGTGCTCACAGGGAGGGGGGGGGCAAGAGCTGCAACGAGCCGTTTAGTGGAGAGAGTGAATACTGCTGAATACATACTTTACAGAGATGCTGTATGTGAAACCAATGTGAGTTTGGAAAATTGCACAGTATAAATCTATTCTAGTAGACCTCAACAATGGAATTATGATCAGTGGAAATGGCCATGACATGGGACCTTTAAACATTAAAAAGACCAGGCAGTTCAGAGAGAATCAATGGAAGGCAGGCAGGCAGCTTTGCATGACATTCTTCTGGACGTGTTTCATTGTGGTGATAGTGAGGGTAGTCAATCGTTTTGTTGACAAGACAGTAGTGACGGCCATATTGGTGACATGTGTTGTTCTGCGAGACCAGAGATGTAGTTCATTGAGCGTTTCACTTTTTTTTTTTTACTTGCAAAATGATCTTTTAAATTGACAAACATCATATGTGTAATTCGTGGCACAATTCAAACGGGATCGAAAGATAATCTTTCTCTCTCCATTGACTTCAATACATAATTTTTCCGAAATAAGGTCCCATGGAGGTCCACCGGAAGGGGAGGGACTTCACCACTCTATAGGCGTAGACACGGAACCGTTTGGCCCCCCAGAGCGTTTCGTCCGCAGATCTACCCACATTGGGACCCGTTATCGTTATCGTTATCTGCGTTTCCCTGCTGCGTTTCCCTTTTCTATATGATAGAGAACTGTAGCGGATACAACCGTTATCGTCCTTGTGTGGCTGCAGCCTTAGTTATGGCGCGTTTCCACTGCAGCGGGTATCCCCGTTTAAGCGTCCTTAACCGTCCTCAAGCGGCCAGGCCGGTTTTTGGTGGCGTTTCCATATAGCCTAGTACCGGCCAGCGGGTACTTTTTCCCTCTTTTTCCGGCCTCATAAAATCGTGGTTCCCTCAGACCAGGGCCAGGGCTGAACTAGTGACGTCAACACTCTCGACTGCTGATTGGTCAGAGAAAATCGTCACAATATTGCGCGCGAGTTCATCCCTAGCGTCGCATATATATCTAGAAGCAAGCTTGCAGCATTTTTATACACAGCATTTTGTAAACGGAGGAGCTACAAAAATGGCTACTTCTAAGAAAAGCACACCGTGGTCGACCGAGGAGGTGACGACGTTCCTTCATCTCATTGGGGATGATAAAATCCAGCGGGAGCTCGACGGAACAACTCGAAATGTGAACAAAAACAAAGCCGATCGCCCCGCCTACACTGCGTTGCTACCCCAGGTCCTAAACTGTAATGGAAATGCGCCACGGCCTGGGCCGGCCAGCGAGGCAGCCCGAGGCCAGAGCGAGGACGCTTAGGGACGCAGTGGAAACGCGCCATTAGAAGGGAACCTGAGACAGGAGGCCTGTGTGTGTGTCACACTTAAAGACTGTTTGATGGCCTATTGATCGGCTAATTTAGTCATCCCACCCCCCCCCCTTCTCCATGATGCAAATTGCTGGAGGAAATTGAAAGATGTCAGAGGGGATGTAAGCAGATAAAGGTAAGTGATACAGAGATACGAGATAAGAGAGGATGAGAACAGATTGGAATACAGCCAACATGTTAATTGCAAAGCAAGCTAAGTGGGAGAGTAAAAACAAATGAAGTCAAATGAATGAAATTATAGATTTAGGTCATGCAATATGAAAAGGATCAAAGTGTGTAGACAACCGGCCATAATTCATTTTCGTCCCGAGATAAATATTATCAAACTAAGTTTACAGCATCGCCTGCAACTCAGTAAGGTTGCATGCTGCTAACATGCTAACAATGACAATGCTAGCGTGCTGATGTTTAGGATGTATAATCTTTACCATGTTCACCATCTTGGTTTGGAGTGCTATAAAGCATGCTTACACGGCTAATCAAGTTTAAGATAACTGACAGCTGACGATGATCGGAATGCTTTTGGACTGGCCGGTATTTTCCCTACAGTGACTCTTTAATCCATCTGGAAGATGTCAAGATATTTCATTGGAATGGAGAGAATTGTTGATGTGATGGTGCCAATAGACGAGTCAGAGGAAAAACAAAGTTGTTACATTTCATCCGAAGCCAATGCCTATTTAAAATATCAGGGCAATCAATCTAAGTGATGAATTAAGAGTGAATTTCCTAAAAGACAAATGCATCATTATGATGCTATATAATGTCAGGGCAACCAAAGTCCAAAGGATTGATCCTCCGTGATAAATGTGTGTTAACATGTTTAGGACAAAATAATTAAGCTATCCTTGTTTATTAATCAAAGTAACTGCAGAAATGTCAAATAAGTAAGACATATAAGAACAAAAATGCATATTACCATATCACCTTTGTCGTGTAGGAAGTCATAGCTGCTTTTCGGTAATAACCCAGATTTAACTTCAAAGCAATGTTCTATTTTATTACTACATATACCAGGTTCGATATGAGCTGAAAAAATCATGACAAAAAATGAACTCTATGATATCAAACTATATTTGGATATCCTACAAAATGATCTTGTTTATTCAATATACAAGCTTTCTATCAAATGCTACAATAATGTGAAGAAATTATTACTTTTCATCACACATTTTTCTTTCAGACACACACACACACACACACACACACACACACACACACACACACACACACACACGAACACATGCTCACACTTGCACACACGCACAAACCGTGTATCAATTAAAGAGCATCGTCTCCCACGCCCTCCCTCACGTCCTGTCCCCTCAGACACTCTTGTCAGGGTAATGTGCCATTAATCTACCACTGAAAACACATTATTGGCCAATCAATAGGTAAGATGGAGGGATAAAGGCAGAGGAAAGAGGAGAAGGAAGGAGAGGACAAGAGGCGGGGGAGTGATGCTCTAAGTCTGGGGGGCGTTTGAGCGAGGGAGAGGGGGGTCAACACTTATCCATAACACCAGAGAATGAGCTCCACTATACTGTATGCAGACATGGAATACTCAATGTGGTTTCATGCTGACAGTCAATACAGGTCCATTAACAACAGATACAGAGTGTCCTAACTTGTAATCCCCCCCCTATACACACACATATACCTCTGTGTCCTCCACAAACATGCATAATAAACAGTTTGCTTTGATTTCACTAAAATGCTTAAATTATAATGTTACACGTGTTATCATAGTGTCTTTTGCAGATACATTTCCTATTTTAGTTTGGCAACAAGGTATCACACACACACACACACACACACACACACACACACACACACACACACACACACACACACACACACACACACACACACACACACACACACACACACACACACACACACACACACACACCTTCCACTGCAAAGGCTCACTCAACCCTACCATACACACCTTGATGCTGTTGTACAACAGGATGCGGTCATTCAGATCTAAGCCGAGCAGAACATGTACTCCGCATGTAGCGAGGCTGACCTTAATGCCTCCGTGGTGACATGACACACGGTCACACCCAGGAGACCATGGAGACACTGGCCTGCTGCTGTTTACACCTTCTATGGATGCTGCTAAATAAATAGCTTCAGTGAAACGCAGTCCCCGAACACAGCCTGTACTCAAAGGTTACTTCTAAGTGTGATACATTAAGGACCAGACTAGATAGAGTCCTCTCCATCATGGCAATCTCATATGGGGTAAGAGCTTGTACAAAATACTGACGGACAAGGAGCACATCAGGTTTGGATATTAGGAGATAAAACAGTTGGGTGGGGAGGGATGAATAAAAACCTGAAAGGCTAAAAAAAAAAACATTATGCTTATGAATGTTTCAGAATGTTTTAAAATGTTAAAGTCACTTTTTCCCCACATTTACGTTTAGTGTGAAAGTATTTGAAACAAATACAAGACTACGAAAAACATATTGGTAAAAAAATGGAATTACAAATATTTAGCACTGAGTTATTGTCAAAGCACACCTGTGATTTAAAGAGCTGAAGAAGTATTGTAACCATTAAACAGTATAAATGTACTGGAGGAAATACAATTTCAAAGTGAGAAGGAAGCAAAAGTTACAGCACAGCCAATGCCGAAGCTCGACTATTACCCTACAACATACTGGTCAAATAAAGAGTTGTTAAAGCATTACATATCTATATCAACAGCTGGATTGGGTTGTGTTAAATTGGATATTAGCCGTGTGCTCCAGGTTACTCAGTCATTTCACAGGGGGACTGTGTTCACAGTCTAGTGCAAGTCTGACATAGTGTCGTACACCTGTAGGCTCTGCGCAAAATATGTTAGGCATCGTACCAGAAACATGGCAATTATTTTGACAGTGAATGCATAACAATGTAATGTGAGCTTAGTATTTCTACCATTTATCTCGAAATCTTCTGGACTTAAAATGCCTTAGAAAAGTCAAATGATGTTTTGGCAATTACATTAATAACCCTTCAAATTCATTTATCACATAATCTGGTCTATATTTCATACTCACCTGTACCAAAAGTTATGCACACACGCAAATGCAGTACGTTGTTTTTCATGTATTGATGGAGTTCTATTTCCGTCTGAGCACTTGCCAAGGAAAACAGAAAGCATGCAAGTTTTCTTGCCATACAAACAAGAGTGTGTATGACGCATGCCTGCTTGTGTGTGTGCAGATAGAGTAAAACAGTACTTAAAAGAGTATGAAGATATGGACAAAGGATTCTTTAAGGATTCATGGCATGTTGAGGGAGGGTTAGGGTTAGTGAAAAGATGAAGGAGATGAATGATAACTTGACCATTGTTGAACATGACAGGATTAGTCCCGTGTTAATGAAAATTCGGAAAGATCTACAACGAAAGTGAATTCTTGTTTAGGCAGTTTTATTGTTTTGCTGTCTTTTATTTCAGACATTTTGTGTTTGCTATCATTCTCGTGACAACCCTGTTAGTTCCTCATAGAAACACACAGAACAAACACAACTCTTAGCCCTGCAGTGCGCGGATCTCCAGAGGATTGTGCTCCCCTCTGGCCAGTTCAGGGGAGAACTAAGTGCTCTGTAATAGCCAGCAATCAGCACAGATGGATAGAAACCAACGTCTCGCCCTCAGGAAAGAAATATAAATAAATAAGATGAATAAATAAAAGCCCTGTGTCCTCACAACCACATACTGCATTGGGCATGTGTTTTATAATGAATATAGATTGAGTAGTTGAAATATTTATGGTCCAGGGGTGGTGTGAGTTTGGGAGGGGGTGGGGGATTTGGGGCAAGGGGGGGCTAATGGTGTGAAATCGCATCCCAAGTGGACGCCGGAAATGAAAAAGGAAAATTCCTCTGGTCCGGAAGCTCCCAAGCCAACATTTGTGATGCCTCATCTGGGATTCTGTCAATGTGCTTCCGGGGAAAAAAACCTTTAGGATTTTTCTATTGGAAAGAACTGTAATGTATTCTTTACATGAACAAACACATTACAAATACTCTTCATAAACCCAGTGTTATGACACGACAAAGTAAGGCTCTGATCGGCATTTACAAACGGCTTAACACTTGTTTTCCCCTGAAGTGCCCTGTGCACCCCCATTACCTAATTTGCTTGTATGAAGCCTTCACCTAAGAGCCATAAACAGTTAAAGCCCTCCATCGGTCAGCGGAGCGGTGTCTGGGGAGAGGGGCTGACTAAGAAGAGCCCAGGGGCCAGATGAAGAATAACTGAGTAGACTGCAGCAGAGAGAGAACATATTGTCCCTGACAAGAACAAACATTAGACTGATAAACAAGTGGCTCGGGGTGAGCAAGCGTTTTAAGGGAAGCATGAGAGCGAGAGAGAGGGAGAAAGAGCAAACTGTACGCGGTAAGAGGGAGTCAGAGGAGATGAGCCGAGATGAGCGCAATTTCCAAAAATAGTCACAGCGAGGCCTCAGGAGAGCTCTGAGAATCACCAATTCTCTCTTCCATCCTTACCTGGGATCAGCCTCAAGATGTTTGTGTCCGTGTTGGTATACAAACTGAGGGCCGTGTGTGTTGTTTGGAGGAACATTTGTGATATTATGTACATGATACATGTCACCAGATAAAAGTGTACAATTAGCTGCTTTAATGGTTGAGCTGTGAAACTCTAGAAAGCATCGCAGTAACCCTGGTTAACCCCCTGCTCACCAACGCAATTGCAACACAATGTTCTTCACTACGTTGCACACCAATTAAGCGAACAGAATAGAGATGAACATGAGACCTAAGTCGACATTAACTACTTTTTTCCCTGCAGCGCTGAGATTGTCTATCAATAATAATGTGCACGTCTCATAAAAGCGTCTCCCGGCTCTTTCTGGCAATTATAAAAGGAACACGTCATCAGAGATCTCTCTTTTCAGAGCCGCACTACTCCGGGCACTATCGCTACTTAAGAGACATGAAGCCTGCTTGTTGACAGACGGGAAAATATCCCTGTCTTGAAGTAAATATTTAGTTCTGCATTTGGGGGGCGGTTTTAAACTTAAGTGTTTTAAAGCGTTGTTTGGGGTTAGGCAACTTAGATGAGTGCTGGAGAATATTTCAAACAGGCAACTTCTGAGCATGCGCTTCAAAAAAGAAGAAGTTGATAGTCTGTTGGGAGGGTTTAATAATGAAACGGGAACATGTGGACCTGCTAGAGTTAAGTACACTTAGGAGTGCACTCAGAAGTGTGTGTGGAAGAGATACTGGATGACAAGTTGAAGAGGTGCCATGTAGATGGTTAACAAACCGCAGCTCTGAATCTGGGTCAATTCTCTGTTTGTAAAGAAAACAGATTTGCCTTTGTGGTAGTTGAAAAGATTGAAAAATAATCATACAATTCCCACGTACCTAAATGAACAGACTGATATAGCAGAGCAGAGGGTGGTGAGACTTCTGCATCCAGACCTGGAGGCAATTCATGTGAATGTGTTCCATTCATAAGCAAAGATTACGGAGTGCTGGTGTCTGGGTGCTACGATGCTGCAGATTGAACAATAAGTGCTTTCCACTTACAGTATGTGTGTATAGACCTACGAATGTGTTTGCAAGTGTGTGTGTGTGTGTGTGTGTGTGTGTGTGTGTGTGTGTGTGTGTGTGTGTGTGTGTGTGTGTGTGTGTGTGTGTGTGTTAGTGTAGCCCCTCTCTGCCATCAGGAGGTTTTAATAGAGTAGTATATTCCTTTGCATTTTACATGACTCTAGGGCAGGCTGCTCTCGCCTGTCTGCTCTGCTCAGATCAGACGCTCAAATTGGAGCACAGAATGGACTGCAGGTCTTCATACTATCCCGCTTTGTAATCCGTGTGCCTTTTCTGTGTGTTTACAGGCATGTGTGCATACTATAGAGACATACCTGATATGAATTCCTAATATTCTGCAACACTTTTGGGTCTGCCAACATTCTGTCGGTGCAGGTCTGATATAAAACAGTCATTGTGCTTCAAAACTTCACATACTGGCCTGAATTGTGATGTGTCAAGCCCAAAAACCATCTGAATTTAAACCATTCATTTTGGCCATGCAGGCTAGCAGCATCACAGGTATTGCCATGAAATCTAGTATAGCTTTTCAGAGGACGAAACCCTGATTTCTTAGTACCACACTTTGGTGATACTCTTACATTTTATATAGAGCACAATTCTTTGATTTATTAACTTGAAATAGTCAAATGACCGTAAACCAATAACAAAGTAAGATGATAAACACGGCAAACCTCAGAATGCTGCTCACAATGTCAATGTCCCCTCTGTGGGACTAATTAAGGTATTCTGATTATTCTGATTCTGATTGTCGTTTTGAGCACACTGGCATGCTAACATTAGCATTAGCTCCAATCGTGGTTGTCTCTACTCATAACAAAGCAACGTCATGACATAATGTACAGTGCCACTTTACATTTTCTCTTACCATTACAATTGAATCAATTCAATTCAATGAATATCTAGCCAACAAAATAATTTGCACACTTGAATTGATACTTGTTATTTGCTGTGGATAAATCCTAAAAACACCAACTACTGTATGTGTTTTCCCAGAAAGGCTGCAGTGATTGGTGGGATTATTATTGGTGGGATTATCTCCTGGCTTCAGATGCAATAATGCTACCCACGCCCTGGCCCTCTCTACCATCCAGTCTGATGTGCATCTTTGTTTTCACAACACAAGAACAAGTCTCCGAGGCGCTTTCTCACACTTCTCCTCTCTCACGCCCTCGTCGCTCGACTTCTGTATTATATACAGCCTCAAGTCTCTCAGCTATTCATGATGTTTCCTTTAGTAGAGACAGATGATTCATATTTTACCCCTCCATACTTTAAAGGCGGGGTAGGTAATTCTGGAGAAACCAGCTTGAGATCGCTAGAATTTGAAAACACACAGCCGGAAAAAATCTGCCACTTCCTTACAGAGCCCCTCCTCCAACACACACGAACGAGCACATGACCAATGAGGGCACGAGATAAGTTTGTGCACTAGGGATGTGCATCTCCATCACTGAGGCCGATGCGATGCGCATCTCGATACGTTGCCACGATACGATACATTAACGATACATTTGAAACACCAGGCGATGCGATACGATACGATTCACCCCTGTTGCGATACAGTTCGATACGATTTGATTCAACATTATGCGATTCGGTGCGATACGATGCGATTCAACACCAAAAATAATGATACTTCAATTTGGTACGACAGAGGATTTTTGTTTTATTCCTTATATGCAGCAAATCATACATTAACAAAAAAGTGCTTTACATATTTGGTACTGCACATCCCATCATGCCGTTTATTTTTGTACCTTTAAAAGCTCTCCAGAGTACAATTGTATAACACCTCACAGTTAAACAATGTAAGGATGCATTGCTCATGATTAACAATGTGCAAATAACAGCTACCATAGAGCAATGCCCATACAGCTGCCAGCCTGATGTGCTTAACACTCATCCATAGGCTAACTCACCAGTGAGCAGAAAGCGGTGGGTTCTATATGAACAATAAATAATACAAATAACCTTTCACAAACAGGTATTTCATAACTGCTTACAGTGAGGAATACATTTAAATTATTATTGGCCGTCACAGGCTGCTGTAAACTAAACACCACTCTCTCTGACAGAACACCTCACTGAGTGATTTAACTCATATAACTTTGAGGTTTCTCTTTTCAGCCGCAGACCCCATGTCGACTCTTTATGTGCGTCGCTAAGTTCCTCGTACTACTTGTGTACTTTAAATCGGCTCGGCATCGTTAACAATTTGCGAGCGATTTTTCAAGTTGACCGTCTGTGCCGTGCACATATACCATCAGGACGTTACTGATGGGGTGCGGCTGCGGAGTGATACTGTGTGTATGCAAGCCCGCATCTAGGACGGATCTATGTATCATGGCTGTAGACCTGTTAAGTAATAAAGATACCTCATACAAAAGTCTACGGATACCTTATTACTCTCCATGACCTGCGGTCAACTATATAGCATAAAGGACTATTACACCGTCTAACTTGAACAATCCGAAGTGTTACCAAACGTTTGATTTGTAGGTATTTTTCGGTGCGCTGTGTTTCTCTTTCTCCTCGACTTCCGTGTGTGTTGATAACTGAGACTCTCGGCCTCCGTAGTGGCGAAGCAAATATCAAAGATCGTCTCTGCTGAGCGTTGACAAGATTAGGGGATTTAATATGAATGAATCGGTTTTTTACCGATGCAAAGACGCTACGCCATCGATGCATCGCGAGTTCAACCCGGTTCAACCCAAACTGTAGCCGATGTGCACTCTTTCAACCGGTGCACTCGCATCTTGAACGTTTATGCCGGTGCACCGATGCGAATCGGTGAATCTTAACATCTCTATTGTGCACAGATGGAAGGCTGACAGGCAGGTAGGCCATCCAGTTACTTTAGCCGGGCCGGCTCAGATGATTGGTCGTGGTCTTTACAGCGCCACGGCTTCCACAGATGACGTTTTTTATGGATTTATTGTCAAAGCATTTAAGATATTCATTGCTATCGGGATGTTAAGAGCATTCCATGGAATATAACACAAAGTGTTTCTGAAATAAATTACATCCCCCACCTTTAAGTAAGAACACAAGTGTATTCTCAAAGCATTCACCTCTTCTAGGCCTAAACAGCTAAAAGAAAAAAGAGGAGAACCGTTACGAAAAGGAAATCATTCATTTCTATAGCAGTATACTTAAAGAGAAGGCCAGACAGAATGCGGTACGTATCAAACGGGACACAATGCTACAAATCAATGTGAAAACCTGAACTAGACATGCTTGACGAATAATGATTGACCTCAGACTATTCCCCTGATTCATTGAGATCTAAACTGTTCTCAAAGCAAACAGGAGCGAGGAATATTGCAGGCCCACTTACACTTACAATCAGAGAGAGTGATAGAGAGTATTGGGGGGGGGGGGGGGTGACATGTAAAAGCGACCAGATGGATGAAAGCCAAGAGGCAGGAATAGGAAAAACTAAACTAGTGTTAATAGAGACTATAACGTTGAATGCAGTCTCTCACTCTTTAGTCTCATAGAGCACATTAGGGTGGAGACAGTTCTATTACAGCTTGACAATAGGGATTATGGATGATATGTTTGTGAGATTATGTAGACACAACACAAACATATCCTGTGTATTGTGGGCCCTGAAGAAAGTATACGCGTGCTGTTATGTGTTTCTGTGTGCGGGAACGTGTGTGTGTGTGTGTCTTTTTACTTAAAGCAAATGTAATGAGACCCGCCCTGCCTGCCTGAAGAAAAGGGCCTGCCAAATCCTCTCATCCCCACTGACAGGGTGAGGAGTGAATTAACAACTTTTAAATAGAGTAATTGCCAACAGGATAGACTTGTTAGATAAAAGGTGCAATTTAGACGGAGGAGATAAAATAGTAAGAAATGGAAGCCTACAAGTACTTTTTTGACACCCTGTGTGCATGGATGTGGGTCTAGTTAAAGGCTAGGAAATAGGGCTGACCAATGCATTCATATAATCACTACAAACTCACAATCACAAGAGCCACAATTGAAATGATAACATATATGCTTAACAGTGTCCTAACAAGCACGGGAAAGTAAAGCTGGCAACTGTTGACTTGAGCTGCTCTTACTGTCATCTGTAAATGTACCTCTCAAGTGTAGCCTATAATTCTGGGAGTTATCAAATCATCTGTCAAAGATCATTTTGTGGAAGACGAAACGGCACTATGCATCATTCTTAAATGAGGAGTGGCATGGGCCCTCGTCTTGAATATAAAGTCACTTTGAACGTGTTTTTTGGTTAGTTGCCAAGAAGATCTGTAGTTGATACAAGTTTAGATGCTCTCGTTTTGTTCTACGGCATAAATATGTCAGTAATGACCCCACTCTTGAATGTCTCATGTGCCATAAAAGCAGCGGTTGCTAACAAGTGACTAAATGAGACTGCTTAGTGTCATAGCTTAGCAATGGTGAAGCCATTGTTGTGGTTGAATCTTATGCTTTAAATATCATAAAAGTGGTGGAGATTATCCTGCTGAAATAAACGTATGATTATCCTAAATGTTTTTACCATAGCAACATTCCAAAATACATAAGAAATATCTTTTGTTAAGGGACACATTACAATGCTTACTTAGGGGTCAAACTACAAAAAAGGCCTCAACACAGAAGCTCAACAAATGCACTATTTTTATTATTTGAGTAACATTTCCCTCATTTTTCATTTGTTTGAATCATTTGTTGATAATTACAAAATGGAGGAAAACGGCTTTGCTTCCAAAGCCGACTTAAAACAGAATCTCTGTACGCAGCACTCTCCTCTCTCCATTTCACACTAAATTGAGTGGCTGCTGAATACAACTCAATTCACAGAATGTAGGTAGAGTTATGTTGATAAATATTAGGTGAGATGCTTTTATTGCACGGAGCTTGTGGTGCTTGTTGCCTGTATTGCCAAACCGGGGGACGAAGTAAACATTCAAGCAAATAAGTAAAGCAACAGAAATAGAACGCACGCCACAACAGAAGGGGAAAATAAAAATGTAAGCTGCTAAATACCGTGTGGATCCCACTTGAAGCGATAAAAGAGGCGTTTCCTCTCATCTTATCTTTAAAAAGCTTTTAAAATTCGACAGCATCATCTGATTCAATTAATATTGCAGGCGTGTTGTGGGGAAAATAAATAAGTGAATAAAAGTCATTTTGAGTGGAAATGCTCTTATTGCTACAGAGTTTCCATGTATGCCCTCTGGCCAAGCAGCAGAGGAACATGTGTCCCATTACAGGGAACGGGAACACATGGATGAGACAAACCCATCACTTTGTACCCCTGACTAAAAATGAACACACACATATGATGCTACAAAGCTGTAGGAAATAGACTTTGTTTTAATTACTGGTGCCTTAGTAAACAAGTTCTCAGCATCTTCATTTCATTTCCTTTCTTCTCTTGACTTTGATTCTCTATGTCTCTAATCGGCTATCAGGTTACAGACTGCCTGTGACTTCATCAGCATCTCCCTGTTCTATTAAACCCCTCCAAGGATGTATTATTGTGTGTGTGTGTGTGTGTGTGTATGTGTGTGTGTGTGTGTGTGTGTGTGTGTGTGTGTGTGTGTGTGTGTGTGTGTGTGTGTGTGTGTGTGTGTGTGTGTGTGTGTGTGTGTGTGTGTGTGTGTGTGTGTGAGAGAAGGAGAGAATGAAAGCGAGTGTGTTGATTTATGATGCTGTATTGGTAATCAATATGGTTCTTTTAAGTTATTTCGATGCAGTGATTGATAATTGGAGTGGTGAGCATATGGGTTGGGAACTCGAGCTGCGAGTCGCACTGCTCCCATATGGGTAACACTATCTGCGCTGAAGCCGGCGCATCTATTGTCGGTGCTAAAGTCAATTAACTGAGAATAAAAAGCTTGGAAATTTAAAAAGCACTTGTCAAAAACTAAGGCCTTTATACGAGGGGATTAAAAAAGTGACTATTAGTTGCCGAAACCACAAATTTGAAAAAGGGGGTCGTCTAATCTACTTATTATTTAGTTCCTAGAGACGATGAAGGAGCGCACAGTTTAGTTTTGGGGGTGTTTCTTGTCCCTCTTTCATGTGCAGGTCGATTTGACAGGAGGGTTAGATGAAGATAAGAACATACAGGACCCTCTCTTTGGTCGTCTGTCAGCGGCCAGAGACACGACTCCCTCCGACAGACATACTTTACCTCCGGCCAGGCACGGGAAGTAAGGTAGCTGCTTTGATTGAGCTTTGATTAAATGTTGTTAACAATGCGGAGAACTGCTTTGGCCTTTTCCTAACTTGGCCGGCGCACGGGCCGAGGGGCCACGGACAAAGACTACAAAGAATGACCCGTGTGCTTTTAGAAACACAAGAGGAGTTGTTGGTGAATTAAACTGTCCTGTCTTAGGTTCGTATTTGATGTGCCCATTACGTTATTATTTAAGCAGGCGATCAGGGACTAATAAAAAACTAAAAAAGGAACGCCAGGTAAGTGATGTATTTTCAGAAAAAATGGTGACACGAGAATCATTTCTTAGGTCTGCAATTAAGGAAAATAAATACAATTGCTAAACGCTAAAGCCATACATATTTAAATGTGTTTTTCAAGATAACACGTGCGAACAATCCTTTCTTGTTTTTGCTCGTCCTGCTAAACATACAATAAATTGCTATTCTTTGCTATTGACTAATTTCTGGCCAGTGGACACCGAGTGTTTTGGTCTAACCCGTGTTAACAGCCTGTGAGGCTGATCCAAACTATTAGAAAGGAATGTTTCATTGGGGGCGATGAAAGACAACAACTACACTCATCTTATCAACTCCTGCTGATCAGGACGGATACTCAAAACCCTGCATGGCGGGATCGGAGCCCCACTGACAAGGAGCGCACACACAAATATAAAGCCATATCTGCCAAAGCCACATGCACACACACACACACACACACACACACACACACACACACACACACACACACACACACACACACACACACACACACACACACACACACACACACACACACACACACACACACACACACACACACACACACACACACACACACACACACACACACACACACACACGCACGCACACACACACACACACACACCAACGCAATATGTATATATATTGCTATAATCTCAATAATGAGTAACTACTTACGGAAGTTGATGACAGTCAAAATAGCCCCACTGAGAAATAATCCACCCAACAATGGCTCTGTTATTTCAACTTTAAAACCTCTCCTGTTCATGGTTTTGAGTGACATTCCACAAAAGTTTTTTTTCTTTTTTCAGATTGATGTGTTGAAGTCAATATTGCTATCTCCAACCACCCATAAAAAACAACATTCAAAACAAGGTATTTAAAAAGGATAAATGTAGTTTGTGTTTTACCTGCTTGATATGCTCTTTGTATGTTCAACTATAAAATACAAAAATAAACATCAAGTGTTAAAACTGTTGAGGAAAATCTCCATGGAAACGGACATTCTAAGTTCTCAGAGTGCAAAAGGATGTTTCTTTTTTTGCGAAAAATAAATAAATGCAGTCAAAGTAATAAAAACACATGGTAAGAGCCATTTGATATTGTGTCGTCAACATTCCTTAAAAACGGTAGTTCTCTTTCTTTAATCTTCAATTACCACAACAACAGTGAGGGCGCTCAAATGTGAAAGATGCGTCATCTTACATGTTTCACAACCGCTGCACCAGGTGTCCCATTGATTCTTTTGGACGGAAACTGTAACAAAAAGCCATCGGAACACAAACAGGCATGCTCACACACACGTATCGGATCTCACAGGCCTGTATTTCATGTCCAGCGCTGTGCTGATTGCAATAGATTTCAGATGAGGATCAACACTTTGAAACTGAGTCGATGACCCGAGGGTTGAGAAGAAAGGAGTAAAAGAGAAAGAGGAGAGTGAAAGGTGGATAGTGAGGGAGAGGGTAAGAGAAAACAGGATTTAAAAAAAGGAGTCGTGAGGAAAATAAAAAAAGGAAACACAGGTAAACCACCTTAAGAAGTGTGTGTTCAGTGGATTCAAATCTGAGGGTGTGCATGTTATGTCTACATTGTAAGCAGAGTCATCATAAATAGCCTTGCACGCTCACGTCTGCTTGTGTTTCCCTGCGTGTACATCTAAGAAAGATGTATTCATAACTGGGCGTTCATAATCCAATCTGTGACTGATTTAGCTGTCTGCTGCCCAGGAGCCAGGCCGGCGCTACGGGACACCCCATCCAACACTCTGCTTTCCCACACCGGGACAGCGGGACATTGGGATACCCCCGCGGGGCCCGAGCCGGGTCGGAGCGGGCCGATCACTTTAGTCCAAACTGACGTGTCTGCTTAACACACACACACTCCAGGTAGTGTGCATGACAGGGGCTTACAGCATCAGTAAGGATATGTGCGCTGGCCTCTGGTGTAGAATATCGTCCCTCAAGGGGCCCGGAAGGTGTGTGAGAGTGTGTGTGTTTGATCTGGTGTAAGTATTTCTAAGTTTCGGTGAATATGTGAGATTGAGCGTTGCATGTTTTGGCTCGTTTGCCAGCACGTAACAGAGATGAAAAGGCTCTTAAAGATATATTTTACTGCATAGTAATGGTACATTTGAGCAGCCTGGAAGACATTCGCAGTCACACAAAGCACACTGAGGAAATACTCACTGGCATTAATCCTCAGGCAGTGAATTGAAATGGCCTTCCCCTCTATGTCTGGATAATAATCATCACCATGATTTTCACCAACGTCTTTCAAATGTTCTTGGCCATTGCCCCTGGCTCTTTCTTGTTTCCAAAATACCAAACCGTCCTCTATTATTGGTCTCATACACAGGATCTGAAAACGCACCGCAGTGATGAATATTCTGAGTAATCCTCCCCTGGATCCCTATTTAGCCTCTTGGTTAGCGCAACATGAATATAACCCAAAACCCTTATTTACTGAATCCTCTTTCATGGACTTCAGAGTTAACATCCAAAAACTAACAGAAAAACATCCTGGGTCCAGGGGTCACGGTAACTAGGGGGTATTGTTGTTCCCTGGATCTCTCGCCTCTCACCCTCCGTAATGAATACGAGAGGCCTAATAGACCCTTAGTCTGACCCCCAATAAGTGTTTCACGCTTGGAAACATGAATTGCCGTCTTCAAAGCGCTGCCACTTCCTGAACGTTGCCCTTTCAATGAATGTGTGAAGTGTGTGTGTGTGTGCGTGCAAGTGTGTGAACATTACACACTCTTGAAATTATTGCGGTAGAGGTGAGTGCCCCCTAGAGCAGTGAGGAGAACCAGGGGATTCCAGACTCACACACATTTCAACTTTCACAATTACTCATAATTGCAGATTCCATGTGAGTGTGTGTGCGAGTGAGAGAGTGAAAAAGTCGAGAGACCCACAAACTGACAAACTCAATAAAAGGCAAAAAAGACATGTGGCAAACAAGTTGGAAAAACAGAGAAAGAAGGACGGTCAAACTGTTTTTCTTTTGGGTAAGATTTGGCAATGATAAAGACACATTTTCACTCAGTCAGTCACAGCGCCGAGTAAATAACCACTATGTTTCCTGAAGAACTCATAATGAAGATAATCTATCAGCAATCTTTGAAAGTGTTGTTGAACTATATTCCAATCTCACACATATGTACCGGATAAAAAAAAGCATACCATATGAACACTAATTTCACCTTATCCTCCCCAACTGTCATCCTCATGACCAAAAGGGTGCAAGAAAAAATGTCATCTTGTATCTTAGAAATGATTTCATTTAAATGTGTACTTTCACAGGCTTCCTCACACAGGACACAATCAACTGCAATTCATCTGATCAATGGAATGTTAAACGGCGTACAGGATATGCTGCAGCGAGACTAAGTGCCCTCGAGCCCCATCGAGGATATTCGACGTGATGGAGAAAAACCATGTCCCCGTCTCCTCAGGGGGCTAAATCCCCCCCCCCATGTTAGATAAATTAGTCTGGGTTAGTACCTGGACTTCCTATAGTCAACTCGCAACCTTTTGATCTCTAACTACGGCAAAATGGATCCAAGCTGAATTTGTACGCCCCGGTTATGATTGATTATGCGGGCGCTTAGGACGGAAAGGCCTGCCAAAGTTTATTTTGAGGCTTTTTTTGCGGTGTAATGGGAGTTTCTTTCAATATTGAAGGATTGTAAAGGAGGTGGAACAGCATTAGAGAACATGCAAAAAACAACATAACGCCGCAGAAACACACATTGAATCAAAGGCATCGGAGCTGTATCGGGGTGGCTGGTGTGTGTGTGTGTGTGTGTGTGTGTGTGTGTGTGTGTGTGTGTGTGTGTGTGTGTGTGTGTGTGTGTGTGTGTGTGTGTGTGTGTGTGTGTGTGTGTGTGTGAGACAACGGAGGTCCTGGGAGTGGCATTGAGCTGGACAGAGGGCAGATCTGAAGTTAAATGACGACTAATGAATGAGGCTGTAATGATCTGGTCTATAGCCGCTGGTTTCCATGCAGACCCGGAGAGACGGACAATTGAGCTTGAGGCCATCACACACACACACACACACCCACACACACACACACACACACACACACACACACACACACACACACACACACACACACACACACACACACACACACACACACACACACACACACACACACACACACACACACACACACACACACACACACACACACTCAGAGGATAAAATAGAAACATATGGTATGTACACATGTGTCTGTGTGTGCACTGCACACAAAAGGAGAATAAAATACTTGACCACTCTCTTTACTGAGTGGTGCAGGAATGAGTCCTAACATGCATGACTCCTTTACCTGAAATAAGGATAGTACGGTCTGATTTCTGTTTTGTTGGACAACATAAAGTGCTGCAGTAAACACCCTGCTTGTGAATGTCTGAAGCTTTTATGCGTTTAAAAAATGGCAGTTGCTATCAAGGGACTAAATGAGAGTACTAACCGCCATCGTGCTGAACACAAGTTCGCCTTTATATTAGCATTGTTAACACAAAGTCAACTCAACAGCGTAAATGGAAGTCCAATGGAAAATCCCATTGAGTTTTGTCATGGGTGCCCCTCCGATGCCAACTTCTGGGTTGGCCAACAATAAAAAGCACCACTCTCACTGGAAGCAGCAGGAAGTTGTTTCAGTGACAGTTTGACGGAAGCTTCGCCTCCTAGTCAGGCTGCAGCAGCATCTTCTGACCACATGGACAGAGGGGGGACGGATGATATGAAACATATTGGAAAATAATCTGATCCAATAACTCTGGAGTAGGATTCAAAGCAGGCTTGATTGCATTACACGCTGTAGGTTTACCTAAACTGGTAACTCTGCCTAATCTCCACGGTTACATATGGGTCAATCCAAACAAAGGTTGCAAAACACTTTCACATTTAGTGCACCTCAGAGACCATGCGGGCTACAAGCTATAAACTGAACAACACTCTGACCCGTGTGACCGCAGTGGTTGACCTACAACCTGCTGTTGACATGAAGGTGGCCAGTGTGCCGATCTGATGAGCGCCGTAACATGAAACTGCAGAACCTCTTCTAACGATGAAAACAGCCCCTGCCCACAAACGTTGATTTTCTTTCCCCCAGATGCAAAACTGTTCCGTGAAGAGTTAAACAAGTATGAGTATTACCTTCGCATGCAACTTTCTACTTCCACTACGCTTCAGACGTAAATACACTACTGTTATCTGACGGCTTAAGGTTCTTTAGATGAAGATTTCTGCTCACGATAACAATGCATAATTACAGCTGACATGATAAGTAAAAAAGGTGAAAATGAACAAATGTGAATATTTTCCGCTTTTCTCTCTTTATAATATATATCTGTTTCTATAAATAATTTTCAGGTTTGGATTTCAGTGCTACATTAAAAAGAAGGTTAAGTTGCCACTTTGGACTTGGGTCATTGTGAAGGCATTTCTGTTATTTTCAAAATATTTACAACCAAGAAAATCAATTATTAATTGAGATAAATAATCATCAAATGAATTAATCATGAACATACTACTACGAAAACTACTACGCTTTTAGTTAATCATTGAAAACGAGGTCCATCTCAACGAACTACCACGGTGAAATGCTGATACATTTTTGGTGTCCTTGTTCTGACTGAGAACATTTCATGTGGTTGCGTCTTTTGCACAATGTTGCAATGCAACCAGACGAGTCACTGTTTCAAGACAAGAAAATATACATGCATCTGCAAATGGAGGTTTTATGTTTAAACTTTTTGATTAAAACATACAAGTGCAGTTTTTAAACTCTCCTAAACTAAACACACACAAACTTTTCAGATACCAAATCAAAAAACATGAACACCTTTTGAATAATCACACGGGTCCCGCCTCTCAAATTGTGTCAAGACAATTAAACCTGTCCAAAATGTCCAGCTGACGAAAGTGCTGTCCATGGCCTAATAAAAAATGTATCCCTGATTGAATTGAATAAGTGATGCCTGACATGATGAACCAGTGTGCTTATATCTCCTCTATAAGTGCCTGCTCAGATATTATTGAAGTGATGAGTGAAGCGTCAGCTACATACATATTGCATACAAACAAATGTTCCATGTGTGACACGTGACTGAGTTTCTGCACTAATGGAATTATAATTACAAAGTTTGAATAGAACATTTGAACAACTTGCTCAGTTCTTTGTAGATGTCGAGCAACATGCTTCTGTGCTGTATGCTGTGCAGGTGTCTGTCAGCGTGATATCTTTAGCAAAGGAATTCAGTCAAAGCTGGTTCAAGGAACAAAATGCCGTTTACTGACATTTTGATTTGTTATAGTAGAAAAGCACAGATTCAGTAATCTGACTACACGAGCTTCAAATCTGAAATGAAACCCCCCAATTGCTTATTTTGTGTTCTTCTCTTTGCCATGTTGCTGAGCTGACTGTGTATACTGTGATATAATGCACACATGGAAGTGAACACATGCTCACAGCAGTGTGTGGGAAGTTGCTTCATCGTGTATACCTTGAGCCACAGGTGTTTTTTAGAGAAGCTGCCTAAAGTGATTATATCTACTTAGCAAAACATGTCTTGAATTCATATTTAATGAAACTAATGTAATGGTATTGTGTATCCTTTGCACAAAATAGAACAGACACTATTTGACAATATTGCTCAAATTATTCAACCATTCATTTGTTTTAAGGTAGACAAAATCAAGTGTGACAATCTCAATTGAATCATCATCTATCTGTTAAATAGTCTCTAGTTTTCTGCTTCTCAATCTAGAATGTGTTGCATTTCTCTGTTTATTCATACTCTTAATGTATCAATATGGTTTTCAAACTTTTGATAGAAAACATATTCAATTTCTGGATGATGGACTATGGGAACTGGTGATGGACATGTTTCATAACATACAGTTGTACTCTTTGACACACTGTGTTAAATGTGTGATGTGACCCAGGGGCATTCAAAGGCACATATAGAGGAGGAAGGTCAATGTTCTTGTGTGTGTGCATATTGGACTAGGTGTTGTGGAGTTACAGGTGGATGTGGGGTGTCCCGGCTCCAAAGGCCACTAGTCTACACAGACGCTGTTTGCCATTTCCCTTTATAGCCCTTTTGACTGTGAATTATGAGGGCAAAGGTTAATGGTGTCTTTGCGTCTGGTTGCGTCTTGCGTCTGTGTGCGTGTGTGTGCGTGTGTGTGCGTGTGTGTGCGTCTGTGTGCGTGTGTGTGCGTGTGTGTGCGTCTGTGTGCGTGCGTTAGGGCAGCACCATTTGGAAAATAACTAAATGCAATTGTAATAACTGAATGATATTGCAATTACGATGTGATTCCTGATATCAGAGGGATTGGTCATTTTTATCAGTACTGATGAAACATTTAATACATTATTTAGATTTTCAAGATGATCTGTCCAAACATATCTATTGTGTTAGGTCTGTAGTTAGATACCTCTGCAGCACCACAATACTTCATTCAAAATACTTTTGTAAACACATATTTAACCCTTTGCAAATGTTGTTGCAATTTTGATAAGATTTCAATGAATTGAGCAGTGTGTGTGTGTGTGAGAAAAGCCCTCGTATTGCATCCGCTCACTACAATGTGTGTGTTTTAATTAACAAAAAAGCAGCAAAGAAGTTAAAAAAAAAAGGCAAAATAACTTTATAGGACAACGCTTTTAAACAAATATTTCCCTCCCGTGGAACTTCAATACCTTGCATAACGAGATACCAAGACCATGATAAAACGTGTATGTGTGTGTGTGTGTGTGTGTGTGTGTGTGTGTGTGTGTGTGTGTGTGTGTGTGTGTGTGTGTGTGTGTGTGTGTGTGTGTGTGTGTGTGTCCACAGCTCTTCACATTAACAGAGTGCTGGTATGAGTTACTCCCTGAATAAACTCACTAAATAAAAAATAGTACAATCTGATCTGCTTTCAATGACTACACCTTTTCATCCTTGTGTCTTCCAGCCCCTCCCCTCACCAGCGTTACCATGGAGATGACCAAATGCATATCATATGCATGCATGGGTTTGTGCGGCTTATGCGCTCAGGGCTGGGCGGCAGGCAGA
Organism: Gymnodraco acuticeps; assembly: GCF_902827175.1. NCBI lineage: Eukaryota > Metazoa > Chordata > Actinopteri > Perciformes > Bathydraconidae > Gymnodraco > Gymnodraco acuticeps. The sequence goes on from NW_022992081.1 coordinate 2,179,313, forward strand.
GAGAGCGGAGGTGGGGGGAGCGGGGCGCGACACAGAAATGTGTTCTACTTAAAATGCTAATTTTACATATTTAATGCCACGGAGCCATTTCTATTGGGAGATGAGCATAGGGCCAGTGAAGCGAAAGGGAGAAGGGGGGAAGCACTTATAGCCTACACTCGACTGTCCAACAGGACGGAGGAGGGGTATGTGGGGGTGGGGGGACGACGATGAAAGCACAAATTCCCTTCTCCCCACTTAACTCATTTATTCATCTGTTTGTACCCTCTCTCCCCTCTATCTGTTTCTCTCTCTCCCGCCTCATCTCTGTCTCTCAGCGTCCCGAGCCTCCTTATATAAATGTTCTCAGTGCTCTAAGAGAGATTCTGTGACAGGAGCCCAAAGTGTTTCACACAATATCAACCTAGACCTGTTGCAGAAAACACTTGCTCACTAATTCATAAAATAATAGGAGCGTCACAAATATACAATACATGTCACATATCATGTATTAAGCTATACATTTTTGCTAAGGTAGGTTTGTGTAAAGTATTGCTTTATAATCAAGACAAATACAGATCAAACCAAGATTTTCCATTTTGTGTATCAACATGACAGAACATGTATGTCCACAACATTTCTGACTATTAGTTCAATGTCCCTGTGTTCTCCTGAGGTCTCTTCCTGTTGCGCTCCCTGACCCCAGCTAGCCTGCAGCCATCAGTGGTTTCATGGTTGATTACAGCTGTTCCTGGATTACTCCTGTGTTGTTTTTGGGGCTAAAGGTAAAACCAGATGAACTGGACTTTGGATCTGTGAACTCAGCTGGAAGGCCAGAGGGCTGGTTCTCATGGAGAGAGGATGGACACACATCCACTGAGCAAGAGCAGCATGCACACACTCTCAAACACACACAGAAAGATATCAAATAAGAGAGCAGATGACCCTACAGTAGCCTACTCTCAACTATCTTATGCTTTGCAGAGATTACATAAAGCAAATGTTACTTTTGTTTTTTTTCAGTTTGATTTAGTTACATGTTGGCTAATGGAATAAAGAAGAAGCAAAGTGAAAACTGTGAACTATTACTTACTTTATTAAACAATGTAGCTGCTAGAGTTACAAAAGCTTCTGGACTTTCTGTCAAAAAAACTGATGGCAGTTTAAATATTTGTTGAATTTAACTTTTATGGAGGTCATTTTGAGAACAATCTAAAAAGGGATTTGATGGTATATCAACCCGTCCACCCTCTACATTAAACTTCCAGATCACTCATCACCAATCACGCATTCAGCCATCTCCCCCTTTACCCATGTCCTGTATCTATGACTGCTGGTTTCATCCTCTCCGCACAGCAGTCCGGAGGCCATCAGCAAAGCCCTCGCAGTACGTTGAGCCGAGTAAACACGTTCGTAAAGAGTCTTAACCACGAATCCTGAGGCCTTCCGCATCACGCTGACAGGTTGCCTCTGCTGGAGCTCAGTGGAGCCAGTGAGTCCTGCTCTCTCCGGCTGATGATGCCCATGGCTGGCTGAAGCTATTGACAAACCCCGACACTGACAGCAAAGCAATCTGCCTCCAAAGTCCCTCGAGTCCACGGTATGTGTGTGCATTTGACTCACTCAACTGACTTCCAATTTCCAAAGCTTTCTGTGTGAAGATGTGGAGTTATTTTAACCTCAAAGACACCTCAGCTTGGGTCAAGGCTTTCATAAAGGTGTGGTCTATCTGGGCTATAGACAGGATTTCATTGTGACTCTAGGAGCTCATAATGATGGTCAAGAAAGAAGCAGGAGGTTATTCATTTGTCTTTGCTGATGTAGTTTAAGTGCAAATACATTTCAAATGTCATTTTGTTCTATTGCTGCAGGTTGGTGTAACCCTGCTCCCGGTGACATCCTATTTGGATCTGTAGCAGCACAGTCATCATGTCTGTGTACAAGAGGGCCTTTTGATCATAGTGGACTCGAGCGAGTGTGCCGTCTTGCCAGTCATAGATGTCCTTAACAACTAGTTTAGTCTGAGGATAGACAAATAACATGAGATAAAACTGACATGTTAACCTTTTCAATTATCTCGTAGCCATGAGGAAACACAAACGCACACTGCTAATGCAATGTGACACGGAGACAATTTAAATATCATTGCTCTCATATCCTAGGGCTGACACACACTATCTCCATGAGATACAGCACACAAATGCCCAAACAAAAACAGCTGGAATTGTATTCCTGCGCATGTGTGCAAAGTTCAAATCGCCAGTGTCAGTTGAGTCTCTGTCGTATGCCTCGATAAAACAATCCATAATGTGCACACACACACACACATCTCAGTGAGTGGCCTGCTAGACACACACAGTTAGCCCAATCCTCCCACAGGCACCAGTCCAGCCCATGAGGTCATCGCCTGCCGAGACCCTGGATTATAACTCCAAAGGGACCCTTGGAAGCATGCGGTTATACGTTCTGACAGCCCAGCGGCCTGATTAAGCCCCTGTTTGCTAACGCTAATGCTAAGCTAATATTAACTTTGTAGCCCACCGAAAGGTGAGTTTTTCAGTAGCGCCTCCAGGCTTAGCAATGATAGGCTAGGCTAAAGCAATGCTATCCCCCGGTGCACCTCTGTATTTCTTATCCAAATGACTTAAATCTGTGTGGAAGATTCATCATCACATAATTAGCTCAACACACTGAGCTAACAGAGGATCACTTTGGTCTAATACAAGATTAAGGAGGGTCATATGCAGAAGATTTAGGTTAAACGAGTTTGGAGACTGAAGGGCACAAGACTGAAAAAGTGTAGGGACACAGGCTTAACGTTACTGCTTGCCTTCACAATAAAACTAAGCAGTTGTTTTTGCACAAACACGTAGCCTTAATCTTCAATACAAATTCAGCATAATCCCTTTACCAATGTATAATAACTCCAGTCAAAAGAATAGTATTGCTGTTGTTTTTTGGCTATAGTCCAATCATAATCGATAGATATTATATAGATACGACTTCAATCAAGGTTTTGAATCCTACTTGTTTCTTAGCAAGATGTCTCCAATGCTTTAGTACAAACTTTGAGGTGCAGCTCAAGACAATGTTTTTCAATATTTCCAAAAACGTTGCAAGAGTACATTTTTGTGATTTCCTCATAAAGTGCACTTAAATCTGGCACATGCATAACGGTTTTAAATATGTTGTAGTCTTAAAATAGTTTGGCGCATGTTTCAATACCTTTATTCTTAGTGAGCATTTTGCACCTGCACTGTTGAAAAAATAAATAGCCTATTTTGTATCTAATAAAACTGGCATACCACTTCACTGAGTTGAGTTCATCATTGGTCTCACACTGCCAGTGTTATGAGAAGAGTGTCCAAATGACTTGGAAAAAAGCTTTCACAACCGACAAAAAACAGTAGCAATCCCAGAGGATCAGCTTTTCCCATCGAACACAGACAGTGTGCTGTTTACACAGATCGGCGTGTTAGCATGGGATTTTCATGCTTTCTAAATTCCAATATTACTATTGTGTTGGCCTGCTTTAAAATGATCTTGCAGCACAGATTCCATTTATCTCACCCTCTCTCTCTCTCTCTCTGAGTACCCATCGGTGCTCTGAGTACTTTGTGGTTTTAACATCAATTAAAATCCCAGCGCCACTTGCTGCGCTGCACTGTGCACTGTCACATCGCGTTGTGTGATCTTACGGTGTGATGAGCTGTGACAAAGAGCTCCATAGTGTTTCTCAACAACACACTTCCACTGACATACAGAAAGACTCTCTCTTGCTTGCTGTATGTAAACATGCAAACATGTTTCAGTACCATACAGCCATTATGACAAATATTGTGCATGCACAAGACTTAAATGAAGAGAGTCATGCATGCCTGCACAAGCAAACACAATTACTGGATAATACGATTTGGCTGAGAAATCAAATAGAGAGTGTCATTAAATACGATGAGAGAAAAGAGACCGACTTGTGTGAGAGAAGTCAACCATCATCATCTCCATCCGTACGAGTTCTCCGCTCCATTCTCCCTGTCCTAACACATCGGCCCGTAAACAGGCTGAGGCCAGCAGCTCAATTCAACGCCACCACGTGTTATCCCAGAGTGTCTGCTTACGCCTCCCTGGCTCTAATGAGCTCTGACAAACCAAATATCTCTGGAGAGTTTACACCATTTGGTTTGACTTGACGGTTGACTTCTAACTACAGAGCAGATTGTGTGGCTTTGAGGTCAGTTCCTGTCCTAACAGTTCATGCAGACCATTTCAATGGGTTAAAACTGATGAGTCTGTAAAACCCCAGAGTACTGTACGTAATTCAAGCATTTTATCAGTGAGTTTAGGATAAGCACAAATGTATGTTTAATTGAACTGCTCTAATGATTGCCGATTGAATAAAAACAACTACGACAGAACTAAATGCTCAATCTAGTACAAACGTCAGAAGTAGCTCTGCTTCATCATCACCGCAGTGATCTTTGTGTGTTCAGTGATGCTGACTGTGCGTGCTCACTGGTGCGTTCACATACTCTTGCATGACAGCTAAAGTAGCTCCGTCTAACGGCACTGATGTTCCCTGCCATTTGCCTTCAGGGCTTTTCCTCATTCTCTCTCGCCCTTGCTGACTTTTAAAGTGTTCTGTTTTTTTTGTTGTTTCTCCTTGAGGAAACATGACCAATAAAGCTTGGCTTCAGAGAGAGCAAGACCACTGATCTTTGTGTCAGTTTAGGGAGGTATTGTGTCACTCAGTCTTCAGCCTGTGTACACGTCATTCAATAAGATATAGGTTGAAGTGCATGTTACATTTGGATTTAAAAGTTGTCTCTCAACGCCTTTGAACACCTTTAATCCATTGAATGGAATATGAGACTCCAGATTGGAGTTGAAATTTGTTAAATAAAAATAGTTGTGACTGGAAAACATTTTCAAAAACAGAAAAAGTTCCTTGTTTGTAAAGTTCTGATAACAGATTTGAGCTTTCTTGAAAGTAGTACACCAGGGATCACCAACTACATTTGTCCAAGGGCCAAAATTATTCCTAGAGACACTTTCGGGGGCGATAGTTGTTGACCGGGGTTGTTTTGTCTGGTCTCTGATGTTTTCAACCCTTCTATATGAAATGGAAGCTTAACAGCCTTGATTAAAAAGCACATACCATGTGGCTCTGTCACCTGACCTCCATACAAAAAGTCTCCAGGTTTGGTTCCTAGCTGTAGTATAATGAATTAGGTGTTTAAATTGTATTTATTTGATTAAATTATTCTTTAATTTATAGTACACATACCTGCCTATTGGTTTGAGTTTCAGATTATTTTGTTCTTCTTCCCCATTGAGCCCACTTGGATCTACTGTTCAGAGTGTGTAATAATACCGATATTGCATGGTCTACTTCTCAATCTTGCATAAGGAATAGGGCGAGATGGACTTAAGCTGCGGCAGGAAGAGAGGGAACATCAGAGGCCTCGGGGTAACAACCACCTAATTGAATTGCATTTTACTTCACTTCTTTCCACAAACACTAAAAGGATGGGAGGTTGAGGAAAAGATGGGAGAGATAAAAGTGAATTACAACATTCTTTACCTGAATGATGAAAAGGTCATGTCAGAGCACTCTGTAAGGAAATAAAGAAAGATGTCTTAGAGGGACGTACACTCAATGCTGTATATTGCCTCAAACTAACATAAAGTAAGAACATAGTTAGTTAAAGTCCTGACATTTATTTTGAATGACATGACAACACTAGCATTTGACTTCATCGCCCCAATTTAGCATCAGTCAGACACGTATCACACGTATTCAAAAGTATGCCTGAAGGGAATCTTCTGAGTGGCCATCCGTTGGGACATTTAAGATGTCTTCAGGGTTTCTATAATAACATCCCATGAGCCGAGTAAACAACCAAATCATTTGTACATCAAAATGCCTTTTTCCAAATGCACTTCAAGTTTCATCTCAATTTGCTTTACAAAGAAACACAATCACATTGTCGTTTCACATTAGATTCTTCTCTTCATTAACTTCACCCCTGAATCATGACAACTAATACAACAAATACAGCTTTCCAAAGCTTTGCATCCTCCGCTTTTATATTTGTTTCACTGGCCACAAGGCTTGAAGGCATTTTATTGCAAGACAAAAAGCTAAAACAAATTTGCAAAACTAAGTGTGTTAGTGTGTAAGTACTAGGGATGTAACGATACCAAAACTGACGGTACGATAATATCGTGATAAAAAGTCCACGGTACGATATTTATCGCAATATTGAAAAGTGAAGAGAAAAATGTGAATGTTTTCTTTATTAAATAATAAATCTGATTTGTACAGCATTTTAGTAGGATAGTAGTATTTTAAAGTGTCAACAATATAATAATCAGACCCTGCAATAGAATAAATCAAGTTTCCCTTTAGTTTTTCAAATAACTCAACTCTAACTCACTCACTCAGCATCATCACTCACTCACTCACTCACTCACTCAGCATCATCACTCACTCACTCACTCACTCACTCACTCAGCATCATCAAGGTTATCTTTTAGGAATATGAGCATGTCCACATTTCCAGGTAGAAGCTGGGATGTTTGGGCGTTTACAATATCCCCTGCTGTGGAACAAACTCTCTTGCTTGGTACTGATGTTGCTGAGACAGAGAGATATGCTTTGGCCATGGGTAACAGCAGTGGGTCAAACTGTGCATTGTCTCTCCACCGCTTCAAAAACAATACAGTTTTTGCCAAGAAGGTGAGGCTTATTGACAGGGCGAGATATAAATATACTGTTGGTACTTGTCAATGTCTCTAGGTATGTACATGTAGCCCTGTAAATACTATGTCCTTTTGTGTTATCTGTTGTTTTATGTTCATGTTGTAACCTACTTGCTGCCATGTTGGACAGGTCTCCCTTGAAAAGGAGATCGATGATCTCAATGGGACCATCTGATTAAAAGAAACGTTTCACTCGCAGTAAAAGGCCACACTGTTTACTAGGGGTACTTGTATCAGTCCCCTGTTTCTCAGAATATTATGTTGGGTACATGACTTGGATTCGTGCAGCCTATGACCCGTTGAATCTCCACCAACATACGAAACATTTTTATTGATTACTTCTTGTAGTGAGAAAGAGATGAACGTTAACATCACATACAACTTTATAAAAGCAATTATAGTTGCTGTGTTGACAAATTGGTCATATTTGATGTGGAGTACTAATGGACCCAGATATAAGGACCTTCTTCCAACAGTGTTCAAGCACTCATCAAAACAATGACCAACATCATAAGAGTGCTGTATGCCAACCTGACTCAGCGAGTGTAGCATCTACACATTATGCTTAATAAATAGTTATTGAGCCTCAGAGTGTATGTACACATGTGTTCAAATTAGGGATGGGAATTTGAAAGCAAATGTATATTCGAATATTCGACCCCCAAAAAAACGGTTAACCGATTAACCAAAATGTACATATCCTATGTGTGGGAAAATAAATTACAAATAAATAAAAATAAATACATGTTCAAATAAGTATAGAAACCAAGTCGAATTTGTCAAATGTATTGAACTGATGATCACAGTTTGAACAGTTGACAGCTATAGGCCTAAGCTTTCATGCTTAAAACATAACTTGGTTTTGAAATGAAAGAGGGATCAAACACGAACAACATAACGGGTTAGGGTAACGTAACCCTATTACAACAGAGATCAACAACCTATAACAGGGCCTATGCACAGAATGCAGCTATTCAATACTCATTCTTGTTTAAGATTATGAGCATGTCTACTCAGGGGAGAGGCGGTTCACAATCAGGCCAGCTGTAGAGGAGACCCTCTCAGCTGGAATTTGGGCATAAGATGAGGTTTGAGTCTGTGTGATCTGCGTGTAGGGAGGGGCAGCAGCCATATCATTAGCTAGAACTAGCTAGATCTGATGGATTTGGACATGAACGCGAGTGAAGTATAACCGGACGCGAGAGAGGGATCAGCACCTGCAGCTCTGCCCGCTGTGAGGGACCGGTGAGCGGAGCAAAACACACCTTTAGACCTAACACACTTAGCTATGGCACTGTCGTATACATTGAATTATTCCATTTGATTATATGTAATCAACTTAGGCACCCTTCCCAAAAAATTATAATAAAAATATTCATAACTCATATTCTCATATTCGAATACCTGAATAATTTTGAATATTCGAATATTCGATTAATCGTTCCCATCCCTCGTTCAAATTAGCCTAACACCAATTTACTAGGGGTGTAACGGTACACGTACCCGTACCGAAATTATTCGGCACGGGCCCTTCGGTTCAGTACAGGTGTGTACCGAAGTGTACCGAACGAATATAACGTTAAACGTAAAAAATTGAGAACGTGAACAACTTTTTGGAAGTAATCTCAGGTGCTGCGTCGCAGCATTCAGAGTAACTTGCTCACATTGGGTTCAACGCATCATAGAGCGAGCAAGTCATTTCATTGGATGAGAGGCATACTATGAGAGCTGGTCAGAGGGATGCGTTCATATGTAGTCAGTAATTTGAGGAACTGTCGAAAATTAATGGCGACCGCAGATAAAGTTGAGCTGGAAAATCCTCCAGCATCATTGAAGTCTCCGGTTTGAGAACATTTTGGTTTCGCAGTTACGTACAAGGATGACGGACAAAGACAGGTGGACCGAACCAAAGCTATTTGTCGGCATTGTTCAACTAACATTGGTTACGCGGCTGGCAATACATCAAACTTGCACACTCCTGAAAAGGCATCACCCGAACGTGAATATCACCGATACCAAAAGACTGAAGTGCAAACCCAACTCCCACTAGCATGTAAGCCTCCACCACTCGCAAAAAGTTCAGACCGAGCCAAAGCTATTACAAATGCCAAATATCCTTATGTTGCCATGTTAGCAAAGCGCTACCTGGCTGTATCTGCTACCTCTGTCCCTAGAGAGAGGGTGTTCTCCACAGCAGGAGACATTGTTAGTGCCAGCAGATCTGCCCTTTCGGCAAGCAATGTGGACAAGTTCATCTTTCTTTAAAAAAACATGAAAATACAATGACAAGCAAGTCCTAATGTCAAACTGGCTGCTTAGGTGCTAGTACAGTAGGCTACAGTTCAAATACAGATTATTTCAGTTCATCGAAATGCTGCACCTTAATGTTTATTTTATTATATTTTGTATTTATTTGAGTGAATACATTATTCACAGTTTAATAATAATAAAAAAATATATATATATATGTTTTGTGAAAAAAAATTCTGCTGTACCGAAAACGTACCGAACCGAACCGTGACCAAAAAACCGAGGTACGTACCGAACCGAAATGTTTGTGAACCGTTACACCCCTACAATTTACCGTCCTCTTTTACATACTGACCCTATCCAGATGTTTGAGGACTTTTATTTTAACAGCATGAACAGCCTACAAGACACTGTTTAGTTTCATATGTTTTACAGGGAAGAAATCTAATATGTAGTAATCCCCACTGTACTGACAATTTACTGAATCCTGACCTCGTGACTACATTATACATATTTTCCATACCATTACAGCCAAACTCATCTCTGCAAGTCAACAATGTTTATATTTACAATATTTCCTTCATGAACAGTGAAGAAACTTCACACCCATGTAGTGGGCATTCTAAAATCATTATCCCCTCATGTATTCCCACGATGTGTAAGCTATGGGTCTGTGAGGAGGTGCAGACAGAAGTTGCCCTAGGAAGTCGACGTAATCACACACAAATGGTGCAGAGCTGTGTCCGATTTCACAAGCACTGTCGCTGCTCAGGGCTACTCTGGCCTGACCTCTGACCTCTGAAGCAACCAGACACTGGTTGTTGTGGTACAATTCTATGGCAACAACACTCTCACTAAATCAAAAGCAGATATGGTCTTTTAACAAATCATGAGCAATACAATTCACATTTATGAGAAAGACAAATGAGCTTAGGAAGACAAGAGTATTGATTTAAGAACCGATTATACAATACAGGAAGAAAGTTAGATATTTAGAGTTGTATATGCCGTAAATGTAATGGGTTACATTTTTTGGACATAACAAAATAAAAGAGCAAATACCCTACTGCCTTAAGGACAGAAAGGATATGGGAAAGGTAGGACAAAGCCCCCATGTTTTTCTTTCTTTCTCTTTCTTCCCTCTTTACAGCTCTTTGCACTAAAAAGAAAATCACAACAAATAGAGGGAAAGCAGAACGAGGGATAAACAAACTCAGGACTGGTGAAACTGCCACTTTTGAAAGAGCTTAAGCTGGCAAATTAGTTTTGGGGTCAGACCCTGACTCGGTGCCATTGTCTGCCGTGACACCAGTCCGTCACGCCTCTGCAGAGGAAATCAAATAAAACAATAGTAGCGTAACAGGAAAGATCACTTGATGTTTTAGTAAATCCTCGTGATGGCCATTGTAGGAGTCATGGATGGGTAGCCATGAGTGTTTAGTAAAGGAAGTGACTCAGAGAGATCTCCAACGGTGTGCTTCTCACACAAGGTCTTAGTTATCACACTCAGTTAGACAGTAACAAAAACACAATGTTCTATAAATAGTTTTGACTTACCATCTTTTATACATTTTCATCTCAGGACAAAGCAACTAAGACAATGACCTGGAGGAAACAGAGAAGTGCAAATATGAAATACTAGTTGTATTAGCAGATGATAAATAATGATTCACACTGAATCATTAATGTTCATTGTGAGCAAATGAGTTTCCGGCTGCAGAATAAAGTCTACAAATATTCAAATGTTTGGACAATTTATGTTCAAAGAACTGTTTTGGCGGCCTGATCTTAACCTCAAGTGTGCATTTGCCCTAACAAGTATCCTAACACACACACACACACACACACACACACACACACACACACACACACACACACACACACACACACACACACACACACACACACACACACACACACACACACACACACACACACACACACACGGTCTTCTGTTCCTCTGCCTTACTGTGTGCACGTCCAGTGGCGGGCCAGAGCCTGTAATTGCTGCCTCTGTGGCGTGGACGGACAGGCGGACTGGGGATTGAAGATGACACGCACCCATTATTAGTGGACCAAGTGCTGTTTTTGCAATTACAGGGTTTGGCTGAGCACACTGAATCGGACTCTGGGATTCTCTATTCAGAAGCCATTTAAACTCCAACTGGCTGCACAGCTTCTGTTGGCCCTGGTCTGATCAGCGCTGGGCTGGGCCTCTCACTTCTGATGGGGTTTGGATAGGATCATCGAATTAGGACTTCACTTATTGCAGGGTTTCTGCAAGTTTAAACAAGTTGCATTCAGAACTTTTGAAGAATTATATGTAATATCCGTTCGTATTTTTAGGTCGTAAAGAAGTATGGCAGTAGTTTGAGCAAAAAGAATGTAAATAATGTACTTCAATCACATGAACGTATTGATGTTTCATTTAAACAATACAATATGTATATATATGGATATTTTTGAAGTCCTTAGCTCCAGCCCTTTCGTGTTGATGTGGACAAAATGCATTTGTGATTATAAACCGACATTAGATTTGTTATGTAATTGTTAAAGTAATTGCAAAGTGTACAATCCTTTACTGAAGTTGTACATTCAGAAGAAGAGAGAAGAAGATAACAGTCACTCGTGTATCTGTCAGTTATATATAAAGCTACAGCTGGGAGACTGTTAAAGGCATAACAAAAGTACTAAAGCTATAGTACAGTAAAGTACAATATATTGGTATCAGGGGAGAGTAGCTGGTCAGCACATATACTGTGAAGCTGCCTATTCTCAGGTAGAGAAGTTCCCAGGAAGTCTAGACATACATATTAGTTCTGCCCAGCAGGTCAGTAAGCAAGTGGACTCGGGGCCAGCCAGCCGCTCAGGCATGAGGAGGGTTTGAACCTCGCGGAGTCTATACAGTCCAGGCTGGGCTGAGGCTGCTGTGCCGGCAGTGGTTGCTGCGTACCTGCAGTCTGCCTGATGATAATGCAACATGGCAGCCCCGAGGGAAGAGCCCATACAACTTTCTCGGCCCTCACTGAGTAATTGGTGACCCCCTGAACCTGCCCTTCGTATAAGAAGGAGGAAGGGGAGGGGATAAGGGGAGACATGGGGCGGAGGGGGAGACAGGACAAGGGATAGTCAACAGAGACACTGGAAAAGGGGAGACTGGGTCATAAAGAGGAAAGGAAGACAGAAGGCAGGAGAAGGAAAAATCAAGGCGACGCGAGCTGGGAGGAAAAGGTTAATCTCTTTTACTGTGGATAGTTTGAAAGTTCAACAGAGACAGAAAACGGCTGCAGCCCAGTTGTGTCCATCACACATTGGGGTCAAATGGGGAGCCCCTTCATCTCCATTCTGTCCTCTACTGCACGTGCCCAGTTCAACCTATGTTAGACACATTAAAAGTAGTATTCTGTCAGTATGAGCACCATTTAGTAGAACCATTTGTTGTTTTAAAAGAAATCGGTCAGGATCGATATTGGGCTGACAAAACACAGGAACTCTTTACCAGTGACAGGAATGGTGTGTAGATTTAAGATCAAACACACTTAAGGTTAGAAAAAAATAAAATCGAACACATACACTCTTGTGCCACGAGATGGCATTCAGTTATTGAGCATTTAACCTAGGCCATACACTTTTGTTAGCCTTGACCGATTGCATTGAGTCAACTGTGGCTGCAATGGTCATATTTGAGTTAACATGTTATCAGTGTTTTCATCAGACTTAATTATGACAGAGAATGTATTTTTGAAATGGTTAGATACATTACATTTGTAACTAAGGCCCAATAGTGCAGGTGTCTAAAAAGTCAGCCAAAGCCTCAGGTAACTAAACCGGAATCACATGGATAGTGTTTTATTCTGTCAATTCACAGCACACAAAACCAGCTCTGCAATCACACAATAGTCTTGAGTGGCCAGGTGGCATTAACTCTTGCAAGTCATGAAAGGAGTCATATTTCTGATGTGAAAGCAGCATAAAAATCATCATAACAAATGTAAATAATGCTTTGGTTGTAGTGGTATACTGTAGAAAAACTGCAATGTACTCATTAGGTTTAAACAAATAATAATAATAATAATAATAATCCAGGAGGGGTTACTTTCCTTTTAAAATACTTGCTGTTGTATATAAGTATAAATATATGAGCTTGAATAAGTAGGTATTTGAAAACAACTGCCAATGCTCACCTAGAACTTATGAGCAGGCAGAATAAACATTGCATTGTGTAAAAGTATAAAAAAGATGAATGACTTATTATTACTGACTATTGAAATGGATAAACTGAACACCAATTAGCCAATGATATGTTGGGACCATTGCTTTGACACAGGCTGACGTTTCAAACACTGACTGACTCTTAACAGCTACAATTAACACTGTGTAAAAGATGTGAACATGCAGTGAGATGCTCTTTGTCCTTAGAGCTTTTTATAAAGCTATCTATTCTTTACCCGAGGTGCTCCATGTTCCCTATCTCTATCTTTATCTTTGGGCAGCACATATTAGTCTGTTCCACCGCACTCATCACCCGGCCCTGTCTGTGTTGGTTTTTCTATGCAGTATGAATCCATTTGTCTCCAGTGACGGAAAATAATTGCAAAGCAAACAAATCACCTCTGCCACATTGAGCAGGCCTCTACTCCTGGGGCAGAGCAGCTAGCTACAGGAATGAAAGACAGACTGACACGGAGAGAAAGAGGGAGAGAAAGGAGGGAGAGGAAAAGAGAAGGATGGAGGAAGTTCAGAGCAAAGTGGTTTGGCATTTGCATTATATGTGCAGAGTGTTAAAACGGGTTATGTTAGAGAAACTGATGCAGTCAGAAGTGACTACATGGTGCATTAGGGAGGCTAGAGAGAGATAGGGGGAACGAGAGGGAGAGAGAGACCTCAGTTACAGTCTGCCAGATGGAAACTCACTCCAGGAACATAAGGAGGAGACATCTGGGAACACACTGCCTTGGAAAGAAGATAATTATAGCTTGATTCAAAAATGGCCTTTTCAAAAAGAAAAGCGACGAATGCATCATAACTGTTAGTGGCTATAATATGAGTAACAGAGGTCATTTATAAGGCAAGAGATGTTGCTGAACCTTCATGAGACAATACAGCGTGTTTAAATGATATCTTATTACTTTGGGATGTCCCATTGAAATAGATAGATCATAAATTCAAGAGAGAGTAACCAGCCCATTCCTACTGAGGATTCTGCTTGGGTGAAGGCTACAGTCATGAGTACACAATAGATGTTCATGGGAAATGACTTCTGATTACAGGTAGACCTAGCTAAAACTTGTATTTCAAAAAGGGTATGTAATGCCTGGCCACGCGTTTCAAAGCAATGGGAAACAGCATATCACCTCTACTTCTGGAACAAGATAATCGAAATATACACTCATTAATTACAGAAAAAAACTAACTAACAACTTAACCCTCCTGTTGTCTTCGGGTCAAATCTGACCGATTTACTACTTTCATCGATCATAACTTTTTTGTTTTACATTCGATTGCATTAAGGCTTTATGAAATCCTTCACAGTAGACATTTGAACATATAACATTACTGATCACCACTTTGTGACGACCCCTCCACACCACGTGGGGTGCCGTGTGTGTGTGTGTGTGTGTGTGTGTGTGTGTGTGTGTGTATTCAGGTTGTTTCAGGTGCTGATGAGCCGCACCTGTGGGCGGATGCCTATCTGATGAGCTACACCTGATGAAGCGGGATAAAGGAGGAGCCCAGCCGGTTGCGTGACTCTCACTCCTCTGGGCACTTTCTCTGCGCCAGTTTCGGGGACCTGATGCTGGTGTCTATTTAGTTGTTGTGTTTAAACAATAAACTATATTATTCGTCTCGCCTCCCTGCTTTATGTTACAGCCCACGAGCCGGGTTGTAACATATGGGGGCTCGTGGTTGAACCTGGTCGTTTCGGAGGTACCTTTCGAAAATGGAGTTGTTGTGTTGTGAACAGAGAGGAACTTAACACAGAGCTGTAGCGTGTTACGAGCAGTGGGCCGTGATGGGGCGCACAGCTGGTTGTTGGGAGACGAGAGGTACGAATAATATAGTTTATTGTTTAAACACAACAACTAAATAGACACCAGCATCAGGTCCCCGAAACTGGCGCAGAGAAAGTGCCCAGAGGAGTGAGAGTCACGCAACCGGCTGGGCTCCTCCTTTATCCCGCTTCATCAGGTGTAGCTCATCAGATAGGCATCCGCCCACAGGTGCGGCTCATCAGCACCTGAAACAACCTGAATACACACACACACACACACACACACACACGGCACCCCACGTGGTGTGGAGGGGTCGTCACAACTTTCATTGAATTTTGGATGATTTAGTCAACTTTGTAACACCCATGGTGTTCCTGGTCAAAAATGACCGCCATAAAGAAAAGGAATTAGTAACCATCCAGATCAGATCGCACGCGCACACACACACACACACACACACACACACACACACACACACACACACACACACACACACACACACACACACACACACACACACACACACACACACACACACACACACACACACACACACACACACACACACACGTGTTCCCCCCTTATGTGCCCAATGTGAATCACACCTGGCAGACACACAGAACAATTTGACACATGTCCCGCTCTTATGTGCCCATCCCCCCACATGGATCACACCTGGCACACGCAATACATGTTCAGTGTTTATTCTTTGTATATTTACAGCAGTTTTTCATGTATACCAGTAGTCTGATACAATATTTACAGTATGAAATTTGGTGATGATTAATGGTTTTTGTGTTAATGTAATTGCAGTTAAAACAGGACTGGTCAAATTTGACCGCGAACACCAAAGTAAGGGGGAAACGAAGACAACAGGAGAGTTAAAGCAACAGGTACAATTCCACCAAACTCTGATAACCAATACAAAGAGCAGTGTTATCTCATAACTTCACAAGTCCGCCTTTATACAATGGTCTCAATTATGATTGGCTGCTGTCCAATAAGTCCCAATAATGCATTATTAAGGCCTGGCTGCAAGTCTTAATACTTGGCCCAGCCCACTTCAAACTAGTACAAATCTCAAGTCTCAGATATAAACACAAATACAGAAATGTGTGAATCAACTAAACTGTTCAAATGTATGGGAAGTTGTTCATAATCCCATTACTTGTAGAAAGAAGCAGATAAATAGGTTTTGAGGACCTTAAGCTATTGTACCCCAGAAAAAAAACCAAAACAAAGCAGTTGTTGCAAAGCTCTTCATTCAGTCTTAGAATAAACAGACGATGTGTGTGCTGATAATGACTGTGTTGTGTGTAATACCTTGTTGAAGTCAAGGGGGGTGCATTCAACATCACGTTCAGCATGGTTCCAGGCTTACTATTTTTCTAGAAGAAAGGGTTCAAAAGAAATGGTGAGAATTCAAGTTGTATACAACATATGATTAGGTTTTCAAACTCTTCATTTTAATAACTTGCAGCAAACCTTTAGAATAGAAGAATCTCAATCATCTGGGTTTTCTTGCTCACACATGAAGTACGCATGCTTCTTCTACAGACCCAAACATAACCTTTATTATGGACCTTATCAGCTTTTTAATGTTTCCATCATTTTGGCTGTGTTAATGCACAGAATATACGTCTTGACAAGGGTGACAGGAAGTTTTGTTTTGTTTGGAGAGATCAACCTAAACTCATATAATAAATCTAAAACAAAAAATCCCAGGGAGCTTCGGGAGGAAAACGTTCCCATTGAAATCCATTCAAACCACCATTTTTAATCTTATAATAATGCGTTTGATTATATTTATACATCAACTCATATTTGCCCTTTGGGAACAAAAACATGCAATTGTCCTAGGGGCATTTCTTTGTGAAATGATATGTCTGAAGCAATGCTTCAAAATCATTTGCATATCCCGGAAAGTGAAAACAATTGAATTTAGTATACAGTCAAATGGAATTTAAAAAGGTTAACATTTTCACAATTAATACATATTTCTGATGGTAACTGTAGGTTAGAAAACTAAACAATAACAATATTAACATAGTTTTGAACTGTCTTAACAATTGGGAGTTTGTGTTTAATCACAATTTGGTTGCAAATCATTGACGTACTGTACCTTCTCAGACTGTGAGAAATGTTCAGAAATCTAAAAATCTAAAAAGAAAAAGATGTGTTAGTTTTGATCAGGACTGATGTTGGCCAAAATGAAAGTGGAAAATGTAATGAATATGTAATTATATGTCAGCTTGTTGACAAAGACATTTTTGTCCTCTAATGACCAGAGCACCTTTTCTTTTAAAGTAAGGCACAAGGGTTATTGCTGGCTTTCAAAGCGGCTTAACGGAGCTTTACAATGAATGACAGGATTAACCTTTCAGTTCATTAACATCTAGCTTATGTACAAGAACATTGTGACTTACAGCAGGATACTTTCATTACACTAATCAAGTGTCCAACAGTTATGGGTGCATCCCACATTATACGTGTTGGACATCGGTTCACTGATACATCGTCTCATAAGATTTTTCTCTACCAAGTGCAGACTTGTATTAAACTCAACATCATCATAACACCTGCTCTGAGCATACTGTATGTGACCAGTGTATGGGGTCAATAACTACTTTGGCTTCCATGTAAACTGCTTGACTTAAATAATATGGTGGCCTACACATGCCTCCATATAGTGCAGCCAATCATGGGATAGATTATAGATATGAATCGTGCTCTGGCTTAATACACTTACATACATTAGTTCAAGCGCAGGGCAGTGTGCTTTAGAAACGGTTAGCAGATGGATTGGATGGTGAGGTTAGGAGAGGTTGCACGCGATCCAGTCTCCAGCAGATATTATTGATAGACTGCTGTGCATTCTCAGTTCCAGCTGTGCCAATTGGGTAAGCTGTAGGATGCAGGTGGTGCAGCAGGATTATACTACATGGACCTAAATACACAGATGTTATTGCATCGAGTGCAACCATGGAATCATTGTTGTCTTTTATTATCATGACGCTGTGTATTAGTCATGGAGCACACAACTATGATCAATTATTTATATGCTTAATTATCTGCCATGCATAACATTTGTTTTTTTAGCATCTATAATTCCTTATGTGTATGCTTTCAGCCTTGGGTAGTTGGTAGTGACTGGTTGGTTTAGGTAGGTTAACAATAAGAATTGAAAATGTAGTTTTGATTCTGTGTATCATTCCTGCACATTTGGACTGCTCTCATGTAAGATGTAAATCATAGTTTTCCTTTTTCCTAACAAAAACCCTATGGCATCCACCAGAGCACTTTTGCTTAAGGCCGCAAAAAGAAAAATTATACTAAAACTGAAAAACACTTCAATCACAACAATATGTGGCAGCATTTCCCAATCAGACAACACTGCCATTATTCAATTCAAATAGGGTTTTCACTTTTACTTGGATGTTGCCATGACATCAACACAATGAGCACCTCCTCACATGCTCAGGTGTACTAATATATGCTGTTAAACCTAAATGGAACTGAGCCCTCGTTAATGTTATAAGTTAGACCTGGGCTTTTTTTTTCTATAGACAAGGAAAAAATATTTGCTGTGAGAAATAAGTTGAGTAATTGTATCAGATATATAAAGCAAGAAGCTGTTGTCCGCTGTTAAATGTACGTCACACGTTCGTAATAAACCTTCTAAACTACATGTGAAATGTGTAAAACAGAGGCCTGCTGGTTCTCGTGCTAGCCATGTAAAATATTCAGAGCCTTTTTTACACTTTGAACGACAGGGAAATACATTAACTGTAGGAGAATTAAGGGTCCTTTAATAAGAAAGGCATAAAGTTGCTCAAGTTTATCGAACTTTCTTCATAAAACGTATGTGAGAGCCTACCTTGGGGTTGACTGTGGAACGAACAACTTCACCTAGCATGCGGCGTTTTAGCTTAGTGTTCTCGCTTTAGAAAGGTTGTGTGAAATGTTGCGACTAGTTAATCAAATGTATTTATTTTTTGACTTATTTTGCCGACAGTGACCGTTAATATAAAAACTCGACTTCAAATCAAACACTGGTGGCAATCACAACCACTCCGACACACCTGCGCTGCGATACTGTGAGGGCGCAAGGATACAGCTCGCGCCCGGGCAGTAATCCTGTAAAATGGTGGTGTCCTTCCGCAAAATAATTTGGGAAGAATAAAAACAAGACCCTGACATATAATTGTATTTACTGGTAATTTCTGAGAACTCCGTCAACTCGTTGAACTGATTCTCCCTGTTGGCTTGTGTAAAAAAAACTACCTCAATGCCTTTGTGGATAGAAACATGAAATCATGAATGAATGAAGAGTACAAATGTCCCCCACCATGTAATCAGACGACTCATCATTGACTTAAAGATGTTGGGAACGGTTGGGACAGTCTGCCATTACATGTTATCTGGCGCCCTCTGGTGATCAAAAGCTACAAAAGCCTCTTCATATAAGATATAACACAAGAAGAGCCTGTTTTAAGCTCTAAAAAGATATGACTTAAAGGTGGGGTTGGTAATTCATTTCAGAAACACTTGTTGTTATATTCCATGGAATGCTCTTAACATCCCGATAGCAATGAATACATTAAATGCTTTGACAATAAATACATAAAACATTTCATCTGTGGAAGCCGTGGCGCTGTAAAAAGCACGACCAATTATTTTAGCCGGCCTGGATGGCCAACCTGCCTGTCAGCCTCCTACGGTGGCCCTGAAGTACAAGACACCTCAGCATTTCACAAAACACTACAGCATTTCACAAAACACCACAGCATTCATACAGACATAAATAAAGCAGCGACTGTATTCGCCCTGACATAGACAGTCTGTGGTTTGTACATGTTTAACTTTTGTCTAGTTTCTGAACAGATATGAGCCTATGAGGAGCTGTGAGCTCTGTGTGCTAACTGCTAACAGCTAACGGCTGATGTGTTGGGACCATAGACTGTATATATAAAGGTTGGGACATGGTGCGCTGGCGGGTGCTGACCAATCACGAAGCGTCATTTCTTGACTGGCAGCAAAAACAACCAATCACAGCAAGGCTTCTCTGGCTGGGTCTGTCCAATCACAAACAAGAAGTGTTCTCCCTAAAGGAATACTCTTTCCGTCCAATGTGAAATGCTGTGGTGTTTTCTGAAATGCTGTGGTGTTTTGTGAAATGCTGTGGCGTCTTCTGAAATGCTGTGGTGTCTTGCACTTCAGTGCCACCGTAAATCAAAAATGTCTTAAGTCCTCAATTGACACAGTAACAGTAGCAAATCCAAAATACAGTGTTCAAAATACAGTGTTCATTTAAATTCTGTGTTGTACTCAAACAGTGTATAAAATGTGGCTATATACAAGGAAATAACCTGTGGAATGTTATAATAAAAAAACTGTGCCTCCACTGTGACTTGTTAACATGCTTCAATGTTCAAAAAGGTATTTATTTTCACCCTCTGTCTGAAACCAGAGCCCAGTCTGCTCTGATTGGTTAGCTGACCGACTCTGTTATGATTGGTCAACCACTTAAGGACGTCACACCCCTTAGTCTATCACGTACAATGCGTTGGAGCGCTGGCCAATAGAAGCGTGTGTGCAGTGGTGTAAAGTAACTGAGTACATTAACTCAATACTGTACTTCAGTACAATTTAGAGGAACTTGTACTTCACATGAGTAAATCTACTTTTTCCACTACATTTATTTTGTACCTTGAGATATATTGCAGATTTGAATTAATGATGTGAAATATAATCACCCCTTAAATCAGACTTTAGTTAGTCCTGGAGTAAATTCACAAACTACCCTGCAGTATGCTACAAAGTCATTCAAACTAGCTGTACCTTTACCAGCTTTGATAACACTTTAGTGATCAATAATTATAATCAAAATAAATTATTCTGAAACGGACCAATCTGCATAATGAGTACTTTTACTTTTGGTACTTTAAGTATATTTTGATGCCAATAATGTTGTACTTTTACTTGAATAAAATATCGATGTAACATAGTATTCCTACACTCTGATACTTCTACTTTTACTCAAGTACAAGCTTTGAGTATTCTCCCACCTCTGCGTGAGCGTTACGGTGATGGCACTATGTCGTGGAAGTCAACAAATGACTAGAATCGATGTGTTTAATGCAAGGGGGGAGTGTTTGGTTTTTTTAACATGAAAAAAGGAAGAAGATATGCCACAAATATTTCATATTTATTTTCTAAGCTTGTGAAAAACAAACAAAGCAAACATTTCAACACTCTTGCCGTGTATAAAATGTGGCTAGAAAAACATACAGGAAATAACCTGTGGAATGTGATCATAAAAAACTGTCAAAATCTGCCTAATATTTTGTACGGATTAAAACATTTTTAAATGTGCATTTATACATTTTATGCAGCAGCTGCCGTGAAATTGCAATGTGTAATCACAATATTCAATAAGTGTATACAATTATATATGCCGGTGAACATATTTCAATTGAGGCAGCCATACACCCTTTGTTTTTTCCAGTGGTTATATTTTCACTTAAAACAAGTTAAATGCAGCTACAAGAGAAAAATTGTGCTAAACTCCTCTTACAAGCCATTATCAAAGTGTTGCCTGGCAGAGAAATGCTTGTTCACATCCTTTCATGAAGCACCTAAACCTATTGGGCTCTGCTAATTGTAGTTTCTAAGCTCTCTGCTACATCTGAAAGCACCAGTGGGACTAGATGCAGGCCCGTCCATCACCAATCTCAGTGGTATCCCGGGATCATTAATGTCCTGTGCGTCTAGACACTTCGCAGCAGCCATTTGGAGGTGAGATGCCAGACTGGGAGAAGTAGTTCCACCACCATGGTTTTTCCTGCCGCTCTATCCCTCCCTCCCTCGCGTATGGCTCTCTGAAGCGCTCAAACTGGTTGTAGGGGTCGAATCGCTCCCATGTGTCTACTGTGGGGAAGAGGTAGTCGTCGATATCGGGCTCTATGGGAACCTGGATTCAGGAAAGCGGAAATGTAAGTATAGAGCAAGGCTAATAGAAGATATCCATTAAGCATTGAATGTGTTTTTAAAAGTGTAATAGTTGTATAAGTGTTTATGTCTTCCCGTCTGCAGATGGCAATGAGCTAGTAGCTAAAAAAGGTGCACAAATCTCTACAAAAACTAAACCATCATGTAAAAGTAACATTTAAAAGTAAATTTGAAAAGAAAATGAAGACAAAGTCCAACCTTCTCCAACAGAAAGTCGACACGTCCAGCCTTGTTCAGGTTGTGAGGCAGATACACCCTCTTGCTGACCCTGGAGTAACCCTTGGCTGTGGCTGTCAGGATGTGAGTACCGGGGTTCAGCAGACGCCAGTAGTCTCCATCTTCAGCTGGAGGAAGGGGAAGAGAGCAGGGCCATCCAGTCAGAGAGGAGATCCAATAATGAAAGAGGACAGTAAATAGTGTGACAAATAAAAGAGGAGAGTATACATACAAACAATCCTACAGCCATGCTGGTGGATTTGTTAACCCTTTAATATCAAGTAAGTTATGGTTTGATTTCATTTTGGATAAGCATGTTAGCATGCTAATGTTTTGCATATGTAATATTTACAATCTTGACCATCTTAGTTAAGCTTGTAAGCATGCTAACATGTGCTAATTAGAACTTATCAAAGGGTACAGCTAAGACTGATGGAAATGTCATTTTTTAGGTAAAAAAAGGAAATTGAGTTGAGAAAGTGAAGGCGTCATCAAAGTCATAATGCTTCATCATCTGGGGAACATGAATATCTGTACAAAGTTTCATGACGATGTATCCAACAGTCAGCGTGGCTTAAACTGTTTAATATCATGAACACTTTGTCAAATATGCCTCAAAGCAATGCGAAATAAACATCAAAGTAATACCTTAAAAATGTGTAGCCATGCAGGACATTGTTTACCTGTGGTAACATCCTTCTTAATCCCCCTGACAGAGATCGTGGCTCCTTTTATTCTATTTCCATCAAGATCTTTAACAACTCCCTTTATTCCTCGATGGACCTGATCAGGAACAGGGCACACAAGGAATATTCTTATTTTTCAGCCTCAATCTTTTACTTACGTCAATGGCACTTATTATTAATATTCTTCTAATCCTTTGTGTCCTTTCTGGTCTTTAAAAAGTAAAAGTGTTCTACTGCAATATTTAACTTGTACTCTCACACACTCATTGTCAATAACTCATCCTTCAACTTTATGCACTGTAAAAATATGCACATTTTAAAACAACTGGTCACCAAGCCTGTATTAGGGACACTCACAGACTCCATAAAACTGAGCAGAGCTTCCTTATTCCTCTTCCATTCTGGGTAAAGCTCGGCCTCTGAGGGGAATTTGTCACAGCCGAGCTCCACGGTGATCTCCAGACAATTAGTGTGCAAGTAGTTAAAGTCTGACATACCTGAAAGGGAAACGTGTACATGATGAGTCCCTCAACAGCAATGAGATGGAGAGAAAAAGCTAACGCCTCTCAGTAGTTTGAAAAATGTTATATATCTCACCACCAGCAAAACTGTACCACAGTGCCCCATTGATGATGCCTCTAGTGCGGTAAAAGTTGGCTCCACACCTCTCTGTGTCGTTGTTCGACATTGTTTCGTGGGCGTCTGCGTAGATACGAGCCAGCTGCTTCAGGACCTGAACATGGGGGCATTAATTATGATAGACATGGCAGATTAATATGGTAATCAATCAATTACACCATCAAACTTTGTCAGTTGATACTTTACTTTTTTTTCTTCTACAATTTAAATGTTACATATGCAAAAATATCTTATTTGTTCATTTTGCATTAATTTCCAGAGTAGAGATCTGGAGATTGTTTTAAAGCCATGTTCAAAATTGTTCAATCTGTGAACATATTAGATTCAAATGTTTTTACAGAGGGAATTTTGGATATCTTCCTTGTAACATCGAAATAAATAATAATAATAATTGTTGCTGTGTTTTTAAGAATACAATTACAATATGAATGATTTATGAAAATAACTATCTGTAAAAACGTTAACAAAGTTTATGAAGTGGTTAATTTATGCATTATGAGAATACAAATATTTTTGAGAAATTGGCCTTTAATTAAAGATGTGTATTTTATAATTGAAATATACACTACAGGTGAATATATATATATATTATATATATAAACACAGTATATATACATATATCACAATAACACTTCCATAGTTGATAACTCACATTAGGACAATTCTGTTTTGTCTTGTTTGCTGAAATGTTATGTTTAATATGCAAATGAGCAATAAATAATGCTAAGCAACACAATCCTCAATATTGACCAGTGCATGAACAAAAAAAAAAAGTTTTATAGCATGGATATTCAATCAACTTATCCTACCTGTTCATCTGGGGTGGGTGAGAGCATCCTCTCCTCTTGAGGGTGTCTGGAGAAGTCGAAGGGATATGAGATCACCATATCCCCTCCATGTAGGCTGGCAGACTGAACGAAGGGCAGTGACCTGATCCACTTCATCACTGCATAGGTCTCTGGTGCCACCTACAGGTCAAAGAGAGGTAAGGCTGAACAACTGAATCTGATTCATTTAAAATAAAAAGTTTACCACCTCTAGGCCTACTTACCTTGCCAAACCAGTAGGCATCAGGGATTGGGATGTGGTCAATGCGGTAGTGCCTGCTGCGGCGGTTCCGGTAGAAAATGGAGGTGAGGTCAGGAAAATTGCGGTTAAGGTCTAAATTCTGGGCGTTGGTCCGTCCATTGGTCCAACCATTCAATAAGTGACCCTGAAACATTAAGGTTTAAACAACTAGGAGTGTTACTAAGTGCTAGAGACATTAATCATGATGATGATGATGATGATGATGATGTGTTAGTCGGAGCAATGATTATATGAGTAAAATATATGAACATTAGTCAGGAGTACAGGCAAAAACCTATTAGACTATTTCTGTTAATTCCGTTAACATGAAGACAAGACCATATATCCGTCATTATGCAAAGAAGGGAATGGAGTGACAACAGGACAGCAGCATCATACATAATATAGGTGAGCAGATAATGCATTAAATCAATGATAAATCCAAACAATAAAACATTTTTGGATTATGCAAACTGCTGCATGTCATTATATAGTAGGAGAATATGCATGTGTTGCCAAATACAATATAAATATGGGGTTTTGATAGACAGTGATACGTTTAATTGATGATACAGTAGTTTGGCCTACACAATACATTGTAAATCTGATCATCATTGACGTATGTTGAATTGTTTAGTGTGGTGCAATCAGACAGCCTGTCACACTAAAACCCATGCATATAAATTGCAGTAAAGATATATATACACACACGTATACATATACAATTAATATGCGTACAACAAAGGTATCAGGCAATAGAATGTGTTTTGGATTAAACATTGAGACAACTAAGAATTGAATAGTGGATCTCACAACTTTTAACCCCACCTTGTCAAATGACTACAACAAACATCTGATCATACACATGATAAGTATAAAGCACACATGCATGCAGAGCGTGTTGAGGGCACAGGGAGACATTAGTTCATACATGCACAATATTTTGACCAAAAGGACAAAATATTATCCTCTTTAGCATTGAAAGGCTCAAGAGATTACAATGTAGATGTCCCACTTCCTCAGGCTTGCAATACTACAATGCTAAACAAAGAATAAAAGTGATGATTAGTGTTGGATTCTCTGGTTAGTAAAAAGAATAGGTTGAACGTAGAAGCTTGAAGGGTTGAGTACTCTTATTAATCTTTCACAACCAATTTAGTAACTTAACCAGACTTAAGACCTTACAGTAGATACATCTACCTGCAACTTCCCATAAGTCACTGATTTATTACTGCTTGTTAACAATTAGGATGTCCTTTTGTCCATCACCAAACCAAAGAGTAAGCACATTATATTATTGTCTTTTTCTAGATATTAAAAAATGGCCAAATGTGCAACTAAAAAGTGTTCACAAGTTGCTCAATGGTGTCCCATTTGACAACCCTTGATCAACGTTGTAAAAACCATCTGCATCAGCAATGCTCAAATTCTCCAAGTCCTCATTCCTCCACTTCTACAAGTCAAGCCGAACAGACAGAACACACATTGAGATTGAGAGCGGATAATGGTGGTTTGTCTTTTTTCTGTTAACAATATTTACTTCCTGGTTGCTGAGCTCCGGGTCATTGTTATCGTCTACCTCTGAGGCGGCTAGCTCATAGCCATCTGGGTTCATGGAGGCCAGAATATGGATGCGGGTCGTGTTGATGAGGGTCTGAATCCGCTGGTTCCCCAGGAGGTATTCTGAGCACAGGTACTGGGCCATGTAGACGAGCAGCTGGCGGCCCAGAACCTCGTTGCCATGCATGTTGGCCACCAGCTTGATCTCTGGCTCCACTACGGATTACAGGCAAAAGGAAACAGGGTGAAAGCTGCAATCATTGACGTGAGCCACTTTGGGGCCTCAGAACAAGCCTGTATAACAAAAGTGGACCTAGTCCCCTCTTGGTTTGTGTTCTGCCCCTTAAAATGCTAGAGCCTGGCCGTTTGTTCGCCACCATCGTGGTATTTTGGAAACAGGAGTGACACAAGTGGTTGGAGCTGCCCAGAAAATAAGATACTCAACTGGATGGCAAATAATGTATGCATTATTAATCTATGAGAAACTGATATTGCAAAACTGGAAAAGTAAAGAATTGTGGTGGGGATAGGTTTGGTCAGTGTTTGTTTTTTAAATGAGTGGGGATGAAGTATTAATTGGTACTATCTAATTTAAGGCAAGTTTTGTTGCTAATTAATTTCTCTGTGTTATGAAATCTCAAATGTGATGTAATTTTACCACTCATCCTGTAAAAAAATTGAATTATACAAATAAAAGTGGTTGAAGTTGGGGAAGAGCAAGGCCAGAGGCCTGTACTACGAATCCAGTTCAACAGACCCTGGATATGTTTGAGTTATCTGGCTTAATTAACCCAAAACAAACGCGATCTACTTCTAAACGCGTCATAGTTCCTGAATGAAAAGAAAACTATGATATTAGACAAATATGAAGAAGTTAAACTTTAAACATCCATGACTTAAACACTTTATCCAGGATAAAAGCAACATAGCTGCACCTGCAAGGTGAACACAGAACAGCTGGTAAAAAAAAGAGTTTGAATGCGTACATTAACAGGTTTATGATATCACTGCCCGTCTAAGACACCATCTGACTTTAATTACATTTGATTCAAGTGTTTCGTCAACTTAATGTGTTGCTTAAAATAATACTTCTGCATACAGTATGTGACACTGTGAGTGTTGCACGGCCCGATACGGCTCAGCTGACTCAGATAAGGAAATATATGATATATTATGATGTGATATGAATGAAAATGGGACACATCGACGTCTGCACTCACAGTGCCGCGGACTGTACTTAATGTTACTCTGATCCGGTTACTTATGTTGTGGCAGATATTGAAGTAAGCTTTCTTAACGCTAATGTTATAGTAGTCAGATTGCTCTGAAGATGGGAGGTGATATTCTATTAATGTTCACACAGTCAGTTGATTTTTGCCGGCCGTCTTTCCTGCAACGGCAGTTTTTCTGTATTTCCTTTCTCCTGTAATATGACTTGATCGCTTTAAATTCCGCACACGGAGCTCTGATTGGTCAGCAGGCAGTGCTTTCACTGAGTTGATCTCTTATCCTGGAACCTAACCTGCTTCGGACCAGGCTAGCCGTTCAGCATAAGTTACCATGGAGATCTAGCCCGCTAAGAAGAGAACCAGCGTCGTAGGACCGGAAAGCCAGAGTTTTCCCTGAAGTTAGCTCGCTAAGCGAAAAATCCGGCTTCGAAGTACAGGCCTCAGGTTTGCCGTTCAGCATAAGTTACCATGGAGATCTACCCCGGTAAAACGGATGCTAATTGAGGCTATTGGAAAATAGGCATGTAATGTATTTATTTACAAGAAAGAAATGAACATCCGAAATAAGCAGCTCCACTATATTCACCAGTTAGTCGCTCACTTTGTCTGCTCTGGTGTTGGGAAGATAGTGTGCAGTATTTTTAAAGATGTATTTGCTTAAAAACAGCTGCCATTTTGGTGAGAGCGGTAATATGAAATCGTAAAGTTAAGAGCACTAATTCATTACACCACAGGAAGATTTGATTGGAGAGTAATAAACAGGAACAATGTAATCACCAAGCTGTGTGCATTACAAACATCTCATCACACAGTTAATGACACTACTCTTCTTACTCACATAGCTCGTGCTGTCCTGGGTTCTTGCTGAACTCAATAACCAGCAGATCCCGGCCCTCCGTGCTGCGTCCAATGCTGTACACATGAGAGATTTGGGAGCACTTGGCTGCGGTTCTCTTCAGTAAGCTGTACATCTGGGTGTTGGATGTGTAGATGAACTGGATGATGGTGCTGGGTTCATCATGAGAGTAGCTTGACATTTCTAGCTCCTGTCTGGCTGGAGGAGGGATGCCAGGATTTAGGGAGGGAGAGAAAGATGCTTTGTTTGTTTCACAGAAGAGTATAATTATGTTTTGGTCCCAAACAGTACAACACAACAGCGTGTCCTTTACCTTTCAGCCCTGCCAATGGGTCAACGCAGCCCTCTTGGTCGCTTGCGAAGAAGCGGTCACAGTCTAGGAAGTAGGGCCAGGCCATGTCGATGGACTCGAATGCATGAGCACAGTCTTTCCTCAAGGCGTCACATGTGCTGCGGCAAGGTTTGATCATCTTGCCGTCCTTGCAGGGGGAGGCGAGAACCGAGCAGCCAAGGAGACGAATCTCAGGAGAACACTCCCCGTTGAGAAGGCCATGGATAACGCTGAGGAGGAGGTACTCCGCCCCTGACTCTGCATCCAAACGACTCTGGTGGCCAAGGATGTTGGGAAATATGGTGCTGGAGCACGATGATAACAGTTAGCTTTTAGCTTTTTTTCCAAAAGAATAACATTAGACAAGAAATGTATATGTGTTCAGCTAACAACCTTTATTACCAACCTATACCACCCACCTCGAGTATTCCATATCATTGCAGTAGCCCAGGTTCAGCTCTGTGCAGGTAGCTGTGGAACAAGATAAGGGAGAAAGTTGTTAACTTAACCGGTTTTATCCTTTTTAAACTTTGAGCGTGTAATTCATGCCTTTGTTTCAACTCGTAAAGATTATTGTAATGCACTTTATGCCGGCCTAAATAAGACTTCGCTGGCCTGCCTGCAGCTTGTACAAAACGCTGCGGCGTGGCTGCTTACAGGAACCCGCAAGTTTGACCACATCACACCAGTTCTGGCTTCGCTCCACTGCCAGACTCCATTTTAGAGTCAATTTTAAGATTTTATTGTTTGTTTTTAAATCTCTTAATGGGCTGGCCCCAGAGTACATCTCCGACCTCTTACAGGTGTACACCCCCTCAAGGGCTTTGAGGTCGGCTGATCAGCTGCTGCTTGTAGTCCCAAAAACAAACAAAAGACCAGGGGAGACCGAGCGTTCTCATCGGTAGCCCCCAGGCTCTGGAACGACCTGCCCCCTCAGGTTAAATTGTCGCCCACTCTTGAAGCTTTTAAGTCCCACCTAAAAACCCACCTCTTTTCCCTCGCTTACCAGTCAGTCTGAGCTATGTCTTACTTATTTGTATGCTTTTACTGTCTGTCCATAGCCTTTATGTGCCTTGTATTTATTCTTATGTGTGCTTTTTTATCTTTTCTTATGTGTGCTTTTTATCTATTCGTGTAATATTATATTTTATTATAATGTTATGTTCATTGTGAAGCACTTTGGCAAATCCTCTGTTTTTAAACTGTGCTATATAAATAAAGTCGATTGGATTGGATTGGATTAACTTAAATTTAAAGTAATGTGTGTGCTAATATGTTAGCTTAAGTATAGTTAAATAAGTTTAACAAAGCTTTTCTTTTGTTATTGTACGTTTCAAATAGGGCTAAAGTTCTGTATCCAGGATTGGAATGTTTAATGGGTCACTATGGGCTTCAAATGTCAGGGAGAGCCATGTATCAATTAGTCAAGTTAAATTACAATGAACAACCTTAAATAAATATAGGTCAATAAACTACAAAGAGATTGACAATGCTTATTAAAAGGGGCAAAAATAACTAGAAGACTCAAAATGACTCTGAAGTCTCACAAAATGGCTACAATAGATACAAAGCAACTATAAGGGATAATCAAAATAAATCCAAAGGACACTAAAACACAAAAAACGACACAAAACAACTAAAAAGACTCAACATGACTAGAAAGAGAAAGAAAAGGACTCCAAAGAAACACAAAATGACAACAAAGAGACACAAAGCAACGACATAAAGAACAACTATGTGTGTAGCTTCTACACTTCTGTCAAGCATATAATCCGCCTATGGATCCACCTGTTGATTATATGCATAGCACCTGGTGTACTGTAGTGCCTATGTGTAGCACCTGGTGCTTCAAAAAGGTAAAGTACAGTTTAGTTTTTTTTTTTAAAGCTCATAAATCCTTATGTGCTGCAGCTGCCTTCACTCTGAATTACCCTCTACCTGGAGAGGAGGCCTGTTGCATCTTGCAGTGACACTCAGTATTTCATGGTTTCTAGCTCTGAAGTTTATATAAAGACCTGGAAATAGATCTTAGGCCACATCTTTTCATTTATAAGTGGAGAGGCCCTGAAATGTCATTTACGCGGATTGCTTTCTGTAGCCGAGATAGGCCTATAAAATATGACCTACAAAATCCAACAGTGTTTAATGTAATGTAAGACCCTATATTTCACAACTTGGACAAATGAATGTGCCACTTACGTTTGTCTCCAGCCACGCTGTTGCTGCATCTTCCTGTGAGAAAACCAAAGCCAAACAATGAGGAAGCATGGACATATTTGTGTCATAAATAAAACGCTAGGAGGCGACATCTCCAAAAACACGGGCCGAGCCAAAGGAAGCCCTATGCTTTTTAAAAAAAAAAAACTATACTGTTTATGAACATGGTTAAAAAAAACTGCAGCTGACAATGTGTCTAACGTCAAGTCAAGGTCCCATATGAATAATAACGAAACTTTACAGTCTTTCCACCTTTTTTGGCAGTACATGCATTAACAGCGATACATTGAAAGGTAATAACTGAAATAATAATTTAGTGCAGCGAGAGGGTATGCCATGATAAAATGTTAATGATGTGTTGTTTATCAACTGTTTTTCTTTATAAAAGCGACGGGTATATTATGAAATAGTCCTTATTGCTCATTCAAATGGTCTTTTAAGTTCTGTCTCCATTCTGATTTGACGTCGTACAGTAATCTATGGATTTTGTTTGAAGTTGAAGGGACCTTACCTAAAAACTCGTCTCCTGGATGACATGTCTGCTGCTGCGGGACGCACCAACAACTCCTCGTCAAAGAAAGAAGCAGCACCGAAAGTCCTAAACGCATGTTGAAGTGCAGTTTCGGCGGTGTGTGATGTGGCAGTGTGTGCGTGTGTGTGTGTTTGAAGCTGCAACTTTTCCGTTCCTTTGGCTGGATGATAATCACACGCAGCGCGGAAACCTCCTTCCTTTGTCTGCGAGAAGCATCCCTGACCCGAGAAAAGTGTGCGTAACGAGCAAGCACCGATCATATTACACCGCAGAGCTGTTGTGTGTGTGTGTGTGTGTGTGTGTGTGTGTGTGTGTGTGTGTGTGTGTGTGTGTGTGTGTGTGGCCTAGCATTACTATACTTGTGGGGACCTAAATCTGTTTACACAGTCACGTGTGGGGACTCGCCTCCCTTATGGGGACAAATTGGAGGTCCCCATGAGGGGAATCATTAATTTTAGGGTGAAGACTTGGTTAGGTTTAGGATTAGGGTTAGGGTAAGCTTAAGGGTAAGGGTTAGGTATGTTTTGGTTATGGTTAAGGTTAGGATAAGTCTCCAGGAAATGCATGTAAGTCAATGTAATGTCCCCTGAAGTGATGTATACATGGTATGTGTGTGTGTGTGTGTGTGTGTGTGTGTGTGTGTGTGTGTGTGTGTGTGTGTGTGTGTGTGTGTGTGTGTGTGTGTGTGTGTGTGTGTGTGTGTGTGTGTGTGTGTGTGTGTGTGTAGGGCCGGTTTTTGGCCTAGGGCGCCAGATCTGGGGGGCGCTGTGCTGGTAGTTCTGGGAGGGGAAAAAACATTTTTGACTGTTTGGCTCATCCTAATTTTCAGCCTTGATGTAACAACATTCATGATTAAGTCAAGGTAACACCCTTTTCACCCCGGTTACACTTTTCATTTGCCCTGTACGATGGGCGCTGTTAGTGATGAAAGTGGGGGATGTTGGCTTATCAGGCGCCCGCAGCTCACAGACAAAGTGCGAGCGAGCCTCCGAGCGAGCAAGAGAGAGAGAGAGAGAGGGCGCGCATCGGTACCGCGGATTGTTGTTGGATTGAGGCTGATAACTTAAATTCATGTAGCCTATGTTTGTTTAAAATCATGCTGCTGCTGAGTCAATTCACAAATTCAATGCACAAATGGGCCTGCACAATTTGTTTGTGAAATCGTATTGCCCTTGCTGTTTTATTGCTGTAATGAAAGGAATATATGATGGGATGTTGGAGTTGTTGTTCCCAACAAAGGGGGTTTCACCAAATGATTAAAAGGAAAAAAAGAACATCAGTTGTCCATACTTGCCTCGTGATTTGGTTCAATATTTGTTTTCATATAAAATACTGTCTTCTACAATGTGATCACAAGGGAACGTGCATAAATAGCATGCCACATTAAGGACATTTAGTGTGTAATGTCATCCATTTATGTCATTTAGTGCCATGCTCATTCCGAACAAGTCACATTTGGATGCACGGTTGGAGTTTAAAACATGTAGTTGTAAAATACTTGGTTAGTTTCAGGCATCGCAACTTCTAGTTATGGGTACATCAATTGTTAGACAGCTGTTGACTCTTGGTTTCACAAGGGGTAGAAGTCAGGTCTTCTGGATTAAAACAACACACAAAAGCATAAATGGTTGAGATAACAATCTAACGACTTGGTTTTTTTGTGACCAACTTTTAATTGTTTTCTTGTTGCCCTCACGGAGGGACTTATATACAGATACAAATTACATTTACAATAATACAAAAAGAAAAAACAAAGTAAAAATATTTATATTTCACGGAAATCATGCCTGATGTTTTGTTAGCAATCGTCTGAGTTCATCTATCTATTATATTATTTATAACATTTTATATAATCTAATGACTTGTTGATAATAATAATAATAATAATAATTGATTGATATGTTATTCATTTACCAGTGGAAAGACCAGCCATTATACTACAGCCCTCTTCAGGAAACCTTAAAATGAGTCACAGCTCCTGTGGTTAGGGCAGTGGTTCTCAAACTTTTTCGGTCAGGCCCCCCCTTTGGAGAAAAAAAAAAGTCGGGCCCCCCCAACACAAATAGTCAGGCTCAGTGGCAGCGCCAGAGATTTATTTTGGGGGTGCTGTGGGGTAGCTTGACGTTTCATACAGGGTGCTCAAACATTTAGGGTTTCCCATTAATGTACCGGTCGCTACAGTGGAATTTTCTACTGCAACACTCCCCACGCACATACACTATGTACCCGTGACTGTTACAATGAAGGCTCGATATCAAGTCTCGGCATATAGGTGTAAGCAGGGGTAAAGTGCTATTTTTATAGGTGGTGTGTGGACCTCACATAGGGGGGTCCGGGGGCATGCTCCCCCGGGAAGATTTTTAAATATTGAAGTTGAAAGCATCAATCTGGTGCACTTTGAGAGCAAAATGAAGAGATCTATGGATACATCTCTCAACACCCATTTGAAACAGAATTGTAAACAGATTTACTATTTCTTTATGGATATTTTCTAAATCACTCTTTTAAACTTTATTCTTGTTTTACTGTCATATAGTATTTCATAGCTGTTTTTCATATATTCTCTTATTTTTTTATAACTATAATGATCATATAAACGTGTGCCTCGGAAATAATTGTTTACATTAATGATGACCAAAACGTTTGAGACCCACTGAGATAACACTGAGAGTCCTTTAGCTCACTGAGACTCTCAGTCTGACAGGAGAGGACTCTCCTCCACTTTGTTGTTAAAAAAACTCCTTATATCCGTTAGCGTAGCTCGCTAGCACCAGAAGCTAACATCAACGATCTCCGGTACCGGTGCGCTATCTCTCTCTCTCGCTCACGCACGCACACAAAATGGCTCGTTCCACACACACACACACACACACACACACACACACACACACACACACACACACACACACACACACACACACACACACACACACACACACACACACACACACACACACACACACACACACACACACACACACACACACAGAGCCGAGCTTTAATGAAACACAGAGACCCAGACGTAATAGTACTGTATCATATTATTTTCGAATCAATAATTTTTCAAAATATGATTTATTTATTTATTTTTTATAATCTTTTTTTTTTTTTTAATAACCATTTTTCCTCCTGGTCTCTCGCGCCCCCCCTGTCATGCCTCTGCGCCCCCCTGGGGGGGCGCGCCCCCCACTTTGAGAACCACTGGGTTAGGGTCACAAGCCAAAAAAAGTTTGGGAACCACTGCTACAACACCACATAAACCTAAATGGCTTAGTATAATATTACTAGAATCTTCAGTTATTCACTTGCATATAGCGGACACATTGTGTTCTTTTGGCAGTCGACTTTATTCTTTAATCTGTGTTTTTGCTGTGATAACATCCTCACACATCCTTAAACTTGTTTTAACCCATGCACAAATGTCACTTATTCAAAGCTTCAAAACAATCATCACAATGACCCTTTTACCAAGACCAATTCCAAATAAATAAAATGTTTCTCCAGCCATAAATTGATGATAGTAATAAACATTGTGCTGTGGGCTTCATGTGGTATAGTTCTTGCCAATGCTTCAGCAGCCAAACAGTGGAAACAGCAGCATGTGTGGAGGCTGCTGAGCACACATCAGAGGCTGAGTGCTCTCTCAGTGATGACACATTGTTTTGTGTCCTTCCCAGTGGACATCACTGTGGTCCACCCTTAGGTTAAAGTGCCCTTGAGCAAGTCACTGACTGCCGTCCATGTACT
The DNA here is from genome assembly GCF_902827175.1 of Gymnodraco acuticeps. Lineage (NCBI taxonomy): Eukaryota > Metazoa > Chordata > Actinopteri > Perciformes > Bathydraconidae > Gymnodraco > Gymnodraco acuticeps. The sequence continues at coordinate 2,214,389 of NW_022992081.1, forward strand.
GGGCTCCACAGTGACCCTGACCTCCCTGCAGGGGGGGATGCAGATGTTGAATTATTGAAATGTTTGCACATGAAGCTCATGTGATTGTGGCAATGCTTCTGTTGTCGTCTGTGGTGTCCAGTGTGCTGCTGGCGCTGAGGACAGACAGCGAGTGTTGGGGAAATATTTTCCTCAGCCCACACCTTTGACCCAGTTTATCAGTTTGTACTGCCCTCACTGATCACAGGCCTGAAACCTTGGGCTGCTGTGCTCTCAGTGTTTTGTCTCCCTGTTCCTGCCTGTTGGCGTCAGCTGATAGAGGTGGTATAGTGCTTTGCCTGTTTTATCCTGTTATGCAGCATGTTGATTATTCTCTCAGAACCAGCTAAATAAATGGGTCTGGGGTAGAGATCTTCAGAATTGGTTTGGCAACCGCTGTGTTACCTCATGTATGGAGCACATGTCTTGTGAATTCTCTGGCCGAAGCTTCAAATAAACCATCAGTGTTTGCCATCAAAGTTCCTGTTCTCCCCGAGTCTTGTCTCCATTGCTCCAGAAGTTTCCATCACAGCGAGTAGTGACTCTTTCTCAGAAAGCAGCTGATGATACTAACCAGGACCTTCCTGCACTGCTGCCTCAGTACACAACCGGGTCGCTGGAGGTATTGGCGTTGCACAGACATTTTGCGGTCATGCCCCAGTACCGGGGGATGTGCACAGAGGGCGACACCAACCTATATGAGGAAGTCAAGAGGAAAACATTTCCATTTCTGTCAAGAAAATTATCTACAAGATCTAAAAATTGTGGGATAATAACTCATTATTGTGTAAAGTGCTTTGTTCCTTGTCCCCCTATTTTGGTTAAAAATAAATTGTAATTGAGTGAAGTAGCCTTGATGTTAGCTACTGTTTTAACCTGTTAAGCCCCAAGCCTGTTTTTCAGGTCTCAGGCTCGAAAATGACATTCCCAGAATATCTTCCCTTCTAAAAGGGGTAAATTAATAATCTTTGTTCTCAAAGCAATGATAAACCTGTGAGTTGGATGTAGAAAAGTCAGTATTATAGAATTGTTTTTATTTTAAAGTAAATTCAGATTGAACATAGAAAAAAATTATATAAAATCATGATGTCCGTCCAAAATAAAAACATTACTAATAGTGAAAACCACCCTTGAATGATGGGATAGTAGACTAAAAGCTTTAGGAATCCAAACTATAACATATAAGTACCCTGTATCAAGATTGATGCAAAACAAGTGACATTTGACCTTTTTAGAGAGGTTTAGCAACAACAAAAAATACGTCTGGGGTCATTTGGGTGGATTTTCCATATCTCTGGCCCCCCTCTGTCAATTTTGATGATTGAACCATTGGAGCCAATAGAATCGAGGGGAATTTCCTAAAATCCATCTAAACATTACCATAGGTGAATAGAGTGATGCATGCCCAAAACCGGAGGCTGGGTTGTAGCTCTCACACTCTATATGAAATCTCCGTTTTTGATGGTTTTTGACAAAAATGGAATGATGGATTATCAGTAATCATTTCAAAGTGACACAGACACATTGGATTAACCTTCAGCAGCGTTTGTATAGTTGTAATGCCATTGAACACAACTTTTGATCAGAAAACAGCAAAGGTAAGACATATTTGCGGTTTTGGCTCTGTAAAGCTACGTTGTGTGTTGTCTGGGTTTGCCTTCGCTGCCCTGAGTTTTGATACTTATACCTCTAGAATATGTGGAATCTCAGCTTTAATCTGATATCTTGTTTGTGCAGATCCGATAAGTAATAAAATATGTCTACCGTGAGTTCTGTGCTAAGTGCGTTAGCATTCTTTTGCTCCTTGCTAATTCAGAGGCTAGGTATTACCCTTGTGTTTCGTTTCGGAAAAAATTGTTCATATCGTCAGTTAGCTGAGTTTCTTCCCGTTAAGTGGGTATGACACATTAATAGGTTGTTAAATGTTAAGATGCCCTGAGACACAGTTTCGTGAAGAAAAAGCCTGTAGCCGGGGGCTATGGGGCTTAACAGGTTTAGGTCACCTATTGTGCAAAATCCAACTTTTATACTTTTATACATAAACATGTGTCCCCTCTGTGTAAAGAGTTTCTGAAAGTTTCAGGAAAAAATATTCTCTCTCTTTTGTCCTGATCCATCTATATAAGAACCGGTCTGAAAATGAGCTGATCAGATTTTGGCCACTTTTTGATGTCACAATGTTTTTTTGGCTTGTTCGACCATTAGCCAATAACCAACCAAGGTAACCCCCATCCACCTTATCACCTGCATCTCCTCCTAGAGCACCATTGTGTTTTTGTTTTTTTAAACCAACGTCTCACAGAGGGGAGTGAGAATGGCAGTTTGTATGCATTTAAAGCTACAGACACAGAATCAGCACTTTTGAAACAGGGCTGAAACAGAGGGGATTGTGGGATGCTACAATGATCTGTTTGGTATTTCAAACGAAACACTTCAGAGACATGTTTACTTATATCTGAGACCTATAATATATTGTTGAAAAAGAGTATAATAGGGGACTTTTAAGGAGATGCATGGATATGAACAATTGCACAGTATAATGTAAGTCCTTGTATTATCTCTGAAATAAATGTTTGCTATAATTAGATGAATCATGTTGGAATTTTCTGTTGAAAAAGTTGATTGAATTATACTTGAGGCAGTATAGCACTCCATTATATTGTGAGAACAACTACATATAGGGAATACTTAAAAACATTACACCAGGGGTGTCCAAACTACGGCACGAGGTCCAACTGCGGCCTGTTGTCCATTTTGTATCGGCTCTCAGCTAATTCAAAACGTATAATGGAAAATGGCCCACACATGAAACTTGTGCTTTTCTTATATTGTAGTTCTTAAATGTATATTCAAACATATATTAAACAGTAGTATTCATGTGTTAATACGCCCACATTTCAAATAAATTTACTCAATTAAAGCTGAAAACATTTTCGAACAAATCATAGTTTATAAAAAGCCCAATCACTTATTTCCATAACAAGCTTGAAATAGAGCCTTTATATTTCTCCTTATTATAAACAATCTGAGGCTTCTGTTTTAAGGAATGAGCTGCAAACACTTTTTGAAACAAGATAAATGAAACCCTATGGAGAGCTGTGATTTATTTTCTCAAAGCATATTCAAGTATCAAGTAAATGTAATTTATTTGATGGATTTTGAGGCAATACACTTCACCTGGGGCCCAGCCCTTTGTATGTTTTTCTGTATGTGGCCCTCAGTGAAAATAGTTTGGACACCCCTGCATTACACATAACACAGATTCAACACCATTTTTTTTAAATTAGTAGAATGTCAGGGATCTGGCATTTAATTTACTGGTAAAGTACAGTAAAACTGTATTGACATAGTGGTCAATATAAACCTTTTATTGTATCAAAGACACAACAGACACACAGGATTTTCCATCATAATTTGATTCACTGTAAGGTCATTATTGTAAAAAGCATCTTAAGGCATGTGAAAAAAAAAACTTTGTTAAGAGAGACAATACCTCGTTATAACAGGGTGAAAAGCAGAGGATGAAGGTGCCGATGAAGAGGCAAATTGAGAAGCTGAGTAAGTCCAGCCAGAAGAATTCCACGACCACGAACGCGTCCTTGCAGCGCATCTTGCTGGAGTAACTCATGGGGAACACCAGCGCCGCCATGCTCAGCGTCCCGGAAGTGCTTCGATCTTTGAGCCACCACAGAAAAGTGTCCGGCATGTTGATGATGGTAAGGAGGATATTGGAGAAGGACAGGTTCAGGATAAAGATACCGGACACGTGGGATCTTAACTCTGCGCTGTGCATAAAATTTAGCAGCACTGATAGGTTTGTCAACAAGGAAACGACGGATATCACCACGATGAACTCTTCCAGGGGGAAATCCGGGATGCTCCTCTCTTGAGGTTTACCAGCAGTGGGGAGGGGGCTGTGCCGCTGTGGAGAGTTTGCCATGCTTTCATTTCCCCACCAACTGGTCACTTCCTTGGCGCACATGCCAGAAGGGACATACTTGGAGAGCTGTCCAGTGCCGAAATACCCAAAACTCATGAACTAAAAACACAGGTTGCTTAAGATCTATAGTAATTTAAATCAGTGTTCATTATCTTTTTTAAGGCGTCCAGTAAAAAGCTCCCCCCTGCTTTAGTCCACAGTCACTTGCCAGTGGCTTTCCAGGTTTCCAAGTGTTTACATCTCGATAATGCGCACTTTCGCTGGATGTGCATGTGCTGTTGGGTTGTTGCCTCATGTGACGCTTGAACAATATCCATGCAAGAATGCGTTATGTCAGATATGAGGCATATCATGGAGCATACACACATTCCACTTTCCACTACCCCCCTAAAAAATAAAAAGAAAGAGAGATGAGACTGTATTTCTGCATCAAAGCCCTGGCTGTGGGAGTATGTGTCTGTGGCAGTTTTCCATTTGAAATAATTCATTTGTGGTATGTGTTAAGTAAGATTTTATATTTATAAATCTCTGTGTATATTTTCTTTTATCACCTTCCAGTGGATCAACATGAACACAGAACAACAGGTAAGCTGTGATCAGGGCGACAGATTCAGTCCACCCCCCTCAAAACATCAGGTGAAGCACACACAATGAATACCTCATCTCCATAGCAACAGCAACTCTCTGGGGGCTTCATCACTCTTTGAACTTGTTTTTATTGTATCACTGATTTGTGTTGATCTGACCTCAAATGCCTGTAAGAAACCCTTTGCCAAAGCGGATTAATTAAAACATTTATTTTTTCTAAATGTTGGACTTAAATGCATCAATCTGGTTCACTTTGAGGGGGAAATAAAGAGACTACACCCATATGAAACAGAACTGTATACATTTAAACTGTGGCGAACCGTCAGGGCCTTCAAGGTATTCAGAGAATACCCTGGAACACTCAGATAAAACAAACAAAAAATCGATTTAATTATATAAATAAAATGTAATAAAATGTATATAAAATGAATAAATGAGAATGGTATCTGTGTTGTTGATCTGTAATATTACAGTGTTACGTTGATTTGTTCGTCCTTCTCCGACCATGCACTATGCATTTCAGTGGTTTTGTGTTAGAAAAGAAAGCAACCAATCAGATCTTGTTCTGGGTCTCTGGGTAGAATATCCTTCAACCAAGGTATTCTACATCCTTGATCGAATGCCCTGGCCGTTGCACTGAATGAGAGCGTACGTTTGGACTGACAGTTTGATCAACCAATCATATATTGATTTGTAGCCAATGGGCGTATTCTTTCAGAGTTTCCCTCGGTTCCAGGGTACTAGGCCCGCTAGTTAACTGGCTCGAGACAGAGGATCTAGATAAATGCCACGAAGCAATTCATGCCGTTTTATTGTTTTTAACGTTGAAATGACAAGTGCAACAGGTGAAGATTAAGTTGTTGCGGAATTGTTGCGAGTACACTTTTCAAGACGACAATTCAGTGAAAAGACGGACATTATAATGCCATGGAGGGCCGGGGGAACTGCGGCGGGGGGTGTGTGTGTCTACAGAAGGTCCAGTTGTGATAGACACGGTTCGCCACTGCATTTAAATAATCATAAAATCATAAGAACATGGCCATAACCAATAACATACCATATCCAATATGAAAAAACATTGAAACTTGTTTATTTATTTGTTTTTGGTTCATTTATAGTTGTGAGTGTGTCTGGGCTCCTGAACCAGCCTAACCTGTCTCCCTCCTCTCCCCCTGCTCCTCTTTGAGGCAGCAGCAAAGACTAGTTTTAGCTCTCAACACGTTTTTAAAGTTTATCTTACCTTTTTTCACCTAGTTAACATTTTATTTGTATTATTCATCCATATTTTACTAATCACTCCCCCTTCAAATGGAAATATGTGTTTACATAAATGATTGATTGATTGATTGAAAAGTTTATTAACAGCTTGTATATTGGGTACAGTACAGTACAGCTCAAAACATACAATTGTTAAGGGGATGCAGACCAGAGAAAGACTTTCGTCTTGTTTACATCAGGGTCCCCCATTTCCAATTCATCATGTCATTTAAGACATATAAGACATATTTGACATACAGATGGCTTATTTACAATTTACATACAGGTGGTTTTTTTACATACAGATTGCTTGTTTACAATTTTCATTTTAGATTTCGTTCTAATACATCCTAACCGGACATTTAAGACATACCAAGTCTACAGATATACAGTTAGTAACAGAGTCTAAAATGCGAGTATATACATAGATGGGGGGGGGGGGGGGAAGCTGTCCATTGAACGACAGGTTGAGATTTGTACCATTACCGGGGCCAGTTTTGCAATGCTCTCCCCCGAAGGTGCTCTTTAAGAGAGGTTTTGAAGGTAAGTATAGTTTTACTTTCCTTTACAGTTGTGGGAAGAGCGTTCCACCTTGATGTGGCATAATTGCGAAACGTGTATTCCCCCTTTTTTGTGCCAAATCTGGGTTTCACATGATTTGTGGAGCTCCCTCTGGTGTTATGATCATGGTATTCCTTGACCTTTGGGAAGAATTTTGACATGTACATGGGTACCATAGAGGTGTAGTGGATCTTGTAGACCAGGCCCATTGCAAGTAGCTGTACTCTGTCGTCTACTCTAAGCCATCCTAGGTTGTCAAAGTGGGCAGAGGTGAGGTGGGGTTCTAGATGAAAGGTCAAGCAGTAGTCTGACCAGTTTATTTTTGCGATGTTTGAAGTTTTATTTTTAGCGCCTTGGAGGTGCTATGGTACCATGACGTGCAAGCATAGTCATAGTACCCTTGAATGAGTGCTCCTGCCAGAGTTTTCAGGGTGTTTTTGTTTACCAGAGAGGAGATCCGGTATAGGAATCTAGTTCTTTGATTGACTTTTTTTATTACATTGGATGCCATTTTGTCACAGGAGAGGTTTGCCTCAAGAATAGATCCTAGGTATGTAATTTCCTTCTTACTTGTGACAATAATGTCGCCCACTGCAACTGAGAAGTCGTCGGATTTGCTGAGATTATGTTTCGAACCGAAGAGAATGGACTCTGTTGATGACCAAACCGTTTGAGACCCACAGAGATAACTTAGACTAAGTTAACTATCTAAACACTCAGAGTCCTTTACCTCACCTGAGCTGTAGTTATCAGTCTCTCAGTCTGACAGGAGAGGACTCTCCTCCACCTTGTTGACAGCTCATTATATCCATTAGCGCAGCTAGCTAGCACCAGATGCCAGAGATGGAGTACTCGAGTCCTGGACTCGGACTCGAGTCGGACTCGAGTGCCGATTTTTGGGACTCGTGACTTGACTCGGACTCGCGCACTGATTGACGCGACTCGGACTCGGACTCGTGAATTCTCACGCACGATGACTTGGACTCGGACTCGAACACAGGTAATGATGACTCATACTCGGACTCGGCTCGGACACTCCTTGGATGACTCGGACTTGGACTCGGACTCGAGCAAGTTTTCTCTGGAGTCTGATGTCCTCTGTGTCCTGTTGTGTGCACCTGCGAGGCGAGTTCACGTACTGGGCGCGCCCCCGCTGCTATACCAGTCTAAAGATGTCCAGAGACACACCTCGCATCGTGCTGTATGCTTTTAAAGATTTTATTTCCATATTGGGAAAGAGCAGCGCAAAATGCACATTATGTGGACAGAAGATAGAAGAGAAGACTGGGACAACATCGAATTTCAATCGACACCTTTCACGGCGGCACCCAGAAAAGTAAGTAGAAATGCTATTGTTAGCTTGCTAACCCACGTTAACGTTAGCCACTAAATTGACTCCACAAACAACCTGATCTCACCAGAATGCGTGACTCCACCACGCAACCTTAACACCGCATTGCGTGGTGGAGTCACGCATTCTGCTACATTTACGTGTCGGCACCACGCAAAAACCCCAATGTAAAGTGAATGAGGCTCTTTTGTCGTGGTGCACACACGCATTTCTACAACGTCCCGCAGTGAGCTTTTATTCTATAAAACGTTTTTTAAATCTACTTTATAGCTTGTAGTAACTCACAGGAGGCTTCTTTTATTTTATTTGTATTCATAATAATTTTTATTTGTCGTCAGAATGTATTATGGTGCATTAGTCACACATTTTTGTTCTCAAAAAACAGTGCATTGTGTGTAATACAACTGTGATTTTTATTAAATTAGTTAGTTTTTAAGGAAGGCCAGAGCTTCAGCTGTGTCAATAGATTGTTCCCTTTAGTTAACGTTATTTAAAAGATAATGATCATGTCCCCTTTATTGTATTACGAGCATCCATTCCCATTGGATAACGGAGAATTTTACACCCGGAAGTAAGTATTCTCCTTACAGTCGATTGATTTTACAGTGATATCTGAACTACTCATCAACTCAAAAACACCAGATTATCCTTGTTAATTACACAACATTGATTGGTTTAAATTGTATACAATGCTTTTGTATTTTCCCCTTCGATTCGGAGAAACGAATATTTGTTCGGAGTTTTTGGATGGCAGAAGACACTACACTACCGAGAATCCTCAGCTATCGTTTGGGACTACACCATGTGCTCTGTTTGACAAACCCCGTGATCAGTCCTCAAGCTCTGTGATTGGTTGACCTCCAACTGCATTCCATATGAAAAAAAACGTTTCGTAAAAGATCAAATCATACTTTATTCAGCAGTGCTTGCTTTACTCTTTGAAAGTCATCACATTAATGCATTGTAATAAATGGTTTGGCTGCATTAAATATTACACATCTATCGTAGTTCTTTATTTATCTACAGAGATCGGGCATCAGAATAGACCGGAAACTATTCTTTTACCGTTCTGTTTTAATTTCACAATAAAGTTAGTAGTAATAATCTGTTTTGATATTATTGTTTTTTATTAACTACTAGACCGCTGGGTCATGTTAAGACCATCTTTTCTGTGTTACTGTGGGTTTTTCCATCGCTTTTGTTACAAATATCAAAACAATAACAACATATATCCGTCGTAAACTAAACAAGAAACAGCAATATATTTTATTTTGTTAACACTTTAAACTTGACAGTTTTTTAACCCGCACCTCCTACTGGTTAAAGCACGTTATTACACGTTTGGAGTAATTGCAATGCAGGAAGATTATGTTGCTTTTTAATGACTGTTTAAAATGCATTTTTCTTAATGTCTTTCATTTTTGTAAAGCACTTTTGAATGTGTTATATTTGATGAAAACATTTAAATATTAAGAGTACATACAAAATAGTGGGAAAGTAGAAGGTCAATGATATAAATATAGAATAGAAAATATCAAGAAGATACTGTAAATAATATCTACAACAAAACAGTTTAGTGCCTGATAGGAGGATGTGCAAAACAGACAAACTAATAAGGCTTTATTTAAACATTAAAGAATACTTTAGGCTAAGGTCTTCTTTTAAATAAGAAAAAAGCTTTGGGGGTATCTATCTACAGATACATATTAAGCCTGACAAAGTGCTTAACGTCTAATATATTGCATGGTTTGTTTTGGAACTTGACAATCAACTTTCCTGCAATGTTAACTATGTTGAAGCATTTATTTTAACTGATATTATACACATTAATTATACTCTTATGTAGATAGTATAAGAAATGTGCAGAATATGACAGTTTAATGGTGGAGGTACACACATATTGATAGATGTCTTGTAATGCACTGTTGAGGAACCTGTGACCCAAGTTTTTCATTCATTGCATAACTACACCGTAGTTGTGTATATGATATGTCAATAAACCTTTGAAAATCTTGAAATCTTGAAAGGGATGTGCAAAATATCAATTATATGCAGTCTTTAATGAACGATTAGAGAATAACGAGTAATGAATATGCTTTATACGGATCTGCAGATAAATGTTTAGTCTTCTCGAGCACCAACTATCAAATATCTCTCCTGATTGTTGGCACTTGACAATCACCTTCCCTGAATTTTACTCAGGTGTAACTAAAGTCTGATTTAAGGGTTGTTTATATTTCACATCATTAATCCAAATCTGTAAAGTAACTAAAATAAATGTAGTGGAGTAAAAACACCACGTTAACCTTAAAGAAAGCCCTCAGGATTATAAAAGACCCCCATCACCCCAGCCACAAACTGTTCTGTCTGCTGCCGTCTGGCAGGCTGTACCGCAGCATCCGGACTAAAACCACCAGACTCAGGGACAGCTTCATCCCACAGGCCATAAGACTATGAAACACCTGAACTTAGAAACAACATCCATAACATTCATCTGGCTGCTACTTAGAACAGTGGCGAGCCGTGACTTTTCTACCTAGGCCCTCTGACCCCACCCCCCTCTTCCCTCGAAAAAAAGAAAATAAAACGTTTTTACGTCACAGCCTATTCAGCGGAATATCAAAACAGCGGCCCGGGGTGCAAAACGCATCAATGACAGCGACCCTCTACCACACAAAACAACACCATTTATATAAACACCTATCATGACAGGACACCCACAGCCAAGTAACAATTACAAATGAATTAAGTCGGCACGGCGGCCCACATTGAAAATCACTTTGACTTACCTTTGATGATCAAATCACCTAAACACAAAGTCCATCCTCCTGTCTTTTTGGATGAAGAACTTGATGGCGTCGTCATGCAGCTGATCCTTTGCTTTTAAAGCAATCAGCAATTCCTTCTCGATCGAAATTAAGGCCAAGTCTGACAGTCGGACTTGCCCAGTCGTGGACCTCGAGTAGCTTTTTATGCGCTTCAGCGCAGAGAAGGACCTCTCCACAGAGGCAGTGGACACAGGTATTGTCAGGATGATGCATGAGAGGGTGTACACCTGTTTCATGCTTTCACTCAGTCCTTTTTTGAGGAGAAACTGATGAATGTCGGCTGGGCTTTTCCCCAAAATGTCAGACATGCCGTACATCACGGCGAGTTCCGTGTGCAGTCGAGGCTGGTCGAAATATCCGCCATAGCTCTCCATCAAACTGTTCAAGGCAGCAGTTGGGAAATAGTTACAGTAATGCCCGAACTGTTGCGGGTCCAGAAGGGCCAGGAATTCCAGCTTTTTGTGGTCACTGAAGCGGTTGGAAATCTGGGTTAGCAGGCTGTCAATTACGCTGCAGTGGAGCTCCCTGTACCGTGCACGAACGTCTCCTTGAGCTCCACGGCCGCGCGGAGGACCAACCAAAGCCTGGGTTTCATCGTAGACGCTGTCAAAGTTCCCCTTCTCCTGTTCAATTTGTCGCTGTAGCTGATCCACTCTGGCCAGGCAGAACTGCATATCAAAACCTTTGTTCTGAAGTATTTCAAAAACAACATCCGAGTAGGAGAAGATAGCGTGGAAGGTTTTCAACCAAAAGCTGAAATCGAAGCTGGTAAGGAGGGTGATGTATCCATCAGAGCAATGAACAGTTTCGTCATCAAACTCTGTGTGATGGTCTACGATGTGCTCGAACACCTACGAGAGTAATGCTTAGTTTAGAAAAAACAACTTATAGACCTCCAGTAAACACTAAGATTAGCTTTCCATTTAATGTAATACTAGCATAGTTCTTTACCTTCATGTTTTTATGAGTGGGTAGTTTCCAACACTAAATCATTTCTTTATTATTGTTAATATTTCCATTACGTTCATTGTTATTATTATCTTACCTCTCTCAATTCCCTGGTCTTCTCTGCCACTGTGCACACCAAGCGAGAATGAAAGCACCAGCGAGTAGGAGCTGCCCGTGGAAGCCTATGCTGGCAAATATCATCCAGTAGCTTGGTGCGCTTTGCTGAGCGGCTGAAAAAGGTGGCCAAGCCAGAGAGGTGGGAGAAGAAGACCTTACACTCTCTTATCTTGGAAGCTCCCTTTGACAAGACGAGATTTAAGATGTGAGCATAGCAGTGAATGAAAAGGGCCTGTGGAATTGTTTCCTTAACTTTCGCTTGCACCCCATTCAATCCAGAGGCCATAACAGCTGCTCCATCGTAGCACTGCGCGACCACTTTGTCAATACAGCCACTCTCCCTCAGGAACTCCAGCAGCCGTGTAGCTATGGCCTCTGCTCGTTTGTCCTCCGTCACATCTTCGTACTTGAAGAAACGCTCTTTTATCCCATCGTCAGTGACATATCGAAGCACATATGACATCTGCGCCACGTTGCTAATGTCTGTCGTTTCATCCAACATGACCGCAACAAAAGGTGCCTTCCTCAGCTCCTCTTTCATGCTATCCGTCATTACACTAGCGACAGCGCTGATCAGGTCATTCTGAATCCTTGAAGATGTGCCGGTAAATACTGTTGATGTGGCGAGGTGTGTGTGCAGGTCGCTGTCATATTCTGCCACTAAATCCAGCAACTCTATGTAATTCCCCTTGTTTGATGAAGTTACACTCTCATCGTGACCTCGGAACGGCAACTCCTGCTTGCCCAAGTACACCACACAATTTATCAGGCGTTTCAAAATTCCTCGGTTCCTCTTCACCTTTTCATTATGAAGGATGACACCCCGGCGTTGTTGCTCATCCAGCTGGAGCTCTATCCTGGTGTCCCCAAATGTTTTAAGCCGAATAGTAGCTCTGAGGTGACCTGAAGCATTCTGATGGCGATGTGCTGATTTGGATAAACTTCCTAAATCAGAATATCCATCTCTGGCCCATGACCCACTGTCCGCACCAAAAAGCAAGCAATCCCAGCAGTACAGCTTTTGTTCCCTGGTTGATCCGGTCATCCAGTTGTATCTGGCGTAATTGCCGATATTAAAATGCCTCTCGAACCGTTTGGTTTTTTGAACCAAATTAAGCTGTGGTGTTGGTCGCCCTGTGGTAATTAACTCCAATTTATCCGTGTAACTCATTCTTGAAAAAGACTCGGTTAGTAGTTTCGCAACGATGTCATCACTATCACTAACGTGAGCCATCGTGAATGAACGTATGCTAATTCCGCCTAGCTTGACCCGTTGATATATCACATGCATAAACTTGGCAGCGCAGCGGGCGGAACTTGTCATAAAGTCCGCGATAATAAAGCCCTCCCATTTAGAGGGAAGATATGATTGGTCAATTGTACTGTCACTTGACATTACTCTCTCGTTGTTTTACTATAGAGATATTACCCTCTGTGAATCGCATAGAGGGCCAGACGAGCTTTTTTCATGTAACCCTTCACATTCAAACAGAAACTGAACAGGAAGATTCGAAGGATTTATTTCTTTGGAAATTTTATTTTAAATACAATTAAATCAAGTTTTTTCGGTAAAAATATAACACAAATAATATTTAAAAAATATATATTTAAAAAAAATAATATTTTTTAAAAATGTTTTTAAATATTATTTTTTAGAATATCTTAGGCCCTCACAGAGGGCCTAGAGGGCCCTGACGGCTCGCCACTGACTTAGAAATTATTTATCTAATATATCATATTCACAATGTAGTGACTGCTTTTTTGTCTTTTGTTTTCTTAGTTATGTTCTCTTTTATATGTGTGTGTTATGTGTTATGTGTAACGTTGCTAACTTCTTGGCCAGGTCAGCATTGAAAATGAGATTGTATCTCAATGCTTTTATCTGGTTAAATAAAGGTTAAATAAAAATTAAAAAAGATTCCAATCACTTGTATATAGACTCTTATTGCACTATTTCACTATTTTTTCTGTGTATCTGTTGTATTGTGTTGCACTGTTGGAGGAGCCTGCAACCTAAGGGGGGGGTGGGGGGATAGGACACGTTCGATTCCTGTTTTGAATAGTGTGCCGTCGATGGGTTTCATTCCATTTCAAGGTGCTTTTTGACGCTCCGTGTAAACTTCGCGCACTGCCACTCCAACATCCAATCACAGAGCTTGGGACTGATCACGGGGTTTGTCAAGCTAAGCACATGGTGTAGTCCCAAACGATAGCTGAGGATTCTGGGTAGTGTAGTGTCTTCTGCCATCCAAAAACTCCGAACAAATATTCGTTTCTCCGAATCGAAGGGGAAAATACAAAAGCATTGTATACAATTTAAACCAATCAATGTTGTGTAATTAACAAGGATAATCTGGTGTTTTTGAGTTGATGAGTAGTTCAGATATCACTGTAAAATCAATCGACTGTAAGGAGAATACTTACTTCCGGGTGTAAAATTCTCCGTTATCCAATGGGAATGGATGCTCGTAATACAATAAAGGGGACATGATCATTATCTTTTAAATAACGTTAACTAAAGGGAACAATCTATTGACACAGCTGAAGCTCTGGCCTTCCTTAAAAACTAACTAATTTAATCAAAATCACAGTTGTATTACACACAATGCACTGTTTTTTGAGAACAAAAATTCGTAACTAATGCACCATAATACATTCTGACGACAAATACAAATTATTATGAATACAAATAAAATAAATGAAGCCTCCCGTGAGTTACTACAAGCTATAAAGTAGATTTAAAAAACGTTTTATAGAATAAAAGCTCACTGCGGGACGTTGTAGAAATGCGTGTGTGCACCACGACAAAAGAGCCTCATTCACTTTACATTGGGGTTTTTTGCGTGGTGCCGACACGTAAATGTAGCAGAATGCGTGACTCCACCACGCAATGCGGTGTTAAGGTTGCGTGGTGGAGTCACGCATTCTGATGAGATCAGGTTGCCACAAAGGTTTTAAGATGTCGGGTTAGATGGAGGTAGGGGTTGATATCACATCATAGGGACCAAGTGCAGTTTTATTGTCTAGATAGATACTGTTAAAAAGCTATACATGTCCTTGGGTGATACTGCAGATGATGAGTAGCCTAGCCCTAGCCTACAATGAACGTGAACATTAGAGACTGAAAATGATCTCCGTCACGGAGGCTCCATAACACATTACTCTAATGATGGAGTTCATATATATATATATATATATATATATATATATATATATATATATATATATAGGTAGGCTGTATTGAACACTATCATCAGAGTAATGTGATCAAATCAATAAGTAAAGATTCAGCCGATAACATGAAAGCACATGGCTACTTAACATGCAGAATGTCGTCATTGTGCATGCTAAGTAGCAATGTGCTTTCTGGGGCTTAATCTTTATTGATATAATTTAAACGTTCACTTATTGGTTGTTGGACATTGTGATATTATTAAAAGCAATGTAGAGGAGCTACAGCTACATTTCAACACATATATCCACTAAGATTAATACATGAAGACTTGTGACTCTGACTTGACTTGG
Organism: Gymnodraco acuticeps; assembly: GCF_902827175.1. Taxonomy (NCBI): domain Eukaryota; kingdom Metazoa; phylum Chordata; class Actinopteri; order Perciformes; family Bathydraconidae; genus Gymnodraco; species Gymnodraco acuticeps. The sequence continues at coordinate 2,229,522 of NW_022992081.1, forward strand.
ACTCTTCTTGGGTGACTCGGACTTGGACTCGGACTCGACTACGACTCTCCCTAGGTGACTCGGACTTGGACTCGGACTCGAAGAGTGGGGACTCGAGAGTGACTTGGACTTGTGAATTGGTGACTTGACTACAACACTGCCAGATGCTAACAACAACAATACACGTAACCGTTGCGCGCGCTTTCTCTCTCGTCACTCGCGCCACACATACACACCCTCCCGAGCTTGAATGACACACAGAGACTAATCGAGGGCATTAGTGTATGATCTGTATGAAAGTGGCCATGTCGGCAGGCCACATCATGTAGACCAGTGATTCTCAAATGGGGGTACGTTGGAGTACTGCAGGGGGTACGTGAGATTTATTTTATGTTAATAGAAAACAAATAGATAAATATACCAATTTTAGGAAAAGAAAGGGAGTTTGAGCAGTGTGGGTTTTATGTTAATAGACTAGAGTTACACATATTTCAAAACACGAAGTGTAATAACTGCAGTTAGCCTCCCTGTCAGAATGACAAAGATCCTCAGTGAAGCTCAAGCCCATGTTTCACTAAATTGTAAGTACAACTTATTAAAAAGATCAGTTCAATGCAACTAATGTCGTCTTAGTGTTATTGCATGATGTTAAAATTGGTTGGCCATGAATTTAGTGATGGATTGTAAACATTTTAAATGTAGCATGTAAGTGTTTCTCAGTTACAAGGTTGTTGTTTTAATAAATCAGACACTGATGGTGCAGCGCTGTACCTCTTTATATAGGCTTTTTTTCCTTAACAAATAGTTTTTGCGCTGATCAGGCGGTACTTGGCTGAATTTATTTTTCAAAGGGGGTACATTATTGAACAAAGTTTGAGAATCACTGATGTAGACAGCCAGTCACTCTCTGTGAGGCAGAGTCAGACCCACATTTGCGCAGCGTTGCGTTCACAATACATACATAAAGAAAAATAATCCTCAGGCCAGCAGGCCACTTAACAGGCCAGGCCATCGGGAAACCTCCCGGTCCTCCCGATGGCCAGTCCGGGCCTGTGTGGGCGGCTATTTCCCCAGTATGTCCACATTATATATTCTTTTGTCCATTGGCATGAAGGGCATCTGCATACATTTGTCCTCCCAGCAGCTCCCCAGATGTTGTTTATCCCTGCTGTCCCCAGCGGCTCCACTTATAATCAATCATTAACAGGTTTACATTGACAGTAAATGCAAATTATGTATCTAATATATCATATTCCATTTACTTGTATATAGACTCTTCTTGCACTATTTCTATTTTATTTGTATTTACTTGCACATCTCAAAACATTCTCTTGCACTATTGTATATTTTATTTGTTCTATGTCCTAAATATATTCATGTTGCACTGTTGGAGGAGCCTGTGACCTAAGTTTTCCATTGACATATCTACACGGTAGCTAATGTGCACATGACAATAAAGCCTTGAATCTTGAATCTTGAATAAATATGTCCATTACCCTTATTTTGGTACCTAATATCCTCAGTGCTGTCCCTAAGCTTTTTATGGTAGTGTTTGTTTTTTTGTGGTGTAGGAAAAAAAACACATTGTTGCTCAGGAGAAACAGAAAAGGAGAGAAATTAAAGAGGGATACAAATAGGAATAGAGGGAATGAAAAATCACCCCTCAGCCAGAGGGAACCCTCTCAGTGGTCACGTGTGGGTTCCCCGGCATGGAGAGGCTGTTATGTAACCAACGCTGATGGCAGAAGCACTTGAGAAGTCCTCTCAGCTGGAGAAGGGTCCACTCTGAGACTTTGTATTAATGCTGTGTGTGCCATTACATAACACCACAGTTCCCATGGTGGGAAACACAATATGGATCTCCCTAAACCCTAATCTGCTTCTATTTCTTTCCCTTCATGATTTTACCATCTGTCCAAGCCTCCATGCATCCAGCCTCACTTCTGCACGCAACCCAGCCTCAGTCCTCCTGAGGCATGGCTCCCTGCCAACCCGGTATCACGGCAAGACGTGAACATGTGACGATTTACCATGCTGGGAGACGTGAAGATGTCACGATTTCGTCCCTTCAAACGTGACAGTTACAAGGTATTGTTAACATGGCCCAACCAGTGGAGAAATACCCGGAAATGCCAAGCAAATGCTGTCCCACGACGGTCGGTTGTTATTGTCAATATTAATATAATAATGATTTATTTTTTAATAGTCACACTCGATTTTGCCGATTTTCTTGTTGCCCCAGCTGGTCGACACCTCTTTTAGCAGAAACAAAGGCTACATCCATGCGTGCAGATGTAGAATTAACGGACATGACGTTGTGCGATTGCGTTGCCACTGCCAGGCAACAACTTGGGTTCATGTTAATTTACAAACTCAACTAGAACCGTAGTTATATTTTAAAACATTTTGTATTCACGAAATACTTTAATGTAAATTTAAATTTAAATATGAAGGAATGTGTGTATAACAAAATACACCCGTCATAAACAATACCGGAAACAGACGTAGGCAAGATCCTCAGCTCGGTGATTGGATGGTTTAGCCGCAATGCACGTTGGGATATGGTGTTTATGCGATGTGAAATCCGATTTTTTAAAATAAAAATAATACTTTATTCCGAGTGTGCTTGCTTTTCTCTTTGAAAGTCATCACATAACGGCATTGTAATACACGGTTCGGCTGCATTAAATATTACATATCTGCCGTGGTTCTCTATTTATAGAGCCCTGCTGAGAAGACTTCTGGACAAACAGGAAGAACTGCCGCCAAAACTGAAAACGTGACGTGGATCATAAATATATCAGCAATTAAACAACATCTTACATTTCTTTTCACACAATACGTCTCCTTGCAGTATCAATAGTAATTCGGCTGACTTTTATATTTGATCCAATTGGTATAGGCTGTATTTACACCATAATGGTGCACAGCTGATAGAAAGGGACACCTAGTTAAAGCACGTTATTGAATTGTATTATTTAATTTTAGATATTAATAGGAGGATGTGTAAAACAGACAAACTAATAAGGCTTTAAACAAACATTAAAGAATACTTTAGGTTAAGGTCTTCTTTTGAATAAGAAAAAAGCTTTGGGGGTATCTACAGATAAATTAAAGGTGGGGTAGGTCAGAAACCGGCTCGAGATACACTTTTTGTTATATTCCATGGAATGCTCTTAACATCCCGATAGCAATGAATATCTTAAGTGCTTTGACAAAAAATCCATAACAAAATGTCATCTGTGGAAGCCGTAATACTGTAAAAAGTACAACCAATCCGTTTAGCCGGGCCGGCAAAACGGATTGGATTGCCGCCCTGTCTGTCAGCCTTCCATCTCGTGCACGCACAAATGTATCTCGTGCCCTCATTGGGCGTGCATTGCATCAGTACTTCAATGACTCGCCAGCAACAGGCGGCCACTTTCACCAGTCTGCTGACGTCATGTGCGCGTTCATGTGTGTTGGAGGAGGTGCTCTGTAAGGAAGTCTGAAGGAAGGGGCGGATTCTTTTCGGCTGTGTACTTTCACATTTTAGTGCACTCGAGCCGGTTTCTGAAACTTACCTACCCCACCTTTAAGTACTCAACGTCTAATATATTACTTTCCTGCAATGTTAACTATGTTCAAGCACTTATTTTAACTGATATTATACATATGTATTATACTCTTATAAGATGTATGTAGATAGTATAAGAAATGTGCAGAATATGACAGTTTAATGGTGGAGGAATACACACATATTGATAGATGTCTTGTAATCCACTGTTGAGGAACTTGCGATCCAAGTTTTTCATTCATTATTCTCTACTAATAGTTAATTAAAGACTGTATATAATGGCTATTTAGCACATCCCTTTCAAGATTTCGAGATTTTCTAAGGTTTATTCACATGTCATATACACAACTACGGTGTAGTTATGCAATGAATGAAAAACTTGGGTCGCAGGTTCCTCAACAGTGCATTACAAGACATCTATCAATATGTGTGTATACCTCCTCCGCTCGCATCTCCTGTGGGCGGGACTAAGATACGAGGATAGGAGTCGTGGAGGGGAATTAGAGAAATGACAAAGGGCCCAGTTATACTTCTCAGAAATACAATGAAACAACAGCAACATCTTTCAGCATAACCAAGCAAATGTTCATAGTTTTCATCATTACTGACCATTTTTCAACAATCGTAAAATGCTGTTTTTTGTTTTAGTGCCAACTTCACCCACAGAATACTGGGCCTGTAGCTCGAACACAACATGTATTGCTCTCATTAAGAGACTCAGCCAGCTTTAAAGCTTCAGTAGGTGTAAAAACACTTGGAAAACTGCAGAGCCAGGAGAGGTGTTTCCTTATACAAATTAAACACACACACACACACACACACACACACACACACACACACACACACACACACACACACCAAGGGCTTAACCAACATATATGTGTGCACATATGCAGTGTGTACAAGAAGAAGAAATCCTGCTGAATTATTTAAAATCCCAATAAATGCCTCAGTAAGAGGAAAGAGGAGTAGAGGGAAGGACTGGATTTATGAAGAAAAAAGAGAGAAAGCATGAGTCAGCAGTCTGCCAGTAAGAGGGAATTGAGACACAGAGGAAAGGCTCACAGGATTTAGCTATCACTGGAGCTCTGACAAAATAATCCTGGGCTCACTTTACTGTGTGTGTGTGTCTGTGTGTGTGTGTGTGTGTGTGTGTGTGTGTGTGTGTGTGTGTGTGTGTGTGTGTGTGTGTGTGTGTGTCATTTCCTCAGCTGGCTGTACATGAGGCCATCCAGTTCTGTAAAACCACAGCAAAGCACAGGCCTCTTTATTTTGTTAGAGATTCAAGACTTTTGCTCGGAGCATAACATAGATACTTGAATCTTCGAGGAAAAGTTCCACATTTTGGGAATTTATTTTCTGTCTTGCCAAGCATTCAATGAGAAGATGGATACATACACTCTCATGTAATACCATTGGGCCAAGAAATAATGCAAATATGTTGGTGTGTTGCAATATTAAACAACTCTCTTACCAGGGGATTTATATATCAAACCCAGAAATAATAAATGAGAGGTCTTTGAGGAAAGAAGACAGTGTCCTCTACACAGTTTGCTTGTGCGGGACAAACTCATGCAAATAATACCTCTCAGAACTGTATGCATAGGGCAAAAGAACGCACGAAAACAACAGAAAGCCAAACAAAAAAGGAGTCCTCCACTGTGTCACTATACAGTCCAATAACAACTTCAAATAGGTGGATAGACAGAATATCTCCAGAGAAGAACTCACACACACATTGCCAGGAATTCCATGAATTCCGGCTTTCATTAAATCTTTCAAAACTGCGTAGCCTTTGGAAAATGTAATATTCTGTGTAACTACCATTAGGATATTCATGGGCTTGTATGTTCAGATTTGCACTCTTTAATCCAACACACTTTAATCAAATCTGTGGAGGTGAAGGCACAGCATACAACATATGGATCTACTTAGCTTTAACAAGACTAATGGTCCAGTTGTGGAGCCTTGTTGTGTAAGAGATGCCTTTAGCGATATTGTATTTAATGGTAAGATCATGTGGGTGTGTGGTGAGTTAAAGCCATTTTTATTTTCTCTCCAAATGTCTGCAAGACGACAAATCATACAGTTAGAGTTGAATTCCAGATAGATGAAAACACTTTGAATGGGGTGACGTCACGCTTTGCCGAAGTGCATTGTGATTCCGTCGCTTCGCTTTGCTCGCGTTGCTCGCTAGAGCAATGTTCTACTTTTGAAGCTTTAATCATATGCCAGTACAAGCTCTAGCCAATCAAACCGCTTCCTTGTGTGTCCGGGGCGGGAGATTCATGTGATTGGTAGTTGGTCGAGTTTCAGACAAGCCCACCAGCAAGCTTCAACGCACGCCGCCGTGTGGATGCTACGTAACGGCCCGTCCACACAGCGGCGTGCGTTGAAGCTTCCAACGCTTCTGCCCATTCACTTTGAATGGGGTGACGTCACTTTTAACCGAACTGCATCGTGGGAAGCGACGCGGAGCGTTGCTGTTGCTGGCGTGGCTTGCTGCAAAAGTTGAGCAATGTTCAACTTTTGATGCCTCGGCAGAAGCTCTAGCCAATCAAACCGCTGCTTGTGTGTCAGGGGCGGGAGATTCATGTGATTGGTTGTTGGTCGAGTGTCAGACACGCCCGCCGGCAAGCGTCAACGCACGCCGCTGTGTGGACGGGCCGTAACAGTCAAAGCATGAGACGTTCCCACTGTGGGTCAAAAATAATGCGCTGTGATGTGCAGTCGACACGTTGGATGCGATCCGAATTATCTAACGCAGCCCCTCGTCCTCCACAATGTTAAGCTGTAGCACCCATTTAGCTATTGCTGTTAAAAGCTTGCTGCTCATAGAAGTGTCCAGGCGTCTCCCCGGCAAACTTTCAAGCGTGGTCTCCTGCAGCCGCAGGAGTGGGACTGTTAGCATCAGCTGTGTGCTTGGCTTGCTGTTTAAGACACCTTTTTTTGCATCCATATCTCTCGCTAGAATCTCCCACCATTCAACTAACAACAACAACAACAACAACAACGTCAAGCCTTTGGGCTCTGAAACTACGGGGCGGGCCGAGGTCAAATACAGATAAGTTAATCGCACGTTAAAATAATTAGTGGCGTTAAAAAAAATGTGCGTTAACGCTTTAACTTGACAGCCCTAATAATTAAGCAAAATATAAATAACTAATGTCATGCAAACATATTAATATTTGCTTGATTCCAGTGTTGAATTTAGCACAATTGCATACAAACGTCAAGGGATTTTAAGATTCTGAAGTATTATGCTAAAAACTCAATAACTTAGATTATTATTTATAGTTTTGCAAAATAATTTCATGTCCGCTCTTACCAAACGTAAAATGCGACGGCAGTTAGCTTAGCCTGGTAGCCTCAGCTAGCTCTGGAGCTTCCAGCTCGGTGGCAGCAGGTCCCGCCTTGGCTCCGCCTCTTTGCCCTTATTTGGAGCAGGCGGGAGTTGAACTCTGACGTCACTGTCGAGACGTTCGTGGCTGACACCGCCTACTTTAGGCTTCTCAGCAACTCTGCAGAATCCTATGGGTGACGTCACGGACCCTACGTCCATCCAGTCTATAGTCGGGACGTGTTCTTTGGTGTCAGTTTGGTGTGTCAGGGGCCTTTACAGTTTGACATTACATAAGGCATTATCATTGTGCCCTACTGTAAATGTCTATATGGATGACAAACAATTGAGTGCATGTTTGTGGAACTGAATGTCCAATATTCCTTATGTCTTTCATGTCCTTATGTCCTTATGTCTTTCATGCAGGGCTATTTCCCTGGAATCTACCCAAGCCTGGGCCAAAAGCATTCTCCCAAACCAGTCTCACAACAACAACATTTAACAGCTACGTTGGTCCGACTCCACAGGGCAAAACGTATGTTAACAACAAATCCTCAAATAATTTTTTTCTTTAGATTTCTAATGGCCATTGTCCATGTCACGTGATCGTCAACTTTCCCGGCATGAAAAACAAATAGGCAGACACGGGACTTATTTTAAAGGTCTCCTATTATACAATTTTTAGGCATATATTATAGGTCTCAGATTATAAAAAACATGTAACTGTTTTGCTCAAAATATCACCCGTTCTAGCCATGCCTCATACCCCTTCTATTTCAGCACTGCAATTAAAGTGCTGATTCTGGGTCCTTAGCTTTAAAAAAAAAAAGAAAAAAAAAGAGAGAGACGAGAGCTCATGCAGGATAATTCTACCCAGATACTCAGCATGTATCATGTTCCAAACCACATCTCGCGGGTTTACCAAAGGTGAGTACCTTTTTATATATATATAAAAATATATATATATATATATATATATAATAATGAATATATAAGATAGAGAGAGAGAGAAAGTAGAAAAGAGAGATATATATAGAGATATAAAATAAAAGATAGAGAGAGAGATAGATAGAAATGAAAATATAGATAGATATAGAGAGATAAAATAAATATATATATATTATAATAATAAAGATATATAAATAGAATATATATATATATATAATATAAATATATATATATATATATAAATATAAATATATATATATATATATATAAAAAGGTACTCACCTTGGTAAACCCGCGAGATGTGGTTTTGGAACATGATACATGCTGAGTATCTGGGTAGAATTATTATATATATATATATATATCAATAATTCTACCCAGATACTCAGCATGTATCATGTTCCAAACCACATCTCGCGGGTTTACCAAAGGTGAGTACCTTTTTATATATATATATATGATAGCATCCCATAATCCCCTCTGTTTCAGCCCTGTTTCAAAAGTGCTGATTCTCTGTCTGTTACTTTAGATGAAAATAAAGAGCCCCTCTCCACACCCCTCAGAGATATTTGGTTAAAAAGAACACAATGGTGCTCTGAGGAGATTCAGGTGATAAGGTTGGGGGGGGTTACCTTGGTTGGTGATTGGCTAATGGTTACACAAGCCAAAAAAATCGTTATGACATCATAAAGTGGGCAAAATCTGATCAGCTCACTTTCAGACAGGTTTTTATAGAAATGGATCAGGACAAAAAGAGAGAGAATCTTTGTTCCTGAAACTTTCAGAGTCTCTTTACACAGAGGGGACACATGTTGATGTATAAAAGACATGGAAAAGTGGATTTTGCATAATAGGTGACCTTTAATAATGCTTTCATTAGATCTAATCCGAATTTGCTGAAATTAAAGTACAGAATATGTAATTCAATGGTAGTAATAGTCTATCATTCAGTTTTAGATGCTCAATGGTGCCCTTCTCCTTTGCTTTACAGTCAGAAACCAGAGCTATAAGTGGACTGCTCCAGTGGCTTCACATCACATAATACAGTAAGTAGCCTTATAATCAGCAGCAGCTGCCACGTCAGGAGCAAGTTATTACAGCCAACACGCCATCTAGTGGTCTCTTTGGGAATCCTAATTTGGTTTAAATTGAAACAGACTTTTCTCCACGCCTTTAGACCAGGGGTGGAAAAAGTACTCAATCTTATACCTTAGTAAAAGTAGAAGTACCAAGGTTATGGAATACTCTGTTACAAGTAAAAGTCCTGCATTCAAAATGTTACTCAGGTAAAAGTACAAAAGTTTTAGCATCCAGGGCTTGAAAAGAGCGTTATGGGATATAAACCGTATATATACCATTGTGGTATGTGATGCACACAGAATGTCACATTTTAGCAGAGGCAGGCAGTTTGACATGTTTTGATGTCAGCACAGATTTAATTGATCAGCATGAGGACAAACAGCTGTGCCCCCTGCATGCACTGACAAAGTGGTCTGGCTTAATAGTGTTTTGTGGTGTCTTAGAATACCACAAAACACACTGAGCCCATTTTCAACTTGTTCTTGATTTCTATCCCACATTTCCTGCAGCCAAAAGAGAACTACCATTTCCAAAACAGCAGAGATTAAAACAGTTTTTCAGTAACAGAATCTTTCTCACGTTGTCCCTCTGAACTCTGTCTGGATGTCAGCTCAAGTTTGTATGCATAAGGAAAAAGAGTGAGGGGGGAGTGGAGACATAAACAAAGGCGTAAAACCTGCCGCCTGTGCAGATGGACAACAGATGCCGAACAGCTACTTGTTTAGGAGCTTTTATTCTGAAATGATTTGAGCTTCATGAAATATAGGGGAGACCAGGGACAGTTGCAACACTTTTGGGGTTTTTCCCCAATAAGTAAAAAAACATTTACAATAGGATAGCCATTTTGCTATATTATCAATATGTCAGCTACTGAAACAATGTATTTAAGATGTTTTTATGAAATAAGTACAGGTTGGAAAATGTATTTTTTTTTTTTTAACTCAACTGTTACAACTGTCCTTGTGTACAGGGACAGTTGTAACACATGCCAGGCACGGTTGCAACATGTTAATAACGGATACCTTTTTCACACTACATGACAACAAATAGGGAAAGCTGTCAAATTCTAAGGCAACAAGATTTGAATGGGGTTTCACACATCCCCCAATGAACAATGAGCAATGAACAGGATAACAGATAACACACACAGCATCATCCTCTGTGAAGGATTAAACTGTTCTCTGAGAGGTGCTTCTACCTTAATTATGTAGACCTACCTCCTTTGAGCTGAGACCATAATATAAATCAGCTGCCTCCATCAGGTAGTCTCTCAAAAGCATCTCCTGCTCTGTTGAGAACACCTTCTTTGGTGTCTAGTAGCCTACTCTTGGGGGTGTTTGTGATCCCTGACTCTCCAACCTCAGCCTCTTTGTATGGAACCGGTACAGGGTGACATGGCATATATCCAGGGACTTTACCACTTCCCTGAATGATTCGCCCTTCTCAACTTCATTTGAGGCCCTCTGCAGCAGAGCAAGTGGCACTCCCCTGTCTCTCTTCCTCTTTCTGACATGTGGCATACTGTAAACACACACACACTTTAGGCCTACTGTACAGTATTATATTCTGTTTCTTTTTACAGGGACAATGCACACCAATCAACAACACAACTGTATGCTTGAATGAACAATTGGTCATTCAAGCAAATGAGCCATCATTGTAAATGTGCCATGTTACAACCGTCCCGTTACAACCGTCCCAGGACCACCAGTCTTGCTTCCACCCCCTGTGAACCTGCCTGGTTGCTAGCTTGACCCATATTTAGCTAGTTATATTTGTAGCTTACAAAACAGTGATTCTAATAATACTAGTTTGGATTCCTTGACATTTGAACTCAAGACAGTATCCAAAAAATACATCATATCATTTTAGTTAATATTTTACCTCTGAAACACACTTTTGCTGATAACTTACGCGAGAAATTCAAACGTGGCTCCTTTTTTTCTCAGCGATCTTACCATCTAACTGCGCATGTGCAGAGTGAGTTTCATCACTCTAGCTTGTTTGTGATTGGAGATATTGAAGGTGTTACAACCATGGTTACAACCGACCCGTGTTACAACTGTCCCTGGTCTCCCTACCGTGCTTTTCTCTGCTGTGAATTGCAAGTATTATAATAATTAAAGTAATGGTAAATACAATTACGGGATTTTCTGCTTTGAATAATCATGACTACAGACCAAAAGTAGTTCTAACCATAGCTATTCATAAAAGTGTCTTAAAGGTCACCTTTTACGCAAAATGCACTTTTTGATGAGTTGCATTTAAAGCTACAGACGCAGAATCAGCACTTTGTGCTGAAGGTAGTAGGTACCTCATACCCTGAGGGCTTGAATATAGGGGCATGGCTACAGTTGGTAATCTGTTTGGTATTTTGAGCAAAACACTTCAGAGACATGTTTTGTACCGATATGGCCCTTCTTGGGAAGCCCACTGGAGCTGCTGTCAATTGCAGGGTGAACGAGACTGACATTTTACTCCCTCTTATGGTGTGTTTATTTGAGTTGGTTAAACTAGCAGGGGCATCTTTGGCAGCAATAGACTGGTCTGATTTTCTAGTTTAACGTATTTTTGGGAAATATTCGCTACTTTTGGCCATTTCTGACTGAATCATCCCAATTTTGGATTTTATTTTAAGGAAGTTCCCGACAAGTTATACAGACATCCTTGGTCTCAATGGATCTGCCGACTTAAGAATTGAGCTCTCAGAAAGAAGCTAAACTTCCAAAGGTGATTGGGTCCAGCTATAAATTCACAGAGGGCCAGCTAGGACAGTAAAATTGACCAATCATATCTTCCCTCTAAATGGGTGGGCTTTATTTTCGCGGACTTTATGACAAGTTCCGCCCGCTCTGAAGTGTAAGTATGCATGTGTGTTATAACAACGGGTCAAGCTAGATATAAAATTCACGGCTCGCCACTGCTAATTCAAAGCCACAGCTCAGACACATGTAATGATAAAGATTGTTTGGCTTGTCTCAAACTGAATTAGACATTTACTGAACTCACTTTGTAAAATATGTTGCACAAATGCAGACACAGCATAAATAGCACAAATATTCCTTAAAAATAATCATATTTCCGCGAGTGCTGATGGCTGTGCAACATTTAGGAACTTTCCTGGCATGCAAAGTGCCTAAACGTTCCCGTGTTAGCCTTGAGGTTAACAAAACAACACTGCCACCAAGGGGACAGTTATTTCATTTAAAAAAGAAAATAAGGAGGAGTTGAGGAAAGAACTGGAAAACAACGTTTTTTAGAAGAAGTTATACATTTATTATTGAACCAGCTTTTGAAATCCAAAAGATGGGATAAGGGATTACAAAAAAATCATTGCACTACTTAATAAAGTATTACTAGTAATAACTCTCATACAAAATGTACAAATGTTTGTTAAAAATGTCATTATCATCATAACAGGCCTTCAAATCATTTAGTTACAAATATAATACATAATGAAACTACTATGACACCATTTTGATAGAGCTTCATAAAGTTTAAAAGTCAAAATATTCCAACAACCCAACAGCTTGCATGGAAAATATTAGCAAAATGTATTGATGAGCACTAATCCTACTGCCTGCGCCATTTTCAGGAAATACATAAATAGTGGGACTGAGGTAATTGATATTGTACCAAGCAACATAACAAAACAAAAAACTGTCCAACACAAAACAATCCCAGGATGCTTAATGGATGCACAGTCATAAATATGGCCTTTTACCCAAAAGAAGAAAAGAATAAAGACATCAAACATAATTTCTCTCCGTTACCTCAGATATAACAACTTTATACACAAACAACTGCTTCTCCACTGAGAATGTTGATTAAAAAAACTAAACTGGGGTCTGAACGGATGTATTGGTCTGATATGGACACATTGGATAGAGACGAGATGCAAAAGGAGAAAACGCATCTCCATTGAAAGAGTGTGAATGTAAATATGTAAGGCTGCCATCTTGAAAGAAAACGCCAGTTGCGATGGGATAGAAACGGTTACATTAGAAATCCTGCTCTGTGCGTGAGGTGAATGTTTTAACTTGCCTCGGCTTACAGTATGACATATTGTTGCTGTGGATGCGAGAGAATAATGTTCTGAATGTATTCAAATTCTTCTCAAACACGCATGAGCTGCGGAAAAACTGATCAGTGGTTTCTTTACAATGAAGAAAGCGTGTAGGTCTTACATATTAAAGTGCTACAGTGTCACAACCACCGTCTGGTGAAACAGTAGATTAAGCTATGACCTTATAAGTCTCTTCAAACATTGCATTAATATCTACCAACACTCACAGAAAGCTGCTCGAGTCCCCAGACGGATATAGAAACATGTTCTCAAAGGCCTCAGTCCCGTAAGAAAGCTAGTAAACTCAGCATGTATGATGTCTTGGGGAAATCTGTAATTGATGAAGGTTATGCATTCAGCTCTGTAGGAAACTGCCTTGAGGGAAATCGACGGAAGCCCTCAAGCGCCATACTTCAAACATTCCATTTACCCGGTTTTCCAGTGACAATTGATCAGATTTCTCAAGTTATTTATGTCATTATCTCTAAATAACAATGTTGTTTTCCTGAATGATTTTTAAAAAGATCAAATGTTTGAGATAATAAAATAGTTAATTTAAGATCACAAGAAAACATTTTCTCATGAATTGACATAGGCGTTATCTCAGGAAAACAACACGGGTTCTTTTTTAGATAATTACATTTTGAGAGAAAAAAGTGGAATTAAATTGTTTCCATGGGGACATTTGGGTAATGAAAAATGCGGACCATGGCCTTTTAGGACTTCCATACAAGGTGGATATGGTGGATCCGTTTCCTTCAGGTCAGCATAGTGTGCTTACCAAAGCCACCAGCTGTTACTTATTTGGGACAGGACAATGTGCTGACATCATGTGATTGGGTTTGAGTTGAAGAGGGGGATCATGAGGGTAACAAAACGGAACAAAAAAGCATTGTTGACTTCCTGGAGGTTTTCCTTAAGTGTGATTTGTGAATCTCAGCCATAAACCGGTCTGAAGTTACAGGATTTAGGAAGTCGATTAACTGTATAAATATTAAAGGAAGAATAACACACTTCCACCCAGAGCTAATACAGCCTCACTGTTCCAAAGTAGCTTTGTCACAGTGTGCAATTTCTTTGTTTAAACCCCAAACGGAGTACTTTCACACTGAGGAATGCACATACAGAAATTAAAGATTCAATGATGCTGTTCAACTGTCTTTATAATACCCCTAGTAGAAATGTGAATGCTCAATTATAACCAGATGAAATTGCCATACTCTTTGGACTGCCAATTCTCCCTTAATGTTTTGTTAAAACAACTCTCTTAAAAAAGGGAGTGTTTTTTTCTGTCTTTTCGCGCTCATATTGAGTATTACAAAAATACACATATATATATGTCCACGTGACCATGCCACTGTTTGTGAGTTTCAAAGGCCATTCATAGAAAGGGGTGACCATGAGCAGAAGGCAGAGTAAGGGTGTAAGAGTCCAAAAACAGAATGCCAAGGAAGTCCAGCGGTAAAGTGAGCCAGTAGAAGGTTTGCTGATCCCAGGTTAGTATAACTGTTCAGTGTTTTTGGTGATAGAGAAACAAGGACTAAGGAGCACTGGTCCCCAGGTGTGTGGCAGAATGTGTGAGGGGAAGTGTATGAGAGTTCACTGATTGGTTGGTGCATCCAAAAGGGAGTGTGGGATTGTGAGTGTTGACATGAGGTCACTCAGAATCCCTCTGGACCTCAGAGGCATCGGCTCGACAGATAGGACAGGTTCGGTTAGCCTGGAGGGGACCAGAAAGAAAAGGAGATGAGGGTTAATATACCTAAAAAATGAATATACAACAGATGCTGTCAAATTCAGAGGAAGCGCTCAGCAGATTTAAAAGCCTGCTCACACCTTTATTGAAAAACAGCAAAACCTTTATGCAAAAAAAAACTACTAGATTTGCACCATTGACCAATAGTTTCCAACATTCCAATGACGTACAAACAATCCCTGTCTTATATATTTTGTGTATATATATATATATATATATATATATATATATATATATATTTGAATACAAGTATGGTTTGCAGACAGTGTGAGACAGAAGTTGATGGTCCAAATACATCTTGAATGAACCGTGGCAAGGAATTTCCAACTGAATTCGCCGGACCATTTTCTGGAGTAACTAGGCTTTAAGGGTGCAGTGGAAACACACTGATAAATGGAATGATATCCAAACACCTAAATGTCTTTACTCACCTTAAGCCACTTGTCTACACACTTGGCGTGGAACTCGTGATTGCAGGGCAGGACCCTGAGGAGCTGGCGAGACTCGAAGTCACACATGCACACCACACACCTGGAAGACAAAGCAAGGTTGGAACTATTTAGAAAAACATCTTTCACACCTCCCTAAACTTATAAACAACAACAAACACAGTTCTTACAATGCAGATTAAAAGGAGGAAGGCACTCACATTGTTTGCTCAGACTGATGGTTGTTGGAGTTGAAGCGGTACGATGGAAGCTGTTCTATATCTGCTTTGGTCAGACCGCGGGGCTTTGCCTCCCCGAGACGCTCCGCCAGGTTCAGCAGGGCCTGGAGTTTTCACACAGAAACACAACGTTTAGAGGACAACGTTTGCAAAGGAAACAGTCAAATGATAATTGGCTAAACATGTGGAAGTTTGAGAAGTAATAGAAGTTGAACATGACCTTTTGACCTTTCTACATGTTTTGATATGTTTCTAGTTATTGTGCTTTTTATCTTGTTTTTAATGATCGTTTTATTATTTGACTCCTACTGTGTTATTCTATATTGTATTTGTTCCCTGTACAGCTCTTTGGTCCACTGAGGTTGTGCTATATAAATAAATAAAGATTGAGATTGAAGTCTTACCTCATAGTTCTCCACCTCTCCGTCGTCTACGTCCAGCTCCAGATTGATAGTAGGGGCTACATTGGGGGGCACAGGGAGCATGGACCTGGATGTGGTTGAAGACGGTGACACAAAAATTAGGAACATTTCATTTGTAACGCATCTTAGGGGTACTGAAAATGCCCCTTTGTAGTTCTAACAGTAACAGGAGGAAATGTTAAGACTTACAGGAAGTATGGCAGGAAGCTGGGGTGGTAGGGGGACGGGGGCACCGCCTGCTGGGAGCGGTAACGCCGGCTGGTGAATCGACGAGGCATAAAATGTGGATAGGGCTGTGAAAGGTGGGATAAAGATAATCAATTATATTTATTTTCATCAAAAATCAAACATTTCCAAGGTACCCAATTTATTTCCAGACGTTTGAAGCCTTTTACTAGAAATGCCATTGTACCAACAGCAAATCATGTATATTGTCACTGTGTTCATTTTACTAGCTATTCATTCTAACTTTCATTTTAATTTCCAAAAAAAAGGACCATCAGAAATATAAGAAAAGAAAGGAGTAGATTTTAATTCAAGCTAATTTCTAACCTTTAAAAATAAAATGTTAAAATGATGCTTTTCTCAAACTTGCCAGTCTTTGTAGAATGCTTTCCTCCTACCGTATATATATTTATATTTTTTGTACCATAATCATATATCATGATCCAAAACAAAGGCTAATGAGGTCATGGTTATTAATGCACTCACCGATGGAAAGAGCTCCTGCACCAAGGGGTCGTGGTGCGAGAGGAACTGGAGCGGTGTGGATGGGGGCAGGGTGGGGGGGGGCTGGTGATGATGGTGGTGGTGGTGATGGTGTGCGTAGCTGAAGCCCCCGCCCACTGAAAGCTGCTCTCCCAGAAGCTCAACCTCGTTTTCAATCCTCTGTAAGGGCTGAGGAACAACACAGCACAGTGTTAATGGTGACAAACGGAACAAAAACAGCGCCAAACAAACTGAAATAATAAAATATGAACACTATATGATCTGATGGAAGAACTTAACTGATTTAAATGAGTTATAACATGTACATAAGTTGATTCGAATTGATTTTTTTTGACTGTTATATATCACAAAGAAGTAGAAAAGGGCTTATTAAGCAGACCGCATCAACTCTCCTGACAGTCCAGGAGATGGCGCTGTTTCCCAATGTATCCCTTTTTTGTTTTTCACATGCAGCCTAGTGTTGAAGATTTAAATAACAGAATCATGATTTAATAATCAGATCAAATGTCATTTAACAAAGAAATTCAGGTCAGCCTAATCAACTGGGGTTATCGTCTTCTTCTGTGGTAAAAAGGAGGACTCCCAATTCAGAATTTTTTTTCATTACAGCCATTTTATATAGCTAAATACTTTTGAGACATAATACCTGGCTCTCACAAAAACAATCTTAAACTACTGTTAAACTTTATAAATAAAAAACTAAAACTGCAATTAAATAAAACCTAATTAATTATATACAAAATGTTAACCTTGGTTTGCAAGTAGTTTTGTAAGGTATTCAAGCATATTCAGTACAGCAGATTTAAAAATATGATACTATCATTTATGGGTATTACAGTAACTGCATAATGGCTTCCTGTATGCATGCCAAAGCCCTCATATTGAGCACAGAACACTGCGAAAATCAATTAAAGTAAACTATTATAAAAACCCATCATTTACGTACCGATCGTGGCTGCTGCGTCTGGAAAGGCAGGAACTGTGCGGGTGTGGGGAGGTGGGGCGGGTGGTGAGCGAGGTGGGGGGGGTGGGGAAGCAGGAACTGGGGGTCACCGGACAGCAGCGAGGGGAAGGCATAGGGCATCGGCAAATGTTGCATTGAACACGCCTGTAGCATCTGAGAAACAAAGGTAAGAAGAAAAAGACATAAGAGAAACATTCAATGCATGTTTTCCAATGTGGGTGTAATTCCATATGTCACCATAAGGTGGCAGCCAAGACCTGGAATATTAACAAGCCCCTTTAAACAGGAAATATTCTGCAGGTCTTTTTACTTTTAACCCACTTTGCTTTTGAGCATTTTGCTTTTTCCGTGGTTAAACTGTGAGAGACTGCAAAGCACAGAGTGTCCCTTCTTAGGAACAAACAAGCCCACACACTCCCACAGACTGTTGCTCTCACCGGGTGGTAGTGTTGTCCAGTGCTGAAGACCACGCTGCAGGCGGGGACTTGTTGTTGAGCGGAGCAGGTAGGGGGAAGGTGCTGGCCGCTACACAGGGGCGCTGCCAGACTGTGCGGGGGGACGGGGGTCACCGTGTAGGAGACCGGGACACTGGCCTGCTGCAGCTGGGGAGGGAACACACCAGTTAATATGCAGACACACACAGGATTTCTTGCAGCGGTTATACTCACGATTATATCGGCTAAAAATAATAACCATTCGAAATATTATGCCGATAGTCTCAAAAGTATGGTTGAACTCCAAAATGGCGGTAAGACATACTGGAATAACTTAACGTTAATTTTTTTTTTTAAACTGATATTTCCATTGCATTAAAATTATCTGTATAAATAAAGCATAACAATTAAATAAATCCCATCGAAGACTGACCTGTTCATGGAGGTCCATGACCATGGCTCCTTGCTGCTGCTGGGCTGCGTGATGGTGCTGCTGCTGCTGGTGGTGGTGCTGGTGGTGGTAAGGGTGATGATGGTGGGCAGCAGGGTGCAGTAGTCGTGGTAGGGTGGGAGGGTGGAAAGCTCGGGGCTCCTCCAGGCCCACGGCCCCGCCCCCGGCTGTGGGAGGCTGACTGTAGACGCTAGGCGTGTGTGTCGTGTACGTCTGGTGTATGGGAGGGTGGTGGTGGTAGTTCTCATCCTGGTGCTCGGATGGCGACAGGCGAGGGTGGAGTGGTGGTGGGGGAGGCAGGTGACGGGTGGGTCTGGAGAGACGGCCGCGCTGACGCCTAGCTGGCGGGCTAGAGGGGGGGAGAGAGGGACAGTGTTACATTGGGTCCTCCTCCAGACATGTTTACATGTAAAATACTATGATTAATATGACATTTAAAAAGGGGTTATATTATGCTCATTTTCAGGTTCATATTTGTATTTTGTGCCCCTACTGTGACATGTTTACATGCTTTAATGTCCAGGAGGGGAGTGTGTTGAGAGAAACTTTGGGATTTTAGCCTTTGCAGACCATTTACATGCATAGAAACCCTATATAACACTACAGGACAGGGGACATGCCCAAAGAGTACAAAAGGGCCTTAACATTGTGTATCCTAGACATACAGCGTTGTGCGTGTTAGGTTGAACACTATACATCAAGATGGCGGAGCGGGGCTCTGGAGCATGATCCAGCGTCTGGCCTTTTCATCTCCGTTAAAAGAAAGATCGAAGAGATTCAGCGACAGATGTTTGACACAGAAGAGTAGTTGGTTTTATTAGCGTCTTAAAGACAGAATGTTTAGTTTGTGGTTTTCTGTCTATATTTTCTTTTTGTATGTTTTTTTCGCTTGCAACTGGTAGACATTAATACATACATTTATATCAACAGTTTTGACGTAGAAATTGCTCAGCTATTGCATTCACTGCTTATGTCTTGTACCAGATAAAACACCATAAGTGAAGTGCGTACACATTTGAACTTTATTGGAAGTGGGCGTAACTTGGGAGTGGAGCCGTACGTCAACAAGAGGACTTACCTGCGTCTGAGCCGAGCGGGGGTGAGGTATCTCTCTTGGTGGTAGTGCGCGTGGGGGTGAGGCTGTCTCCGACTTGAGGGTCCTGACTCCCAGGGGCGGATAGGGGGAGATGGGGTGGATGGTGGGGGGACGGCTGAGGTTAGCTGTTCCAGGACAGTCTGACTGGACAGCCTCTGGCGCTTTGGACTGGGGCTTTCCTCGCTCTGCAGAAGGAGGAAGGAGGCAAGAAGGAGGGAGGAGGCAAGAAAGTGGGATGAGTGTTGTGGTTAGTGACCCATAGCACTCGAATCTAATCAATTTCACTATGCTGCGCAGGCCTACAATCTATACTGCTGCATGGACATTAAGTCCTTTGTGACTCATGGCATTTCCTGTATGGTCCACCGTGAGCGTCTGTGTGAAAGAGAGCATATTACACCAGCAGCACTCTGAGGCCTTCAGGGTACAAAGTCACTTCCTCTCGGAGTGAGGAAATGCAAGACAAGCACTCACAGGCCCATGTGCCAGTCATACAGAACACTCCCTCAGCAAATACTTTTTCTTGGAGACAAAACAAAGGCAGTGACACGGACCCACACACAAAAAGTGAGATAGCTGAACATGTAGTCACCCAGGTTTAGACTGACTAAAGAGTTATCATAAACTCTGCTTCATTCCCACCAACTCATCTGTGAGTCACTTCTCTTCGCAGCAGTGACTCTCACACTTGGCACTCTGTGAGGCAAGAGCACACACGTTTGCTCATGTGTCAGTTGTTAGTCATTCTGCTGAGCCGAAGCTGTGCTCTGAAGAACACTCCTGTTCTTTAAGGGGCCACACACACACACACACACACACACACACAGAGAGTGCGATAGCTAACAGGAAACAGCTGGAGAGCGGGCTGTAGAAATGCACAGTTATGGAAACGCCCGCAGACATGCACAAAGTCACATTTACACATGGGCAGCTGCCTCTGAGTTCTACAGCCCATAAAGAACAATACCTTGTGAAGCTTCTGAAGAGGCAGATGCTGCTAAACTAAATGTGTTTTGACTGTTAGCAAAACAACACTGACGACTAACGGCTGTATCGCTCACTAGAACTGGATGTGACCTGAGCTTGAGCAGCTGATGGGAAAGACAAACAATAACAATGACTTCATTAAGACCCGAGCAGATGACTGCACGATGAGAGGCCAGGAAAGAAGGACGGACAATGGAAGAAAAAGGGAAGTTTCAAAAGATGGAAGAGGGGAGAAGCTCGGTGGAGCCACCACAGCCTGAATAATGGAACATATCTTGGGTCACAAAGAGAGTCAAACACCCCTATATTGAGCTTAATGTTTAAACTGCCCTTAAACTGTTAGGAATATGTTTCGAGAAGTATTTATTGGGGCGGGGAGGGGGGGTCATTTGATGTATGAAACAGTTTTATGATGTGGAAGAGAATGATAACATCCTAAATCTATTTTTAAATACACATCTTTCTATAAAATGACCTTGATATTGATATTGATGGACAGTAATACTACAAAGTCAAAGTGAGCATTATTAAGTGATTTGTTAAAAAACAAATACTTGAATACAAATTGAGAAGCAGTCAAAAACCTTTTAGGTAAAAATAGGTCATTTGTGCAAGTTCGCATAAATAATTGTTGCCTGTGTGTGCACATTACACAAATACACACTCTGCCTGCACACCATCATTTGCCTTTAATATCGCACAGTGAACAGGAGAAGATCCTAATCATCATCCCTATGTATTGAAACCGGAATGGATTTTGCATCCATGTTTATTTAGGTAAATGAAACACATATTCAGATACGAGTATAATAAATAGATCTATAATGCATGTTCTGATCAAAAGTGAAATGAATGGCAGGCACACTATCTATGCCCATGTCTACACAGGCTGGAGGGTACCAGCGACATGCACCCCACCCCCAAACCTCTCCGTTCCTCTCGACAACAACCCCCTTCTCCTACGACCCTACACCCCACAACCTCTGCACCAGCCCCGACACCAACACCCTTGGGACATCTACTGTGCCCATTTTCATATCTAAGCCAGCCTCCTCCACCCGAGCCTGACATATTCCCTCCCCACCCTCCTCCTTCCATCCCCCCCCTTTCCTTCCGTCAGATAAGATGAACCCCTCTTCTTCCCTCACCCCTTTTTCCTCCGTATGTCCTGTCCGAGACCCCAAGACAAAAAGTTATTCGACGGGACACACAGAAACAAACACACTCTGTCCTAACACATGCAGACTATCGGCCATTAGTATGAAAGTTTGATGGGCTTGTCTACCCGCGTTAGGAGGGGGGGCGGTGTCAGACAAAGGAGTGTGTGTGTGTGTGTGTGTGTTCAAGCAATATGCCTTATGTTCCAACACAGTGCTTGTTGTGAACATACACACCCTCGTCTGGTCCAACCACATTTTCACTAATGCTAGAAAAATAAAGAAAAAAAACATGCCGACTCAAAACACACACAACACACAACAAACAGTGACTCAGGGTACTGCCCAGAAACATTGTACTCTATTACAGCACCACACACACACACACCGTGTTCTAGTGCACCATGTCCACATTTGGGATGTGCATGTACACACTAGCAGTAACTGTGGCCAGCAGCTGTTGTGGCTTCGCTGTCAGTGCTGAGAACCAAAATAAAGAGCAGGCCCTCGGAGTGCATGCAAACACTCGCAGGAGAAAGTGAGCCCGGGGTCTCTTTTTGCTCGCATTCAGAAAATTGCAGCGTGAATGTGAAGATATCGCAAAAATGGTCATTTGCTCCTTTACAGATTCATTCATATTTGCTTCCACTCAAACACTTCTCCCCACCCCCACTTCTTTTCTTTCCATCAACAAGATTTCAAAGCCCATTTTGTTTCCTCTGCCACTGTTCCTCCCTCCTTTTCCTTCCCTCACTCCAACCCAGTCCCACAGCTGGAGGTGAAATCATTAGCAATACCCCCTCCCTCCCATCCTCCCTCTTCCTCCAAGCTTTCTGCAACACCTTCCTCAGCATCCTGCCTCCCCTCTTCTCCTCGTCACCTGCTTGCGGCTTCATCTGCCTGCCCACTTGGGTTTTCAATTAGAATGATATTAACAACATGACCTTTGTGAAAGTTGCCATCATTGACATGGAAATATTGCTAGCATAGTCAGCTCCTACAATTTCATTGAGAATCAAGAAAAAATAAACTGTTGTGTGGCGTAGTATTGAGAGCACAATTTCACATGGAGAATTTGTGTCAACAAACAAACTTTACATTGCTCCACCCTTTGGGGAGGCACACTTGTATAATGTATAAACATTTGGGAAAGCAGAGTTCAGATGTGCAATCTATGCTGTGTTTGAGTTTTTAAAGAAGGTAAAAGCATATACAGAAGAACCTAAAGAACATTGACATACTGAACAACATCAGCCAGTAATTCAAAGAGCCAGAATAGCTCAAATTCCACTGAAGAACAGACACATCTTCTAAGCTTTTCATTGAGATTTTAAGCCTAAAAGCCTTATTTTATCAATTTCTTTTATTTGAAAATAAGTCATTAGAATAATATCCCAAAAATATAAGTTCTACCTTTACTTTATAACTGTAAAGTAAGATGGCGTCACCAAAACTAAAAGCCATGTTTACTGAATGTATTCAGCCTCCTACTCTTTGACAAATACAGGTTCACTGGTGAACATGACGCACATTGCACTCTGCATTAGAACGTGTACACACTCATTTGAAACACAAGTACACTTTACAAACTAGTCTGCTTTAGTGCGTTTCATTCCTTCACACAGCATCGGCTTAGAGAAGATATAACATTTAGACATGACACAACATGATCTAAATCTGGCTTAAAAACCATTCATATATGTAAGATGGTGTAACATAAATAATGTCGAAGGTGCTTACCTTATCACTCTCGTCTCCATATGCATGATCTGGATGGCAGTGGTAGGACCCTCCAGAGGCTCCTACAGAGGGGGAAAGCAGAATACAACACAAGGTCACAGTGAGACAACAATAGGGCTACAATCTGTTAAGTCTGGCGTTTATTATATTATGTTACTTGAATTCATTCATTATTCCCATGGAGAATTTGAGCTTGGGGTCAAATTCTGTGACATATTTTAATGTTCAAAAAGCTCTTTCTTTTTCTCATACTGCCTGTGCTGCAGCACCTCTTTTCACCCTCTGTCTGAAACCAGAGCCCAGTCTGCTCCGATTGGTCAAACACTTGGAAATGTCCCGCTCAGTAGCCTATCAAGTACCATCTAAACCATTGACATGCACCATAACCTATACAAGACAAGAAAGGGAAAACCCAAAATAGAATAAAAACGGAACCCTTTAAGATGTTTTATTTAAAAATACATCAAGGCATTCACTAGTTGGAATGCCTTATGAGATCAATACTTACAGAAAATATAGGATGCATCACTAATCTGCCACACTGATACAATATTGCCAACCACACTGGCAAACCTCTCAATGGTTTTTTTCTAAATGTCATTGAGATGTATCGAGTCGGGCCTCAACCCGTGTGTACCTGGCTTAAAAACAAGGCCAATATATAAAGTCCCTTTTTCTAAACATTCCCCAATTTGTATAAACAAGCATACAATGTCTGGTCCTGTTCTGCGTGAGTGTGAATTCTGTTGACTGGCCTGAGCGGCTCTATAAATGTGTATCACTTGAAATACAGAATACAAAAACATGTTGTTAATACCTATTGTTGAAATAGATAGCACCATTTATACCCAAGCACTGGGGAGACTCCCGTGTATCTACATACAGTACGTTTAATCCTTTTGTTGTTTATTGTTCTCGTGGATTTAATACACAGCGGCAAAAACACTGACAACATGTTTGTGCGGACTCTGCGGAGGGATGCTGCCCATGTGTAGTGCTCAGAAGAAACACATATGGTGTGCCATCAGATCAGAGGCAACACACGCAGAACAAACACAGTAATCCTGGATTAGAGAAGCTTTAGGATGATACCGCCAAGACTTTTACGCTTTTGTTTTTCCACAATCCTTTCATCTTTTCTATGCTAGCTTTTTGTTTTCCCCTTTAGCCGGGGACGTCCCCACCACAGATGGAGGCAGGCCAAGGGTAAGCGATCCCAAGGGCACTCCAGATAAGGCTACCTTAACATTAGAGATGAAGCAAGCTGAAGTAGAAGGGAAAAGATGCCACAAAGGTGGTATTTTTCCCGCTCACGGCCTCCCTCTTTGAAGAAAATGTGATTGACAACAAAGAAGCGATGGGGGAGAAAGAAAGAGAAAGAAGAGGCAGGCACAGTGAGGTTTCCACAACTGATCCATGAACAAATTCCTCTCCAATCCCTAGAGCAAGGCAAAGTAAATGGAATTAAAAAAGGCTGAGTTAAGTAAAGCTTACATTAGTATAGTGAAAACCGACTAAAAGGCTATATATATATATATATATATATATATATATATGAGATGGTTTGAGACGGAGTGCTGGTGAGGCATTCATGGGACTCTCCGCTCTTCTGTAAAACACCCATTCACCGGTCACAATAGGCAAACATCCAGCTTCCTCCCTGAATGTGGTCTCACTTGCACATTGTCAGAGTTCGGTAAATGGAGTCAGAGACGAGTCATTCAGTCGGAGTCACTCTATAGAGGCTGCAGGACAGGTTTCAAAATGTGCGGATGACATCATGTCCACTGTTGGACGAACAGACTGCACACTCGCAGTTTAGTTTCAACACTTTAGGGCCTTGAGGAAAGTGGAATAATAGGATGACGGTATGGATTTTAATGTGTGAACACAGTCATTCCCTCTCATAACATCCAGGCCGTTTATAAAAAAAAAGATAATATAGGCAATTTTCCTAAATATTATAACCCATTTACCCTAAACATAAATCACAAACTATCTCATCAAGGTAGATAGTGGGGACTTAACGGGACTCTAGCACCTCTTTTCACCCTCTGTCTGAAACCAGAGCCCACTCTGCTCCGATTGGTTAGCTGGACGACTCGGTTGCGATTGATAAACAGCTTAAAGATGTCCCGTCCCGTCCCTTAGTCAATCATGTTCAATGTGTTGGAGCGCTGGCCAATAGACGTGCGAGAGTGATGTCACTATGTCGCAGAAGTTAACAAAGTAGTCAAATCGTGTATATAATCGATATACATGTATATCCAAAATGTACATTATTAATTGAACTATCATAAGCCTCATATGATTGTTATGGACAAGTTTCATGTACAGTAACCATTTGAAGACTCCTACCCTTTATTGGACCATTTATAGTGAAATGGTACGACTTCCCTACGCATGTTGGAGAAGAACACATTGATAGACGTTGTGAGTGAAAAGCAAAACCTAGTTCAAATGAGATGGTGTCCTTTATAACGAGAGGTGTGACGTGAGAAGGAATCCTTTTAACCGGACGGTTCGAGAGTAATTCTACGCGAAGAACACTTCCCATAATCTGCTAAATGAACGACAATAACAGAAGAAGAAAGAAAGAAATGTGCGATAAACATTTCTATCTTCACATAGTCGTGCAAGTCCACCACAATACACAATCCTTCTGACGCAAGCAGTAGCCTGTAGAAGAAAAGAGGATGTCTCTGAAAGAGGGTTGAAGACAAGACCAGGAGCACAACCGTGATGGGAGGTGAGGATGCAGGGGGGAGGGGGGTGTGAAGGAGAGAAACGACAGGGGAAGAGAATGTGGGGGGACAAGAAGAGGATGGAAATGCACATAAAAGGGGTGAGAGCAGTGAGGAGGAAAGGGAGATCGGAAAAGATAAAGAGTAGAGGAGAAAACACACAAGGAAGGCGAGTGGAGGGGGAGAGAAGGCGAGGGAGTGAGGGTGGGGGTTGTGGCTTCCCCTCTTGACTGCTATTGATTTTCTGTAAGCCTCAGAGTGCATCAGCTATTTCTATCCATTTCCTCCACCTCTCCTTCCCTCATCCCTCTATCTCTCTTTCTACCCCCCCCCCCCCCTGCACTCAGCCCAGACACCCTCCCTCACACATCCTCCTCCTCACACTCTCCATCACCACCCATCTATTTCCCTATCTGCCGGCCTGTCTCCCTCTTCCCCCGTATATCTGGCAGCATCCACATTTCCCTGCTATCCCTATCGCACCATCTCCGCCCATGATCTCCCATCACCCTCGGTCTGTCGCAATCTCCTATAAAACTTCCCTTCTTGTGTCAAAGCAGAAAAACACAGGGGGAAGTGGGCAGAATAAAAGCTGTGTGGATAGATAAGATGATAGATAAGTGACAGGCCCACTTAACAAATCATGAGGAACAAATGGGGGGAATTGGACAGACCGCTGTGGAACGTGTGCCAGTTTACATACAAATAAGTAATTTTAGCCAGGCATACAGTATGTGTAACACACGCACCTCTCACATCACCCCGCCTCCTGAACACATGTCACAGCACACTTCACACCCTATCGCTAAAGCAGAGTTGAGTAACAAGCTGGCGCACGGGCTTAAAATAGGCAGGGTGTAGCGTCTGCCCAGCCATTACCTGGCTAGCACGGCTTCACACGGGCCTGATGGCAAACGTGAATGTGTACGTACGTGCAGAAATAGGACTAATTCTTCTTTAGTGTTCTTATTACCTTCCTCTCTGTTCCGCAACTGCTCCTCCCAAGTCTAAAAACTGCCAACACGTCCCGCGGAAAAGGCGCGGGTATACGCTAAATACTTGATCGTGGAGTTTAAATGCACATGGCAGCTTTGAAAATAAGACTGCACTGAACAGAACACCAGTTTTTGAAGTACATCAAATTGGCAAATAAATGCAATACCTTCTGCTTCCTTGAACAACCAATCACAGCTGGATGAAACACACAGCACTGCAAATACACAGGATATGCAGTTGAGGCTGAGAGTTAAAGATACCCAGAAACCCTTTCTTTGCATCTCTTCCCGAGAAAGTTGCACGTAACCATTACTTATTTGCATTACCATTGATTCATCTGCCGATTGTTACATTGGTTAGTCAAATAGCAGAACATGGCCATCGAAAGCATCCAAGTGACATCTTTAATTGTTTTCTAACCCAAAGAAATGACACGATTATGTTGTCAAATGTAGAAAAGCAAGTATTCTCAATATTCAAGACATGGAATACAGTGTCATTTGAATGAGAACTCGATTAAGAAAGTAGTTGGTAGAAATGTCTGTCAAACCACTAGTTATTTTATTCCAACTATCATTGCAGATGTACTTGCCAATGATCAATTGATATGTTTATCTTAGGCTTGTTTTAATGACGTCGTTTCAAGCTGACCTGGGAGTCTTTGACTTTGTGTTTCTCAAAGCCTTATGGAACGCCATAAGAACATGTTCAGTCCGTGACCTTTACTTCGCTTGAGCAAAATGCAGCAGTTCATCTTTGGAAATGTAAAACAGCTGAATATCCTCAGATACAGGGGCTCTTTAAAGACAGGATGTGTGCAAGGGTGCAACATAAAGACTCATAGTGGCAGTATCAGTGCTGATATTTTGTCATTACAATTTTGGTCACAGAACTGAGAAGCGGTGCAGCGAGACACTTGCTAATCCTAACACTCTGGCCGGCATCATAAAAAAAAAATTAAAAAAATCATACCTTGATTTAGGGCTGCTCGATTATGGCAAAAATCATAATCTCGATTATTTGGGTTAATAATTGATATCAAGATTATTGAAAACGATTATCCAATTACTTTGAAAACATCCATTTATTGGAAAAAAAAGGGAACAGTATGTTTTTAACAGTTGATTACCCTGAACTTTAAGTATAATTCAACTGAAAAACCAATACAAAAATGTATTAAAAAATAGTCGTTTTATTTCGATGTTGTTTTCATAATCGTTGCAAGCCAAAACCGTAATGGCGATTAAAAAAAAATACGATTAATTGAGCAGCCCTACTGATTTAGAACAACGATTTGGAAAGTAGCCTATAGCATGTTATCTAGTTCTCAATACACATACAATTTCACCGCCAATACAAAGTGTTAGTCGATTGGAGTATTGCTACTAATGACATCCCTACTTTCAATTCTGTTAATGTGTTCAAAAGGAAAACTGTTTATACATGTTACTACGGTGACTTCCTTCCCTTTGTATACATTTCTGACACTCCTGTTCCTCCTTCCAGCCCACCCAGACGGCAACTAAACAAGGCCTGCCTACACAGTCAGAAGAGGTACATTAAAGTACACATACGCCTTACTCTCTCACTCATCCTTCTGTCCCCCCCCCCCCCCCCCCTTCTTATTCCCCAGTGAGGACAGATGCCAGCTGAGAGGGAGTGTTATAGGCAAAGGAAGTAATGGGACAGAAAGGCAGAGTCTCACTTATTTTCTACGATCATAAATATCAGCGCCATCATCACAAGTCGGCCATCAACTCAGGGGAGCTTCTGTGAAGAAATGCGCTTTTCTGTGTCTTTGGGGAAACTAATGCATAATGTAGAACCGCACAATGGATGCCAGTACATATGTGAAAGACGTCTTCCTTAAAATGATAATGTCCGTATTAGGATTTTGAGAACATTCTTTCCTTAGGTATTCTTCAAAATGAGTTGAATAAGCGATTACAGATACTGGCTGTATCAGGCCAATAATGACAAAAATAGGTTAAGATTTATTTAGATTAATACAATAATAAAGACAACATTGGACTACAAAACTGACCAAATACCTCAATCTACACACTTGCAGTAGGGTATTCACTTCATGTGCTAACTCACTTTGCATGACTGTTACAACAAAAGGCAGGAAGAGGACAACAAGCGGTGGAAATGGGGAAGGAGACAGACATGTTGAAATGACAAGAAGACGTGTTGACACAGAATGACTGCAAATGACGCTGGAGATTACAATGCAAGAAGAAAGAAACAGTGAATGTGTTATCTCTAATATTCTGTCTGTCAACAAAAAACGACTGGCCCAACTCTCAAAACACTTCAGGGAAGGAAGTAGAACGGGCCAAAAAAGAACCCAGAATCTAAAGCTGAGTGGCTGTGGCTCAGTGGTTAGCGTGCTGGACTTGGAATCAGGGGATAGCAAGTTCGAGTCCCACTGCAGTCAGCACGTCGTTGTGGCTCCTGTGGGGATTGGCCACAGTGCTGAATGTATGGAAGTCGCTCTGGATAAAAGCGTCTAACAAGTGACAGTGCATCTGTGCTGCCGTCGTGTGTCGACAGAATCATCTAAAAATGAGTTCCCGCCGAACAACAACTTAGAAAGAGGTAACCAAGTTATTTTTAGAATCCATGTCATTTCCATTTTACAACCATTGTCTTGCACCCTTATCACAACCGAACGACACTAGCAAGACATTCCCAGTTGGATGATTCCAGTGACATCAGCAGATCCACCATACTTTGACTAATAGCAACTATTGGCTCCAACCACTGACCTCCCCATCGACCAGGCCTCCATCTGCTCGTAGCCAATCATTTTCATCTTTCTCCTTCCAGGCACAGTATCCACACCTCCTCCAAGGTTGCACACTTAAACTGATGCCGTCTCTCTGAGCCATGCTTACAATAACGCTCCTGTGTCCCTTCAACAGTCAGCCCTTTTCCATGAGCTTGTTCACATCCTCCTTTCTGTATTCCTCCTCTAATCATCTCTCCCTTTCCTCCTTCCTCATCCTCTCCTTGCACCCGACCTTCCTGAATGTCAGGCACTGCAATTTCTCCAAATGATAACTCTTATAACAGGAAAATCCAACACATTCACTCTTTTGAAGGAGTCTCTCTGCTTCCATTTCATTGTTTCAACATATTCTCCCTAAAGCAACATAAGCAGTGACATTTGGCTTCTTCTTTCCCACTTGTTTTACAAAACCAGATCAGAGCTACACATGTCAGATTGGTGCATCCCAAAAAAAAGCCCATCCATTGAGTGTAATGCTGATTTGAGGTCACTGTCCTCCACCCCCGAGATGTTCTCTTGCTGACCAAAGTGACTGCTTTGTTAGTTATTTGGAGTGACGGAGTAGCGGGGAACCCCTGCTACTCGGTCGAACCAAGTGAATGAGTTTCTCTACAAGCCGAAAAGGGGTTGCCCAGGCGACAAGACAAAGGAAAGTAACAAAACACGTTTCCACTTCAGCTCGAGACACAAGAACGGAGATGATAGGAGTGGAGTGCAGGGCTAAAGGTAGAGTGGCAGGAGTGTCTGCCCCTCTGCTGCTTTGGGCAATCCATTAAAACCATCCCTCCATTAGGCAAATGGGAGGGAGGAGGCCAGAGAAAATGGACCGGAGGGGTACAGAAAGGGTTGACTGAACTAAAGGGGAGGGAGAGATGAATGTCTAAAAGAGAGGCCAGGCTGTGACAGAGGCCGGTCAGAGTCAGGATATCAGCTGCTACAGAGGATGTTTTTTACGCAGTCAGAGCAATTTGGCAGCAGTTTTAAGCATTTGGTTGGAACTTAAGCTTAAGCACTTCTGCTATGCTTCACTTCTGCACCTCGAGTCTACATTTTGCAGACGCGGGCTCTCAGGAGTCCTTTTACTTCCATGTTAACTTCCTAAAATGGTAAGCGAAGCCGTGTGAACAGCACATGAGATAGAATGTCAAAGACTATAGGGGGGGGGGGAAATGGGATCGCTACAAACTGTATAAAGCAAGCATGAAACAACAAGGCACAAAAGAGGCCAGAAGATTTAGAATAGACTACTAGAGATTGAGAGGGAGGGGGGGGTTGAAGAGTACAAGATATCATTAGCTTTCATGCCCAACGCAGGTGACTAGCACGGGAAGAATGGACTAAGCATCTCTTCTTCTCCCTCCCACCAAGCAGAAGCCACTCTGGAAATGGGAGAGGGTCGAATAAAAGGTGTGTAGCGTCGGGGAAAGGTCCGGCTGGCCAGCTGCTTCACTCGTGCAAAAGAATATTCAAATATAATTTAGCCCCGAGGTTTCCTCTGGCTAGGTTCATTAACAATGTAAATAGCACTACAAAAAAAACACATTCATCTGTTTTTGTATTACAAAATAAAGCTTTACTTTTGAAGTGCTTCTAAGCTACCAAATTAGCTTATATACGTCTGCTACACTTCGATTGAAATATAAATGTATGCACACACAGACATTAAATGATTTCCATGTTATTATTATTCCTTTGTGCGCAGTGCCTTTTAAAGGTCTAATTGAAATTAATCGAGATAATGAGCGAGTGCTGTAGGATCTCGAGCCGCTGCCTCACCCCTCTAGATCGAAATCCATTTGGATGGAAATACAATACAGTCATTCCATCCATTGATTTGTGCTATCCTACATGTCATAGCCAAGGTTTCTATGACAAAGTACGGGTCGTAGGTCACAGCAGACCGGGAACAAGTCTGCTGATGACTCCCCGTCCATGGTGATGCAGGCGGATTTGTTTTTTTAAATCATTTGTTTCAGTTTGTCTCCCTTTTAGCAACATTTCCTTCAAACCCAGCCAACCTAAAGCGAGACATACAACACACAAATGGCTAGACTACCTATAGGCTGGCAGTGCAAAAGAGGCCTTTGTTTGTTGATGTGTGTTCAGCTGTTTTTCTTCTTACTCTCACAGACAGGTCAATCCAGTCCCAATACTCAGTTGCTGAGTCTCTTATGTAAACAAATGTAGACATTTGCGTCAGTACAGACACAGACTTGAGGAGTGTAGAGTATTGTTTTGTGTTTATACAAATTGCATTAGCGAATCTAGCATTTGAATTATATACAAGAAAATAAAAACAGCTGTAGTGACGAAGCTACATCGTGAGAGGAATGTCTGGGTTCTTAGTCTATACAAGTTATTCCAACATGTATGCATAATCATTTAGTGGACGGTTTTAGGAAAGCAACTGTAAGACATTCCTCTCAAACGATGCCTTTGATAAAGCCTTTACAATGGACACTACCAAAAAAACTGGTGTCATGATTTGCACGTGAATAAATGTAAAACAAATGTCTTTTTGTGTTCTTTTCAATGTCTTTCATAAATAAATTACCACTTTCAAAAAAATATTCCCCAAAGCACAGCAGGACACAAATACCAGCCGAGCATTCTCCTAACCTGAGAAGCCTGTTAGTTGTGCTGAAATAAAAGCTTTCCCATAGCCCCGCTGAATGTGAAACTCTAGCTGTGCTGTTTCTATGTGTGGCTTACTGCACTGCATTCACTGTGAGTGCCCTCGCATGTATTCTCCACCCATGCACACCCTCACTAAGTTTTGCTTGGCACTAGAGCATAAATATCAAAGTATGGCTTACCAAGACAGAAAAAAACCCCTATCTATGATTTGAAGTACTATGATTTTAGTTTGAGAGAACAAACCCCCATATCCAACAGCTATACAAGACTATGTCAAATAATAAACAAAGGTGTCACTACAGAAATGCAAGTCTTGTTTCCTTCCCAAATGTACAGGCCACAAATATGCCTCCTTGGTTATCAAGCAGTCCTTTTTGAATCTATGCCTAGCTTTGACAAAGATTAGACAGTTCACACGGAAAGGCTTGTTACCTAGCTACATCAATATTTGTGTAGTAGACTTAAAGTAGACATGCCACTGTGCCTTAAGAAAGAGTCTGGGGTTGACTAACTATTCACAGCAGTTCAATAAGCTCCAGGCGACCCCAGTCCCCACAGACTGCTGTTGTTCCTTTGCCTACTGTATGTGCGAGCTGCGTGCACCACATCCACACTGCAGCTCTCTGGCAGGCACATAAAACACCCCGTCTAATTAGAATACAACAAATGTGTTCACACATGCACAGGCACTTTTGTCATGCCAACCCCAGGACAGCCCCCTCCCCGTCTCTCATGTTGCCTTTGAAAACATATTAAACACCTGGACTTCAATCACTTATTTAAAAGCCTAATAAAGTCAAATAAAACGTGTTATTCAACAACCAATCTTGGTCCAGGGTACACTAGCACACACATTCAGTGACAATGACAAGTGGGGATATTTACCTTCCGCCGGGATGCGGTGCGCTCCGGGAACCGAAGAAAGCCTCTGAATGCCGGGAGAGGCGTTACTTCCTGGGGCTCTTGGCTGGTTCTCCGGGTGGTTGCTGTGAGCTCCAAGTGGTGCGCAACCGGCACCGTGCTGCTGTGGGTGTAGTTGCTGCTGGTGCTGGTGGTGGTTAGATCCCATGACTCCGCTGCCGGTTATTCCATTGCCGTTCCCACCGCCATACTGCTGGTAATATCCGGAACGAGAACGCGATCGAGTCCTTGGGGGCTCCATGGCCATTTGGTGGGGGTGAAGCGGGTGGAAGAGAAAAGAGGAGGACGCGGCTGGGGACTGCGGCGGAGAGCCGTTGGTGGATCCGGGCTGTACAAAGCCCCTAGCGCCGCTGTGGCTGTAGCTGTAGCCCCCGAGTCCTCTGCCCCCCTCCGCGCCCCCGTACTCTGTTCGCTCCGCCGACTCCGCCGCCCCCGCTTCGTCGAATAAATCAGCCCCTTTAGGGACAGGCTCCGGGGTGGAGGGCAGCCGGGGGCAAACTCTGGGCTCAAGAGTCGTTGGCTGTCCAGCGGCTGCGATTGGCATTTCCTTACGGGGGGTTTCCTCTGCTTCTCTGTCTGCGTTTTTCCTCTCGGTTCCTCTCACTGAAGAAGTCACTGTTTGAAAATACAAAGTTGGAGAGTGGCTAAACTG
This sequence comes from Gymnodraco acuticeps, assembly GCF_902827175.1. Lineage (NCBI taxonomy): Eukaryota > Metazoa > Chordata > Actinopteri > Perciformes > Bathydraconidae > Gymnodraco > Gymnodraco acuticeps. The sequence goes on from NW_022992081.1 coordinate 2,263,638, forward strand.
AGCTATATCACCGTGTACACAAACACTGAATGTTCACCCCCCAGATACTTTTTTTAGTCAAGCATTTCTGTTTTGACTAGCTACTTCCCCCAAGTTTGTCTAAGTAACGCGACTAAACACAGCGTGATTCCCCAAACTGGTTCAACCACTAACGACAACCTATTCAAATATCTCCAATATTCTCGCGTTTTCTTTACCTTAACAAAGTATGGGAAGTGGTTGGTGAATTAGATTTAAGATATAGCTATTCTTATTGAAACTAACGACAAGTCTGCTGGTATACCGGCAACGTTTAGTTCATAACAACCGAGGAGAGCGTATGGCCATGGATCGCTAGCTCACGGCAAGCTAATGCATGCTAACGTAGTGCGCATAGCTTATTTTGGTAAACGCATTATCACGCCTATTCTAACCGAGAACAACCGCGTTAGCACACCCGGACGCTTTCTGAGAGCCGTATGAATCCCCGAACTGAGTTTAAGTCAACTTTGTCCACTTTAACCACCATTTAAACTTGTTTAGCCAGTCTGTGTAAGGTCGTTCACTAGCTTGGCAATCCAAATGAACCCCTCCTCCTCCGCCGACCGACACATAGAAAAAGCCCGTAGCTAGCCTCCCACGCCTCGAATCCCTTTAAATTACTTGGTTAATAGAAACAAAACAAGAACGCTTTTTAAAAACAACTTATTTTGTTGACTGAGGGTGAACCGGTAAGGGTTTTCCAACTTAAAAAGGGGCAAACAGCCAAGCGCACAGAGAAATGTAAAAAGTGGTCAACCTAAAATTACAAAGAAAGAAGCAGAGCTAAAATTAACACGATCTTAACGAATGACCCCGCCTCTGAGTATACCGCTGAAACCCGGTCCAATTGTCTTTGCCCTGAATCGTTTTTTACAACGACTTACCTTGTATGTGCTCTCCTCGTACTGTACTCCTGCCTCGGATCTGTCGATAATATGGTGAGCCCAGCGTGTGAGTGTATGCGAATGTGTGAGTGTATGCGAATATGTGTGTGTGTATGCGCCCTGTGTTCGCTTGGAGTCAGCGTGAAATGTGACAGACCGTCAACGCTCAAGTAGGATTTCACCAGGCATGTTCAATCGATTCAAGAAAACCGAAACCGTCTGTAGTGGTTTCTCAGCATATACCTCTCCCAAACGCTCAGCGAAAACAAAAGAACACGAAACTATATTTAAAAGTGTCGATTATGTTTTGTTTTCATTAACTTTAAGGTATAACGGCGATTTTACCGGTACTATCAATTGTTTGTGGATCGGTAATCGATTATTGCTCCTTTTAAATCAGAAGCTGTGGATAGCAGAGAGGCAGGCTAAAAGGGGCTTTAAATTATTTATTTACAAATACCAAGCCTTGCCTTCCCATTGCAGCTGTTTCTTCTGGAGCCGCAAGTTCGCTTTGAGAATAACTATTTGCTGTGTTTGCAAAAGTTGCAAACCATTGTACAGTGGATTAAAAAAGGGAAACAAGATAACGATTGACAAACAGGAAAAAAACAAACAGGGTTGATTTAGCCCATGTCGGAAATAAATTGGCCTAATTCAATTTTCACCATCAAGGCTAAAACAAAGGCTTGTGCGACCCTTCTGCTACTGAGCCAGATTTCGGATGGAACAAGTTTGTACATGTGTCCACACACACACACACACACACACACACACACACACACACACACACACACACACACACACACACACACACACACACACACACACACACACACACACTTAGCTTCTTCTGTTCTTTCAATAAGATGTTAAAATATGATAATTTCTTAAACAAAACATGGTATTATGTGAATTCTTTTTGACATTTAACTAAATATGTGTAGTTCTAATATTCTATGAATCATCTGTCCTTATGTTTGTGTGTGTGTGTGTGTGTGCTCGTGTGTGTGTGTTTGGCCGACTGTGTGTGTGAAGGGTGTGATGGATGGCATGTGAAGGGAAGCATGCATGTGATCTCTGTCTGGCTGTCCACACACACACACACACACACACACACACACACACACACACACACACACACAATCCAAGTTCATCTCGCTCCCCATACCATATTCCCTTGGTCTTGTTCTCTCATTTCACACACACTCAACCCCAACTCAACACACACACGCACACGCACACACACACACACTCACATTCTCTCCTCATTACACTCCCTTTCCCTACTTTGATGATATGCAAATATCCCTCCCACCCTCGCCTCCCCTCCGTCCCTCCTCCTCTCCTCCCTCCCTCCCCCAAGCAGCATCCACCTCCACACACTCACACACAGGCTAATGCACTGTGGCAGCGTCCACAGACAGGCGGGGAGGATCAATTTTTCACCCAGTGTGCTACCGATATTCATAAGATAAGGCCACAGAAGAGTGAGGAGAGTGAGGAGAGAGAGGTGGGGGAGGGAAGAGGAGTGACATAGATGGGAGTGGGGAAAATGGCGAGTGGGTGTAATGAAGAAGAGGTAGGGTGTCCAGGAAAAAGGGTGAGAGGGAAAGGGGAAGACGACTAGGCAAGGATGAACACGGGTGAGAAAGTAGGGAGGGGAAGTCTTGTGGGTGTGCAGGAGGGTGGAGGCAGGATGAGTAAGTGGGTTAGGGGTGGTAGGAAAGGGGGATGGGGTGTAGAGAGGGCTCTGGGGGATGGGGTAGGGAATGGATGGGGTGGTAAGGGAAAAGGAGGGATGGTGTGTGGAGGGGGGGTTATTTTGCTGACGTGCTCTCTTATTGGCTTGTTCAAACGCCGGGGGAGGGGCAGCAACAAACCATATTCTCACCAGCTGTAGGGAAGAGCAGAGAAACAAAGAGAGAGAGAGAGAGAGAGAGAGAGAGAGAGAGAGAGAGAGAGAGAGAGAGAGAGAGAGGAGGGGGGCAGATATGTGTTTTAATGTTGATATTCTGGTCTAATTAGATTCCTGTCTAAGTGGCGGAATGAATGGCGCTGATCAGATAGAAATAGGCGTAGTAGAAGATGGGAGCAGGCTTTGTTTGAGTTGGAGAATTCTGATTTGTGAAGAGGTGCTTGATCTATAATTCAATTTCACTTGAGAGACAGATAGGAGCAAATTGTCTCTCGTGGATATATTCAAACTCTAATTTACACGTGTAGAAAAAGGCTTCCTTCTGGATTGCAGCTGAATTTTAGATGACTGACACGTCCTTGCTTTTATACCCCAGGTTACCTAATGGTTATGCAATGTCTTTTTGTTCGGTTATAAGTGAGAATAACGACATTTAAAATGATCCAAATGTGTGAGTCTAGGTTCGATGATAACAAAAAAGAAACATATATGGCCATAAGGCGTGCAATGTCTGCCCAGATCAAGTGTGGAAATATTCAAAATGTTCCATCAAATACAAATAAAAGATTAAATAGAACAGAAAAATAAATACCATTCCTGCACACACAAGAAGGCAGATTGAGAGCCATGTGTTTGTGGAGCCCAGCTGAACCCCGCCTGCTAAACCAGTCCGCTGGCTGTGACAGACTGACAGGCAGGGAAATAGAGAGCGTGGTGTGTGTGTGTGTGTGTGTTTTGGAAGAGAACACAAGAAGAGAAATTGAGACAAAGAGGCAGATTGACCAATGCAGACGGACACAACCGATAAAACAGAAAGGAAAGAGACAAACAGGAGAGACATGGCGACATGGAGAAACATCCAAAGAGAGGAACGCACACTGTAGTGATACACAGAGAATGAGGGAGGAAAGAGGAGAGGGAGCCAAGCTTTCTGTGGCTTAGCCAGACTGGAGCGGTGGGACTTGGCTGGCTGTGGACCCTTGGCTTCACTATTAAAGCAAAGAAGAAAAAAAAAAAAAATCACAGTCAAAAAATGAAAAGGGCAAAGAGCTATGCCAAGAATGCACAGGCAAGAAGCAACACATTAGGTTATTTCCTTCTGCCCGCCTCTCTGTTTCCCCAAGCAGATCCAAACAATAGGTGTGACCCGCCACCAGAGCCGAGCGCTATACACTGGTCAGAACCCTGCTGAGGGACCTTGAAGTTTAAAACGTAGCTTAACATCCCTTAGATATGCATTTTGTTTCATTCAAGCTTTAAGGCTGGTAAAATGGTATTATCCCACACAGTCTGACTGTGTCATACATTTTATCAGCTTGTTCCAACCCTTTATCGAAGGTTCTTTATACTTGTAATATTTAAACCCAAGTAAGACGTTCTTTATGGTTGCATCATCGTATCAAATGGATTTTAGATCAATTTAATCTTTTTTTAACCAAATTCAGTTTGACATATTTAGGGCATTTGATAACTTTGCAGTCTCCATTAGAATTTGATATTTAGCTCTGTGCGTTTGATCAGTGTTTTGCTGCTAGTCTGAGCTTGTGATGAATTATCCGTCAGCCGTCCTGAGTGTGTTACCACTTGTGTTAATAAAATAATGTATATATATAATATATAATGAATCACACTTATGTCTGTAGCCACGCTGGCAGCGCTGTGATGCTGTACTTAGCCACTGGGATGCTTTGAGCTAAATGCCAACATCTGTATGCTAAATTGATCACAATTACCATCAGAGACACATTACAATGCTAGCATACTGATGTTCATTATAGGTATGGTGTTGCCGGTGATGTTCAGATCCCAGTTCAGTCTAGCGTGTTAGTTTGCTAACTAAACAAAACCAGCTGAGACTGATTGGAATATGGCTATTTAAAAAAATAAAAATAATTATAAGAATAGCTTAGATTTATATAGCGCCTTTCATGGGACCCAAGGTCGCTTTACAAAGAAAAACAGGAGTAAAAACAAACAAAAACAAAAGGCAGTCAGACAACCAGTCAGACAGACAACACAACAAATAGATTAGGGGCCGAAGGCCTTAGTAAACAGATGGGACTTGAGGGCCCTTTTGAAGGCGTCAAGCGTGGGGACGTTGCGGATCTCCGCAGGGAGATCGTTCCAGAGGGTGGGGGCTGCCACGCTGAAGGCTCTGTCCCCGAAGGTTCGCAGTTTGGTGCGGGGGGTGGTAAGCAGGCCAGAGTCTGAGGACCGCAAGTTCCGGGGAGGGGCATGTGGACGAAGGATGTCCGATAGGTACTGGGGGGCAAGGGCATGGAGGGACTTGTAGGTGAGGAGGAGGACTTTTAGGTTATGCGGCAACCAGTGGAGGTGGATGAGGGTGGGAGTGATGTGCTGCCACGGCTTTGTGTGCGTGAGTACCCTAGCAGCACAGTTTTGGACATACTGGAGCCTGTCCAGGGTTTTGTTGGGAACCCCGAACAGGACACCATTGCAGTAGTCCAAGCGGGAGGTGACAAACGCATGGACTAGGGTTTTGGCAACCGACTCCGAGAGTGACGGTCGGAGTCTGGCAATGTTCCTCAGATGGAAAAAGGCCGATTTGGTCACAGACATGACGTGGGAATGGAAGGAAAGGGTGGAGTCGAGGATGACACCCAGGTTGCAGGTTTCAGGAGATGGGGAGATGGAGCAGCCGCGCCTTGGGTGCCACAACCATGAGCTCTGTTTTCCTGCTGTTTAGTTTGAGATAGTTGGACGACATCCGTGCTTTGATGTCGTGCAGGCAGTTGATGAGAGACTGAGGGGGGAGCTGGGAGGATGGAGTGGTGCTGAGATACAGTTGGGTATCATCAGCGTAACAGTGGAAGTTGAGTCCATGATGTTGGATGATCTGGCCGAGGGGGAGCATGTAAATGGTGAACAGGACCAAAGTTATGACCTGCTGGTGGCCTACACAAGCAGTACCAGATTGTATTGATCCAAAAGTTGTTGGGGCAGACAACCAAAATAAGTACAATCCATTCTCATCATCCGTCCAAAATGTCTAAAGTGTCATGGCCATGCATCCAATAGATCTTTTAATTCTGAACCAACATTATGGTCCGGCCACTAGCTGGGCTAACATTGACTTAAAATCTCTAATTGGCCTTTGTTGTTACTCTCACAGTGTATGGCATTGCAAAACAAATACTGGATATTTTGTTCTTGTAATTTATGGCATGGTGTGTTTATCTGTTGCAATGTGCGTATGGTATTTACAGTGTCTGGTTAGCCATTGGGAGTATTGGACATTATAGTAGCCCCGAAGAAAATTGAAAAGCCAGAGCGGCGTCAACACCTGTGTAGTATCTGCCATTAACACACCATTTCCTCCATTGGTTTCTTCCAAGACCAAACAAAAACAAAAACATCCCATAATGCAATCTGACTGACCCAGCTACTCACAGCTACTAATCATGTTGTATTAGTCACCATAATCATATCGCAACGTAGTGGCATGAGGGGGACTTACGGGCTTTGCCAGATTTATTGTGAAAAACAAGGACTTATTTTTCTGACTTTTCCATCCGCTGATACCCTAAGTAGAGGATTATAGCCTTTAGATCGTCTGACTCCGGAAAGGCCATCACAGAGGGGGATATTTGTGGAAAACACACCCCAGAAATGGCTCCATGGTGCACCCAAATATCCACCCGGCTGTGCCAGATGAGCACCAGAATGGCTTAGGAACTCTAAAGGATGAGGGATTTTTTTTGGCTTGGGTAGAGAAGCTTAAGCTGTGTCCCTTTGTGCTGTTGACAGTCTGATGGTTTAAAAAAATAAAGCGAGGAAATATCATTTGGAAAACAGATATTTTTTACACGAACAAACAATCATAGGAATGGTACAAAGTATCAAGCAGGTACCCATTAAGTCCCCATTTGGTCCTTTGGTCGTCTTCATCCGTCAAATGTTTGAGATGCTTCTTGATTTGGCTTGCCATATGTCTTGTATTGCAAAGCTGATTCTGTGTGTGCTGCTGAGATGCAACCCCAAAGCCATGTCATATTCTGGGCTTGCGGGAGGAAAGAGGATGCCAAAAATTGAAACGTGATGACGAGTGGGTGTGTGAGAGCGAGCGGGGGGAAAGGCAACCGTCCAAAGGCTTCTTTTTTTTGCCATGTGTATACTTTCATGTGTACGCACATGTGATCAACAGTGCATTTATGTGTGGGAAGAAGGAATCCATCCAGCCGATTTTCCTTCCTGAGCCTCTTCCTGCCCCCCCACCCCCACCACCATTCTCAAAGCCGGCGTCAGGAGGGTTTGGCCTCGGCGAGCTCCAACCCACCAGAGGAGACGGAGGAGAGGAGCCTCCCTCCTTCGAGCTCTGTCTGTTTCCACCACTCTCTAAAAGTTACTATAAATCCAGTTCACACACACACACACACACACACACACACATTTCTCACATCCCTCCATCCATGTGTGTGTTAGTGGTGTATCTCATATGACTTGGCAAAAGTGAACCATGCATATGTGCGTGCCAGTGCGGGAATGTGTGTGTTAAGAGTTTTGGCAGTTTTCTCAACGCAGCCTTACCAAAAGATCCACAGGGAAATGTGGTTTTAACGCCCCCTCTCTTCTCCTCCTCTTGTTTCTTTTCTCCCTCTCTCCATTTCACAATTACAGCTCCTCTGTTTTCCTATGCTCTACTCCCTCTTTCCTTTTAATTTCTCTCCAATTCCTTTACATTTTTCTCTAATCCAACGAGTAGAAATCCTCCCTGCTTCTAGCTATTCCTTCTCGCTCTAATGAATCAAATCTCTGCTTTTTCTTGGTACATATTAACTAATCTGTTCTCTGTTATTGTAATGACATCATCATCACCTGAATAAAAAACGCTGTAACATGCGCAGGCACATAGGCCTCTGATTCAGGGTGTAGCTCCACACAATGAATGCTGATGGAGAGACATTATGGGTTATCCTGTAGGGAATGCTGGTCAGATGAAATAGCTACTTGGTATTCCATCCCCCTGCAAAACATGACACACAGGAGCGGCAAGCTGGCAAATATGCAAATGATGACTACTTGGTATTTTTCATAGCCTTGTGAAGTTCATCACATGTGTTTGTGATGTTTAAAGCTGGAAAATATACATTACAAAAGCACACATGTGTACATGTTTGAAGATTAAGAAGGCCTATATTTACTCAAGCGCTTGCACTTCACTTCTCTTATAGTACACTTATTTTAGAGGTGGATATTTCTACATGTATCTGGTTGCTGTTCTCACAATTTGAATATGTAGGGTATTAAATATGCAAACAATCAATAGAATATAGTGCATAGTTATAGATTTAACTACCCAAGAGTAAATTAAGTTATAACATTGTTTATCTATTTGGCACCATTCACTATACTACCCACATATCATTCTGATCACAGATTTGTCCATATATGTTCTAAGTATTTTCAGTTTCTCACTACAACGGTTCCAGGAAATGTATCCCCCTTTTTGCCAAAAACACAATTTGTAATCCTGGCCCTTTGTCTTGTTTCGTTTGCTGTCAAATGTGTGACCCAGGTTCCCCTCAACAAAAACAGGCCTGTTGGCTATCCTGGCCCCAAATGGTGGACCAAGCCGCACATTGGTTTCAGGACAGCAGAGAGTCTACACATCTTTTGTTGCAGACTGAAAACTCAACTGTTTAAGCTGCACCTTTGCCAAAAAAAACAGATTTAAAAAAAAAAATATATATATGAATGGGCTTATAGATAGGAAATGTACCTGCAGGATTCTTGCTTTTGAGTTTGCTTCTTCATCTATAAATGCACTTATTGTAAGTCGCTTTGGATAAAAGCGTTAGCGAAATGTAATGTAAAATGGCATTTTAAGTACCTTGTGAATACTTTTGGCTTCTTATATTAACGTTTTAGTCTGATGTTTTCCTGCTTTTACATTAAAGCATGTCTGAAAGTGAGCATAATATGTCCCCGTTAAAATAACCCAAAAATATAATAAAATACACTGAAAAGAACATCTTTAACATTAAGCTGAGGACATTTTACTGCCACAACTTTCACTTACATGTTGTCTTTCCAAGTGATTTTACATGGAGGTTGCTACTTTTATCTGCAAAAAATTTGAATACTTGTTCCGCCCGTGTACAACTGTACTGTCAGATATAATTCAGTCATTCATAAGCAAGACACAAGTGACAGTGATATGGATCGAAGCACACAGACGTTGGCCTGTCCTCCACGGTGACTCTAGTTCCCGTTCTGCTCTGAGAAGTTCATCAGAGTTCATCTTCTTTGTCCCCGCTGAGCTGAGGCCGGCTACTGTCTCCCTCCTCTGTCTCGCTCGTCTCTTCTCACCCCTGTCCCTCCCCTGCTTGACTTCCATCACCTCCCCGGAGGGGATATCTGCCTCCACACAAACACCTCCCCCTCTGCATGTCCCTCAACCAACCGACCTCACCCTGCCTCTCCCTCTGCTCTTTGGCTTGCAGCCTCTTTATGTGATGTCACAGAGAGGAAGTACAGTGTGTATGTGTGTGTGTGTGTGTGTGTGTGTGTGTGTGTGTGTGTGTGTGTGTGTGTGTGTGTGTATGTGTGAGAGAGAATATAAAGGGGTGTGAGTCAGTGGGGGGGGGGGGGGGGGGGGGGTATGCATGTGTGTGAGTATGTGACAGTGGGAGAGAGATAGAGAGACAGAAAGAAGGGAAGAAAGGACTAAGTGTCTCTTTTCAATTCAGAGGCTCAACTCCTTGTTTTTAATCTAGAAAAGAGGGTGCAAACAGCAGGCCGGGAGAGAAGATAGCTGGGAACCTGAGCTGCTGACAGCTGGTTTTGTCCCTCCTCTCCTCACCCTCTCTTTCTCTCTCTCTGTCTCTCTTCACAGTGTCATGGCTGTGCACCCAAAGCATCAGTATATACACATAAAGTGATGCTTATTAACACGGCTTAACACCTGATATCATGATTTATTTTCCACTGAAAGTAGCTTTTCAAATCACATCTTTCTCTCTCTTCCGGTGACGTCTCACCCACCACATCCTGGTTTTGGTGCTCACGCAGACATATGTGCAGTTTAACGGTTTTCCTGTCAATTCACACACACACACTCACATGCTCATGAAGCATATACGTTATCACACACAGTCGTCGTTGAATAATTACATACCATCATGGTAGGCTACTGTCCAATTTGCGGGAAGCCCGTCTACTTTGGTGAGTGTGACCTCCTTAAGTGTTTACTCAGTCTGGCATTATTTTTCTGAACATCCTTCAAGCTCTATCTCTAATTTTCTTCCAGTTACTTGATTCATCTGAAAAGGAAAATAGAAAAAATATATGAATAGAAAAAAACAGTAGGACAAAGGGGTAAAGCAGAAGTAATAAGGTGAACATGTATTCATATTATTGGCAGTTTGACAGTGGACATTATAACCTGCCAAACACAGGTAATAATAATAATAATGCATTTTATTGATATAGCGCTTTTCACAACTCAAAGACGCTTTACAGTATGAGGGAGGGTAGACAAACAAGGACTGGCAAACAAGTAAGTAAAAAATAAAAAGGCAGTCAAGAGGAAGTTGATTGAGAGGGGGGGGGCTTATGGGTAGACAGAGTTGAAAAGATGTGTTTTGAGGCGGGACTGAAAGACTGTGAGGTGCAACTCATTTTGCTAACGATGCACACACCTGCATGTAAGTGAGTCATCGTTAATGTTATTCGTTACGCCTGTGCTTGTACTTTAAGTCAATATAGTATGTACTTTGAAAAACAAGCTTTCATATTTATTTTTAAATGTGCCACAAAGGTTTTTGAGGCCTATTTGCTAATAAAGCTATATTCTCCGAACACACAGACACACAAATGTGCGCGCACACATCCATGACAACAGGATGTGGGTCCAGCCAAACGAGCTTCAGCTGCTCTCGGGGTTTCCTCCTCAGCTTCTGTCTCTTTGAGTTACAGTCCTGTCCCCAACACTGAGATGTCACTATTGAATGCAAAATAGCACTTAAACCAAATAAATCAATTGGTTTTTTTTACAGCTGGTTTTACTCTTCTCCTTATGAACCAGCTAAGTAGATATGATGTGACCTGGCCCTCTTGTCTCTTTTTATACAACACCACATTCTTTACTATGTCTACTGTATTTTAAAATAAAAAAACAACAACATTATAATACTTTTTTTGATAAATGTGATGCTTTATATTACACATTTACCTCTATATCCAATAATCAATCAATACAAATAAAATAATGCAACATTTGAATAAAGTAGCAATTATGCTTTATACATGTAAAGTAATAGGATACAAAATATAAAAATATGAATAAAAAATAAAATAATTAAACAAAATGAATAAAATGCTTAAAAAACATCTCATAGTATATCGTTTTTCTTATTTTTACATTGTTTGTTTGTTAATTTTGCATCCCGCCTCTCATTTATACCGTTTTCATTTTTCTCTGGTACAGGTGAGAAGAAGAGGTCCTTAGGGAGGGACTATCACCCTCTGTGTCTCAAGTGTCAAAAGTGCAACAGACAGCTCACACCAGGTCAACATGCTGAGGTATTTTGACATATATCTTCTATTTATGTAAAGGTAATAGCAGTTACAATAATTGATTATATAAATGTCCTATTTGTTTTTCAGTATGACGAAAAGCCATATTGTTCACACTGCTACCTGAGGATGTTTGGTCCAAGAGGTACTGCCTTCCTGAGAGCATGACACACACAGGCACACACACACAGGCACACACACACACACACACACACACACACGCACGCACGCACGCGCACACACACACACACACACACACACACACACACACACACACACACACACACACACACACACACACACACACACACACACACACACACACACACAAATGCACTTTCTGAATGTCTTCTCTTCTCTGTGTGAATCTCTCCTGACAGGTAACAGGTGACTGGAGTCTCTATGGTGCATTGCAGCTCGTTCACACACTGAGCCGACATGGACTGAAGGAACACAGGGACAAAGAAAATGAAGAGTAGGCCTAAATAAATAAATACATATAAATGATGGACAGATATCTAACTATCCATCTACTATAATTTACACAAAATTTAAATATTTATAAATGTGTGATGACCACTTGATGCAGTGTGTATGTGATTGTTCACTTTTATAATGTAAATTCATTTTCCGTCTGTATTAATAAATGTCAATGCCAATGTCAAACCATGTGGATGTCTAAGTCTCTGAGGTGAACTTTGTAATCTGGTTCCTGCATGCTCATATCTGGGCACACAGGGTGGATGTATTCACTTACTGACTAACAAATACTCTAATCGCAGACAACACACACTAACGTAAAAAAATAAGAAGCGTGGAACTATAGGGTTCTCCCTCATCATCAGCAAGCCAGGGGGAAGGAGAAGGAAGGAGGACTGGATGAGGGTGGTTGCTGTTGGCAGGCCGAAGCACATCTTATGCCAGCAGAATCTGCTGGAATGGGTGCTACAGTGAGGCAGAGACGGATCACACACACACACACACACACACACACACACACACACACACACACACACACACACACACACACACACACACACACACACACACACACACACACACACACACACACACACACACACACACACACACACACACACACTACACACACACACACACACACACACACACACACACACACACACAACACACACAACACACACACACACACACACACACACACACACACACACACACACACACACACACACACACACACACACAGAGATATGGAGAAAGAGGAAAGTGTCATGCATCAGGCAAGTGACATTTGAGGTGTTTGTCCTTGAAGGCTACAGAAGTAAAGGGTATGAATGGGATGATGGTCAAAGGGAGAGAGGGCTGATGGGATTATTCTGACATCTAGCAGAGGGATGCCAGTGTGTCTCTCCAGCACGTCTTTGAATGTGTCTGTCCCCCTCTCATCCTCTCCTTCATCCTCCCTCCTCCCTCCTGTCTCCTTCACCCCCTCACCCCCTACCTTGATAGATCACATGACTGCTGTGATACCAGCTGGCTGACTGCTCATTTGCATGTGCATTCACTTATTAGGGAGACGGGTGGAGGTGATGTTGGGGCCCGAGTTATAGGTTGAGAGGGGCTGAGGGTTAAAGGGAGAGTGAAGTGTGCTGGGTAATTGACTGGAACTGGGAGGACTGAAGGAAAAGTAAGAGTCAAAGTGAAAGGACTAAAAGAGAGAGAGGCAGGTATAGCAGGGGGGAAACACTGCATACGTGTGGAAAAGCAGGGTTTGTCACTTTGCAGTATTCAAAACATGGGTCCAAACTGAAATGTGGAAATTAATAGAATTGATCAATATAGTCCCATGTGGTGGCTGAACCATGAAAAATAATGCCAATGTGTGGTTCCAACCTTAAATTCGGAGAAAATTAAGAATAATGAAAACATTATGAGGAAAAGAACAAATAAAAAAGTTTAATTTGAAATGAACCTGTCTTCATTTGTGTATCACTGTCGACATCTAGTGAACATAAAAGTTACTGCAACATTTCAAAGGAAGGAAAGCTTTGAGGTGAATGAATGAACATCATATCTATGACTAAACTTGTTCGCAAAGTGCCTCCTTGAACATGTAGTAAGACCATTGATGCAGTATAATGTAAAACAACAGAGCATCCCTTTTTGGTAATTGAAGTTTAACCCTCATAACATCTGCCCTCTCCTTAATACATTTTACACACGTTAAGATTTGGAAACATTTTTCATAAGGAAACCAAATAAACCAAAACTGAATAATTTCCAGCACATTATTGTTCATATTATTCAACATTCGTCTGCGTTAAGACAGCATTTACTAAATTATATTCTATTACATTCTTTGTAACAAACCACTTATGCATCCTGTTCATAAAAGCGTGCCAGCAGTTGAATAAAACATGTTTGTCCTTTTAAACAACATTTGCTATCAAGATTTTCAAATCTAACCTTATTCTTAACAAATCTCTGCATGTATAATTATTGTTCATTGCTTTGAAATTAGCTCTTAACAATGAACAGGAAACAGTATTTGCCTAACTGTTTCGGTAGTTCCGACTTCACGTTGAGCACTTGAAGGCAACGCTGTTCTTTGTGGAGCGCATGCGCAGTGTACCAACTAGGAAGCGGCGCAGACTGTTCTTGAAGGATTATGTGGACATATCATCGGTGAGCGAGGGCTGCTGTTTTTGGATATTTATTTAAGGTTTATATACTCGCGGAAAGAAGGTAGTCTCTTTAAAATGGACGGCTGACAGCTAAAAGGGAAGCCAGTGTAATTAAATGTACATGTATTGTATGTATTGAGCAACAATGATGTCAGAATGCGACCCAACAGAGACAGAGACCAACGAGTCCTTGCTGCTTGACAGCGGGGACGCAGCGGTGCCTGCTTCAGAGTGTAACTTTCACTCCTCAGACCCCCCGAAGGTGTTATTTGACAGGAATGGGATAGGCTTGGGACATGCGGCGAACCCCGGAGCCGCGGTTCGTATTACGGACTCTTGTGAGAGCTTCTTGACCGAGCTGGAGACCGACGGCTCCAGCGAAGAGGCGCTGCTGTTACCGTGCCTAGGAGGAAGCTCGTCTTCCCCGCGGAGTGTACGACAGAAGCGGAGCAGGCGGGACAGACACAGCTCGTCGTCGGATAAAGAGAACCTGGCCTCCCCAGGTAAATGTTTGGATCAACGCCTTGGATACCTGACAGGGAGTACACACATAGACATTTAAGTTAGGTCAGGGAACACATGCTCGATGATAAGGAGAACAGGTTTTTGCCGCATATGGTTCAACGCAAAATGATACTGTGTAAGGTGCTCAGTGAATGCGACGTGGTTACAACGTTGTGATGTCATACAAGCCTAGTGGGAAGTGTTCACCATTTCACTTAGAACTGGGCAATACATTGATATTATATCGATATCGTTATATGAGACTCAGATATTGTCTTACACTTTGGATATATATCCCATGTGTCTTTTTATTTGTTTTAAAGGCTGCATTTCGGTAAAGTTATACTCTTATGAACTAACCCAATTGTTCTAGTTGTTCTTTCAATTGCTTTGCCAACGGTGTCATTCAATCCTCATATTGGATTTATTTTCTCATGTAAACTAATCATAATTTATGGAAATGCTTTTGTGTAAATCTTTTTCTCAAATCAATAAGTTAACCATACACTATCGTTACAATATCTATATTGAGGTATTTTATCATAACTACTGTGATATTTACATTTCTTCATATCACTGAGCCCTTCACTGAGGCCCCTGTAGGATCTACTTGGGCCTGTTTTGGCCAGAACCAAAGTTGGTGATGGATAGGAATTAAGGTGTTAACTTGTTGACCCAGCACATTTGATAAGTTCCGCATTTCTGAGCAAACAATATACCTCTGTGAATGTTGTTATAACTACCCATACATTACACTGAAGGCATTAGGCTTTGCACTTTGCACGGAGTTGGAGTCTGTACCCTGTTTGTCTACCCAGTGTTTGTTTTTCCACTCAGCTGATGTATCAGCAGCTGTTAGGCTTGTTTGAGACCTGCGCAGTTGCGATCAACGTCTTGCTAGTGCGTTGCATGATGGTTAGTCATTTTGTCCGACTTGCTCTGGAGGCTCGCCTGCATGAGACGTTGAAATCTCGCGGGACAAAGACGCCCGCAGCCTTGAGAGCGAGGCCGGGGAGGCGGCGCAGTTCCTCTCCACGGGCTGCGGAAGCGAAATGCATGATGGGAAACGACTCGCTGGTATCTCGAGCTGAGCGCTCATTGGTGGTTTTTACCCCGTGCTGGTGATGAAACTCTCTAATTGGCTGGGCAAAAGTTTGTTGTTGTTTTGTGTCAGTTTTACGTCGCCACTTCCATTCACATTTTTCATCATTGTTCCACAATGTTTATCATCATGAAATTAATATCTATATATTTTATACTATACTTGCATTGCTTACCGTTTTCATACTTTATATATCTTAGCATATTCATACACACTGTTCATACTGCTCTCAGGCTGCTGTGTATATCTAGTGTATTCATACCCCTCTCTGTTTATTCATCATTCAATTCATTCTATATTTTATTCTGTCTATTGTGGACATTACTTTTCACTTTACTGCTTGTTGCACCTGGTTAGGAGCTAAACTGCATTTCGTTGTCTCAGTACCTGTAATATGTGCAATAACAATAAAGTTGAATCTAATCTTGAGCAGGAACAAATGTATTTACTTAGTACATATCTGACATTAACGATTAAACACATGTGTGCATTCTTTATAAATGCAAACCGAGTCAAGCCGACTCCGGAGGTGGCGGTATGCACCTTCAAGCTGTTTGCAATCCGCCAAAAAACCGAGAGAAGAAGAAGAAGACGAAGCCGACTCCGAGCTGTCCGACTTCAGGCGAGCTTTTTGAGACCTCCCCCGGCTGCGATCGGCTATTCTCGTCTACTTTCGAGGCGAGCCGCAACGCGTCTCAAACAAGCCTGTTATCTTCCCTGTTGGGTGATATGAGCTGGCACTATCACCTGGTGACCCAACACTACATAGAAGTCCAGCCACGAGTGCAGCGTACAGTGTCCTCCCTGTAAACTCCCTAAAATCCGACTTGTATGATCATTCTCTGTGTTAACACAAAGCCAGTTCGAGCCGGTGTTAAGGCTTTTATTATGCATATTTCTTCCTCAGAACAGAACATATTTTCTTGCCTGTGTATCGTCTGTTTTCAGCCTTAGATATTTGCAGCACTACATTTGTTTTGAACTATAAAAAGAAACAAAGGTGGTATAGCAGAAAACAAAGGCTAGGTGATTCAGTCACCATGGAAGCGGCACATATTCTGACTTAACTTCTAATTGGACTCAACACCCCTCCCCCTCATACCACCCACCTTTGTTTCCTCTTGTAAGACCATTTTTAGGCGTTTGTTTCCTTTTTATATGATCTTCTATTCATTGCTTTCTCTGCTGAGATCTACTGTGCTCTATCAGGGCCAGATATCTAGGCCAGAGTTAGACACACAGAGACTGGTGTCCCGTTTCTTCTGACCTTTTAGAATAATATTCTTCTGGTGTAGAATTGCAGTTTTTATTCAGTGCATTAAAACCTATGATTAAAACGCACAGTCCCGAAAGAAGCTGTACTGTGTCGCAAAATGTCACTCAAAGTCCCTTTGCACATTTTGGCAGTTCAATTTGATTACACATGACTCTAAACCATGCGAGTCCATCCAGCTAAGATTTGCATTGTATCTGCCAAACAGCATTCAGCTCACCTGTTTCTACCGTCTTCTTATAACAGAACCCATTGTCCAGGAGCACGCATAGCAACTTCACATTATCTTATTTAGTCATTCATTTCATCTTGATTGTACATTTGCATATATTGAAACTTTGAATCCTGTCAAAGTCTGAGCTCAGGATTTCAATGCAAGCACTAATGAATTATGAATTCAAGCTTGCACTGAAGTTGCGTGTTAAGTTCTTATATTAGCAGTGACCCTGTTCAGAGTGCATTGATGCGACATGCCACACTGTTTGCTCTGCAGGTCTCTGGAGCTCTGAGCCAGCTGTACTCCAGCTGTGAAAAAGCTCAGCGAATCCCATTAACTGACCTCCTCTGAAGGACAGACATTAAATATGCATAAGGCACTCACACACACACACTTTTGAAGTCCTGTACAGATGATGAGGAGGGGATTTGCGACAGAGGACGTGTGCATGTGTATTCACTGCAGCTTTCTGTGGGGTGAATATAACTAGATGGGAGAGATTCCATCCAGCCTTCTGACTCGTACACAATGACAATATCATCGTAGACTTCCAACATCAGTACAGGCACACATCCATCATCAGCTGAACAAACACTCTGGATCCATTGTTGGAAATGAAATGACGAAGATAAAATATTGTGACAGCTAAGCTCCGTCTTACACACAGAAAGTAAATGGTGCTGTAAATCAGATGCACCCGTTGTACTTTATCACAATCTATCTCTAGGTCTGTGTTATTTCCGTGTTAAAGTCAAGAAGAGGTTGTTTCAACAGCAATCAGTTTCCCCACCAACAACATACTTTCACAGCCACACTTCCTGTAGCACTTACTAGTAATTACAATGTGAACATTGTACATCCGGCTTCAGGGGGTTTGCTGCGGACTGCATAGTGGTTTTACTCACAAACAACCCGTCTCATACTGGGTACAAAACCAGGAGATCTGTCCAACTGGAACACTATCATGTGAAAGAGGCCCTATTGTGCTTTTGGGGGGTTTCCCTTTCCTGTTGTGTATTATTATTATTATTATTATTATTATTATTATTCTATAGGTGTTTGTTCATTGTAAATTGGACTGCTTTGCTTACTTGCGTAGCATAATTACATCACTATGTAACACTCGCGATTCTATTGGCTAGCGCTCCAACACATTGTACGTAATAGGCTAAAGGGCGGGACATCTCTAAGGCTCTCATTTCAGACCGAAGATTACAAAAATATGAATCTGAACTGAAAATGAGACTTATCTCTTATGTTAACGAGTGGTTGCCAATGATGGTAAGCGAAGGCCAATAACTGGTTGCCAATTTCCCAAAATGGTTGCCAATGGCAACCTGGCAACCATTGCTGTAAATCCCTGCTCTGATTTAATTTTTGCATATCAACATCCTTCTGTTCTTCCTTCTTTTTAATGTCCTTCTCTCTCAGTCCCACCTTCATGTGAATTGGCTTCAAAGGCATCTTTGTTTCTCCTTATCTCTCTGTGACAAATGGCATGTTAACTGTCCCTTTGTCCTTCCTCCGACCCCCCCCCCCCCCCACCCCCCCCCGTCCCTGTGTCTGTCCCTTCATCTCTCCCTGCATCCCACTGTGACGTTACTGTGACTGATACAGAGCATATGGAGCCTTCTGTCAGCTGACTGTTCTCCTGTGGGAAGAAGCAGAACAGTCTTGAACGTGTCATGTCATATGATTGGGCCTCCATCAAAGAAATAATTAGTACCCAATACCCACCAGAGAGCAGTCACATGCAGAGAGCTCTATCAGATCTGCAAGGCAACAGAAAACCCAACTTCTGACGAGTCGATCAATCAGCTCTCAGATTCTTGCTTTATATTCATGCAGCACAGAGTGTTAACATTAGAGAAACTGTGTCACCGTGTTAAGCTAACGTCAATGCTAACTTTTATATTTAGAACGCTGAATATGTTTGGGAGCTGTTTAAATATAGAAAGTTGGCAAAATAAGATATTACATAATACATGACACAGCGGCTGCTTATGAAACAGGAAGTGTGTCATACCTCTGGCACCACTTTTAACGTGCTATCTTTGGTTATAGATGAGAAACAGTTGATGGAAAATATAGACACATATGTTGGCTTATAAGCATATTGAAATTTGCATTATTTGATTAAAATTGTTATGGTTTTCGACAACTCGACATCTTGTATAGGGCTGCAATAAAGCAATGGGTTCATCGATTCGTTTTTTCGGGCAATAGAATAGAATTGGGAGGGATGACACCCTCTTTAATGGTCACACATGCACAGCACACAGTGACATGTGTTCTCTGCTTTGAACCCATCCTAGTACCAGGAGTCTAGTACTAGGAGCAGTGGGCAGCTATTGTACAGCATCCGGGGAGCGAGGGGGGAAGGGGGGTGTCCGGTGCCTTGCTCAAGGGCACCACGGCAGGGCAGGAGGTGAACTGGGACCTCTCCAAGTAGCAGTCCACACTCCATATTTTAGGTCTGGTCGGGGACTTGAACCGGCGACCCTACAGCTCCCAGTCCAAGCCCCTACCGGTCAATAGCAGTGATGATCAATGTTTTCCAAAAGCTCTTGTTGTCCAGAACCTGGTAGTATATGAAAATTAATACTTTTTCTTCTTAAAAAAACACAAAAAGTTGTGGACTAATTTAATTGTTGACAACTAATCGATTCATATTTGGAAGTAGCATGTTGTCGTGCAGAAGATCGATTATACTTCACATTAAGAGATTTAAAAAAACCTGTGTTGACTTTAAAGAGCTTTCTATATAGCAAATATAATCCTCTTTTTTCTTCTTTTACCAAAATGACCCATACATGTTTTTCTATATCATACATTGTTCATGCATACACAGATTCAAATGTTATGTCCTTTTTGGAAATGGTGTCATTTTGATATGCTATGACACAGGTCACCATCAGTTAACACTTAATGACCAACAGTTTAACTGCATGGCATTTATCCCACCATGCATTTTGGAAGATGATTACGAATGATCATTTTGTTGGTACTTTAAGAAAAACTAT
The DNA here is from genome assembly GCF_902827175.1 of Gymnodraco acuticeps. NCBI lineage: Eukaryota > Metazoa > Chordata > Actinopteri > Perciformes > Bathydraconidae > Gymnodraco > Gymnodraco acuticeps. The sequence goes on from NW_022992081.1 coordinate 2,283,778, forward strand.
TGCGTAAATATGAATATCAATCTAATCTTTTTTTCTTCTTCTAGGTTGCAGCAGTGGAGACTTCAACCATTTCCCAGAGGATCCCGAGTTTGCAGATATTATCCAAAGGGCGGAACAAGCTATCGAGAATGGAGTCTTTCCAGAGAGGATTTCCCAGGGTTCCAGTGGGAGCTACTTTGTCAAAGACCCGAAAGGGGTGAGGAGAGGACCGAGGAATCACACTGTTATATGAGAAGGGGAGAAGAGGAAGGATCATGCTGCATGGACTAATAACAGCTTTCAACTATATTTGAATATTACTAATAATTTAAGAAAGAAATTCCCTCTCCTTTAGATTTAGCGAACCAGTAGAAATGATAGCTTGCAATCAAAGATGCTAGCTTTTCGCAATTAGCTTACTGTGTTTCTGAGCTGATTTGCTGACACTTGCTGAATAAGGCAACCAGCGAAGCTTGTATTGATGGCTCACGTTTGACATACATGCCTAGCATCACATTAACTAATGTAACATCCATTACAGGGAACATGTATTGATCTGAAGCTTGTTAGCATCATCCCCGTCACTTGACATTTGTTGCTTATGGCTTAAAATGTCTTGCCCTGTGGTTTCTGTAATGACCACTACATGTTCTGCCATGAGCCAAATGTGGGCAACACGTTTTGTAATACTGTGTATCCTTCTTCATTTCTTCTACAGAAAGTCATTGGTGTTTTCAAACCAAAGTCGGAGGAACCTTACGGTCACCTTAACCCAAAATGGACCAAATATTTTCACAAGGTACATTGTGTCACATGGTTTATCTGGGTGTAAACAATCTAAAGGAGTTTAGTAGACATGTTACTCCACGTTTTTCTCCAAGTGTCTTTATTTGCCTCTCTCTCCTCCGCACTCACTAGCTGTGCTGTCCGTGTTGTTTCGGCCGAGGCTGCTTGTTGCCTAACCAGGGTTACCTCTCAGAGGCTGCTGCGTCGCTTGTTGATACAAAACTCGGCCTTGGAGTGGTGCCAAAAACCAAGGTTTGGGCTCTTTCTTAAGGTTTTTGATTTGTGCCATGCCATTTTAGATTGACTGAACTGCAACAGGGTTCATACAGAGTCTTGAAAGCAAGTTATTAACAGTTATCTTGCTTCAAATATACCCCTTAAAAAAGTGCAATTTCATTTAGTCTGGTGTCTCTTTAACACATTCAATTGTTCAACCCGAAAATATTGTATTATTTGGTCAATAAAAATGCCTCACAAGCTAGAAAACCTGTGGAAATGCATTCAGAGAGAATAATCAGTTAACACTAGAATGCAACGGTGAGAATGTTCTCTCTTCTTGGCTGTAGGAGCAACTAGACACTAGCAGTAGTCTCAAGGTCCAACTCCTCCAGCGCTAACTGAGCGTGTTCCTTTTCATCAGGTGGTGTATCTGGCCAGTGAGACATTCCACTACAGCGCCATCGACAGAGCCAAATCCAGAGGGAAGAAGTACGCCTTAGAGAAAGTCCCCAAGGTGGGGCGACGCTTCCACAGAGTGGGCCTGCCCCCTAAGGTAACAGAGAGTGGTAACCCAGAGTGGCTAATGTCACCACCTTCTAGCTGCTTTCTGCAAGCAATCAGTGAACAACAGAGACTGAAGTGTAGTAAACCTCTTCTGGTTTCCTTTCCATTTGTCCTGTTATTGCCACTGCTTGCCGTGTATCATGCTTGCAGTACAAGACCAGACAAATGATATCTTGTAAAAGGATATAGCTATAAGAGTGATAACTAGATTTTTAGTGTTGTAATCATCTGGAATTTGAAGAGACATTTCAGTGAACTGTGCCTACCACATACTGACTTGGATAAGATGAATATTTATTTAGTTATTCTTATAGATTCATGGTTTTTTTCTTGCAAGTTTACCATTTTATTCTTCGAGAATTTCTAAGTTATAGTCCGCATTTCTTTCTTTTGAATCTGCAATGGGCTTAGTATCAAATTGTAATATTTATAACACATACTAACCTCTTTTTTTGTACATGTTTAAACAGTTTCCTTATTGTCCTAATGTTTTGTTTTACACACCAGTGGTCTGCTGCCTTGTCATAATGCAGTTAAAGGGCTGTGGGCTCAGAATAGCTGCAGTCCTGTCAGAGGACAGTAAAAGGATCGTGTCACACTCTCTGTTACCTCAGAAGACAGGATTATTTAGACAAATAGGCCATAGGAATCATAAATGTCATCTTCACTTGAAATTGTGTTCTTTTTCCAGGAAGTGATTGTGTATTCTTATGTCCTTTCTTTGTAGTGTGCTGAACACCAATTCTAGCATTTCTTCAGAACTGAATAACAACGTTGTGTAGCTTCCTGTTTTTCCTCTGAGACAGCCTTGTTGATGATCTGTAGCATTTCTCATGTTAGATGTTGACTTAAAGAATGTGTTCAGGAAGTAGATTGAGGAAGTTGGCCTCATTTTTAAGTGTCATACACTACTGGCATTTCAACTCATCACAACTATACCCTGTTAAGTCAACCTCCCAGCACATAATGAACATATACAGAAGCTGTTATGTTCTGTGTTTCATTTCTAATGTTGGGATGTGTGTTTGTTTTCAGATGGGCTCGTTCCAGCTGTTTGTGGGGGGTCACCGTGAAGCGGACTTCTGGCTGCGGCGCTTTGAAGCAGAGCCTCTGCCAGAGAACATCAGGAAGCAGCTGCACTCGCAGTTTGAGCGGCTGGTGGTGTTAGACTACGTCATCAGAAACACAGGTGCGGGCGTGTCCGTGTTGACATTTAAACACAACGTTTACTAAACTTAACCCTTGAGCTTAACTTAAAAAAACAATGAAAGTCCTCTATATATTAGCTATAAGTTCCACTTGCAGTGAGTTGCCACTTTGACATAATGCCACTGTTGTTATTGATGATAAAATGCTAGGGGCATATTTCTTTCACAATTTGGGATATGTGGATTTGCAACAATATTAATTTGATTACTTTGACAATTGTCAAAAACGACACTTTGGATCCAGTATTTTAAATTGACTGACTGCTATAATAAATGCATGATTTTATGCTGTAATGTCCATGCAGATATATTTAGTCTTTAATGGTCTGTAATTTGGTTCGCTTTACCTTCCATAATGAAAAGATAACATACATCTTTGCCACAACGCATTAAATAAACCAAATTGATAAATAGGGAAAAAGCCACAAATTGCCAAAATGTTCCTAGTGAGGCATTAGGGTAAACTCAATGTTGCATAACCAGTCCATTCCTGTTTCCTGTTCCAGTTTATTTCTATTGTCTCGTTTTGCTCATTTGAATATGTTACTTAAGATTTATTGTTGTACTCTCTAGCCATTTGCAGTCATTCTCCTTGGGTTCTTTAACAGCACGTAATCACTTGTTGACATTTTCAGAATCCTGGAAAGTTCTCTATTGTGTTACATTGAAATTGCACTCGTCATCTAAATGTCCATTCATTTTTTATAAGCTGTCTTATTGTTCTCTTTCACCCACCTACGTATGAAAACGTAATATTACTCTACACTCCTTTTAAATCAAACTTTGTCTTTGTCTTTCTCCTCAGATCGAGGAAATGATAACTGGTTGATCAAGTATGAGAAGCCAGGAGAAGGAGCAAAAGGAGACGGACAAAAGGTGAGGTTAAACCAAAACATACTAAGGGTGTGTTTAGACAAATTCTCACTCTGCTGCATGCATTTGAACGGCTGGAATGCTGATAGATTTTCATCATGAGACACTGGTTACATGGCGCCCTGTCACTCATTCACAGGCAGGGGAACACAGGGGCCCACATAGACAAACAAAAGCTTAGATATAACAGGTCTGGAACCAACCAGAGCCCCTGTGACTGGCTACAGTAACCACAACCAGAGCGTTTCATTAGCACCCACTGCAAGGCAAACGGCAGACTTGACTCCTCTTCAGCTTTAGACAAATAATGGCAAACTAATTGTTGACGGATCCCATTAAGAATTGTATTGAGTGTACTTTGAAAAAACACCCGTAACAGCAAGTTCACTGTGTGAGTATGCATCAAGAAGTGATTTTCAATAATAACAGTACATCAAACAGACATGTATTGGGTCTTGAATGAATTAATAATCTTTATTTACATGCTGTTTTTACAGCACAGCCATCACTAAGACCATTTGAAAGAAACCCTTAATCAGGAAATGTTGTAAAGTAACAGGCCTGTGTCACAACAGGGACATGAATGCTAATCTTCAGCTTTACTATTTCATTCTGTAGGCTATATAGGGCATGGAATTATACACAGGTTCCACCTTAAAGTGGACCTATCATGCTATATTTGAAACATATATTGTAGGGCCATACCTATACAAAACATGTCTGTGAAGTTTTTTTTTCAAAATACCAAACAGATCATTGTAGCCATCCCTCATACTGCTCAAACCCCTCTTTTGAAGCCCTTAGAGAAACGCGCATCTTGGGTCCTTAGCTTGAAAAAAAAGAAGAAGAGGTGGCGGAGCTAATGCTTGATCAAAATTCTACCGGAGATAAAGTTAAATTCTGCTGTGATAAAATGCCATCCTGTTTAAACCACATCAAGGATTATTTCTGAAATAGTATGGAGCTCAAATGCTTTTTCTCTTGCAGGTTTATCACAAGGTGAGTTCTTTTTTTATTTCCTGCTTTTTAAACACATGTGCTCTTTAGTACAGAGCTCTGCGTGAGTTCCCCGACGCACCGGGGACACATATGTATGTATACAAGACATCACAAAGTGCATTTTGCATGATAGGTCCCCTTTAAATCTTTGTATTTTTGTCAAAAAAATTATGCATTTATGTTTCTAGTAAAATAATACATTTGTAGTAGTACAATCATTGTGGTATGTACTGATAAACCTTATTGAAGGTGTCAATGAATAAATAATTAATATATCCAATGGCCAGGACCAGTGAGCGCTCTGCCTTTTGACTCCGTTACATAAGTTCTGATCAGTTTGGATTTGGTATGATTTAAAATTTTAAAAAGCTATTTATAGACTTTGTGGGCTTAAACCAACAGCTTTTCTTTGGCTAAAATGTGTCTCACAACCCTTGGCTGGCTCCTCCTCATCCTCGTGTGGAGCCCTGCCAGAACCCTGTCTGACTCATCATCAATCAATATGTGACATGGGGTGATGAATGAGCAAAGGTTGTCATCTATCTGTGGCAATTAATCAGGCCTCTGGACTGTGATCAATGACGTGTCTGATCATGAATCATTCATCTCTCAGAGAGCTGTTGGTAACGATTTCTCTGATCCCCCCCTCTCTCTGTAGGATGCAGATTGGTCAGAGAATACTTCTGACTCGTGCATGAAGATCGCAGCGATTGACAACGGCCTGGCCTTCCCCTTTAAACACCCGGACGAGTGGAGAGCCTGTACGTTGATCTGTTTCCTCCAATCAGATCTCTTCTTTCATGTCCTGTCAACAACTGTCCTTCCTGATAACGGTGGAAACAGCAGTTATTGACTTCCATGATGAATTCATTACTATTGTCATTAAATCTATAGGATGACAATTCCATCACAACTACAGGGCACAGCATCTGAACATATGTATTTAAATTACAATGATGCATAACCATTTCATAATAATAGTGTTAGAATTAATGGTTTTAATTTAGAAATATAATTTGTAGCTATTTGTTATAGGAAAATAATAAGTCAGAGGAAAGGTTTTTGGGGAATATTGGGAAATACACTTATGCTTCAGCCAGCAGACAATTAGCTTAGCTTGGCATTACAACTGGAAACAGGAAAAAACATCTTAATAAATGAGCTTAGAGCTAATTGTAGGTGGATTTAGTTTGTTCCTTTTAGTTGACTGTTGGTCACGACACAACATCATAAAACAAAGACAATGTAAACCCTACAAATATGGACATTTGTGATTAGGGAATGGTTTAACCAGTGAAACCCCACGCAACAACGCAACATCTTGCAAGAAACAGCGTCTTGAGGGCTTCTAAACATTTAATAAACTATGAATGTGTCATACTCACTTAACGGGAAGAAACTCAGCTTTCAGATAATATTAACCATGTTTAGCTAAACAAAACAAAAGGGTAATAACAAAGGCTCTGAATTAGCCCTGAGCGAAAAAATGCTAACGCAATTAGCACAGAACTCAAGGTAAAATACCCTTATTACTTATCAAATCTGCACTAACAAGATATCGATTAGCAGGCTGAGATTCCACAGATTCCAGACATATAAGTATCATCACTGAGCGATCAGAACTCGCGACAGGGGAAGCAAACATAGACATCACACCACGTAGCATTACGGAGCAAACACAGGAGAAATTCTTACCTATGCTGTTGTTCTGATCAAAAGTTGTCTTCAATGGCATTAAAACGATAAAAACGCTGCTGAAGGTTAATCCGTAGGTTAATCCAATATGTCTGTCACTTTGAAATGATTACTGATAATCCATCTTCATATTTATGTCAACGGAGATTTCATATTAGCTGCTACCAGAGTGTATGACAGCTTCCGGTTTTGGGCATTCTGGCTACGCATCACTCATTCACCAATGGGCAATGTTTAGATGGATTTTAGGAACTTCCCCTTGATTCTATTGGCTCTAACGGTTAAAAATAGGTGTCAATCCTCAAAATCGACCAAGGGGGGCCATAGATATGGAAAATCCACCCAAATGACCCCAGAAGTGTTTTTTTTTCTAAATCTCTCTAAAAAGGTCAAATGTCACTTGTTTTGCATCAATCTTGATACAGGGTACTTATTATATGTTATAGTTTGGATTCCTAAAGCTTTTAGTCTACCATCATCATTTAAGGGTGGTTTTCACTACAAGTAATGTTTTTATTTTGGACGGACACTATCATTTACACGTTTTTACTGTGTTCAATCTGAATTTACTTTAAAATAAAAAAATTCTATATTTATTCTGACTTTTCTACATCCAACTCACAGGTGTATCATTGCTTTGAGAAAAAAGATGATTAATTTACCCCTTTTTAGAAGTAAAGATATTGTCAATTGTTCTGGGAATGTCATTTTCGAGCCTGTTTTTTCAACTACGGGGTGGTTAAACGTTTGTTGCATGTTGTTAGAGCTCACAACTAAATCTACTGTTCCTCACCCAATCAGACCCCTTCCACTGGGCATGGCTCCCCCAGGCTAAGGTGGCCTTCTCCCAGGAGACCCGAGACCTGGTGCTGTCCCGCCTCTCTGACATGAACTTTGTCCAGGACCTCTGTGAGGACCTCTATGAGATGTTCAAGGTACAGACCACCTCACCTCTTTTCCTCCCTCTAACAGCTGTATACAAACAGCTGTCACAAGACACCCGCTAACATGTGTCATGTTGTTCCCTTCAGACGGATAAAGGCTTCGATAAAACCATGTTTGAGAGACAGATGTCTGTAATGAGGGGACAGGTGAGTTTCTTTTGTTTAAAGTGGGATTTGACTGTTTTCAAAAGCTTCTCTGCCTTCGTGTCCTGTATTTCGTTATTTTTATATATATATCCTTCCTATTGTCCTTTCTCTCTTCTGTGCCCTACTTTCAGTCACTTTGGTTGTTTTTTAATGACTTCATTCCTAACCGCCTTGACCTAATTTCTCACCATCCACTCCTGTCTATTTCCATGCCTATCCTTGTGACAACTAAGCGTGTCATAGAATTATCATAATATTGCTCAAGGCTCTTTTTTGATATTGTTCTTTTAGTGTACTTGTCATTTTCTGATTACAATACATAATACATGTTTTATATTCCATTAGAGCTGACACGAGTTTGGTTTCAGAGGAACAAAATGAATAATTTATGATGAATTGTCATTTTTTTGATCAGGCGAGCATAATCAGGGTAGTTTTGGATTTTTTTTAAGTGTGGTTGTATGAGGTACTTATCCATAGTCAGTGCATTACTACAGTAGTTTGCAGTCAGCCGCCCTCCCCAGTTTAAAGAAACTTTACTGGTGTGGACAGGTGCAGCATCAAAACACATTTCAGCCACCTAAAGTTTATGTGTATGCTCCTTTAGGAGTATCTTCACCATTTTACGTTGCTGTCAGACAGCCATTACAGAGAGCTGAAGCTGTCGATGTTGCCTGAAGAACACAAGAGTAGCTTTGGGTTATGGAGCAGAGGTGGGAAGTAACTATGTCATACATTTACTCAAGATACTTGTACTTTACTGGAGTGTTTCCATGTTATGCTATTTCGTACTTCTACTCCACAACAATTCAGAGGTAAATCCTGTGCTTTTACTCCACTACATTTATGTTGTGCCCTTAGTTACTTTACAGATTTGCATGAATGATGTGAAATATAATCAACACTTAAATCAGACTTTAGTTCCACCTGGAGTAAATTCACAAGCTACCCTGCAGTATACAAAGTCATTACAGCTAGCTGCACCTTTACCAGCTTCAGATCTGAGTACTTCTCCCACCTCTGGTCATGGAGCAAATGCTGTGCTTTTGAAAGGGTTAGTTCGGAATCACAAAGGTCACACAACAACACAAACAAGCTTATCATTGCAGCGGTAAGAAGCCAGTCTTTTGTTCTGCAAGGTAAAATGACTGTTTTTGTCAATGGAGTATTTTACGACTTCAGTTCCCTGTAGGAAAGGTCTCTCGGAGCAGAATAAAGTTGTGAAAATATAGCACTCAATCAATCAATTGAATACTTTAGGTGGCCCTTTTCCAAACCATAAGTGGTCTGTAGATCATTGTCTGTAGATCAAGTTTCAAGGCTTTATTGGCATGTGCACATTAGCTACAGTGTAGATATGGCAATGAAACACTTAAGTCACAGGCTCCTCCAACAGTGCAACATGAATATATATATATATATATATATATATATATATAGGATAGAACAAATAAAACGGATGAAATAGTGCAAGAGATTGTTTTGAAAAGCACACAACGAAATGTAAATAAACACCGAAATATAACGAAAAAACTGCAGATATGGAGAAGAGCCAAAGACACGGCAGCCATCATCACCATTTTGTATGCTTCATATAACAGTGTTTATGGATCAGTACCTCATCAAGCCCTCTCAATTATCCCTTTAACTTCACATACTCTCAAAATCAAGCAATGCAACAATGAAAACTGCTTTCTGTATGTCATACATGACCACCCCTGTTTATCACCAGGTGTTGAACCTGACCCAGGCGCTGAAGGACGGGAAGAGCCCCATCCAGCTGGTGCAGATGCCGCGGGTGGTGGTGGAGCGCAGCCGCTCGGGGGGGCAGGGACGCGTGGTCACCCTCGGCAACGCCTTCACACAAACCTTCCACTGCAAGCGGCCCTTTTTCTCCTCTTGGTAGAGGGCAGCGGAGGGAAGACTTTTGCTACAGCTCTTTATTTTCTTTCCTGAAGGGAAATATATGGCACTCATATTTTGGGTGGTAGGAAGTAAGATGGAGAAACATTCCTCAAATTGTGAAGAGGCACACCAGTGTCTGCAAAAGACCTTGGGGCTGTTTGTTGTTACCATGGTGACTTGATAATCGGATTTTCCACAGAGGTGGGCTTTGTTTATTGTTAGCAGGCAGAAAATAATTTATTTTGTACCCACCTAAAGTACCTACGGAAATCTTTCGCAAGGTCTCTCAGTGGGCTAATGGCCAAAGAAGAAGTACTTGACAGATTTGTGGTTCAGTATGTTTGGGGATCGAAAGTGATTTTTTTTAGAATTTTGGAACAGTTTGTTCCTAGTATGGGATAAACACCCAAACTGTTTGCTTTGCCTTGTAGGATTACTTAATAAAATATAGATGCACTTGCACTGCTGGAAGTGTTTGACTTGTTCAGCAGCCTGGGTGAAAGCGCTATTTTTACCCAGTGTTAGTTTTTCAAATCTGCATCTAACGCAAACCTAGTGTCTTCAACTCTCACTACTGCCAAAATCTGTGTGTGGACGGAGTATTTAAAAGCCTCAAGAAAATGAATATCGTTGAAACTTGAATATAGACTTTGGGGAAGGAGGACTTAGTAAAAAAAACAACATTGCTTGAATGTAATCTGTTTACGTTTTCTATATAGATTATTGCTCCTGAACATTTCAATACGAGTGAATGCTGTCAAAATATACTTTTTCTTTTTCGTAACAATGAATGTATTTGTTGTTTGACATATATTTAATTGCTCCTTATAAGGCGCAGCACCTCTTTCCTGCCCTTTATGATACGTTCTATGAAGAGAAGAAACTAAACAGAGGACAATATTTCCAACATGCTCGAGGCTGTTGTGATTTCTTATGTATGCATCTTGAAATGTCTTTTCCAACTCAATGATTGTATAAGAAAAGTGGTATATTTAACAGGTGAAAAATAAAAATGTGGGGAATTTGAGTCTTGTGACGTCTTAAAACATTGTCGACCAAGGTGTGTTCAGCAAAGACAGTTTCCACTCCCACACCAGGAGCATTGAACCTTAATGATTAACTGATGACGGGAGTATTAGCTCAAAGTGAGCTATTAATAACTCCAATGCAAACCAACCAGACTGTTCCCTTTATTATTACAGTTAAATCCAACCATCAAATTGTAGCTGTGACTTAGACAGTGATGGAAGAAGTATTCAGATCATTTCCTGAAGTAAAAGTACTGATACCACGCTTAGGGGGGAAAAAGAAGGGAAATGTTTACAAGAAACAGGTTTACAAGAAAAACCACTAAGAAAATGACTAATAAAATATGTACAGTATATCAGACTTTAAAGTGGAAGAACATTAAAAAAAGTCCCAGATTTAAAACCTAAAGCAGGTTTATAGACCTATTACCTACAAAATATAAAGAAGCATAACATTTAATTAAGATACTAGATCTAACTAAGTATTTAGGTCAATAAATAGAGATCATGTACTAATTTACATTCCACTGCTGGTCTTGTATGCAGTGGAACGATCCACATCCTCAAAGATCAGGTTGCAGGTTAGAACATTTTAATTTGAATGGAGGCATTGATGATATCATGTTATCACCTGAGCACAAACACATTCATAATTTAACTGCTGTCAATTAAATGTATATAAATATATGAAACGCGTGCACTAGCAAACACCCACATGCTCCCTCCCCAGTATGCCGGAAGTAGTTGAAAAGTGTCACCACACACTCATATGGACTGAGGCAAAGCATTTGGAGAAGAAATAATATATGAAAACATATGTTACAATATGATTAGTGTGTGTTTCAGAAGTACAAAAAAAGAAAGAGGACACGTGGCTTAATACTGCCACCATGTGGATAAAAAGGTGCATCTCTTAAAATGTAAAATGCAATATCACTACCACTCTCAAATTGTTTAACACTTTCTCTAAAAACAATGACTAATATTACAATCATGTTAAAAGCTGTACACTGCATGTTTACATCAGTCATATTTTAACCAAATGGCTCATGCACTTGTATATTTGTGGGAATTTGTTTAGGCCTATCTATATTTTGATTTGTAGGCTACTGCGACATAAGCAGCAATAAATATGAGAAATGCTTGCCGCAAGGATACTAAAACAGTTAAACTGTAGTCTGCACTGAAAAAACTGAAATGTTCATTTTAATTAACTGTATTATCTCTACTAGTTTCACATAACTATTAGGTTAGTTGAAAGCAATAATATTAAGTTGAACCTAATATTTTTTTCTAAACTTGATATTATAGCTTTCAACTAACCCAGGGGTCTGCAACCTTTTTGACCAAAAGTGCCATTTTGCTCCCTTTTCCCAAAACATTTTTTGTCTGGAGCCGCAAAACATATTTCATAGCTTGATAGCTTATAAAGTTGTATTTATTGTTATATCGTAGACAAAAACTACAGTTTTTTGGTATTTATTATTTATTACATTATATAAAACTGTTAACCTCTAATAAGAAACAAATAACTAATTATTAAATTAAAAAATAATACTCAGGTCTACTTTAAAATAAATTAAACACAGCACTTGGGGAGTCCTCTGCACATTTGAAGGAACAAAAATATAATTAAAATGGGCCCACTTTGAAATAAATAAAACATATAGCTGCACCCTAAAAATAGTTAAAGGTAGGGTAGATAAGAATGGAGAAACCAAGGCTGCAGTCGAATAGTCCATTTAGCTTAGGAACCTTCCTAACCGAGTGAAATGACCCGGAAGTCCCTCAGTGGCAGCCATGATAAGTGCCGTTCAAATTCTCTATGGCGTACAAACTGTAACTATAAGTGTCTCAAATAAATATGTGTAATGAAACAAATACCAATAACTGTTTTACTTTGTTTTCTTATACACAATTTCTTCATACTGTCTTTGTCTTTTTCGTCCTGCATTTATTGTGCCCCCCTCAGAAAATAACTGGCCCCAGCCTGGCCCCCCCAGTCAAATTGGTCTAGAACCGCCACTGCAGAGGAGACAGCGTGAACAGATTAATGTACAATATTTCACTCTGAATTGTTGAAGAGAAGAAGTATATAGTTACATAAGAAGATCATAATAAAATAGAAGCATCAACGTGTTTCTCAATTATGTCCAGTATTTGAGTACATGCACTTACTCTACTGGAGGAATAGGCTGCTTTTATTTAGTGTTGTGCGTTTTATTCCCACTGGATGGCGTGCATTATCAGCTACATGTAGTGAGTGGCCTCCAACTAAGTGATGTAGTCACCAGGTTGTCAGAATATGCAGGCAGGCCCTGATGACTAATGTCCGGAGTAAAACTTCCAGAGAGCTGAGGACACGAGCCCAGTCGATCTGTGGAAGTATAGCCATCGGGTCCAAACACAGAAAATCATTAAGAAAGAGATATTAAACAATCCAAAATATCCACCATAACTTTTTGTCAAGTCTATCACAATGCAGTTACTTTTACTCGCAGCTGCATTTCTCTTTACGCACGACTTCACCGGAGCTGTGCGTCCAGAAAGGTGCGCGTCCCGCTGCGAGGTGAGCTCGTGTCCGAGCCCCAGCTGTCCGGCCGGCGCGTATGTCCCGGACAGATGTAACTGTTGCATGGTGTGCTCCCCCCGCGAAGGAGACCTCTGCGGCCGAAAGAGCGACCTGCCCTGCGGGGATGGCCTGGAGTGCAAGCTGCTCGCTGCGGGGAAGCGGCGAGGCTCCAAGGGGGTCTGCCGGTGTAAGATGGATCATGAAGTGTGCGGGAGCGACGGGAAAACGTACGGGAATGTGTGTAAGACGAGAGTGGCCAGCCGCAAAGCTGAGCAGAAGGGGAGACCTGCAGTCAGCCAGGCGCATAAAGGACCCTGTGTATCCTCATCCACAGGTAGGACAGCGTGGAGTGCGCACAGTTTGGGGGATGGGCAACTGATGATCATCCAAATGTATAACACTTTTTTAATTGAGTACATTTTTCTGTTGTGATAATGTGCTTAAACGGCATTCTGATGGTTATTTTGCATAGCACACGCTGTGATACTTATCAGTGCCAAATCAGTACAAAGAATGTTCGGTAAAGTTGGAAAGATATTGACAAATTCGGACTTGACTGATCTATTATTCGGAAACCAAACACCAACGACGTCTCCTAACATCTGTAGTAAGGTAAACAACTCGCTAAACCCTAATTTTCATAAAACAACAAGCCAAACACGGTCCTATCATACCCTCCTGGGACCCGAGGAAAAAAAGTGTCTTCATATTTCCTTTTTTTTGTGATTTCCTACCTATTTAGGGTTAAAAAAACATCTTGCAATTTAGACTTTTTTTATTTTATTTTAAAATGTTACAGTATGTCCACTGTAGAGGACGTCGGGACCATATTAGTTTGAAAAGACAGCCAAAATTAACAGATGGACTATGTAACGTATTATGGTTATAGAGTGATATTAATACAATAATACATTCACCTTTATTTAAAACATGAATAAGTAATTGAACTGAACATTGCTGTTTATTTGGTCAATACAAAACTAGCTTGTTTTTTGGTGAATCTTTCCAGATCTTCAAAGACTTTGTAGTCAATGTAGTGGGAAAGTACCTCATTGACTCCAGTCAGCACGGGCTGTAGGGTCATCTTGACTAGTTTTATGGATGTGGTCTCCATTTGACCATGCTCATAGAAACAAAGCTTGCATTCCTGAGGCAATTCTCATTTTTCATGGCTCCACTTAAAATAAAAACAACAATAAGACATACGTGCTACTCTTGGCCCACAGGGGGCCATGTCTTTCCAGCTCATCCCTATCTGTCTCTGTCTGTATCTGTGCGCTCATGGAGCCTCCTGCATCTTTCCCCCCTTTCTTCTTGACCCTCTTCTATCCCAGGTGTGAAAGCCTCATCTCTCTCATCACCTGAGAGCTCAAAATCTGAATCTCCCTGAACTATCTGGTACAGAAAATGTCTGCTTCAGTTCCGTCTCCTGCAACAATATCGAGTCATAAAGTCCATGAAGACGGTCCTGACGTCCACTAGAATGGACATTTATAAAAGGGCTGTTATTTGAAAACTTGAATTATTTAATTGCTTTCAGAACTAATTATATAGTTCCTCACATGTTAATAAACCAGAACATATATGATTTTCATGGTAAAAATGACAATTATTCAACAATATTTGACTTCTCCTCCTGCTTCTATACAATTTTGTTTTTCGTATGTCAGCCATTTTGGATGAAAAGAAAGGCAAGGCAAGGCAAGGCAAGTTTATTTATATAGCACCTTTCAACTCAAGGCAATTCAAGGTGCTTTACAAAAATGAAAGACATTCAGACAAAGGCATTTAAAAACAGTAAAATATAATAAAAGAAACATTAAAAGAAAAAAATACATGAATAAAAAGTACATGAATAAAAAGTTACAGTGCAGTTTAAGATATGAATAGTTCACACAGAAGTTCCACTTTACTGATGAACACAACGGCTCAGTTTCAATTAAAAGCAGCGACAAAAAGATAAGTCTTCAGCCTGGATTTAAGAGTTGTAGCGGACCTGCAGGTTTCTGGGAGTTTGTTCCAGATATTTGGAGCATAATAACTGAACGCTGCTTTACCATGTTTAGTTTTGATTCTGGGGACAGAAAGCTGACCAGTCCCTGAAGACCTGAGAGATCTGGATGGTTCATAATTTAGCAGAAGATCAGAAATGTATTTTGGGCCTAAACCATTCAGTGCTTTATAAACCAGCAGCAGTATTTTGAAATCTATTCTTTGACACACAGGAAGCCAGTGTAAATACTTCAGAACAGGAGTGATGTGATCCACTTTCTTAGTGTTAGTGAGGACTCGAGCAGAGGCGTTCTGAATCAGCTGCAGCTTTCTAATAGATTTTTTAGTGAGACCTGTGAAGACACCATTCCAGTAGTCCAGTCTACTGAAGATAAAAGCATGGACAAGTTTTTCCAAATCCTGCTGTGACATTAGTCTTTTAATCCTAGATATATTCTTTAGGTGATAGTAGGCTGATTTAGTAACTGTTTTAATGTGACTGTTGAAACTCAGGTCAGAGTCCATGACTACACCTAGTAGGGGTGTAACGGTTCACAGAAGTCACGGTTCGGTTCATACCTCGTTTTGGGGGTCACGGTTCGGTACGGGTTCGGTACAACAAGAAAAAGCAAAAAAAAGTCCCAAATGCATAATTCCAGGTTTGTTGTTATTTATTTTTGAACAGTAGTCCAAGTTTCAGTTTAAAAATAAGGAACTCTGACATTTTGAATAATTAACTGTATTAAACAGTTAAAAACAAACCACAAACAGTACCACACACACTCAGATGGCCATATTATCTATAATGGCTGATGTCAAACAAAAAGGTTTCATCAAGCTGTAAAACTAAAAAGGATGTCTTGAAAATATGACATCATAAATAATAAGAAAGTGTTTCAAGAGCGCATAGTCGTTGAAAAACATATGCCAAAAGCTTCCGTTATTTATTTTGATCTCACGGCTTTCATGTCTATTGTCTTCTTAAAAACAGCGGGGATCAGCTGTTGAACTGCTGTTGTCTTTTGCCGGGCTCCGGTGATTGGCAAATCTGGCTGATGCCTTCTGATATGATTTAGCATGTTTGGCGTGTTTAATTAGCATACCGCACCGCTATTGAACAACGCCGACACACCGTCCTGATGAATTGGAAATGGGGGACCCTGATGTAAACAAGACGAAAGTCTTTCTCTGGTCTGCATCCCCTTAACAATTGTATGTTTTGAGCTGTACTGTACTGTACCCAATATACAAGCTGTTAATAAACTTTTAAATCAATCAATCAATCAATCCTCGTCCGATCCACCACTCGCGCACTCATCGTTGTTGTTGTCCACAGGGAACCCGAAATGTTCCCACACAGCTGATTTAAAAGAAGCAGGTGGGTTCTAGCTCCTGTGTGTTACCTGAAATCGCCATACTAACTTTTCTTCTTCTTGTATTTTGTTCGTTTTGTTGTTGTTTCTTCTTGTTCTTCATTTGTTGTTTAAGGGCGGCTGGTAAACAGCTTTTAGGCGCAATACCGCCCCCTGGATTATAAATAGTGTAGTGGATACTGCCCTGAATGACAGACTTTTTTCCCACTCGTAAAAAAAAGGCGTATTCGTCGTGTGGCGTATTCGTCGTGTGCCGAACCGTGACGTCCGAACCGTGACGGTACGAGACGAATACGGATACCGTTACACCCCTAACACCTAGATTTCTGGCTTTATCTGTTGTTTTGAACATTGCAGACTGAAGTTCAGCGCTAACTTTTATACGTTCTGCCTTGGCTCCAAAAACCATTACCTCAGTTTTGTCTTGGTTTAATTGGAGAAAGTTCTGACACATCCAGTCATTGATTTGTTCAATGCACTTACTCAGTGTTTTAACTGGAGAATAGTCTCCTGGTGAAATGGTTATGTACATTTGTGTGTCATCCGCATAGCTATGGTAACTTATTTAGTTGTTTTTCATTATCTGAGCCAGTGGTAGCATGTAGATGTTAAAGAGAAGAGGCCCCAAGAGGGAGCCTTAAGGAACCCCACATGTCATATTTGTCAAATCAGATTTGTATTTACCTATAGAAACAAAGTTGTTTCTGTCCTTTAAGTAGGATTCAAACCAATTTAGAACTGTTTCCGAAAGTCCCACCCAGTTTTCTAGTCGGTCTAGTAATATGCTGTGGTCAACAGTGTCAAACGCAGCACTGAGATCTAATAATACTAACACTGAAGTTCTGCCACTGTCTGTGTTTAAGTGGATGTCATTGAAGACCTTTACAAGAGCAGTCTCAGTGCTGTGAAAGAGGAACTTCCCAGCATGCAATTTTAACCAACGACATATCACTGGAAAGACCAGGATGTCCTCTGTACAGCACATCAGGGATTGATAGAGTAGCTCAAAAGAGTAAAAGGAGATGCATGTTAACAAAATGTCCATTACAGTGGACATTTTCAATGGGCTGGGTCCCAGGAGGATATAGCAAAGTGCTACCAAACTCAATTCACACATAAGTGGTCTCCTATTGGTTGTACATAACATTTTTATTTTATTTTGTTCATATTGGTGTGTTATTTGAAAAAATCCCCTGCTATACAGAGTTACCAAAATCCCTTCACACATTAATGTTCTCCTGTTTGTTTTACCACCACAAAATCATTTATTTTTGCATATCTTTATGAATATTTATTGTGTAAAATATTAAAAACTTCACTACTATACAGTGCAGTGCTTTAAAAATAATTTCTCACATGATTTGACTCCTTATCGTTGTACTACACAACAAGTTAGGGAAAACAATTCCTCGTGCATAGATTTGGTGAATGTTTAATGTGAAAAATATTAAATCCATTTCATATTTCTTCCTATTTATCTTCCATAGTGTATATGTTTACTAACTAGATAATACATTTGAGAATTTTAGTGGCATTGCCTGTCTCAAATTGTAATTTAATCCTACAGTAACTAACTATCGGTTGTGTGTTTGTGTGTGTATTATTAATGGAGTTTGTTCTTCATGCCAGTACAGGTCGCTTCTCAATCCATCCCAGCAGCCCTCGCTACAAGTTCAACTTCATCGCTGACGTGGTGGAGAAAATAGCACCAGCTGTTGTTCACATTGAAATGTTCATAAGGTGTGGCATTTGTTATAATACATAACCTTTTAAATTATACATATAATTATTTGGGTAGCCTTCACACATCTTGTCAATAGAAACATAACACAACCTGCACCCAATATAAGACGTGTTACAAATGTAAGCCTCACTCTCTGCCGTCTCCAGACACTCCCTGTTTAGTCACCACGTGCGTCTCTCCAGCGGCTCTGGTTTCATCATTACCCCCTCAGGTGTGATTGTGACCAACGCTCATGTGGTGACCACGGATGCCATTGCCACGGTAACAGGGCGGCCCCAGCTGCGCGTGCAGCTCTACAACGGTGACGCATACGAGGCTGTGGTCAGACATGTAGACAGGAAGGCAGACATCGCCACCATCAAGGTCAATCCCCAGGTGAGAGCATACAAACTCAGCACAGGCACATTAAGTCTACCATATCCTCATAACATCCTCCACTCTTCTCTCTTCATCCAAATCAAAGTATGCTATGGTACAAAAACATTCTGAACTACTGCACAATAATCCACATCCTGACACGTGTCCTTGACAGCTTTCTGCTAGATATTCTTAGCCAGATACTTTCCTAAACACCCGCTCTGTGACTCAGAGACACCGCGCCAATGTGTGTATTCTCACACCCACATCTCAAATACTAAGACAGTTTTGTTTTCATAACACTTTTTCTTAATTTCTCTCCCAGTATGTCTCTATTGCACATTTATTTTCAATACATTTCAATGTTTTCATTCGTCACGCCTGTCTGTTCTGTGCTGGTATGTTTGATCCCACATGGGAGCAGAAGAAGCTCCCTGTGCTGTCTCTGGGCCGTTCAGCTGGTCTGAGGCCAGGGGAGTTTGTGGTTGCTATTGGCAGCCCCTTCGCCCTGCAGAACACCGTCACCACCGGCATTGTCAGCACCGCCCAGAGAGACGGAAAGGAGCTAGGCATCAAGGACTCAGACATGGACTACATTCAGACCGACGCCCTTATTAATGTGAGCACAGCACACACCACAGCACATGAGCTTTTTTGTTGCATAACGATGTTGGTTGTTTGCATATTTCTTAAAATGTCAATGTTATTGTTTCATCTTTTCTGGGAGAAGTATGGAAATTCTGGAGGACCCCTTATTAACTTGGTGAGTAGTGTTATGATCAGCCTAATATTTTTAGCTCATATATGATTGTACGCTCAAGGGCCACTCGTGGTTGCTGAAATTCACAGAACAATTGTATTGACTGTTTTATACCTTCATTGACTGCCGACACCTTCCTCCTTTTACACAGCAGTTCGGGGCCTCTAGTTATTAACAAGACTAAAAACAGTCTGATGACGGCCGCATTTTGCCCTTTTTCGGGCCTCTAAAACTGACATCTATAAATATAAATCTGTGTAATTTGAACCGGATTGCAGAAGATCAATTCCATACACCATGTGTTATGATCCATTTAAGTATGGCACAATACAAGGTGAATAAATATGTGTTTTATTTGCCTTCTGGACTGTAAGCTTGGAGATTTAGTGAGTTTTAGTTTTGATTTATATTATTAAAATTGACTTTTTGTTGTTTTTTGAAATATCTGCACTTCAAATAACAAATACAAACTTGTTGCATGAAGAAAAGGATAAAATAATGTAATTGAATGATGAAAGAGGCCCTATTATGCATTTCTCTGCCACACACTCCCCGCCTGCCTGAAACGTATACATTGTAGTGTTTACCTCCGCGACATTGTGACATCATTAAATAGGGTCGGGACATCTCTAAGCAGTTGACCAATTACAACAGAGCTGGCCAGTCAACCAATCAGAAAAGACTGGGCTCTGGTTTCAGACAGAGGGTGAAAAGAGGTGCTGCTGCACAACCTAAAGAGCTTTTTGAACATAAAAGCATGTAAACATTTCAAAGTAGAGGCAGAAAATATAAATATGAACCTGAAAATAAGCTTAATAGCCCCTTTTAAGACGTGAATCAGACTGTATTCCATGCTAACATTTGCATGAATAATTGCTTTATTTTGTATCAGTGCCTGTTTATGGCAACATTTCTGGTTTTAACCTGTATGAACTATTTTCCTTTAGGTAATATTTGTACTAATGGCAATGATATTTAAGCCTTTTTTTTACCCGACACTAAAGTCCAGTCTAATTGTATGGGCTCAGAACAGTCTCATAATACACACATGCACACAGAAGGATTCACACTTGTATTTCCGGATCCACACTTGTGTTTTTCAATGCACACACAAATGTGTTCCATTTCATATACATATAAATAAAATCCAAATACAGAAAAAAGTTTTACATATGTATTTTTGATCCTCACATATTTGTTTTCTGTCTAAAACCTCTGAACCTGCAAACACAAACCGCTTTCTGTGCACGGATCGCTGTGCATTCGTGTGTGGGTTTTTTGAGACTCCCCTGACGGTCAACCGATTCGTACTTGTAATTTTTTCTATCTATAGCCAATCAGATGTCTCCTCAATTCTTAGCCAATCACATGAGCGCGCCCCCACGAGCCTCACGCATGGCCTCAAGAGGGTAGATTTATTGCGTTCATGACGTAGCGCTTCATGTACGCATTTTGCGCAGTCCGGAGCTGACTGGTCCATGGAGCCTCAGTACAGCGCCACTTTCCGAACAGGAAATGCACGCAAATACAATCTTTTATATTATTAAGGTACAGCGCCACTTTCCGAACCATTGATGAATGCTTGAGTACACAAAAACGGCAGGCAAACCCGTTTTAAATGTGTGTTTCCTGTATGGCGAATACAGCTGCTTTATTTATGTCTGTATGAAGTTGTTGTGAGTGTGGAGGGAGCAGCTACAGGTTAGCTTAGCCTAATCGATCAGTGCACTACGAAGCCAGTGCCAGACAGTGGCCGTTTCTCAATCGCGAGGATGCTTGCTTGGTAGCACATGTCTTCAAATCACTTGCTTCAGAAGCTAGGCAAGAATCTTTCCTGGCATTCAGAAAACGAAGAGTGGAAAAGGCTAGCAAGTGTGCAGGTGTGCGTCATATGAGAGGCCCCGCCTTACATTTTCCACCACAGATTTGGGGAAATTGGTCCGTGCGCAAAGCATTGTGGGTATTTTTAGGACGCGAAGTCTACCCATGTGCAGCCTCGAAATTACCCCCAAACCAAGGACGCGGCCTCGGTGGAATTCCAAGTATGCTGGAGATTGGAACAGTCCTTCGGCGGCACTCAATGACGTAGCATCCTTGAAATATTGGCTTGGAAGCCAGTTTCCTCGAGATTGAGAAACGGCCAGTGAACTGTCAACGGGGGAGCCCCGCCGGTCATTATCGGCCGATATTCACTCTTAATAGTTTGATCGGTGCTCTCTATAAAGGCCGATCAGGAGAGCTGGATCTGATCGATATGGACATAAACGCGAGTGAAGTATAACCGGATGCGAGAGAGAGATCTGATCAGCTGCTGAGTCTGACGGAGACACGCAGCTCTGCATAATCACCTGATGCTCCGCCCTCTGTTTAGCGAGCTGACCGGACAGCGCAAAATGCGTATATGAAGTGTCATGAATGCAATAAATCATACCCTCGTGGGGGCGCGCTCATGTGATTGGCTTAGAATTGAGGAGACATCTGATTGGCTATAGATAGAAAAAATTACAAGTACGAATCGGCTGACCGTCAGGGGAGTCTCAAAAAACCCACACACGAATGCACAGCGATCCGTGCACAGAAAGCGGTTTGTGTTTGCAGGTTCAGAGGTTTTAAACGGAAAACAAATATGTGAGGATCAAAAATACATATGTAAAACTTTTTTCTGTATTTGGATTGTATTTACATGTATATGAAACGGAACACATTTGTGTGTGCATTGAAAAACACAAGTGTGGATCCGGAAATACAAGTGTGAATCCTTTTGCGGATCATGATGTACAAGTGTGAATCCTTCTGTGTGCATGTGTGTATTATGAGACTGTTCTGAACTGTGTTAATGTTTGTGTTGCTTTCAGGACGGTGAGGTGATAGGCATCAACACTCTGAAAGTGGCAGCAGGGATCTCCTTTGCCATACCCTCAGACAGAATCAGTCGCTTCCTCACAGAGTCACAGCCCAAACACAGCAAAAGTCAGAGGTCAAAGGCTGAGCAGCACAGAGGTACTAATATAGTTTCAGTTTTATGTCCTGAGAGTTGAATGCCTATGAAGTGGTTCCAATCACAGTTGTTGATTGTTGTTGTGACAGAAAAGACAAAACTCCAAAGAAGACTTCCAGAGGAACCACAGGGTGATGCAGGTGAGAGCTGTTGTAATGCTTTAAGTTTTACCTGTGTTGTTTTCGGAGATGAATATTCTTTAGCCATCAGGATGCTTACCGTGAACAAAGCTTGAGTTGTGACATCCACACACACTTTGAGTAGTTATACTAACACAAATTTAACTCAGCTTCTATTCAAAAGACAATGGACTTTTCCCCCAGTTTCTTTCAGTGAAACTACTTTTTATCCTATCTGAAAATAAGTTTATTAGTATTGTTATTGGTATTTGTAACACTGATGTGAGCGTTGTGTTTTTTTTGTGCTTCAGTCTGGTAGCAGAGTTGAAACGTCAGAATCCAGACTTTCTGAGGGCTGCGGTGAAGTTTTGGTGCAACAGGTCATACCTGACACTCAAGCAGAAAAGTATGTTCACACACTCCTGCAATAAGCCAAGCACACACACTGACATCGCAGTGAGGAAACCCCGATGGGAAACGGACAACGTGTCATCAAAGTAGCACTCAATCGTTGATTTTCAAATGCTATATTGATTGCCATTTTGTATTTCTTTTTTGACATTTGGTCTGGTGTTGTCAAGTTGTTACATTCATTTGTAAATTATTTGTGCAAAGGACATTACACTTGGTTTGTTTAGCTCTTGTTACATTTGTTTTGTTCTGTTAGCCATTTTAAACCAATTTTGCATTTCGAGCTGCTTAGCTCGCTAACTTGTGCTAACGTCATGGGCTCTGCCGCAGCCTGTTCTGTCACTACGGCAGACTGAAAGGTGGTGAATACTTTATTTTAACTTCAACCCTCGCAAAAGGACTGTTTCAACTGAATTTGATACATTTTTGGGAAGTCCCGAAGAGCAGCTTGATTTATTAAGGAAGAAGAAAACGCCACAGCAACTAACTAAAGCTGCATTTACATGATAAGCTAATTTCTTTGCGGTGAAAACAGCCATTCAAGTGTCGTTTCTTTAGTTAAATTCTCTGCTCGTTAGCGTGGCTACATTTAGCTACGTCATCTTATTGGTTGTGTGTTGAAAGGTCAGCAGTACCCAAAGGTGGGAAGTAGTGGAGTACAAATACCTTGTTACTTTACTTAAGTACATTTTTCTGGTATCAGTAGTTTTACTCCACTACTTATTTTTCTGACGACTTTTTACTTTGACTTCTTACATTTTTAACACAAATACCTGTACTTTCTACTTCTTTCATTTTGAAAACAGGTTTGTTACTTTAGTTTACTTTAGCAAAAAAGTATTTAGTCAGCCACCAATTGTGCAAGTTCTCCCACTTAAAAAGATGAGAGAGGCCTGTAATTTTCATCCTAGGTATACCTCAACTATGAGAGACAGAATGAGAAGAAAAAAATCCAGAAAATCACATTGTCTGATTTTTAAAGAATTTATTTGCAAATTATGGTGGAAAATAAGTATTTGGTCAATAACAAAAGTTCATCTCAATACTTTGTTATATACCCTTTGTTGGCAATGACAGAGGTCAAACGTTTTCTGTAAGTCTTCACAAGGTTTTCACACACTGTTGCTGGTATTTTGGCCCATTCCTCCATGCAGATCTCCTCTAGAGCAGTGATGTGTTGGGGCTGTCGCTGGGCAACACGGACTTTCAACTCCCTCCAAAGATTTTCTATGGGGTTGAGATCTGGAGACTGGCTAGGCCACTCCAGGACCTTGAAATGCTTCTTACGAAGCCACTCCTTCGTTGCCCGGGCGGTGTGTTTGGGATCATTGTCATGCTGAAAGACCCAGCCACGTTTCATCTTCAATGCCCTTGCGAAGACAACAGGAGGGTTAATTACTTCTTGTTTAAAATAAATATAAAACAAGAGTAGTTTATTTGTGATGTGATTTGTTGCATTGTGTTGTGTTCTTATTGGACTGCATTCAAACCTTGCATCAGGACACATGAGGACTTTGAACCTCAATTATGAATCATGATTTGCACTATTCAAAAGTAAATGTGTATGAAGCACCAGGTAGGGAATCTGACTCAGGATCTACATGGCAATAATTGTGTTGGTTCATTTTATTTTATTTATATTTTGATGTTCAAGCAATACAAAGGAGAATGAGGTTATGTCCTCTTTTTCCCTGGTATAACAAATATGACTTGTTTTGGTACCTAATCACTCCTCCACCTGTCTACTAATGAATACCAAAGACCTGGAGCCTAAAGCTGCCTTCAAAACAAAAGCATATAGTCAGACTAACTAAAATATTGGCACTAATGTAATGCTCACATTTCTCTGTACAAAACAGCAATACAATACCTATAACAATATAACAATATATATATATATACTTATATATAACAATAAATAGGACCAGTACATCTCTTCTATAAGTTCACCACACATCACACAAGTATTTTTTAAGTTGAAGTCAATATATTTACTGACAAAGAAAACAATAACAATAAAACAATAGAATAAATGAAGACCAGTCAATAAGCTGGTTCAGTTGCTGTCACAGCGGACACAGGAGAGCGTTTCTGATGCGTTTCTGATGCTCTTCAAGAATCTCCTGACTCTGCTTTTTCTTTCGCCGCTGGTCACTTTGATGACCTCTGAACAACCACAAAGAAGCAGGATGTTAGTGCGATCAAACAACTACAAACACATGAGACTGTGAGGGCTTTAGACATGTGACTTACCAGGCTCCATGTGAGCAGCTTCGTCCTCAAGCTTAAAATAAACTGTTTCTGGCTGAGCAGAGACTATTTGCTCGGGAAGAGTCACAGCCTTGAACGCAACACTTTGGACATTCTTCGATAGCTGCAGAGTGACACTTAGTTCAGAGTCTCTGCTATCAAAGATTACGTTTCCAATGCTTTGGAAGCTCTCAGTCAGTGAAGGCTGTGGTGTGAGACTCTGCTCAGCCTCTCTCATGTCAACAATCACGGTTTCAATGCTTTGGCTGACTTCAGGGTCCTGCTCCACAGCGAAGAACGGATGCTCCAGGACTGTGAGGGGAATAATTCGTCCGCACTTGTCCGGCACTAGCATATTTTTCAAGAGGTCCACAAAGTTCAGCAACTCCTCTCTCTTGGCCATGTGTCTGTAAGGTATTACCTGCAATACATTGAAGGTAAAACATGTGTAAGTAATCCTGTAAAATGATGCAAAGCAGTCAAAAAATGTATCAGAGAAATCCTTGTCATGACATTATATTATCTAAAAAGACAACCTACCTCTACCAGGTCATCAAGAGACCTCAGGTAAAAAAACGGGTTTCCTCTGAAATGATGCCCGGTCTGTAATGCAAACTCCCATGGAGTCTAGAGAGACAAAGTTTTGGTTACAATGTTTATACACACACACACACACACACACACACACACACACACACACACACACACACACACACACACACACACACACACACACACACACACACACACACACACACACACACACACACACACACACACACACCTTAAGTGTCCAGATTTGCTGGTTGTAGCTCCCCTCAATGTTAAAATAGAAGCTGCTTTTTTGCCCACAGTTCAATAGAACATCTGGAGGCTGACCCACCAAGTCCACAATGAGTTTAAGCGCGCCATATTCGTGGTCCACGGGGAACAGAGCAAAGCCTGCTGCTATTTCTGCAATCACAGCACCGAGAGACCACATGTCAATCTGTTCACTGAAGTCCATGCCCAGGAGGACCTCTGGTGCCCTGAGAGGAGAGGAAAACTTCTTGTTAAACTCACTTTTGTTTATTTTCCTTTACAGAAACAGACTTTCGATTTTTGCATCAAAGCCGCAGCCTCTGTGCCACATGTTTTATTATTCCTACCTGTACCAAAGACTCTGAACAGCAGTCCCTGGAACGGCCTCGGACACGTGGCGAGCCAGGCCGAAGTCAATGAGTTTGACCTGAAGCGGATGCTGCAAGCGGTTCACCACCATAATATTCTCAGGCTTTATATCAGCGTGGATTATTTCCAGGGCCTCAAGGTGGAGCAGTGCTGTTGTCAGCTGAAGAAACACAAAGATTGAGATGCTTTAGGATCACAACAATGTACATTTTTAGGTCTGATTTCCCATTAAATCTCAAGTAATTAAATGATGCTCCTAAAGAAAGGAATGATTCCACATACTTGACGTAAAACTGGACGGATCTCAGCTATGGGCAGAGCGTTGTGTTTTCTTTGCAGCATGTACTCATAGAGACTCAGGTCCAGGAGCTCAAACTCCAAACAAGTTAACTTGTCATGGTAGAACGAGCCATACCATTTCACCAGACTGCATTTATCGGCATCGAGAGTCTGCAGCTTCTGGAGAATTTTAATCTGTGGAAGAAATACAAAATGTGATTATTGCTATTTGTTGTCACCTTCAATACGAGGTTGTAGGTTTCTCATTTCAAAATAACTCAACACGTAACTTCAGATTTTATAATAAGAGTTTGTAATCTACCTCTTCCATAGCTCGCTCAAAGAAAAGGGGTCTATCCTTGGATATTTTAACGGCCTTCTTTGTGTTGGTTACATTGTCCATACACATGGCCACCTTACCAAAGCTGCCCTCCCCGAGAAAGGCCTGCACCTCGTAGCCGGAGGACAGCAGGGTCCCCTCGTGGATCGGGAAATCGTCTGTGGAGGAGAGGAGAGAGGAGGAAATGGACACACAATTAAGTTACATTTCACAGTCCACAAAACAAATCACATCACATTGATCAAATTATACTAGCTTTCTATAATAGCTGGGAAACAAATTAACAAAACACAACACTCTTCTTTATGAACATTTTTAGGATATGTCTGTAGTGATTGAGAAATGAAGTAGTCAAAGTATTAAACAATTAAAACATCACTTTGTTGTATTATTAAGCATTTTAAGCACACATGTTCCCCTTAATAAAGTACTAATTGTGTACTTCAAGGAACAACATATTAGGATAGACAATTGTTACTGAGATTATTACAACATTGTGTTTAAAAAATGCACATTTATTTAGATTTATGTCATAAACAGGAGTATTCACAAATATGTACTCAATTACTGTACAAGATTTAAGATCCAAAAACATATATTTCTAACCATAACATGTTACTTTCATTCGTTTTAAAAAAATAAGAAACATTAGTACTAAGCCTGGTTCTTATTTTGTAACCACAAACTAAAACAAAACTGTGTATTGAGCAAACATAAACTTAAGTCTGTTTTTCAGGACTTTACTGACTGTTGTTTACTACTCTCTGCTTACCTGTGACTGACATGTCACTTATTGTCTCTGATAGTTCTGAATCAAATCGTGCTTGTGTTGAAAAGGCGGCGAGGAGCAACAGATGTGTGTCTGTGCGTCTCAATTTCAGGTGAATAACTGAACAGTTTCCCTGGAAGCCGGTCCATATGTTTCTAAAACCTTCCAGTGTTCCATTCTGGAGTTCCATCCACTCTGATGGAACGTTCCAAAATGGAAGGCATATGCAATTGAGGAAACATGTAAAATGTATTTTAAGAAAACATGGAAGTCACATAAATGTAAATCCTTGAATAGGCTGCGATGTTAAAAAGTGAAAAGAGAAGCTTTTTTACACACTCTGATCCACATGTGAATACAAATCACAGATCCATTCAGATGTGTTCGTCATGTTGTCAATATAACTGCTAGTTGAGTGCATGCATGAGCTTCAACCTGCAAACAGCAGCAGAAACCAGTCAGCTGCAGGCTGTTTATTAGAGCCACTCAGTAGGTCACTACTGCCATCTAGTGGTGATACAGAATATGCATGACCAAATAAAATACTTTTTTCAACATCTTATCTTTTTAGAAAGGTTGGCTTTAATTTACTTTTTTTTTTAGAATACTATATATTTGAAGCACATAGCAGGCTATGAACAGATTCACCTGCATCAATTAAAAAATGTGGGTAAAATCCAGAGGTGGAAGAATACTACAGTGTACAAATACTAACAATACTTACAAGTAAAAGTCCTGCTTTCAAAATTGTACTTCAATTGTAGTAAAAGTGAAAAAGTATTAGCATGAATCTATATTTTAAGTACCAAAAGTAAAAGACACTACTGGGTTGCTTAACCTATAATAATATATGATAATGTATGTGTCAATGTATATCTTGTACATACAGGGGCGCCGTCAGGGATTTTGGGCCCCATGAAAAGATATCACATTGGTTACTTAAACATTTTTTTCTTAATGTTCTAAAATTGTTTGGGCCCCTGTCAGTCACGGTCCCTTAGAATCGTCCTAACTTTTCACCCCCTTACGGCGCCCCTGTGTACATAGCTAAATCTGCAAAATAACAAGTAAATAAGTCTGTCAAGTTAACGTAGTGGGGTAAAAAGAAGAACATTTGCCAACAAACTCTAGTGGAGTAAAAGTTAAAAGTAGCATAATATAACAATTCTAGAGTAAATGTACTTAGTTACTTTACACCACTGGTAAAATCCTACATGTAACGTGCCGAGTGTATTTAAATCAACGTTTGCACTAGCCATCACATACAGAACTCTGACAGGTTAAACTGAGTCTTTATTTGATCAAATTACTTTATGAAATCAATCTTTAAGTGACGTTTTGAACCAGATCCAGGCTGCTGCCATGCATCAGTAAAGCAGTAGGTGTTGCATACATCGAGTCAGCTAATCCGCTTAATCTGAGTGAAACCCGTCCAAAACATCAATGCATGTAATCATCTACACTGTCATATCGTGCCAATAAAGAAAATAGATTTACTTTAAGTTAGTTTCAAGCCTTTCAAAGACGCCCCCTCCCCTGTACCTGAGGTGAACTTACTTACTGCAAAATCAGTCTAAAAATCTGTTATTTGATCAGTGAGCTAAGAGATGTTGAGTAAGTACATTTATTTTTCATCAAGATACATACTTGATTCAACGTTTAATTACGTTTTTTGAGGACATAGATTTCATTTTGGAAAGTATTTCTGTTAATTTGTCCAACATGTATTACAGAAAACAGCAACACAGAAATACATGTTATTAGTTTTAATATGTTAAATGAACTGGAAACCTTGTTAGTAAATTCAAATATCCTATAAAAATACTATGAATTAAATCATTGCTTATGTAGAATATGTGCACATTCATATGTTATTAAAAGCTAATTATTTGCCAGCCATCAAACTATAAAACACTTTGCAATAACAACATTTTAATAAATGGTTACAGGAAGTTACACATGTTTTGCTGCACATGGACTCACACAAACAGTGAAAGAGATGATGTGAGAGCACAGAAGGAGGATTACATGCAGAGTGTACGCTCCAGGGCCTCGATAACATATTACACCTGTTACCCTCCTGTATACATAATGTGCTTCGCCTGCTTATCTACGTCATTAATATTGATAGTGTCCTGCAGTACCTGCTATAGATTTGGCTTCAATAAGATTTCTTCTTTCAGACTATAGTGAAAGGAATACATCTTCCTTTTCAACTTAGATTTGATTGATTTCAGACAAAGAACATAAAACAACACAATAAAACAAACAACATCAGCACAGTACAGTGAAAAACATTGTTGTCAAACAGCCAGAGTTTCACTAAATAAGTATTACTGACACAGATGGCGGTTGACAGATACATAATAGTAGGGTAGTAGGGTATATCCACAATCATGCTCAATTTGAGATGTTTTTTTTTTACCATAAACTTAGATTGGTAGGTTTGTTGTGAACACACAACATAAGGTAACCACATAAGGTAACCCCTGTCCCTTACAGTGAGTTGATGCCTCCGGGTCTCATGTTGTGTGTTTGATCTGTCCACTTATCAGAGATGTGGTGGGGAGCAGGGCATTTCTGCAGGCGCCTTCCTGGACTCCTATCTACTTCTCACTCCAGTTTATTTGACCCTATCACAACATCCCTCACCTACCATTACTATTCCGACGACACTCAAATCCACTCCTCTCCCCCAGCCTCCAGCCTCCAGGCCGAGGTGTTCATATCTCGTACACCTCTCGCTCCAATTCACTCTCAAGTAGATGGAGTGACTCTCCTCTGTGGAAGAGTTTGCCCTGCATACAACCTTTACATTTTAAACCCACAGTGACTTCTTTTTTTTCATGATCTTGGTGTGGTTATAGAAAACATAGTGCACTCAAAACATTTCCCCATGTGACTCTTATACTGGCTCGTTGCTTCGACGCACATTCTTGGTGGTTCCCTCCTTCTTTCTGTTTGCCACGTCTTAGAAAACGCAGAGAAAATAAAATAACCCTGGATGATGCTATATACCCCATAGTACGTGTGGGATTAAAATGTGCCCTCTATATGGATAACATATATATGCTTATTGAAAAAAAAAAAAATTAATATAATAAAGCAATATTGAATGTAATAAAACTGAGGTCCAGTCTCAATGCTAGCACAAGCGGGAATCCAGAATCCTTTTAATAATAAAAATAATAATGTATTTTATTTATAGAGCATTCTATAAAACGGAAAAACACTTCACAGAGTAACAATTCATAAAAACAACACATTTTAAATATATAAAACACAGATTAAAAGCAGTTCTGAAAAGGTGAGTTTTGATTTGTGACTTGAACATGGTGAGATTGAGGCAGTGAGGGCTGATGAATACCTGGCATAAGAGCCGGTATCAGTTTATCCAAATTATTTAATAAATCTAAGTGTACATGTTGCAATTGTGATGTCTGCTTTAGGATTGGGGGCCAAGGTTAAAATGTCAAATTTAGAATGTTCCTACAAAAAAAGTTGAAGTGAAACTTGTATTAAAAGGGCCATTTTATTATGAGTCGCAACTCGTTCAAATTATATTAAATTGTGGCCATGGCAATTTTTGAGTGACAGGTCGCTACCACAAAGCCTGTTTTTTGCAAGCCACAATTAGCAACCCAATTAAGATATCAGTTTATTGAGTAGCTACGCTGCAAGCTAGCAAGCTGGGGTTTGCTGGTATTCAAGCATTCCTTATGCTAATAGCACATGTCCCGCTGGGCCTCGCTCTTTCTCAGCTCCAACCTAAACAATTGGTTTCTTCTGGTGCCAAAACACAAGATGCTGAGGAAGCCAAACTCGAGACAAACACACAAAACAATGGCTCCATCCACTTCTTAAATACAGTTAATGGTGTTTGACGATTGTAAGAAGTGCATTACAAGGAAATGTAAAAAAAGTGTTTGTAACTTTACCCATACGAAGTAAAAGTAAGATATGATTGCTGCTTTAATGTCAATCATTATTTTGTCTCTGCCCCAACATTTTAGTGTGATACTGAGTTGCCCGGGAAGGCCCTCTTTTAAAGACAACCTGACACTACATTTAGTCAAAGTAGCCCAGTTGAGTTTATCTTCTTTGCTTACTGCATTAAAGATCCATATAGGGTGCTTTTTTTCTATAACAACCCTAATTAAATAATGCAAATCCGCCACTGGAGCCGTTAACCGCTCTAACATTAGGCGCTCACCCAGGTGTGAGTGTGTGTGAGTGTGTTTATGAACAGGAAAAGGCAGGTTGTATGTTGCAAGCTCAGCAATCTTACCAACACACGCACACTCAGCAGACCTTATCGGGATAAATAAAGATTAAAAAACCAAACAAGTACGGAGCTCGGACACAGTAACTCCTCGTCTGTGTAACAAGATATATTGTCAGCACCAAACAGAGTCTGTCCTGACTATAAATATATAAATGTGTCAGGAATCATCTTTGTTCCTGTCGTTGAGCAGCCCGTTACAGAGAGAGGGGGCGGTGGAACAGCAGAGTTAGAGAGGGAGGGCGTTGGGGAATTGCCGTAAGCTGTGGCGTGCTCATGCCAGTTGACTTGACCGAAGCAGACACACACTTCCATTATGGCGGATTGAAATGTCCACTGGACCGTGTAAAAGGGTAATGTGTTAGCTGTGTGTGTGTGTGTGTGTGTTGTGTGTGTGTGTGTGTGTGTGTGTGTGTGTGTGTGTGTGTGTGTGTGTGTGTGTGTGTGTGTGTGTGTGTGTGTGTGTGTGTGTGTGTCTGATTTAGATTCAATTACAAAAATGTGTATTTATTTTGGTTTTTGACACAAGATTGTTGATTTTGTATTTGTATCTTGCTTGTGACTTGTGACAAAACTAATTAAAGACCCTCTCAATTCCCCTGGAATCTATTATGGCCCCTGTCAGCCAGTACATCTGCATTGGGTTATTCATGAGCAAGAAGCAGGAATATCTCAAAAAGGTGCAGACTCCCTGTCTTCTCCTCTTTATTGCTTTCACAACCGAGCCTTTCTCTGTCTTTTTCGTGAATCCTACAGCTGAGTGGCCTGCGACATGACTCTCCTTTTACTGTAATGGCAAATCATAGCCATGTGCGCTTGGTCTGACTCCTGGTATGAATATAAAGGCGAGGCCCACACACTGGGTTTCTGTATAGCAGCCCTGAGATTATGTAATGATTATAATAACATTATTTGGATAGCACTTTATGAAAAGATGCAGCTCAATGTGTTTAACAGCAAGATAACGTAACACAATCAATACATAGCAATATAAACAGTTTGATAGGAATACAACTAACTACAGCACAGGAAGTTATTCTTTTCTGAGTTGAATTACAGCAAGGCTGCAGATGGTGGATGAATAAAGACATCGTGGTGACAGCAATTCCCACTACGCCCTGATTTGAAAGTCGCCCTCTGGTCAAAAATGTGTTCTTGTTGCTGTCGCGATGCAGAACGATGCAGGGTCAGAGCTATTTTTTGACATTCTCCTTCTGAAGAGGGAACATTTTCTGTGTTCACCTCATTTAAATACAGCTGGAGAGGATTCTGCTGAATCACAACTCGTTTCGGAGCGATTGTCATCCAGTATGCAACAAGTGTCATGTGGAAATAATATTTTGAATTAATAAAAAAACAAGTTTGAGGTAATCTTAAAAGATAAAGATTGTTGCTGTTACAGATGCAATCCAAAATGTGCAGCATGTGGATTGTCTTGCTTGGTTTCACTTTAGCTGGGCATGCTGTTATTGGGGATCAATACAGATTTTTTAGGATCCCAATTAGTTTATCTTGCTGGGGTCTATACAAAAAAGTTCCTTTACAGTTATATGTGATAATGTAAATCCAATGAAATTAATATATATATAAATACAGAATGCATATATACAATGTAAATATGAGAAACAGAATGGAGTGTCTGGACCCTCAGAGGTATTGGCACTCATGATTCAATCATTATTTTCACAATATATATTTTTATAAATAAAAGGTAATTTCTTGCTTTAAAAAATAAATAAAAATAAGCTAAGTCAAATGATTGCATTCATGAGGGGGTAGCAGTATTTTTTCTCTATTCTGCATGGATAGCGTCTGTCAATCATGTATACAATAACGAAAATGTATATAAATAGATTGAGTACTTTAAGTAGGTTTCAACACATTACCCTGTAGACCAAACTGAGAACATCAGTTCCTTGTCTTTTTCTAAAATCCTGCAATATCATATTTTATTAGATGTTGTATTTTTGCTTCATGTGTTATTCCATTACTCCCCCCTAGAGCCCTCCCCTCTCACATTATGACAACTTCTGGTGACAGCTGGCACGGCATGGCTTTCTGTTTATACTATAACGAATATTCCTGGAGTAAATGTGTCCATATTAGCACAGAATGTCGTAGCCTTATGCTCCTTTAGCTCACATGAATATGCAAGTACTGACAGATTCTATCATAGGTCCGGTTACGGCCCTGTGCTGTGGTCTCGTGCGCGTTTCCCTCCTTTTCTGGTCGAAGTTTGTGTTCGCTTAGTGCCATGATAAGTCGACTACCACAGCACCACTGGCTCAGCTAACCGACCGGCAGCTCTACATCAGTTGAAGCCGTGACGGAGCTCAATGAGGAACACACACACACACACACTCACACCCTCCTCCTCCTCCTCCTCCTCCTGGCTTCACCTCGGGGCCACACGGAGTTTCGTGGGAAACAGATGTACAATGCGCATCCTTCCCGTTCACGCTGCTCTTTCTGCCACTGTGCCGAATTTATTTTAAACTTGTCTGCTTTTTATCAGAAACGACGGAACAGCGCAGGTGAGCGTGGCTGCCTACAAGCAGAGAAGAAGTTAAATACGGATTTTTTTGTATGGACGACAAGAGCGGCACTCAGTCGGACAGCTGTATTCGGATCGGTTAAATTTCCCCGTGGCTTCGCACAATGGACAGCACAGCTTCTCTATTAGTCATCTATAAAATAAAAGACCAACATATTGTCTCTGGCAGATAAACATTGTCTTCAAATAACCTCTTTATCATATTAGAGAAGTTTATTTTGTATGGTTTGACGCTGCTCAGTATTCCGGTAAAAGGAGATCACTCCGCGTGGAGAGAAGTGAGTTGTAAAAAGGCTTACGATATCGGGACGGAGTATTAACACTGTATATTTCAGCTGTTCACTGTTGATGCAGTTTTTTTGGAGGACAATATAAGAAAGTAACAAGGTCTTCCAAGAAAGGAGATGACTTCCAGCGCTGTCCTCCTGCTCTTCATCCTCTCTCTCACAAGTAAGTTCCCCTGTCAAAGTATGGCTGTGTGGTGACGTATTAAAACGAGTGTTTTAAAAAATGTTCTTAATTATTATATTTTCACCACAAAAACGCGTTGTGATTTTCAAAATCAGTATTATTGATATAGTCAGCTATTGTACAAAAAAAAATGCGTTTAACAAATGTACATTTTCTGTCCATCATTAAACAATGTCCATGGTGCTGATGCACACACAATTTTGCAATTATGCAAAAAGATAAAGACACACTTCAATAACCCCCCCTCTCTCTCTCTCCCTCTCTCGCTCTCTCTCTCTCTCACACACACACACACACACACACACACACACACACACACACACACACACACACACACACACACACACACACACACACACACACACACACACACACACACACACACACACACACACACACACCACACACACACACACACACACACAGGAAATTGTCTTTATTAGGTTTCAGTGAGCTGCAAAGCGATAACTTACCCAATAATACAAATTTGTTGTAGATAATGATGCACAGTTCACATTAAAGGTGTCACTAATTTGAAATGGGCTATTAATGAAATGAGAAGATATCCAGAATTTAGGCTTATTTGCTATGAAAGGTTCATTACTGTAAATCCAACTGTGAGAAGTCTTTGAGAGGACATACTGTTCAAACTGCTGTTTTTTATTTTGTGATGATGCAATGCATTACACACAATACATAATTCAACCTCTTCTCCACATACCAGAAATATCATACACATTATTTTACTGAAATTCCATTTAATATACTTGATTTTTTAACCAGCCACATTTGAAATACAATTGAGTGGAAAAGGATATCAACATCACCATCAAATACCCCATCAGGTGTAGTTTATTTGTAGAATAACAGCTCCTCCAGCTGCCCACATCCCCATTTTCCAGAGAGAACATCAAGGACATGACCTGAGTTTCATTAATAATAGCTAGGCTTCGCTATGTGTGTCTTTAAATAGCATAAGAACAAAAACAGTTCCTGATGTGATTGGTAGCTACCAGTTGCTGATACAAATGTTGCGATAATGACCTTATACAGTACATATTTGTATTCTGTGACATCTCGTTTACATTGTGGGTATAGATAGAGCCTGGTGATAAGTGTGAGCCCTCATGACTTAAAGAGGCCCTATTATGCTTTTTGAGATTTACCCTTTCCTCTCCTACACACTCCCCCTGCCTGAAACACCTTGATAATAGTCCTTTTTTACATTTGTGTTATATAGTGACATCACTATGTAACACTCAGTAGCGTGGCGTGGGGAAAAAATTAGGGGAAGCCAATAATACGTCCTTTCTTTTGGATTGGGGGTGTGGTGGTCAATGTAATAACGTAACCAGATGAATGATTACAGCACCCGGTATCATTTTACACACATTTGTATCATACAGATGCAGGACTTACACACGCCTGTTATCTAACCGACAGGTCCGCACGCACTCTCCAGCCCAAACTCTAATAAGCATTCATTCACAAACTAAATCAGGAGACCTTTAACGTTTTACGTTCGATTCGCTCCTTTTTTCCTCGCTGTACACAGCTCCAGTTTGGGCATTGGCCTGTCATCAGATTGTATTTGTTGTTGCTGCTGTAGCAGAAGTTTAGTACAATTATTTTTGATGAAATACTCCAAATCTCCACCCTCCATAATTGCACTTGCTTCAATTGCTTGCTACTTTCTAACGGCGGTGAGAGTGGTGCAGTGACGCTATCTATCTTCTATCGATTAGATTTATGATTCGAAAATTATAAAAGTAGGGTAGACATGTGGATATTATCCGACTGAACAAAACGTGCATTTATCTAACAGGTTTGTTTTCCACTGACCTTATTTCGAGCTATTTTCCAAAATCTTATGGAGAAATCCCATTGCCTTTTTGTCGAGGGAAACCGAGCGCAGCTTACTTCCGGGTTTTAGGATGCGTCACTGCCACACTAAATTGATGCGATTTGATTGGATTGTGAGGGAAGCCAGCCGCCTCTGGCTTCCCTTGGCAAGGCCCTGACTAATCACAGGTTGGCAGGGGCATGACGTGAGCCTTGTCTGATTGGTCAATCCCTCCATTTTTGTCACCAAGGGAAGCCAATTTCTGCTGGCCTCCTCTCGCAACAGAGAGTGCAATTTACTGTTTCACCATAACATGTAGAGGGGCGCTGTTTCACTATTTGTAAAATACTCAATGAGAATGGGGGAGAGACGGGCCGGCAGCAACACACAGCGCAGACAAATTACCGAAACCAAACGAAGTGTTTTTATTTATTTATTAAAATTATAACTACAATCCGAAAAAACAGGGGAAGCCTGGCTTCCCTTGAACTCCAGCAGAAAACGCCACTGGTAACACTCAAGCTTCTATTGGCTTCATACATTGTATGTGATAGGCTAATGGGCGGGAAATCTCTCAGTGGTTGACCAATCACAACAGAGCCTGTCAGCTAACCAATCAGATAAACAATATGAATGAAAAATAAAGCACTTTTTGAACATTCAAGCATGTAAACATATCACAGTAGAAATACAATTATGAAACCTGGAAATTACATAAGATGTCACTTGTTGTTCAATTAGCATAATAGGGCCACTTTAAGACACTCAGAGGACCCCTGTGAATCTCTTTGATGACAAAAATGAGTTTCTATATTCAAACTCTCAACTTTTCCTCACAGACAGGGTCCTAAAAAACTGTTTGTGGTTCATACTTTGAAGATACTTGTAAGTAAAAGCAGATGGGCCCTTGAATAATTTACAGGAGGCTATTTTATACCTACCGCCAAGAGAGCACAGTCTTTTAGGCAGAACACTTGGCTGTCTTCACCAGTGTCCTAAAAGGAGAGCTTCTTTTTTTTTTCAAGCCGACCTTCTTGCAGGGTTTTTTTCCCGGAAATTGCATTATCTGGTGGGTTTCTCTTTCGCTTTAGCGCAATAGGAAAATAATTAATGAGACAAAAAAAAATCTGAGCCATCGACGTAATATCCGCGCAACAGACAACTAATGGACTCTGACAAAGATCCGATACGACAGGAAACACAGCCAAGCATTATTCTGTTACATCCATCAAGGCAAAGATACACTAGAATCAAGCTTTGAATTATTGAAATGATGTAATACACCAAGAAGGCGCATAGCACTTCACTGTATCTTTCACCATGTTGTTGTGAGTGTTTGTATTTCCCCCGAAGGACTGGTGATTTGACCAGCTCTTGTTATATGCAATAATGTTCGGCACTATTCCTCAGCATCTGTGCTTTTACTGAATCTGTCGTAAAACATAGAGATTAAAATACAAACCAGTTATAAAAAAATATACAACTTCATCAATTGTATACATCACAGTCTGTTTTGGAAGTTATAAAGAGCCCTTTTGGCCCTAGAGGGAGCTTTGTGAAAAATTGCAAATTTCTTCAAGATGTCACTTGAGCCATTTGCTGGGTCTGAAGACTGCTTGTTTAAAATCCGGGAGAAAAGTGAGCTTAAAAGACGTTTGTAGCCTCCTCATTTCTGCTGAAAACTGGCAGCTCGATGCTACATTAGCTTCTACTACCATAACACGCCTAAATATTTGACAGAACATGCTATTATCAGTTGTCATTCCCATTATGTACCAAGGTGAATTGGGCATAAGCATCTGATGGCGAAGCGTCCCCATTTGGCCATATCTTCTTGCAAATGTAATGCAGCAACATCCTTGGCTTCTCTTTGCTGCATTTCTTCAGCCATATACATGAATAAATACGATACGATACGATATACTTTATTGTCCCCGTAAGGAAATTTGTTCTGGACTCCGTCCTGCAGTTCCGCATACATGTACATATACAAACATAGTGGACATTAAGAGACATACACATATCATCAGTCATACACCGTTTGAACAAACACAATACAGACGCACATACTGACAATGGCGACCTATTGCACTACCCCTCATGGCCAACATTTAAAAAGAAAGTACATTTCATTTCATGTGAATGTTAAGAAGCTTAATGGACATAGGTAGGAATGAGTGCTTATAGCGGTTCAGCCTGCTCTTGGGAACCCTGAATCTTCTACCAGAAGGTAGGAGCTGGAATTCTGGGTGGAGAATGTGGGTGGGATCAGACACAATTTTTTTTGCCTGTCTGATAATGGACTGCTCGTATATGTTTTAGAGAGATGGGTGTTTTTTAACCCCCATAATTTTCATAGCAGTCTGTACCAGGCGAGCGATCTGTGACTTTGACTGCACTGTCAAGTTACCATACCAGGCAGTAATACCATACCTAATGATGCTCTCCAACACTGCATGATAGAACAGTAACATGAACTTCTGGTCGACTCCGAAAACCCGGAGTCGACGCAGAAAGTACAACCGCTGTTGAAGTCTAGAGCACAGACCTTGAACATGCGCCTTCCAGCTGAGTGTATTATCTAGATGGACACCAAGGTACTTATAGGAGCTGACCTGAGTTATGGGTTCATTGTGGATAACCACCGGCCTAAGGTCACCCACTGCCTTTGGGTCCCACACCATCTCCTCAGTCTTCTTCACATTCAGCACAAGATGGTTAAAATCACACCACTGCACAAATCTCTCTATTTCAGAGTGATAAGCCGATGAACTGCTGCCTTTGTGCATTAAGCCAAGGATGGCTGTATCATCTGCGAATTTGATGATATAATTCTCCGGGTGGATTCTCGTACAGTCGTTTGTGTACAGTGTGAAGAGGACCGGGGAGCTCACACAACCCTGGGGGGCTCCTGTACTAATGGTCCGGGGCTCTGAGACGGCATTGTTGACCCTGACATGCTGAGTGCGATTGGTTAAAAACGAAAAATACCATTTCAAGATAAAAGGATTTATACTGATCTTTATCAGTTTTTAAAGCAAGATGTGAGGCTGCAGTGTATTAAAAGCCGAGCTGAATTACGATATAACATCCTCTGCACTCATACGTTGTGGTACCATTTTTGCTTTTGTATACATTGCAATACAAGTGATGGTTTCTTGGTCAACATAGAAGGCATAGAGACATTCTTTAGCATCCAAACTGATGGGAAATGTACATCAAAGTGTGCTGAATTTCCCTTTATTATTACCTAACCCCTTGTGTTCTTTCCCAATAGGTTACACATGTTTGCAGTATATACTACATAATAACTGAATCATTTGCAAGGTATCATCTTAAACTTTCCCAAACATGGTTATACGTTAAATACAAGCATTAACTAACTTAAAGTCACTTCAAATGGAATATAAATATGATTAAGGCCTCTTACTACTATATTAACAGTTTAACTTACATCTTCTTCTTGTGTTAATAGACTCAGGTTCTTAGACATGATGTCAACAATAATTTATCAACTAATTCATTATTAAGTCAAAATAAACTTTAAACTGAAGTTCCATTAAGTTCCAGATTCCCTTGCCTCTCTTGCTTTCAAAATAGCTGAAACTTTTGCCGTTGAATGTGACATGAAAACTTGGTACAGCAGGGTGCTGTTCTGGAAAAAGAAGCTCACTCAGCCTTCGCTGCATGTGATCTTACCACAGCAGAAACTTCATGTGGCACAGAGGGGCTGAAGCATTCCAAATATTTAACGCGCTCTCCGCTGTTATCAGTTTGTTTGACAATGTAGACACAATGGCTGAGGGAAGCCAGGAGAGCATTTTGCTTCTGACTTATTCATACAATCACTTTTTACATAACCAATACTTTAGGGCTGAGGAAACACAAAGCTTCAGGGGTCCTCTCACAGGGGGAGGATGCATGACTGGGTTTTTTTGTTTGTTCTTTTGCTCTAAAACCCTGCAGTTAAGCGTGAGACCGCAAGAAGCACCAACACATACACACTGGCATTATAAAGAGAACACAGGATTCCACCGTAATGCCCCTTTGGAAACATTTACTTCATTTACAGCCAACTTGTTTATTGTTCATCATTGTGACACTGAACTGAAAACAAACTGTGATGTCACGCTTGGAACAGCAACGCTAACACGCACACATAATTGTTGCATTTGAAGTCATTGCCAAGGACATAAAAAGACAACAGCTTTATTAACATGTATTTTTTGTATTTTGAAATGTATGATATACATTTACCTTTTAAAAAAAATAGATTTAAATTGAAAATACAACTTAAAACATTTAAATCCCTTTCAAAATTGAATGTTTTCCAACTCTCTGCATTGTGGCTTGTAGGCAGCAGGGCGGAGAACGCAGAGGAGCGGCTGGTGAACTACCTGTTGAGTCCGGAGCGCTACAACAAACTGATCAGACCGGCCATCAATAAGACGCAGCAGGTCACCATCTCCATACAGGTGTCTCTGGCGCAGCTCATCAGTATCGTAAGTATATTTGATTTTATTCAGATATTGACAAAAGCCCTGAGTCTCACAAAAATGCTCCTTATTTCTACCTGTTTGACAGAGGTGGACAGAGTATTCAGCTCTGAACTTATGTTAAAGAAGCAACACTACAGTGTGGAACAACTATTTTACAAGTAGAGATCTTACACTAAAAATCTAATTTAAGTATAGTAAGATAGTATAGGTTTCAAATTGTACTTATTGTATCAGAATGACTCAACAGCACAATCTCTTATTTCAGAATAATATATGTTATTACTTAATTGAGTAGTGATGCATTGTTGTGTTCATTACTTTAAAGGGGCAGCTATTAAAAGAGGTTTACTGCGTGAATTTTACTATAATAATAATAATACATGATTATTTGTTGATTATATATTTTTCTAATCGTCAAAGTTACTGCAGAAAAATGTAGTGGAAGTACAATATTTACCTCTGAGATGTAGTGGGGTAGAAGTTGAACGTAGAAGAAAAATTGAGAATATGTAGTACACTGTAAGAAACGTACCGTGAAATTCACAGTATTTAACTGGCAGCAATTGACAAGTTACTTACTATAAAATGAATTACAGTAAGTAACTTGTCAATTGTTGCCAGTTAAATACTGTAAAGGTAATCACAGTATTTACACATTTTTATTTACAGTAACAGTGTAAAATGAAACACAGTAACTTCCAAGTACTGTATTTGTGTTTACGGTAATAGTGTTTTAACTGTAAAATGAAACTATATTTAATTACTTTATTTTTGTTATAGCTGTAAAATAAAACAGTAATTTCCAAGCATTGTATTTTTGTTTACGGTAATAGTGTTTCCATTGTAAAATAGAAACTTTAATGCTATAATTTTAAGTTACAGTATCAGTATTTTAACTGTAAAACAATATATTATAGTATACTTCATGTCATGCTGGTAATTTACAGATTACCAGAAATTCTTGACACAATTTTAAAGCTCACCAATAACGGCAGGGAGACAGCAAACACATTTTAACAATGCATTCTTAATTGTTGAACGGTATCAAGACCATGTATTTTCTTGTGCTAAATGATAAATATTTTCATCCATAAAACAATCGATATTAATATCCAAAAACATGGAGATTGCATTTTTAAAACAGTGGCGATAACAAAACAGAATATGAAGCCATTTCTTCTGCCAAGCCAATTTAGAGACGTGCTGTAGTTGAAAAGGTGTCCCGTCCTCGACACAGACTGGAGAACCCAAATGCACGACCCAGAGACAGTCTTGAATGTAACAAACATTTTCTTTTTAATGTCATTGAACAGAAAATCCCTCTTAACAGAGTAAGTA
This sequence comes from Gymnodraco acuticeps, assembly GCF_902827175.1. Classification (NCBI taxonomy): domain Eukaryota; kingdom Metazoa; phylum Chordata; class Actinopteri; order Perciformes; family Bathydraconidae; genus Gymnodraco; species Gymnodraco acuticeps. The sequence continues at coordinate 2,326,246 of NW_022992081.1, forward strand.
CTAGAATAACAAAAAAAAACGCTCACAAGGAGGAAAAAACTAAGCATAGCAAAAAGAGAACTTAAGATAAACTTAAACTAACAAAACAACACAACCTGACAAGACTGCAAACGATCCTCTCTTTGCTGAGGCCTGGCACGACCACACGTGGGAACAAACACAAACTGACACAGGACAGGGGGGAGACAGGACTATTTAAACATGAGGTGAGTGGGAACAGGTGGAAACAATCAGGGGCGGGGCTGACGATGGCGGGAAAACACACAAAGGGAGGAAGTAACAGGGCCTGAAATGAGAGACAAGAGGTAAGTAGAAAATGAAACAGGAAATGGAAAACGAGACACAACATGAAACACGGGGACTGAACTAGAGATGGATGACATAAATAGACAGACCTGACATGACATGAATAAACATGAAAACCTGACTAAACATGAAATTACAGACATAATGTATAAACATAACTAACACATTTGACGAGACACAACAAAAGGCACTGTTTGGCAAATACATTATCACTATTCTTAGACAATACACAATATTTTAAAACACTTTGAATACAAACAACCAAATGCATGCAGGAATGGACCCTGTACTGAACTTACAAACCTTACACGTGTAAGACATTTTGATAAGCTTGCCGAGTAGTTAGCTTAACTTGCTTTTTCACTAAGCGGCCTGACGTCGGACTGTCAAACTTTGGCTAGGGTTACATAAATTAACTGACAAAATTATTTGTATTAATTACTTTCTTTGTCTCTTGAGTTACCATGTCCATTGGGGGAGTTTACTTCATGGTTCAGCAAAGGGCGTGGTCTAGCGCTGAGGACTCATAAATACTGCAAGGAGCCAATTGGGACAGATTGGGACAAACCACCTGCTTCCATGTTAAAGGGGGGATTTGGGTTTTGTCAGTGTCCTTTGTGTTTTCTGTTACTATTAATTATCCCTTGGTTTCAACTTGGTTTGGCCAAGCCCCTATATAGGTTCCTTGGGTTTTCATTGTAGCAGGTCAGTTGGTTGAGTTAACACCTAAGTGTTAATGATGCCATGTTTCTTTGAGGTATTTTCTGTTAACCTCTTTTATAGGCCTAGTTATTAGAATTTATAGATTTATGATGTTTAATGTGTACTTTTGGGTAAATAAAAAAAACCCAGTTTATTTAAACCACTCCTGTGTCCTGTTGTTCATACCCCTCACTGTTTATTCATCATTCAATTCATTCTAAATTGTATTCTGTAGATTGTGTACATTGCTTTTCACTTTACTGCTTTTTGCACTCCTGGATAGAAGCTAAACTGCATTTTGTTTTCTCAGTACCTGTAACCTGTGCAATAACAATAAAGTTGAATCTAATCTTAAGCAGGAACAAATGTATTTACATATCTGACATTAACGATTAAACACATTTGTGCATTCTTTATAAATGCAAACTGGTCAAGACCACTGACGGAAGTAGTTTTGCAAAGTAGTGGTTCTGTCTTTTACATGTAGGATTCAACCCCCCTTGTATTGATTTGTTTAAAAAAGAACAGACACTTGAGTCATTCATTTGTAGTGATATAATAATTGTTCATCTGCAACGAAGAACGCCAACGCAAATTCCACCATTGCAAACCGAGTCAAGCCGACTCTGAGCTGTCCGACTTCAGGCAAGCTTTTTGAGACCTCCCCCAGCTGCAATCGGCTATTCTCGTCTACTTTCGAGCCGCCACAATAATAATAAAAATGATGATTATTACCTTACTTTTGTCTGTTTTTATTCCTCTGTGTTGCGTTTTTAAGGTGCAATGCCAAGACACATTCTTTGTATAAATCAGCACCACATTTGTAGTTCTTCCGGTTTGCAAAGACATAGGGTCTTACAAATATATATCTACTAAGTATATAAAATATCTAGTATAGCCAAACTAGTAATTACACTGCATCAAGATTATGTATATTAAGAAAAATATGTTGGTTTATTTAAGATATTTTAGATATTTTAGCTATTCTAGAAATGGGGTTTTTCGGTTGGTTCTTTCTTTTTTGGTTACTGTGATTATCTACAGTACATTGTTGGTTACTGTGATCTTCTACAGTACATTGTTGGTTACTGTGATTATCTACAGTACATTGTTGGTTACTGTGATCTTCTACAGTACATTGTTGGTTACTGTGATTATCTACAGTACATTGTTGGTTACTGTGATCTTCTACAGTACATTGTTGGTTACTGTGAATATCTACAGTACATTGTTGGTTACTGTGATTATCTACAGTGCATTGTTGGTTACTGTGATCTTCTACAGTACATTGTTGGTTACTGTGATCTTCTACAGTACATTGTTGGTTACTGTAATCTTCTACAGTACATTGTTGGTTACTGTGATCTTCTACAGTACATTGTTGGTGTTACAACCTGGCTCCTGGGCTGCAACAAAAAGCAGGGATGCGAGACGAAAGGTAAGAAAATAGCAATAGTTTATTCTCTTATAAACAATGTAATGAAAAAACCAGCCACAGATCCCCGAGGCTGGCACGGAGAGAGTGCCCAGAGGAGTGAGAGCGACGTATCCGGCTTGCTCCTCCTATATCCTTTTCAGCGTGGCTCACCCGGCAGGTGCGCCTCATCAGACAGATTGCAGCTGGGACCTGCAATCACACAGAAAACACACACAACCAGACGGCACCCCACGTGGTGTGGAGGGGTCGTCACAGTTGGTTACTGTGATCTTCTACAGTACATCGTTGGTTACTGTGATCTTCTACAGTACAGTGTTACTGTGAATATCTACAGTACATTGTTGGTTACTGTGATTATCTACAGTACATTGTTGGTTACTGTGATCTTCTACAATGCATTGTTGGTTACTGTGATCTTCTACAGTACATTGTTGGTTAGTGTGATCTTCTACAGTACATTGTTGGTTACTGTGATCTTCTACAGTACATTGTTGGTTACTGTGATCTTCTACAGTGCATTGTTGGTTACTGTGATCTTCTACAGTACAGTGTTGGTTACTGTGATTATCTACAGTACATTTTTGGTTACTGTGATCTTCTACAGTACATTGTTGGTTACTGTGATTATCTACAGTACATTGTTGGTTACTGTGATCTTCTACAGTACATTGTTGGTTACTGTGATTATCTACAGTGCATTGTTGGTTACTGTGATCTTCTACAGTGCATTGTTGGTTACTGTGATCTTCTACAGTACATTGTTGGTTACTGTGATCTTCTACAGTACATTGTTGGTTACTGTGATTATCTACAGTGCATTGTTGGTTACTGTGATCTTCTACAGTGCAGTGTTGGTTACTGTGATCTTCTACAGTACATTGTTGGTTACTGTGATCTTCTACAGTACATTGTTGGTTACTGTGACCTTCTACAGTACATTGTTGGTTCCTGTGATCTTCTACAGTGCATTGTTGGTTACTGTGAATATCTACAGTGCATTGTTGGTTACTGTGATTATCTACAGTGAATTGTTGGTTACTGTGATTATCTACAGTACATTGTTGGTTACTGTGATTATCTACAGTACATTGTTGGTTACTGTGATCTTCTACAGTACATTGTTGGTTACTGTGATCTTCTACAGTACATTGTTGGTTACTGTGAATATCTACAGTACATTGTTGGTTACTGTGATTATCTACAGTGCATTGTTGGTTACTGTGATTATCTACAGTACATTGTTGGTTACTGTGATTATCTACAGTACATTGTTGGTTACTGTGATCTTCTACAGTACATTGTTGGTTAATGTGATTATCTAAGTACATTGTTGGTTACTGTGATCTTCTACAGTACATTGTTGGTTACTGTGATCTTCTACAGTACATTGTTGGTTACTGTGATTATCTACAGTGCATTGTTGGATACTGTGATTATCTACAGTGCATTGTTGGTTACTGTGATTATCTACAGTACATTGTTGGTTACTGTGATTATCTACAGTGCATTGTTGGTTACTGTGATTATCTACAGTACATTGTTGGTTACTGTGATCTTCTACAGTACATTGTTGGTTACTGTGAATATCTACAGTACATTGTTGGTTACTGTGATTATCTACAGTGCATTGTTGGTTACTGTGATTATCTACAGTACATTGTTGGTTACTGTGATTATCTACAGTACATTGTTGGTTACTGTGATTATCTACAGTGCATTGTTGGTTACTGTGATTATCTACAGTACATTGTTGGTTACTGTGATTATCTACAGTACATTGTTGGTTACTGTGATTATCTACAGTGCATTGTTGGTTACTGTGATTATCTACAGTACATTGTTGGTTACTGTGATTATCTACAGTGCATTGTTGGTTACTGTGATTATCTACAGTGAATTGTTGGTTACTGTGATTATCTACAGTACATTGTTGGTTACTGTGATTATCTACAGTACATTGTTGGTTACTGTGATATTCTACAGTACATTGTTGGTTAATGTGATTATCTACAGTACATTGTTGGTTACTGTGATTATCTACAGTACATTGTTGGTTACTGTGATTATCTACAGTACATTGTTGGTTACTGTGATTATCTACAGTGCATTGTTGGTTACTGTGATTATCTACAGTACATTGTTGGTTCCTGTGATCTTCTACAGTGCATTGTTGGTTACTGTGAATATCTACAGTACATTGTTGGTTACTGTGATTATCTACAGTGCATTGTTGGTTACTGTGATTATCTACAGTGAATTGTTGGTTACTGTGATTATCTACAGTACATTGTTGGTTACTGTGATTATCTACAGTACATTGTTGGTTACTGTGATCTTCTACAGTACATTGTTGGTTAATGTGATTATCTAAGTACATTGTTGGTTACTGTGATCTTCTACAGTACATTGTTGGTTACTGTGATCTTCTACAGTACATTGTTGGTTACTGTGATTATCTACAGTGCATTGTTGGTTACTGTGATTATCTACAGTACATTGTTGGTTACTGTGATTATCTACAGTACATTGTTGGTTACTGTGATCTTCTACAGTACATTGTTGGTTAATGTGATTATCTAAGTACATTGTTGGTTACTGTGATCTTCTACAGTACATTGTTGGTTACTGTGATCTTCTACAGTACATTGTTGGTTACTGTGATTATCTACAGTGCATTGTTGGTTACTGTGATTATCTACAGTGCATTGTTGGTTACTGTGATTATCTACAGTACATTGTTGGTTACTGTGATTATCTACAGTGCATTGTTGGTTACTGTGATTATCTACAGTACATTGTTGGTTACTGTGATCTTCTACAGTACATTGTTGGTTACTGTGAATATCTACAGTACATTGTTGGTTACTGTGATTATCTACAGTGCATTGTTGGTTACTGTGATTATCTACAGTACATTGTTGGTTACTGTGATTATCTACAGTACATTGTTGGTTACTGTGATTATCTACAGTGCATTGTTGGTTACTGTGATTATCTACAGTGCATTGTTGGTTACTGTGATTATCTACAGTACATTGTTGGTTACTGTGATTATCTACAGTGCATTGTTGGTTACTGTGATTATCTACAGTACATTGTTGGTTACTGTGAATATCTACAGTACATTGTTGGTTACTGTGATTATCTACAGTACATTGTTGGTTACTGTGAATATCTACAGTACATTGTTGGTTACTGTGATTATCTACAGTGCATTGTTGGTTACTGTGATTATCTACAGTACATTGTTGTTTACTGTGATTATCTACAGTACATTGTTGGTTACTGTGATTATCTACAGTACATTGTTGGTTACTGTGATTATCTACAGTGCATTGTTGGTTACTGTGATTATCTACAGTACATTGTTGGTTACTGTGATTATCTACAGTGCATTGTTGGTTACTGTGATTATCTACAGTACATTGTTGGTTACTGTGATCTTCTACAGTACAGTGTTGGTTACTGTGAATATCTACAGTACATTGTTGGTTACTGTGAATATCTACAGTACATTGTTGGTTACTGTGATTATCTACAGTGCATTGTTGGTTACTGTGATTATCTACAGTGCATTGTTGGTTACTGTGATTATCTACAGTGCATTGTTGGTTACTGTGATTATCTACAGTACATTGTTGGTTAATGTGATTATCTACAGTGCATTGTTGGTTACTGTGATTATCTACAGTGCATTGTTGGTTACTGTGATTATCTACAGTACATTGTTGGTTAATGTGATTATCTAAGTACATTGTTGGTTACTGTGATCTTCTACAGTACAGTGTTGGTTACTGTGATCTTCTACAGTACATTGTTGGTTACTGTGATTGTCTACAGTGCATTGTTGGTTACTGTGATTATCTACAGTACATTGTTGGTTAATGTGATTATCTAAGTACATTATTGGTTACTGTGATCTTCTACAGTACATTGTTGGTTACTGTGATCTTCTACAGTACAGTGTTGGTTACTGTGAATATCTACAGTACATTGTTGGTTACTGTGATTATCTACAGTACATTGTTGGTTACTGTGATTATCTACAGTGCATTGTTGGTTACTGTGATTATCTACAGTACATTGTTGGTTACTGTGATCTTCTACAGTACATTGTTGGTTACTGTGATCTTCTACAGTACAGTGTTGGTTACTGTGAATATCTACAGTACATTGTTGGTTACTGTGATTATCTACAGTACATTGTTGGTTACTGTGATCTTCTACAGTACATTGTTGGTTACTGTGATCTTCTACAGTACATTGTTGGTGTTACAACCTGGCTCCTGGGCTGCAACAAAAAGCAGGGAGGCGAGACGAAAGGTAAGAAAATAGCAATCGTTTATTCTCTTATAAACAATGTAATGAAAAAACCAGCCACAGATCCCCGAGGCTGGCACGGAGAGAGTGCCCAGAGGAGTGAGAGCGACGTATCCGGCTTGCTCCTCCTATATCCTTTTTAGCTTGGCTCACCCGGCAGGTGCGCCTCATCAGACAGATTGCAGCTGGGACCTGCAATCACACAGAAAACACACACAACCAGATGGCACCCCACGTGGTGTGGAGGGGTCGTCACAGTTGGTTACTGTGATCTTCTACAGTACATCGTTGGTTACTGTGATCTTCTACAGTACAGTGTTACTGTGAATATCTACAGTACATTGTTGGTTACTGTGATTATCTACAGTACATTGTTGGTAGTGATGGCGAGATGAAGCCTTATGAAGCTTTGAAGCTTTCCAGCCAATTGGTTCGCAAAAGGGTTCATCTCATGAGGCTTCATCATGGGCTTCATTTGAACACAAACCCCCTGTTGGTCAAAGTGTGTAAAACAGGCAGATTGGACATCTCAACAGTGTGCTCTGTCTCATACAGAGTTCCCAATGAGTAAAGCCTTAGAATACGTCTAAACAACGAACATTAAATCATATTTTCATGTTAACAATATTGTATTTATTCCAGTTTAATGATTGTGATTGAAAAGCCTAAGGAGGCTGGTACACATTGCAAAGAGGGATTTGTATTCCTTAATAATATTCATAAACTTAACCATGTTGTAGCCTGAGAAAGGCTAAACCATATCAAAGAATACATTCATTAACTACATTATCTCATTTAGCTGTAGCTTTTATAAACAACAAAAAAGACGTATTGTTCAGTCGTTGAACCAGGGACCCTGCAGTCACGAGTCAACTGTTTTCCAGCTGAGCCACAGCACACACACTAAAGCTCCCTGAAAACACTGCAAGATATGTATTCCTGTATTTATTGATGTTTTTATTGATGTTTTTATTCCTACATTTATTTATGCTTGTCTCTATTTATACTTATGACATGTTCCGACCTCTAGTGAGGGTCTGAGCTCTTTTGATTCCATCGTGTCACCGGGCCCGGGTACAGGAGGGGTAATATGGTTCTTGTTATACATCCATGGGTATTATGAGCGTTGTGGTTCAACCATGGATGTATAATAAGAACGGTTCAACGGTTCAACCGATCTGAATGGCTTCCTGAAGCAGTCACGTGGTATCGACAGGCAGCGAGGCTTCGTTTGTCATCGATGACGTCACTGGCCCAAAACTATACAAGCCTCGATACATGCTTCACAAAAAGCTTCGGGGATTACTCGACACACGCTCCGAAGCCTCGGCGCAATACATAACATCACTAATTGTTGGTTACTGTGATTATCTACAGTACATTGTTGGTTACTGTGACCTTCTACAGTACAGTGTTGGTTCCTGTGATCTTCTACAGTACATTGTTGGTTACTGTGATCTTCTACAGTACATTGTTGGTTACTGTGATCTTCTACAGTACATTGTTGGTTACTGTGATCTTCTACAGTACATTGTTGGTTACTGTGATCTTCTACAGTACATTGTTGGTTACTGTGATCTTCTACAGTACATTGTTGGTTACTGTGATGTTCTACAATGCATTGTTGGTTACTGTGATCTTCTACAGTACATTGTTGGTTACTGTGATCTTCTACAGTACATTGTTGGTTACTGTGATTATCTACAGTGCATTGTTGGTTACTGTGATCTTCTACAGTACATTGTTGGTTACTGTGATCTTCTACAGTACATTGTTGGTTACTGTGATTATCTAGTACATTGTTGGTTACTGTGATCTTCACACTTTGAAATGCCTTGTGTTGAAAGGTGCTATATAAATAAACTTGCCTTGCCTTACGGTGCATTGTTGGTTACTGTGAATATCTACAGTACATTGTTGGTTACTGTGATTATCTACAGTACATTGTTGGTTACTGTGATTTTATACAGTACATTGTTGGTTACTGTGAATATCTACAATACAGTGTTGGTTACTGTGAATATCTACAGTACATTGTTGGTTACTGTGAATATCTACAATACATTGTTGGTTACTGTGAATATCTACAGTGCATTGTTGGTTACTGTGATTATCTACAGTACATTGTTGGTTACTGTGATTTTATACAGTTGGGACGTTACTACTGCTATTTCTACAGTAACTCCAGAGTTGCTGTAATTTTTGGTTGGAAACACGGTATTATACTCTAAAATGGTATACAGTAATTTACTATGCACAAACACTGTAAATAACTGTGGATTTCACAGCAATTTTTTACAGTGTAGAGTTCAAGTGTCTCACAATTGTACTTAAGTAGAGCACTTAAATGTACTTCAATTCTAACAAACTGCTATTTGATAACTGACATCCTAAATGTGATGCTTACGATATAAAGCTTACAGCTGTTCTTGTGCATCACAGCTCATAACACACTTGTAACATGAAGTAATATTTTACACTGTCACCATTAAGCCTTTTAGGATAATATTACATTACATTACATGTCACTTGTTAGACGCTTTTATCCAAAGCGACTTACATACTCAATACTGTGGGCAATCCCCACAGGAGCAATTTGGGGTGAAGTGTCTTACCCAGGGACACAACGACATGCTCACTGCAGTGGGGCTTGAACCTGTGACCCCCTGATCCGAACACCAAGGCACAACCCACTGCACCACACGCCTCTCTATTAGGGGTACTTTTGCCATCAGTCATACTGTGCACGCTACATCGTAAAGCCCCATTAGGCCCATTAGGCCCCCACACAGGTGATTTCACTTAAGTGCCCTGATTAGTGCTCTGTGGATGGGTAGCAGCTGTGTTTGATTGACATCTCCATTGGGGTGCGACACCCTTAACACGTTTTTTACGAGGTTAATTAACTTCATTGTACAAGTTTTAAAAAAACGTGTATGGTACTCTACTTGAATCTACAAAAGGCTCTCCTTATAGTAGACATTTTGAATGTTTATAGTAAAAAGCAAAGGCGTTAATCATAAGACTGACAGTGGCTCAGCTCTATTCAAGTGCCCCAGTCAGAGAGACAGTGAGAAGCACGCATCAAAGCAGCTAAATGGAATTGAGCCATCATTAATTTGATTATTTACACCTGTGTTGTTTACACTGTGACCTTTCGTTTACATCACGCAATGCTTGAGTTTCAGACCCCATTTACACGGGAACGCAAACGCAAACAAACCCAATTTGATATAAAAAAAGTCTTCCGTTCACACCATGGTTCACACGCATTCGGCTCAATTAACGGCCGTTTCTCAATCGCGAGTAAAACTGCTGCAGAGCAACTATTTCAAGTATACTACGTCATCGAGTGGCGCCGAAGGCCTGTTTAAATGCATGTTAAATTCCCAGCATTCTGCGCCACTCTATGACGTAGTATACTTGAAATAGTTGCTCTGCAGCATGTGTACTTGCGATTGAGAAACGGCTAGTGTGTCCGTTCACACGAGACCGCTCGACCCGCTGGAAACACTGTAGTACATATTCCGGGCCTGTAAGTGGCGCTGTACTTCCGCCACAAAATACACCAAAAGCAGCGAAGAAGACCCTCAAGCATGGTTGCCATGGTTGCCCTTCTGTGTATGCCCTGCGGTGGTTTTAGCAACATGTAGTTCATGTAATTCTCCATGTCCACTTGTTGCTGATGGTTGTGGTAGAGGAGCTGTAGATTTTGCACTAACATCTGTAGCATGGTCAGTAGAAGTAGCATGACCATGCTACAGCAGTGAGCAGCAGAGGTGGGGCTATGGTTTCATCGTTATCAGGAAATGATCGTATAGGGCAGTGGTTCTCAAACTTTTCTGTCATTCCCCACTTTGAACAGGTGGGCCGTTTCAAGCCCCACCTGTTCCTCATCGCTCCAATAAAATGGTAGGCCAAGCTTAACATTTTCAAATGTAGGGATGGGTACCGAGCCCCGGTATTAAACGGGCCCCGGGGCTGAATTATTAAAGACCGTGGTACCGTTAAGCTCTGACGTTAGCGGTCTTTTTTATCGGTACTGGAGACATGTAAAATATATGTCATATGTATTATTGCTACATAAACATTATATTGCAGTTTTAGTGTCGTTAACTCCGTTTCTAACATGCAAAAAGACTGCAAAATGCGTCTATGATTATTTTTAGTATTTTCGATCTCTCTCCCGTCTGTGTGCGAGGGGGCGGGGCAGTTTACAAACACGCAGTTTACACACACACAGCTGCTACATGCAGCAACACACACACACACACACACACACACACACACACACACACACACACACACACACACACACACACACACACACACACACACCACACACAGCACACACACACACACACACACACACACACACACACACACACACACACACACGGAGGAGATGGCGGAGAGAACGCGCTCCGAGGTGTGGTTAAACTTGACCTGTCTCAATGCTCGTTACCTAAAGTGCAATAACAGTTTAGCGTAAGGGCGGTAACACGAGCAATTTGTCTAAACATTTAGCAAAAGTGCACCACATTCAGACGGAGAAATGCACCGGGTTCGACTGTCTTTCTAGTAGCTCTGTAGCTCTGTCCACGAGTAACGTTTCCACGTCAGGTGTTATGTATGCTAGCAGCAACACACGGAGTTAACTCAATTATACAAACATGGGTTAATGATTAGAGGAAACTCAGTTATTTATTTTGTTAAAGTTTCAGCTATTCTGTTTACAGTTCTGTCATCACATTATTTAATACGATTTGTTAAAACGTTGTTGTTTCTTTTGATGTGAAATATTATGTATTTAATTAAAATAAAAAGCAATGTTAGTTTTGTTCACAATTTGTTTAGTTAGTTTACCGTATTTTTTTCTCCAAAAGAACCGATAAGAGTACCGTTAAAAGACCGGACCGATAAGCGGTATCGATAAAAGTAGTAGTACCGTTAAAACCTTAACGATACCCATCCCTAGTCAAATGTATCGTTCTATAACAGGGGTATCCAACCTTTTTTAGGATGAGAGCTACTTTCAAAAAATAAAACAAGTCGTGAGCTACTTTTACTCCTCTTTTTTTGCAGTGTATATATTCAGCACATTTTAACATTATTATATGCTTACCTTTAACCTTTGTGTGCTGTTTGGGTCTGTGGGACCCGTTTTCAATGTTTACTAAACATGTATGCAATTTAATTATTTGAACCTGCTTTATTTGGGGGTGGACCTCACCTCCTCTAGGGGGGGTCCGGGGCATGCACCCCCGGGAAGAGATTTTTTAAAATGTTGAAGTGAAATGCCTCAATCTGGTGCACTTCGAGCACAAAATGAATTTATGGATACAGCTCTCAACACTCATATGAAAGGGAGCTGTATAATTTTCAATAATCCAAACATCTTTCGAATATGATCACAACCAATAAAAAATTATCTTATGTTACCTAGTTAGCATTCTTTCTTTTGATGTATGCATATTTTACTAATCACTCCCCTTTTAAACTATTTTTTTTTTTTTTACTGTCCTATAGTAGGCTACACATTGGAATGATTTCTTACTTTATTTTTTACACCTAGGCTATTAAATAGATAAAGGTGTGCTATCTCTCTCTCTCTCTCTCTCTCTCTCTCTCTCTCTCTCTCTCTCTCTCTCTCTCTCTCTCTCTCTGTTTCGCTCGCTCACAGAGGGTGTGTGCTTCTCCGTGGCGATGACGGCTTGCGTTAAAAAATTATAATAAACATAGGCCTATTTGTAAAGTGGGGGGACACAAACGGGTTTTCGAAAAGTGTCACGGTATAAACTCCTTATGAAGTGGTGAGGTGCCGCTCCACATTGCTTTTCTTCCCGACTGCAACGCTGTTGTGTGTGTGAGCGTTTCACATGTGTGTATGAGAGAGTTTTACATATGTCTGTAAATAATTTTGGTTTCAGTTGTGTGTGTGTGAGCAGGCTCGGATTGGCCATCGGGAGATTCGGGACTTTTCCCGGTGGGCCGCTGCCTTTGGTGGGCCGCTGGCTCTGACATAGGTGGGCCGTGGACTTTCACAGCGCCGCTGTGCCAGTACCGCACCCGCTGCCGCAAACACCCGCCGTTGCTAGGCTCCGGTGGATCCGGCGCTGTGAAAGTCCACCGCCATTGCGAGTCTCCGGCTGTAACAGTCTACTAACGCCCGCGAGGACCCAGGTTCGATTCCGGGCCTGAGGTCCAAAACATTTATTAAAAAAAAACAAAAAAACTCATCTCTCCACCAGTGGGGCACGCCCCACACTTTGAGAAAACGCTGGGTATAGGGCGTACACACTGAGCCGTGTGGCCCCCCAGAGCTTTCCGTTTGCAGATCTATCCACCTTGGGACCCGTTTCCGTGGTTCCGTTACGGCCTTGTGTGAACGAACGGGCTATACGCGAGAGAAAAGTTGCAGATACAACCCGTTTCGTTCTTGTGTAAACAGCACATCAATCACAATTCACTGTCACAATGGTTAGGGTTAGGAACGGGTTGGGGGGAAGGGTTAGGGTTACATTGAAACATGACAGCCAAAATAAATGTCAGTACTAGGCTACATTTTAGACAATCTTGGAACTAATCAGCTGTCGGTTTGACAATGTTTTATACTTTGGGGATAACAGGTTATATTTGAGCAGTCTGGTGAAGCTAGCTGACCTCCAGATGCCCCACATTCTCTCCCTGCTCCAGGCATTGTTTACAGTTCAATTAGAAATTTGAGTCATGAGACTGGAGTTGTTGCTGGGCAGACAATGTCTATGACCGGATCCTTTTATCTTTCAATGCAGAAAAAGAGTTTAGAAAAAGGCTAATTAAAAGCTAAATAGTCCTCAGTTGATAGTGTTCAAGATTATACTTTGGCCAATGAGTTCAGCCTTTTTTGCTCTCCACGATCATACGTGACCACAAAGCCTGTTGTCAACAGATTCTGCATTCAGATGTAGATATCTGTTTTTAGAGATTCAAATGTACAATTTGTTATATTCTCATTTGACCACACATATGTTTTCACTGGGTGTGCAATTTGAAACTCCTGCACAATAAGATACATTTCAGTTCTGTATGGAGTATACCTTTGTGACATTTGTGTATGTTATTGGTCCCCAAGATTCAAGATTCAAAGACTTTATTGTCATATGCTCAGTAGCTAGAGTGTAGAAATGGCTAGACAAATCTCCTCCAACATTGCAACATAGTTATATAGGACATAAAATCATAAAACAAATAAAAAAATTAAAATATTGCAAAAACAAACAGTAGAATGATTAGAATAAAATAGTGAGAAATAGTGAGACCAATATGAAAGTAATGCAGTTGAAGAAAAGGTTTATGTTTCTGCGTTGACTAAAAACACTGCCAGTAGACAGCACTATAATAATTCAACCATTTATTTTGTAAGGTTTAAGTTTTATGTAAATTATATCATTGTTTTTTTCTAGAATGAAAGAGAACAGATCATGACGACCAACTTGTGGCTGTTTCAGGTACAATACGTTTTCTAGCGTGCCCAGTGCACACACACAGTGTTCAACATACAGTATGTGGGTGACTCTGTCAGTGACATAATTTATTAACACTATCTCTGCAGGAGTGGAATGATTATAGGCTAAGATGGGACCCAGAGAAGTACGAAGGCATCAAGAAACTGAGAATACCATCCAAACACATCTGGCTTCCGGATATAGTGCTTTACAACAAGTAAGTATGTGCACGTCATCCAACGAAAGAGGAAACCAGTTTATTTGTTCATCTAGTTATATTATGTTGTTCTAAAACCAGTTGAATGGAAAAGTAAATATAACATTTTCAGCCTGTGTGCATTTGTGTGTGGCGGCCTCTTATTAATGGATTACAGTATGGTATTAGTGGATTTACAGTATATCATTAAGAGGTTTTCCAAAATTGCCATCGGCCGTTAAAAGCAGAAAATCTGCAGCCAAAATAAGCCTGTTTTTCTATAGGGATTTTGTAATTAAATGTTCAGCATTCTCTCTCTTCTAAGCCTAGTCTGTTTTTAATTTTTTTTGCTGAGGTGAAGGGGATTATGAATTGCTTAATCAACGTCTGCTTTTAGACAATCATGGGGGAGAGTGTGGGTTTGTTGATTATTATTATTGCAATGAAGCGAAAATAGATTTTCCTGGTCTCCGGAAAAATATCGTCCCCATACAACAGAACAGCATTATCAATTACATTACATTACATTACATTGCATTTAGCTGACGCTTTTGTCCAAAGCGACTTACAATAAGTACATTCGACCAGGAAGACACAACCTTGAAGAAAACAGAATCATATAAGTACATCAGGTTTCATAGAGCTAAACATTTCAAGTGCTACTCAACTGGCTTTAGGTAATCCAGTCCTTTATTAGTATAAAAGTGCTTCGTTAATCGTTCTAACGCTCGAAGTGGAGTCGAAAGAGATGAGTTTTCAGTTTGCGCCGGAAGATGTGCATTAGAATTACGCTTCTAGGGAAATGTATTTTGCCCCAAATAGGTTTGTATTTGTGATTTTATTTATCACATATAAGCTTTGATTCAAAGTCTGCGGAAGTTTGTATTGTGCCACAGACTCATCCCTCCTCGGCACTGCACCAAGCGCCTCGGACAATCCTTTGTGCCTGTAGCCATCAGGCTGCACAACAAGGGGTCACAATGTGACTCAATTACTGGACATAAATACACACTGTTTCCACACATTCATGTAATTATATCTAATATGTATATAGTTTAATTTTAATTCATTTCTTACTTCATTTCTTATATTGGGTCATATGACCCAATATGTATATATGCTCATTTTCATTCATTTGTTATTTCATAGTTTGTCATGATTTTTATTTGTATCTTTGATTTGATCTTTACCTGTGTGAATCTGTGCTGTCCTGTTTTTAATCCTTACCTTGTTGCTGTTCGAACTACTGAATTTCCCCACGGTTATTAATAAAGGTCCATCTTACTCAGCCTAGCCAACTATTTTTGTACTTTTGTTTCATTTTCATTGTTATGAATGTGATTGAAACTGCTACCGTAATCCGGGAGAAAGAACATCACCCTTGAAGCGTTAAAGATAATGCCCATTGAGCACTTTTCCATTGAAAATAGATGCAGTAGTGGTATAACGTCTCTAATTAGACGCTTGCATTAAGACAATATTTCACCAGGATTTGCCTTTTTTTTTCTTCTTTTACATTGCGCTATTGATAGCATACCATCATCTTCGAGCCTTAATAAGAAACCACATCCATATTTCTCATCCAGTATTGCAAATCCTGTAATTTTTTTGAAAGTCACTGTTACTTTATTGACAGTTAGCTGACTTGAAATAGTTCATATTTAAGTGCTGCACTTAAAGTCTGATTTCACACACTCTAATCTTACATCTTCCCACAACCTCTTACAGTGTTGACGGTGTGTACGAAGTGTCCTTCTATTGCAACGCTGTGGTCTCCAACACAGGAGACATCTTCTGGCTTCCGCCCGCCATCTACAAGTCGGCCTGCGCCATCGAGGTGCAGAACTTCCCCTTCGACCAGCAGAACTGCACTCTCAAGTTCCGCTCGTGGACCTACGACCACACGGAGCTGGACCTGAGCCTCACGAGCGACTTCGCCAGCCGGGACGACTTCACGCCAAGCGGGGAGTGGGACATTGTCTCACTCCCGGCGCGCAAAAACGAGGATCCCAATGACATCACCTACCTGGATATAACCTATGATTTTGTGATCAAGAGGAAGCCGCTGTTTTACACCATTAATCTGATCATCCCGTGTGTGCTGATCACGTCTCTGGCTATCCTGGTGTTCTACCTGCCGTCTGATTGTAGGGAGAAGAACACGCTGTGCATCTCAGTGCTGCTGGCCCTCACTGTGTTCTTGCTGCTGATATCAAAGATAGTGCCACCCACCTCTCTTGCAGTGCCACTCATAGGTAAGTCATATTTGCGTGTGTCTGTGTGCAACTATATATAGTTAGGGGTTTGAACTAAAGATGCATTATTGGATATGTAAAGGGTGCCTATTATGCTTGTTGGGGGTTTCCCTTCCCTGTAGTGTGTTGCATAGGGTTTTGTGCATGTTAATGGTCTGCAAAGGCTAAAATCCCACATTTCCCAAAGTCTCTCTCCCACACACACATTACATTACATTGCATTTAGCTGACGCTTTTATCCAAAGCGACTTACAATAAGTGCATTCGACCAGGAAGATACAAACTTGAAGAAAACAGAATCATATAAGTACATCAGGTTTCATAGAGCCATAACATTTAAAGTGCTACTCAACTGGCTTTAGATAAGCCAGTCCTTTATTAGTATATAAGTGCTTTGTTAGTAATTCTTTGTTAGTAATTCTATCGCTCGAAGTGGAGTCGAAAGAGATGGGTTTTCAGTCTGCGCCGAAAGATGTGTAAGCTATCTGCTGTCCTGATGTCAATGGGGAGCTCATTCCACCATTTTGGAGCCAGGATAGCAAACCGACGTGTTTTTGCTGATGGGAACTTGGGTCCCCCTCGCAGTGAGGGTGCAGCGAGCTGTTTGGCCGATGCAGAGCGGAGTGCACGTGCTGGGGTGTAGAGTTTAACCATGTCCTTGGATGTAGGAAGGGCCAGATCCATTGGTACGCAAGTACCAGTGTCTTGAAGTGGATTCTAGCAGTTACTGGAAGCCAGTGAAGCGAGCGGAGGAGCGGCGTGGTGTGGGAACATTTTGGAAGGTTGAAGACCAGACGAGCAGAGGTCGGATGGCACAAGCAGGTAGACCAGCCAGGAGGGAGTTGCAGTAGTCTAGGCGTGAGATGACGAGAGCCTGGGCCAGCATTTGCGTCGTTTTCTGGATCAGGAGGGGACGTATCCTTCTGATGTTGTAAAGAGTGTCAAGAGCGGGTTGTAGCAGCGATGTTTGCAGTGAAGGACAGTTTGTTATCTAGGGTCACACCCAGATTCCTTGCAGTCTGAGTCGGGGAAACAACAGAGGTGCCGATGTTGATTGTTAGGTCAAGAGTGGGACAATCTTTTCCTGGAAGAAAAAGCAGTTCAATCTTATCAAGGTTGAGGTGGTGAGCAGACATTCACTGAGAGATGTCAGCTAGACAAGCAGAAATGCATGCAACAACCTGGGTCTCGGGGAAAGGACAGAATTAATTGGGTGTCGTCAGTAGGGTTGGGTATCGTTTGAATTTCCACGATTCTGATTCCGATTCCGATTCCGATTCTACTTTTCGATTCCGGTTCTTAACGGTTCTCAATTCCGATTCTTTGAGGGGCAGGGTAAAAAAATGATACATGCTTCTTCCACCAAAAAAATTACATTTATTCGAGAAACTTTTACACAGGTTAGTTTACAGTAATATTCACATTAATCAGTCTGTTTATATTCACTGCTATGTAACTGTAACCTGAGAACCACTGAAGCTACAACAGTGCAACAGTCCAACTTTTAAAGGAAAACCCCCCCCCCCCCCCCCATTTAAAAACAGGTCTTGTTGAGAAAAACAAGCATATCTGCCTTCTCAGGCATACCTGGAAGAAATGTTTGAACATTTTAAAGTAAAATGCTTCAATCTGGTGCACTTTAAGCAGAATTACTAGAGACTAGATCTAGGGGGTACAACTCTAAACACCCATATGAAAAAGATCGGTTTACATTTTAATAATCAAATAAGTATGTGAACATAACCAGTAACCTACCACAGCCAATAACAAATACATGTAATGTATTTTATTTTTGTTGTTCATTCATATCTTATTTTACTATTTTATTTATGCATATTTTTTTATCTTTCCAGTTTAAAACAATATGTCTGGTTTACTGTCCTATAGTATACATTGGAATTATTTCAAACCTGTTTTATCCCAATAATTATAAAGGAGTGCCTTGGAAATATGTGTTTACATAAATTGTGATCAAAACGTTTGAGACCCACTCAGATAACTTAGACTAAAATGAACTATCTAAACACTCAGAGTTCTTTACCTCACTGAGCTGTAGTTATCAGCCTCAGTCTGACTGGAGAGGACTCTCCCTCCACATCATTGTAGAAACATCTTCTTCTTCTTCCGTTAGAGCAGCTAGCACCAAATGCTAATAACAACAGCGCCCTCCCTTTCTCCCTCGCTCACTCGCACTTTGGCTGTGAGCTGCGGGTGCCAGATAAGCCAACATCCCCCATTTTCATCACTTACAGCGCCCATCGTACAGAGCAAATGAAAAGTGTAACCGGGATGAAAAGGGTGTTACATTTACTTAATTATGAATGTTGTTACATCAAGGCCGAAAATTAGGATGAGCACCAACGGTCAAAACTTTTTTTTTTCCTCCCAGAGCTGTCAGCGCGGCGCCTCCACAGATCTGGCGCCCTAGGCGAACATCTATAACACCAGTGCGATGGGCCGGCCCTGGTCTCAGGTTACGCTGTAGGAAGTGTAGGTACAACGCTACATTTCCCGCCCCGCCGCAGTCATACAGTAGGCTACAGAGAGCGGCGAGAAACATTTCCTCAGGCATCGAAAAGCGGAACCAAAATTCACATGTCTAAATGATGCCGTTGGAATCGAAATGTTGGAACCGGTTCCGAACCGGAACCGGTTCTCGGTACCCAACCCTAGTCGTCAGCATTGCAGTGGTATGAAAAACCATGCGGGCTAATGACAGATCCGAGCAAGTTTATGTACAAGCAGAAGAGGAGGGGACCAAGAACAGAGCCCTGAGGGACCCCTGTAGTTAATTGACAAGGCTCGGACTCTGACCCTCTCCAAGTTACCCTGTAGGTACGGTCTTTGAGGTATGAGGTGAGGAGGGAAAGTGCAGAGCCTGAAACTCCAAATTCTTGGAGAGTGCGAAGGAGGATCTGATGACAGGTCCAGAACAATGATGACAGAGGAGAGGGAGGCTGCTTTAGCCGTGTGCAGTTCCTCAGAGACAGCGAGGAGGGCAGTTTCTGTTGAGTGACCTGCCTTGAAACCAGACTGGTACAGATCCAGAAGGTTGTTCTGATGGAGATAACAGGAGAGTTGTTTAAAGACAGTGCGTTCAAGTGTTTTAGACAGGAACGGGAGGAGAGAGACAGGCCTGTAGTTTATAACATCGGACGGGTTGAGAGTGGGTTTCTTTAGGAGAGGGTTTACTCTTGCCTCCTTGAGACTGTTTGGAAAGTGACCAGAAGTTAGAGAAGTGTTATCAGAATATCAGGAGCGATAGTCTGAAGGAGGTTTGAAGGGATAGGGTCCAGAGGACAGGTGGTAGGACGGGCAGAGCTAATGAGGTTAAGAACCTCACTTGGAGAGAGAGGGGAAAAGGAGGTTAGTGTGTGGGTGATAGGTGGGTCTGGTGACCCAGTGGTGAGTAAAGGTGAGTCAGAAAAAGAAGAGCGAATATCATCAACCTTTTTTTCAAAGTTAACAAAGTCGCTTGACAGAAGGAAGGAGGGGGAAGGGGCTTTGGGGGGGTCCAGGAGGGTGGAGAAGATGGAAAATAGTTTTTTGGGATTGGAATAGTAAGATTGGAAGTAAGTTTGAAATCATTCCAATGTATACTATAGGACAGTAAACCAGACATATCGTTTTAAACTGGAGAGATAAAAAAATATGCATAATAAAATAGTAAAATAAGATATGAATGAACAACAAAAATACAATAAGTTACATGTATTTGTTATTGGCTATGGTAGGTTACTGGTTATGTTCACATACTTATTTGATTATTAAAATGTAAACCGATCTTTTTCATATGGGTGTTTAGAGTTGTACCCCCTAGATCTAGTCTCTAGTAATTCTGCTTAAAGTGCACCAGATTGAAGCATTTTACTTTAAAATGTTCAAACATTTCTTCCCGGTATCCCTGAGAAGGCAGATATGCTTGTTTTTCTCAACAAGAACTGTTCTTTAAAAGTTGGACTGTTGCACTGTTGTAGCTTCAGTGGTTCTCAGGTTACAGTTACATAGCAGTGAATATAAAAAGACTGATTAATGTGAATATTACTGTAAACTAACCTGTGTAAAAGTTTCTCGAATAAAGGTAATTTTTTTGGTGGAAGAAGCAATTTATAATTTTTTTACCCTGCCCCTCAAAGAATCGGAATTGAGAACCGTTAACAACCAGAATCGAAAAGTAGAATCGGAATCAGAATCGTGGAAATTCAAACGATACCCAACCCTACTGATAGGTTAGGAGGGTCGTCATGGTGTTTGGATTTCCACCGTTTCCGCTCAGCTGCCCTAAGGATGGTTCTATTAGCACGTAGTACGTCATTTAGCCAGCGAGCAGGAGGGAACTGACGAGCCTGCCAAGATTTGAGAGGACAGAGAGAGTCCAGAGAGGATGAGAGAATCAAGAGGAGAGTTTCTGCAGCAGAGTTTGGAGGCAGGAGTTGGAACGAGTCAGAGGAAGGGAGGGCTGAGAGCACCGATGAAGCAAAGGTAGAGGGGAAGAGGGGAAGAGGGAACAAAGGTTACGGCGGACAGGTGCAGAATGAGAAGAGATTAGTTTGTAATGTTTGGAAAGGGGTAGAGAGAATGAAATGAAAAAGTGATCGGATGTGTGAACCGGGTTTACAGAGAGGTTAGAAGTAGTGCAGTTCCTTGAGAATATGAGATCAAGGACATTGCCAGCTTTATGAGTTGGTGGGGATGGAGACAGTGAGAAAGCAAAGGTGGTCAAAAGAGATAGTTCAGCTATCTTCCCTGTCTGGAGGTTGAAGTCTCCGAGAAGTACAGTGGGAGGGCCAGTTTCAGGGATGTGTGAGAGGTGATTATCTAATTCCTCTAAGAAGTCCCCCAAGGCGCCCGGTGGACGGTAGAGAACAACAATGGTTAATTGTATAGGATGGGTTACAGTAACGGCATGGAATTCAAAGGTGGAAGGAGTGAAGTTAGGTAGCTTGAAGAGGGAAAAGCTCCATTTGGGAGAGAGCACACACACTCTGCCTGTGACACCTCGTTTGGACTTCATTGTTTACTGCGGGGACATAGTGACATCACTATGTCACACTTGCACTTCTATTGGCTGGCACTCCAACATATTTTATCTTATATGCTAAGGGGCGGGACATGTACACATCTCGGAGCGGTTAACCAATCACAACAGGTTTCAGACAGAGGGTATATGTCCTCTTTAATAAATTGGAGAAAACTCAAACCAAACCTATAATATGACCAGATCACAGCTAGGTTTGTATACAGTTTGAAATGAACACATCACACACAAGTAACACTGTTAAAGACTGCTAAGACCAGAACCAAACATTTTAAACATATCCTTCTGTCAAATGTTGCTCCACTGATCCCAGGTAAGAAATATTTTTGGCTGATTTTGGTTGCCTCTGCATAGAGCTAGAAGGCCTAAAGACTGCCAAAGTACAAAATGTCAAACTAACACTTTTTTTAATGTATTATCATAAAGAAAACACTTCTGCAAAGGTCCTTACAAACAATTATTTCAGTTGAGTCTGAAAAAACTGCAAGTACGACGAGTTAAGCGACAGACCTTTATTCATTATTATTACCCCTCAAGTATATCTGATATATAGCTATTGATACTATTTGCTGTTAAAGAAAACTGACATTAGAAATCTTAAAGGGCATAGTCCCTCCTTTTCTGATAAGCTGTGAAACAGACAATGACAACTTGAAGCGATAGAACTATTAACAAAGCACTTATACTAATAAAGGACTGGCTTATCTAAAGCCAATTGAGTAGCACTTGAAATGTTTTTGCTCTATGAAACCTGATGTACTTATATGATTCTGTTTTCTTCAAGTTTGTATTTTGTTGGTCGAACGCACTTATTGTAAGTCGCTTTGGATAAAAGCGTCAGCTAAATGCAATGTAATGTAACTTCACAGCAATCAAATAAATACGAGTAGAAGCCTTTACAATTGCTCAGTAAATATTAACAGTGTTGATGTTACAATTGGAGCCTCAGAGCAGCAAATGGGTCATTGTGAAAATGTTCTGTTGTTGCAATGATATAATTAGTGGCCTCATACAGACAGACCTTTTTGACACTAAATGATATACAATATAGGCCTTATTCATTTGTTCATGTTGGCATCTTGTCTTTCTCTCTCTAAGGTAAATACTTGATGTTCACCATGGTGCTGGTCACTTTCTCTATTGTGACCACCGTCTGTAACCTCAATGTGCATCACCGCTCCCCATCAACCCACCACATGCCAGAGTGGGTCAAACATTTATTCTTAATCCGCCTCCCCGACATCCTCTTCATGAGGCGTCCAGGCTCTTCCAACAAATTTGATAAACTTCGCAAGAAGTACGCCACCAACCAGACTAACCGTCGGGAAAAACCAATTCCCAAAGCAGCACAGGCAAGAGGCAGTATTCCAAACGTCAGACTTGGAGGGGTTCGAACAGATGCAGAATCTTTCTTCTACGTGAATGAGGACTTGGCAAACAAGTTTTGCTGGAAGGTGGACGACGTCCCAGATGGGGGTAGTGGGTTTTCAGACTTCCAGAAGCCCTTGGCTTCTCAGTGGGATGCAGATGTGGAGGAGGCAGTGGATGGAGTGAGATACATCGCCGAACACATGAGGACAGAAGATGACGATGACAGGGTGAGGAGATAAAGCTGTGGTTAAAAGAAACATATGAAGGATGATGAACAGGAAGAGATAGGATCAAAGGATGAAAGGAAAGGAAGACAGAATTCATTATTTGAAAGAAATAGGGAAGAAAGGACATATAGAACAGATAATAGAGATGGGTGATGACAAAGATGCAACAGGGAGGAACATTTGTACAAAAAATGAAGATGTTGTCAGTGCCAGATAAGAAGACAAGGAGCACACCATGTCTTAAATCATTCAGTGTTTGCTTTTTGCCCTTCTGTGACATTATTTCAACCTCTCAATTATTTATTTTTCTCTTCTGAAAACCTCAGAAAACCCTTAAACACAAACTGACTGTCTAACCCTAACCCCAGAAATGTGGCTCCAGGCTTCTAAACCAAACTCCCACATTTAATAAATATTACAAAAAAATGTTGCAGCTGTAATGCTCATTGCAAATTCTTCATCAAGCTGCCTCCTTTCCTATCGTCTGCAGTCCGTTTAAAACTATTCCCCAATATGCATTAGGTTTCCTAGAGGCTTCCGTACTTGCATTATCCGGAATGTTACCAACTATTATTTGTTTTAATCAAGTTAACAGTCATTTGTTAGATGCCTGTAATATCGTCCTATCGACTTAGCGCATGTGTTGTTGTTATTGTAATTATTTGCCATAAGCTGACATTGATGTATTTTATGTCCAGAGTTAAGCTGCATGTTAGCGAAACACATCTTAGACCTTTGTCGTTTTAACTTTATATTAAGGGTAAAATATTTGATTAATCTGATTTCTGGATTTTAAGTTTTTATTGGAACATAACAACGAGGCGGAAGCGATACCATTGGCGTCAATCAACGCTCAAAGTGTTCCCCAAGCAATGTGCTCAAAGTTTAAATTATTTAAACTTTGACATCATTTTCTGCTGACCTTTGGATGCAAAACCATCATATGACAGCTGTATGGAATGGTGCAAGCTAGCAGGGAACGTAACCATGGATGTATAATAAGAACTGGATACAGCGTGGAAGGCGGGGCCTCATTCATTCCTATGAGAGCTGCTCATTGGCACACAAAGATAAAATGGGCCAATTTTTGAGAGAGCGAAACGTCACAGATTACCCGTCCTGCCTGAGAAGTACCTGTATGTGCGCTCATAGAGCATGCACAACTTTAACCACACCCCCCAAAAGGCTCGTTCACATTAAGCACGTCAATTTGCGTACACGTAACAGCACCGCGCGTTCATGACAGCATGGTACTGGATTTGTTATGATGGATTTGATATTAACGAGGCGGCCGCGGCAGTTAGCAACTAGCGGCTAGCTAGTAATTATGCTAAGTTACACATCAATCGTTATGTACTTTGATATTATGCTGATAACAGGATCTAGTGATATCCAAGCAACAGAGCTTCATTTAGCATGATACTTGTGTGGATTGTACATGAAACCACTTGGTAATATATAAAAATGTATGTATTTTGAAGCCTGTTATGATCAATTGTGAGTTAAATCTTATCTAAAAAGTAAAGCTGATGATGGATTACTACTGTGGTGGAGTTAAAATAACAATAGCCTATTTCTCTTTGAAATGTGATGGAGTAAAAGGATAGTAACTGTGACTAATCATGTTAAGTACCCCACAAGTACAAAAACGTATAATACTTGAAGGAAAAGTGTAAAATGTTACCATAAATACCAATATTACACACTACAACACAGACTATAACACTCCTTTTTGTTAAATACCAACCATGTGTATATATATATATGCCGCTAAAACTGTGTAATATACCAAGCTGCTAAATCCTCCAAACTGTTACAGTCTGAACACGTAACATGAACGTGCCGGGCAGCGCGGTCCCGTGGGTTAGATGCGCGTTCATAATGCCGAGGAAAATAACTCTCAGAATAACGTTATTAGCACATTTTACAACTTGAGGACCGAATGTTTTTAATAAGGGCTATACAAACGTTCATACTGGGTAGTTTATTTAGTTTAAGAATAATTATCCAACGATTTACAGACCACTTTTTCCCAATGTAAGTCAATGGGAAAAGTGTTTCCCGGGCCCAGCAACCTAACGGAAGTGTAGTACTGGCCGGCACATGACGTAAAATACATGACACTTTTCTCTGTGCGCGGCAAAACAAAGCTCGCCAAAATGGCTTATCACCAATCTGGCAGTATTTTAAGGTGTCCGAAAAATACAGTAAATAGCGGTATATATATAGAAATTGTTATTGATTGGGATAAACCCCTTGAGATGCACCATCTCGTTTTCAAGGGGGTCCCGACAATAGCAACAACTTACAGACATACATAAACAAAAAGACAAAATGCAAAACATGACACACAAGACAAACCACATACAGTCCTGTTAAGTAAAATTCAAAGCAATGCATACAATCATTACAATTTGAGACAGTCGAAGCAAATCAGTTTCAATCAATATCAGGTATGCAACGTGTGTGAAGCAGAAATCCTGCAGCTCCACCCGCTGTGACGGACCGGTGAGCGGAAGCAAAAACACACACTAACGGCCCGTCTACACTACAGGCGTCAAAAAATGCGTTCAACGCTTCGCCCATTCATTTGAATGGGGTGACGTAGGATATTTTCAAACTTCGCCGAACTGCATTGTGGGTAGCATGGCAAGGCGTTGCAAGCATCGCGAGCGTCTATCGGCGTCAAAAGTTCGGCTCGATGCTTGCTCGAAGCTGGGCGTCAGCCAATGAAATCCCGTTTATGCAAATCTGCCAGGTCAACAAGCGCTAGCCAATCAAACCGCGTGTATGCTGGGAGAGACTACGCAGGTCATGTCCTCATATTCAAAAAAATGGAGGGGAAAATTCATTATAGCGGTAGTGAATCACCCGTGCTGTATGATCAGTCTCTGTTCATCTAACCGGGATACAAACCGGAGGGAGCGAGGCATGGAGGGAGGTGGCAGAGACAGTGGGGTGAAACTGGTAGGTTTTCGCCTGTTTGGGGATTTTCTATCCAGTTTCCTTCGTTTTTAAAAACTATTGCTTTTG